>NC_073313.1:320788191-322055691 GCF_027595985.1 Sorex araneus
ATTGGTACATGGCACTAGATTTATATATATTCAACAATATAGCAACCATATAGTATTAAGTATTTTCCTAATAGTATGTAAGCACCAGACCTAGGAATTCTCCAAATTGATCAAGAAAAGATCTGTAGTCAATGGGCTGCTTAGCTTACATTGAAGAATCTGTAAAACTGCGAGATGAATGGCCTTGTGATGCCTTTTGTTAGGGAAGTTATTTAAATGCCTCTGAGGAAATTACAGGCTGGATGGCTTGATTGAGGTAGGGGCCATACAAGTCCAGTCTTTGTACTATTTCAGAAAGAAAGGAAGGGAAGTCATGGAGCTTGTTCTCAACAAATTAGATTGCATTGGATCAGCAAGTAAACTAGAAGTGAATACCAAATAATAGCAATTCATGTTTCAAAGCAGAAATCATTTTATGACAGCAGATAGTAATAGTCTGAAAAAAATTATTTTGTTTATTGCCGTTTTTGCTGTCTGGTATCTTTAAAAGTCAAGTTTATTAGCATGCAGGTTTACAATTATTCTCAGTTCAGAATCTTGTAATGTCCCATCATTTTACCTTTAGGAATTTGTGTCTGATTCCTAATTCATTAGTAAGTTCCCATAGGAGAGAATGACAGAACCATTTGTGTTTCACCAGCAGATTATGGTGATGATATTATTTTTTCCACAAACAGTTTGGTGATGGCTGTTTGAACCTCATCATGTATAATGGGGGGATTAATATTTGAAAATTCCATGTATTGTGTTTAGCATCATTATTGCCACTTTTATGGGAAGTGCTTTGACATTTAAGTGAGTTCCCATTTACAATATTACCACTATAATGTCCTTATTTTGTAATTGCTTTTGGATACTTATAAGGTTTAATTTCTGATATTACTTCTCAATAAAAAAAGAACTCATACATTAGATTTATGTAAAATTATCCTAAGGACTTTAAATTGTTGTTTTAATGTTAGAAGAGCTCTATACAGCAGGTCTTAATATCTTCTGCCTAGCCTGCAAAAGTTACACAAATTTCTCATGCTATACAAATCGTGAGGGCTGATCGCATTCTTAGGGTAGCACCTCCCATCCTGGGGTTATAGAATAAATGCATAATAAAGTTTTCTGAAACAAGAAGCTTATCTAACAATTCCTAAGAGACTTCTTCCTCTGCAATGGTTATCAGACATCTGTCCGAGCATACTTTCCTTTTCTGAATCCCTGACAGAGAGAGCACCACTCAAGTGTGGGATTTTCTCTGTCTGGTGTGATGTCAGTCAACCAAAGAATATATTTGAGAGGGCAACAAACCAAGGCACTGCTGTCTGAAAGCTTTGTTTCCCTGTGATTGATTGGCCTGGGCATCAACAGGACAGAGATCAGACATGGACTAAACATTCCATTGTAGGACTTTGTGTTTAAGAAGGGGGAAATTTCCTTCTGTTTGCCCCATGGATGAAACCCATTACAAATATAGGATTTTTTTTCCTTTTAAATTAATATTATAATGGCTTCTGAAAAGTCTTGCCAAGCCTAGATCTTTTTTCCAATAGAAATCATTCTCCTTTATCATCTGTACCAGATGCAAAGAAATGGTCCCAAACTTCTGCAATGCTAAAAGGTTCTTCTGAGAACATTTTGTTCATTTTCGGATCTAACAATCAACACCTAGCTATTTTCCAGATCTAATGTGAATATTACCTTAACTCATAAAATCTGAGTTAGCTTGGCACTTTGTTTTTTCTAGGCCACAAAATGTGAGTTATGAGAACACTAATAGCCAACGGGTTGACTGCAGAAATATGAATAAATTAAGATTTTTCTTCCTGCATGGTTTTGCTGTAACTCCTATAGAAAGAATTTCTTGCAGGCTGGCTTTTCTCTAGATCAGTATTTCTCAGCCAGAAGCCAAATGAACCCCTCTGGACTTTCAGGATATTCCAAGGGGGTACAGGTGGAAATTTTATAATTGAAGTTGCTACAGCATGAGACTAGAGATACAACTAGTTAAACAGAGAGTCACAGGAAGGAAATGAGAGAAAAAGGGTCATGGTCAGCAAAAGGTTGTGGTATACTGCCAAATTCTTGGAGGAATACTAAGAATCAAGCAAATCATGTGGCACCTTTGACCTTAGTGTTGAAACACTAAATTTAATAACATAGGGAGGATAAGGTGTGATTTGATTAAGTAAATATAATTTTATTCCTAAATAAAAATTGAGAAGTGACCTGTTTAAAATAGGATAATCTAAGCAATTTAGGAAACTGCATCATAATAAATTTTAATGAAGATAACACCACAATTTATTAACTAGTATGCATTTTATCCATGTTAGATGTTTGAAAAAAAATCTATCCTGACAATGGAAGAAAATAACCAAATGTTACCAGTGGCAGTTATCTAAGAACCTCAGATTTAAAAAATAATTTCAATTTGCAATATTTGAAAAATTAAAAAATTACTTCTTGTAATCCTCTTAACAATTTACATGTAGATAATAATAATAAAAAAATGTTATGCAACTACCCATTGGGATAAGAAGTATTTATATCTCACAAAATAAATAACCAAGGGAAAATCTTGCAGCTTTTAGCTGTCAGTTCAGAGGAAGTTTCTGTGGAGCTTCCGAAACCTTCAGACTATCTCCTCTGCCTGTCCATTTCTATAGCAGCTTTGTTGTGTTATATGATGATAGTCTCTACCCCTTGAGACCTACCACAGGAAAGGTACAATAGAAGCATTATTTGTATTGTTTAGTTTTGTAAGAGACACATTGGGAAACCACTACTTCATGGAATAGCATTTACAGAAGGTCTCCAGGGGGCAACTCTTAACCCATCTTGTTGGCTCAACTCAAAGCTGAATGACAATACAGAATGGGAAAAATTAAAGGGAAAAGGTGCTTTAATTGAACCTATTTTTGTGGAAATGTGATACAGACCTAGAAAACACTTTTTTTTTAATTCCTGGAATGAGAAAGGGCTTCTCCAGAGACCCTCTGCAATGACAGCCAACTCATTATAGGCTAAAACAAATGAGACCCATTAGCAAAAGATGTACTTTAAAAAAAGTCTTTTGTGGAAAATGTTTATTCCTCATGGGCAAATAAACTAAAGGGAAGTAACATTTTAAGAATATATACGTTTATACAAAGGGAGGCTCTAAAACAGGAGTAATTTCAACAAAGGGTTTTGTAGGGCACCTGGTCTCTGGTCTCTATCCTAAGTATTCAACTCTGCCATTACAGTATAAAAAGAGCCACAAAAGAATCACATGAACAAATGGGTGCTGATGTGTTTACATAATTTTTTTTAATTTATAAAAAGAAGCTGAATTTGATCCAGGGAGCTATGGTTTACTAACCACTGATCTCAAAACACTTTCCAATCTAGTCATTTTTCTCCGAAGTTATTGGAATGTCTAGGGTAAAGAAATTGTCAGGCAAAGCTAAATATCCAGAAATTTTGTGATTGACTGTCTTTCCCGAGGAGAGAAGGAACAGATTATCTCCAAAACGTTGGCATTTGGATGGTTTTGAGCTGGAACAATTAGCAACCAGCAAATCCAGGAAGGCTTTCCTATGCCTCTCTCTTAATTTCCTGAAAGAATTTAGATGGAAGGCTTACTTCAGGAAGCAAGCTACCACCAGTTAGCTACCAAGAATATGAGTAAAGAATGGTAAACTGGAGACGTAGGCACAGAAATGAAATAAACAAGATATCTTTGCTCAAAATCTTTTATGTGTCCTTTATCTTAGCATGGCAAGGCAAACATGTGGTCCAAACATTCACTTTTTTTCATCTTTCTATAAATTGTCTTCCTCTCCTTGAAGTCCAGGATCTCTAATTCCTTGACCCTAGCTTGGGATTATATATAACCCTCATGTACCTAGTTGAGGGTAGACTAGAAAGTTTTTGGTAGGGATCTTGTGTAAACATAATTAAAGTTGTTTGTTTGTTTGTTTGTTTGTTTAAATTAATCTTGGGGCTGGAGTGATAGCACAGCGGGTAGGGCGTTTGCCTTGCATGTAGCTGACCTGGGTTTGATTCCTCTGTCCCTCTTGGAGAGCTTGGCAGGCTATCGAGAGTATCTGCCCGCCACGCAGAGCCTGGCAAGCTACCCATGGTCTATTCAATATGCCAAAAACAGTAACAATAAGTCTCACAGTGGAGATGGTACTGGTACCTGCTCGAGCAAATCGATGAACAATGGGATGACAGTGCTACAGTGCTTAATTAATCTTAGGTAATGTTAATATATGGAAAAGTTAAGGAACCTGGAAGGAAAGAGCTTTCTCCTGTTGCCGTGCCATGTTCACAACACTGTCATGCCAAATCTTGTTTTCAAGGCTGGCATGTAAAAGAGAACACATAGGGACCACCTCTATTTCTCCCCTCTTTGTAACAAAATTTACAGCAGCTGAGATGTAGTGAAGGAAAAACATTACATTCGGAGTTGGGTATTTTGAATTTGCCTCATTGTGGTCTCAGGCATGCAAGGATGGTCACAGCCTTTATTTTCCTTATCTTTGAGAATCAATATTTAGCTCAATATGAATCTTTTCAGGATCAGATAAGAAAATTTACCTAACTACCCTTTATTAATTACAAAAGATTAATCAAACAAGACCTATGCCAATATATCAATAAAAGATATAGACAAAAGAACTTCCATCTTTATGTAAACTGTGAAGATGAACTATGAGAATTGACAAGTCATCTTGGTGCCTAGAACTATGTCCCCTCCTCCACACTTTGAAGAAATACCCTTGGATATTATTTGTCCTTATACTTCTTTATCAATTGATTCTGATAGTAGTCATGAGTATTTTTCCCCTCTGCTCTTCCATTAAAATTGCTTCTGTATTTCTAAGTACATTCTTACTACTCTTTTCCTCCACAAGAGCTATGTTCTGTACTCTGCTTTCTCTAGCAATCTTATTTCATTTACTGAATACTTCATATCAGAATCTCCATGGTTTTTCAGTACACTTGCTCTCTTTTCTTGTCTACTTCTTCTGCTCTTAAATTTACTTTCTAATTCCATTAAGTTGTCTATATTTTCTTGTAGTTTATTGAACTTCTTCATAATAACTATTTTGAATCATCTGTCTTTTGGGACATAAAGTTCTCTGTCTTCAAGTTGGGTTTTCTTTTTGCAATTTTATATTGCAATGATTTTCCATATTATTTGCTGATATATTCCTCTATATAGTCTTAAATAGGTCTTTCTTTTTTATATGGGGTGGTTGTACGGTTGTACTGTGACTTTATTTGGGGTTTGGTTTTTCTATACAGAGCCCTTGGTGGGGATGATAGATGATAGGAAGGAAGTTGGGGTCAGTAGTATTTACAATGATAAATCTCAGGATCCTGGTGGCCAGAAATTATTTACTTTGCTACCTCTTATCCCTGTGAACCTGAACTAGGCCTTGTTGTATTAACACAGCCTTTGTCATTGTTTCCTACCTGAGGACTGCATGTTTGTGTGGTAGGTGAGGGATACTGCTTAGAACAGATTTTAGCACAAAAGTGGGGAAGACGGGCAGTAGTCCTGAGCATTGTTCCCTAGACTAACTGCTGATTTCAGCCAGAACATTTATTAATGTTTCTTCTCCCATCATGGAATACACTACAAGAATGGAATGGGCATCGAAGCTATATCTGGCTTCCCCATATATAGTCTGTGGATAATTCTGCCACGGCCTCCCTTGTATGTCACTTGCTCCAGCTTCACTTCCATCCATCTAATCTATCTATATTTAAATACACACAGACACATGGGTCTTCCATCTGGCATTCTGTAATCATAAGCAAAGGAGCTGATTTCATGTTTATATGTTGTATTGATTGTGGTTTAAAGAGGAGGAATAATGGTAGTACCTTTCCTCATTATGCTGTATACAACTCTTCTCTGGTAGAATAGGTAAAATATTCATGCTTTGTGCACTGGTGGGGGTGTAACACATAAGTATGTTGAGATGATATAAAAATTGTGTACTTGAGATATAAAAGAAAATAGTAGATAATTTAATAATTAAGCTAAATATTACTAACTCAATGCATTTAAATACTGGGATAAAATAACTGAACAACCCTAAAAGTAAAATGTCAAGGATTTTCAATTGTAGCAGTGCAACAAGATAATGCTCTAATTTAAAAATAATAAAAGGACCAAAGAGATAGTACAGGAGATAAGACATTCCCTTGTTTGTTATTGGCTGCTGTGACACTGGTTTAAATTCCTGGCACCATATATGGTCCATTGATCAATGCAAAGTTGAATTTTGAACACAGAGTCAAGAATAGCTCATATCCACCACTGGATAAAACTCCCAAATAAAGCACACAAATAAGAAAAAAAACAAATTAATAATATCATGAGCCTATCCCCTGATATTTAAATTAGGAACTCTGAGTGTGACACTTGTGTCCCAGATAGTGGCATTTACATTATATAAAACTGCTAAGGTACAAAGGTAGAACTTGCTACCTCACTTCCCTACACTGTTTTTCAAAAATTTACAAGAAAAAAATTTGTAGACAAGTCATTTTTTGCTGCACCAGTATCCCTTTCTTGATCAGCACATTTTATAATAAAAAATAAATTTATTTCATTTTTAATATTTCATTAAATTATAAGAAATCTGGGATGATAAGGACACTAGCAATTATCATTATTTTGTAAATATGATGTGACCTGAATAAAGGCAACAATGAAATCTGAACCAGATGCAGTCAGACTTCTAGACATTTTTTTTCTTTTTTCACTAACCATCTATAAAAAGTAGACATTTGATTTTGTCCAGTCCAGAAGAGAATGTGAGTGAAAATATAATTAAATATGTGAGTTCCTAGAAGTCCATTTTGCAAAGAAAGGTATGATGTAAAATTAAGATATCATGACAGTTACTGTGGTTGTCACTACTACTGTTACTCACATTGTACTACAATATCCCTGTCACTCTGTTAACGATCTTCTTGGGACCAAAAGTGACAGGTGTAAAATGAATTTTTTAATGTCATACTTCCTTTATCTTGTAAAGAAAAAGCCTATGAGGACCTCAGAAGAGGCAAATTTTTTTTTCTGTAAGCCAAGTCTCTATAACCTCAGATCTAATTCATACACTCATTATTTGAGTTTCTCCACCCCTTCAATTACCATGTCTTTTCATTCAAATACAATGTAAAGCTTCAGCTGATTTGAATAGTTATAAAAACCAGAGGGGTTCCCTTTAGAACACTAAACTGTCAGTTTTTCTTGCATCCAGCTTTCCTGAATACCAAAAATATTTCTATCTTGCATCTAGAGGACAAGTTCCCTTTCTGCTCTGTCTCTTAAAGATCATGTAATATGTATACAGTGGTAAATACTGCTCTGTGACACTTTTAGGGTCTACATATGGAATCTGAAGTCTTTTATTCTTATATGTACAATGAGAGAAAACTAACTAATTGAGAGTGATGACATTTTATTTTTAAACTTTATGTTTATATCATTATTTTTCAACATGGCAACATGCTTTTGAAAAGCTGTTTTTATTTTGAAGAGCTAAATATATTGGTTAAAATAGCAAAGAAATCTTTAACTAGCTTAGTAGTATATGTGGGATTGGGGAGACTTCTTCTTGCAAATTAGAAAAGCCACTTTAAATTTACAATCAATAAGGCATTGTCATGTTTACCACAGACATATCTTGCTGGCTATCTAGCTCCACAATGAAATAGAATTATAAAAATATTTATATTTGTAAAATAATCAGTGAGAAAATGAGGAAGACACAAACTATTATGATTGAATGATTTTTCTATTTATTATTCATAAGTTCAGAAAATAAATTTACATTATTTTATCAAATAAGTTACTTATTACTTAATATTTCTACTTATTTTTCAATTTATTAACTTTTGGTTCCTGCTCAACAAAATTATTACTTGCACTAGCTAAGGGGCTACCATTTATATTTAAGCATAATCATTAGTAATAGTACTGAGTATCCATTTTAGTATTGTTGTGCATTGATTATAACTTCCAGAATTGTAATGGACAATGAGAGCAAAGGGAAGTATTTTTCTGACTTTATTATTAGTGGTTGTTAATTTTCGACACATTATAATATCTAAAAAGACACTCTAGTTCATTGAAAGTATGTTTTTATTTTTGAATAAATATTACAAAAATGCTTTTAAGTATCTATTAAATGGTTTTCACAATTTTTTTATAAACCATGGTCACAAACAGTACCCTTGTATTTATAAATTAATATATACAAGGTATAATGTTTATGTGAATATCAGAATTTGATAGTATCATTACTAACATATTTGTACATTTAGCTGAAACTGCTTAAGCCTTTTTTCCATTAATTTTGTCAGGTATTAGACAAGTATTAAATATTTTATTTTTTTAATTGGTACTATGTGTATTACTTAACTGAAGAGGTAAACAAATTGGATCAACTGAAGTAACCAAATTCCCTTGAGCCAGAAATTTAAAGTTTATTTTTTTAGACTTATAAAATTTCATAAGTAAGTACACATTTTAGTTTTTTTTGTTCAGTTTTAAATGGTTGTGAGAACCATTGTATCAAAACTATACAAACCAACCCAAAATTATACCTTTAGAAATAAAACTATAATCCATTCACATATCATATATTCACAAAAGATTCTTGACTGTTTTTGACAATTAAAATATCTAATGTTTGGGCTCCATGAAAAAATACAAAACAGAAAAATTTAATAGTAACTGGAACTATATAAGAACAATATATTTGTATTTAGGAATCAGTGGTCATTGTTCACATGTTGGCCAAAATATAATTGTTGGTCTTGTGATATAGAGTTAAAATATCTCCATCTAATTTTAAAACCATAAAATACTTTTAAGATTAATAAAAGGCAACATGAAAAAGTCAGTTACATTTCCACAAAAGATAATGAATAGTCAGAGCAATCCTGACAGAAAGGAAGAAAAATTGAGGTATCATTCTTCCTATGCAATAGTAACTTAACAGTATCATAATGGAGCAAAAACAGACACCAAATGTAATAGAATAGATATTACAGAAATAAACCCACACTATATAGACAGTTAACTTCTGAGGAAGGAGCGAAGACCATACAACAAAGAAAAGTCTCTTCAATGAATGGTTTGGAGATAATTGGATAGCAAAAAAAATTAAAAATAGTCAAGCCATTCTTATAAATGAGCTATTTGAAGTTTCACAGTATTATATGTCAGAACTTTTTACAATTTTTAAATTTTATTTCAGAACTTTTTACAAAGTTGCAGTAATCAAGTGATACCGCCTTGGAACATAGTTCAGTGGTGGCATTTCATATCTGCCACATCGAGACACCAGAATCAATCCCCGGTTCCTTGCTTCCATCCCCCCATGCCTGCCCAAAATGTGGTACTGGGAAAAGGACAAAGATTTAGTCCATTAAATTCCATTAGAAGCATTTGTTTTTCAGAAATAAGCACCAATGTAAGGAATCAAGTAATTTTTCACAAGGACACTAACAACAGTAAAACAGTTGATGGGGAAAAAAGTCTTTCAAGCAAAGGAATTATTGAAAAACTGGATCATACATTGATCAACGGGATGACAGTAATACAGTGAAGTTGGACCCTTATCTTACACCATGTAGAAAGGTCATTCAAAATGTATCAAAAACTTTAATATCAGAACCCAAACTATAAAAATCCAAAACGAAGATATGGGGTGGGGATGTATCATGAAATTTAGCATTGATTTCTGGGGTATGGCACCAAAAATAAGGCACCAAAAGAAACAATGTATAAAAGGGACTTCATATAAAAATGGTTTTTGCTTTGTTTTGGGTTAAACCTGTGCTTGGGACTTACTCTTTGCTCTGAGTTCAGGCATCACTCCTGCAATGCTCAGGGCATCACATGGGGTGAAAAGGAGTGAACCTGAGTAGGGTGCATACAAAGCAAGTGCCGTACTTGCTGTATAATCTCTCCTACCGTTCATCATTTTTTTTAAAGTAAAAAATATTATGTATCAAAGAACCCTGTCTATAGAGTGAGAATGCAACAAGTGGAATGAAAGAGATCTTTTGCAAATTATATATGTAATAAAGAATTTGTAAAGAATTTGTATCCAGGATATACAAGTTCTATAAACAACTCAATGACAAACAAATTAAGAAATAGTTGAAGATCTTAAATAGAAAGTTTTTCAAACACATACCAAAAGCCAGTGATAATATAAAAGTTGACCATTTAGTTGAACCTTACCAAAATGCAAATCAAAACTACAATAAAATACCACTTTACAAATATTATGAAAAAAACCCCAGAAATAATAACTATTGACCAAATAAATAGAGAACTTAGAGCCCTTCTTTTTAGTAAAAATATAAAATGGTGCATCCATCCTTAAAAACAGTATGGTGGGTTCTTAAAATTATAAAAAATGATCCAGCAATCACATGGTAGGCACATACACACACACACACATAAACACACACATATGCACACACATATACACATGCATAATTATAAGCAGGGACTTGAGAATGATTTTGCAACCAAAGCTTGTAGCAGCATTTTCACAATAACCTAAAGGAGAAATTATTTGTAGTTATGATTTGATAAATGGATAAATCAAATCCGTTATATCTGAGGGCTGGAGAGATAGTACAACAGGTAGAACACTTACCTTCACCTGGCTGGCCCAGATGGTTCCTCAATCCTGTTCTGCACTGGCACTTTAATTAAGAGCCATGAACAAGACCTGAGCATTACTGAAAACGTGGCAGCTTGACCCTACGTGAATGATCAAATGCTCAAATGCTCAAGGTATAAATATGTATTGGTTCTTTTTGATAGCTTCAGTGGATGTGCAGAAGCTTTTCCAATCTGTACTGAGATAGACTATTTTAAATGATGTAATTAGTCTACATCTACTTTTTAACTTAAAACCAAAAAGGAAAGACCTGAGTTAAGGGAGTGGGCAGGTTGCCCTGTATTTAGTTGGCAACCTACCTTTGATGGACTGAGTTAAGAATGGCTTTGACCTGTGTGTGAGAAAAGTACAGCAGGCAAGGTGCTTGCCTTGCATGCAGACAATCCAGTTTGATTTCCAGTACCACATCCCATCCCCAAAAACACTGCCAGGAGTGATCCTGACCATGACCAGGTGTGGCTCAAACCCATGCCTTGAAAAGAATGTCTTTAATTTATTTAAGGTTGCAAAAGGACTGGATTGATAGCACAGCGGGTAGGGCGTTTGCCTTGTATAAGGCTGATCTGGGTTCGATTCCTCCATCCCTCTCAGAGAGCCCAGCAAGCTACCAAGAGTATACCTCCCACATGGCAGAGCATGGCAAGCCCCCTGTGGAGTATTCAATATGCCAAAAACAGTACCAAAAAGTCTCACGATGGAGATGTTACTGGTGCCTGCTTGAGCAAATTGATGAACAATGGGGTGATAGTGCTACAGTGCTACAACAAAATATTAAACATGAATATATACTGTATATACATACTGTATATAAAATTCTGATGTATAATATAACATATGAATGAACTAAAGATATCATCACCTAATTGAAATAACCCAGATACTAAAGAAAAAATATTATATTATATACAATTTCACTTCCCTTCCCACCCCGAACAGAGCTGCCGGTGGTCGAAGACCTCTGGAGCCTAGCCATAGCCATGCTCAAGGCCCCTTTCCACACATTTGGATGAGCCTACTATAAAATATTCCACACATATTTTATAGCCTACTTCTCCCTCTGGGAGAACCTGGCAAACCACTGAAAGTTTCCTGCCCACATGGTTAGAGCCTCACAAAATCCCCAGGGTGTATTCATATGCCAAAACCAGTGACAAGCTGCGTCTCATTCCCCTGACCCTGAAAGAGCCTCCAATGCAGCATCATTGGGAAGGATGAGTAGAGAGAGGCTTCTAAAAATCTCAGGGCTAGGACAAATGGAGAGGTTACTGAGACCGCTCAAGAAATTCAACGATCAACGGGATGATGATGATGATGATGATGATGATGATGATGATGATGATGATGATGATGATACAATTTCACTTATCTTTTGTAGATATCTGAACCATTATTAAATTCAAATAGATAGAAAATAGAAAAATAGTTTCCAGGTACTGGAAGAGTAGGAAACGAGTGTTATATACAAAAACATACAAAGATTTAGTCTGGAATCATTCAAAAGTTCTAGAGATGACAATTGTTCAACAATGTGAATGCACTCAATGCCACTGAAATTTACACTCAGTGGTATCTTAAAATGGAAAAATTTGTATTATGTATGTATATTTCAACACTTATGCACAGTCACAGCCCAAACTGTTTGAAGTTAGCCATTATTCCTTATTTATCTACATATAAAACATTGGCAACAAATAAGAACCTCTGATATAATATGGAAAACAGTCGGAAAATTATCTTTTTCACTTATCATTTGACTAGTAATTAGTAACTTCTCAAAGCTCCTGTTTCCATATATAGAAAATTATGCTCAAAATGCTATCTTCCTTGTGAACTGACATAAGACTAAATAAGAAAAACATATACTTAGTTATGGTACTAACAATTAATAAGTATTAAATAACTAATCATACACTATCATTCTTATCCTAGAGTTTAGCACAATAGCTGACACAGTTCTCACCTCTTATACCACTTGTATGACTAGTTAAGACTTTGGTCTTGATTTTCTGTCTATAAAGTGTGAGCTGCATAGCCTGCATTGCTGCATTTCACAGTCGTTGCTTTGATAATTAAATAAGATTCTAAGAAACTGCTTCATAGATAAAAATGTTTTATTACAGAATGACAAAATATATTAGAAAATGAAGCAAAAAATGGTTTTTAAAAATACTTGCCTTTGCTATCAGGAACACTTTTTCAATGTTAACTTTAAATTCAAAAACATTTTGAAAGCATATACACAAGAAGTTGCAAGTGTGATATGACAATATTCAGGTTCTCTAAACACAGGAGAAATCTGACCATGGACACACAAATAATGTGTATCTCACAATGACAAACTAATAAAAATAATACTTAACTTTCTGGACCATAGTATCTCTCACACCTCATGACTAAAAAAAGCAGCTACCTTCCATGCGGGCTATTTTATCAGAGCATATCCAGCCTCAGTGAGATTTCTTTGAAAGAGCCAAACCGCCAAAGGTGAGTGAAGCCAGATGCTCAAAGATCAGTTAAGGGCATCAAGATTTTGAAGGGAGCCTGTTGGAGATTTCCTGTAAGTAGAAGAAAGTGCAGGCTAGAAACGCCTTTCTGTACATGCAGCGTCTGGTCCAGAGCAGCAGAGGGCACTCCAACTCCATGTCAGACAAACTCTCAGCCCCTCAGATGCTTTAACTTCCCTATCCCCAAAACCAAATTCCACTGAAAACTTATTCGCATACCCTGAAAATTATCAGCACACTCAAAAGAAATATGTGGAGCTTTGGTGAAAGGAAAACACAGCAGACTGCTTTCAGTTCTGACCAACTCTCTAGCACCTCATATTCCCAGGAGACAGAAAATGCCTGAAATTGCAAAGGAGCAGGTTATACTTCCCATAGTTCATAATCCCAAAACAAGTTTCATTTAGAAATATTAAGTTCCAGCCAAACAAAATGCCACTGGCAGCCCTACTGAATATTCCCACCTGGATGCCATAAAAGTCACATGGAAAAGAGAATTGGATAGGATAAATCAAGGAAGACTGTCAGGAAAGAATTAGGCAACACACACAAACAATGACAGTGCTAAACTTGATCAAAATAAACAATCACTTTCTTTAGAACGTGTTTGCATGCAAAAATTTCTTACACATTGTACAAAAAAGCTCTACTTCTAGTATAGTACAATGAGTTTTATAGGCCGGAGCTATAGCGCAGTGGGTAGGGCATTTGCCTTGCAAGCGGCTGACCCCGGTTTGATTCCTCCGCCCCTCTCAGAGAGCCTGGCAAGCTACTGAGAGTATCTCACCCGCATGGCAGAGCGTGGCAAGCTACCCGTGCCGTATTTGATATGCCAAAAACAGTCACAACAAGTCTCACTATGGAGAGACATTACTTGTGCCCGCTCGACCAAATTGATGAGCAATGGGATGACAGTGACAGTGGGTTGCATAATCTGAAAATATCAGAAATTAAAGAGGGAAGATTTCACAAAGTTGGTGCTCTTTTCCCTCACTCCATCATTTATTCAAATTGCCCCAATTTAATTAAATGAGGCTGAAAAAGCAAATAAGGGTCAAAGTAAGTAGCTCAACTATCTGGAGTGTATGTTTCATGTGTAGAAACCCTGAGTTCAAGCCCTAACAGTTCAGGGTGCCCCAAAACACTGAGTCAACACTAGTGTTTGAGCACAACTGGATGTGGCCCCCTAAGCTAAACCAAAACAGAGAAAAGATGTTTGATTATTTTCACATTGTTTCAGAGTCCAGGTAATTTTCTTTATGGTCATTCAGTAAGAATTTCTTTCACTTTCTGCTTTCCTCCTGACATGCCTCCATTTTTACAGTTGTTGTTTGTTTTTGGTTTTAGGGTTTAACCTGACTGTGCTCAGGGATTATTCATGACTGTGTTATGATTACTGTGTTCAGGTACAACTACTGATAGGGATGAGGGACCAAATACGGTCTCTGAGATCAAACCCTGCAGCTGGAAAGCCAAGTTTTTACCTGTAATAAGTGACTTACCTGCTGTACCATCTTTCCAACCCTACTCTTTCTATGTTTTTTCAATACCCTGCAATCAATATGATACAGTCTTTCCAACGCAAGCACTCTCACAAAGGAATAAAATAATCTTTCAATGTCTTAAAGTCATCTTACCTACTAAGCTTTGGAAAAACTGATTAAATTTATATTGATGGAAGCTTATAATGTCCTTGTTCAAGCAATTAAAACAAGTTTCAGAAAAGGGGACAAGTGAATACAAAATGCTTTGTTACGTTATCCTAGACAATGTGACTTTTACATCTTGAGAGTTAAAGTATTAAATCCTTCTGTGGGCCTTTAAGATGATCAAAAAACAGATTTAAATCTTTTTTTCTTAATTGAATCACCATGAGATATAGTTACAACTGATTCTTTTTTAACTCTCCTATGTGGGGTACTTAACTTCTTTGAACCTTCACTTCCTCAGAAACTAAAAATTATGGGAAACTAAGGTTGTTAAAAAGATTTATATTTCACATTTACATTTCAATAATTCTGCATGCTCAATACACATGATATTTTCCCTTTGGCTAAAATAATAGCTACAAATGCTGAGGAGATAATTCAAGTTTTAGAATACCTCTGAGTTGAATCCCAATCAACACACAATTCCCTCAGCACTGCCTGATGGAACCCCCCAAAAAGAGAACAAACAATAACTTAAAAGTTACACAAACTTTTTTAGAACTTAAACTTGTCAGACATGACTTTCACCCAAATTATTTGCATGTTTCTAGCCCTATAGAAGTTCAGCCTTTCATTTTACTTTCAGGATTCATATTGTAAAGAAGTTCCATAGAGAGAAAAAACTGACGATGTATTTAACTATAAGTTATTGTCCTTTTTCTTTTGGACTCCTGAAGAGGCTTCTTCCAGCTATTCAGAAAATTTCCTGGTGTCTGAAATTGAACAACTGGGCTTTAAGGAGACTGACAAAGGACAACCTGTCTTAACAAGACTGAGCTGTAGAAGGTTTCAGTGCAATACTCAGCGTTTCTAAATCACACTGCATATCTACGTTTCTTTCCAAATAGTATATTGATTACTTGAAACCAAATTGTGGTTTTTCAAACAGCATGTTCCTTTATCATTATGGAACTAGCAGTTTTGGATTCCATAATTGAGAGCTACATAGTTTATAGGAATTGATATTCAGAGAAAGACTTTTTAGTTTGAAGCTGAATAATGATAGATGTGTGTGAAGCGTGGCTGCTTGCTGTGAAAAAAAAAAAAGTTCATTTCAAGTTTCCATATATTTTTCCGGGGGAAATAGCACCTTATGCATTCTTTCAGGACAGAAAACGATTCCCATCTATCACTTCAGTTTAGAGACCTAATTCTAGAAATGTCATAATGGCAATTTATTTTTTTTCATATTCTTCTGGGGTTTGCTACTCGAGATTAGACAGCTGAATGAAGATGGTGATAAGGATAAGGACTTATTCCATTAAAAGTATTTGTTCCATATTATATACAGCACTGTTATTCTGTGTTTATGTTTTAAAGAGGTCACCCCCTAACATTATTCAGAATTATCCCGGGGCCACTCCCAGAGATACTTAGCCTAGAAGTGAAGTCCCAGAACACAGTTCTCAGGATGGTAGTGTCCTGGAGTCACCATAGCAGTACGCAATGGTGCTGAAGAGGGAGAAGGTGGAGCATGCAGTGCCAGGGATCAAACTTAGTGCCTCACAAATGCCAGAACTGTGCTCCACCACTTAAAGTTATCTCCAGAATCCTGCTATTGTATCGTTGTCAATTTTTGAATGGGAAGGAAAACTGTCACTGTCATTGTCATCCCTTTGCTCATCGATTTGTTCGAGCGGGCACCAGTAACATCTCTCATTGTGAGAACTATTGTAACTGTTTTTGGCATGTCCAATATGCCACGGATAGCTTGGCAGGCTCTGCCTGCGGGCACAATACTCTTGGTAGCTTGCCGGGCTCTCTGAGAGGGGTGGAGGAATCAAACACAGGTCGGCCACGTGAAAGGCGAACGCCCTACCGCTGTGCTATCGCTCCAGCCCCTGGAAGGAAAACTAATGAAGTGAATGTGCCACATAGTTTCTAGTTTCCAGATTAGTCATGTTAGTGTGTAGTCTCATAAATAAAATGAAAGATAATACAGAGCTCATGGTAGTATATATTTTTACCCTGTAGAGGGTAGATACTCATTAATTTAATGTCATAAAACTATATCGATGGTTATAGATCTGTTTATATACTATTTTGAAAATTATATGTATGTATATAGATAAATTTTCTATTACAATTTAAATCCTAAAGCTCGTCTTTAAATTTCATAAGATATTTTGGGATGATATTATTTAAGAATTTTTCATTGATGATAGTATAAACATTTCAAATATTGCTTTTTTTTTTACTGAAGACATTCTCAAAGCATGTGATTTTTTAAAAATTAAAATAGGGCTCCTCATTTGCATTTCATTAATATGAATTTGAAAGAAAAGATAATTATTTTATGCAAAGTTCTATAATGTGCAGAACCTGAGAGATTGCTCCCATGAAAGTTCCCCGAGATAAACAACAATGTGGTTATACACAAATTACTTACATAAAGCAATAGAAAACTAAAGGATTGTCCTGCCTTTTCAATCAGGAATGTCAGTAGAGAATGTATACTACCAATGACCAGAAACAGTTACTTTTATGCATTCTATATATATGTGCTATTATATAGAGAACTATTTCCATAACTCATTAGCATATCATGTGATTAGACTTTTAGATGATTGTCTCGAATCTACTTACTGAGATTCCCCTCTTTTCTGATGATCCATAATGGGATATCATGCAGCTTGACATCTCAGATGTCTTTTAAACCATTTTGTATACATATTTATAAAGATTTACAAATATTACATGCTCTTTGAGGTCATAGACCCACAAAATTTGGTTTCCTATATACATGCATAGCTTCTTTAAAAGGTGACAGGCTGGAGGGCTGGAGTACAGCAAATAGGGCATTTACCTTGTACTCAGTCAACCCAGTTTTGATCTCCAGCATTCCATTTGGTCCCCTGAGCACCACCAAGAGCAATTCCTGAGCACAGAGCCAGGTGTGGCTCAACCCCCTCCCCTGAAAAAAATGGCTGGAGGGCATAAAATATAGCTCCAAAAAACATTTTTTATAATAAAAAACAGAGAATTTTATAAACCACAAATAAAACACTTTGAAGTTACAGTGATTTTGTTATATTGATATAAAGAAATCATATTTTCAAGTCTTAGGTCTTTCACCATTATTTTTGACCTTTAACTACATTCACATGCATATGCATATGAACATACACTACTGATCATTATGATAATATTCACTTTACAAATTCAAAAATCATGAAATTTATTTTTATTTGCTTGTTTTGGAGGCTACTCCTGGTAGTGCTCAGAAATGCTGGTGACAGACATAGAAAGACTGCACTCGTTTGTGGAATATAAAGTAAGAGAATGGGAGACTAATACCCAAGGATAGTAGAGATATAGGCCAGGAGGATTGCTCCATGGTTTGGAAGCTGGCCTCATGCTGGGGGGAAAGGCAGCTCAGATAGAAAAAGGAGAAGTAAAGGGTGCTTGGAGGGCCCACTCAGGATGGGAGATGCATACTGAAAGTAGACTATAGACTGAACATGATAGCCACTTAATACTTAAAATGCAAACCACAACACACTAAAGGAGAGAGAGAGTAAAAAGGAATGTGCCTGCCACAGACGCAGTGGGGAGGGTAGAATGGATACTGGGAGCGCTGGTGGTGAAGAATGGACACTGGTAGAGGGATGGATATTAGATCATTCTATGACTGAAACATAAGCACATTAGTTTGTAAGTCTGTAACTGTACCTCACAGTAATTAAATAAAAAATTTTTTTTAGAAAATATTTTGTTGAGGAGACTATATGAAGTGCTGGGGATTGAACCTCAGTTGGCTGCAAGGTGCAAGGCAAGTGCCCTACCTGCTGTACTATGTCTCCGGTACAATTTATTGAGTTATTAATGATGACTCTGGAGAAGACTATAAAATTTGATGATAATCTTGCTAACAAAACTAACTTAACTATATACATATACTAAGAAGCCAAGAAAACATTTCAAAATTAGTATAAATTCCTTGCTGTAGTTTTCAAACTCCATTATATGATCACTGTATCACTGTATCACTGTCATCCTGTTCGTTGATTTCCTCAAGCGGGTACCAGTAACTTCTCTAGTATACTCAGCCCTGAGATTTTAGCGGCCTCTCCTTACTCATCTTTTCCAATGATTGGAGGCTCTTTCAGGGTCATGGGAACAAGACCCATCGTTACTGATTTTGGCATATCAAAAACACCATGGGTAGCTTGTCAGGCTCTGCGTGCGGGCGGGATACTCTTGGTAGCTTGCTGGGCTCTCTGAGAGGTGTGTATATAGCTGTTACTGTATTTGGGATATTAATACACCACAGGGAGCTTGCCTGGCTCTCTGAGTGGGCAATGGACTCTCGGTAGCTTGTCGGGTTCTCCAAGAGGGAAAACCAGGCTATTAAATGTTGCATGGCTGCATCGCGGTTCTGAGTTCCCAGAAGCTTGGTTTTATAGTCTCTGGATGTTGGCCATTGATGGGATTACACGGTGCCAGGGGCAGTCTCTGAGTGTGACTGCCTAGCTACTGGAAAATGGGGGATCTGGGTGGAAGAGGCCCAGTCCCGATCTGAGCAGCCTTGGAGATCTCGGCCCTGGATCCTGCACACCTGGGTGCCTCCACCAGCTCCCCTATGCGTGATGCTCATCTGATCGTGTGGAGAGTGGTCCTGAGCATGGCCGTGGCTGGCCACAATATTGATATGATATCATTATATGATATCATATATGATTATATGATATGATATAATATCAATTTATAAATATCTTTAGGAAAGATTCAGTAAATTAGGGGGAGTTTCTACGTTGTTCCTTATATGTCTTCAGGATTTTAGAGTAAAAATTGTGGTAATTGCTTAATTTATTTAATTCAAGATTTGTGTAAAATGTCTCAAAGAATGGATAGAGCACAAGAATATATGAAAGTAGATAAATTTAACTCACATGAAGGTACAGTAATATTTTTAATTAATAGATAAAAGATTTGTTTGATTTACTTCATATGGAAGAGATTACCATATGAGCACAATGCATTATACAATGATGTTTTACGCATATCAGTTGAAAATTAACTTATTTTAAAGAACTCTACACTACAATTAAGGAATTATATTTTAGAAACTGAGTGGCAAGTATTTTGCATCAAGGCAGACAAAAATCTATCTGAGTCAACTTCATTTGGCCAGAAGCAAATAAATAAAGCAAAAAATCCTAAAAATTGAGAGGCAAGTTCTCAATCCCAACATATATATTTTAGTTTCTCCAGTCCACATATAATCACTGTTAGTATCTTTAACTACTAAATGAATTTATGTTAAAAGTTACTATTAAAACAAGGACTTTTATTCTTCAGTAAGTAGGATATTTCTAAAAATCACAGAAGAATAGTGACTATTTTACCTAGCGGAATCCTTTATCATGTTACTGAGAACGAAAGTTGACAGTCTTTGCATTGCAAGAGCTTGTAGAGGCAAGAATATAATGAAAAGATAGTTAACATTATTATAGACATGTGATTGTTTTTTGAGAACTGGAATAAAACATGAATTCTACTATTCACATTCAAAGATTTATTTAATCCACTTTTTTCGAATTTTTTCCACATAGAGTGTAGCTAGCTTGCTGAAACAGGAAAACCTGTTCTTAGCTGAAGAGCTCTCATTCTGCCTCGATGGAATGAAAGGAAAGAGTAAGGCTGATAAAGGCACAGTGAGTGTTGTGTGGCTACATACACGGTGCAACTGGTTTCTGTGGCCAATTATATTGTATTCAGGAGAAGTTATATGCTGTTCTTAGAAATAAGACTAATATTAATTCTGTCAGTCAAAACTCTTGTAGCTGACTTGAAAGCCCTTCGCTGGGCCACTCTCTCTATCCAAGAGGAGTTTCAAGCGAAGAATTATTGATAGCTAGATGCAAACTACATCTTCATATCTTGTGGCCTTAGGTTGTGAAGGTGAAGAAATCAAAATAATGTGGTTTTCATCCAGGAATAATAGATTTGCAAGAATATGAAACAAAACTTTCCTCCAGCCACTGCTTTCATGTCAGAGGGGGAAAAAATGCATGTTCAAAATTCGTGTACAAAATTTTAAACTTTGTGTGTCAAACCCTTTATAACCCCTTTTATAGTCAACTATGAATAATAATAGGCATGATAGTAATGCATATGGCCCAAGGCTAGAATGTGTGTTAATTAGTTAATATTTATGAAAATGAAAAGTGCTATTTAAACACAATTTTTTTTCTTTTCCTCCCTTCAACCTTTACTTTCATTTCTTTCTTTTGTCATAGACCAAGTCACTTTTGTCCTACGAGGATAATTTTATTCATTGGTTATATATTTTTCAGTCATTCCCCCCCCCATTGTTGTCATTTATTCCATATTGATCCCTATCACTCTCACTTTTTAACTTTGTCTTTGCTCATCTGCCCTCAAGTACTTTACCTCTGTACCACTGTCATCCCATTGCTCATCCATTTGCTCAAGTGGGCACCAGTAATGTCTCCATTGTGAGACTTGTCATTACTGTTTTGGGCATATCAAACCCAGGTCGACCGTGTGCAAGGCAAACACCCTACCCACTGTGCTATCGCTCCTACAGTACTTTAGACACCTCTTATTCATTTTCTTCTTTTCTCTCTAGTCTTCTTTTATCACCCCCACCCCATGGACACTCTCTCTTTCATCTCTTTCCCATATATCTTTTCTCATGTTCCTCAGTTTTAAATCATCAGTGAACTATTAAAACTAATATATCTTTTAATTAATTTTTCTCTTACATGTTATGGGTTGGACTGGAGCCATAGCACAGCAGGTAGGGTGTTTGCCTTGCACATGGCCAACCTGAGTTTGATTCCTCTGTCCCTCTCGGAGAGCCCGGCAAGCTACTGAGAGTATCCTTCCCTCATGGCAGAGCCTGGAAAGCTCCCCATGGCATATTTGATATGCCAAAAACAGTAACAACAAGTCTCACAATGGAGACGTTACTGGTGTCCGCTCAAGCAAACCGATGAACACTGGGGAAGACAGTGCTACAGTGCTATTATGGGTTATTGAGGCTAGGAAATAGAAAAAAACAGTCAGTAGCTTCCAGTATTTTACTGTGAGAACACAGATACCATAGAGTCACAGATTTGGGCCAAAGCAATAGTACAACGGGTAGGAACTTTTCTTGCATGTGGCCGACCTGGGTGTGATCCCTGGTGCCCTATACGGTCCTCTAAGCCTGCCTGGAGTGATTCCTGAATGCAGAGCCAGGAGTAACCCCTGAACACTCCTGGGTGAGGCCCCAAAAAACCAAAAACCCATAGACAGTGACCAACTGAAACAGATTCTCCTTTATAACCTGCATTACCAGTAATATATTGTTTTTTAATAAATCCTACTATCTTATAATATGGGGGCTGAAGCCATAGCACAGCGGTAGGGTGTTCGCCTTTCACGTGGCCGACCTGTGTTAGATTCCTTTGCCCCTCTCAGAGAGCCCAGCAAGCTACCGAGAGTATCGAGCCCACACAGCAGAGCCTGGCAAGCTCCCCATGGCATGTTGGATATGCCAAAAACAGTAACAATAAGTCTCACAATGAGAGAGACATTACTGGTGCCCGCTTGAACAAATCAATGAGCAACGGGATGACAGTGACAGTGACAGATCTTATAATATACTTATAACCTATAAACATTCAAAAATTCTTGTTGATACCCTAAGATTTCCAAAGATCTATCATTAGGTATAAGTAGTTTGAAAATTTAACTATTCTCACATGTATATTGTTTATTGTAGCCACAACTTCTAAAGGCACAAAGTCCAACAATTAAATGAGTGGAATTTAACAAATTACCATCTCCTTTGTAAAGGTAAAGTGAAAAAATAATACAGCTGTCTTCTTAAACCTCGACAAAAATTAATATACTTAAAAGGATCAAACAAATTTTTAATTCTATAGTTTAATGATATATTCTAAACAATCCAATTATTTAAGAGATTTACTCAAATTTTAGAAATAGAATGCCAGGAGGCCTCTTCTAGTTTATGGGCTCATGACTCAACTGGTAACTTTCTAATTATTCTCACTCATCAGTTTTTATATCTAGTTATATACACTGACATCTTAATAATCTAAATCATTTAAACACTGTTGCATTCTTGCTAAAATGCCTTTAGGGATTTCCAGCAGCTTATAAAGTTCAAAGCTTACCCATTAAGACCCACAAAAGTCATATTTCAGCTTACATTTTCAAGTTGAATCACATATTTAGTAAATATATACTATGTTAGGTATGATCAAGTTACATTTTGCCCTTGTACCTGCCTCATCGAGATCATGGGAGGGATAAACCATTGTATCTAAAACATCCAGCAGAATTTGGCATGGGCCTTCTCCTTGTTTAATTGTACATTCATTCAAACTCTATTGCCCATCAACCAGTTGTTAACAGTATTTCACAACATCCTCTATGCTTTCTAGTCTCTTTATAGTATAACCCTCTAACTCTTCTCTGCTATCATGTTCTTTAAAAAGAACTTTACCAGAAATTTTGAAGTGATTATCCTTTATCCTATAATAATTATTACCCTATACAATTATTATGATGATTAAGCAAGTACAGTCTTGGTATATTCACTCAACCAATAAGTATTAAATTCCAAGTAGTAAATTCCATCATGTTCAGAAAATTGTGTTAAGAATTGTAGAAACAGTGAAAGCACATGAAACAGTTGTTCCATTAAAGATATTTCTATTCTCAGGAATAGACAAAAGGAAGAAGGTGATTTACAACAATGAAGACCATCAACTAAAGGGTAGAGCATAGTGGTAGAGTATTTAGTTGAAGTCCATCCGTTTAAAATTATATTGATGCAAAATAAAATAATTGTAGTATGAGAGAATAGTTGGTGTTAGTGAGGGAGTATGTTACTGTTGAATTCTAAAATAAGGTGAACAGCTGTTTCATGTAGATGAACTAGTTATTTATTGTTATATAACAAATTATAATAGAATTTAATGACTTCAATCAATAAAATTTATGATTTCACTGTTTTGTGCTATCAGAATATAGGTAGAACTCAGTTCAGTATCTCAAATTCAAGATATATCATGAGATTTAAATTAAATTATAGGGTTACATTTTGATCAAATGATGTGATGTATATGGTTTTGCACAAGCTTTAGCTTTGGTTCAGTGGGCCTTTGCATAGAAATTCATTTATAATAAGGCACATGGCGTTTTAAGGATGAGATAGCTAAGAAAAGCTGACAAATGCATAAAGCAAGTTTAGTCAAAGCAGAAGATCAATATATATACTTAATCCCAAATTTAACATCATATTGCTTCTGCTGTGTTCTACTAATTATAATCAAATTACTAATTTCAGCCAAAACTCAATGCTAGAGAACTACTCAAAGATGTCTTCTGTGTATCTAATACTATGAAGTAGAGCTCATTGGAGTTATACTAGAGACTCTCTTTTATGGCAATGTTGATAGTACAGTGATAAAGTAAAGGTCTTAATGTTTCATGGACATCTAGGGAACATAGGCAACAGTGGCTAGGATTATCATAACACAATGATTATGATATTGCTGTTGAATTGGATTTTATAGAACTAAATCTTGGATAAAAGTTGAAAGCTATTTACAAGAGCATGTAATTATGAGTCAGGAGCCTCTGAATAGATGGACAACTAATTAAGACACTTTCATTACCATCCCAAATATTAGATCTATTTTAAAGTTAGAATTATCTAAATTGAAAAACTTTTTTCATAATATACATCTTGTATACCCATTAAAACAAAACCTCAAGATGATAATAGGATATACTTTTGTGTTAAACATCAGATACATATGCCACTGTGTTATACAATGTACCTACAGCTGCATAAATCTTAGCCAAAACTGAACTGCAAAAAAGGAATCATGATAAAATAATATTTCAAACGGGAGAAGAGTTGCAAGTAATATCTAGCTGTTTTTTTCAAAATAATACCAAGTATCTTAGTTGGAACTAAACTAAGAGATGCATAAATAATAAAAGAGAGATCTTTCTGATAGAGGTATTGGTGTAAAAATAATTTATAATTCAAGGACCATGAATAAATAGGAAGAAGAGAAATTGAAGAACCCAAAATGGCCTTCGTTTCAAAAATACTGGTGGTGTTGAATAGGAGGAAAGTCAGATAGTGGTTAAGGGAAATTGTGGTTGAAGTGAATGAAGCATTGAGAACATTTCTTGGCTGAAAGGAAACAGTAGAAGGGGAAGAATTTAAAGACTTGTGATAGAAGAAAGACTTTATGGTGCTAAGTCTCAAAACAGACAGAAAGGAATGAGGTTTTTTTAAAAGCACAGATGGTGGCATTAATTGTGGAAAGACACAGGAACAACTCTTCATCCAAAAGACAGGAAGGAAATGTGTTTGATATATGAGAAAATGTTTTTATTTTATACAGCCCCATAACAAAGTTTCTGCTATTGAAACGATCAAAATAATTATAAGGACTATGATATCTTCTGCTGTGTGCATCAAAATAGAGATATATGGGTATATGCAGAGTAAAATAAGTTGACTCAACAGTAATCTCTTTCATCTAGTGCTTTGTTTCATTTTGTATATTTTCACTGGATGAAAGCTTAAGAATATTCTCAGAAAAAGTATTTATGAGCATTATATTAATATTAAATCAAGTAACTTAAATAGAATGTTCTTCTCTTTCCATTGAACATAAAAGGTCTAGAAAAACTATATCTGAGCTCCAATAATCTAAAATGAAATCATAAACATAGGAAAGAGTACATATAACAACAAAGTGTTCTTGCCTTTGATGAACTCACAGACAGAGCAGGGTACAAGTATACAAATTTCTATAAGACTTCAGATTTTTATCAATAACTCTATAAGGATTTTTATGGAACAGGTATTTGTCATAGGAAATCATCAGGAAAAATGGTAACAATTTATAATAGATTTATAGCCGGATAGTAATTTTAAGAGGCACAATTGAAAGAACAAAAAGCACTAGTGTGAGACTACACACAGGTCAAGGCATAGATGAGGGAAAGTAAAGAAATTTTCTGGAGAAAATTAAGTATAACAATTAGATTCAAGGAGAGGGCTAGTAGGGCAAGAGTTGGAGATACAGAAGATCTGAGACTGTGTTAGAGGTATCTTTTAAGCAATTAGTATGAAGACCTGTTCTAAGAAGTTAACCTAGGGGAAGTATGTTTTGGAGTCAGTAGGAAAAGATACAAAGAATCCAGCAAGAGTCTGCTGAAGTATGCCACACAAATACTGGGAACATAAATGGAAACAATGTGCAAATGGAAAGCATCAGTTGGATGTGTGAGGCATTGCAGGTAAAATCAAAAGAATAAAGTTAATGACTGGATGTGGCAGTCATGAAAGAAAGCCAGGAATGACTCCATAGATTGTTAGCTTTGTTGTCTATGCTGCGAAGAATTTTTAGAGTTTGGAAAATGGATAGGTTCCAATAATAACAATTTATGGACAGGGTAGAGTGACTTAGAAGTCAATACACATTTTTAAAAATTCACTCTTTGAACCTAAGAACTAAATAATGACCTAGCTGGGAATGATAAGCTTTGGGGTCTTTAAAAATCAGTAAGGAATAAAATCAACAGATCTATTTGGAAAATTAGCTCTATAGAAACTTCAAAAACAAGAAAATTGTGGGGAAATGTACTATCATCTCCCAGACATATAATTGGCAGAATGATAGAAGTATGTAATATAACTACCACATGGTAGTTGCTGATGGCAAAGTGTGGGCAGTTCTGAAAACTTTTTAGAAAGAGTATTTTGCCAGACAGATTGCAGCACTTGCTCCTCTACAGAATATTCCTTTAGCCACAAACTTTAACTCTTAGCCCTCAATCACCTTTATGAGAAATACTAAAACATCTTTAGCATATTCCTAATACGAGAGACCTGAAAATAGCATAAAACAATATGTCAATGTTTTGAAATAGAATTAGAATAGTTTTGGGATCTTAAAGTTATTACAAACTCATGTCAGACAAAGAGTATAAGGTATATAATTTAGGTCCTTGGTAAAGGAAATCGCAATTAAAATCAGCAGAGAAGTTTATTGGAACCATATGAGAAGGTTGGTAGGCAGCAGAGAATACCAGCACATCACACCATAGGGGATTTTCAGACCTGATATATTCTTCTCCAAGATCATGGTCCAAGTAGGTCCAGTATCTTTATTGCATCAACCAGAATTATAAAAACTACTGGAACATTCAATCAGTGGCACATCAGGCACAAGTTCACACTTTCAGTCACTGAAAACAGGAGATATGGAGCCTTACGGTGTCTACTAGAAAGTGTGATTCCACCCTGTCAAGACATCACAAAAGAGTAGTCCTCTTTGTGAGGATTAAAGATAGGTCGAAACTTCACATTTGGGGTAAAAAAAAAAATCCCAGAAATATCCATCAAGTATACCCATGAGAGTCACATTCTATCTGTCATAACTAAATTTTTATGTAGTGAGTATTATTTT
Source organism: Sorex araneus (assembly GCF_027595985.1). Lineage (NCBI taxonomy): Eukaryota > Metazoa > Chordata > Mammalia > Eulipotyphla > Soricidae > Sorex > Sorex araneus. The sequence continues at coordinate 320,815,590 of NC_073313.1, forward strand.
TGCTTTGGAAAATGAGATAGAGATGGAATGAATGTTAATTTCTTTTTAGAAACTAGGTTATCAAATAAAATTTAGATTGCTAAATATTCTTCTTATATATAACCAAGCAAAATAAAGTATTCTGATTTTTTTAACCTTTGATCTTTAAAATTATTATCTTTATCAACAAATGTCATTTCAATGCTAAAAGTAATATCACACAAATCTACTGCTATGAAGAATTCTCATGATAAGCATCCTTATACTTTACTCACAAATATTGAGTTAATTAGTAGAATTTCTAACAGTTTCTGAAGTCACTTTTGATTTAAAAAATAGGTTTAGACAAAGTTATTGGAAGTGATAGACTACCTCATTAAATAGAAGACCTTGAGGGGCTGGAGCGATAGCACAGCAGGTGGGGCGTTTGCCTTGCACGCGGCTGACCCGGGTTCGAATCCCAGCATCCCATATGGTCCCCTGAGCACCGCTAGGGGTGATTCCTGAGTGCATGAGCCAGGAGTGACCCATGTGCATCGCCGGGTGTGACCCAAAAAGCAAAATAATAATAATAATAATAAATAAATAGAAGACCTTGAAAATAGCCTAATATTGCATGCTATAACTGGTTCTTAAAATCTACATTCTCTAGGAACTAAAGAAGGGGCAATTCTTATTTTGTGAAACATGTATGCTACTGCAACTCATACACAACTGAGATACAACCAAGAAGGCACAATAAAAACATAAATGCAATTTTTCTAGATAAAATATGCTTGCTAAAATTACTAATGCTAATTGTGAAAAAATCCAGTTGGAAATATTTAGGGCAATATTATTTAATTTGTGGTCACCACGGTATGATATAAAAAAGGGAAAGAATGGTCACTAGCTTCAAATTATAAAGATAATAGAACTGGTAAATAAACTAGTTTAAACACTTTTTTTTTTTTTTTTTGCTGTAGCACAGCGGGTAGGGAGTTTGCTTTGCACGTGGCGGACCCAGGTTTGATTCCTCCATCCCGCTCGGAAAGTCCAGCAAGCTACGGAGAGTATCCCACCCGCACAACGGAGCCTAAAAAGCTACCAGTGGCATATTCGATGTGCTAAAAACAGTAACAAGTCTTACAAAGGAGATGTTACTGGTGCCCACTCAAGCAAATTGATGAACAACAGGACAACAGTGCTATAGTGCTATAAATTAAATCAATAATTTTAGAAATTGTGAACCATATAAAACAAAGAGTAAGTATGCCCACCATTATAATGTGATTGAATAAATATAAAAATAAACACAATGAATATATTATTAGTAATCCAACAAGATGTTGGGCTTTAGTATGAAGAAGAAAGAGTCTGATCTTGCAATTTGGTTCTATAATTTTGGAAAACTCATGCAACCTCTCTTGGCCTTGCTTACCTTACCTAGTTAGTGAGAGGGTTAAAAGATAACAGACTGGGACTGGATCGATAGCACAGCAGGTAAGGCATTTGCCTTGCTTATGGCGACTCGGGTTCGATTCGCAGCATCCCATATGGTCCCCTGAGCACCGCCAGGAGTAATTCCTGAATGAAGAGCCAATAGTAACCCCTGTGCATCTCTGGGTGTGACCCAAAAAGCAAAATTAAAAAAAAAAAGAGTTAACTGACTGTTGAACCAAGTAAAGGAGAAAATGCCATTGCATGCTAGCTAGTAAGTACAGTGCAAAACTGTAACATTATCATTACATACCGATCATAACTGAATTTTTTTTCAGTATTTTAGTCTTCCCATGTCTTTTCATTAAAAAGTTACACAACATACTAAAAATATCTCCCAATAGTATTGCCATTATCAATTTATGTATAGAAGTGTGCATATACAGGCACACATAAATCATTTTATTAAATGTAATATGGAGCTTCGTTTATATTTCTATTTTGGTGGGGTTTATTCCTGCAGCTCTAAGGATCACTCATGCTGCATTCATGGCAAGCATTCTACCCACTGGTAATGCTTTCTAGTCCTGGTTTTCTTGTTAATACATAGTACTGGGGCAAAAGAAGCTCTAAAAATGGAGTATACGTTCTCCTCTGAAATGTACATGTTATTTGAGGCAGGAACAGTAATACTAAGATAAAGTTTATTTCTGAAGTCTACCTCATTGAATTCCTTGAAGTATAAGATGATGATTTAGAAAATCAAAGAGCATTAAAGATAAAAAAATAATGAGATCAAATGCTGGATTCTAAGGAGAAATTGTATCATACCAAGAGCAATATGATAAAGAGATACTATCATCTATTTATCATGATTTCAATAGGGCTGGAAGTCACTATTTAAGTTTTGCAAATACAGTATTTGCCCACCTTGCTACACAATCTTGAAGTAAATGTATGTGTGTGTGTGAATGTTCAAGAAAGTCATTACATAAAGGTGAATAATGGCATATAAAATGTTTTAACTCATAGTTGGCTTTTCATAAAAATTGTGGTGATGCTGTTTGGAGTCAACAAAAATTCTGAATTATCTTATAGATACACTGTGTATGCTGTAAAACAAACACCCTCCCATACAAGCTTTGTAATGGACTTGCCTGAAGTTTACCAATGGAATTTCTCACTTCTTAATATCTAGCTAAATTGTGCCTTTGCAAAAAGAACAATACATTCTCAGATTTCTGGAAGCTCCTCAATGAACTATACTTTGCCTTTTACATTTTAACTAATAACTCTAAAGCTCTGGTATTTAAATAAGGACTAATTTGAATATGAAAAACTTTAATCATGATAAACTATTGCTGAAAACAGGGTATTTGAACAAAATGAAAGTCAATCTATAAAGAAAAAGTTAACTAATTTTTTTTTTTGCTTTTTTGGGTCACACCTGGTGATGCACAGGGGTTACTCCTGGCTCTGCACTCAGGAATTACTCCTGGTGGTGCTCAGGGGACCATATGGAATGCTGGGAATCGAACCCGGGTTGGACGCATGCAAGGCAAATGCCCTACCCGCTGTACTATCGCTCCAGCCCCAAAAAGTTAACTAATTTTTAAGCTATGAGAAATTATAATAAACAGGAGGCCAAGGGAGATACTTAAGAAAATATTTTTTTTTGAAACCACTACATAATATATAAGCTAACAATAAATATTTTAGCAGTTTTTGTGGGGCGTCACACTCAGTGATGCACAGGGGTTACTGGTGGCTTTGCACTCAGGAATTACCCCTGGCAGTGCTCAGGGGACCATATGGGATCCTGGGAATTGAACCCTGGTCGGCCGCATCAAGGCAAATGCCCTACCTGCTGTGCTATCGCTCCAGCCCCAATTTTAGCAATTTTTAAAAGAACTTTTAAATATCTCTATTTAGAAAAAAAGTAAACTTTATAAAATTTTAAGCAGTTTCTCAAATTTTTAAAAGAACTTTTCAAAGTGATATGATTTTCCTATGTTGATGTTCTATGAGATTTTTGAAAATACTAAAATAGCATTCTTTTAAAAATATATTATAAAGATTGTTCCACCCCAAGTTAATTTAAATTAAGAGAGGTGTGCACAAATATCTTATGTCTGAACAAATAGCCAACAACACTAAAAGCATGAGATACAAACCACAACAAAAATACTTAAAATATGCCTGTCCAGGAGGCAGGTGGAGTGTGGAAGGGAAGTTGGGCCTATTGACCCCTGTAGTGGGAGTGGTGTTGGAATGTTATATGTCTGAAACTCAACTATGAATAACTTTGCAAATCATCGTGCCTTGATAACAATCTTAATTAATAATTTACATTTTAAAAACATTTTTATAATTTTAAATAGCAAATTTAATATATTAAATATTTATTTAATCCTTTGAAAAGTAAGCGTGTACAAATTACCACATATAAAATGTGCCTACATACTTAAGTTCACATATGATAAATGTGACCCACATGCTACTTTAGTCACTCATTGAAATGGATGAAATATATTTTAGACTCAGGTAGCTGATATGTTGAGGAACTCAATGAAAATACCAAAGAATCACTTACTGGCAAAAACAAAAGCCCAATATAATGAAAAACTATGTTATTTTCTTACATTATTAAAATTCTGGTGGGCATCTGTAAAATATGTGCCAGAATGGTTAGTCCACCCATGTTTTTAAAGAGAATAAATACAGAAAACAATCAAATGTACAACATAGAAATAGTATCTTGGAATCCAGCATCCCGTTGGAGGAGGAGGACAAGATCACAAATCCCTGAGACACCTTTACATATATTTTGATGTTTTCCTTTTGTGTACAGTATTGATGAGTGTGTCATGTGCTCATTGAGAAAGCAGCCCTCAGTAATTGTCAGGGATCTTCGTTCTGAGTGCAGACTCCACTGGAAATTAATTGCTTCGGTGCAATCTGAACCACATCATAAATGTCATGTAGAAGTTGCAGGGAGTGAGGAGGCAGTGACAGCTCAATCCGCACTGTTTCATTTAAAGGTGGGTAAAACACACTGCGACAGAAGTGCTCTTCATCAATAATTTAGTCCGCAGTGTAAAGCCAAGCCGTGCCAAAGATGCCAGGGGAGCCGCTGCCTCCCTGGTTTTAATGACACCAGCAGGGAGGGGTTGAGGGGCCAGCTCAAATCAACATTCACTGCACATCTGGGCATGTCGGCAGATGAAGATATCAAGGACTGAGCTGACAGGACAAAGGGTTGAAAAAAGAAGTGTAACCTAGAAAACCTTTACTTTGAATTCTTTGTATATAAATTCAAGGGAGATGACAGTTCCTAAGGTCATCTTATATAATAAAACTTCAGTGATCTACATAGGGAATTTTAACCCTTTCTAACGTGTAATCAAAGAAGATAAAAGTTGGGTTTCTAAGGTTCACTTTGCAACTTTAAAATATTTCCATCCCCCACTCCCCAAAAAGACTTATGAAATGAACTAAGCATTAACAGGAATTGCTCAATTTCATCTCATGAACTCTAATTATTGCTCCTCCTCGAACTCTTGCTCTAGTTGGGGTCAGTTCAAGTTTCCCTTAACCAAGGGGAGTTTAATAGCTTATCTGTTTTGCAAAGTGTTTGATAGAAATTCAAATTTTAGTTTTGGAGCTCCCATTGTAATATTAAAAATAATGTAAATGGTACAATCATCTCTTCCTTACTATACTCCTTCAGAATAAAAAGGAAAACAATAATGGAGGTAGTTATTTATGTTTTTCACTACCTAAAAAAGTGCTGTTTTCTGAGATTCTAATGCAAAAATTTGGGTAAGATTTTGAAAAATAAGAACTACATGAAATATGAGTAACAATTTTGTCCTGATCCTCTGAGGACACCATATATTCCCACATGGTGTTATTTTTTAAAAAACCCCTGATACCAAATTCAATTATCTCCACTTATATGTTGTGTATTTGGAGGATATCACAGTCTCAAGGGGAGCAGACTCAATTTTCATACTAAAGAAATTCAGAATTCCTTAAGGAAAATTTACAAAATTTTTATTTCCCCCCAATGATTTTGATACTAAAAACTAAAGTTAGCAACATACTAATAATATTTGAACTTGACTATATAAATTAAGATTATTTTACAATATAAATTAATAATAATAACTTAATAATAAAAGGTAGCAGTAAATGTAATTTACAAAAATAAAACATGTGATTTACAAAAATGTAATATACAAAAATAAAGCACTATATAAATTAAGAATAAAAGATTAGCAGTAAATGTAATTTACAAAAATAAAACATGTGATGAACATAAAATGTATTTTGAACTGAATATTATAATATTTACATTCTTCAGGTGATTAATATTCAGATAATTATTATCCAATAGGTTCAATATGAGATTTTATGTGTTGGAGAGATAGGACAGAGATCGATGCTTTTGCCTTTTGTGAGGCTAACCCAGGTTTGCTACCTGGTATTAAATATGGTTCCCTGACCACTGCTGACCACTGCAAGTGTGATCCCTCAGTGCAGTTAGATGTAAGCCCTGAGCACTGCCAGATGTGGCTCCAAAGCTGAACAAAACTAAGGGAGAATTCATGGGAAAGTATGATAAAAAAGTAAAAATGCAAATCTCTAAGAACTATAGGCATGATTAATCCATCTTGATGGCAGAATGAGACTGAAATGTGTAACACAAGTTAAAACACATCTTGAAAATGTCTTTTATGAATCAATGTGTCCAGAAGTTATCAGGTCCAAATTAATATGCCCTTTGATAAATCAATGTACCTACTGAGGGCTACCAAATTTGAGAAACTTGACGAAAGAAATTTAAACCATTACTGAAGATTGTCTCCTAGTATATCCCCTTTCCTATATGTCGGGTATCTAAAAAAGACCATAGCTCTCATCATTAATCTGTTCATTTCTTTCATAAGCTCAAAATGAAGTGTTTCAAAAATACAAAAGCTGGAGAAATAGGTAATCCCATAGGATTTAGTTTTGACAGAATGAGCCAAGACAAAACAACCCAGTCTTAAAAATGAGCTTTTGCTCTGCAGAGAAATCTACATGTCCTTTGAAAGTTCTTACCAGCAATAAAAGTAATTTTACACCAATTTTGCAGTAAAATATTGAATAAATACTACATTAAAAGGACTAGAAAGTAGTGATGGCAGTAAAAAAGGAATCTTCATACATTATTAGTTGGAACATTGCCTGTTAGCCTCTATGAAAAATAGTGTGGAAACCTCAGAAAGTAAAAGTTAGAGCTTTCTGATGACTCAGTGTTTCACCTTTCGGCATATATAAAAAAAGTATTAATTTTAAAGATGTATGTATGCCTATATTCATCGATGTACTAAGTATAGTTACCATAATATGAAAAGAGCCCAGATGTCCAATGGATAAAGAAACTGTGGTGCATATGCACAATGAAATACTATGTAGCTGCAAGAAAAGATGGAAGTCATGTAGTTGCTGTATGGAGGGCATCATTATGTGAAGTATATCAGATGGAGAAAGGATAAGCACCCCATTCATCTCTCTGGCCCCAAAATGGAAATTTTGACATGTACTCATGTCAGCTATTCTGACAACTACTGACCTAAATACTTTATGAATTATTTTTCTTTTTAAAAATGTTATTGTAATTGAGGTAATATGATTACAATACCATTTATGTTTATGGTTATAATGCTGTGCATGGAATAAGTTGTAAACACTACTAGGTTCACAAAAAAAATCCATTTTATGATATATCATCACCATCATCATCATCCCATTGATCGTCGAATTTCTCAAGCAGTCTCAGTAACGCCATTGGTCCAAGCCCTGAGATTTTAGAAGCCTCTCTCTACCCATCCTTCCCAATGATGCCATATTGGAGGCTCTTTCAGAATCAGAGGAATGAGCCCCAGCTTGATACTGGTTTGGGCATATTAGTACACCATGGGGACCTTGTGAGGCTCTTCCATGTGGGCAGGAAACTCCCAGTAGTTTGCCAGGTTCTCTCAGAGGGAGAAGTAGGCTATAAGATATCGCGTGCTTCTGGGAACTTGCTTTTAAGTCTCTGGATGCTGGCCGTTGACAGGATTATGCGGCATCGGGGGCAGTCCCTGGGTGTGACCGCCTAGCTACTGGGAAATGGAAATCTGGGCAGAGGAGGCCCAGTCCCGACCCGAGCAGCCTTGGAGGTCTCAGCGCCGGGTCCCACATAGGTGGGTTCCTCTGCCGGTACCTTCATGCGTGAGGCTCGTCCGAACGTGTGGAGAGGGGCCTTGAGCATGGCTGTGGATAGGCTCCGGAGGTCTTTGGTTGCCAGGAGCTTTGCTCGGGGTGGGGAGGGAAGCTGGAGCCCATCCCCTCCGAGGGGGCCCCAGGGAAGACAGGCAGGTGCATGGGCAAGAGACTCTCTGCGTCACTCTTTTACAGGAGCTTGCTTTTAATATGACATATAAATTGACAAAGTTAATAAAAATCTTATTTTATATCTATACTTATATTTTTACCTTCTTTATTGCATTATATAGTTAAGGCAAAAAAATTAAGGTCAAAGTTTGAAAAAGAACATTTAGAAGTATCAATAACCTGTATGGTCAAAAGGCCACCTATAACTTTCCCAAAACTTAACTGCTGGTGATGACTAAAAGTTTTCCTTAAAACTGCTAATACTTAAGTTGCATATTATACATATAATAAGCTGAATTTTAGTAATACAATCTAAAGAAGAGAAAGTGGTACTAAGAAAATCATGAGAATATATTTATAATCTGTACTGAATTTATCAATACCAAAAGCTTTCATCACTTGTATATAAGACAATACACAAAGTGGAGTCACACAGTTCAAATCTGTGATGTGCAAGGGTCACTGCACTTAAACATGTTAGTAAAAAGCAAAACAGCCTCATTATAAAAAATAATGTATGTGTCTCTTACACACTACACAGAAACAGATGTTATAATTAGCACTGGACTTTGTACTCTTAAAAGGGAATGGGAGATAATCATGCTTGAGTGTCAGATTCAGATGGTTGCTGAATAAAGCCCACTATACAATATTATTCAATTTAAGTGGTAGCAATATCAGAAGGCCTCTAATAGTAAATCTACCAATTGTGTTGTCTTGTTTTGTAACATTCGTCTGGGACTTGGGACCATGAGACTTTTAAAGCACATTTTAAGAAACTGGTGATTTTTTGTTTTTTTTACTTTGAATATTCTCCTTTTACTTCAACATGGAAGGAAACAAGTAGCTCTGATGGGAATGAGTTTAGATTATTCAGAAGGGCTGCTCTACAATTACACATGTGCTGAGATTAAAACTCAGAGATGCTGGAAGTTGGAAGTCCATGGTGTAAGATGTAAGTAAGAGATAACAGAACTTCCATTTGAGACCATGGAAAAAAGCAAAAAAAGCAAAATGAGTTCAATGTTCAGAAGGACAGATAAAATATCTAAAAGGAACATATTCCTAACAGAGAATTCAAGATAGAAGTCACAACTGTTTTAACATCACTAGTTATCCTAACAAAATTTGGAATTTGCATATGCATATGCATCTATTTATGCACATAGCCTTAAAATGTGCCCAAGAACAATGCAAAGTAGCAATGGTAGCAGGTATTCTTGGATTGTCTTCTTTTATTTAGACCACGATGAAGCATACCAGTTCCTCTCCTCTAACACCAGTAAAGGCACCAGATTTATTTTCCTTTGTTTTTAATTCTTATGAGCAATTTTAGAGACTCTTCATGGAACCACTTTTCATCAACTATTTGGAGTGAGTCAGTAAACTGCAGTCTTTTTTAGGTCTTCTGTGTTGATAGTTAAATGTATAATTAAGAAAAATGGCATATCGAGAATTTTTTTTCTGTTGATACTTGAGTACAAAATTCACAACTTTTCTGACTAGAAGAAAAAGATGAACTTAAATCCTTATTTTATGTTGCTTTTCTATAAAATTACAAATCAATCCTACTTTTACATTGTCAATGAAAACTAAAGGATACTAATCCTAGAAAGATTACATAGTAATTACTAAATAAGCTATCATTCAGCATACATATCATGTACTAATTATTAGACTCCAATATTGGTGGGAAATCAACCATGTTTGGCAGTGTGGTAGAATATTAGCAAAAGGATCTCTTTGTTAATTAGGAATAAGCAATTTAATAATTGAAGTAAAATGAGTTACTAATTTAAACCAGCAATTGTTCGATTAAATAAAAATGTATAAGTGTTCAAATGAATTATAAGGCATGGGGCCCCAAAGCCGGAAATGTCTACTAGATGATAGTGAAGGGAATTTGGCATTATGGTATTTGGGTGTAATTTAACTTACAACTTATTTTTGAAGAGGTATAAAATAGCGCTCCTGCAACTTTTTAGTGATGTAAACCAATTCCACCTCAATAAAAATAAATATATATTTATAGATTTCTAGATTTATATATTTATAAATATATAATTTCTATATATTTTAGCCAGTTATTCTAATACTCTAAAATAATGACCATCTTTTCCAGAGGTTCTCAATTACTTGGTATATCGCTCTTACTTGTCATTTAAAACAAAATTCAAGAAACAAGTAAACAAATAAATAAATAAACACCTCTGTAATCCATCCCGGGCCTCTAGAAATCTACCTTCTTTAAACAAACAGGAAGTACCCCTAATTGGCAAAGTTTGTTAGTATGCACCTGGATCATTCTAGGGTCCACCAGAGGGCAGCATCTCCCACTTTGGCTAAAACTGTTCATGATGCTAAAACATCATGACAGTAATAGATAAAATGGAATGTTTTTTTTTTTAAAGCCTACTCTTTCTACATTTAACTCAGATTTCATGTAGAACTATAAGACTCCATACCAGAAACATAGAACAGTGGCTGAAGAACTTTTCTTGTGTATGGACAACAAGGGTTCAATTCCTGGCACTCTCTGTGGTCTCCTGAGCACACTGCCAGAAGTTGGTCCCTAATCACAGAGCCAGGAGTAAATCTTAAGCACATATGGGTGTGGCCCCAACCAAAAATAATGACAAAAACAAACAAAAAAACCCACAAGACTATTTAGGGGAACACTATCTACCAGGACTAATGGTCTGATTTTACCATCTAGCCATCTAGTGCATGTGCCCATAGATCAGTTTTCCAATAAATATATCTTAAAAACAAGGAAACAATCACCTGAGCATTTAATCTTTGCTATTTTCCTATGAAGGAAATAATGATAAATATTCATGGCCATGGGAGGTAGAGTAAGTTGGGGAAAAGGACTAGTTCTTAGGAAGCTCAAGAAAGAATGCAACAAAAATATGATAAGCATCTATGTTCTCAGCTACATTGACCAGTTTCTGAGAGGAAGGAGAAAAAGACTTGCTCTGGAGGCCGACGGAAAGGTCAGAGAAAGACATCGTGTGGGTAAGAGGTAATGGGTTCTAAAGAGGAGGCAGGGAAACAACATTGCAAATTGGCTTTTTAAAATTCACTTGAGTTTGCACAATATGTTTCTTGAAAGAGTTTGAAGCCCAATATATAAAAAGCTGACTATTTATATATTTGATTCTTTAAAAGCAATTAGGAATACAAAGCAGATGGTCCAGCATTGTAGATTTCCCTTTTCATATTGCTTAAACACTAGAGATCAATAAGTCTAATATAAACAGATGATTTCCATAGCAGGGTTTATAATTAGCTGGCACTGAATGTGTCCAAACTCTAAAATAATTAGCAGAAGCATGTGGCACACCATTAAAACCTTGTGGCTTGTCTGCATTTACATTTATAATTATTAAAGTTAATTATGATGCTTGTGGTGTGATTCCAAGCTCCTTTACAACTTAGATTAAATATTTTTTTTAATCCCATAACTTCCTTCCTAACCTTCCTCTAGGCTCTGGAAAACAGTGAAACCAAACCAAATTAAGAATATATAGTGGACTTTTTTTGCTCTAAATAATAAATTTTTAGCTTATCATGAAAGATAGGTTCTTCTTAAAGAACTGACAGCTTTCTCAACTGATAACAGAATTTCTATCTTGAATTTTAATTTGTTCATAATGGGGAGGACAGAGAGAATAACAATGCTTACCAGACTTTGGAGTGAAAGCTGTCATTTTGAGACCTAAATGACAAACCAGTGCCAGTACAGTCTCCTCGAGTTATTATATAGTAATAGAGAATTTAAAACAGCATACTTACATAATGTTTTTTAATTCAAAGTTGACAGGTCACTACATTATTTCAGAGAGCATGCTACATATCAGAGAGTAAGCAAGCACTTCCATCTTACCTAAAGCTCTTTTCTCCTAAAACTGGCATTTATTAGGTCCTCCCCAGTTTTAGGAACTTTAGGTTCAATAACAAAAAACTAAAATCAGATGATGTTGTGTCAGCCAGAACAATGCAAATCTCTCTCACCTCAGGTCATACTGACCAAACGAATATATTTTTTTAATATAAATTTATATCAACAAATACCACGTGGATACATGTATGTATAGATCTTATATTCAGTCATCTGTTGTCAGTACCATTGTTGGTTATTGTTCTAAGTTAATATCTAGTTAAATCTCAAATTTTCCAACTTCTTACTGATTAAGTAAGAGGTTGTAAACATTTGTATTCTGTACCCTCTCCAATGCACCAGGACAGATTTTAAAACATTGTCGCTAACATAATTACAAGTCAATAAATGAAATAAAAGGAAACATTAAATACTTGTTTTGAACATCTGCTCACAGATATTTCTGCTACTATTATTCAGGTTATCTATACTCAAATTTGCCTTGCAATCGGCCGACCCTGGTTCAGTTAGCTACCAAGAGTATCCCACCTGCATGGCAGAGCCTAGCAAGCTATCCATGGTGTATTTGATATGCCAAAAAGTAACAACAAGTCTCACAACAGAGACTTTATTAGTGCCTGCTCATGAACAACAGAACACAGTGCTACAGTGCTACAGTGTTACTTGCTTTTTAAAAGAACCTGTTACTTACAAAGTACAAAGTGATTTGTGTTCTGCTGCTTTCCATTTGCTAATTTTATACAAGTTACAGTCAGTTAACACCAAGCAAATAGCAAAATAAAATTAAAAAACCACTGATTTCTTTTTCCTCTCTTCAGATCATTTCTATTATATTTTTTTCAGGGGATTAAATATAGTACTCTAAATTATTTAAATTGGAAAACACAGTTCCATAAACTATCTACCAGCCTCATTTTCACCAAAGGTAGAGATTTTTTAAATAGAAATCACCATTCTTCATAAGGAAAAGCAATCCTGTTTCATTGCTTTTCCTGAGGTATCATTTAGAGGTAAAAAGTTAAAATATAGTTTCTTCATACCATTAACATTAAAGTTTAATTAAATTTCTGTTAATTTCATTGTTATTAAAATATACAGGTAAAAAGTTATTGTAACATAGCAAGTATAAAAGGAATGACATAATACCAACACAGTAAAATTTTATTTTACTTTATAAAGTTGTTCACAATATTTCATTACATTTAATATTTGAACACTAATCCCACCAACTTTGCACCTTTCCACTACCATATTTTGAATGTTTCTACGCCAAATCTCAAACCATGCCCCCAAAAGTATACCAAAATAATTAATTCTATATTGCTTGTTATGAATTATACACTAAAAATGATCCAAAAAATTTCCTTAGAGTAAAGTGTGTGAAGATTGTTGTATTTCACCCTGGAGCCATTAAGCCCTTGTATAAGAGATTAATATATATTTCCCATGAAATTGGTTTTCTTCTACTTTAAACCCCATCAAATGCGGTATGCTACTCTTGGTATATCAGTGGTACAGAGTATGAGATATCACAAGGTCGCATTTGCAGCCACACACTCCAGGAATTCTAAAATTTAAAATACAATTATAAATACAGCAGATTCACTCATGGGTGAGGCTTGTCCAAGCCTGTGGAGAGTGGCTATGAGCATGGTGTTTAAATAACTATACCCAATAAAATTTTATAATTATTTCTGGCTAAGCAAAGACTAGAACATAAGGAAAAGAAGAAAGATAAAAACATAAAAATCTCAAAAATGTAATGAAGAAGATGAGTCACAGGAGAAAGAGTACCTAGAAAGGTCAATGAGAAAATTTAGTGTGTGGAACCTACATATTGGGATTGCCTCAGTAAAAAAGGTCATGCAGACCTCTTCTTCCTCCTCATATCTCCATATCTCCAAGATCTACTCTCTTTACTCCACTTTCCAAGTTAAATATTATCCCCAAAATAAATCTTAATTGTACTATGTCTCATCAATAGTATTATTAAAACAAAGGAATACATTTTAAAATTCCTTTTAAAAATAATATGTGCTATACGTCATTTGTCTTTCTGCATGTTTGAGATACGTATATCTTTGTATATACATACCTAAATACATACATATACATAGATATATGATCTTGTTCAGCATTATCATTGAAGATAATTAATCTGTTTGTTTTATATTATGTTTTCCTAGTAAAGCATGATACATGTAACAATGACTTTTAAATGTGCTTAGATAAACTTAACTGAGATATATGCAAAAAAAAATTTCTGAATGAATCTATCTTTTCATTACAATTAGGAAAACTACTTATATGATGCCTTAAGATATTACTACACTGCATTTCCTATAATAATCCAATGTCACATTCATAAAATTTAATTATAAAAACATGACTTATGCCATTCTTCATCAGTATTACCAATACATTACACTTTCTGGCTGTCTAATCTGTTTAGGGCAGCTTGTTGGAAACTGGAGTCACAAAGATTAACCTCAAGTGACTCATAGCCTGATTGGGGACATACAAGATGTCATAAACAACAGTACATTGCAAGGCTTGTCTGTGAAAAATACTAGGTACAAACCAACTTAATGAAACTTTACAAAATAGTCACTCAGGAAGCTCTCACTAAAATAATGAAACTTGAAATATGTTTCATAGAAATATCACAAAAAAAAACTGTGATATTGAGGTTAAATATTCTAGTTCCCCAACACCACCAAAAAAAAGTGACATATAGACTATCTTCAGAGAGGAAACAATTAGTTCATGGTATTTAATAGATTACTATAAAAAAATACAAACTCGTGCACACGGAAGTGGGAAATGTGTGTGTATGTATTGTTTGAGGACTCTCCTGGTGGCTCTCTCTCTCTCTCTCTCTCTCTCTCTCTCTCTCTCTCTCTCTCTCTCTCTGCTCATATTTGGTGCTCTTGAGCCTCTATGTATGATCCGGATTGGGATGGCTTCTCCTTTGTGCTCTGCTTCTGTGTCTTCTCCTGTGCTTTCTTCTATCTGTCTATCTCTGACTCTGTCTCTGTCATCTCTCCTCTGGTCTCTTCCTATGTCTCTTCTTCTGATCTCTCTCTGGAGCCCTTTTGCTTTTCTCTCTGGAGCCCTTCTCACTCTCACTTCTGATTCTGACCCTGGCCTGGATTCTCTCTCCCTCTCACTTCTAACTCTGTCTTTTACTTATAACTCTGACCGTTACTTCTGACTCTGACTCTGACCCCTACTTCTGACTCTTACCCCCTCTGGATTCTGACTGTGACTGACTTCTGGCTCTTTCTTCCCCCTGCTTCTGGCTCCAATGACTCTCGCATTCTCTTTTGCTTTGTGCTCTGCTTCTGTGTCTTCTCCCTCTACTTCTTTTACAGTCTTTAATTTATGTAGCAGGCACATAGGGTGGTGACACAAAGGTGGGTTGAACATTAACAAATCAACAAAGAGAGCAAAGACCCTCCTCCAGGAGATTAACAAAATCTCATCTAAGGAGATTACTCCAGATTACTAAGAGATCCACTTAGTGCTAGGAACTAAGGGCAACTGAGTCGAGGAAGCAGATGCTCAGGAGTAAATATTATTGGAGTCAATCAGCTCCCAAGTTACAAAGCATAATATTAACTGTCTTCCTGTGTCCATACAGAAAGGACATTGCTTTAAGATCAACCAAGTTCCCTGCAGCAAGGCTAAAAGGACAAACCCAATGTTCTCCTCCAGATGACAACTTGTATGAGATCTCAATGAAACTTTTATTTCAATCATCAGGTAATAGAAAACCTTTTTTTATTTTTTTTTGCTTTTTGGGTCACACCTGGCGATGCACAGGGGTTACTCCTGGCTCTGCACCTGGCGGCGGTGCTCAGGGGACCATATGGGATGCTGGGAATCGAACCCGGGTCGACCGCGTGCAAGGCAAATGCCCTACCCGCTGTGCTATTGCTCCAGCCCTATAGAAAACATTTTTTAAAAGAAATTTGCACAGGCCTGTTTGTGTTTTTTTTCCTTCCTATGTATATTAAGTCCCTCAAAAAAAATAAAGCTGGCATAACTTTCAACTCCATTTCGCCCATGTCAATATATCCTTGGCCTAGAGAGAACAAAACTGAGGTCACATCTCCCCTGCAGTCTAAGTGTTTTCATTTCTCAAATATCCAATAAAAAAAAACATACATTCCTTCTTGAAAACCCACATTCTTCAAAACAATTTAAGTCTACTTCATGTCCATCACATAGTTTCTGGCCTGCACTTAGGTTTCCTCTGGCTCAAGCCAGACCAGGAGATGCCTGGAATGTGACAAGGGGTAGGAGCCTGCCAGCTCTATTCTGTTAGCAAATTTATTTTCTTCTCTTAGACGGATGATAAAAATGTCACGGTGTGATGCTTTAGCAGGCCCAGGAGCTCCCACCTACAGCTGTGGGGCTTGAATGGGACCTGAAGCCAAGAATGCCATAAGGAGCACAGACAGTGCCTCCACCATCACTGCTTCTCCGGCATTGCTCATTCTCCTGCTAAATGATGCAATGGGACCCCCTCAGGGATTCTGAGTCTGATCATGTTTTTCTTGCTATTTTTTTAACTTCAATCTTCCCTTCACTAAGGCAGCCCAAACCACTGAATTTTTCATGAAAGAGATAATATCATTGTACACAAGATAATGGCATTCAAATACATCCATCTGCTTGTTAGTTCTGACTACATTGATTGCAATTCTACAGAAAGAATATTTACCTCCAAAATGATTTTTTTTCTTCTCCTGTGGTATTAAAAGTGTGCCTTTTCAAAATGGAACTATAGAAAGACCCGTATGCATACACGTAGGCTAAGAAGAGAAAATGAGCTGAGAAATTAGCAGTGGTCTCTGGGGTTCGTCCAAGAACAACAGTTTACTTTTTTTCCAGGATGGATTCAAAATCCAGATGCATTTTATGACTCAATGATTTTGTTCTTCTATCAGCTGAAGAAAAGGATGGATAGTGGAAAAATTCCTTTCACTGCTTTGAAAGATAGGGTCCAGGCAGTTCCTTCAAACACTGAAATACAGAGTCCTATTGCTCACCACATCGAGGGTGGCAGTTATGGAACAGAACAGTCAAGAAGATTCTTCTGATTTCTCCCAATTGCTATGGTTAATGGAGTAACAGAAGACAGTAAGAAAAGATCATATTAAAACAAAAAGAAGAAGTAAGTTATTTCAAACTGTCATTTCCTGGTCTAGAATTTGGTCTCTAACCCTAGGCTGGATACTCATCTGATTCAGACAATGATTCTATGAGTTTTATCACATCTTATCTCAAAGGCATAGTTTCTTTCTATATCATGAAATGTTACTCAAGAATTCTTAAACTATCACCTGTGCTCTTTTATTCATAAATAATACACTCACTCATTTATTTACTTTTCTTCTCTAATTGCCATTCTCATCATCAGAAGTCAAAAGGAAAATTAACTCAGTGTGTTGGTATACGTGTAACCATTATGTCATAAGATGTTGTTTTCTCTGCACTTTTTCTTTGTCCTTTTCAACCACAGTCATTTTATATTAACTGGTTCAGATTCTTATTTGAATAATTGCTAAGACATTTTCTAACTGGCATGAGATTTTTAATTGAATGTTCAATTAATTCAATTACCCCTAGCCTCCCTAAATTCTAGACAATTACCCCTGGCATCTTAAATTGTAGACAACAATCTTTAATTCAGTTTGTAAATAACAACTGCAAATACATTTCAATCTACATTGCTCTCAATTCCAAACCAAAAGAAGTGACCCATTATACTTAATCTAATCATTTTCCACCTTCAAACTTTATTATTCCTTAACAATTTTCTAGACTTGTAGATAGAAACTTTCTTTGGGCTATCAGGAAATTTTGTAAAGATTCATTCAGAATTTCTTTTGTTGAGAAAAGATGAATTTAGTGTAAATTTTTTTCAGTTATCATAAACACAAGTAAGCATTTACCTTTTGAATGATATCCATATTTGGATCAGATATGTAGCATAGTAATTAGGGAACTTGCCTTGTATATGATGAACTTGTCTTTGATCACTGACACCTCATATAGTTTTTCAAGCCTGCTAGTAGTGATCCCTGAGTTCAGAGCCAGAAGTAAGCCTTGGGCATTGCCCAGGGTGTGGCCCAAACTTAAATAAAAAATATTGAATTATATCCATATATCATTATATATATTACATATAATATATATTATATCCATGTTATATATCCATATATATCCATGTTACATTCATGTCATAATAGATCATCTTTTTAATTACTTACTGATACATATTTATCATTATTGAATCAAAATCTGCTATAATATGCTATGATTAACTATTTCTTTACTTATTTTTCATACTGAAGCAAGAAGATATAAATTCTACCAATGTTTGATATTCTTAAAATGATAAATGGTTTTGCATATTTCCTGTATTTTCAAAACAAGTTGAAATTTTATTTAGAAATTACTCATTGATCTAAGGCGTCTCTTCTTTATTTTTGTAATTTAGTATAATAAAAAAAAAATGGCACATGAGAATGTAGTCCTTCTGCTCCTGTGTAATATACATAGATCTTTTAATGTTAATGAGTATACTAAAGAGTAACCAAGAAAAGATAAGTCCTTAGGTTAGTGCTCCAAAGCTTTCCATCAACGAAGTGTATCTCTTGAGGTTTAATTGAATTCAAATAACTACCACCTTTCCATTCCAGGGCTTTCATCAGTTTTTGCATAGTAAGTTACTCTCATTTCTAACAAGTAAATAAATTGTCATAATCTCTAAACTAGAGAAAAAGACTGCAATAGCAAAGATCTTCTTTATTATAAATACCAGTGAGAAGAGAAGTACAAACAACTGCATGGATTAAACTTATTCAAATTGTTGAAACAATCCACTAAAGATAAAGTCACTGAAGATGAAATAACTAGGGAGGAAAGTGGGTAAGATTACAGTCCATCTTGACCCAATCCTATCCAATGAAACAAAAGACTACGTATTTCATATTCTTCTAATTAATCCTGAAGCACATTGTAGGAAATCAATAAATATTGGCAACAATAGTCCCATTATAAATTAGTGACTGGGGCTGCAGAGAGATAGTACAGTGGATAGGGTGTTTACCTTGCATGTGGCGGACCCAGGTTCAATCCCTGGCACCACATGTAATCCCCTCCTCCACTAAGAATGATTCCTAATCATATAGACACCTGATCAGCCCTGGGTATGTCACAAAAAAATAAATAAATGCCTCTTATTATACAGGACAGCATACAAAGCACTCTAGTATTTTCACTTTCACTCATGTTATAAAAATTGTCATTTTAGTCAGGACTAAGTATATTCATTTTGGATCTCAAGTACAGATCTCTCATCTCCCACAACTGCTTCTACAATTACTTCTAGCTAAGCAGTGTAACCAAGACACTGCATTATCCAACTGGCTCTCTTAAGAAAAATATCTGGGTCCATTTTCTTCCCATCTTTACCATAGATCTGTTCCCAACTACAATTACTTATAATGAGGCATAAATATTTTTATACTAGTGCAAATAAAATGGAAAACAATTCCTTTAAAATACATAGACAATTGTTTATATGTCCTGCCATTTTCCATAATAGCAATAACAATAATAATAATTGCTTAGTGCCTGAATCTAAAATAATAATGTTAGAAATATGAAGAGAAAGGGAATATAGATCTTATTCTAAGGAACTTTTTAATAATAAATAAAAAAGAAAAAATAACAGTTAATAAAGGAGGAGCCATAATAATACAATATATGTTTCAGTTCATTGCATGGAGTACAAAGGAAGAAGTTAATCTGGGCAGAAGTGGTTAGGGAAGACTACTCAGTTAGCATAACAAAAACTGTCTTAAGATGATAGAAAGAAGGAAGGGTGTGAAGAGAAGGAAGGGGGAAGGAAGAAGAGAATTAGAGAGAGGAGAGGACCTTAATAACCAAGTTGAATAAGTTATTTTTGTTACCTATGACAGAATCAAGACTGAGCACAGTGATATAAACCCTTCAAGTTGACAGAGTGACAGAAATGCAAGGAGAACCCAAGTTCCAAGCAATAAAGTACTACTTCCCCCCTTACATAAGAAGTTACATGTTCTCTATTTTTTCAAACATCCAATTTATTCAAGAAAAACAGTAAGTTACTATGATCATTAAAATACAGTCTTTGAAAAGGATAAATTTTCCCTCCACACAGGCCCAGGGATAAATATTTTGGGCTTTATAAGTAATGTTGTCTCTGCAACGGCTACTCATTCTGCCTTTTCAGTGTGAAAACAGCCTGAGACAGCAGTACCTAAGTAAACATGTGTAGCCTCTATAAAACTTTTTTTGCAAAAAGAAGAGGCAAAACTGGATGTGATCCATGTTCAAACAGCAAGCTCCTATTCTATGAGTATATATAAAAAAGGTATTCAAATTAAATTAAATCCAATCCCAATTACACAGAAAATAATGTATTTGAATGCAATTCTGTCAGAGTATAGACTCTAAACCATTCTTGTATTCCCTTAGAAATTAAGGAATATATTACCTGATGTCTCAAGGTTTTTCTCTTTATAATAGCTTTTGGAATTAAAGAGGTGAGTTAATTACTGTTCTGCTAGAAAATGGAGGAAATTTTTGGCTCATAACCCAGATTATTCAGTAGATAATATCTGTGTAAGCATTAAATTGGTACTCAGGGATTTAAACTGATAAAATCAAAGTTTGCAGAAGAGTTAGTTCAATTCTGAACCTAATTTGTATGCCTTAATATAGTATTTGTAGTATTTGCTTGTCTTTCAGAACTCTCCAATTCAGACTAACTTTATTCATATTTTGGCCCTATAGATTCTAAAACTTTCTATATGCATATCCATGATAGTCATAAACCACTCTGAACTGCTTTAATTTTCTTAAGGGAATGTACTTTTCTGCCTTCACCCATCAGGAAGGTTGCCAGAATCATCTTATACTAATGACACTTTGCTGAAAATTCAGAAATAGATTTACACTATATAAAACTCAAGAGTATTATCGGTGGGGGGGGAAGGCAATACTCACATTCAGATTTTAACTCTGTAACTTCACCTTCCAATCTCTGATAACACAAGATTTTTGTAAATTTAGCTACAACCAGTGACAGAAAGAGGTGCCCAAGCAATTCAAGTTTTTGATTACAATATTGGGAATTCCCACTTTTACATGTAAAGCAAAAAAGATTAATGTAATTAAACTTAAATAAATCCATGGCCAAATTCATTGCAAACTTATAGTTCTGGAATTAATCACAGAAATAGATTTCAAAACTAATCATACAAATTTGAGTCTCATAATCATTCATATTTTCCTCTTAAAAATTGCCAAATTTTAATAGGTTAAGAGAGTCTAGATTTCTGAAACAGTGATTGTGTCCACATTGCACCCATTATGATTTTCTTGGACTTCTTATTTTCTTTATTAGGTCAAAAGGTTCAACTGATCGAAATCAGTTTTGAAGAGTAGTTATCAAGATGACTTTCCAAGTGGCAAGAATACTGAGTTCCAGGTTTAAAACCTGGGTGAGTTAGTAAGTTTCCAAGCTAGGAGGTAATTTTTCTCTATTTGTTTAGATAGTCCTATTATCAAAACCAAAGAAACTATGAAAACTAGTGGACTTTGAATTCAAGATGGGAAAAAAAAATCAGTATAGAACAAAGTAAGGTTAGAGGAGTTCTTAAAGTTTCTTTAAGTAGGTTGTGTGGTAGAAGGGTATTCTTTTCTTTTTCTTTTTTTTAAATAGCATATACCAACAGTTGGGAAAGATACGTTCTATGTACTGTATAGAAAAATCTCTGTTTTTTGTGCACTTTTGGTATAAAATGTATTTAAGATTGTAAGACCTTAGAGTTAGTAAGTAAATCTACTGCATTTATATTTTTCAAAACTAATACCAAAAGATTAAAGAGCTTGACATTGAAGATAACATTTTAACATTATGAAAATATAAAGCAAAATATAGAAATTATAATGGGCACTAAAATGATATAAATCATAATAAATTGTAGTTCCTACTTATGGATCCGGACAGAAAATGTGTGTGTGTGTGTGTGTGTGTGTGTGTGTGTAGTGTTATTTTTTTTGCCCAAAGTAAAGCTGGTATCAAGATGTCACCATTCTGCTCTGTAGTTAAAAAAAAAAAAAAAGTTCCATGCTTTTCCAGAGGTCAGTAAAACAGAGTGTTCACTCATCTGGAAAATCCTCAGGCCTACAAAGAGTAATCCCTATTGCTATTCAAACTCATGATAATCTAATCTAGAGAGATATTTTTCTTAATGAATAAAAATGGCTTCAAATGACTATAAACCTATGTTAAATTAGTACCCACTTAATACAAATAGCATCTTAAGTCAACTGAAATTAAATGATCACTGGAAAATGATATTTTGAGACCAGTCTTTAACTAAAAAGAATTGCATTTTAAGTGACATAGAATTTTCATTTAACTTATCTGACAATTAAACTTTGAACAATCTGCATTACCAAGAATACTACTTCAAATATAGAAATCAGTTTTTAAAACATACTCCCTAGAAGGGACAAGCTTGGAGTTTCTGATTCAGCAGTTCAAAAATTAGGTCCCCAAATCTGCATTTCTAAACAGAACCCATGTCACGTTAATACTGAATTTCTGAGAACTGCCCTTTGAGAACTTCTAATATTTTGCACAAAAACTTAATTTTTCATGATGAATCAGAAAAACAGGACGGTAAACAGAGGTTTTCACTCAAAATGAATGTACTACATTCTTATTAAAATTCTTTTTCATAATACATAAGCATTATTACCTAACTCAATCCAAGATATGGCAACAACTGAGTATCAGCCACCAAGAAAGATACACTTTTTAAAAGCTTTTCTCTCTCTCTTTTTTTTTTTTCTTTTTGGGTCACACCCGGCGATGCACAGGGGTTACTCCTGGCTCTGCACTCAGGAACCACCCCTGGCCGTGCTCAGGGGACCATATGGGATGCTGGGATTTGAACCCGGGTCGGCCGCGTGCAAGGCAAACGCCCTACCCGCTGTGCTATCTCTCCAGCCCCAGCTTTTCTCTCTTCTTTATAAATAAGAATTTTGTTTGTGGGTTTGACTTTGTTGTTGGTGCTGTTTTTCTGCATGCATGCATGCATGTTCAGGTTAGTATGTCAAAGCACATTTAAATATACAGAGGGATATAAAGGAATCTTACAGAAAATCTTTTTCTAACATGATTGAGTCTTTGCCCACAATTTTATGTGTCTGATAAGCTAAAATTTTGTGCATCAGTTTTGGTAAAAAAGCAAACTCGTCAACACATTGCTTTAAAGATTTCAGATTTGAAAAATTGCTTTTACCTTTTTATTTCTTTCTGGAGATAATTCCCCTACTTCATATTAGCCTCATAAGTAAAATCTTCACATGTGTTACTTTTAATTTCTTTTCATCCTTGAGAAAATGAAAGTATCAAGAGATTCTTCCTTTAGAGTGAAGGGCTTGTTTGAAACTCCAGTGCTCTAAGCAATGCCCTAAGTAGGTCAAATTTCCAAGCTGTAATTTCAGCAGACAAATTTGACTGATTCCCCAAGACAATAAAAAAGAATATACTTAATGCAAGAAAGTTTCAACTGTCCAATTTAACCTTGAGTGTCTTGGTACCTGGGCCAACCCAACAACCTGATAACATTAGCCCAACAACCCAGCAATCCAACAATATTAACCTAGGCTGAGAGAACTGAAACTCTGAACTCAACTCATATTTCTCACTCTTCTGCTATGCTTCAATTTATCCTCTGTCCATCCATATTCAAGGCCAGCACTCCACTTCTCCATACTCCATTTTCTACATATTCTAAGTTCCTTTCCTTATGACTGATAGCACAACAACATCACATTCTATTTGTATAAGAATTTAACTATTTTATAGTTGCTTATTATCATTAACTACAGATAAGTTTCTTAGACATTAAGAAGTGTATTACATCTGAAATGTGTCTCGGTAGATCTCAACACATAGTTCTTCTATAATTTGTGAAAAAAATACTAATGTAAATCCTTTATGGTAGAGAGAATAATCTTCATACTCTAGTTCAATTAGCTTCCAAATGAGCTTCAAGTGTTCTTTTTTTATCAGAAACTTTTAATTTTCTTGAGATTGCTTCATCCAGCAATAAATATATGGGTCATTTCTTTGTCTTAGCAGAAGGAGAACAAAGTATTGCCATGAAGTAGCTATCCTCTGGTAACTGCCTTGTTTTTCCTAGGAAATTGATCTCCATCCATGTTTTCACTAAAATATTTTGTGTTCTAATAACTTGAAGTGCTTATGGTGATAGGACAACAGATTGTGGTATGATAAAGTGAGCATGATGTATCCTCATACACAGAGTAGTGGTAAGTATGATATTTTCTCTGGTAAAACATCTCAACCCAGAAAAATAATTCTCAAATTTAGTATTATCTACCAGTTTGTTTAAGATTCTGGGCTATGAAAGTTTGAAAATCTGCATGCGAAAAGTTTTTTTTTTACTAGTGGTTTGATTTTGGAAGACTTATAACCCATCACTGAATACCAAATGTGAAAATATAATCATTTTAACCTTTACAGATACTACTTTAAAGAAACAACTTTGATGTTATCTGGAAAGAACGTAGAAGGTTTTGTTACACAATAAACATTTAATCTATAATTGTAATAATGAGATTTTTGACATGCAAGCAATAATTCAAAATGTGAACAGTTGAGTCATGAAGAAAAAATAGAGTAAAAGTAGCTAAGAAAAGTAGCCAAATGAGGGCATTTGCCCGTTCACATTTAGCTATTAATTTCAAGCTTCTGAGTTGTCCATCCTTAGAGGCATCCAGAAATCCTTTTGTTGGATTTTGAAACACAAAACAGCCTTGTAAGAGATGTGGATAGAGGAGATTCTCCTACAGGGTGGGCAGTTGAGCAAAAATGGCATCCATGAATAGCTCAAAGCATATATCCTGCAGGACTCAAAGAGACAGCTTTCATTTTCTTCTGTTTTTCCTTTTAATTCTTTTCCTCGCCTGATTTGCTCCTTCCCCCTCTATCAGTAGCCCTAATCAATGCAGCAGGTCAGGTTGAAAGAATGGACAGTCTCAGAGCCACATACATTTAAAGTACTTTAATGCAAATATTGATCGTAAGAGCTTAGACACAGGCTGGGTTGCATTCTTTTTTTAATGGGCATGCTTTTTTTTTTTTTTTTTTTTGGTCTGGGGCTGTACTAACCAGGATAAAATAGATCACCATGGATCAGCATTCCAACATCTTCCTATGCACAAGAATGCATAACTAAATGCAAAATGTGAGTCAGACCCAACACTTAACTTGTGAGCCCTCTAAGCAATCAGCTGGGCCATATTTTCTCAATCAAATACACTTCCTTACTCATCCTTTCTTCACAAACTATTTCATGCGCACAGAAATAGATGATCAGAATAAGTGTAGTAACTTGTGTCATAAGAATAGTTGTGCAACAATATCCACTATAGTAAGATATTTAGTTCCTGTGTACATAAGATTATCAAAGCGTTATATCAGAAAGCCACCATCCAAGACATATTTAGCTACAGAGTCCAAGTCTGAGCTAAAATCCAAAGGGAAAGATCAAGGGCAGGAAGGAATTCTAAGGGCCACTTTGAAATTTGATACTAAAAAGATCTGATATTCTATCTGTAGGCATTTTTAGGCTGGACTGGGGGAAAAAAAGAAATGAAAGAAAGGAAAAGAAAATCTGTTTGTACAAAGAAAGCTTGCCTGGCCTATTGCCAAGAAAGGAGGCATCACAACCTGGGTAGTTTGAAAGCAACACAAATCTAGCTAAAACCAGAGAAAACAGGAGCAAAACTACTCAACTTAAAAGCCCTTCACCAACACCAGTTGCTTCAAGGCAAAACTGGTTGTTGTCAGTTGCTTTTTAATGCTTTTTTTTTTTTTTTAACTCCAGGCTTTGCTTGCAGTTGTTGTCACCTATCAGAACTTCCAGGCAATATAAAAAAAGAGCAACATCCCACTACATTTTACCAAACTGACCAGAGAGAGGGGAATTTAAGATCTTCACAGCCTCCGTCACCATTCCAAGAAGCCTGTTTACAGCTTCACCAGAATCCAGTCAGCCACCACATCTTTATGCAAAAGGGCAAATGTCATCATACAGACGGACAAGCAAGATGTGTACACCAGGTGGGCAGAATGTTTCTCTGTGGTCTTATCAGCCTAAAAGCTGGAGATAACTGGAGGTGAAGAGGAAACTAAGTGGTATGCAAAGCGGGAGGGAAGCAAGGCAGAGTGACGCCTTTGACCTTGGAAGAGCTGAGCACTAGAGGAGTGAAGAGAGGGGGAGGCGAAGGGAATGAGGAAACCCTTGCTGTAATATATTCGGGTAAAAATGGGGCTGTCATCTTGAGCTACAAGTTAGAAAGTTATTACTTTTAATATGCCACTACCTTAGGCCTATACTGTTATGTAAAAGAAAAATAACCTTGTGTGACAGTTTAACATTGATCGATGTGCCTGCCAAATGCAAAGAGATAAATAAGCAGGTGATGAATAAACAGCACTTCAAGTAAAGACATTACGCTGCATGCATAAAACGGCGCCAGGCACCTAGGAGCTGTGGGTGGCCGAAGGTTGGCCATTTCATGCCCACTCAGTAAAGCAGACTTAATCGCTTCCAATATTTTCTGTTAAAAAGCACGCTTAATGAGCCAATTTCACAAGCCCAGAGAAACTGATTATTATCTCTGAGTTCCAACAGAGTTGGTTGTTTTCCAAGAGCCAGGTTTTTTTTTTTTTTTTTTTTTTTTGCTTGACGGAATAAAAACCTTTTTTAAAAGGAGAGAGAGAGGGGGAGAGAGGGAGAGAGCGAGAAAAGGAAGAAGAGGAAGCTGTAGAGCTAGCCAGGGGGCAGAGAAAGCCGGCTCGCAGAGGGCTTGATGGCCACTAGATGGCAGTGTTACTCCGCAATCAGCACCCCGGAAGGCGCTCGGAACTGGACCCGAGCATTCTGCTGAAAGATGGGACGGTAAATAAAGCTGAAAGCAGCTGCCTGAAGAGTTCATACCCTACTCTCCGCCCTCCTCGGACCCTTTGTCCACAATTATCCCATCCTCCAGCCTGTACAAGGCAAAGAGACAAAAGGGGAAGTCCCCGAAAGGCCTCCCTCCTGCTAACAGCCCAGGGCCCTGATTATTCTTCTATGCAGCCTGTTTCACAAAATACAGATTCTTTGTACAGGGTGAGGCTGGCTTATTCTTTCTAGGTGTTTTTACCCCCAGGGGTTTGTATTTCTGTATCTCTCACATTTCTGTATCCTTGGGCTGAACAGGTGGCAGTCCAATAGGGTTGAAAATACCTAGAAGGATAATGCAAACTAGTTCTTCACTATTTACTTTGGGAGAGGGTCCTATTTTTTGTAGTCTTTCTTTCTGGCAGGCTATTTTTGCACTTTTAGTACAGAGAGTGGAAGAAAGGAGGAGAGGAGGTAAGTTGTCCTTCAGAGGTCATGGCTATAGGTAGCCTAGGTTGCCGGCAATGCTGAACTAGCCTAATGATAGCAACAGCAGATGGTTATTTTCATCAAAGGCAGTTATTAGATCTACTAGGAAAGAAGACCCAGAAACTAGACCTGAGCATATAATTAACTCAGATATTAAAAACAAAACAAAAAATGGAAAGGAACTGTTGTTAGGTTCTAAATTGAGATGCAAGTTAATTATTTATGAATATTCATAGAAAACTTGAACAATTTCCAAACTTGGCCTTTAGTTTCTCATCAGTTAACCAAATAATTGATGTGTCTGTGTTAATGTGTGTGCATGTGCGTGTGTGTGAGCCTGTGTGTGTGAGCCTGTGTGTGTGTGTGTATGTGTGTGTGTGTGTGTGTGTGGTGCACGCAGTACGTTTTTCTAAAATACCTTTTGGTGAAATACAGTTTTCTAAATGTGCAGTGGAGATTTCAGACTCATCGGAATTTTTGGAACTCATTTGTCTTCTGATAAATCAAAAGGGAATAGACTCAATTATAAAGAAAAATATTTCATCTCATGTCCATTATGTCTTGTCACCTGTAAGAATTAAATGACACTCAGCAAAGACTGGTCAATCTTGGAGAGAAAATAAGGATGTTTGAAGAACTTTCAGATGAAACATAAAATTCTACTTTCTATATATGTAATGGAATCAGAGGAAGATGAGAAGTGGGATATTTGGAGAGAAATGAGCACTGAAATGAAACTCCTAAGAAAGTACCTGCCACCCAAAAATTTACCTTGCATAACAAAGTCACTATTCTTATTCCACTATTTAAATAAACAGTACCTAAGGGTTTCCATCTTTCACTTCGTTGTTCTTGCCCCTTCCTCCCCTTTCTGCCTTTACTAAAAGCCCTGGATGCCCTTCATATTCAAATCTTTTATTGTCCCAGGGGTATAGAGTCAGGTCAGCTTTCCCAAAGAAGCTTAGTTTTCCCACCAGAAAACACCTCTAGATGGATCAAAGATCACACTAGATTGTCCCTGGATTATAGAATTTTGTGCCTAACATACAATCAACTTGGGCAGCTCAAAAAGAAGGCAAAATCATGAACACCTGATACTTTAGTTAAATTATAAAAAACGAAAGACTCAAATAGATGTATGACAGCAAACATCAGAAACCTATCACTTAGTCACAGTGACGTGACTAAGTAAAACTCAGTCCTTCTCCACAACTGGCACTGCATAAGATGCTGGAATCAGAAACTAAAGCTCCTGTGTTATCTCTAAGTGGCTTTCTGGCGGGAATTGTCCATTACAGTATTGGAACTTGGTTCCTTGACATGAATAGTTCCCACACCCAAACCTAAGTCAAAACTAAACAAAGTCTATTACAAATGGGTTGAGGGAGGGTAAAGTAGTTTTCTAGATCTAATTAAACAAGCGAGTAGGGCTTTTGCCTTGCATGCAGTTGACCCGGGTTGATTCCTCCGTCCCTCTCGGAGAGCCAGGCAAACTACTGAGAGTATCCAGCCCACACAGCAGAGCCTGGCAAGCTACCCCTGGCGTATTCAATATGCCAAAAACAGTAACAACAAGTCTCACAATGGAGATGTTACTGGTGCCCACTAGAGCAAATCGATGAACAACAGGACGACAGTGCTGCAATGCAGTGCAATTAAACATGCATGAGCTGGTTAGCTTAAAAGGTCGAAAATCTATGATTGTACAGTTCTGCAGGTGAGCAGTCTAAAATCAAGTTTATGGTAAATTTGGTTCTTCTTATAGGCTTAGAGGGAGAAATCATGATATGACTCTCCTGGTTTCCGGTGCTGCAGAAATTTTGGCACTCACTGGCTTATATACACATATCACCCAATTCTTGTTTGTCTTTATGACATCTTCCCTATGTTTTTCCCTTCTTTTACTTTTAAGAACATTAATCATATTGGATTGAAAAGTCCAATCTTATCTAATTTAATTAATCTTAATTCATTTCAATGAAGTAAGTAAATAAGGCAAACTTTGGAGGTTTATCTGGTAACAGGAATTTAAGAGGAATATCAATCAATCCAGAGTACAGTGGGCACTTCCAGCAAGGTTTCCAAATGACACAGAACAACCTAAGGATTTTAATAGAATAGAGGCAAAGAAAGTGTAGGAACAGGTAAATCTGGAATGGAAGACTATAACAGACCACAAAGAAGTTTAAATATTGCACTAAAAGGACGATTTAAAATAGTTGTATTTTAAACAGGTAATTATTAAAAACACTCCATGGCATTAATATAGCTATTTGGGAACAAGGAAAATTTTAATAATTGGGATAAGTATTTATATTATATTTACATAATATTTACAATATAACTATTAGGATATTTGTTATTTCAGTAAATTAAGATGAGACTCTATAATGAATGATGCCAATGGGAAGGAAAGGAGGAGAGCACACTTGAATTTATTTTTTTTTAAACATCAACTGCAATTGGCAGAACTTGAAGTGTATAGGATTAACAAAGTATATGTGGTTGAAAAGTGGACACATCAAAAGCTGACAAGGTTGCATTTGTTATCCAGAATTCTGGCCTGAAAAAGGAGATGGATCATTGAATTGTTATGAAAGATAAGAAATAGGTTTTTTTTTTTTTTTTGGAAAAAAGAAACAGACTTGAACTCATTGGAAATTCATTTAGTTTTGTGGATGTCCAATATAGATACATGTAGGTATATGAAAAGAGAGATTCGAACAGAAATTTAGATTTGGTTATGATAAAAATGCAGTCCTCAAATTAACTTGAGTAGACATTGCTTTATAACAAGTGAAAGTAAACATAAAAAATCAGAGAAACTTGAAAGGAGAGACTGGACGTCAACACCAGTGCTGGGGGTGCAGGGAGGCTAATCACAGTAAAATGGAGAGACACGAGAAGGAAGATTAGAAGGGAGGCTATTTAGATGATGAGTGTGGGCCTCTTTCCTGATATTTTGCTGTGAAAATGATACCGGTGGGCCCCACAGGTGACGTAGGTGAAGCAGGGAGGAGAAAGATGGTCACTTTCTCCCCATCCGCCTCTGTCACCCTTGGGACTGAGGGTTACTGGGTTCTTGTCACTCCTCTGAAAAGAATTTCAGGAGTAAACAAGCAGTGATGTAAAACAGACTTTACTTGGAGGCTTTGAAGGGGAGGAGGGAGAGAACGTAGTAGAGAGTAGAGAGGAACGCGCTCCAGAGAGAGAGCAGGCTTTTCAAAGCGTGGAGAGAGCCCCTACACACATTCCAGCATTAGACAGGAAAGCATGAAAGTTCACATCTCAAGACGGAGATGGGGGCAACAAATGTGCTCAGGCACCACATGTGCTCAGCCATGTGGGCATAAGCAGCACATAGGCTCAGGCAGCATATGCATGCCCTTCCTTTGTTCAAGGGGCCTTTATAAGGATTTTCCAACCTGCCCCCATGTGGGGCTTCTATGTAGGCAAAATTCCTTGCTTAGAAGGTTGGCACAGAGGGTAGGGTTGGGAGTGGTGATGGTCTTCTTTGAATTCGTTTCTAGTCTTTTGTTTCTGCCAGGAGCTTCTCTGGGTCTGTTGCTGGTGATAGATGAGGGTCTTATCAGACCTTAGTTCCTGTTTTCGGCAAGATTGGCTTTTGCAACTTCACAAATTTACTGCCATTGCAGTAAATTTGAAAGCAAAAAATAATCATATTACCTATTTTCATACATATTATCTAGCTTCTAAAATATTATCAAGAAAATTAAAGTTTTATTTTATTTTTAATAAGTTAAAAATTATTTGGGTATCACAATTTATAATTTTGTCCATACTAGACATTCAGGCATATAGTATTCCAACACCAGTCCCACCTTCGGTGTCAATTTCCCTCCACCAATACCCCAACATTCCATCTCCCCACCCCTGCCTACCTTCTTTAGTTTGGGTCCCATGCTTCAGTATTGATGACTTTGTGGTTTAGATATATGCAAACACCAGACCTCTACCCAGCAAATGTGACCAAAATCCCTGAAAAATTCAAGTTTCTAAAATAAAGTTCACCTATCTACAAGAGAAATGGTAAGAAATATCTAAATCTAGAGTGTTGCTGACAAGTAATTTGGTTCTACTGAATCTGTTGAATAGGTGTGTCTTTACATGAGGTGGAGCTTGCTTGTGGCATTGAAAGTGGCCAAGGATTACCTAGCTCTGTGTTGTTCACAACTTAACATCACACATTCTTTGTTATCCCCATTTAGGTAGTTTTAATCCTTTTTTTTTTTTCCCCACTCCAAGGGACACCTGTTAAAGCAGGTTTGGTAAACACTGTGGAATCCATTAATTGATAAGGATTAATTTGTTGTCAACAGGAGGGAGGGTTCAGAAAGGAAGACTGCAACATGAAACAGGTGAGCCTTTTATTGGAAAAAGAGACTTTGTTGATAAATTTGTACCCTCACTCTTCAAGCCTTTTTTGAGTATCTCTGATAACCTGCCAGCTGTCAACTTGGTAAAGTTTCTGAGTAAATATTTGAATGCTTTCCAATAAAATAGTCTTTAAAACATGTTAAGCATATATAGATATGTTAAATTCAGCTTGGACTCATTATTGGTGCATTGAGCTCTTGCACACGTTAAACGGACTAGTGTTTATTGATCTGTGAATTGAAAAAGAGCAAGAAATGAAAACACAGACACAAAGCTACTGCTGGTGGGGAAGACCAAATCCCTTCTCTTCTCAATCTTGGCATGTGAATAGAGAGCATACATGCAGAAACTCTTACATGCACATCACATATAAATATAGACTCATCAAATGTTAATATATTTTAATGTGGACTATTTTTGAATACATTAAATATGGAAATCTTGATACTTTGTACCAACGTGTGTCAAAGACAAAGAATCACAGCATTTACATGGGAGGGTGTAATAGCTACAGGCAGTGCTGTAGGTTTTGCTCTCAAAATATATTACCCAGGATATTATCTTGATTATTATAGCCCTCAACATAGATTTCTCTTTAATTATAGTCTTTGTACCATCATAAGGACAATCTCTTGACCAATCAAATTCATTATTCCTTGTTTAATAATTCTGCAAAAAAAAACACCCCATGAAAATAGCATTTGCTCACTATATAGATTTTTAAAAATCATGAGTAATTGATATTAATATTATGGAGAAATTTACATTCAAGATTTCAAGTAGAAATTTCCATTTCAGAAACTCGAGTAGCAAATCTATTGTATGTTTTTGCTTTTTCTGAAAATTATGTGTTCTATAACTATTCTTAAGTTACTTTTCTTCTCTTTATAATTATGTCCATTATTAAGAATTTCCAAATGCAGAAGCAATTGAGGTTTATGTACTCAGGTATAGAATATGTAAGATTAATGAATAATTGGAACCGCAGCTGTCTATCCTTACTGTATTTGCACTTTTTGCAGTTCTCTGACATTTGTGCTTTTGTTTCCAAGCTTAAATCTTCGATACCAAAAATAACTGCTCCTCTGAACTTACACTGAAAGCAGCGAACCATTTTGAACTTAGTTTGAGTATGGTAAAATGTTTTGAGCCTTGATGAAACATGTAAGAGTGTCTGCTGCATTAGTTTAAGAATCCTGTGCTTTGTAGTTGCCTTCCTTTGGTATTTTGATACAAACTCTCCTAATGCAGCACATTAATTATCAACACATACACCTTAAAAAGTATGCCATAGAAAATCATCAGATCCAGTAATTAGCTTAGTCTTCTATTTTTTTCCCTCTGTACTAAATTGAGTTTTGATCTTGTTTGACTTAATATTGCAATCCATTTTGCTGCTATGTATTAAATGTGCAGTGCTCTATTTATTGCAGTTGAGAATCTTGTTCTGTGACCACCTTTCTGACCACTTAAGAAAGAGTATAAGTACTTATAAGTACCGCAAACATACTGGTCATTGAACATATCAATGAGTGAAAGGTGAGTGGGTTGATGATGAATGAGAGAGAAGTACCTTTGTTTCAATATTTATTGAGGCTTGTTTTTAATGAAGTGTTCTATCTAGAGTGGAAATATTTCTCTTTTTTCTACCTCTTCATAATCTCTTTAGTAGGTCAAGTTGCTATCTGTGACTGTATCTTCATTATTTAGTTTCTGGAAAAGGTTGAAAGCTTTACCTAAGCTATCAATTAAACATTACACTGGTGTTTTCCATGAGTATGAGAGTAGACATTTGCTAACATGCTGCAAAGAAAGAACACTTGTTCATTGTAATTGTTGATGATATTATGAAACCACCATAAAGATAACAAAAATCTAGGACTATGTATCTCTGATGGGATGGAAAATACAATTTTGGCACAATATGCCACAATTTTGTGCTGGAAATAGGAAGAAAAATGAGGTTCATCAACTTTACAGATGCTTTTTGTCCCCTGCAGGAGAATCTTCCTGTGTGGTAGCCTTAGAATGGCTGTACCCAGGCTGAGCAGGCAGAGAGGACCATTCTTACATTTGCAGATTATGTCAATTCAATAAAAACAAAAATGACTACACATTTAAAATCTCATCAGTGAAAACGCAATCATTTTTAATAATATCTCTGCATATGCATCATTCCAAATTGATTTTTCAAAGCAATTTCACATCATCATCTCACGTAAATATCCAGCGATTCTGTAAGGGAAATAATCCATCTTAATGGTCAATCTGTTTTAGACACAAAGAAAAGTTCCCAACTCTTACTCTGGAGTTCCTTCTCTTCTATTCCTAACTGTCCTTTTCTCTTTCTTCAGCTTTGTTTGTGTATGGTTTTCACCTATAAAATGTCCAATAATCTCATCCAGAGCTAGGTGATCTTTGGCCACTTTCAATGCCATGAGCGAGCTCTACCTCATGTAAAGACACACCTATTCAACAGATTCAGTAGAACCAAATTACTTGTCAGCACCACTCTAGAATTAGATATTTTTACCATTTCTCTTGTAAATAGGTGAACTTTATTTTAGAAACTTGAATTTTTCAGGGATTTTGGTCACATTTGCTGGGTAGAGGTCTGGTGTATGCATATATCTAAACCACAAAGTCATCAATACTGAAGCATGGAACCCAAACTAAAATAATCTGTTAAGGAGGTAGGCAGGGGTGGGGAGATGAGATCTGAGGGTATTGGTGGAGGGAAATTGACACCAAAGGTGTGCTGGTATTGGAATACTATATGCCTGAAAGTCTAGTATGGACAAAATTATAAATCGTGATACCCAAATACTTTTTAACTTATTAAAAATAAAATAAAACTTTAATTTTCTTGATAATATTTTAGAAGCTAGATAATATGTATGAAAATAGGTAATATGATTACTTTTTGCTTTCAAAACACAGTAGTAATACCAAAACATCACAGAATTTTGTTCCTGGGGAAATGTACATCATACTAAAGGGTCACATTTCTAACCACAATCAGGATGTCAAGTAGCAGAAGATGACCTTGGCTTGATGTCTATCTTTGACAGCAACAGGCAACAAGCTGCTTTAAGTCTACACTTCCTCACTAAAAAAACAATTATCTAAGCAAATTTCATAGTTGTAGTGGGAATTGCAAGAATTGCAAGGGTAATATATACAATTTACTCCAGGTATTCTATCTAATTTAGTTAGACTCTTTCCCTTGACCCTTTCTCTTTAAAAAAGCAACACTTCACTACCCTCTTAACATGATACAGATATATTTTTTCCTGGCTTTTGCCGGAAAAGTTATAGTGACAGATTATTCTAAAACAACTATCAAATAATGCCTTGCTAAATTAAAATGCTTCCATAGAATTCAATGAACTTCTATTTTAAACACTTATGGAGAAAACTTTTATAAGATACATTTGTTTTTTCCTTTATTTTCTATATTCTAAATTAAAATATATATAAGAACATGTTATAGAAATTTGAGAAATACACAAAAACAAAGAAAATTTATATCACCCATAATTCTCTCAGAAACAACAGATGCTAATTAGAGGGTTTTTATATCTGTAATGTTTTTAGATTTAAAATTTTGTGGACCTTCTGAGGCCTGAATATTCTTAATCATTCACATAGTATGGAATATAGAGATCATATTACTGATTGCAGTAGCACTTTCTTTCATAGATTTGCAAATCAGAGCCATTTTTGTTAATCAAGTAAGGTGTCTGCTGCTCTTTATAAGCAAGACAGATATAATGAATGACCATTACCCATAACCCAACTTTGCAACTATCTATTTAAGGTCAGTCTTATTTCATTTAATGATCCATTCCTCACTGTTTCTTAAAAGATAATACAAAACTTTTATCATTGTATATTTATTATTATATCTGGGGTTATTTTAATATAACTGCAAAATACTATCTACATTATTTTATAACACTAAATAATATCCATTGTTTTAAAAAATCCTTAATATCCTTTTCCTTATTTTCTTGCACTCTCCAGAGTGCTCAGATCAACACCCCAAACAAAATTCATATATTGCACATAGTCAATAAGTCTTTGAGCACTAAATTTTTTATCATTCTCTCTCTTTCTCTCTCTCTTTCTCTCTCTTCTCTCTCTCTCTCTCTCTCTCTCTCTCTCTCTCTCTCTCTCTCTCTCTCTCTCTAGTTTTTGGGGCCACACCTGGATATGCTCAGGGCTTCAGGGATTATCCTCTTTAGCTCCTCCATCTCTTTTATGTCCTTGAAAATTATTTGTTGGGAAAAAGGGTCAATAGGTCTGTATTAGTTTATGATCATATCATCAGGGTAATTGAACATGATCATCTATTAAGTATAAAACTTAGAAACAGATACTTCGATTTAGAATTTTGCTCACTTTCAGATTCTATGTTTATGTTTTTGCAATAACAGTTCATAAGCAGTCTATAATGTGTAGCCTCAGCCGGTGAACAATATTGAGTTGTCTGTCTTTTCCTGATATTTAGCAGTCAGTCCTGATCAATGCTAGTTCCATTAATTTATCAGCCAATCAAATAGCAATCTATTTGTACCAGCCTCAATGTAAACTAACATATAACAACTAAAACCTTATGACTAAATATTTGTTCATGTTAATGTGTAAATATCTTTTAAATTTCCTTCACTTGTATCACTTGTCATCCCGTTGCTCATCAATTTGCTCGAGCGGGCACCAGTAATGACTCCATTCACCCTATCTCATCCTAGTGTAGGCCAATAGCATCTGCTTGCTCCAGGAACACGAGGAGTCTCAAACTGTTCGTTCAGGGTCTTGACGAAGAAGTCTGACCATGTTGTAGGTGGGCGGCCAGACTTTCTTTTGACATCCCGTGGAATCCAGTCGGTAACAGCTCTAGTTCAGTGGTCATATCCAAATCGCATGACATGTCTAGCCCATCTGATTTTCGACACGTTGGCAAATGAGACAGCATCCCTGATCCTCAATCAGAGGTTGGAACTCTGAATTCATTCTCTCACTTGAATTAAATGTGAAAATTTCAAAATCTGTATAAACTTGGAAATTTATATTTCCATACAAATTGTTCAACTGCCCTTCAGGAAATCCATATGGACTTGCACCCCTAAAGATAGATTTAAATTTTTTTAACTTAATTTTTTTTTTATATTTAAAAATTTTCCATTTTCCTTTTGGTCAAAAATAAGGAACCCATGGTGGGCTACATTGTAATATCTTATTTATCAATAACATTAGCCTTCTTTCCTTTAATTTTAATTTCTTTGTGAATTTTTTTTTCTGTTACTTTATTTGCCTCTGTGAATTTTTTGATTTGTGCTTTGGCCATTGTTTTTCCTGATGATGTCTCTATTTTTTTTGTATTTTCTTGTTTATTTAATGTATTTAAATTTAATATATTTAATATATTTAATGTTTATGTTTAATATATTTTAATATATTTTATGTTTAATATATTTAAGTTTTACCAAGAGTCTATTGCCCACTTGGGAGAGCCTGGCAAGCTCCCCGTGGTGTATTCATATCCAAAATACAGTAACAGACATATACATACATCTCGGAGAGCAGGGCAAGCTACCAAGAGTATCCCGCCCACACGCAGAGCCTGACAAGCTCCCTGTGGCGTAGTTGATAAGCCAAAAACAGTAACAATAGGTCTCATTCCCCTGACCCTGCAAGATCCTCCAATTGTTGGGAAAGACAAGTAAGGAGAGGCTGCTAAAATCTCAGAACTGAGTCTAATAGAAATGTTACTAGTGCCCGCTCAAGTAAATATACGAACATCTGGATGACAGTGATATAGTGACAGTGAAGTTTTATGTAAACATGCCCTCTGCTGCATAGCCCTCTTGTAATATATAGACACTACATACCTATGAGCCAATTATTCTTCATACTGTGTTTGCTCAACCCAACATGTTATTATAGGACCTTATAAAACAATGGCAAACCCCATATCTGTAAAACCTGTTGAATATGATTGAATACTACTATTTTGGGAATATACTCCAATTTATTATGTTAAGGAGCTGAGGTACCTGGACCAGTATACCAGTATGCTCAGCAAATGATTTTCAGCCTAAGTTTGTTTCCCTCTTCAAATGTAAATACTGTGCTCATTTTATCAATGGGATTTTATATATATCTATATCAATATCTATATCTTTCTGGGTCACACCCGGTAATGCACAGGGGTTACTCCTGACTTAGCACTCAGGAATTACTCCTGGCAGTGCTTAAATCCAGGTTGGCTGTGTGCAAGGCAAACGTCCTATCTGCTGTACTATCACTTTAAATGGAATTATGTTTAGAAAACAAAGAATAGAAACAGCTGCCTCCGTGTCTCTAGACAGACTCTACCACCTCAGGACTGAGCTTCTCAGAGAGGCTAAGTTACTGGGACTGAAGGTTTTGGGCTGAAAACTCTGGACCTTCTCAGAGTTGAGATGACATCTCAACTCCCCGTACTTCAGGAAGCCCTGGCAGCCATACCCATGTCCATTGCCTCTACCATAAAAGCTTATTTACTGACCCTGTTTCAGAGACTCATAAACAAATCTTGAAAGAAAAAAAAACCAAAGAATATTACACTAAATAAAGCATGCTCTAAAATAATCCCTGTGCTCACATATAAAAAATATAGATTAAGGGACTGGAGCAATAGCATAGCAGGTGGGGCATTTGCCTTGCACGCAGCCAACCCAGCTTCGATTCCCACCATCCCATACGGTCCCCTGAGCATCGCCAGGAGTAATTTTTGAGTGCCTGATCCAGGAGTAACCCCTGTGCATTGCCACGTGTGACCCAAAAAAGCAGAAATAGATATAGATAATATAGATAGATATAGATATAGATATAGATATAGATATAGATATAGATATAGATATAGATATAGATATAGATATAGATATAGATAGACAGAGCGAGATTCCCACGTGGCAGAGCCTGGAAAGCTACCCATGGCGTATTCAATATGCCAAAAACAGTAACAAGTCTCACAATGGAGACGTTACTGGTGCCCGCTCAAGCAAATCGATGAGCAATGGGATGACAGTAATACAGAGATACAGTAATATAGTAATTAATATTTCTCTTGGCTATCCAAATATTCTTCCCCACACACATACAAAAATAACAAATAGAAATAAGTATCTTTATTATGATGTGGTTAAAATGCAATAAAGAAGATTTCATAGATGAATCGTTATAGATATAAAGGTTAAATATTTCCATTTTAGAGTCTTGTACCTTAGAAGTGACTCAAATGGTGACATAAATACACACAGAAGCAGTCATGCACATTCAGTTCAATGTTCCAAATACATTTTTTTCTGAAATGGGAAGTTACAAATAATTGAATGCCTAGGAAAAATACATTAGACACATCACCTAATCCGCAAATCTAAAATTAAAAAAAAAATATTTGGTAGATGTAAATGTTAAGCCTACATAGGTGTGGAAAGCATTTGAACTTGAATGAGGTAACTAAAAAATACAATTAGGTTTCGGCCACATTAGTATTCACATTTGTGCATTAGGACCAAAACAGAATTAATTAGTGTTCAAGTCATTTAGTTAAAAGTGGTGGTTAAACTCAACAGTTTTCCAATTTCAATCATATACTATGCACAATGTAGGTTATATAGCATCTTATCAGATAAGAATGGAAAAGGAAAGGAAGTTTGTAAGGAAAGAGAAAAGAAAGGATGGACGAAGGGAGGGATTATAAGGAGAAAAATTTGATGAGAAAATATTTTTTATTTCAGAGAAAACCATTTTTCAATAATAACTATATAATCACAATGCCCATTTCACTGTGATCAGCTCCCATAAATATCCTTTTGTTAAACTTCAAACAAATCCACTTTGGAATTTTAAGATAATCCTTTGGTGTTATTTAGATAAAGTTCAAAATGTTTTCTATTAAATTTCTTAATGAATTACAGGTTGATACAACTGATAATAAAGTAAAATACCTAAACTATTTCAAAAAGAAAGTAGAAAAGTCTCACCTCTTTAGAAGTGTGAAACCTTACTCAAAGACAGTCATTTTTAACTATGTGCTATGAGACCACAGGAGGAAGTCCTAATAGTATGAACTTGTGTTGGTTAAGTTTCCTAAACTCTGTAAGAGAGACTGATAACAAATGGGCATCCGCAAAAGAGCTGCCTTCGTGATTAAATAAAGTAATGCAAGTGGATACATCCTTCATGTAGTGGCATCTTTAAATTGTGATACCTTCCATACGTGACCTTATACTAATGCTTTCAGTGACATAAGTATGCTATTATCATAATGATTATCATCACCATAAGATTATCAAAATCATCTGAAAATGTGTACACTGGGTTTTTCATAAAAAATAATTGACTATATGCCTTGAATGCATAAGGCTCTGAGTTTAATTTTTAGCTTTGTCCCCCAAAGCACCTCTGGGCATTGACCAGGTGGTCAGCTGCGGCACGGTATTGAGTGTCCAAGTGTAGCCAAGAAGTCAGAACACTACTGGGGAGGACTCCAGACACAAAAAGAAAGAGAAAACATTCTACTCAGACAAACTTTGCTCAGCTGAAAGAATACCTCACTGTAGAGTATGCTTTAAAAGAAGTCATTCAATAGTGGCCTTATAGGGAAATCAGTAGTTCTCAGTGTGGCAGGAATAATTTTTATCCCCCAGAGAACATTTGCCAATTCCTGGAGAAATTTTTGTATTTCTAAAAGCAATGGTTGGGTGATTCAGAGAATAGGTAGAAGCCAGTGATGTTGTCAACCATTATTCAATGCAAAAGATAGCCCTTAAACACAAAGAACTATTTAGCCATAATGATATTAATGTTGAGGGTGAGGAATATGCAGTAAGTCACCATAGCCCTGAGAAGCTCATTAGAAAACAAATGCTTAGGCCTTTATAAAAAGTTTAGCTAGAAAGGGTTTTGAACAATTTTTAAAATAGGGTGTTTGCCTTGCACACGGCTGATCTGGGTTTGATTCCTCCACCCCTCTCCAAGATCCCAGCAAGCTACCGAAAGTATCTCGCCAGCACGGCAGAGCCTGGCAAGCTACCCGTGGTGTATTCAATATGCCCAAAACAGTAACAACAACTCTCACAATGGAGATATTACTGGTGCCTGCTCGAGCAAAACGATGAGCAATGGGATGACAGTGACAGTGATACAGTGATGTTTTAACTTATAGTTAATTATAATTGGATTCAGGCACAGTTTACATAAATTCACTTGGTGAAGTTTAACTAACAAAAAATAGTTTCATAAAGCTTAGTTTCATAATCATAGCCATATTTTCCACTAACATTTTTTGCTTGAATGTTCTTGAATTTGTCCTTTTTTTTTCTTGTTATACTGTAGTAGCTTACTTACATCTTGTAGGGTAATTCTTAATAGGCACTAGCAATTCCTTTGCTGATGTATTAATATCTATGATTTGTATTTTTATCTTTATGAGTTCAGTTAGAAAATATGTATATTATGAATACATGTTAGCCATATGGAAAAGACAATGAAGCTTAGTAATTAAAACTGAAAAGGTAAAGAACTATGCAGTAATTAGAACACTGATTAATCAGTTGATAATTTTATCTTGATTAATGCTGCAGGTTTCTGTTCTTATTGACCTAGCAAAGGTAGGTTTAAACCAATTAAATATAAATTATTCTCCCCTTTCTTTTTTTTTTTAACATCCTGGCCAGCTTCCAGTATTTTAAGTCATACTCTTTTTCAGTGTACCATTGAAATGCTTTTACTAAATCGAGCAGCTTTACAAAAGATAAAATTAGGTTTGTGTTCCAAACCGTTTGATGTTTTTATCTAACGCTAAGCGATAAGATTATACAGAACTGGTTTATCTTTATAATATGTAGGGAATATTAAAATCGAAGTAAAGTACTATTTTTCTAAAAATCCTCTTAATATTCATTTTTTAAATGACAACTAGATCCCCCATTCATTTTGTTAATTCCAACAAAAAGAATTACAAGTGCTAAAATTAAAAACTGTAACTAGCTTTTAGACATAGGGTTTCACCTTATGAATCCCTGTAGTTACGTTAGTTAACAGAATAAATAATTATACTATTAAGGAGATATAATAATTAATTCTTAGTCAATTAGTTTTTTATCTTTTATTATTTTGTGGCACTATTGATATAAAACTGACATATAACAGTATGTAAGTTTAAGTGTGTAATGTTATGATTTGTCAATTATGCAATGTAAAGCTATTAAAGTATATAGTATAATAATATGTTAAATATACAGTGTAAAGTTATTACTATATTAAAATTTAGTTAATACATTTAAAACCAACTCACAGAGTTAAAATTCCATACATAGAGATTTAAGATCAATTCTTTCAACAGCTTCTAAATATATCGTTTATTAATACTTATTTATTATGTACATTTATTTCAAATATATTTACTGCTAATATAGAATTGTTAACTACAGTCACCATTACACATATTATATACCTAGAATTGATTCATTATATAACTGGAAATATACTATGTTCGCCTTCACTCAATATATTCTTTTTCTCTATAAT
Organism: Sorex araneus; assembly: GCF_027595985.1. Classification (NCBI taxonomy): domain Eukaryota; kingdom Metazoa; phylum Chordata; class Mammalia; order Eulipotyphla; family Soricidae; genus Sorex; species Sorex araneus. The sequence goes on from NC_073313.1 coordinate 320,857,836, forward strand.
TTTTTGGTTTTAGATATCACATGAAAGTGAGCTCAGAAAGTCCCTCATCCTGGCCCAACCCTTCCCTCCAGTATGGCTTATTTTACTTACCTTTCTATTCCCAAGTTTAACCATTATTAAAAGTTTAAGGAGTCTATTTTATGAATAAACAACATTATGTTGGTGTGTATATGTGTGTGTATATATATGTATGTATATTATGTTTATCCATCATCCATTGACATTTAGGTTGCTTCTATGTCTTAGATATGGCAATTATGCTGTAATTAATATGAGTGCATATATTTCTTCAACACAGTGATTTATTTCCTTCAGATATATACCCAAAAAGGGGGATGGGGTTTCTGGATCATATGGTAAGTCTATTTTAATTTTTTAGAAATTTCTATAATGGTTATAACAAATTAACAGATCTATGAGTAGTAGAGAAGTCTCTTTTTTCGTATCCTCTCCAGTAATATTAATCTCTCTTTTTTAAAAAAGAAAAAAATCTTTTTGATTTTGGATCATACTCATCTATGCTCAAGGCTTATTCCTGGCTTATTATAATAATAATGATTATTATTATTATCTTGTGGGGGACTCCTGGCAAAGTTTATGGGACAATATTGGGTGCCAAGGATTGAACCTCAGTCAGCCACATACAAGTTAAATGTCCTACCACCTGTACTATTGGTCCAGCCCCCTCTTATTTTATTCATGAAAGTCTTTCAAATAGGTGTGAGGTGATATTTCATCATGGTTCTTATTTGCATTTTTCCGGTAATTAGAAATTTTGGTACCTTTTCAAGTATATACCTGTTGGTACCAGTGCCAACATTAATATGATTTCTATGGAGAAAAAAGTCTATTTGGATCCTTTCCCTAATTTTATGATATTATTTACTTGATTTTTATTTTTAAATTTTTGTTTTACTTAATTTTTTAATTAAAAAATTTTAGTGAATCACCTTGAGGTACAGTTATAGACTTACAAACTTTTGTGCTTACTTTTAAGTCATACAATGATTGAGTATCCATCCCTCTACCAGGGCCCATTCTCTACCATCAATGTTCCCACTATCCCTTCATCACCCCCCCACCCCCACTCCTCACCTCCCCCTCTATGGCAGAAACATTCCCTTTTACTCTCTCTGTCTCTCTCCCATTGGGTGTTGTGGTTTGCAATACAGGTATTAAATAGCGATCATGCTTGGTCTATGCTTGGTCTATAGTCTACTTTCAGCAGACATCTTCTATCCCGAGTAGACCTCCAAGCATCCTTTACTTGGTGGTCCCTTCTCTATCTAAGTTTATTTTCTTTTTATACTTTTGAATTGTACAAATTCCTTATATATTTTGAATATTTGCTCCTCCCAAATTTTTGGTATGCAAATATTTTCTCCCATCCCAAACACTGCATTTTCATTTTGTTGTTCCTTTTGCTGTGAAGAAACTTTTCTAGTGTGATGTAGTATCTATTATTATTGTTGTTGTTGTTATTATTATTATATCCTAGTCCAGTGACATTTTTCTCTTTCTTCTACTTGCTTATTTTTGCTTTTATTGCTTGTGTTTTAATTGCCATAGTCAACCATTGCCAAGATCAGAGTCAAGGAGCTCTTTCCCTATATTTTCTTCTATAATTTCACTTGCATCACTTGTCATCCCATTGATCTTTGATTTGCTTGAGCGGGTGCTAGTAACATCTTCATTCGTCCCTATCACGTGCTAGTTTTGCCCAAAGGCATCTGCTCACTCCAGCAACAAGAAGAGCTTCAAACCATTTGTTAAGGGTTTTGACAAAGAAGTCTGACCATCTTGTAGGTGGGCAGCCACGTGGTCTTTTGACGTTCCATGGAATCCAGTCAACGCTCTTGAAGGAGTTCACGCTGCTCTCTTCCTCCTGCGCAGTTCTGGTGCCAAGTTGTTCCACACGTTGAGTTCTCGATCCAGGTACACATAGCTGCTGCATTCTGAGATGTACATTCTGTTGAGATCAAATGGAACATCAGGGACTAGTTCATTTTTCATGAACATTATTTTGCTGAGATTCAGCTTCAGTCCGACCTTTCCACACAAATGCTGAAGTTGGCCAGCATTTGTGCTGCTTGGCTAATGTTTGGTGTTATTAGAACGATGTCATCAGCTAAGCAGAGGTGGTGTAGTTGCCAACAGTCTATCTTCACTCTCATTCCTTCCCATTCCAGTCATTGCATGACATTCTTTAGGGTGGCAATGAAGAGTTTCGGTGAAATGGTATCACCTTGCATAACCCCTCTCTTTACGTTAATGATCACTTCCTTGTAGAATGGTGAGATCCTGGTGGTGAATCTGTAATAAACCTCGAAGAGGATCTTGATGTACTGAGTTTGAATGTCCTGTTTAGCTAGGGCTTCGATGACCGCTTCAGTCTCAACAAAATCAAAGGCCTTCTTTAAATTATTGAACGTTAGACAGAATGGCATCTTGAACTCTCACGAAACTTCAATGAGCTTGGTCACCATGTGGATATGGTCGATCGTGCTGGATCCTTTTTGGAATCTGGCTTGTTCGCCTGGTTGTCCTTCCTCTAGTGTTCTACCTATTCTATTCAGGATAACTCGAGTGAACAACTTGTAGACGATGGACAACAGGCAGTTTGGGTGATAGTTGCCGATGTCGTGGATGTCTCCCTTCTTGTATAACAGAACGGTTCTGCTGGTTTCCCATTGGGATGGAACCTTGCATATGGACAGGTAGTGTGTGAAAAGCTGAGCTGTATTGATGAGTACTGGCGGCAGGTGTTCGGGTCTGACCTTGGTAGACCAGGTGCTGTATGCGTCTTTAGTGATGAAATGGCATGTCATATTCCAGAAGGGAGGACCTTGGGGATGACATATTCATCCTGTGGAATTTGGTATGTGGGCAGGTGGACATGGCTGTCAAAGAGATCCGAGTAGAAGTCATGAATAATCCTCTCCATTGCCCTGCTGGAAGATGATAGATCCACTGGGACATCGGAGGGCAGTCATCTTGGTCTTGTAGCTGGCAAAGGACACGCAAGCGTTGCAAATGTTTTTCCCGGCTTCTGCAACATCAGCCAACACTGCTGCTCTTCGCTCTTTGAGGTCTACCTTTATTGCTTCTCTGCACAGCTTTGCACATTAGGTTGTGATTGCCTGAAGCTCGTCCCAAACCACGTTGTCGAATGAACTTGAGAGTTTCCGAAGACAGGCGTCTGTTTTTGGCTTTCCAACTCTCAGCATTCTTCGAGCAGTCATGGAGGTGCTGAACCAGTTGATCATATTCCTTGTCGATGTTGTCAATGACTGCATCTTCCCACATTGCCGCAGTAGTGCCAAAGAGCTCCCAGTTGGTGGTCATTTTGGGAGTTCTCCTCTTAAACTTAAACTTTGCAGTCCTTTCTCCCCATTCTGTGAAGTAGAATTTTGCACGAAGGAGATGGTGGTTCAATCCCATTTGAAATTTTGGGACAACAGTGACATCGGTCAGGCAAAACCTTCAATTGAATATGATGTGGTCAATTTCATTGTGGAACTGTCCACCGGGAGACTCCCATGTCCAACGTATAGATTCCACCTTCTGGAACTGTGAATTGCCATGGATGGTCTTCGTCGACATGATGAACTCAGTCTCTCACCCTGTTCGTTTGATTCTAGGCCACTGTCACTGTCACTGTCAGCCCGTTGCTCATTGATTTGCTCGAGCGGGCGCCAGTAACATCTCCATTGTGAGACTTGTTACTGTTTTGGGCATATTGAACATGCCACAGGTAGCTTGCCAGGCTCTGCAGTGTGAGCGAGATACTCTCGTCGGGCTTGTCAGGCTCTCTGAGAGGGGCAGAGGAGTCAAACCCAGGTCAGCCACATGCAAGGCAAACGCACTACTGCTGTGCTATCGCTCCAGCCCATGGGTCCCAGTGTGGAGTTCTTCAGGCGACCTTCTCGGTACTATCTCAGCAATAAAATCACTGACAATGATCTTGTAGAAGGTGTAGTGTTCTTTATGGAACTTCTCCAGCTCCATGTAGAACTTCTCAATTTCTTCTTCATCATAGTTGGATATTGGTGCATTGATGACAATGATAGAAACTGCCAGCAGTGAGCCACATCTATTCAAGCGTAATCATCAGATTCGGGTTGTTAGGCGTTCGAATGAATCAATGTTCACGGCCAAGTTAGTGTTGACAAGGACACTGACACCACCAACGCCTCTGTTGTTGCATGTTCCGAGGAGCAGTTCTTCTGCATTGTTGAAAATGATGTGATTGATACCTTCTCGTTTAGGTCAGACCTAAATGGTGATGTTGCACTTGATCTTCTGTGCTTGCATCATCAGGTCTTCGATGGATGCTTCTGATGCTATATTACGTGTGTTGAAAGTACAGACAGTCATTTTAGTCCTTCTTCGTTTTGGTAGTCTAGGTTGTCCCTAAGATTTTATCAGCCTCTCCTTGCTCATCCTTCTTATCACTGCCATATTGGGGGCTCTTTCAGTGTCAGGCGAATGAGGCCCATTGTTGTTACTGGTTTGGGCATATCAAATACGCCATGGGTAGCTAGCCAGGCTCTGCCGAGAGGGCGGGATATTCTTGGTAGCTTTCCGGGCTCTTGGAGAGGGATGGAGGATTTTAGGACGGACTCCAATAGCCCTTACAGGTGTTCCCATGGTTAACACCATATTTGAACCCCATCAAATATGGTGCGGAAATGATGGAAAATGAGTATTAAGTGTCTTATGGTGTGCCGTGCAGTCTGGAAAGCGACCTGGAAGTGGCGGTGACTGGGTAGTGGAGGTAGTGGAGGTTGGCCAATGAGGTATTTATCTGGTGTGGGTAGGGTGGGTCTTCTGGGTGTGGTTCCTGGGGTGCCGCAGATTGGAGGAGGCAGACAAAGGATCATCTTGTTTCTGTCTGTCAAATGTTTCACAATGTCAAAAATATTTTTTTCTATGTTATCTTCTGAGAATTTAATGAATTGCAAGTCAGTTTTCTATTTGAGATTAAAAATAACTTCAGCAATATTTTTGTCCTGTTTAAATTAAAAAATGTATGCCAGTGAAATTTATTTTTAGAAATCTAAAAAGATTTTAAGTAGTCCCAGGGCACTAACCAAAAATAATTATTAATAAAAATTAATTTTTTTCTTTTTGATTAAAATAATTATATTTAAATGACAGAAATTTTGATAAAGCTTAAAAGTTAATATTCCTTATGTCACTAAAACTATGAAATGTGAAAAAAATCTATAAAATGTGTCTGTCAAGGCAGCAGGTGAGGTATAACTAGGGGAATGTATTGGGAGAAATAATGGGAACATTGGTGGACTCCTCTATCAATAGCTTTGTGAAAGATGGTTCTTTGATTAAATAATTAAAAAAAAATTTTTTTTTTGCCTTTGGCTCACACCCAGCAATGCTCAGGTGTTACTCCTGGCTCTGCACTCAGGAATTACTTCTGGCAGTGCTCAGGGGACCATATTGGATGCTGGGGATCAAATCTGGGTTGGCCGCATGTACAGCAAATGCCTTACCTGCTGTGCTATTGCTTCAGCCCTAAATGAAATTTTTTTTAACATTTGAAAATCTTACAGCAAACAATAAAAATGACAAATTTTAACTCAAAGCTCTCTAATTTATAGGTTAGATTTTTTTCTAGATTTATGTGCATTAGAATTCCAGAAAAAACCTGTTTTTTTTACTTTTGATTATTTAATGTTATGATGATTAAATGAATAATAAACAAAAAAATTAAAAAACAGAATACAAAATTACACATGTATGCATACATATATAAAATTTTATATGATAAAAGACCCCGTAAGAAAAACTCATTTATTATATTTATTATATGAATTATACTTTGCATGACTAAGATGGGTTACATGTAATATATGGTCTTCTTATCTAAGACCATGATGACTGAGTAAACTTTCACATTAATTTCGGAAAAAGACATCCAGCTGCGAAGCACAGTTACAGGCATTGCAAATCAAAAGAAGATGTGAAACCATGAAAATATAAACATTAAATGATTAGAAAATCATGACTTCTTTAGATAACTAAAGTGGTTAGCAAGTATGATATGTTAAATGAAAGTGGAAGCAAAATACTGGAGAATCTATTGGTACTATGCAATGAATACATATTTAATTTCATTAGTGATGTAGACTTATTAAGGATTTGTAAATAAAAGAAATTTTGTATAATATGATTAGAACTGTAGGAAATAAACACTGTCAGCAATATGAAAAGGATTGGCAAGGAAAGTGCACTATAATTTGCTTATCTCCTCTCAGCCTCATGGTATTGTGTATGTGTGTGTAAAGAACAGATAAGTCAATATGGCCAGGGGGAGAGCAACTCAATGAAAAAATAAGTACAGGAAGAAGAGACTGAAACTTTGAGCAGGTCAAGATTCAGCAGGACCTTGATAGCTTGCCATTAGTTTGTAGGCAGGCTTTATAGAACTTGTGAACAAATAGTGCATTGTTTGCCCATTCTCTCTCAGTACCAGTACTGAATCATGGGTTTCTACATACTATAGCAAACATTAAGCATATAAAATTAGTAAAAAGTTAACATTTATTTATTAAATCTTCATAGCACTAAATAATCAAAAGTAAAAGAAATGGGGGATTCCTGGGATGTAAATCCAGAAAAAATGTAACTTACATGTTCTACAAAATCTGAATGAAAAGATAGATTTTAAGAGAAATGGGGAGTTGGAAATTCTCATTGAAACATAATTACCTATGAAACATAACACTGATACAACAGTATCATTTCAATTTTTAAAGACACACATAGCTTAATAATTATAAAAAATATCTAATAAACACTATGTCATAACATATGGGATCTTAATTTTAAAAAATACTACGCAAAATTTGACTGATGAAAGGTGGTGTAGGAAAAGTTAAAGGTGTTGAGAATCATGTGAAAACATCTGCAGAAGCATTAAAAGCTTCATGAGCTCAACTGACAGCCTTTTTCAGATCATAACTTCCTTCCAACCTCGTTATCTTTCTGTTCTAGTGATTAGCCCCTAATCTTGTGATGTTATCCCCATCTGTGATTTTCCCCCACCTTTGCAATATCTGGAGGGCCAGAAAGGGATCACATGGCACCCATCTGAGAAAAACTAACCTAAAATAGCACATAGTGCAATAGTCAGGCAATAGGACTTGAAGCCAAGAAGCTTCATGGAAAGTACTCCTTTCCTTTCCTCTTGCATGCTCAATTGTTAGTAAACAACTCAGAAAGTTAGTAAAATTTCAACATTGTTACTTTCTGGCATAAAATATTAATTTCACACAAACCCTTTCCTTTCCATTAGCAAATATTTTCATATTTATAGATAATATAGCATTAGCAAATGCTAAATAATTACTTATGTAGCAGCATGGACTATAACAATTTATTGAGCTTTCTAACAACTGAGAAGTTGAAGTATAACCTGAAGAATATTTGTAACAGGTCAATAATATATGAGTGAAAAACAGCAATAAAATGCACATCTGCATAGTGATACATGGCTTCAAAATAGCATTGATGATATTTTGGAAGTCACCTCATGTTCATACCCTCATTATTGGCCACCTCAAAATATTCAATATAAATTCATCCTTTTTCTTAGTTATTTATAGCTTATATCATGTTATTTCATTTTGCATGTTAATCATAAATATAGCTGCAACAGTTCACAATAATCAAAACTGTTTATGTTTTTTAAGTTACAGCAGCAATGATTTTAGACTTGAAGTACCAAAAACAAAAACCAAACCCTCCTTTATTTTTTTAATAGTTTTATTAAAGATGAGTCCTGCTGTGGTGGCAATTCTGTTTTTGAAAGCAGTTTCAGCCAATATCATTGACAAAAGCACATAACTTTAGGTTTACACAGCCTTACAAGCCTTATCTTACAATTTCTAACATATATCTAACTAATAATTTCTTTTTAAGATAAGACAATAACCAACTTTAGGTTTTTAACAAATATCAATGTAAGAAACATTTGGGGGGGGGGCCGCTGGAGCGATAGCACAGAGGGTAGGACATTTGCCTTGCACTTGGCCAACCTGGGTTCAAATCCCAGCATCCCATATGGTCCCCTGAGCACCACCAGGAGTAATTCCTGAGTGCAGAGCCAGGAGTAACCCTGTGCATTGGGTCAGCCGGTGGTGACCCAAAAATCGGGAAAAAAAAAGAGAAACATTTTGGGGAGAGGACGGATTTAGAGGGAGTCTAAATCCATTTGAATGTTGTTTCTTGGTCTTACTTCATTTCCCACATCTCCACTGTTTTTGGAGCCCAATTTATTTTCTTCACCATCTACTCTTCATATATTTGTTTCCCCCTATTGTAATTATATTTAAATACAAAAATAAAATTTAAAAAAATTATTCTTGATAATATAGGTCCACATTATTTTCATGTTTTTTTTCTTTTTCTTTTTTTTTCTTTTTGAGTCACACCCAGCGATGCTCTGTGGTTACTCCTGGCTCTGCACTCAGGAATTACTCCTGGTGGTTCTTGGGAGACCATATGAGATGCTGGGGATTGAACTCTGGTTAGTTGCATGTAAGGCAAACACCCTCCCCACTGTACTATCTATCACTGTACTATCTATCACTGTACTATCTATCACTCCAGCCCCTAAAATGCCTGATGTTTGATGGTTTACTTAAACCTAAAGGTTTCTATTAACTTTATTTTCTTTATATACCAGGGCAGTTGTTTCTTGCCTTTATTGCCGTTTTCTACTTTTGACAGGTAGTTTTGGGTCAGTTACATTCAATTTCACTGTTGTATTCTAAGTTGAAAATTCCAATGTATTTCACATTCCCAACATACCATTTAAAATCTTCCTTAATAAGAATATTTACACCAGATAAGCAAAATCACTGAGCAAGCGTCATCCTTTTTGCAACATGCACTTATGCTTTGATCATAGATTAAATAAATAAATGTTAACTTTTTACTACTTTAGTCTTCCTAAATGAGATTATTTTTCTACCTTGACGCTGAGGATGCCACACCTGAGATGAAATGGTACCTGAAAAGCTTTTCTTAAATTTTCTTCCTCTAATAAAGTCAGCAAAGAAATCAAACTCATCGATGTGGCTTGCACATATATATATACATGTATATGTATATATACACATATACATACATATATACATATATATATGTTGTTTCTCAGTAGGATGGGATGTTGTTAACCACCTTTTTACTGGGCTGTTTATATCAATCTAAACACTGTATTGGAAAATGATGCAGATTTTTAAAAATGTAAACAGGGGCTGGAGAGATAGCACAGCGGGTAGGGCGTTTGCCTTGCATGCGGCCGACCCAGGTTCAATTCCCAGCATCCCATATGGTCCCCCTGAGCACGGCCAGGGGTAATTCCTGAGTGCAGAGCCAGGAGTAACCCCTGTGCATCGCCAGGTGTGACCCAAAAAGCAAAAAAAAATAATAATAAAAATAAAAATAAAAATGTAAACAGACTTACATTCATAAGTTTTACATATCCAACAAAAATTACTTTGCAGAATTTTCTGAAAGTCACTTTCATATCATCATTTTAGCTTGTGGAAAAGAATACTCAACATTTAAAATAAAAATATTCTAGGATGGTGCTTAATACACCAAAGAGTGCTAATGCATCCAGTGACATGAAAGAAATGTCTTATCACAGTGGATATTTGGGGATGATAGGAAGAGGTACTTAAAACAGAACTGATCATCGTAGGAGAGACTCACAGAGCATTGCTTAAATGTTTTCAGGAAGGCAGCATGTCAGAAGAGCTAGATTCTAGTTTCGGTTCTATGATTTGTCATTGGTAACCTTACTTCACCCTTAATCTTGTGCTTCTCACTGGTAGGACAATAATACCAGAATTGCTTATCTCAAGGGAATGTTATGAGATTTAAGGTATGTGTGGAACTTCTTTCAAAAATTGTGTTTTTCCAAGATTATTAACAAAAATTTGAACTCATGCTATTAAACATTATGCTATTAAGATTTGTCATTATATATGTAGTAGTAGAATATTCATTTGCACTGTTGCATAATATTATATCTTATGAGCATCACTGTATCACTGTCATCCCGTTAATCAACAATTTGCTTGTGCGGGCCCAGTAACATCTCCATTCATCCTAGCCCTGAGATTTTAGCAGCCTCTTTTTACTCATTTTTCCCAAAAGTGCCACATTAGAGGCTCTTCAGGGTCAGGGAATGAGACCCATCATTGTTACTGTATTTGGCATATGAATACACCATGGGGAGCTTGCTAAGCTCTCCCATGCAGGCAATAAGGGCAGTAAACTCTTGGTAGCTTGCCAAGTTCTCCAAGAGAAAGAACTAGGCTATCAGATGTCTCATAGTTGGCCATTGATGGAATTACACCGTGTTGGGGGCAGTTTCTGGGTGTGACTGCCTAGCTACTAGAAAATGGGGTATCTGGGTATAAGAGGCCCAGTCCGATCCGAGCAGAAAATTATTTACTCTACTTTCAATGAATATCTGGGTATTTTCCTCTGTTCTTGCTATTATAAAGAAGTTAACCATAAATATCTTTTTACCTGTCTCCAGGTAGAGCATTTCTGTTTGGTGAATAAAAAGTTTGCACTTTCTACAAATGAATTTACGATGGAGTCATAAGCATTTTTCTTGATTCTTCTAGTTATTTTTTACTAAGGTAATGATGGCTTATCAGAGAGTAATATTCATGTATTTTTGTTAGCATACTACATCACCTTCACAGTGGCAACACCTTTCCACCAAAGTCCATTGAATACTTTCATACAAATCCAGCCTACCCCCTTTGATTATCTTGATTATGTGTTCAGAGCCTAAAGATAATTTTCATTGTGTATTGACTTGTGTAATTTTTAAATACCACTTATAAGTGAGACTACCCAGTATATTTCCTCCTTTTACTTATTTTGTTTACTTTGACACCTCCAGTTCCAACCATGCTGTACTAAAAGGCAAGGCTTCTTTCTTTCTTGAATACTATTTCATTTCATATGAAATAGTATATATTGCTAGAGCAATAGCACAGTGGTATGGCGTTCACCTTTCACGCAGCTGACCCATGTTCGATTCCTCTACCCCTCTCAGAGAGCCCAGCAAGCTACCGAGAGTATTGCGCCTGCATGGCAGAGCCTGGCAAGCTACCCGTGGCGTATTGGATATGCCAAAAACAGTAACAATAAGTCTCACAATGAGAGACGTTACTGGTGCCTGCTCGAACAAATCGATGAGCAATGGGATGACAGTAACAGTGGCAGTATACATGTACATACTTTACAACTTCTTTATCTACTCATCTGTCATTGGGCAGTTGGATTCCAGATCTTTATCACTGTAAATAAACTGCAAAGAACATAGTTGTGCACTTATATTTCTAAATGAAGTTATTTTTGTTTTCTTTGGATTCCATGGAAGAGAATTATTGAATCATAAGGTAATTGTAATTATTTTTTTTGAAAAATCATACTGTTTTCCATAAAGGCTGAAATCCAACCAACACTGAGTGAGGGCTCCTTTTTCTCCACATCCCATTCCCTCCAACCTCCCAAGGACTTATTCCTTTGGGCCTTTTTGATATATCTCATTTTTGCTAGTATGAGATGATATATAAATGTCACTTTGATGTGTATTTCCCAGATAATCACTGATTATGTGGTTTATTTACTTGTACCTGTTGGCCAACTTTGGAGAGGTTTAGCTCTCCTCAACATTTGTGCTGGATATTTGCTTTTTGTTATAGTAGGGTTTTATGATTTGTTAAATGTATTTGGGGTATTACCCCTTTGTCAGATAAATGGAATATTACTTCTATTCACACTTTGTTACTTTTTTTTCCATTTCCAGATTTACTATACGAACTCAATGTTGTCTAAATCTATAATAACACAAGATATTTTGCTTTAATTTCTACTAATCTGTAGAAGGTAAGTATAGTTTTACATTTACAAATTATAAATATCTTATTCTCAGGGTTGTTCTCAGGGTTTACTCCTGGCTCTGTACCTAGCGATCACTTGCGCTGTGCTTTGTGAATCATGTGGTGCTTGGGATCAAATCTGGATTGGCCACATGCAACACAAGAGCCTTACCTGATGTATTACACTCCAGCACCTCCCAAACATTTAAGAACCTTGAAATCCTAAAAGTCCAGTCACTTCTACCAAACATGTACTATTTGATTAATAATATTTCATTCATAATTCAACCAAATTTGACCTATATGATATAGTCAATGTTTTCAGACTTTTTGGCACATCCCATTATCTAGCTCTGCTGTCTTCCTTTTCCCTCTCTCCTCTCCACCTCTTTTGTATTTTCCCAAAAGACTGATGACCTTTTTGAAGGACCCATTTTATATTTCACTTAGAAGAGAATTACTAGCTGTTAGAAAAGATGAAGTCATGAACTTTGCATATAAGTGGATTAACATGGAAAGTATCATGCTAAGTGAAATAAGCCAGAAAGAGAGGGACAGGCATAGAAAAATTGCACTCATCTGTGGAATATAAAACAACAGAGTAGGAGACTAATACCCAAGAATAGTAGTATATAATACCGGGAGGTTGGCTCCATAGCTTGGAAGCTGGCTGGCCTCACACGCTGGGGGAAAGTCATCCCAGATAGAGAAAGGAACACCAAGTAAAATGTGATTGGAGATCCTGTGCGGGGAGGGAGATGTGTGTTGAAAGTAGACTAGAGACTGAACACGATGGCCACTCAGTGCCCCTACTGCAAACCATAACACTGAAAAGGAGAGAGAGAAAACAAATTGGAATGACCTGCCACAGAGGCGGGGTGGGGTGGGGGGATGGGATGGGGGTGGGGTGGGAGGGATACTGGGTTCATTGGTGATGGAGAATGGACACTAGTGGAGGGATGGGCTCTCGAACATTGCATGAGGGAAAAACAAGCACGAAAAGGTGTGAATCTGTAACTGTACCCTCACTGTGACTCACTGCAAAAAAAATTAAAAAATTAAAAAATTAAAAAAAAAGAAAAGAATTGCTACTGATAGGCTCAGCTCTTATTTTTCAAAAAATTTTTTCATGTTGTCTCTTATGTTTTTAGTCAGGGCACACTGGTGGTGTTCAGGGATTACTCTTGATTCGGCATGCAGGGCTCAGGCAGCATATAGAGGGCCAAGGATCTAACCTGGTTTGTCTGCATGCAAGGCAAGTACCCTGCCACTGAACTATGTCTCTGAACCCTAATGGTTCATATTTTTAAAATATTTCTCTAGGCGTATAATTCTAAGTAGACAGCGATTTTCTGTATACAATTTGAAGATACAGTTCAACATTTTCTTCCCCCTTCATTGCTTTGATTATGGTGTCAGCTGTCTGTCAAATCTTTTTTTTTTTTTCCTGTGGAAGTTGCTTTCATTGATGTGCAGTTTTAGTTGTTTTGTGTGCTTGAGTACTCTGCAGGTTCTAAGTTAGAGTTTATAGATTGTATTTATTTTTGTTTGCTCTTTGAGAGATTTCTATGTCTTAGAATAAAGTATTTTACATTATTTATAGAAATTCCTTGTCACTATTTCACAATGCAGTGTTTTTTTTTGGTTTTAGCTTCTGGAAATCTAGTTAGCAAATACATTATATATTACTCCTATTACATGTCTCTCAATATTTCTGTATTTAAAAATTAAACATTATTTTAAAATATATTTTTTTTAATTTTGAGCAAGCTTTCTAGATGTATCTCCATATAGTTGACTGCTTAGACTATCTTCTATTTTTTAAATATAAGTTAATGATTTTTAAATTTTTTAAATCAGTTTGGTTATTACATATCTATTATTTACATTTTTATCCAGCTTTTAATTTTAATACGTATATTATTTTATATATGTATAATCATTTTCCGAAATGTGTACAGGTTTAACATTGCTTTCCCTTTTTTTCTGATGGAGCTCTTTCATAGAAATTTATTTCCATTTATTTTTGTGTAATTTTTGAAATGCATTTCCTTAAATACTTCTCTCTATAGGATGGAGGCACAGAGAGATAGTACAGCAGGCACCGCACATGTATTGCACAGAGCCAAAGCAGTTTTGATCTCTGGAAGCACATATGGTCTCCTGAGCCCTGCCAGGAGTGATCATAGAATAAGAAACCAGAAGTAAACCTTGAGCATGACTGGGTGTGGTGGAAGGAAGGAAGGAAGGAAGAAAGGAAGGAAGGAAGGAAGGAAGGAAGGAAGGAAGGAAGGAAGGAAGGAAGGAAGGAAGGAAGAAAGGAAGGAAGGAAGGAAGGAAGGAAGGAAGGAAGGAAGGAAGGAAGGAAGGAAGGAAGGAAGGAAGGAAGGAAGGAAGGAAGGAAGGAAGGAAGGAAAAAGGGAAGGAGGGAGGGAGGAAGAGTAAAAAGGGAGGGAGGAAGGAAAAAAAGAAAAAAGAAGAAAAGAAAGAAAGAAAGAAAGAAAGAAAGAAAGAAAGAAAGAAAGAAAGAAAGAAAGAAAGAAAGAAAGAAAGAAAGAAAGAAAGAAAGAAAGAAAGAAAGAAAGAACGAGAGAGAGAAGAGATGAAAACCTTATCTCAGGAGTATTTTAAGGTTTGCATAGAAAGTTATCATTAATGACAACTTTTTTTAAATCTCCATAAACCTAAGGCCATTATTAATGGGGACCTATTTTAAAATGAATTCTTGGGCAGAGAAATAGTACAGGCTTTAAAGTTTTTAGTCCCAGTTTGATGTTTGATTTCCAGCACTGCATATGGTCTCCCACGAACCATTAGGAGTTATTCATGAGCACACAATAGGAGTAGCTCAGAATATTGCCAGGTGTGGCCCACACAAAAAACAAACAAAAAATTGTCATGATATTTTTTCAATTTATTTTCTTTTTCCCAAGATAGATTTATTAATTCATGCAAAAAGCAAGGCAAGTCCAAATGACAACTCAGAGATGACTTTCCAACCGAACCAAACTACCACTAAAATTTGTATAGGAAATTACTTCCCTTATGAAAGTTGCAGTTTACCCTGAAACTAAAAGTATAACTACTTTGAGTTTCCAGAATCACAAAACAACTTCCAAAAAATTCTCTCCACATGCAAGTAGTAGATTCATTTCATGTTCTGTGAACATAGCACAAATAAAGTCAAGTTGGTCATGTCAAGGCTTCCGAAGAAAAAGTCATCGTTAAAACTAGCTTACCTATTAGATTACTAGCACTGCTTTCCTTGTTACTTGTAAGGAAAGCAGTAGTTCATTCTAGCTCTACAATATTTTAAAAGTTTGGTTTTACTTTTGCTTTTAAGTGTTTATACTCTTCAATGGATTGGAGTATGTAGTCTCCATTTTAGTAGGAATGAAGTAAATGCTCTCTTCATTTTCATTGGTTTAAATGAGCAGTCCACCAAGTATTTACTATTGAAACTTTGAATCTATGACTAGAAAAAGTGTGTAGTTTGAATATCCATCATCCCTTCACAATAGGATTAGATAATGACATTAGATAATTATCTGTAAATGACAGATAATAAATATCTCAGCATTTGCAGTCATTTAGTCTATCTTAACTGCTTGACTCTGGCTTTTTAGAGCAAAATCAGTGACAAACTATAGCTAAATGAATGAATATGATGTGTTTCAAAAAATAAATTATAAAGTCTTTGAATTATGAATTATCTTAATAGTATTAGCTAATTGCCACTGGTACAAGCAAAAAAAAATACATTATTTAAACATAGGAGTATTGTCTTGAGAAATGATAAGTATATGTACATTTATGTAAAGTAGAAAGGCATGGTGAATTTACACATAGTATCCTCAGAAAGCAAAGGAATGAATGGATGTATACATCTTCCTCGGCTTCAGTGAGCTCACATTCCAAAAAAAAGCTATCCTGTAAGCTCTCATCAGCGATAAATTTTGCAAAAGGACCTATACTAATAGCTTTGCATAGTCATGAAATATATTGAATATTTTTTCAAAAAGAAGAATATATACTGTACTATTAGAAAAACAGTAAATTATTATCTTGAATTAGATATAATATATGTCTTTAAACTGGACAAGACAAAGTAATTTTCAGAGAAATCAGTTGAGATTTCTCACTTGAAAATAAATCTCACTTGAAAATGACCCATTTTGGGACTCCACAGAAATAGAATCCTATAAATTTAGAACTAAATATCTTTGTAAAGGGTGATGTATCCTATGGAGTAGTCTCATCATTAACCTAGTTTGAGCCTTTCAAAAATGTTATTCATATATTATAAAACCAAAGAAATATTCAAAGCTTATAAACTAGTGTTTTTCTCTAATATTAAAGGCCTTAAAAAAAAGCAATAATTAATTCATATGGAAAGCAAAAAATCCAAACACGATAAAAATAATAAGAACTAGGATAGAGATGGCTCAATGGTCTGGAGCACATGCTCTGAATGTAGGAGCTCAAATATTGATCCCCAATATCACCTGGTCTCTACTTCTGGGAGCATCTACCAAGTGCCAAGCCCCTAAGCACTATTTGATACCTCCAGCCCAAGACAAACAAAAACAAAAAAAATAGTTCAGGATATTATGATAATTTTTAAACTAAGATTCAAGAGAATAAAAGCTGGAATTATCATTTAGGGATTTCAGTTCTTTTCAGATATACTGGCAAACTTTTGTCCAGACCTCATATGATATTTGCTAGTTTGAAGAGATAAAAATATGAATCACTACTCTAATGCAATATAAACCAATAAAATATAACTACATATAATTATATTTTATTGGTTTATATTTCTTAAAAATGATCAATATAATATTTTTCAACCCTTGATCCTAGGAAGGAGACCAAAACAGCACAGCAATTTCACTGAAGAGTTTGATTGATATATTCTCAGGTTTCAGTCAAGATCTACTGATTTGAAATCTGCAGTTTTTAAAGGGATACAGATAATTAAAATGCACTGTTGCAGTGTTAAAGCACTGATAGTCACAGTATATCAATCAACACACTCAAAGTTAATAAGACACATTTCAATAAGATAAGTGAAAAAAATGTCTGTTTGAAATTTAAACAATTAATGAGTAAATGAAGACTTCAAAGAATAAGTAAAAACTTATCTGGTAACCAATGAAAAGGAAATGACAAACTATCAGATCTTTTGGGATATAGCAGAAACAGTATAAAGAGAGAAATTCATTATTTCACAGGCCCACATGAATCAACAAGAAAAGCCTCAAACAACACTCTAATCTCACACATCTATAGAAAGTAAAGGGAGAGAAAACAGAATAGTGCCTTCATAAAGGCAAGATGGGCATGGAGGGGGAGCAAAACTGGGGACATTGGTGGTAAGATATGTATACTGGTGTTGGAACATTATATGACTGAAACCCAGTCATGAGAAACTTTGTAACTGTGTATCTCACTGTGATTCAATTTATTTTTTTAAATAAAGAAGATATAGAATAAGTAAACAAAATTTTTAAATGCAAAGTAATAATAAAATTGAAACCAAAATAAAAATTGAAGGCAAATTAAAAACCAAAATTATGGCAAAATAGGCAAATGAAATAGATATATTCTTAACTAGGTTCATCAAGAGGGAGGAAGGGAGGGAGACAGAGAGAGAGAGATACTTTAAATATTCACAAATGATGAGGTGAAATTTGAAAGAGATATAATAGATATGGGTGATGATAAGAAATTCTATAAACCTCTACTGCAAATAAATTGGATGAAAACTGTGAAAAAATAGATAAATATTTAGAATCTTACAAAATTCAAGATTAAATCAAGAAAAAATAGATAACTTGCACAGATTAATTACAAGTTCAGAAAATCAGACAGAAATCTAGTCTTAAAAATCCAGGATCAGGAGACTTTGCTAGTGAGTATTATAAAACTTTCAAAGAAAATATAATACCTGTTGTTCAAAAACTCATAAAGTATTATAAGCAATGAATACTCCTAGTACAAATTTCAAGGCTGATATAACCCTGAACTTAAAAATCACATATGAAAATAGGCTAAAAATAGAGATTGATATCTCTAATGAACTTGGATGCAAACAATATTGGCAAATAAAAGCCATAAATACACCAAAGGAATCATGCCATGACCAATAGGGATTTATTATAGAGATGCAAGGATGGTTCAATATGTTA
The DNA here is from genome assembly GCF_027595985.1 of Sorex araneus. NCBI lineage: Eukaryota > Metazoa > Chordata > Mammalia > Eulipotyphla > Soricidae > Sorex > Sorex araneus. The sequence goes on from NC_073313.1 coordinate 320,875,966, forward strand.
TACACAAGCCAACTAATGTAATTAACTACATCCATAAATGGACAGATAAAAATGAGATAATTTTCTCAAGATGCTGAAAAGGTACATAACAATACACAGCACCTATTTGTGATAAAAATACTCAATAAACTGTGAGTTGATGGAAGAAACCTTGTCATAATAAGCCAACATTTAACAAATCCACATCTAAGTAATAAATCAGAGTTTTCCAAACTTATTTGCTCTTTTCAGAAAACAGATCACTCAATGTCACTTTGAAAATTTACCTTCTCGGGGGCTGGAGCGATAGCACAGCGGGTAGGGCGTTTGCCTTGCACGCGGCCGACCCGGGTTCTAATCCCAGCATTCCATATGGTCCCCTGAGCACTGCAAGGGGTAATTCCTGAGTGAAGAGCCAGGAATAACCCCTGTGCATCGTCGGGTGTGACCCAAAAACAAACAAAAAAAAAATTTACCTTCTCTGAACAACAGTGGAGTGGAGTGCTCTTGGAGTCCCCCAGTACTAAAATATTAAGCACCAATGGGGAGATCCTCAATCTATTGCATTACTAAAGAAAATATTAAATGAGAAGAAAGTAACATTTATAAAATAAGTCTATTTACAATTTTATCAGAAGAATAAAACACTTGGTGGTACACTTAACAAAAAAGGTGAAAGATCTACAAATGGAAAAAATTTACATTTTAAAAAGAAATATAAGATACAATAAAATGGAAATATAACACATACATGTAACTGGAAAAACTAATATTGTTAAAATGTCTATTTCACATAAGGTAATTTTAGATTAATTACCATCCATCAAGATTCCAATGGTTCTTTTAAAGAAACTGAAGCAAATAATTCTAAAATTTCTATGGACAAACATAAAACAACAAATAGCCAAAGTAGTTCTGAGAAATAAAGAAGTAAGACAGTTATACTGATTTCAAGTTATACTACAAAGTTATTAAAGTAATACTACAAATAATGCTAATTCTAAAGAATATGGCATACCTCATCTGTCCAAACAGAGCCTTGGCAGCTGAAAACCTCCAGAACCCAGTCACCATCATGCTCAAGGCCCATCTCCACAGGTTTGGGATGAACCTTTTGCATGAGTATATCTGTTGAAAATCTTATGTATATGGGTTTTGTAACCAAAAACTCCAAAGTCTCATGGAATAAGAAATGGGTGACCTCCCCACATCTCCCTATTCTTCCAGGATCCTGGCAGTCACATCCGTGAACTGCCTCTGGCACCATACAAGCTCATTAACTGTCCATGATTCAGAGTCTCACAAATAAATCTTGGAAGAGATCGACTAGATTCAATGATTTCTCCAGACCTCAAAGTCACCATACAGTTAAAAAATTGACTCTGTATCATCACCCTATTTAAAATTTTAGAATTCTTAAGTGAGCGGCTGCTTTTGTGGCAGTGCAACATCTCATACTGTACACTACTGATATGCCAGAAGTAGCACATCACATCGGATGGGATGTAAAGTAGGAGACCAATCTGGGTTAAAAAAACATTATCATACAAGGTTCAACCTGTAACATGTCTATAATCTCTTATACTTAGTGGTAATGTTTCCAGGGTGAGATATAACAATCTTCAAATACCTCCTTCTAAGGAAATCTCTTTTGATCATTTTTAGCAAATTATCCATAACAAGCAATATAAAATAAATTATTTAGGGCTTGTTGTTGGGTCAGACTAGAATGGTGTTTTGAAATATTCTAAATAATAGTGGTGGTAAGGTGTAATGGTGGTGGTATTTGCATTGAAATATTGAGTGTGATGATATCTCATTATTGTTTTTATTTGCATCTCCCTAATGACTATCGATGTGGAGTATTTTTTCATGTGCCTTTTGGCCATTTGTATTTCTTTTCTGAGGAAACTTCTGTTCATTTCTTCTCCCCATTTTTTGATGGGGTTGGAGGTTTTTTCCTTGTGACCTCTTAGTGTCTGTGTTGCAAGCCATAATGTCCAAAAGTAGAGAGAAAGAGTATGGAGAATATTGTCTACCATGAAGGCAGGAGGAGGGTGGGAAAGGGGAGGTATATGGGGGATATTGATGGTGGGGAATGTGCACTGGTGGAGGGATGGGTGTTTGATCATTGTGTGATTGTAACCCAAACATAAAAGTTTGTAACTATCTCATGGTGATTCAATAAAATTTAAAAAAAGAAATATTGAGTGTAATAAATTATTGTGAACTACATAAATATAAAAATTAAATAAATAAAAAATTTTAAATAAAAAATAAAGAGTATGGCATAAGAACAAACTGATACACCAACTGACAAAATAAAATATAGAGGTACAAAATACACCAAAATATACTGGAGCAATAGCACAGCAGGTAGAGCATTTGCCCTGTATGCAGCAGACCTGGGTTTGATTCCTCTCCCCCTCTTAGAGAGCCCAGCAAGCTACTGAGAGTATCTTGCCTGCATGGCAGAACCTAAAAACTACCCGTGGCGTATTTGATATGCCAATAAGTCTCACAATGGAGATGTTACTGGTGCCCACTTGAGCAAATCGATAAGCAACTGGGTAACAGTGATACAGTGATATACAGAGATTTAATGATAAAGGAGTCAAGATAATATAACAGAATAAAGAAAGCCTATTCAACAAATGAAGATGGGAAAAAACACAGTCACATGTGGAAGGAAGGAAGGAAGGAAGAAAGGAAGGAAGGAAGGAAGGAAGGAAGGAAGGAAGGAAGGAAGGAAGGAAGGAAGGAAGGAAGGAAGGAAGGAAGGAAGGAAGGAAGGAAGGAATTAGATTACTTAAAATAGGAATTACAGAGACACTCTCTTGGAGACTTGACTTTAATTGTAATGGTAAAAAATAAACAGAAGGAAAAGAAAAAAGAAAAAATATGAAAAAATAAACAGAAGGAAAATGAAAGCTTTTACACAGTGAAGGAAACCATCATAAAATTTTAAAGAAACAAAAAAACATAGTGTCCATCTCTGGTTCCATCCCAGGCATTGCAAAATCCAGAAAAGCACTGATTGGCACTCTAGCAAAAAGTTGGTAGTTGCCCCAAATACCATGAGAATATACTTTTAAATCATACACCTGCCAAGTTTTATTTATATATTGAATATAAATAACCAAAAAATGAATTAGAAAAAGCATTATAAAAGGAACTCTTAGACCCAGAAAAACATGGTGGTTGCCAGAGAGAAGGAAAAGTAGTGTGAGGAATAGTACAAGGGGTCACTTGATAGTGATAGAACTAAAATGTTGGTGGGATCTATTGAACCTTAACATACATATAGGTGTATGAAGCTATGTACCTGAAAATTTCGATTATGTAAACAAAGATAAAATTGAGAAAGCCTGTTATAAAGGTGAAAAAAAGAAAAGTAAAAGCCATTTCTGGCATTTCAATGCTTTTTCTCACCTGCCTATTTATTACTCTGTTTTCATTATAAGGCCCCAATGGGAACTTTCAATTCACAGCAGTTATCATATGCACTCAATTAACTTATTTAATAAATTATTTAATAAATTTTGCATAAGTCTCACATTTTTCTTTAGCTACTAAAAGATTTTCTCAGAGTATTAATAAAGATATACATCTATGACATATCTACATTAGTTTGACCTTCTAAGTTTAAAGGTTCACACGCAAAATTTTCTCACAAAACAAACATTCAGGTAACTTGCTGAGATAGAATATTATTAGTTATTCAAATACAGAATAATTCACACACTATACAAAAACATTAACATTGAAATTATGTCTAACTTCCATAAAATCTTAATGTAGTTCAATATTTCCAATGAATCCCATTTTTATTACTAAAAAGAAGTCACCAGGAAATCATATTCACAATGTAATCCTTTCACAAAATTCATTTTAATTAAAAATCATGTGGTCCTGACTTTTCCTTCAAGGCACTCCACTAAAAATTCCATTGATCATGATTTCCATTATGAAATATTCAACTATAAACCTGGAGGTAAAGGGAATAATGAATCAAAATATTCTCTCATATTAGTTAATATGATCATGCTATCCAGTAGGGATACATAATCATGACACTGGAAATAGGAACCTTTATAAAGGAAAATGGATAGACGTGAGGTAATTAAAATTTTCAAAACTTTTTAGAGTAAAATTTCCCATATAATCAAGACAAAGAAAGATATAACATAAATACTTAGAAAACTTTTAATAAAAACAAAAGTGAAGACAGAAAACATGCATATACATTTTACAAAAGATAAAAACAAGACCACAGAAAAAATGTTCATCACTTTATTGGTCAAAAATTTCCAAGTAAGTAAATTATAAATGTGGCCGATCTTTTAAACTTATATCAGTGCCTTAACCACTATATGCAACAATTTGAGAACTAGTTACTCCAAAACAGGTAAAAAGCTTAAAATCTTTTGTAGACAATTTGGTAAGTTATAACACGACTAAAAATGCTGACATAATGCAAAAACAACCTCTCTAAAATTAATCTTACAAAATAATCTTATTTGTGTGACGGCCTCCAGTATATCACCATTTAAAACCTTAAACGCACATGAAACAAGGCTTAGTTGAGTAAAGCACAACATATTTACACACTGTAAGCTTATACAAAGACTGACTATGTTATTTTTAGTCAAAGCTTTTTGCAAATTAACCCGTTCCGCTTGGACTCCAGAACTTTAGGACTCTGAGACTAAGGAAAGTCAAAAGGTGCCTGTGAAATAGTATAGATGAGTTAGTACATTTGCCTTACATATAGCTGACCAGAGTTGGATCCCCGACATTCCATATAGTTCCCACACCAACACTAGGAGTGATTCTTGAGTGCAGAGCAACAAATAACACCTGAATATCACTGGGTGTGGCCCAAACCTGCCCCAATACCACTACCAAAAAAAAAAAAAGCTAAAACAGACTGGCCTGGGACTGGAGATTTAGTTTAGGTGAAAAGGTTGGCCTTGTATACCATTGATTTATGATTCAAATCTCCAATACATCGTATGAGCCTGCCCCCAACCTCCACCAGGACCACCAAAGCATGAAGTCTCCATGGTCTTTGTGGTGGGTGTATCCATTCACTCTCTGCCACCCTCATCTTCCCATCACGGCAAAAAACTGTAACAACAAAGAGCTGTTCTGAGATATAATTTGGAGGATGTGACAACCTCTCCGGGAGAGGTTGTCCCTGGCATTCTCTTAGATCTGATTGGACCAAATTGAAATTTTAAAACACTTTAACCCTCACAAGACCTCAAATTCCTGGACAGATAGCACCAGTCAATAGAGATAGTATAGTAGAAGTCATTTAGACCTCTATTTTCCTCTATATTCATTAACATACTAAAAACACCCCAATGATATCTCCCCACCATTTTCTGTACATGTGACATATGTTCTTTGTATTATATTCCTCAATAGTCCATGTTCACCTCTCTCTTTCATTAATATGTATGAGTTTCCTGAGCTAGTAGAAAAGGTATAAGCTAAACTTCTCAGCTAAACTTCTGCATAGTAAACCATAATGCCCAAATGGAGGGGTAGGGAAGAGAAAGAGAGGAGAGAGGGAAAAAGACAGACAGACAGATAGACAGGCAGAGAGAAATGCCTGACATAGAAGCAGGCTGGAGGATGGAAACATTGGTGGTGGAAAATGTACACTGGTAGAGGGATAGTCTTTGGAACATTGTATGACTGAAACTCAGTCATGAATAACAATGTAACTGTGAATCTCATGGTGATTTAATTAAAATAAATATATTTTTAAAAAATAATAGAATTTAATGTCGATTAACAAGCTTTTAAAATAAAAATGCATAAGCTATGATATCACTCTATCTCTGCTGAACATAAAATCAGATCCCCACAAAAACAAACAAAAACAAAAATGGACCCTCTACTTCCTCTCTTTGAAGCTACTCTTTTGTACTATAATCCTTTAATAAAATCTCTATAGTACAGACATGTTATGTGTATGAATACATAACTCACTGGATAGAGCATTTGATATAAACATAGGTGAATAAATGATTAAAATAACAGATGGATCAATAAATAGATATAGTATTTATTTGGTTAATTATGAGTAGTGTGTTTATGTATATATATATATATATATATATCTTTGATTTCCACTGCAGCTGAAAAAAATTTAATATTATAAATTATCCCCTTGTAATTCATATAAGATGTTAACTATTTTACTTAAAAATCAGAATTTTTCTCATTAGTGTATTAACTTGAATAGTTATTTGACATAAAAATTAAAATCTTTAAAATATCATTGAGAGGGGCTTGAGTGATAATACAGCAAGTAGAGCATTTGCCTTGCTCAGACAACACAGACTTGATCCCCAGAACCCAGAAGGTGTACTGAGCCCTCCAAGAGTGTTCCCTGAGCACAGAACCAGGACTAAGCCCTGAGTACTGCTGGGTGTGGCACAAGAATCAAACACAAACAACCAAAAACTCAGGTTGATGATGATTTGGTGTTGGTTACATTATAAACAAAGTTTTTCAGGATTTGGGGTATGGGACTGCACTTAAAAATTATTTCTATGCAGTCAAATCTATAGATTTTCTCTATGTAGCCTGTTTCCATTATTTTGTATTTGTTTTCTTGGTTCTTTTACTTCCAGAATAACCTTGAGAATAACCTTGATTAGCTAATTAAATTCAAAGTTTTCTGAATTTTACTGTTACTGGTGCCTGCTCTAGCAAGTCGATGAACAACGGGACGACAGTGCTAGAGTGCTACTAAATCAGTCAACTTTAGTTTTGAAACCCCATATTTGGGGATGGTAATGATAGTGCAACTGCCAGGTATGTCCTTAATACTGCATTGTACATTTGTCTATTAACTCAAAGGGATTTCACACTAATGTATGAGACAATGTGAGACTAGGTGTAATTAAATTTGTCCCTGAGTCATTTTTTAAATAATTTATCCTTCCCACAGTGATTTATACTACAACTCTATCCTTCCCACAGTGATTTATATTACAACTCAATGAAGTTTTATGTTTTGAGCCTGTCTTGATTTCCTTTATTTTCCATTGTTTTGATCAGACATCACATATATTTAAAATTTCCCCAGAAAGATTTGCAAGTAAAATTCTAAAATGCCATTATACGCTGACTTACAGAAATCACAAGAAAAATATAGCATACTAAAGTTGTTAATCAATTTTCTGTATCACACAGTATTTAGAGAAAGACTTCTGATCAGGCAATGGGGTTAGATTTTTTTAAAATCTGGAATGCCCTTGCTCTCTGTTGCATGAATAAGAGCAATAATAGTTTCTAAGGCAAAAGCTTAATTCTCCTGAATTCAACCCTACTATACAATAGAAAGGATGTAAATTGCCATGGAGATTCTTAGGGGATGGGCTAAGAATATATACATTATAGATGAGTCAGATGCTAGAATTCTTTAGAGAAATGGGACAAGCAAATACTCAGAATTATCCCTATATATTAAGGTCTTGACACCAGAAAAATTCACAGCATGTATTTCTTAGAAAACAGTCTGGCTTTCTAGAAACAAACAAAAATTAATCTAGTATAAAGATATATATTTTCAGTAATTTGTTAGATATACTTAATGGTGACTTAGCTGTGGTTCTGGGAATAATATTAATTAATCCCAAACTAAAATATAGAAAGATCTGAAGAAATAAATGCTTGAGAAAGTATTTAGGTTGGTGTTTAAGGCATCTAGTTCACACACAAAATCTAGAAGCATGCTGACTAAAAAAAAAAAAACACTGAAAAACCATACCAAAAGTTAACAAAAAATATTTGGTAAATGTGTTATTTCCTTTTCACTCTTAATAACTGCTGAATACTAAATATATATCACATTAAACAAAATTTTGTGAAATAATTTTAGTTGTTTCTGATATTAGCTCATTTTATCATTTATTTTTTCCTACTAAATAGAAAATGAATAGTCCAATCTCTTATTTCATAATATTTTTTCTAAAGTTATTTACCAAAAATAGAAATGGGGAAAAGTAAATTGGTTTGCAAATTGTTGGTAAAAGCAAATTCAAATTATCCACAATTTTCTAATTTCAGTATCTAGTCTATTCTTTGTATAATGTTTTTATTTAATAAAGCATACTAAGCTTAAAATCAAATATGCCACATGTACATATATGAGAAAATGTGAAAAGAGAAATACCATACATTCAGTATACTACTAATTAGCTAAAAACTAGCTTTCCAACAAGTTGGATTAATTCTTGATTTTATTGGCACCTATAGGGTACTTTGCAGTATCTTATTATTTAAGACACAGCAAAACTAAGAAATCAGATTTATCTTCAAACACAGAATTCAACAAAATAACTCTGGAGAGAATGAATATACATTAACTTGGACTTAAAGAACACCTTAGAGCTGTTTTGTGAAATAAGGAGTGACATGCAGATACACTATTTTTAATTTGTAAAAGAACTTAATGGTTACACAGCTCTCCAGCATTCAGTTTTCATTGCTGTAGTTGGATGTTTTAAGAATGATTAGAATCTTACTTAAACAAGTAACTGCTCTGAACTAATAACTGAGACTTATTGAGAAAATCAGAACCCCGGCATATATTGAAGTGAAATACTTCTAAAGAAAAGAATAGGGTGATAGAAATGATGATTCTCATTTACACTGGATTCTTAAAAAAGAGTTTTAACAAAGTGACTATGTATCTTTTTAACATCCAAGAACAAAGACAGAGATCTGAGAACAGTTAGTACTAGAAAAAAAAAAGGTTAAAAATCACCAATTCTGACAAATGTAAGTAGGTACTGAATTAAATAAAAAGTTGCTACTTTAATGGACAGTGGTACACTTCTCTTAGCTGTCTAATGAGGCAAAGAATAAAAACAGACATTTTAGGAAATAACAGGCTGAATTTTAGAGTGTACCTTCAGTTGTATATGGAGAATAAAATTTTATTTAAAAAGCTAGGTACTAAATTATCACAAAAGCATATATAAATCTTGAAATAAGCAATGCCTTTCTATAATTTATGTGATAGTATATGGACACATTTAAACACAGATCCTAAGTCATACATAATCTTCACTTATTAATATAGTCATTTAAGATTGATTAATTTTTATGGACACTGGTTGGTTTTTTTGTTTATCATATCAAGCTCTAACAGAAATTTTGTAAAATCATAAAGGACACAAAATATAGTGATAATTTTCAAGAGAATATTATTAGATAGATATGGAAAATAAAGGTAGAATAAAACACAGTGGATTGATTGAAAATAGTAATCTTGACAAGACAAATAACTGAGATTGTAAAAAAGATGAAAAGAAATATATACTTTCTTAGCATAATGACCAACATTAAAAAAACTAACAACATCAAGTGTTGGTGAGGATAAGACATAACTAGAACTCTCATGTATTATTGGCGTTACCATTCCAAGACATTTACTCATGACAAATTAATACTTGCATGCATGCAAAAATATTTCTAAGCAATTTTACTTAAAATTACCTGTTGATTAAGGAAAAGAAGATTATAAAATGGTAGATAAACTGCTGTGTCTATACAGTTGAATACTCCTCTGTGATTGCATGTGAAAATCTACTAATTCAAGCAATAACATAAATGAAAATTTAAAGCATAAGTGAAAGAATGTAGACAACAAAAAAGAACACACAAATTTTTTAAAAGGCAAATCTTTAGAGAGAGAATGATTGGTTACTGGCAGGGCCAAGGAACTAAACATAAAAAAATTTATTTCAAAAATGTAGAAATTATTCCTAGGGATGGAAATGTTCAATACCATGAATGAAGTGCTAGTTACAAGATGGAATGCATTTGTTAAATATTGAATTATTTCCCCCAAATGACAAAATTTACTGTATATTAATAATATCTCAAAAGAGCTATTTTAAAGGAAGCCAGAGGATAAAAATAAATGTAAATATGTACATATTTGTTTTAAAAATAATACTTAAAATCAACTATCTACAATCCTAATAATCCCATAACTATTAATAATTAAATCAACAAACCTTTATAATATTGTCGGTTCTATAAAACATGATAGTAGTAAAATGGAGTTATGGCTGCTAACTATTTTCAGCTTGGATTTCACTCAGGAAGCAATCTTTTAAATCTCTACCACAGAAGTCATATCATAAACTTCATCATGGTATCATGAAAGAAAACATGAAGAGGTGTGGGAAAAATGGACATAGGCGGAAAAGAGAGAGAAGACAAAGAAAAAAAGAGAGAGTGAAATGAAACTACAACAAAACCAAGGAATAGGAAGCATAATTAGGAATACTAGCATAAGAATTCATCAGAAATTAAATTTAATATAACAGAAACTAAAAATTGAAAAATTGTAAACTAATGAAAATTCTGAGAATAAGAATGAACTTTTTTGCAAATCCAACAAGAAAACAGGGATCAAAAATACAAGACACCTGGTCGTCATGCTGATTTAACATCCTGGGAAGCTTCTAAGTATGGAAGATATAAATTTTAAACATTTATTCTTTTTCTTAGAGGACGTTTGCATAAATATATAATAAAATACATGTAGTTCTCTTCTACGCATTTGTTCAATTATTCTCAAACTAGTCTGTCACTAAATGTTGATTACTGGACCATGTGGGAGCAGTCTTTCCAAAGGGGTCAGACAAGATTTTTTCAAATATGCCAAAAGCATACTTCCTCTAATTGTCTGCTCACTATGGGAAACTAAGTCAATCAAGTCTCTGTGGACTTGGAGAGAAATTACCATTACATAGGAATGCAGATTATGTTAAATTAATAGCAAGGAAGATGCCAGAGGCTGAGAAGAAGCTCTTGCTCCAATTCAGTCCTTTTCCCTTTGTTTAAAAGAAGCAGTTATCACTACAGTCCACTAATAACCTAAAATTTTAGTTGGGAGAGTATCATTCAGGTATAACTCTATCAGTAAATATATTCTGTCTTCCTCTTAAAAATCTTCTCTTTTTATTCTCCGTATAAATTTTTAAGTAACACCCCTCTTAGTTATGTGAAGTCTTCTCCAAAATAAATACCTCAGGTCTACCCTGTTTTACAATACTATACTACCATTTAAATTTTCCTTATCTACAAACACACTCATCCAGCTTACGGAGAACCGAATGTGGTGTCATGTTTTCCCAAGTATCCCAACACCTATACAGAATACAGTTTAATAAAAAAAAAAAAAGGAAATATCTATACATTTTTTGTTAACTTTGGTGGTGTTAAGATACAATAACATTGTTCATCAAAACCATGAAAGTTAAGAGAAAAAGAAACAGCACAGATTTAGGTACTTGCCTGGCTGATTCTGGTTCAGTTCCAAGTACTGCACATGGTCTCTACAACTCCAGGAAACGTGATCCAGGAGCACAGAGCCAGTAGTAGTGCTCAGTAATTCTTGAGAACAGATGGGTCTGACCCCAAAACGCTGAATAATGATAATTAAAATTTTAAGTTTACAAAAGCAGAAATTTGTAATAGATGAAAATTAGAGAAGCTGAGGAATAAGGCAAAAATCTGAATTGATCAGAAAGTTTCTACAATAAAATATAACACGCAAATATAGGAATATTCTCTCAAGTGCTTATATATGTGTTGTTCCTTGAGTTTTGAAGTTTTTAAGTTCTGAAACAGTATATGAATCCACATATGCAGAATTATTATTCTGATATGCTTCCATGTCACTGAGTTTCATTTTAATATCTTATAAATTTTAAAAGACCTACTATAACAGATTTTACTATATTAGGTTAATAATTGCAGATCTCACTCTGTTATTAATGAATGTCAATATTGATCATATGAAGTTTAAAATACAATTTTAATAAAATACTTATCCTGAAATTAGTTAACAGTTGTTATTAGTTAACAGAATGGAAAAAAGTAACATATAAATTAAAAATAATACATATGAGGAAATTAATAATAAAAAAGTTAGAGTAGAAAGTACATTCATAGAGCCCAAATGAAAATATTACAAAATCTCTTCCCTGTCAAATCAGAAATGTTGAACTAATAAAGGGAAATTTTTAAAAACATTATTTGCAAGAAAACCAAGTCAAAATGACCTGCTGTTTGGAAAAAAATATAGGAAACAAATACTTTCATCATTTAGGTGTGAAAGAATATTAAACTATTAGAATAAACTCCAGTTTCACTGTGTTAAAGGGCAATAATTCAAATATAATCACAATATAATCACACAGATTGAATTACTGTTTTTTGTAAATCAAAAGGAGTATAACAAATAAAATACCGAGCCAAATGTCTCAATCCTGTGTAAACACGAACAAATAAGGCTGAAAACAAGAGTGTCTTCTATAGAACTTTAGTTACATCCAATGCAAAAAATTAGTCATGAACAAGTAAGTAAATAGTTTCAAGTCCAGAAAATAGACAATATCAAGAAGCTACTACTTACTTTTCAAGAAAATAATCAGTAGAAGAATGGGTAATTTTAAAGTATAAGTAAACAAAAAAGTAACCAAAGAGAAACTAAGAACAACTACAATAGCTTATGACATACCCATCAGAATAACTCTAACTCACCCTTCTATCAGAGGGGAACAAAAGATAACGTAACAGTAGTTTTCTTATCTCTATTTTTCATACAAGTATATCACTTGTGGACTGGGAAGCAAAGGGAAAAATGTTTGCACCAAAAGCAAAGGTTTTTCTCTCAATACATACTGGATTTGGTAACTCATGGCTACTTCCAAAATTTCCTCCACTTTTTCCACTTCCATATCTAAGCTTCTTCAAAACAAAAAGTATTTCCCAAACTATGATTTGTAGACTGCCTCAGTCATCTATCTTTCTTTACTAAAACAGTAATAATCATTAGCTTTTTCACCAATTCCCATAGTAGTTGCTCTCTCGATAAAGCATCGTTTGAAAGATTTGTAGAGCACTGTCCAAAGGGTTGATGGTATTGTTTGATGACTACCTCCACCTCCCTATTTCTAATAGAAATTAGATGAGCTAATAATGGGAAGGGTTTATAAAAGCTTTGCTGGTGGAAATTTCTAATTTAATCCTTACTTCTAAGAAACTCAGTCACTTCTACTCACACGCATTTGTTCTACCTCTACGTTCATCAGTCTTGCAAATGCAACAGCGGGCATAGTTAGCCTTCTTCTAAAAGCATTAAGGAGACTGCCCTTTTTTTTTTCTTTCCCCAAATTATTCTGTACTGTTCTGTGGCCACAGTAGCACTTTTCACAGTTGGGACCGTTCTCCACATTGTTGTATCCAGTCAAAGCCACTCAAGAATTCCTATGGTCCCAGCAGCACAAAAAAAAAAATACATAACAGCCTCCTTACAATAATGGCTGTGAATCACAGCATTCCTCGGCTGACATAAGTAGTTAAAATAGTTGAAAAAAAAAGTTAAATAAAACTTTTTTAAAAGTTCAAGTAAAAAAAAAATATATGAAAAGGGGGTTGAAAAGGACTCCCCTACCGTCTAACAATATTAAAGTCTGTCTCAAATTTACAAACGTCCTCAGCAACATCAAATGCCGCAGCTTCAAACACACGCGCCAGCTTCAAGCCCGACAGCTTCAAATGCCGCAGCTTCAAACACGCGCGGGCAGCTTCAAACGCGCCAGCTTCAAACAGCCTTGGGGCAGCCATCTTGCACACGCTCCAAGGAGCACAACCTCAGGGCCCTTAGGCGGCCACCCCATCCCAGAGGCCACACAGAGGCTTTGTTGGGGGAAAAAAAAAAAATGGGAAGAAGAAAAAAAAAAAGAGAAGAAGAAGAAGAAGAAATATCATTTGCAGACGTTAAATTAGCCCATAGAGGGAGCTCACCTAGCCCCATCATTTCACAGTAATTGGAATCTCCTGTAATTGAAAAAAAAAACACGTAGCCCCATCATTTGTGAGAGAGAGCCTCCAGGGGTCAGAGAGAGCATGTCTTACTTCATACCGATCTCTGCATGCCTATCAAATGCAATTCCAGTTAGACCCTCTTGACCGTGTGTTTTGTTATCGCAACAAAAAAAAAAAAAAAAAGATGATGATTCTTGGCTACACGTTCTCCAAAACCAGCCCAGAAATTAAAGCGACCCGTCTACGTGTGCTGTTAGGGTGAATACAACGGAATAAAGACCGTCATAAGAATAAAGTCCCAACAATTAGGATTGTCATGGCAATAACCTAAATGTCCCCGATTCCCGGCGCTCGGTTTAGAAAGCGGTGTGCTCCCTTTCAACCTTGGCTGGAGGGAGCGCTGGTGGCTCTCCCTCCGTTCCCCTCGCAGCCTGGAGCCCTTGCACCAGGCGTGCTGCTACGTCCCCTCAGACAAAGGCATAAAGCCGGAAAACGAGACGATAGAATGTCAGAGCCTTTTCAATAAAACATGAGAGGAAGAAAATCCCGAAATTCTATGGAAGGAAATACGGGGAAGAAAGTACCCTCGAAAACAAAAGAACCATCCAAATGTGCTGCAGAAGGTAGAAATCTCTTCTCTACTCTTGTTAAACAAACAAAAAAAAAACCCACCCCTCAATATTTGACATTTATTTAAGTCTTCAGTGTTCACCACTTTCAGTGAAACTGAAATGGCTTCTGAAAATGTTTCCTCTTTCAAGTAGACATCATCTATTTTAAAGAAAACCCAAACCGAGAACCAGAAGAACATTCAAAATGTAAGGTTTAATTGGTGATTTAACACAAATAGATTTTATTCTTTGTGAGGGGGGTGGATAATATCTTATGTGTTAAGAAAATATATATCTATTTCATTTAAATTATTAACTGGCATGTGTGTATGCAATTGCTGCTTCTAAATGGTATTCCTGCTTGTTGAGGGGGGAGCTAGAATTTCATAAGCCCACACTTTGTTTCCTGTACTCTATAGCTTAACAACATATCACAAAATTCGAGGAGTTCAGCAATGCTTTAATATTCCAGAAACTATCTCAACTCTGTAAAAGGGAAACTATATGCATGCTTGGTGCTATGGAGCAGAGCTTGCCTAGTTAAATAGAACACAGTGCAATTTAAAATCTGCAATTCTCACATCTGGCAAAATGTCCACACTACAAATTAAAAATATTTTAATTTTATCATAACTTTCCTCCATGACAGTCTTTTCACTACTTTATATATTTATCATTGTAGAAATACCTTACTTTTTTCATGTGTCCGATTGGCAGGTCCTTGATTTCTCATTTCAAACTCAGTCATAAGAAAAAAATAATAAAAAATAGAAGTGATTCATCAATAGCACAGATAGACAAGCTTTCCCTAGTCATCGAGAGCAAGATTAACTTGAACAGTCTAATTTGGTTTGAGCAAATCCACACTAGCAAATCAGTAAATCCACACTAATGACGGGTAAGGAACACTAAAAGGAGAATGATTATAGTTTAAGATCTCAGTTTCTAAATATCGATTACAAATCATGAAATCATTCACTAGTAATGGCATAAACTTGCCATGAAACTTTCAAGACTTGTCAACCATACAGATGTTAAGTTCTTGAAAGGCTAGCAGAATACTTTCTCAAACCTAAGCATCCATATAATCAAATATTAAAGGAGATGCTTTGTAGAAGATACTATGATGAATTATCTGAAAGTTAATAAAGCTCACCAGATGGAACAAAAAATAAATACTTATGTTTTGTCATAAAGAATATGCAAATGATTTCTGTTACTCTACAAATAGAAAATTAACAATCAAGATTCTAGTGGAAAAGGAAATCAAGCAAAAGCGCATGTAGCTTTGTTGCTTCTTATTGTATTAGAAAATATATCAAGAATAATAATATAATTACTTCAGACTATCACCTGACATATTCCAAAATTAAAAGCGTATGATAAACAAAATAAATAAGGATGTTAACATACAGCAATTCCTATTATTCATCACTAATATTGAAAGGGATACGATCAAATTGTAGAAATGGAAAAAGGTGCATTTAGCTTTTATTATTGAATCCTGACCAAACTTGAGGGTTAAAAATACACATCCTCTAAGTATTTACTGACTTTTGCCCCAATTGAAAAAATAAAATCTTATTTCTGACATTTTAATAATAAGAACAGAAGATGAAATATAAAACTACAATGGTCTGAAATGCTTTCAAACTTAGACGGTTTGTTTACATTTTTTTGTCAGCTGCAGGTTAATCAGGAACCCTTTTTGATGATTTAGTTTCCTTGATTAAAATCTTTTTTAAAAATAAAACTCTCCACATTACCTACAGAGTTTGTGAACATAAGTTAATTGAGGTCTATTTAGTCTCCTAACATCATAAATATGATTATACAAAAGTACTAGAAGTACAGATGATTAGAAGACTAGCTAAAGGTGTCTGACTCCATAAAATTTATTTTCATGAATCTTTATGATTCTTGTCGCTTTCTTAATCTGATGTTCAAACTCAATGTTATGTGAGAGTCCTGGTTTATTCAACCATACACTGAGAAAAACAAAAAGAACTTTTTAATACAGGCTCCTGCATTCCATCTGGTCACGTATTTAATTGTCTTTAAATCATATAATATCTATAATAGAGAAACTAAATGTCAAGCTTTTTTGTATGATAAGGCAGAAATCAGCAATAATAAATTTCTGTATTTTCCAAAAAAATGTCTTTTCCTAAAGTAAGAATTGAATGATTAAAGATGCATCAAATTGACATAAAGAAATGGTTAGTCACTATAAATTTTTGACAGCATTTTACATCAGTAACTTCAGTTAAATCAACTTAGCTAGGTTATCAAAAATGCTTTCTTGTAGTTGGTTTATAATCATAGATTTGTTTTTAAACAAATTATACTGGGTGTAAATAATCCAATTTTCAGTGAAAAAACCATTAAGGCATTTTCGTAGGTGACATTTCTTAATACTAAGAAAGGAAAATCCTAAGAATTAATTATGCAGAATTTTTTGAATTAAATTGTTAAAAATTATATACTTAAAATTACTGATCTAAACTACCCTATCTAAATATAATGCTAATAAAACATAAAGAAATAATATGCAGACCAAAGAGTAGAGGGACATGTTGGATAAAAATATTTTAACTAGTGGAGTTTATAATGCATTAATTTATAGCTTAAACCAAATTTTCTTCCTTTAGAACCTGTCTTTTAAATTTAGCTTGATTATGTAATTTGTATAACCAAAAATATCTTTTAAGAGCATAAGGAAGTGCTAACAATAATTACTGCTGGCCTGTACAAAGCAGGCTCAATGGTTGCTCTTGTTGTACCAAGATGATTTGAAATTGCTGCTGTTTAAAAGGAAATATGCCTATCAAAGCACATATTTTAGAAATTAGTCAGTTGAGAGTACTCTAAAAATTAAGGCCTGCGGCCAATTTATTGAGCTTAAGTTATAACAAATTCCAAAAGGTAATAAATTTGGACTTGAACTTCAGACATATAGTAGCTTCTAGGTTTCATGTGTATTTAAAAATATTTCAATATCTATTAGCTGTGAATTACAAAAAATAAATGAAAAGTCAAACATACAGGAGTAATATGTAACTTCATAAATTCTTGCCTCCAATCCAAGAATATATATATCCTATAAAGATACTTCTTTGTGTGTGTCTGAAGAAATTATCACTTATATTACATAAATATGCAATTATACACATATGTGGACACACACATACATATATTTATCCAACTGATGGAAATATATTTTGTTGTAAGTTACTGAAGAGTTAAAACATCCTTTTTTTAGCGTTACCATTTCAAAACATCTGTGAAATCTACAAAATGGAAACTGCTTAACAAACTTCGCACAAAGCTCCAATTCTGCTTTCCTTTTGTCAAGAGAAAATAAAATAGAATTTCCATCAGTCACAAGAGAGCCAGAGGGACTGATTATTCAAAATACAGTAGCACCTATATTTTTCTAAATATTCCCCAAGACATGGCATTTGTGTTGAGTATTCAATAATTTCCTCAAGCTGTACACCTGAAAAAATAGATGTTTGAAGTCTGGTGTTCATAATCTGGTAACAACCGCATGTGTTCTCTGCCCATATCTTTGAAACAATTATTCTCTTAGGTATGCAAATATACAAGGCTTGCAACATGTTCATTCGGAGTGTAGTAAGTATGTTTCTTATGTGAGCATCTGCAGATTTCCAGTAGAAATCAAGGATACATTTCCTTGCAAGGATTCATTTCCCCAGGGAGTCATTTTTTTAAATTACTTATACATATTTCTAAAACTTTATCAAGAATTAACAAAATTAAAAGTATATGAGAGAAACAAAAGTGTTTATGTTGTGATCAGTTGTTTTGTTACTTAAATTTCATGACTTAAAGACACAAAAGTCCAAATATTGCGGTATTCTTAGACTACCAATCTTTTCACTGAAATTTCAGTGAGTCTGTAGCCTGTAGTTAAAAAAATAAAGAGATATTATAATAAAATTATTAAGCTAGATACACATAAAAACAATATACAATAGTGTTGCAAAAGATGTGAAAATACATGGGAAAACTGCTGCAATTACAAAAATAGACTTAAAGACAACACATATTTTAGATGAAAAAATAACATAATTTAAAAGATTCAATGAAAAAAATCAACATTACTATGCACTTAAAAGTTTTTTCAAACTATGGGGAACAAAAATGAATATAATGAAGACAAAAATCATTTTAGTGGAGGAATTGAACAGCACTTTTATCACTATGTAAGTAACAAAATAACCAAATTTGGGGAGCAAAGCAATAGTATAGAAGATAGAGCGTTTGTTTTGTACATAGCTGACTAAGGTTCTACCTCAGACACCACATATGGTCCTTTAAGCCCCACCAGGAGTGGTCCTTGAGCAGAGAGCCAGGATTAAGTTCTGAGTATTGCTGGGTATGATCCCCAAACCAAAACAATATTAATAACCAGAATTCAATATACTTTTAAATTAAGAAATGTGTCCTATAATCAGAGAGATAGTACAGGAGGGTGAGGTACTTTCCTTGCATATGGTCAACCCCAGTTCAATCCCGGCACTGCATATGATCCTGAGTACTACCAGAAATAATCCCTGAACACTAGGAGTAAGCCACTGAGCATAGTCAGATGAAACACACCCCTTCCCCCAAAAAGAGATATATGCTTTTAAAAAACATATAGATCAAATAAAATGCTGACAAATATTGAAATTAGATTCATTTAAGAAAGGATAAAAATATTAATTCAGTTAATGCTGACAGAAGAAATTAGAAAAGAGTATAAAATAGAATATTTACATCTTTGAAAAGAACAAAAATTGAATAAACCCATTATAAGTTATCAAAGAAAAATGAAGACAGTATAATAAAAATAAACTGATTGTTAAAATAAAGACAGATTTAACTAAAATCTTGAAAGACATTTAAAGAATAACAAATTTCTTCTATAGAAAGTATAAATCAAAACCTGCTAAGTTTAGGTACTGGCAGTAAAGAGCCTATGGCTGCTGCTATCTTTGAGAGAAATAAGTATCCAAATTAGAAAGAAATAAAGTACCACATTTACCTTGATTTTCCTAGTAAGTATATTTCCTAGTTTTTTTATTCGATCTCTTTCAGGATAAAGCAAACAGGGTTTGCCGGGTGGGTGGATGAAATCAGGGTATCAGAGAACTAGAAAGAAGACAATCCTAGACCAGCAGCTAATCACACAAAGATAGTTTTTTTGGAAACTTGATTGACTCTGAAACTTCATGTGCAAAGGCATCCATGTGAGTTCCAGAAATTCTGATAAAGAAAATCAAGATAGGGTCTGAGATATAAACAGGGACTCACAAATTGAGCGAAATGTTGCAATTTAATCCCAACCAGAACAAAGAATCCCTTTCATTTATAGATCTAGGAGATCCCTCTGATCATGGCTTAGAAATGCTGCCTATACCATAAGATTACGAGGAATACCAAAACAAATCCATCCTATTAAAGACTCTCTGTGGGCTAAATTGCCAGTAAGGAACAGAAGTGCTTCAGAGAGCAAAACTCTATTATCATTAGTGCAAGAAAGATAAATCACTGAAATTCTATTTGACTCAGACCATCAATAATACAATTTAATTTTTGCTAAATCTGGGTCTGGGGAACATACCATCAATGTGGTTTAATATCTAGTGCCCAAATCTCAGAAGGTGACCTTTGTGGCCCCAAGTACTGCCAAGGTGGCCTCGATAGTTCCTGGTACCTCAGAGCCTGAAGAATATGATATCCTCAGACTCTGCATTGAACTGTTCAGCCCAGTTAGCTAAGAATGGCCAGAAGTGATCTCCAGGGTTGCCTAAGTACAACTTAGGAAATTAATAAATGTTGAAGGAAGCAGGAGAAAATAATATAATCAAAAGATAACAATTATGAGAGGCTTATCCAGAGATTATTAAGATTTAGAGTTAGCAAATAATGAAGTTAAAATAATTTTGATAAGTATAATAAAATTTAAGGGAAGATGGAGAATGAAAATAAATGTAATTTTTAAAAAATACATTATTTTCAACCTGACCTTATTTTCTAAAATTAAAAAAATGCATAATCAATTAAAAAATTTCAGAAAAAAAGTATATATACAGACAAAAAGAGAGAGAGATGTTAAATTTGGGACACTAAAATACACATTATTTTAAGGTCCATGTGAACAAAGAATGGAAGAGGTATAATTGAAATAATTAATGGTTAGAAATTACAGTTGTTTGAAATAATGAAAGACATTAATTTACAGATTCAAAACAGTGATCCACAGGTAGGTTAAGTTAAAAGAAAAACTTACCTGGGAACATCACATCACGCTACAGAAATTCAGTTATTAAATTTTAAATGTAATCAGAGTATGAGATAATGAGGGGACTATAATATGACAATAAAACCTAATAGTTTTTTTTTTTTTTTTTTGCTTTTTGGGTCATACCCGGCATGCACATGGGTTACTCCTGGCTCATGAACTCAGGAAATTACTCCTGGCTGTGCTTGGGGACCATATGAGATGCTGGAAATTGAACCCGGGTTGGCTGCGTGCAAGACAAATGCCCTACCCGCTGTGCTATCGCTCCAGCCCCAAAACCTAATGCTTTTCAACTTTAGACATTGTCTTCTTTTCAGAAGAAAATGAAAACACTTTTTTGAGATTTTAGAAAATAAAATATCTATCTAAAATTCTACAGTCAGCAATAATTTTCATAAATGAAAAGGAAATAAATTCATTTCAAAAAATGTTTTGTCAGTGTAGTCACACTACATGAAAGACAAATGAACTTTCTTCAAGGTGAAGAAAAGTAAGCTAGATAAATAAACATATGAAAACACATAATTGAGAAAAATAGGAAAGCATGATTAGTTAAATCATTTTAACAGACAGAAAATTATATCCAACAATGGCCAAGTATATGATTTTTCTAAGTACATAGGACATTTTTTTATCATAGAAAATATTCTTCTAGGGACTCATCGAGATAGCAAAGTGGGTTAGGTTCTTGCCTTGTATGCAATCAGAAAGCCAAGTTCAATCTCCAGCACCAGATATGGTCCCTGGCGCCTCACCAGGAGTGATTCCTTACTATAGATCTTGGAGTAAGTCTTGAGCATAACTGGATCTGTCCCTGAAACCAAAATATTTTAAAAAGGAGAAGAAAGTACATGCTGTAATCCCACACAAATAGATTACAGTAGCAATCTCTGATAAAGTTAGAATTAAATCAGAAGCAAGTATTTAATTACCTATAAATTTCTATAGTCTGATAGTCCCAAATCCTACAGAACTGTCTATGAAGCAGTATCTATAAAATCTTAAATAAGGTAAGAACTGAGAAGTTATCTATCTCATAGAATACTTAAATCACTATAATATAAAATTTATGTATTTAATATTATTTTATTAAAATATAAGGAATATTATTTTATAACCACAGTGCTGCTCATTTATTCCCAGTACTACAGTGTCAAGATATCTATACCATTATCTCAATGCCCCTAATCATTCAGCTTTACATCCTCTGATCACAGTTCTATTTTCTCTATCAGGCTTTGTTACTGTTAGGGGTTGTCATGTTAAAATTATTTGCAGACAAACAGCTAAGGGCTTTTTTTGCCTCTAAACAGCCGTACAAGGATCACTAATTGATTTCCTAAGGAAAGTATAGAGATCCTACTTGGAAGCAAAAAAGGTACATATAAGACAAAAAATGGAAAAAAAAATAGAGGGTACATAAGGGGACACATAAACTGAGCTCTAGCCTTAGGTGAATTAAAACTTAAAAGAAAAATAAGGTTAGCACTTCAGATATAAAATGTCACCTCAAAGCAAAAACATTTAGAAAATATAACGAGATTAATGCAGGTAGATCACTACATAAAAGACCAATGTCAAAACTCACATAGAAAAAGTAAAGAAATAGAGAAAGTAAAGAAAATCCAAAGGAATACTAATTTGAGAGGATGGGACCACACCTGGCAATGCTCAGGGGTCACTCCTGGCTCTGAACTCAGTAATCATTCTGGCAGTACTTGTGGCACCATATGAAATGTCAGGGATCAAATCTGGGTTGGCCGCATGTAAGGCAAGTGCCCTACCTGCTGTACTATTGCTCCTGCCTCAAAAAAAAATAATATTAAGCTGCACATGATTGTTCAATTCAATACTTTCTCTAAATATCAATCGATTGAGCTCACTATCAAAAGGCAAAGTAGCAAGAAGGATCTAAAACCAAAACCTAACTTTCCATGCAGGGAATACACTTGAACTCACTTGAACTTTTATAACAAACTTTACAAAAAATCTCAGACTTTCTTTTTTGACATGAAACAAATATCACTATAACTAATGACAAAATGTCAGAGTGAATTATTGCAAAGCAATCACAAATGCAAAGGTAGACTAAATAAAGCAGGGACAAGTATAGTTGTTTCACATCTGACAGCGTCCAAGCTAAAGAATAAGAGATAGGTACATTACATACTAGTTCAGGGATCAATAGTTCAAAAGGACTTAACTTTTATTAGCCTATGTGCACCAAAGGAAGGGCCAACAAGTTCATAAAGCAACTGCAAATAGATTTGATGAGGTACACTGATGACAACACAATGGTAGTGGGAGATTCATAATACCTTACTCCTGTCAGTGTACAGATCTACAAAACAGAACATCAATAAAGGAATAAAGGTCCTAAATAACAAGTTGGGAGAATTGGGCTTAATTGACTAATAATACCCTCTGTTCTCCAAAGTTGGATAAACATCAATGCTCATGGAATATTTCCCAGGATAGGCAACATGCGGTGCCACAATTTGAGGGTCTATAAGGCCATGTACATAGAAAGCATAAAGGTTGCTTTCATATCACAGTGCCATGAAAATAGAAATTAACCATAGAAAAAAAATCCCAAAAAAAGGCTCAAAATCTTGGAAACTGAACAGCACCAACAACCACTGGGTAAAAGAAAATCAAAGAACCAGAAACTAGTGTTGGCAAAGATTCAGTAAAAAGCAACCCTCATTTATGGTTGCTGGGAATGCTACTTCAGCCTAGGTCAGCCTCTGTTAAAAAGTCTGGAGACTTCAAAGAGAATTAAAGACAGAATTGGCATGTGCCCTATTGACCATACTCCTTGGTATCTATCCCAAGAATATAAAAACTTGAAAAATTACATAAAATAAATTTGTTCGTTGTGGTGCTTAGTAAAACAAATAGCCAGGATATGAAAACAAATCAAACATGCAATCTCAGATGAGTGACCTAAGAAACTGGAATGTACACTGAATGGAACAGGAAAAGATACAGGAAAAGATAAACTTAATTTAAGACATTTAAAAATATTGAAAACAGGAGGCACGAGTCTAGCTTAAATTGTAAATCTTATGCCTTCTGTGAGATGGGGGCACTGGGTGCAATCTCCAGCATGAAAAACCTTCTCACACACAAACACAGCATCACCAGATGTAGTCCTGGTGGTCCCCAGCACACTACTGGGCCCAAGTGTCTAAGTAACACCAAGGCTGGAATATTCAAAATATAGCCTGAACAAATATGGCTAGGGTTTATCATTGTATCACTATCACTCCATTGCTCATCGATTTGCTTGAGCAGGCACCAGTAAAATCTCCATTGTGAGACTTGTTGTTACTGTTTTTGGCATATCGAATGAGCCAGGGGTATAGATATTAAAATATCACGAATTTAAGAAAAAAAGTCAATGAATTTGAGTTTTCTGGTAAAAGAAAACGTTTTTGAAAAGTATAATTTAAAAATAATAGTTTTATTTGTAGGGTATATCAACTTAAGCACTTCTGGGGATGGCCTCAGTGGAACCCAGTAGCTGCTGACCCACGTAACAAATCATAATGCCCAGATAGTCTGGTAGAACACTGCCCAAAGTGATCCCATGACCCCCTATAAAAATATTTTTAAAGAAGTATCTTTTCTAAAATATAAAATAGAAATTTTCTGCAAGACTAAAAGCACATTTAAGAAATTAAAATTTATATTTGTTCTACACATAAATCTCACGTAGATAGCTTCACTGTTGAGATCTTTCAAACTTAAGAAATAACTCTAGCATTGTAACAAGTCTTCAGAAAAGTAAGCCATATTTGTATCTCTTATCCCTTGCCAAACCTTGAATGATGCTATTAACAGAAAAGAAAATTAGCCTATTCATAATAAATAGTGATAGAGTAATGCAACGCTAAAGAAATATTAACAAATCAGAATTGCAATATATTAAACTGATACATCACAAGGAGGGTTTGTGTGTGTGTGTGTGTGTGTGTGTGTGTGATGGCTGGTTAGATTAAATTTAGAATTCCACCTGTGAAATTCACATTATCATAACATAAAAATAGTAAGTAATATTTGGATTTCAATGGATACAGAAAATCATTGGTTAAATTAAGTAACAGTCTCTAGATAGAACCTATCACAGTCTCTGGCACAATTATTATTCAGTGTTTTCTCCCTCTGTCTCAATCACAAAATTCAGATATTTATATAGGTAGTGGGGCAAATGGCATGGCAAATTCTAAAATCATCACACAAGACTTTTTACAACTAATGACAAAATATAAAGAAGGTGATTTATTTCCATTTCTCCAACTATTCTTGCTCTCTTGGCCAAAGTAAGGAAACAAAAGGACCAATTGCAGAATCAATCTACAAATAAAATAGAGCTTGGTCACGGGTCTTATTTTATGCTCTAAAACCTGAATTATTAGACATTAAAATCCCATACAAATTGAGTTTTCACTTGGCCTTTAATAATAAGTAACTTTCAAGTGTCTTTTTTTTCTAAGGGCCTTTAAAAAATCTTAGTAGAGGTTAAGAAAAGATTACACTTAATATTTTTTCTATGTGAGTATTATCATTAAGACAATTACCACTGATCATCTTTTAATGATATTTCAAAGCCACTTGAATATCTTTTAAAAAGGTCACCCAAAGCTATATAACTTGTAAAGCTGAACAGCACAAATGGAGCTTTTGCATTTGTTCAGACATGTACCAGGTTTTAGTTCCTACAGGCTCACAGACGGTTTTTTTCTTTAGCAGTTTGCCAAATGTATTTTAGAATGTCCAAAATTTAAAATGTTGATGTATGTGAACTAACTACATAATGAAAGAACTCATGCACCATTAAAATGATAATGTGAATCTCTTTATTTCCCTCAAATGTGCTAAGGACAACTAACTAGATCACATGGAAAAGATTGGAAAGGTAAATAGGTGATATATACAAAAGAAAGGACAGGTCGCTTTGTCCCATTCAACAATGACTCATTTTTCATTTTGTTGGTTTGTTTTTGTTTTATTGGAGAGTCTTCTTTTGAATTTTGTTGAAAATATAAAATTATGACCATGGAATATGTATAACATGCTACAATGCAATTCCTGATTATTCAGAGCTTAATCATACAGTTTGTGTTTTTCCATAGCCATTTGCTTCAACTTCTCCTGCCTGCTGCCTGCCTTTTGCCATTTCACTGCTTGTTAGTCTTTGGCCAGAGTATCTCAGAAAAGAGGCATTAAAAAAAAAAGAGGTAGGAGAGGCAGGCCAAATCATTTGAGCCTCTTCCAGTTTTGTCTAAAGTTTTAAAAGAAAGAGTAGAATGTGCAGGTTCACAAAGGGTTCTTAGACTCTCTTTGACTCTCCTTATATTTTCCCAACTCTATAATATGCATTACCTGCTTCTATTTAACACAGCAGAGATCATCGTTTTGTAGACCTCCTGCTGTTCAGAAATCAAGATACCTACAAGATTTTTTTGGATTATCTTGAATTCTTAGTTTTTTATGCCCCATGAGAAAACAACTACTATTGCTGTAGAGATAGTGCAAGGTTTAAGGCTTTCATGCCGCTGACCCTGGTTGATTCCAGGCAATCACTGTCTTCCAAGCATTGCTGGCATGATTCCTGAACACAGAGACAAAAGGCTTGTAGTACAATTGGTATGGTCCCTAGAACCAATCTCCCCAAAAGGAAACAGCTACTATAGGCACTAGGAGAGTCAAAAAAATACACCTCATGCTTTTGCCTCCATTTCTTATTGTGTATGTGTGCATGTGCGTGTGTGTGTGTGTGTGTGTGTGTGTATGTGTGTGTGTGTGTACTCAAGTTGTTTTAATTAGAGAAGTTTACTTAGGGAAATGAGAAGGGACTGAAAGAAAGAGAAATGTGTTCAAAAAAGATCAGAGACTTTTCAAAGAGGTGAGTCAGTTTCCCAGATGGGGAATACTCTTCACGTGCCTTTGCAAAGTTGCTTTCATTTGTTTGTTTGGATTTTTGTTGTTGTTGTTTGGGATCACACCAGGCTGTGCTCAAGAGTTTACTCTGGGCTATGTGTTCAGGTATTACAGCTGGAGGTGCTCAGGAGACAATAAGTGGTGTCTGGCATTGAACCTGGGTTGACTTTGTGCAAGCACCTTGCATACTCATTTTAGCCAACAGAGTTGGTTTAAACAGTAGGGCTTCATACTGAAAAGTTAATCTTGGTGTTGTCATAGGAAAAGAGACTTGGACTCTTGATGATCCTTTCAGATTCTTATTATGACCTTTAGATTCTCTTGAAACTTCTTTTCTGAGGGGGTTCACCCTTCTCTGCATCACTTTCTGCTTGTAGGTGGTAGCTAATTTTCTTCATCTTCAAAAAGCTCAGTATTTGCATCTAAAAGCAACACGTTTCTTATGCCTTTGGACTACTTCAGGGCTAGGCAATTTCTTCTTAGTTTTACTCTTTTTAAAAATCTTATTACAAAGCCTTACTCCTATCTTATCTGCCTGCAACATTCCCCCCATATATTACCCCCTAAATTTTTCTATAGCTGTTTTTTAATTTTTTTTTATTTTATTGAATCATTGTGAGATAGTTACAAGCTTTCATGTTTGGGTTACAATCTCACAATGATCAAACACCCATCCCTCCACCAGTGCACATTCCCCACCACTGATATCCCAGGTATACCCCCCCTTTCCCACCCTCCCCCTGCCTCCATGGCAGATAATATCCCCCATAAGTGTGAACCTGCTGTATAAGGGAGTAAACTCTTATGCTAATTTAGTGCTAACTTGTGCTAATGGGCCCCAGGCACTGGTTTATTTGGTTTCAAAATTGTCAACATCTGAAAGATTAATCAGATAAATAAATTTTCAAAAATATTAGAACCTAGATGAAAATAAAAGTCTTTCCTGGCACAGGATGACACTGCATATCTGTATATTTCTTGAATATTTCAGGATTCATCTTCCTCTATGCAAAAACATATTTAAAAAATGTATTGAATCACAATTGGATAGACATTTACAAAAAGTTGCTTATGATTAGATTCCAGTCATAGAATGTTCCAACATTCATCCCTTCACCAGTGTACATTTCCCACCAGCTATGTCCCACTCTCCCCACCATCAGCCTGATTCTATGGAAAATACTCTCCTCTATCCATCCACTCTCCTCTCTCCCCTCTCTCCCTTCTCTCTCGTCTCTCCTCTCTTCTTTTTCCCCCTCTCTCCTCTCTCTCTCTTCTCTCTCTCTCCCCTCTCTTCTCTTCTCTCTCTCTCTCTCTCTCTCTCTCTCTCTCTCTCTCTCTCTCTCTCTCTTTTTACCTTCTAGGTACTTAGGCACTGTAGTTTGCAATACTGTTACTGAAAGGGTAGCATGTGTTTCACTTTACTTCCTTTTAGCACTCAGTTTTTGTCCAGAATGATCATTTCCAACTATCTTTGTCATAGTAGTCTCATCTCTGTCCTACTAACACTCCCCACAACCCTACTTGTGGCAAGCTTCCTTTCATGGGTCATTCCTTCTGACCCTCATTTCTACTTTCTTTGGGTATTAGCCTCAGACTGTGTTACTTTTTAAAATATATCCTGCAAATGAGTGTAATCATTCTATGTCTGTCCCTCTCCCTCTAACTCATTTCACCTAGTATGATATTCTTCATGTCCATCCATGTACAAGCAAATTTTTTATTTTATTTATTTTTTATTGAATCACTGTGAGATAGGCCCTTAGAAAGCTGTTCATGATTAGATTTCAGTCATACAGTATTCCAACACCCATCCTCCACCAGTGTACATTTCCCAGCACCAATGTATCCAGGTTCCTTTCCATCACCCCTCGTCCCCTCACCCCCTGCCTGCCTTTATGGTAAGGGGTTTTCTTCTCTCTGTGTCTCTGTCTCTGTCTGTCTGCCTCTCTCTCTCTCTCTCTCTCTCTCTCTCTCTCTCTTTCTCTCTCTCTCTCCTCTCTATCTCTTTTTCTCTCTCTCTCTCTGGGCATTGTGGTTTGCAATATCGATACTGAAAAGTTAACAAGAATATTCCTTTATCTACTTTTAACACTCAGATCTGTACAAGCAAATTTTATGGCTTCCTTTTTTCCTAATGGCTGTGCAGTATTCCACTGTGTAGATGTACCATGGTTTCTTTATCCAATCATCTGTTCTCAGGCATTCAAACTCTTTCCAGATTCTGGCTATTATAATAGTGCTGCAATGAACATAGAACTACATATGGCTTTTTAGCATTGTGTTTTGGGCCCTAAGGGTATATCCCCAGGAGTGCTATTGCAGGGTTTTATTTGGAAGTTCAATTTGTAGTTTTTTTGAGGAATGCCCATATTGTTTTCCAAAAAGGCTGGGACAGTCTGCATTTTCACCAACAATGAATGGTAGTCTCTCCCTTTATCATGTCAGCACTGGTTGTTCTTGTTCTTTTTGATTTGTACCAGTCTCTTTGGCATAAAATGATATCTCTTTGTTGTTTTTATTTGCATCTCCCTGATGATTAGTGTGCTGTAGAGCATATTTCATTGCCTTTGGTGTTGCATTTCCTTCTTGAAAGAAGTTTCTCTTCTCTCCACCCCATTTTTTATGGTATTGGATGTTTTTATCTTGTAAAGTTCTACCCGTGCCTTACATATCTTAGAGTGTATGTAATATACTTATCAAATGAGTGTTGAGTAAATAATTTTTCTCATTCTTTGAGCAGTTTTTGTATCCTGGTCATTGTTTCCTTCGAGGTGCAGATGCTTCTTCATTCAATATAGCCCCATTTGTTTATCTTTGCTTCCACTTGCTTGGTAAGTGGTGTTTCATCCTTGAAGATACCCTGGCTTCAATGTGATGGAGAGCTCTACCTATATTGCCTCTATGTACCTTATAGATTCAGGTCTGATATCAGGCTTTTAACTCATTTTGACTTGACTTTTACTTTTTTTATGGAATCACTGTGAGATAGTCCCTTACAAAGCTCTAAGGGTTTTCCCATCACCACTTGTAGAAGAGATTTCTGACCAGTTTTCCCATCACCACTTGTTGAAGAGATTTCTCTTGCTCCACTTCATATTTTTTGCTCCTTTATAGGAAATTAACTAATAATATACCTGAGGGTCTTTGTCAGGATATTCAATTCTATTCAATAGATCTCAGGGTCTATCTTTATTCCAATGACTTGTCTGTTTTAATGACTGCTATTTTGTTGTACAGTCTGAAGTTGGCCACATGCAAGACAAGCACCTTATTTACTCACTGTACAACCGCTCTGACCCCTCACTTTCATGTTTTAAACTTAATCTCCTAGCACTGTTTGAATATGGGGATAGTATTAATTTATTCTAGTTAGACAAATGGACAAAAATACAGGGATGAACTATAGATCTGAATCAAATCTAACAAGTATTCACTTACTGGGATTTAAGATTAAAATATCAACTACTCAAATTTTAAAAATTCATTTAACCACATGTATGAATATTCTAGGCAATAAATATTTACAATTAAAAGTTGATACTAACATTACTGAATATAATAAGGCTAGATGTATGTTTTCTTTAATCAATATACTCCATGCACAGTCATTTCAGAGTTCAATCTTATTGCCAAGATATGGAGAACAATATAGTTGCTATATTTTATCGCTCCGTTCTCTACTATATTTGATCTTTTAAGTATGATTTTCTAAAGTTCAGTAAAGATAACAAATGCAGGCTCTGTTAAAGAATACTGGAGGAGACATACAAAAGACATGTGACCTCCATGGCTTCATCTATTATTTGGAAGTGTGTATTTTTCACAAAACTTTTAAGGGCAAGACCTTTTCCCTTATTTTTAACCATTTTATACTTGCATTATAAGTGTGTATTTTTCACAAAAGTTTTAAGTCAAGAATTTTTCTTTTATTCTTAGACATTTTATACTTGCATTATAACTGAACTTATTCCCCCTTTACTCATTTATATATGAAATTTGTTTTAAAATTATATCTTTAGATCATTTTATTAATTTTAGTATTCTCTATAAAAATTAATCAAGAGATAGCTATAGCAATACTAATATGAGAAATTTTGGGGGGAACATATAAAAAGGCTAAATCTCTATTTCTGTATTTAGGTTTTTAAAGAAAAATAAGTGATTTATGAATTTATCAGAATATTGAAAATAAGCCATAGATTATATTATGCAATTGTTTTAGAATGTGTCCCAATATGAATTTTTTTCTTTTTTCAAATTTATTTATTGAATCACTGTAAGAACAGTTACAAAGCTTTCATGCATGGGTGCCGGTCATACAATGATCAAACACCTATCCCTTCACCAGTGCACATTTTCCACCACCAAAAACCCCAGTATATCCCCCATTCCAGCCCTACCCCCGAATGTATGGCAGAAAATTTCCACATTACTCTTTCTCTACTTTGATTACATTCAATAATTTGATAATAGTCCCACCATTATTACTTGGAATTTTCCCTTAACACTCAGACCTGCCAAAAAGGCAGCGTTAGATAATTTGTTTTGCATTGCTGATTATGAATAGCATATGATATTGTGCGGCTGAGAGAGCGGACTTGCGGTCTTGGAATACTAAAATTTTAATAATTAGGGTCTGGAGAGACTTCTACAAAGAGCCGCTCAGTTCCGATATTTGTGTGTCTCTGGGATCATGGCCGTTAAGGAGCTTAATAAGTATCGGGGGAGCCATTCATAGGTTGTAGGATAACATAGCTTCAGGTAGTTTAGGTTTATTGGGTTACTCCCATTACAGTGCTCCTATTCCTCTTTATTTGAAGCTTCTTTCTTAGTGTTCTGTTGACTTATAAATAATGTTTTTATCTTCTCCTTGGGTCCTTTGCATAGTTTATTCAGAGCAAGTCCTTTTTGTGTGGACACAGGAAGACTTAACAAATGTTATGCTTTTGTAACCTGGGAGTCATTTGACTCTACACGATATTTTCCTCCAGGGCATCTGTTCTCTTGACCTGGGCCTTAGCTGCTCTTACTTCCTGGTATCCCCAAAGCAGGATCCCGACGTGGGACGAGAAGGACCCAGGGCAAGTGGTAAGTTGTGTTCTACCCTGGCATCGAGATGGGCCTGGCCAAAGTGCCTCATTCTTAACTATAAGTTAAGAGTTTGATCATGGGTAGGTGTCATCTCAATGTCTCATGGGGTTGGGGGAGGAGAAGGGCCAGTTCCTCCCCTACCCTGTGAGACCTGAGATGTGCCATCACCATTGGCCCATACCTGGATTTTCCAATGAGTTGATTCCCAGGGGGCAGGCAGAGGGATGTCAGCTGCTCCCCTCTGACATGGCCAGGTGAAGGTAGCCTAATGCAAAGTCCAGAGGCATTTCTGCCAAGAGCCATTCCATTCTGAGATTCTTTTGTGTGTCTCTGGGCATCCCAATTTGATTGAATAATTATACAAAGACACCTTCTAGTAGATAATCTCACTTTCTTTCTTCTGTTATGAAAATAAATACTGTGTTCTTTCTTTTACTGGAATGTTTTGAAATAAACATAAATTAAAATTCAAAATGTATTAGTAGCAACAAATTTGTGATATTCTAGTAATTGTTAATGCATCAATGATCAAGTTATATTCAGATTCTTTAAGTGAAGAAGCTCATATTAAAGAGATAATGTACAGAGAATAGTAACACGAGAAATGTTTAGAATTTCTAGGTATTTATGTTTTGTAGTCAGCACACTCTTGATCAAATATTGATTAATAAAAGTACTAAATATAATGAATGAAGTTATTACAATGCTGATAATGAGCCATGTATTCAATGAGAAATACTATATTTAAATCTGTAATCATTAAAAAGAAAATTTTCCATAGAATAAATTTATACTATATATAAATACACTATATACATATATGCACTATATATACATATAAATTTGCACTATATATAGTTTATGAATATTATAACATAAGTTATAAATTATTATAACATAAAGGGGATTATTAGATTAAAAACCTATAATGGCATTAGCACAATTATATGTAGAATGAATACTACATATAGTATACCCAATGCCTACTCCATAAGATTTTTGTTTTGTTTTGTATTTTTGGTCACACCCAGTAATACTCAGGAATTGTTCCTGGCTTTGTGTTTAGGGATTCCTTTTAGAAGTGCTCAGGGGATCATATATAGTGCTGGGAATCAAATGTGGACCAGCTGTATGCTAGATATGCAGTTTAAACTCTGTCCTATCTCTCTGGTCCCTGTAAGATGCTTTTAGATCCCTTAATCACTGTATCACTGTCGCTGTCATCCCGTTGCTCATCGATTTGCTTGAGTGGGCAACAGTAATGTCTCCATTGTGAGACTCATTGTTACTGTTTTTGGCATATTGAATACTCCAAGTAGCTTGCCAGCTCTGCAGTGTGGGTGAGATACTCTTGGTTGCTTGCTGGGCTCTCTGAGAGGGATAGAGGAATCAAACCTGGGTTGGCTGCATGCAAGACAAATGCCCTACCCCTGTGCTATCGCTCCAGCCCTTAATACTGAAAATATTTAGGTAAGTTTACTTTATCTTCTTTTTGCAAATGAAAGTGTGAAATTCAGAGATTAAGCCCTCTGTCCAAATCCAAGGAGTAATTGTCTTACTTCTAAATCATGATTCTTTCACAAGATTAACCTCTCCAGAGTCTTCTTGAAAACTCATGCAAAAACATTTTAAATCTGTCTACAAATTTGATTTTAGGACCCACACTTTGAGTAAGTAAAAGATTACATAATATGGAGATTTTTATAAGATACTTCTTATTCATTTCCATGTGTCTAATACCAATTCTGATCATCTAAATTTTCAAGGCTTTAGGAGCTGGAGCCTTAGCACAGTACGTAAGGTATTTGCTTTGCATGTGGCTAACCTGGTTTGATTCCTGGTTCCCCATATGATCCCCAGAGCATTGCCAGGAGTGATTCCTGAGCACAGAACTAGGAGTCAGTTCTCGTGTACCTACAAATATGGCCAAAAAAACAAAAATGAAAGCAAAAAGCTTATTTTTTTTTCTAGGCTTCTCAAGTTTGATAAATAAAGCCATAGTCACAGAGATCCTTGTTTTTTGGTTCTTTCCTTTTTTTGGGGTCACACCCAGCGATACTCAGGGGTTACTCCTGGCTCTGCCCTCAGGAATCACTCCTAGTGGTACTCTGGGGACCATATAGGATGCTGGGAATCAAACCTGGGTCAGCCACATGCAAGGAAAACGCCCTCTCCACTGTGCTATCACTAGGGCCCAAGATCCTTAAATACTAGTGGCATATCGAAATTTTCAGTTACCTAAAAAATGAAATAAATCTTTCTTGCTGTTTGCAGATTCATAGATATTTAGAGTTAAATACATGACCACACTCATTCTTGTTGTATCATCTGCATCCACATCAGAATACCATTCTGCTTAGCGTAGACAGAATCCACCTCAGTTAGTGGTCTATTAATGTTGTCAGAGTGTCAAAAACACATTTAATTTTAAATGTAGTTGGGCAGAAAAAATAATTGTTTTCCAGACATTTGGGTATTTGTTTGTTTGTTTGTTTGCTGATGTTGCTTCAGGGCCACATTGACAGTGGTCAGTGTTTATCCTTGTCTGGCTCAGGAGACCGTAAGTGGTGTCGGGGATTGAACCTGTGTGGGCACGTACAAGGAATACACCCTGAATGCTGTTCTATATCTCCAGATCCCTACCTTTGTTTTATTTTTTAATTCACATCTTTGAACTAAATATTTTTCTTATAATCTCGAGACTTTCCAGGTGAATTTTCTCATTAATGACTTCATATTCTGGTTTGAGGAGACCAAAGAGATAAAACTGAGGTGAAAACTTGTATTGCACACGACAGACCTAGGTTTGATCCCTGGAAGCCCATATGGCTCCTGAGTATCGCCAGGAGTAATACCTGAGTACAGAGCCAGGAATTATCACTGAGCTTTGCCAGCTGTAGAACAAAAACAAAAAATAAGTAAGTAAGTAAATAAATAAATAATGGTTTATTTATTTCAAACTCTTCTCTTTCTAGAATTCAAATCAGTGCAGAAACTTAAGACAAAGTATTTGTTCCATATTCTCTCTTATCTATATAGAGCACCCACTTACAATATAGAAAAATCACCTTTTTTTGAGCTTTCATGTATACACACACACATACATATACACACACATTCATTAGATAAATTCATTCAAGTTCCTAGAACACTTCCAGCATTTAAGTTCCATAATTTAGACAAACTTCACACTAAAATTAGACATTTTTTCCAACTGAACAATACATATTCATTTTTTAAAATCTTGTAGATTTTTAGGATATGTTTCCTTTAATATCTACATTTTATATGATCATTTATTTTATTATTTTTTCTTTGTTTGGGGGGTCACACCCAGCAATACACAGGGGTTACTTCTGGCTCTACACTCAAGAATTACTCCTGGTGGTACTCAGGGGACCATATGTGATGCTGGGAATCAAACCCGGGTCAGCCGTATGCAAGGCAAACTCCCTACCCACTATGCTATCACTCCAGCCCCTGATTATTTATTTTAACAACTCACCTTATATCTATTTCCTTTTTAAGACTCTGAGTTTTTGGAAGTATAGATAAATTTAAATTAAGTATCATAGTATTAAGCAACTCAGCACAGTTCCTGGCTTAATAAAATCAAATAAAAAATATTAATTATAGAATGTATGCAAAAAGTTGACGTTACATTTTCAAAATTTTGATCTTTATTTACAGTATTATAAACATTTAAAAATTTTGGTGATGACCTATTTACTGAAATCTAATAGCTTGATATAACTTAAGCTTAATTTTACACATTCTTTTCAAGTATACATGAAACATTTTCTAAGATGGAAAATATATTTGGCCACAAATATAAACTCAGGATACTTAAGAAAATAAAAACTGCCTAATGTATTTTCTCTGATAAAAATTATGTAAGGTAGAATTAAATAATAAGAAAAATGGAAAATTCATGATTACAAGAAACTGACCAATAATTCATTAAATATTACTTAGGAACAGGAAGAAGAAAAAGGAAAAGGAAAATATAGCTTGAGACAAACAAAAATAAAAAACATAAAAAAACTTGTGAAGTTAGAAAATAATTTCACGAATGAAGTTGATAGCATAAAATACCTGTACTTAACACCAAAAATTGAGTACCTAACTCTATGCTTAAAGAATTTTTAAAGAGAAGAAATGTAATCAAAATGAATCGAGAAAGGCAATAACAATGATCACAACAAATGCAACTGGAAAGACTAGATGTAAAAGAAAATCCGCAAACAAATTTTCTGAACCTAACATCAGCCTAGTACCAAAGTCTGAAAAGGACACTACCAGAAATCTGTTGACCAAAATCTATAAGGAATACAGATGTAATGAACTAGAAACACAAGTTTATTTTCACAGTGGTGTTTTGTGATCTTTAGAGTAGATGTCAAGAAGTAGAATTTCTGGGTAATGTGAATGCTCACTTTTGGACTTTTAAATAAATCTCCATGTTGTTTTCCAGAGACTAAACCAGGTGTGATTAAGGAATATTTTTACCCCCATATTCCCACCACCACTGACCATTCCTATGGTTCTTCTGAGTGCTACTGCCTCTGGGGTGAGGTGATATCTCATTGCTTTGATTTGCAATTCTCTGATGATAAGTGACAAAGAAGGGCACTTTTTCATACATTTAGTACACACTTGTTATCTTCTTTGAGGATGTATCTATTCAGTCCCCCTCCCCTTTCTTTTTATTTTTTTTCTTTTTGGGTCACACCCAGCGATGCTCAGGGGTTACTCCTGGTTTTGCACTCAGGAATTACTCCTGGCAGTGCTTGGGGGACCATATGGGATGCCAGGGATCGAACCCGGGTTGGCCGCGTGCAAGGCAAACGCCCTACTCGCTGTGCTATCGCTCCGGCCCCTCCCCTTTCTTTTTAATGGTTTGTATTTTTGTAGTTTTGTGAGTGCTTTGTATATCTTAGATGTTAGGTCAGATGTTAAATTTTATACGTGCTTTAAAGAGCTTAGATATGAGATCTTTATCAGACGAGCAAATAATTTCTCCTACCCTGTAGGGGCTGAAGAGATAGCACAGCGGTAAGGCGTTCACCTTGCATGCAGCCAACCTGGGTTGGATTCCTCCGCCTCTCTCGGAGAGCCTGGCAAGCTACCGAGAGTATCTCGCCCCCACGGCAAAGCCTGGCAAGCTATCTGTGGCATATTCAACATGCCAAAAACAGTAACAAACAAGTCTCACCATGGAGACATTACTGATGCCCGCTCGAGCAAATAGATGAGCAATGGGATGACAGTAACAGTGAATCTGTAGGGTGTTCTTTAATTCTAGTCATTGCTTCTTTAGCAATGAAGAAGCTTCCAAATTTGATATAGTTCTGTTTGCTTATTTTTGCCTAGCCAATTGTACTGTCATTGAATATTCCTCTAGAGTGAATATCATGAAGAGTTTGGCATCTAAGTAACTAATGGATGCAGATATAATGTGGAAGACTTTGATCCCACTTTGAATTAACTTTTGTGTATGGTATGAGATAGAGATCCTAAGTATACGTATACATACATATATATTTTCTCAATATCATTTTTTTGAAGAAAATTCTTGCTCTACTCCATACACTTAGATCCACTGTCAAAGACTGGCTGCTCATATACCTCTGGGTCTATCTCTCAGCTCTCAATAAGTCTGAGTATGCCTTAGATCCATTGTCATACAGTTTTGATTCCCATAGCTTTATAGTATAATTTTATAGGACAGACTATATTAGAGCATATAATAGTGCCTAAATAAAAATTAAGAAAAACTGCAGATGCAAAAATTTGTAAAAAAATGAGAAAATTGAATTCAGTAGTACACTGCAAGTATCATTCATCATAATTGAATGTAAAGATGATATACCCGCTGTAAGAATGCTACCATGTATGCAACTAAATTAACTTACTATATCATATTAATGAATTAAGGAGAAAATCACATGATCATCTTAATATATCACAAAATATATACAAAATAGCACTTGACAAAATCCACTTATATTTTTATGATAATATCAAGATTCTCAATAACTATATAAAGTATGTACTCTAATATTATTAATAGTATATAGTATAGGACTCACTGATTATATTCAACAGTAAAAGGCTAAAAGCACTTTCTCTCAGATGAAAGAGAAGGTGTATGTTTTTACCTCTCTCTGTACTATTCAATGCAGTACTGGAAAGCCCTTGACAAGAAAAAGAAATGAAAAACATCAAAATTTGAAGAAAAAGTAAAATTGTCTTGCAGAGGAACTGATTTAATATGTAAGACATTAAATTAATATTTAGTAAAATTTATACAAAATCCTAAAAATTTCAGCAAAAAAAAAAACCCTAGTTATATCTAATTAATGAAGTTAGTAAAATTGAATCTTAAAGTTTTAGAACATAAAATTAGCATACAGGATATGTAGTGTTTATAAAAACTAACATCAAAACATCAGAAAAAGTAATAAAATAATTCCTATTTATAATAGCATCACAATTTAATATTGAGGAATAAATGTAACCAAGGATAAAAATTGCTGCTCTGAAAACTACAAACTACTAATGAAAGAAACCAAACTACATACCATAAAATGAAAAATAGTCTATGTTTGTGAACTGGAACATGGTTTAAATAAAGGACCACAATACAAAAGACATTTATATATTAAATAAAATCCATATCAAGATTCTGGTATAATTTTTATTGGAAGTAGAAAAAAATTCTAAAGTGTGTATGGAACAACAAATAACACTGAATATCCAAAGCAATACTAAGGAATAAGAGAAATCAGGAAGCATTACATTTCCTAATATCACATTATACTCTAAAACAATATGGAACTTTCAGGGGAAAAACCTGAAAAATAGGTTAACAACCTATCAAGAGCCCAGAAATAACCCAACACATACAGTCAATTAATATTTGGCAAGGGTGCAAAAACTATGCAATGGAAATAGTGCCTATAATAAATGATGACAGAAGAGTTTAATATTTATATCCAAAACATTAAACTAGATCCCTATGTTACATCACTCAAAATTTTAACTTAAAGTGGATTAAATAATTAAATGTATTATTAGAAATCATGAGAATTCTAGAAGAAAGGAAAAATGCTTCTTGGTATGAATTGTTCACTGTCACTGTCATCCTGTTGCTCATTGATTTGTTCGAGCGGGCACCAGTAACGTCTCTCACTGAGAGACTTATTGTTACTGTTTTTCACATATACAATACACACGGGTAGCTTGCTGGGCTCTCCGAGAGGGGCGGAGGAATCGAACTTGGGTTTGCCGCATGAAAGGCGAACGCCCAACCGCTGTGCTATCGCTCCAGCCCCAGTATGAATTGTTAGCAATAATTTTCTGGATATGACACCTAAAAAATAAGCAGTAAACTGAAACTAAACCCACAGGACTATGCCAAAACAAAAAGCTTATGCAAAACAAAATAGTCAATAAAGTAAAATTGTGTTTGAAAATCACATGCCCAAATATACAAGACCACATGCAACTCAACATTTAAAAAAAATCCAAAAATTTTTAAGCCACCAAAATTGAGTGGTAGAGCATTTGTATACATAAGGCCCTAGGTTTGATCCCTGACACTCTATAATCCTCTGAGCACGGCTGAGACTGGCCCGATTAGGCACTAAATACCACCAGCACCTTCTAGAGTGGCCCTTCTGTTATCAAAGACCAGGTTAGCAAAACCAAATTTAACCTCTAAAAAAATAAAAGTGTCAAAAGATTTGAGTAGACATTTATTCCAAAGAAGATATATAAAATATCACATTTATATAAAAGGGATGTTCAACATCATAGTTATTAGAAAAATTGCAGATAAAAAAGACAGTTCTTTTATGTCTATTAGTATGGCCATTATTATCTTTTAAAAAAGACAATAGGAAACTAAAGAGGAGTGGAGAGAAGGAAACTTTTGTACATTTTTGGTGGCACTACAGACAGGTGTAGTCACTGTGGAAACAGCAAGGGGGGTCCTCAAAAAAATAAAAACATAACTACAACAGGATCGAGTAATTTTACATCTCAGAATATATCCAAAAGAAATGAAAACTAACTAAAAGATATCTCTCCCCCTCTGTTCACAAGAGCATTATTCACAACAGCTGGTTAACTTGGAACCAAGTGTTGAGTGACAAATGAATGAATAAACAAAGTTGTCTTACATCTACATCCAATGAAATATTATTCAACAACTTAAAGTTTTTTTTTAAATTACAATCATTTGTAACATGGATGGGCCTTAAGGACATTATGCTAAGTAGAATAAGTCAAGTGGAGAAATATAATCTATTATTTTACTTATATAAGAACTTTTATATAAAAACCCAGTAAAAGAAATTAGATCATGTTTACTAGTGGCAAGAGGAAAGAAAGAGGGCCAAAAAATTCAAAATTCCATCATTAGATAAATAAGTATTAGGATTATAATGTATAGCAGATAACTGCAGTTGACACACTATATAATACATATGTATGCATGCACATTGTTAAGAGAGCAAATCCTAAAAGCTTTTTTTCACAACACAAAAAATTGCCTTTTCTCCTCTTACTGTTTTAACTATGTAAGATAATGGATGTGAACTAGCTGTGGAAATCATTTCACAATATATGCACATCAAACCATTATGCTATATACATTAAACCAAACATAACGATTCATGTCAATTACATATTAATTAAATTATAAAAAAATCAAGAGAGGAAAAATAAGTTTAGATCATTTAGATTTATTACATGGCTAGATGGCAGGGAATAGTATTATAATTCATAAATAAAAACATCAAGCAAAGAACTGTGATGCTTTATCACAGTTAGAATAATATCTAATAAAAATATAGAGAGAAGTAAAATATTTTTACTAAAGATCCTTAGAAAAGGGAAAATGTTGAGCAATGCTTTTAAAGTAGAGAAGATGTACCATAGTTTCTTTATCCGGTCGTGCATTCTCAGGCACTTGGGTTGTTTCCAGATTCTGGCTGTTGTAACCAGTGCTGCAATGAACACAGAAGTGCAGATGGTGTTTCTGCTGTGTGTTTTTGGGTCCCCAGGGTATATTCCCAGAAATGGTATTGCTGAGTGATATTGAAGTTCAATTTCTGGTTTTTTGAGGAATGTCATATTGTTTTCCAAAATAGGCTAGACCAGTGAGC
The DNA here is from genome assembly GCF_027595985.1 of Sorex araneus. Classification (NCBI taxonomy): domain Eukaryota; kingdom Metazoa; phylum Chordata; class Mammalia; order Eulipotyphla; family Soricidae; genus Sorex; species Sorex araneus. The sequence continues at coordinate 320,916,957 of NC_073313.1, forward strand.
ATTCACATCAACAATGAATGTGAGTCCCTATCTCCCTGCATCTGCACCAGCACTGGTTGTTCTTTTCCTTTTGATGTGTGCCAGTTTCTGTGGTATGAGATGGTAGCTCATTGTTGTTTTATTTTAATCTTCCTGATAATTTGTGATATAAAGCATTTTATCATGTGTCTTTTGGCCATATGTACTACTTTGAGGAAGTTTTTGGGGTTTTTTTCTCCCCAGTTTTTGATGAGGAAATTTTTTTTTGTAAAGTTCTGCCAGTATGTTATATATCTTAAATATTAACCCTTTGTCAGATTGGGTAAATAATTTTTCCCATTCTGTGTATTGTCCTTGTATCTTGGTCATCATTTCTTTTGGTACACAATAGGACTCTGTCGAATTTCTCGAGTGGTCTCAGTAACGTCTTCATTCGTCCTAACCCTGAGATTTTAGAAGCCTCTCTTTACTCATCCTTTCCAATGGTGTCACATTGGAGGCTCTTTCAGGGTCAGGGGAATGAGACCCATCATTGTTACTGGTTTTGGCATATGAATACACCATGAGGAGCTTGCCAGGGGGCAAGCTCTCCCATGGGGGCAGGAAACTCTCAGTAGCTTGCCAGGTTCTCCCAGAGGGGGAACTAGGCTATAAAATGTCCTCTGGGAGCTTGGTTTTATATTCTCTGGATGTTGGCCTTTGGTGGGATTACATGGTGCTGGGGGCAGTCCCTGGGTGTGACCACCTAGCTACTGGAAAATGGGAAATCTGGGAGGAAGAGGCCCAGTCTCAGTCCGAGCAGATTTGGAGGTCTCAGCCCCGGGTCCCACACACCTGGGTTCCTCTGCTGGTTCCTTCATGTGTGAGGCTCGTCCGAACATGTGGAGAGGGGCCTTGAGCACGGCTGTGGCTAGGCTCTGGAGATCTTCAGCAGAGAATCTCTTGCCCCCATGCCTGGCTGTCTTCACCCGGGCCCCTTGGAGGTGGTGGGTTTCAGTTTCCCTCCCCACCCGAGCAGAGCCCCTTTGGCCAAAGACCTCCATTTGTGGGATATAAAAAAATATATAGTATGAGACTAATAACCAAGGACAGTAGAAACAAGGGCCAGGTGACTGTTCTACTGTTGGAAGCTTTCCACATGTGGTGGTAGGGTGTTGCAAAATGTTGACTTATCCTTGCATCTCCCTCAAGGAGCTTAGGTTTATTAAGATACTCCCATAAAAGTGCCCCTGAGTCACACCCAATTCCATCAAACATTAATAATCCTATATTGTTTTTCTCTCTCCTTTATGTCATTTAAATGGTTTATTTAGCATTGTCTTTTTTGTATGAACACAGGAAGACAGATGTGCTATGTTTTTGTCTCATGGGAGTTAATTGACTTCAAAATAATATTTACTCCTGAGTATATGCCATATTTACCTGACTTAAGCCTCAGTTGCCTTTACTTCCTAACATCCCCAAAAGGAGGGTCCTAGCAAGGGGCAAGGATGGTCCCAGGACAAAGTGTAAGCTACCCTGGCATTGAAAGAGAACACACTAAGCACCATAAGTATAATAAGCTAATAACATGGTCATGAAACAAACTCCATCATGACCCAAAAAGAAGTAAGTGAATAAGGACTCTGCTAGTGTTAGGAAAGACTAACCTGGCCTGAGGACTGTGGTTTAGAATATATAGCGAGATGTCCCCAAGAAGAGCCAACCTTTCTTGATATGTCTCTTACTATGTTTATACAAAATGACTAGAAGTGTTAATAAGAAGTAAACTTACTATGATTGCTTAAATGGATAACCAGCTGAGGAAAGGAGAAATCAATACACCCTGAATGGGATCCCACACAGGAGCAGATCTCCTGGTAATCTAGAGTACTGGACCCTCAGATGAGATATTTTTTTCCTTCAATCTCCTAGAATTTCCCCTCAAGGAGTGGCTTTACATATGTTGTTATGACAGTGTTCAACCCCACTTATGTGTACCACCACCCTTCATGATTTCTATATAACTATGCTGTAAGGAGAGAGAAGGGAGAGAAAGGGCTATGTAGTAAGGGGAGTATCTAACTAGGTTAGGGAAAAGGGAAGACAAAGAACTACGATGGAGAAGGAAGAGAAATTACTATGCTGTAAGGGGTGAGATAGATGTAGACTAGGGAAAAGGGAGGAGAAGGAACTATGCTGGGGAAAAGAGAAATTACTATGCTTAAAGGGAAGAGAAAGAATTATGTTGGGAAAGAGAGAAATAAACTGACTCCCAACCAGCCTGGGGCCCTGTTTCTCTGTTTCCCCATTCGCCATCCTTCATTCATGTCACCATTGGCCAGCCTGGAGAGGTAGGTCTCAGCCACTGAATGCTCAGTCCCTCATGCTCATGCTTCTTTGAAACTCACAGTGGGAGAGGGAAATTGGTGTAGAGAAGGGACTACTACAACAATACTAGTTAGAAATGATCACTCTGTTCAAGAATTAAGTGCTAGAAGTAGGCCAAGAGACAAACACTCAGTAACTCTAGTGCAAACTAATGCCAAAAGGTAAGGGGGGGGGGGTGGGAGGGAGAAAAGTCCCTGTCATAGGGGCAGGCTGGGGCACAGGGGGGCAGGAGGGAAACTGGGGACACTGGTGGTGAGGAGTGTACACTGGTGTGAAGTGGACTGCGGGTAGAATGTTGTATAACTGAAAATCATCAACAACTTTATAACTGTGTGTCTCATGGTGATTCAATAAAAATTATAAATAAGTAAAGTAAAGAAGAAGGACAGATTAAGGGAGGGAAAAAATGGAGCAAAAGGTTGAAGATTGATGAGCATGCTGAATAACAAAGAAACAACAAAGAGACCAAAATAGATACTTTTTTTAGGGTATGTGGCTGGATAATAGCTGAAGAATGGGACCAGAAAAATGATGCTGATATGGACCAGGGAGATAGCTCAGAGGTCAGGGATGCAAAGCGTTAACTAACCTGACTTTGAGCCCTCATTCCAAAGGAGTTACATTACTAACAGTATTGTCCTGTTGATCCTTAGAATCTCGGGATCTGATTGTACCACCCAATGCCCTAGCATTTAGACCTCAAGACCGAAGTCTGGGTATCATAATAATGGCCCCCAGTTGCCACTGAACATCCCCACAAAAGAAAAATGATAATAGAAATTTTTAAATGGGTGATTGTGAGAAATAATTATTCAACTATTTCTGCTATTTATAACTGAGAAGGAAAAATCTTTTTGGAAAAACTGTACCAGTATTTTAGCAAGGTAACAAAGCAGTCTGCAAAAATATATTTAGAATTTGTGGAAAATTGACATTTTTAAAAAGTAGTCAGTTACTAGCATACTAATCATTTATTCTTGTTCTGTGAAAAAAAAATCTCATGGCCATCCTTTTCATCTTCAAGATACGTTCTAGTGATAGTAAATATAATGTTAGCAATCTATTCTTTGAGGTAAATTTCTCCAAAGGTAATAAAGATCAGAAAGGGGTTCTGGAGAATTTCATTTTCTTCAAGATCCATTTTTAAAAGTTGGTTGTTTTTTCTTCACTGGTTCAACTGTTTGATTTAATTCTGGGAGACAACATTTAACAAATTAACAGTGTAGCCATGGCTTATGACCCAGTTAATTCAAATTCATGTGTGAGAATTAATTTGTCCTGTATCAAGTCATTGAGATTTTACCTCTTTATTTCCCAAAAGAAAGAAGTAATCAACAATAATTTTCAATGAAATATTCTTATTCAGAATTTGGTACCTACTCTCTTTTCCTTACCTTCAAGAACAAATGACCATAAATAGAACTATATATGAGACTTATATTGGAGATTAGTTTTTTACTTCAAGTGAGGTATAATATAATGCAGAGAGTCTCTTGACTGTATGCCTGGCTGTCTTCCTCGGGGCCCCTCGGAGGAGATGGGCTCCAGTTTCCCTACCAGCCCCAAGCAGAGCTCCCGGCAGCCAGAAACCACTGCAACCTAGCCACAGCCATGCTCAAGGCCCCTCTCCACACGTTTGGACAGCCTCACTCATGAAGGTACCAGCAGAGGAACCCAGTTGTGTGTATCCCATCAACAGCCAACATCTAGAGACTTAAAAGCAAGCTCCCAGAAGCAATCTCTTGTAACCTACTTCTCCCTCTGGGAGAAACTAGTAAGCTACTGAGAATTTCCTGCCCACATGGGACAGCCTCACAAGCTTCCCATGGTGTATTAATATGCTAAAGCAAGTAACAAGCTGGATCTCATTCCCCTGACCCTGAAAGAGCCTCCTGTGTGACATCGTTGGGAGGACAGAGTCAAGAGAGACTTCTAAGATCTCAGGGAGAGGACAAATGGAGAGGTTACTGAGCCTACTCAAGAAATTGACTATCAACGGGATTTCATGATTGATTCGTGTGAGGTACAATAATATCTGGGCCAAGTTACTAAAACTAGGAAAGACTGGTCAAGATTAATATAACTATGAAAGTTTAACTAGATATGAAATTCCTCAAAGCAGAGTGAGGTGAGTGCCAGATGGCTGCCCAATTATGAAGGAACTTTTGGGTAAAAATTAAAAAAAGATCCATAGGAAAGAAGAAGCTAACCAGGAGAGCAACAGTTTGGCAAGTATGTATTAAATATCATTTATACATTAGGAAAAGAGATTGTCCAATGTGAACCTTAGGATGCTCTATGACTAGAAGCAGCTCAAAGTCATGCCATAGAAGGCAAAGTTTTTTATAATCAGGTATTATTAGTTCACTTTATAAAGTCATAGCAGTCAATTCCATAATTATCAGCAATGTCCTTATTAGGCTCTCCATAACATGTAATCAATAAATGAAATGCTTATGTGAAAATTAATTACCAAGTTTCAATTATGCTAGTATCCTTATTAATGACTTATTCATTAAAGGTATTATAAGGGAATAAAAGTGTTCCTTATAAATAATCTATTGCTTAAAAGTGAGTATTCTAATAATTTTGGTGAAAATAAGGGAAATGACAAAAACAAAATCTCTACCTGAGCACTAACTTTTTAAAATTAATGCTGTTACTCAATTATGAGTAATAATTGAGTAATATTTTTCTTCCCCCCAATTTCCTTGAACCAGTTATCATTGGAAATCTCACATGAAAAGAAAAATTGCTCTTTTATTATTAAAAGTATGGAGGAAACTTAGCTGCCTGGTGTGATTATTCAGAGTAGGCTATCAAGGTCACTAAGAGTTAGGTCTTGCTTGGGTTGGCACCAGCTAAGCAGACAAACAACATAAACCATGACTTAGAATGGATCAGTATCGTGCAGAGTCCCATAGGACAGACAGCCGGATGACTCTGCCATGCCAGATGACCAGCTACAGACATAACTCTAAATGGGGTTATTGTATTTGTAAGCCTTCCCCAGAGACACTGAAATCTGTGTTCCATGACAATCCCACTGAATTGTCATTAGAGCAGATGGAAGTCAGAGTTCCTATACTTCCCAACCTTCAGTTACTCTTTGAGTTAGTTCGACCTGAGACTCTGAACTGCCCATATCTTTGCCCAAAGCTCTTATTTCCAAGGAGGGAAATATTTCAAAAGTAAATTAAATCAGAAGTGGCAGATTAATTTAAATAGAATTTCGGTGGTCTCCTATTTTGTATACATGTGTGCCCCTTCTCTCTCTCAATGTATTCATTATTTTTCTAGATGTCATTAGTTGGCTTAACCTTAATAATTTGTTTAGTCTCAGATGCAACCAATTTAGAATATCATACTCTAAATTTCAATTTTAAAGAAAATAACATTTGTTCTTTGCAGGGAGTTGTGCTTATATCTTATGGGATGAAATCCTGATGAAAAGCTTACACTCTGAAATATAGACTAATCTTTTTGTAACTAGATATTGCCTTTCAGGGCCTAATTGCTCAACAGCTAGAGATTATAGAATTTGCTGGATACTCAAAAAGTCTGGTACGCTATTGCTCTGTTGAATGTTTTAGACACTTTATGTTCTCTAAGATTGGTGCTAATTATCCCATTATTTTTCTTAGTCTAAAGTAGTAATACCAATATTCTCCAGCATAGTTCCTGGAAATTTTGATTTTGTAAATATATTCGGTAGACGTTAGGAGAGAACAAAAGAAGGAATTCATATGCTTTTAAGGAATATGAGCAAAAGAACTTCTGGTTGAGGAATAACTCTAGAAATATCAAATAAAAGAGACTCACTCAGGAATGTTCTTTTAGAAAATTAAGCCCATATACACGATTACTATATTAAAATTCTGTCAGAATTTACAGATTGTTAGAACTCTATAACAACTCATTCATCTGATCTACTACAAAACCACTCCTAATGCTTCTCTTAATTATTTCTCATCCATATTTTCAACCATTTTCTAGTATGCAGTCACTTTATGGGTCAAAAATTAAAATATTGAAAATTGTGTGTGATTAAATTTTAAAGACTAATTTTATATCATTATCTGTATATAAATATATTTATTAGTTTTGACATTTGGTAGATACAAATTAGTAAATATAAAATAAGTGCCTATTTCAAGTATTTGTATGCTGATGTGTATATAGTCAGTTTAAATAGTTGAGGTTTCTATAACATTCATGGAATTATTGCTTTAAATTAATGGTCACTCTTCAGAAAATAGTTTTTCAAGATCAATTATTTGATTATTATATTGTACTATAAATACGTAAGTTATTTTCATTAAAAGAAAATGAGTGAAGTATACATGAGATCTCCTTGCACTTTCTAAAGTTCCTATAAATTTATGGTTTAAAAATAAAATCTGTGAAAATGTATGAATATTTTCTGTTCTGTGGATAAATATTAGCAACATTTAACATAATATTTTTGCATTTTATGACAAGAATATTAGGTTAGAATGCATGTCTATTTGTCTACAAATGAGGCAGAGAGAAATACAAAAATATTCTCCTTATACTTTCAATTTATATGTATAAAGGTAACAAAATATTTATTTGAATGACCTTACATTGAAAATTAAGAAAATAGTTGAAATCTGAATTAAAATATGAGCTTATATACCACCAGAATTAGGAAGCTGCCTGCTCATCAGGATTAGTACATTAAAAGAAAAAAATCAAAGACCTAAGCTCAACTTGGAATTTAAAATTTTAAAGTCTACAATTATCAAACATCAGATCCTTCTTGGCAGATCCCTAGAGTAAAAATTTCACATTCTTTTTTTTAAAAAATTTTATTGAATCACCATGAGATAGTTACAAGCTTTCATGTTTGGGTTACCATCACACAATGATCAAACACCCATCCCTCCACCAGTGCACATTCCCCACCACCAATATCCCCGATATAACCCCCTTTCCCACCCTCTCCCTGCCTTCATGGCAGACAATATTCCCCATACTCTCTCTCTACTTTTGGGCATTTTGGTTTGCAACACAGACACTAGGAGGTCATCATGTTTGGTCCATTATCTACTTTCGGCATGCATCTCCCATCCCGACTGATTCCTCCAGCCATCATTTTCTTAGTGATGCCTTCTCTATTCCATTTGCCTTCTGTCCTCCACTCATGAAGCAGGCTTCCAGGTATGGGGCAATCCTCCTGGCCCTTGAAATTTCACACTCTTAAAAAAAATCAAGATTTTCCATTATTCATGTTCTCTCTATGTAATATTACATAATAACTTAAGGGAAAATATTTTAATGTGAAATGTGAAAAGCAAATTAAGTCATAAAAAAATTAATGTGGAAAAAGTTATAAGAACAACAACCAATGACTATTTTTTGATGTGTTCATTGATACAATGATACAATGAATGTTAGTTGTAAGCCCACTTGTGAAAATAAATACTCAATATTTTTAGAATAAACTTCAGCTTTAAACAAGACACCTAATTTTAGATTAATGTAACTCTCAATTATACACCTTTTTTCCTTGTTTTTTTTTTCACATTCCACACAGATATATGAGAAGAGAAATTTTTAAATGTTGAAGATTTCTAGTTTTAATTATCATGTTTCTGATTATCTATAGAAGTTAAACAACATCTTGGACTTAAAAGTCATTTGTTATTTATTTTGTGGCAGTAAACAAGTTCTAAATTATATCAGCATATAATACATCATTTCCTGAAGGATTACACTGAAAGTTTAGGAGTAGACTTTTCATCATCCACTTGATATAAATACTAAAATATTGGAATAAAGTATGCTAATTTTCTTCAAATTTTACATATTTAATCTTCACTTGGAGGTTATTGGGAATAGGAAAGAGAAAATTCCAAAGCAAAGCCCTTTAAGAGTAAGACTATACATTCTGCCCTCCAATGTTAGCTGCAGTTTGGTAGCTGCTCTAATAGTAAAGTTTCTACTACTTAGCAATAGTAGGTACTTCGATGTCCTTTTGTCACCCAATAGCTCTTTTCAGAGCGATATATAATATAAATTAACATAATAATTTATGTTATATCTGTGTTTTCCAGTTTGCTTATACATATATTTGATAAAGATATGAGATTAACTGACATCATTTTGAATTATTGATTTGAAAATAAATGATTATTTAAGACCAAGAAATAAAGAGGTTAGCTATTCAGATTTAAGGTGTAAAATAATTTAAATAATATAGTGATATATGTTTAGAGGTCATACCTGGTTATGCTAAGAATTTTATCCTGTACACAGCGATTATTCCAGGCACTGCTTTGGGGACCGTATGAAGTTTCATGTATCAAATTGGAGCTAGCCACATGCTAGATAAGTGTTCTATCCCTGTATTATCTCTCAAGTCATCATTTTTATAATTACAAAATTCACTTTCTATGTATCATTAATCAAAATTTTTGAAAAAAGAATTAGACCAAAACTTCATCTTTAAATATGAATGCTTTGGAGGCTTAAGATATTGCACAACCCGTAGGGTCCTTTCCTTCCACACAGCCAGGTGGCCCAGGTTTAATCCCCAGCACCCTCTATGGTCACCCTAGCACAGCCAGAAAGTGGGGAGTGATCCCTGAATGCAGTCAGAAGTAAGCTCTGAGCAGCACTGGGTGTGGCCCCCAAACAAAATAGCCAAAAAGAAAACATCACTGAATTTTTATTTTTCAGTAATTGTTTGGTTTTGGATTTTCAGAGGTGAATTTTTGTGTTGTTGTTTCTGTTGTTGTTGTTGTTGTTGTTGTTGTTTTAATCACACTTGGCAATGCTTAAGGAATGCTTCTGGTTCTGCTTGAGGAATCCCTCCTTGCAGTTCTGGGGTACTATATGGGATGCCAGGGATCAAACCCGGGTTGGTTGCATGCAAGGCAAATATCCTACTTGCTGTACTATCACTCAAGCCCCAGTTATTGGTCATTTTAGGAAAAAAAACATTGTCTTGTTGACCCAGAACTGATATGTTCTAAAATATAATGACATAACAAAGGCCTTTAAAGTCGGGCCCGTGCTCGGCTCCGGCCGGCCGGGTTTTCGGCCCGGGCGCCCATGCCCCTGCAGAGCCGGTGGATGTGGAACAAGCGGGAACCAGAGACAGTTTTAGGAATTGGTTTCTGGCAGAATTTTCCCAGGACTTTATACAGAAATCCAAAACCGCGCGGACGCTGCCGCGTCCGCGCGACTTAACATTTATAATTGTCATCAATGTGAAAGGGTTCCATTTGAACAGGTCAGACTTGGGGGGGAAACTCCAAATAATAACAGTAAGTTTTTGTTGAAATATTGAAGGTTCTTAATGTAACAGCCACCTCTGGACTATGAGCTAAGCAAAAGCCCCACGCTGGCCAACGTGGCGTGGAGTACACCATACTATGAGGCGCAGGAAGGGGGATGAGGGGGAAAAATTAAAAAAAAAAATGGAAAAGGAAAAAGAGAAAAAAAAAGAGAGAGAGAGAGTTATGTCAACTATAGTGAGTTTTGTGTTGAATTATGGAATGTAATCAAGGTAAAGAAAAAATGAAGTGAAATTCATTAGTTATACAGTAGGGGGTAGGGGGTGGGGGCGGGGGGTAAACTGGGGTTTCTGGTGGTGGAATTTGGGCACTGGTGAAGGGATGGGTGTTTGAATATTGTATAACTGACATATAAACCTGAGAACTTTGTAACTTTCCACATGGTGATTTAATAAAAATTAAAAAAAAAAAAAAAAAAAAGGCCTTTAAGTATAAAATGCAGCATTAACAGCCTTGATCCAGAGACTCAGCTGTGAATCCTGGAAGACAGCAGCTCACCAGAGGTCTCTCCAGACCCTGTGTCAAGCCAAATCCACTGGGGCACCTCAGATGGAGCAGGAGTTTCCTCTCTGCCTACTCCACATGAAATCCCGGTGGCCATAAATTTCCAGAAGAAAAACCCAGGTATAGGAGTAGGGGCAGAAGAAGCCAGTCAACATGGTGGCTGCCGGGACAGGCCATTTCTTCCTGTCTCCCCGCCTGCTCTGGGTCCTGGCTGTCATGCCCACAAACTGCATCTGGGTGCCATCTCAGCGCATTAATGGCCTTGATGCAGAGACTCATAAATGAATCTCAAAATGGACTGGCTCCCTAGAGAAATGCCTCTGGACCCCAATCATTTACAATTTTAGAATTTCAGGAGTGTGCGGCTGTGAGCCTCTCATGATATTCATAATAAGCCATAGAAAATAAAGTATCTAGCATCTGCCTGTGGCAGGCAAGCTTCAATGGTAGTGGGAAAATGCAAAATAATGGTGGTGGGATTGGGGTTGAAATAGTGAATGTAATCAATTAATGTGAACAACCTTATAAAAATAAAATTTAAAAATTTAAAAATTAAATATGAGATGCATTTGAAATTTGTTCCTTTCAGCATTACGCTAATGTCTTGGTTTGGGTCTATAACCTTAGTATTTTCTGAACAAAGAAACAGAATCAAATTCATTTTAATAAAAAATTTCTGGGCTTAATCCTGGTTGTATATTCACAAGTATACAAGGAAAACTTCAGGGAGGGATGAGACAGTTCAGTGATAGCCCCCACCCCCCAAATGAAATGGGGAGAGATAAAAATGGATTATAAAACATTTATATTGGAATAAACAAGTTAGAAGTAATGAAAAAAAGTAAATTCAATAAAAATAATCATTTCTTCTTGATATTAAATTAGCAAGTATTATTACCTTTTCATGTTATTTTAGGATTATTTAAATGTAAATTTAAATGTAACGCATACCCTGGTGTCAATATTTAATCTCATATTAATTTCAATATGATAAAAGTAGAGAGTGTCATAATAGATGACTGTAAAAGTTCAAGATATACCTAGATAATTTTAAGTGATATACTTGTTATTAATATTAAAAAGAACAAGTAACTTATCTGAGACTCCCATTTCTATTATGGTTTTGTTGGGGTCACACTGGCTTACTCCTAAATCTGTGATGAGGGAGTCATTCTTGGCCTGTGTTCAGGGAACTACATTCTCTGCCTAGGATCAAACTGGGGTTGAATACATGCAAGGCAAGTACCTTAACTCTTGTATTATCTCTTCAACTCCTGAATCCTTTTCTATTTTTTATAGAATATTTTAATAAGATAATCTTGAAGTTGAGTCTGTAAACCATTAGTCATGATATAATACCAAAAAAAGTGTCAAAGAGAAAACTGTTTAATAGCTGAGAGGCAAATATATGTATCTGAAGGAAACCTCCAAAATGTAAATTAATAACTCAAAATGATAACATTTATGATCAAGTAAGTCATAGACAAGGAAACAAACTGTCACTGTGGTTCTTGGACAATAAGTAGGTGACTAGAACGAGATAGATAATGCAAAAATACATTGAGATACAGTAAAAGTAAAGCTTCATCACTGAATATCAATGGGGGAAAAAATTATCCATGATTCTTAACATACAATAGCAATGAAGATTTATTCCTATGGGAATTAGAAATTCCTCATAGATTATATTTTATTTATTATTCATTAACAATTCACATAAGTTTTGGAATATTAAAAAAATAGAATTTTTTCAAACTTTTATAACATAATATAGGAGAATATCATATTACATTATTGTGGGAAAACATTTTTATTTTTAAAAATAAATCAATATAATCACACACCATCAAATTTAGAACTTTTTATTAAAAGGAACTAAATAGCAAATGGCAAAACAACAAATACAAAAAATGATATATTAAAGATATAAAAAGTTATAATATAAAATATATAAACATTTTTGATAAAAACTTTTTATTAAAAGGCACCAAATGGCAAGTGACAAAACATACATCAATTATAAAAAATTCTATGTAAATATATAAAAAGTTATATATAAAATATGTATATTCAGAGAAAGGAAATACAACTCACAGGTGGAGTATAGATTGTGCAAACACAAGGCCCAGAGTGTAATCCCTGGTATAAATGTATCTTTCAGAAAACAGAATGTATAGCCTTCCTGATGGATGAATAGATCTGGATAAAAGATCATGCACATGCTATTCTTAAACTCACAGCACCTCAAACCAGACGACAATTGAGGGCCTTTAGAGATCACAGGATTCTATTAACTCTGGATTTGTAACTGACTATTGTGATTTTGGTTTTTGTTTTCACTTAAACTCTCTGATCTCTTTGGATCTGGGAAAACTTCTTTCCTTCAGGCCTAACATCTTTTCAAAAAGATGTTCAAATCTATCTGATTTCTTCTTTTAGACTGACAACTCTAAAATTCAATGGAATATTGCCTGGGCCCCATGATTACTATGTTAGCATTAGATTTCACTAGTTTACGTAGGCAGGGTCTGTGCTCATTTATCTGCATGAAGTGAGGTACACATTACAGACCTTCATTCATGTACCCCTTCAAGATTTAAATGGCTAGGGATTTGCAGCCCACCTGGCATCTCATAGAGTCTCCAGGACCCCACCAGAAGTGATCCCTGAGCACAGAGCCAGGAGTATGCCCTGAGCACCAACATGTGTTAGCCCCCCAAACAAACAAACAAACACTGGGGCCTGAGTGATAATAGAGAAAGTAGGGTGCTTGCTTCTCAGGCAGAAGATCTGAGTTGGATCCCTGGCATACATTATGGTCCTCCCCCATGTACCCTCAGGATGAAAGGATGAAATGCTTAAGGGGGTAAATGTAAGGTGGATAGGTGGGTGGGGATGGAAATTGTACTTTTGGGAATTATAAAATGTAAGAGATGCCTAGCCCTGAAGTGTAGCTCAAGGGCATAAAGACCACATCCCTTTAAGATACAAATCCTGAGCTCCTTGAAGAGGAGAAATTGAGTCACCACCCGGATGCAGACATTTCAGGCCCCACCCAGAGAAGGGAGGACCAACTCAGAAAAGAAGCTACAGAAAAAGCTGAGATTGAGAAGAAACCTTCAATAGTGTGAGGTACTAGAGTATGAGAAAATCAGCAATGCAAGGCTTTTCTGTGACAACACCCAGATTAATTTTTATGTATACGAAACTCCAGAAAAAAATGGAAGAATTATATAAAAGCTCTTCCAGAAATCCAATTAGGACTTGCTCTTCAAACCCATGTCCTTTCTTCAACACTTACCTTGCTTGTCTCTGTTTCTTTGCTTGCTTATTTCTGCTCTAAAGAAGTCTATGTTCTCTTTTTCAAACATATACTTCTTTCTTTCTCTCCCCTCACATCTTTCTAAATAAGTTATAATACCACAGCAGGTAGGGTGTTTGCCTTGCACACGGGCCACCGGGTTAGATTCCTCCGTCCCTCTCGGAGAGCCAGGCAAGCTACCGAGAGTATCTTGCCCACATGGCAGAGCCTGGCAAGCTACCTGTGGTGTATTTCAATATGTCAAAGTCTCACAATGGAGACATTACTGTGCCTGCTGGAGCAAATCAATGAACACCAGGATGACAGTGCTACAGTGACAGTGCTACAGTCAGTGCATCACAAAAATAAATTAAATAAATAGAGTAATTTGATCATGGGGCTCAAGTGATAGCACAGCAGGTAGGGCGTTTGCCTTGCACGTGCCTGACCCGGGTTCAATTCCTTTGCCCCTCTTTGAGAGACCAGCAAGCTACAGAGAGTATCCTTCCGGCATGGCAGAGCCTGGCAAGCTACCCATGGCATATTTGATACAACAAAAACAGTAATAAGTTTCACAATGGAGATGTAACTGATGCCCACTCGAGCAAATTGATGAGCAATGGGATGACTGTTATACAGTGAATTTGATCATATTTTTAATCTAAAAATTATATCAGAGTTTGCTGCAGGTTTGCTGCAGATTGACTTAAAGTTGACCTTGCGACCACTCACTACTTTCAGGCTAACAGAGAGTCTCTTGCCCGTACGCCTGGCTGTCTTACCCGGGACCCCTCGGAGGGGTTGGGCTCCAGCTTCCCTCCCCACCCCGAGCAGAGCTCCCAGCGGCCGAAGACCACCGGAACCTAGCTACAGCCATGCTCGAGGCCCCTCTCCACACATTCGGACAGGCCTCATGCATGAAGGTACTGGCAGAGGAACCCAGGTGTGTGTAATTCCATCAACAGCCAACATCCAGAGACTTAAAAGCAAGCTCCCAGAAGATATCTTTAGCCTACTTCTCCCTCTGGGAGAAACTGGCAAGCTTCTGAGAGTTTCCTGCCCACATGGGACAGCCTTGCAAGCTTCCCATGGTATATTCATATGCTAAATCCAGTAACAAGCTGGATCTCATTCCCCTGACCCTGAAAGAGCCCCCAGTGCGACATCTTTGGGAGGACCAAGTTGAGATAGACTTCTAAGATCTCAGGGAAAGTTGAAATGAAAGGTTACTGAGCCCGCCTGAGAAATCGGTGATTAACGGGATTTCATGATCATAATATCAGAGTTAGAGATAAAAATAATCCTTTAACTTTAGTGCCTCAAGTTTCCTTTTACTTTTTTTCTGAAATAAAATAGTTTTAGTGAAAGACATTTAATTTCAGAAATGTGAGGAGTGAGAAAGAGAGTGGGATATGGGCTTAAGAGAGAACGTGCTGCTTCTCCAGAGTGGAAAAGCCAAGCCTCCCTTTTTATAGTTTATAAGAAGTTTCAATAAGAATCTTACCACGTAGACTATAACAGGGGTGTGTGTGTATGTGTGTGGCGGGTGGGGGGAAGGGGGCGGGGAGACAGTAAAATCTAATTCTCACGAAAATGCCTCAAAAACCATTAAGTGATTTACTGTGCTAATACCATAAACTGATTTGGGATTAGCTTTTTGGAAGGTGAGCAGGGCAGATTCATATCCTATTTGAAAGCATTAAGCTAGGAATAAGTGAACATACTCTGTTCTTTCAGTCCTTCAGAACAGAGGAGCAGCTTGAAGTTGACTCAATGAGAAATCTAGAAGGATATTTGCCTTGAATTCATGTCTCCTCTGTTTATTACTATATTACTCTCTCCAGACAGAAGCCAGACTTCAGAAGTCCCAGAGAACCTTGAAGATAGGACACCTAAACATTGGAGATATAATCTGTTCGAGTAATTAAAATATGTGCATCAATAAAATATCACTTTTGTCTTTATTATGGGAACTCCAAAATTAAAAAATATAAAAACCTTTCATTTTTTATAGTTCTATACAATGGTTAACCCATGTGTATCATGTGGAAAAAGCAAAGAGAAAAAGAATATCTGAGGTACTGTAGTCTGCATATGAATCAAATGCAGTTTGTATGCATTTGACCCATTTGCCATAAATACAAAACTACATTTTGCTCATATGTTCATTCTCTTGAATCCGAAAAGTTCTTAGTTTTTAAAAAATTCTCTTTATAGCTAAAAATATAATTTTTAACAAAAATTTAATTTCTTCTCCAACTAAACTTCCAGATACTACATCATATCAT
The DNA here is from genome assembly GCF_027595985.1 of Sorex araneus. Taxonomy (NCBI): domain Eukaryota; kingdom Metazoa; phylum Chordata; class Mammalia; order Eulipotyphla; family Soricidae; genus Sorex; species Sorex araneus. Next base: position 320,932,724 of record NC_073313.1, read on the forward strand.
AGAAATAGGTTTAAAAGAAGCAAGCTGTTTTTATGTAATGAACAAGGAAATAGAGAAGCTAAAGTTACGTTAACATCCATCCCAATCAAATATTAGTCCAAGTACAATGAGCCAGAAGCAATGAAATAACTTTTAAAAATAAAACTTTCCATTCCCTACTCTCATCCTGATGCCCGATATTGGCTGTTCAATCTTTTTTTTTTTTCTTTTGATTTTCAGGTCACATCTAGTGGTGTTTAGGGCTTATTTCTGGTAGGAATGAATTTGAGTCAACCATGTACTGGGCAAGTGCTCTGCCTGCTCTACTATCTCTCCAGTCCTCATAAATTATAAGTTTAAATTATCGTGTCTGCTAAATCATACATATTGGTTTATTGTAGGCTGATATTTTCAATTTTTGTGGAATAAAATGCCGCTAGTATAAATTTAATAACCCCCAAGTAAGAATCACAGAACTCTTTCTTCATTACAAAGTACAAATTTTTTAAGTATTATCTATTCAATGTTCAGGACACAGATGAATATGTGGTGCATTGCATTTAGGTTGTATTCTCCCAAGTAGTGAGTATTTCAGTAGAGAATCTGTTATATGAATTTTGGGTTAACCACTTTAAAATATAAGAAATCATTTCTCATTTTTATTTCAAAATGACCATTTCCATAATGCTAAAACTGCATTTCTAAATGGATAGTTTGGCAATGTCATTGCAGAAAGAATAATTCACAGGGAAAAATTTATTTTGGATGTCTTAGCAATTTATCATCTTAAACTTTCCTATTGATTTTTATAGTTTATTCTATCTCTTATTTTGAGTATTAGGTCTTTATTTCTGATTTTTCAAACTCTGCTACGAAGGTAATTACATACTAATAACTCAAAGAAGTATTTTAATCTACTTTTTGTTTTCTATGCTCGATATTTTGATGTTCTGATTTAATTATGTAATAAAACCAATCTTAAGATATTGTCCCAAACCCCAGGAATCAACTACACCAACAATTCAATATTTTAATAGCCACATTTTATTCATTTCTATTATGCAAAAAATTTAAATGATAAATTCCTAGTAAACCAAAGTTACTAAAGTGAAAATAGGGCAGAGAATAAAAACATGCAAAAGAAATTAAACACTCTGACTTAAGAAATAAGTAAAATTAATATAGGAAACCACAGGTAAATTTTGTGTGAGGTTACTTTAATAACTGTAAATTAAAAATTCCAAATACCTGAGTATATTACTATACTTTTAATTAAATTAATTTCAACTTGATTGGAGTGTATTACCCAGTTAAAAAAATCTTTTTCTGAACCAGAGCGATAGTACAGATAGTAGGGCGCTTGCCATGTGCACGGCCAACCTGGGTTAGAACCCCACACCTCATGTGGTCCAGCAAGCCTGCTAGGAGTGATCTCTGAGTGCAGATCCAGGAGTAAGCTCTAGGTGTGGCCTGCTCTAGGTGTGGCCTCCTCTGGGTGTGGCCTCCAAATTTAAATAATTATCTATTATTCTGGATTTTGCTTTTTGGTTTGGGACACCACAACTGGTCATGCTCAGGGATTACTCCTAGCTATGCACTCAGAAATTTTCCCTGGCTGTCCATATGAGACCCTATAAGATGCTGGGAATCAAACCCAGGTTGGTTACATACAAGGCAAGCGCCCTTCCTGCTGTACTAACACTCCAGTCCCTCAACATTTTTTCTTATTTACAGTGCTAATATTTATTTGGATTAATATTACTTGAGTGTGATTATTAAAAATACTTAAGCAAAATTATTTTATATTTTAGTACATGGCAGCTGATTCTAATGTTATTGAACATAAAGCATATTTGGATTTTAAACAAGAATCAAGATCACGAAATCCCGTTGATAGTCGAATTTCTCGAGCTGTCTCAGTAACCTCTCCATTTGTCCTATCCCTGAGATTTTAGAAGCCTCTCTCTACTTGACCTCCCCAACGATGCCGCATTGGAGGCTCTTTCAGGGTCAGGGGAATGAGTTCCAGGTTGTTACTGGCTTTGGCATATGGATAGACCACGGGAAGCTTGTGAGGCTATTCCATGTGGGCAGGAAACTCTCAGTAGCTAGCTAGTTTCTCCCAGAGGGAGAAGTAGGTTATAAGATATAAGATTCTGGGAGTTTGCTTTTAAGTCTCTGGATGTTGGACATTGATGGGATTATACACACCTGGGTTCCCCTGCCAGTACCTTCATGCCTTAGGCTTGTCCGAACTTGTGGAGAGGGGCCTTGAGCATGGCTGTGGCCAGGTTTTGGAGGTCTTCAGTCGCCCGGAGCTCTGCTCGGGGCTGGGAGGGAAGCTGGAGCCAATCCCCTCTGATGGGCCCCGGGGAAGACAGCCAGGCGGGCAGGCAAGAGACTCTTTAAATAATGGTCAAAAATAAAAATAAATTTTTTAACAATGGATTTTAAACAATGGTCAAAAATAAAAATAAATTTTGACAGCTTAGGGGTACTATATTTCAATTCTGCAAATATTATAGATCCATCTATTATCTATATGGAAACTGTTAACTTTGTGTAGTATTTAGTTACTAGAATTGGGAATTGGAAACTACAGCAAATAGAACAATCCAACGTTGGCCTGCTTTATATGAACTAAGAATATTTCATATATATAAAGGAAATAAAGATGACAGACGAGGAGAAAACACCAGAAGGAGAAAAAAAAAAAGAGACAGAGACAATATAGGACCTGTAAAGGCAAAATAAATAAATATCATAAAATATTGTCCGTAAAAGAATAAGACAATATTCTGACAAGACTAAATTAATTCAGGCTGAGATGACCACCTATATCCAAAAATCTGTATCACTTTATCACCGTCATCCCATTGCTCATCGAGTTGCTTGAGCGGGCACCAGTAACGTCTCCATTGTGAGACTTGTTACTGTTTTTGGCATATTGAATACACCATGGGTTGCTTGTTAGGCTCTGCAGTGCAGGCAAGATACTCTTGGTAGCTTGCCAGGCTCTCAGAGAGGGGCGGAGGAATTGAACCTGGGTCGGCCACTTGCAAGGCAAATGCCCTACCTGTTGTGCTATTGCTCCAACCCAAAAATCTAGAAAAAAATAGCTTCTGTGCTCATAACTATTAACAATATATCCATTTAGTATTGAATGTAAAAAGTTCTATTTATCTAAAGAAATTTTCAAAAATTTTACTCATATTAGTAATGTTCAAATTCTTAAAATTTATCAGAAATAATATATTTCAACTGCTTTAGCTGCTACTTATTTTAAAAATACATATTACACATTCTATGAAACATTTATAAATTTGGCTAATGCAATAAAATATTTTCCTGTTCTGAATGAATATTCTGTGTGTTCTGTGCTAATGACGATTAGCTGATTTATAATTTTTTAAACAATATTTTATTTATTTTTTTTTCGGTTTATTTTTTAAATGCAGATTTTTTTTAATAAGTGAGTCACCATGAGGGTACGGTTACAAATTTACCCATCTTCATCCTGTGTTTCCCTCATACAATGTTCGAGAACCCATCCCTCCACCAGTGTCCATTCTCCACCACCAATGAACCAGTATCCCTCCCATCCTCCACTCCTGTCCCCCACCCCCCACCCCACCCTGCCTCTAGGTCAGGGCATTCCATTTTGTTCTCTCTCCTTTTGGGTGTTGTGGTTTGCGATAGGGGTATTGAGCAGCCATCGTGTGAACAGTAGTCTCTAGTCTACTTTCAGTACACTTCTCTCTTCTCGCTCGGGGTCCCCAAGCACATTTTACTTGGTATTCCCTACTCTATCCAAGCTGCCTTTCCCCCAGCATGTGAGGCCAGCTTCCAAGCCATGCAGCCAACCTCCTGGTATTATATACTACTATTCTTAGGTGTTAGTCTCCTACTCTGTTATTTTATATTCCACAGATGAGTGCAATCTTTCTATGTATGTCCCTCTCTTTCTGACTCATTTCACTTAGCATGATACTTTCCATGTTGATCCACTTATATGCAAAGTTCATGACTTCATCTTTTCTTACAGCTGCATAGTATTCCATCGCATAGATGTACCAAAGTTTCTTTAACCAGCCATCTGTTAGTAGATCCATACAAAAATGAGAAGTAGAAAGAATAAGATAAATTACACATCTATATTCTTCTGTTGTGTGATAATGTAATTCTCCCTATGGGAAAAATATAGTGGTATTTGAGATATATTGTTTCTGATGAATTCATTTTACTCTATTTATTTTTATTGGTTTCCCTGGCTCTGAGCTCAGGGATTATTCATGGCAGGGTTAAATTCAGAAGCAATATGTGGTATGGGGGTGCAGTGGCTAGAGCTATAGTACAGGGGAAGGGCATTTGCCTTGCACATAGCTGACCTGAGTTTGATTCCCAGCATCCCATATGGTCCCTTGAGCACCGCCAAGAGTAATTCCCAAGTGCAAAGCCAGGAGTAGCCCCTGTGCATCACCAAGTGTGACCCCAAAAGCCAGAAAATAAATGAATAAAATTTGTGGTATGAGGGATCAAACCCTAGCAGGCCTCATGCAAAGGAAATGTTTGTCCTATCCACTGCACTGTCACTCTTGTATTTAATATAGTAGAAATAAAATAAAATTTTTCTCCTCAATCTGGTACCAAAAACAAGAGAAATTTTCAAAAATTTATCAAGGTTTTTGTCTTTACTTTTTCTATTTTATGCAATTTTGCCAGTCTTAAAATTTGTGAATGATTAGATCTAGTGTTCCATAATAAATTCTACAATTTACCCAAGTTGAATAATAACAGAATAAGAAAATTCAGCAACTGTGTGATGTGATTGGACTCAGTTACTCCTTCTTTCTGATCAAATGACCTCTATTTGAATATCTGATTCAATGAGTTAGCATGATGTCACATGAGGCTGATACCCAAGGACAGTAGATACAAGAGCTAGGAGGATTTCCTCATAGCTGGAAGCCTGCTTCATGAGCAGAGGGGAGAAGGCAGATGGCATACAGAAGGGATCACCAAGAAAATAATGGCTGGATGGGAGATGTGTGCCCAAAGTAGATAATGGACCAAACATGATGACCTCTCAGTGTCTGTGTTGCAAGCCAAAATGCCCAAAAGTAGAGAGAGAGTATAGGGAATATTGTCTGCCATGGAGGCAGGAGGAGGGTGGGAGTGGGGGTATACTCAGGATATTGGTGGTGGGGAATGTGCACTGTTGGAGGAATGAGTGTTTGATCATTGTGTTATTGTAACCCAAACATGAAAGCTTGTAACTATCTCACAGTGGTTCAATAAAATTAAAAAATAAAATAATAAAAAAATATAAAATCTCTTCAACAGGATTCTAATTCAAGGAGGGTAGACTGGCATACCGGTTTTCACTATTAATTTTAAGTACCAATTCTTGTATATAAAAAGCCACTAGTAGTAGGAAGTAAGGAAGACAGGTTTAAACCCTCATAATAGAGATTATTAATCATAAAATAGTTATTAATCTTTTAGTGAATGAAATTCAGGAAAACTAAGTATGTGTATATATACATATATATGCTTATTTATATGAAAAAGGCAAAATCTTTAGTTTCATTCAGAGACTCAAAGAAATTTCTAATTTAAAACATTAAGCTTCATGATTTCAGACTGTGGGTTAACAGCAGTAATGATTAGAACATAAATAGGAAAGTCAGAAAAATACATTCAGTCTGTGATATATCCTCCTGGCAGTTGATTATGTGGCCAGGAATTAAGCATAGTATTTGCTCTACTGGGTAAATTTAGGAGGTGTTTGTGGGAAAATGAGAGGATCACCATAGAAATGGGTGTTAGGAGTCTTCAGAAGAAACCATGTTCAATGAGCCAATGAGTCAAGCATGATGTTTAAAATTTCTCCAACAAGAATCTAATTCAAGGAGGGTAGAATGAAATATTCCAAGTGACTAATGATTTTAGTAAGGGTTTTAAGTACCAATTCATATATAACTAAGTAACTAATTGTAGGAATAAATAAAAGGGAGGAGAAAATAGGAGGTGACTATTGGTTAAAGAGTAGAGAGAGTTGGTTAAAGACTAGAGAGAATCAGCAAAGACAGGGGTGCCAATGAGAAAATCAAGAAGAGAGATGTCAGGAAAATTGTAGGAACTTAAAGTTTCAGAGAAGGAAAGAAAGCTCAATAGTGATAAGGAGAAAATAGATTGCACACTGACATTTCCCCCAAAGTTACTTAATAATAAGTAATGTTAGAAGCAAAATTTCCAAAGAGACTGGATTTAGATTAGAAAGTGTTGATTAAAAATTGAGTGACTATTAATTAAAATACCTGTTGTAAGTTCACCAATTACAGTATTTTTCTCTGAAGGCAACAGGATTTCCATGTAAAGGCCTCTTTGAATTTTCACCCCACCAAAATTCTAAACAGCTTTCTAACTGGTAGCAAAAGAACCACAGTTTGGAGAAAGACAAAACCAGACAGTGGTAGTCTCAGGTTTAATATCTAGAGTTTTCCATTTCCAAATGGGGACTGTCCTCTGTAGCCATAGAGATTCAGAAGCCAATTACTTCTGTATGCTTCTCTCCCCTACTTGGTCTCATTTGTGGTGAACATTAAGCACAGAGTGGGGAAAATACCATATAAAATGCTCACTGTCTCCAGAAAATGCCATCATATTACAAGAGGATAATCCTACTTCTTTGAACTAGCTAAAAAATAAAACTGACCTTCCCTAACTCAAAACTGCATAAGAGTCCCAGGACAGGTTGTTCTGACATTCTTTTAACATCATCTCATCATCACAGCCAAAACTAATCACAAGAATATTACCCGTTGACAGGTGCATTTATTCTGTCAATTAAATCAGATGGTTAAATCGAAATGTGCCCCAAATCTCTCTTGTTTGCATTATCCATATTGGCGTTTCTTGGCCGTGGTTCACTGCTGGCTGGAAGTCGTCCAGCCCCCACAGAGTCACTTTGCAATATTGTGCCAGCAAGTTTCCAGGCTCTGCAGCAGCCACTCCGGTGAGGCCAGAACAGCGCTACAGGACTGACCTGGAATGTTATATTGCTTCACTAAGATTTATTAAAAAATGGAAGGGGGGAGACTTAGATCAATGTTGTTGGAATGGAAGAGGATATATCACCTCATGACTAAGCACAGGTGACACATGGGCAATGAAGCGGAGATGCTAAAGACAGGCAGTGAAAAAGGCTCAAGGAAAGAAAGATAAAACCAGCCGTATGTCTCCAGTTTTCAGTCCCCTTTCTAAAACTCTGGCACGAACATAACCAAACAAAAGCAACCTCTGAAAGTCTGACTCTTATTTTTTAAGTTTGTTTTCTGAGAGGAGATGTATATAGATGCATAATGAGCAGTGGATGTTGAATTCCGAAACACAGTTCCATGTTCTCCAAATGAGAAGTGAGTTTACACAATATTTTGGCCACAATAATAACAATGAGGCACATTAAGAACAGGCCCTAGATTCTAGTCTCTGGTATACAGTTGAAATGCCAGAACTTTTTGGCTCTCACTTCAAAATCTCTTGTCTTTTTCGAGCCAGTGTCTCCACCTCAGCATGGCTAAAAGAATAACTGCTTTTTGTAGGATATATTTGAAAAGAAATAGTTTTTTTGGAGTATGGATAATGGATAGGAAACATAAAAATGAAGTTCAGAGGTACTCGTTAGAAAAAAAATTAAGGTATGGTGCTTTAAAACCATGTGTGTGTGTGTGTGTGTGTGTGTGTGTGTGTGTGTGTGTGTGTGTATTTGACAATCCAAGATAATATTATCATTCAGGTAGGTAACACAGGAGTGAAACTTTCAGCTATCTTGAAGATGTCTTATCTTATAGAGATATAAGATGTCTTATCATAAGAGATATTTATCTCTTATGGTTAAGAGATAAATATCTCTTAATCATAAGAGAAATGATAGAGCTGGTAAGTGTTTGCCTTGCAGGCAGTTTGACCCCATTTGATTCTAGCACTGCATGTGGTCCCTTTAGAATTCTCAGACTGGTCTCTGAACACAGACCGAGGAAAAAACTTGGACACAGTTGGGAGTATTCAAAAAAAAAAAACAAACAAAGGAATAGGTATGAACAAGAGTTTAGATATTAGACTATAATAGCAGAATCTTTGGAGAATGTCCTCTAAAGACATGTGTAGACATCTTCAAGATAACTGCAAGTTTCACTCTGTATGCTATCTACCTGGATGATAATATTACCTTGGAAACATTTAAAGATTGTTACACACACACACACATACACACACGGTTTTAAAAGCTCAAGTTTAGCATTGCATTTTTTCACCTTAAATATCAGAACATTCTTAATATCTGGAAATTGCTTTTAGCACACTATCTACCCTATTTTCAAATATTTTGGCTAAATACAGTGAGTAAAGTTCTTTTGGGGGGACAGGGCAGGAATCAAGCTTTTTATCTTAAAAGCATGGCCTGAGGTTTTAGCCGCTCACGCTCATTAATTCTAATAGTTTGGTCTCCATGTACCACTTAAAGACTTAAAATCTATCCTTTTTTATTAGATTGCAGTTATAGCCAATGAGACAAGTATATATCTTTGCAAATTTCTAAGACAGGTATCCTATCTACCTATTTTAGCCCATTTCATAAATCATTACTTTCATACTTAAAAAATTGCATGTTCTGTACCCAAGAGAATTATTTGATTTCAGCTTAACGAATTAGTATTTAGACATGGATTGCACCACAAAGGATATATTAAAAATTTCTGAGAAAGGATAACTACCAAATGCCTCATACTAACCAGTTTGAGGGATTTATTACCCATGAGTTTGTTTGTTTTTTAAAGTCACAGCCAGTTCAGCTAGACTAAGTTACTTCGTGCTGAGGAAGAATTGAAGGATTCCTGAGGGACCAGATATAAAGAAGTAAGGCTTAGTCTAAACTTTAATTCTAAAAACTTCTCCATACCAAAGTGCCCACTATTCCTCAAGATGCAGTCTATATAATCAACTAGGATTCTTTTCTAATGTGTGTATGCATCTTTCTGTTTGTGTATTAATAATAGCATATCTTTCAAATTCCCTGGTCAGAATAAGAGCCAATCCTTAAGTCAAATGTTAGTGTTATATCAAAGGTAAAATTTTTGGCAGCTCCATAATGTGTAAAGTCCTGTATATATCATTTATTTTTTTGTAACTTGTACAAAGCATAAATGTACCTATTTAACAGATGAGGAAACTGGGACTCAAAGATTTACAGTAATAGCTATAGCATGTAAAAGTAGTACGCAGTGATAAAATTCAAATTCCTTTTTCCTCACTACCTGAATACTTAATTTCTATATCTTGCTGCAATTCTTGACCAAGTTTTCTGTATACAGAGAGGATAAAAATTATTTGGACTATAAGTTGCTGGCAATTTTTTATCTTGTCAATATTCAGAAAATGCAATCTATTTAATGAGAAAATTTCCCCTGATAACTCAAGATTGCTAATTCATTATCAGATAAAGGAGTAGAAGAGAGAGAGAATGGGAGAGGAAATGCAAAGAAGTCAAGAAAAGAGATCTATATTATCTGAAACTGAGATCCTAAACTAAAACAAAATTTTGATTCTGATAATTTTATAAAAAGATGAGAACTAATTCTTTACTTTTTGCTATTAAAATCTTGATAATTTTCAAGATGTATCACAAAAATAATAAAAATAGCTTAGTATGATTTCAAATTAATTAAAAATTTAGACTAATAAGTAACAATCTTTTTAGGAGACTACTGGCTACTAATTTTGGGGATTCTAATAATAGATATGTTCTATTTTATTCTACTATACTTTAATATTTCCATATGTACAATGTAACAGATCTAACTAACAATATATAAATATTTATTGAAATAAAAATAAGAAGTCTCTAGGTTATCTCCATCTTTAAAAAGTCAACCAAAGTTACTTATCAGAGACATCTTTTGTTTGTTTTGTTTTGGGGTCACATCTAGCAGTGCTAAGAGCTTAGTCCTGGCTCTGCACTGAAGAATTATTTCTGGCAGGCTTAGGGGACCATATAGGGTGCCGAAGATTAGACTGTGGTTGGCCATGTACAAGGCAAATGCCCTATCCACTGTACTATTGCTCTGACACCTATTGGGGACATCTTATCCTAAGTTCCTGATCTTCAGTAATCATATATATATGTATATATGTATATATATACATATATATGTATATATATATATGTTCCACTAATTGGATTTTAGTATCTCTGGATATTATTATAATACAATTAGCAAGTACATTTTAATTCCAGAACTCACTCTTGGTGAAAGCAAGGAAAGGTTGACCCATTACTTTGAAGCACAAACTGTTAAAAAAAAAAAGTTCATTCAATTATTTTCTTTCTCATTGTTCTCCTTCCCTACCTCCTTTCCCTCCTTCTTGTTCTTATTGAAATAGAGTACTCTATTAGTCCTTCTTTTATTTCTTTTTTCTTTTAAGGGTTTCCAAAATAGGGCCAGGGATGTTGCTCACATGGTAGAATGCAAACCTAGTATATGCAAGGCTCTGGGTTCAATTCCTGGCATGCATGTCTCCCTGATAACTTCCAGGAGTGGTCCTAATATTTGGGAGTATCTTTTTACAAAGTACTCAGAAATAAAATTTACTGTACATTAATTCTAATTGCACTGATGTAAATTTATTAACATGATTTAACTCTCAGTCAATTGCAACGTTCCTCTAATTCTATACATCTAAATCTCTACTGTTTAAAATTTACTTCAATTCCTATCACTTCCATTAGTCTCACTTACAGGGACTTTACATAAGGACCATCTTAAGAAAGTGACCCTTTATTACCTCAGTTTTTATTTAGCTACTCATAGCTATCTTTGTCTCATATATTTTGACATTCGAGTTCAATTCAAGGTCTAAAACTATTCTTCAACTGTTTACATATCTTCCCAAAATATGTCTCTCCACTGAAATCATAAACTAAGAGAACAGGCTGTTTTTTCTGTGTTTTTCTTATGCTTTAATTCAATATCCTCAGAAGAGAATGTATTTAAGCCTTTAAGAATTTTCCAAATATGTCCCAAGCATGTTGTGAATATAGTAGACACACAAAAATAGTTATTGGATTTAAACTCCTCTTACTTTTGGTGACTTCAATTTTTTAAAGACAGATCTTTTTTTTTTTTCTTTTTGGGTCACACCTGGCAATGCACAGGGGTCACTCCTGGCTCATGCACTCAGAAATTACCCCTGGCGGTGCTCAGGGGACCATATGGGATGCTGGGATTCGAACCCGGGTCGGCCACGTGCAAGGCAAACGCCTTACCCGCTGTGCTATCACTCCAGCCCAAAACACAGATCTTCATAAAAAGTTTTTTGTTTGATTTTGGGTCAATAGAGGAAAAATGTGATGAAACAGGTAAATGTGATGAAACAGGTATATGAATGATTACCATATGCATGTATTTATACTATTAGAATCCAGATCACTGCATTTTCTAGAGGTTAAGCAGTCATTAAGGAATCTGCAGATATGTGAAACTGGATCACTTGAGATGAGCTTCTCTGTTCTGGCACTGGGTTATCCAGATTTAGTTTAAGTGTGGTTGAAAATAGACACTCAAAACTAATGTAAAGCACTATATATAAAACTTTTACCAGTGATGATTACCTTGTTGAGAGGTGTATTAGCCCTGTGAAGAATCTGAAGAAAGTTGGGGCCAGAGAGATGTACCTGTGGGTGTTCTCCTCAAGGCAGACCCAGGTTTGATCTCCAGCATCACATATCATACCCAGAGCTTCACCATAAATGATCCCTGAATGCAGAGTCAGAGATAAACCCCAAGCAGAGTTGGGTGTGGCCCCAAAGGGGCTGGGAGGTAGGGGTGAGAGGGGAAGAAGAACAAAAGGGAATCTGATAAAAAGCTATGCATTAAAATAAAAAAAAAATGAAAAACAGCAAATACTGAAGCTCCAACAATTAATTCCATGCTTGAATCAGTTTAATATAAACCACTTGAACCCAGTAAGCTGAGAATGGGAGATGAAGGGACTGTGGGACAATGGTACAGGGATCTTGTCACACTGTGGAGGGGTTGGTGTAGTAGCTCTGCAGCTATAAAACATCTTCAAATATCAATAGTAAGCTATGATATTTAAACTAAAAATTATTTTTAAATGGTAATAATATAATTCCCTCAACTTAGATGTGACTTTTACTCCCAAGTTCCACTAGGCACAGTACCAATGTCAACAAATGTAATAATAGAAGAGAAGAGGCCCATGGAAATTGACCAGATTTCTCAGATTCCAGCCCACAAGCTTTTTTTTTTTGAACAGAGTCTTGGCACTGTCAGTTATTTCACTTAGGACTAAGTGGATATCAACTCTCTGATTTCCATTTTTTTTTAAATTTCTGATAAAAACAAAAACAAGTGCATGATAAATTCTGGACTACCTCTGCTCCCCAATAAGTTGGCATATGACTAAGCAAATATACTAGCCCAACAAATCCACCTTTCCAAATGAGTGGGCCTGGCTCCAGAATATACAAATCTTATAAGGTTGCCTGGACTGCCAGCTGCCTCAATTTTAGCACAACGATTTAATGTATTTTAAATAAATGTAACATAAGGAAAAAATGCTTTGTACAAATTGGTCATCTGTTGTTTTTCTGGCTGGCACCATGATTTATGTAATATATCAGTAGAACGACAACTCTCTATCTGTCTCTTGGATAACAAAGTACATATGCAAGTTTCTTTATAGTGTTTTAACCCCATGATGACCAGAAAGGTCCTACTGTCATTTCTTTAAAGTTAAATATTAGAGCCAAATATTTAAGCACTGTTTTCTTTGCCTATTCTATTCTCATTTTACTGGATATTAGCATCTTCTCCACACTCAAGTCTACTCAACTGCCTGCTTTTCTCAGTGTACACAAAAGTCATCACTCCAGAGTTGAATGGTGACATTCATATCCACTCAGAGTAACATGAAGCATACACTATTATTATATCAGAAATTAATAGTAAGAGGTTTAATGCAAATTATAAGTCTCACATATGTATATTCATTTACTAGTCTTCTTTTCTTCAAGAATAAATGGAAAATAAATATATTCCTCCAGTTTAGAGAAGCATAATGCAATTCCTGTGATTTTGGTAAAGTACCAATCCTAGGAATGGCATCAGCACAAATTGTTGGAGCATAGAACAGAACAATTGGGTTTTATAGCCTATTTTGGATTATACATACATGCATACACACATACACACACACACACACACAAACAGGGAAATTTTGAGAAAACTTGTAACCTACTCCCAAGAGTCATGTATATTTGCTCTTACATAAAATTTTGCATAAAAATTCAATAGGTTTCACAAGCCAGAAGAACATAAAAATATGATTTTGTATGTCTTTCAAAGATAAAGCATTGTTTTAGCTCTCTAATTAATCCCATAGGAATAACATGGTAGATTTGTGTTGTAGCATGCTTGTAACAATTGTTTCTGGGCTAGTTAGCTTTTTTTGGAGCTAATGAGGATGGAGGGTCATAGGTTCAATTCATTTAGGGGTCAGTTGGCTGTCATACAAGAAAAGGCCTTTGCCATATTGCTGGCCCGCCATCTTGCAAATGTATGCATTTTTCTCACCAATGAGAGAATGGACAGCTAAGAACAAATCATAATTTCTTTGGGTGAGAAAAACTGACAAGTGCTTTACCTTGCTTTGAGGGGGATATAAATAACTATATAAATGCTGGAAGCATCAATCTGTTTCAGAAAAAAATGATGAAGGTCAAGAAACCAGACCCAAGGTCAACCACAAAATAGTTGACTGTATGACTTTGAACAGGGTATTTGGGTTCTTTGAGCAAATTATTTGGGTTTTCATTAAATAAGAGGGTCATACTGGATAATTAGAATGATTTTAACTCAAAAATCCTAATAACATTACAAATAGAGAGGTATACATATTAATAAAAAGTTAAGTACATACAAAATAGAAAACCCCTGACAGTATTAAACTAATTCAACAGTAATGCAAAGTGCCCAGGATAAAGCATTCTTACCACTGTTATTGATTACACAAAAACTTAACTCACAACAATGGCTACATACCACTTTATGGTTGGCATCTAATCCTATGTACATGGATTTACATTAATAGATATCCATTTGGTGTTGGGTCCTAAGGCAGAAAAATACACATGTACCAGTAAGTTAACAAGACTAGAGAATACGATTGTTTAAATAATTAAAATGCCCTTGGTTCAATAAAAAAGTGCAGTAAAGGATTTTAAAATGAACCAGTTTTTTTCCTAAAGGTAAAAGCCATCAGATGGCTCCTCCTCTTAGACTGATAATTAACTTTTGTTTTAATTGATTTCCTTAATTTTTTAGCCAATAAAAAAGCAATGCTTCTCCTTGAAACCCCTCTGTATTCCAATTTTTATATGTAACACACACTAAAATGGATAGGTACTATTAAGTTCTGTTTTATCATTTGTGTGTGTGGCTAAGAAATGCCTCGATTTTAATTTATTTTACTGTCTGCTAATTTGGCTATACAGCTAATGCCCATTTAAGGGAATATGGTGTGGGATGACTGTGAAGTAATATTAAGTACGGAAGCCATATGTTTCTTAGCCCCACCATACTGTCTCTGACTACCCCTTACCCCCCGTGGATTAGCTTTTTCATCAGATAGGCCTGCAGTGGGTGGAAATCTTTTCCCATTCCTTTATCTCTTATCTTCTTTGAAAATAAAAAGGTGTTTGTTGGCTATCACATAAAATAAAGAATCTAAGAGGAGGGAGAGTGTAACACACAAAAATAGCAACTTGTTTTCACTTAAGATGCAATCCACGGAGGTCTGCTTTAGACTCTTAATTTATGGCATTATCTTTATATATCATAAGTGACCGCCTGCCCCTAGATAGCTGACACAGTGCCCAGATTATTCGAGCTGTCTGATTTTGATGATACAGTTTGTCTAGAAAAGTATTAGAAACAACCTTATTATGCCACTGCTTGTGACCAAAACTGAAAATATATTTCAGCAAGAATGCTGTTCACAATAAATTTTAAGAAAAGGTCTTTTTTTTCTGGTGAAGAGATTAAAAAGTAATGATTTGTAAATACATCTGCAACACAAAACTCCCTTTTGCAAGTTGTCATTATAGTATCTTATAATTTGCTTTTCTTTTTGGCACCATTGGAGATAGGGCAGCAATAGATAGAAACATACAATGAAGACAAGAGGTCCTCGACTAAGTGGAAGATTAAACATGGGCACCAACAACTCCATCACCCAAAATTATATTATCATGCTTTCCTTAAGAGAATTCTCTTACAGTGATTCATTTGCTGCCCAAATTAAAGTGTAGGTGTGCATAGCCTCAAAGAGGAAATCAAGCATGCGAGAGGGTATAAACAATACAAGTGGAGGAGCAGAGGTTTATATTTTTATGCTAATGTGCTGGTAAGAAAAGGCCTCCATTTGGGGAGCAATGAAGAAGTGGGGGGGGGAGACTGTGAAGAGATCTCAGTAAAAAACTCAGAGGCTTTCTATGCAGATGGGGGATTTAAAAGAAGTAAAATGATAACCACATAGTCAAGAGACTAGAAAAGAGACCTTGATGTTTGATAGTTGTAATAACCTGCAGAGTGCTCTAATGGCTCGGGGATCAGGTGCAGAGCTACAGCAATAACGAGAGCTGAATAATTATCTCGGCCGTATCTGTATCACCAAAGTCCCAGTGTATGAGCTATATAAGGAGGCTTCTGCTGCCTCTCCAAGATTTCCTGAAATGTTAAATCACTGATTTGGGAGCACTTCCAGCATTAGTACTGCCCAGTTAGAAAGAAATAAAGCCCAGAATTCTCCTGTGGCAGTTCTAATGTCTTTGTTAATTATGAATTATGGGTAAACATGCAGACTCACAGAGGTCACGGCTGTCAGCAACAATAGTTTTCAAGAAGGATTTTTATGAGGGTCTTTTCCACTCTACCATAATGTCCATTTTATATACATAAACAGAGCCAAGCATCCAAAAATGGTGTTTGCTTTTTAGGAGAGTTTTATTTCCTCCCCTTTTTACTCCCTTCCCCTCCCCTGTGTAGAGGCATGTAGCCACCGCCAAAGCAAAGCAGTTCCTAACCACGGTTTTCCTCTGTGACTGACAACAGCTGCACCATTCCAAGGACTAGGCAGAAAGACTCACTGGGGCTGAGGCTGGGTTAATGATCAGACACTGAGACCCACCTCTTTCTTGTTAAAAGAGGAAGTGGCCAGTTGGTTAGCCCATCAGTAGTGGTCACCTTTCACATAGAATGGAGAAACAAAAGCTGCATAAGGTACGCTTGATTAACCTCACTTAAATAGCAATACTGATCTCAAATCTATCCCAAGAGTGTATATAAACAGGATTAAAATGATATTATGTGTGGATCTAGCCCAACAAAAGCAACTGGCACAAAATCATTTTTTATTAGATGGTAATGTTTGTAACTCCTTCAACTGTTATTTTTGTGTGGGGGGGGCATCAGAACTTTATCTTTGATGTAAGATAAAGGAAATGGTGAGTAGATGGTAAATCACTCTGGTATCTCAGTTTTACACACACTTACGTTGATTTTTGACAGTAAGTTATACAGTATAACCAGACCAAGTGTTGATCAAAATAACCAGAAATAGCTTTAGTAATCTTTGTACGTTACTTTTCCTAGGTGAGCTATCACTGTATCACTATCACCCCTTTGTTCGTCAACTTACTTGAGCAGGTAACATCTCTCTCTATTCCTCCCAGCCCTGAGAATTTAGCAGTCTCTCCTTACTCGTCTTTCCCAACAATTAGAGGCTCTATCAGGGTCAGGGGAATGAGACCTATCATTTCTGTTTTTGGCATATCTAACACAAGGGTAGCTTGCCAGGTTCTGCTTGTGCAGATGGGATACTCTCAGTGGCTTGCTGGGCTATCTGAGAGGTATGTATATATATTATGTATATATATGCATATATATAAAACTATGATTTGTTTCCTTCTGTCTGAACTCCATCAAATATGGTGTGGTAATTACGGAAAATGGGTACAAAGTGTCTTTACAATGTGCGGCCATGTGGTGCAGGAATTGGTCTGTAGTGTGTCGGCAGTTGAGTAGTGGAGGTCGGCTGCTGGGGCTGGGTTTCTGGGTGGGGGCGGTTCTCACCCACCCCCCTCTGGGGCACCTCAACTGAAAACAGCCTGGCGCCAAGTCAGACCTATATGTCTACAAAAATGGCTTGGCAAATTTTACCATGCAGACCATTCATGTAATATTGGCAAGTACTCAGTTTGGAGGCTATTTTATTTGCAAATATTAAAGAGATACTATTTTTGCTTCTAGAGAAGCAGGATGGTTAGAATTAAGTGCCAGGTATTCTTCAACTAGAGAAACAAAATCTTCCCATTTCTTTCCTGTTCCTTTTAACATTTTTCATCATGAAGCCTGTGAGTTCCTTCCAGGGTCTAGATTAGAACATATATCACAGTACAACCTCCCATTGACATCTCTTGATATTCCTTTGTTTTACTGAATTCACTTTTTAAACAAAGGCCAAGCTATCAACCTTAGAGAACATTTATTATAAGCACACGTTCTCTTTTTTTTTTCAGGGAATACAAAAATTTAATTATCAAAAGCACAAAGAAAATTCTAATACCCAGATATCCGCCCAACTAAGGTGCTTTTCAATGATGCAGTATCACTGTTGGGTTGTCTATAAGCCCTTCTACTCTAAGGAACATAATCCTATCTTCTAACCTGTTCGTTAGGAAAAATAGTAAGTCACAGTTTATCATTTTCAACATATTCAGAAGGGTATGTAGATGAGTCCCAGAGATATTGTCCACCCAAGACCTCCCCTCTCCCCCAGATTTGGTCAACATGCTTTTCACCTTTCACTTTGCTTTACTAAAGAAGAAGAGACAACTAGAGGTGTGGCACAATTCTTTTAAAAGAACTCACAAGAAATAGGAAGCCACTATGCATTAACTATCTACCACGGAACAGGAACTGCCTTCCCATTCTTCCTGTCGACCCCCATGCACAATTCCTGTACCCTGAGGAGCTGTGAGGGAGAGCCTCTATCAGATTCTGACTTCCAAGGATAGGGGTACAACTAGCAACACACACAAAATATTTTGTCATTATTACTATAATTAATTGACACTATATAGACTACCTGTGACTTAACCATAGTGGAGGACAAAAAGAACAAGTCATTGATATTTAAGTGAATTTTCTGAATAAACTTGGTGAATAAAATGTATTCTGAGTAGGCAAAAATGTAGACATGAGGATGGAAAGAGAAAATATAATTCAGTATGGAAGCCAAATGAAAGTTAGGGCAAGGTTACTTTGAGTGACACAGAAGAAACATGACTTGGTTCCCCTGGGAAGCCATGTAATGAGAGAAATCCAAAGTAGGAGGTACAATGAGTTACTATATAGCTGGCTTTAAAATAGAAAAAGAAATTGTTTTATATAATCCATAACCAATTCTAATTTTATAATTTCTTAATTCTGTTTGAATTATTCCAGAGAGTAGAATCATTTTTATTGTGTTAATAAATTTTCTCTACTTAAAATGTACGTTTTAATTTTAAAAAGACAGTTTATGTACCAGCTTATCAGGCCTCAGAGAGCCTTAGGAGTCAGGAGGTAAAAAGTGGAGTTGATCTCAGACTTGGCAGTGGCTATTGTGAGGGAGGTGATCTGATCCACTCAAATGTCTCCTTGAATCAAGCTTCTATTTTCTC
Source organism: Sorex araneus (assembly GCF_027595985.1). NCBI lineage: Eukaryota > Metazoa > Chordata > Mammalia > Eulipotyphla > Soricidae > Sorex > Sorex araneus. The sequence goes on from NC_073313.1 coordinate 320,951,508, forward strand.
TCTACTCTCATTTTCACTTTTGCTTTTTAATGTTGCATGAATCTATTCCAAGGGTCCTTTGCCATGGCAACACCTGCAGGTGAAGGCCCTGCTCCTTGCTGCCAGCCTCACCAATGATGAAGAGGCAACTAATCACTGCACAAGGAGAGGATTGCAATCTTAAAGACACCCACGAACAATTTGAGTACAAGGGTGTCCCTGAAGCACTCTCTTCTCACAGGTGTTTAACCTGTTTAACCATTTACCCAGAAAAGAGAAAGCAAACAAAGACTCTTTCCTACCCTGTCTTTTGCATTTTATCACTCATTTTCTCCAGGACTAATAAATGCATATTAATAGTTCCAAGGTATCAAAGTTATTTACCAACATGTCATAGGGTCCCAATACTGGAAAAGAATCTTTCTGCTTATAATTCCTCTCATATCTTCAAGATCATGAGGATTTGAAGTCAATTTCAATTTTTTTCAATTCCATACTATTCCTGGGTGCAGAGACTCTTGCCCCCCACCCTTGGCTGTTTTTACGGAGGGGGGCCCTTGGAGCGTGGTGGGTTGAGTTTCCCTCCCCACCCTGAGCAGAGAGCTATCAGCCAAAGACCTCTAGAACCCAGCCACAGCTATGCTCAAGGCTCCTCTCCACAGGTTTGAATGTGCCTCATGCTTGAAGAAACCGGCAGAGGAACCCAGGTGTGTGGGACCCGGAACTGAGATCTCCAAGCCTGCTCAGATCAGGACTGGGCCTCCTCCACCCAGTCCTCTCATTTTCCATTAGCGAGGCGGTCATACCCATAAACTGCCCCCAGCACCATGTAATTTCATCAACAACCAAGATCCAAAGACGAGAAAACAAAACTCCCGGAAGTACACAGCCTCATTCGAAGCCGCATGGCCTCTTATAGCCTAGTTCTCCCTCTCAAAGAACCTGGCAAGGTACTGAGAGCATCCTGCCCACACAGCAGAGCCTGGCAAGCTCTCCGTGGCATATTCAATATGCCAAATACAGTAACAATGATGGGTCTAATTCGCCTTACCCGGCGTCCATGTAATCCCACCAACGGCCAACATCTAGAGACTATAAGACCAAACTTCCAGAAGCTCCCTTGGTCTTCATCTAATAGCCTTGTTCTCCTTCTTGGAGAATCTGACAAGCTACCAAGAGTCTATTGCCCACATGGGAGAACCTTGCAAGCTCTCCATGGCGTATTCATATCCCAAATACAGTAAAAGACATATACATACCTCTCAGAGAGCCCGGCAAGCTACCAAGAGTATCCCGCCTACATGGCAGAGCCTGGCAAGCTACCCATGGCGTATTCGATATGCCAAAAACAGTAACAATATGTCTCATTCCCTTGATCCTGAAAGAGCCTACAATTGTTGGGAAAGATGAATAAGGAGAGGATGCTAAAATATGAGGGCTAAGTGTAATAGAGACGTTACTGGTGCCCACTCAAGTAAATCAACGAACAAGGGGATGACATGATACAGTGATACTCTTACTTGTCAAGAAGACCACAAGTGGCAGAGTAATACTGTTAACAAAAATTTGTTCAGTTTGATTTAGATTGAGTATAAACTTGCTATTTATTTTCCTCCTTAAAATTAGAATATTACTCTCCAAAATTTGCAATGAACCACACTCTTAAACTGTATGGGGAAGACAATTAACCTGACCTTATGTAAGAACTGAAAAATCTAAACAGACAAACTATCAATGAAACTGTCAGTAACATTTTACTCATTTCTCAACCAAATGTCAAGTAAAAACTTTCAAGAGGAAATCTTGTCTTAGAAAACTCTAACTTCAAAGTTAGGAACTTAGCAATGGACAATAATCAGTCTTATGAACAATTTTGATGGACTAAAAATTGTTCCCAGTGTTTACTGACTCCTGCCGCATTCCATTACTGTTGCCCATGAAATCAATTTACCTTTCATATCCTAGCTTTCTTAACTAGTCTCTTTTTGATTCAGTCCCACTCATCTTGTCAGTTCTGTCTCCTACCTTCATTCTCTCCTCTCAAACACACTTTCCCCTAAAAGCTCTTTCTTGCATTTACATATAAACTACACTAGAATTTCTTCACTTAATACAGCTCAGCTGCCAAGAATAGAGTCATCATACTAAAATGCAGGTTAAACAAATTAAGTAACAAATAGGATTTTGTAAAGGAATGAATGGGTGAACTAAAAGACAATCTGGACTCTTTTAAAGTTATACAATTAGCTTCCAGTCTTACATTCCTTCTCCACCAATCTCTATAGCTTAACAAGAATACTTTCTAAAATATATATTTGATCATAGTATTACATCCCTTCAAGTCTTTCAGTAATTCATTAGCAACTCCCCAACGAAGCCATCACTGATCTACACCCAACAAGTAAAGGCACTCGGAATCTTGACCCATATTGTATATAGTCATCTAAATCCCCACACAGATACACAGAACATGGACTCTCTAATCATGCTGAAATACTCAGTTTCTAATTATTATACCATCCTTTTTCATATTTGGTCTTGGATTTCTCTCTATTCTGATTCCTGTGCTTGCCCTTTTTCCCTGTAGTTCTCTACTATAGTAATTTTGTTAAAATTACTTTTTCTGACATTTTCTCATCAATTTATGTCTTTTGAAGTCCTGTGGTAATAAGATGTTATGGCTATCTTCTCAATGGACTGTGAACCTTCTTTTTTTTTTGGTGTAATAAATGTATAGAATGTGTCTGCCAAGAGTAGATGCTCAATAAATTACCCGTGAATTGTCAAAAGGAAAATTAGAACAAACGAACACTAAAATCAACATAGGAAACCCAATGAAGTTAGAATTTAAACTAATTTTAGAAATTCTCTAACTCAATGTTTAGTCTCTGGCCTGCCACTTAGATTTTTTTGTTTGTTTGTTTGGAAGTTGTTTAATCTTTTTTTTTAACTTCATTTTCTTAATTTGTGAAAATGTGTTCATTGTGAAAATGAGCACAATTATAGTAATTTCTCTTTAAGTATGAAGTGGACTAATACATTACTGAGAAAAGTTTGTGACCCTTAGTAATATGTCACTAAATCTTTGTTATTTATAAGAAAGATGAATAAGGAAGGGATAGAGGTGAAATGAATCAGGAAGATTAAATGTTAAGTTGCAGGTTCAATACCTAACTAGTCAGAAGTTTCACATATCTACATATAGAATATAACTTTTTGAAATATTTTGGATATAGGTATTTTCAATGGATTTTTTCACATACATCAATGGCAACAACATTCCCAGGTCTCAAAAATACTCCAACAATTACTTCAAAATAAGAATATTTAACTTTTTTTTTCTTGTTGGGTCATATCTGGTGATGCTCAGCGGTTACTCCTGGTTCTACACTCAGGATTTACTCCTGGCGGTGCTTGAAGGACAATATGGGATGCCAGTCATCAAACCCGGGTTGGCCACATGCAAGGCAAATCCCCTCTTGGCTGCACTATCACTCCAGCCCCAAGAATATTTCACTTTTATATAGCAGGCAAAATTCATATAACAGAGACTAAAATTAAGGTATACAAACCTCTTGTGTCCAAGACTCCCATGTGACAATAATTCCCAAAAGAATTATGAAATCATCCATATCTGAAGGATAGAGAGAGAGTACAATGGATAAGGAACTTGCCTTGTACATGGCCATCATGGTGTCAATCCCAAGAACCATATAAAGTTTCCCTATGGCCACCAGCAGTGATCCCTAAACACACCTCTGCCTGTGGCCAAAAAGTAAATAAATAAAAGAAACAGAAATATAAAAACAAAATAAAATTAAAACTTCATATTAAATATAATTAAAATTTTGAACTTTAATTTTTAGTCTCTTAATTTGTAAATTTACACTACATACATCAGGTACAAAATTTGAAAACATTTAAAATGAGTTAAAAAGTATTGAATTGGAAGGACACTGCAGTGGGTCAGGTTCTTGCTTTGAACACAATATACCAGATTTTAATCCCAGGCACCAAATATGGACCCTGAGCCCCCAGGGATGATCCCTGAGCACAGTGCCAGGAATAAAACTTAAGCACTGCCGGATGTGGCTCTGAAACCAAAAATAATTTAAAAATAGGCACTAATAAGAGATAATAACATTTTTCTTTTTTTTTTTTTTCTTTTTGGGTCACACCTGGTGATGCACAGGGATTACTCCTGGTTCTGCAGTCAGGAATCACTCCTGGTGATTCTCAGGGGACCATATGGGATGCTGGGATTCGAACCCCAGGTCAGCCTCGAGTAAGGCAAACACCCTACCCGCTATGCTATTGCTCCAGCCCCATTTCCTTATTCTTATCTACATATTTATTTAGAAAATTATCTATTGAAATACTCTGCCCAATTTCTAATTGGTTCTTCTTTTATGAGTTCTTTGTAAGAGGTAAATTCTTGTACCTGAAAGAATGGATATTATTTTTAAAAAGTTAGAAACAACACATGTTAGAGGTGCTATAGAAAGAATGGAACTTTATACATTATTGATGGAAATGTAAATTGGTGCAACCATTATTAAAAACACATGGAGATGCCTGAAAAAAATTAACATAGAAACTGAATATGATACAGATAGATATCTCACTGCTGGAAATTTACCTGGAAAATACAAATAAAACTAACAAAAATAGACATTATACCATTTGGAGAATTACAATTTCAAAAATAGAAACAACCTAAGTGTTCATTGACTGACAATATAATGTGGTATATAAACACGATGAAGCACTATTCACCTTTAAAAGATGAAACCCTGTCATTTATAATACGAATGGGCCAAGAGAGTATCATATGTACCTAGAGGATATCATATTTAGTGAAATAACCAAGATAAAAAAACCCAAACACTATGATTTAAGCCATATTTAAATAAGTTAGCAAAATCTACAATGCACAGAGAAAACAAACACAAAAATAATAAAGCAAAACAAGCTTTTGGGCCATGAGACAAACTCATGGTTACCAGAAGGGAAGGTAATGAGTAGGTGGGTAGATTGGACAAAGGGGATGTTATAGTGAAGGGCAGAATTGAACTTTTAGTGGTGAACTTAATGTAAAATAAAAGAACATTGATCTATAATGATGCAAACCTGAATCATATGCTATAATATAGTTTTACTTCAATAGTACATGCTATTATTATATACATACCCTTGCACATACACACAGATGTTCTAGTATTTTCTCACAATTAGTAGAATAACTTTCAATTCTCATGTAGGCGATTTAATAGATGATGGCTGATATTTTTCATGTAGAATTGTAGTTTAGTTTGCACATGTCTACTCTTTATAAATTACATGCTAGTTGAGGATAAGATCAAAGGTTTGAACAAGACTTGAAATTCTTTCGATTTAATTTTACGTGTCTTATGTCATGAACTTAATAAATACATGATGAGTATTCTTTGTGCCCAATAAGACATGTCATTAAGTTGGAATGTGAGAAAAAATTATTAGTGTCAGCCTTATGGAAATCTGAGCTGAATCCAAAATTCCCCAACTGAAATATAAATTTATGCCTCACTATTTTTGAATTCTCAATCAGTGACAAAATCTTATTAGAAAAGTACTTGGTAAAATTTTAAGTAAAAGTTAAAGATGACCAAAAAGGAAAGTTTAGGAAATACTTAAATGTTGATATATTCAAGCAGAGTTCACTCCTCACTCCTCAGTGCTATCTGATCTTGAATTGAAAAATCTTAACCCAAAAGGTCTTCAATCATACAGAAAATTAATAGGTCCAGAAAACAGATACTCATAGTTCACATTTAATCTGTTGGGGGGAAAATGGATTTTAGTGAAAACTAAAATTGATAGACAAAATACACTGAGCTAGTTCCTTGATAAACAAGAACTAGAAAGTTCTTTCTTTCTGACCCATAATTTCTTTAAATTCATACATGCTGCCTTCCTACCCAGCTCTGTAGTACTGAAAGCTAAATGTTCAAAACTAGAGCTTTATTTCAATAATTGCTTAATTTTTCAATGCAAAGCCTCTTCATGGATGTAAAATAGATGGTTTTTGCTTTAAAAGTAAATACTGCTTTTTTTCTTCTAGCTTTTTTTAGCTGTAATTATTTTTGTGTCAGAAATATAATTGTACCACATATTGAAAGCTAACCCAGTGGGGAAATAATTTTGCACAATTACAGAAAGTTTTAATAAAAGACTGATAAGCAAAGTTTTGAATTTTTAATGCATTCTGCAGGCGGTTGAGTGCCTTTTGCGATCTCTGTCACTTATCATTAAAGCTGTGTGAAAGGGAGGCCTACCTGTTATACTTGACTTGATGGGCAAAAGTGTACCCTGACAAATAAACGTGAAACAGACAAAAGTAAAAGTGAAAAAAAAATTAAAAACAGTCACAGTTTCATAGCTAATTTAACATTAATGCCTCCCCTTTACCCACAAAAACTTCTTTGTATTTAATATTCTGTTCTTACCTACTTATTAGCCTACCATTGTGATTGTTAAATTTCTACATAGCATATGGCAATAATTCCTTTCTATAAAAGCACATCCCATTTCCAGGGAATGCTTTTTGGCTTAATTTGAAAAAATTGCCTCCGTTTGACAGAGAAGACACTTTTAAACACACACAACCTATGTATTTATGTGCAAGAGAACTGAAGAGTGTAATCTATCTAAGCTTTCAGTGATGAAGGTACCATGAGAGCCATCCCAGGGACTGTGCTGAAAATGCTCCAAGGCTGCAATCGGAATTCTTCCTCCTGATATATCATTCAATGTCTGTCTGTTTCCTTTGATTCTGCCAGAATCTAACAGCCCACCAAAACCTTCTTTAATTTTTCAGGGTGGGGTCCAGTGGGTGTCAATGGCTGCTGTTCTTTTGTACTGCCCAGACATTGGGAAGGAGGGGTCTGAGGACGATAGATTCAGCCACCACCATTATCTCCTTCAAACTGGCACGGACAGTCTTGTGGCAAACATCAAACTGTCACTTGATTTCATGTATCTGCTGCCTAATAAGTTTATTTTGGATCAGACTGATTTGCCAGCATATGCTCAAGATAAAATGTTCAAATGATGCAAAGTGGTATTTTCAAATTATGATCCTGAACACTTTTATCCCCCTTACCCACTAACATGTAATCTAAAAATAAATACTCAGGCTCCACCAGGATGTGACAACTTCAGCAAACAAAATTGAAAATAGCTGCCTTACAATAGTCTCTCCCTCCAAATGAAACAGGAGAAAATATACCTTTAGAGAAAGATACAGCGCCTGTTAAGGAACAGACGAGCTACTCACAGCAGGTTTGTGAAGAGAGGCACAAGGACATAAACAGCGCAGGATGGGGATCAAGCAAGGAAAAAACCAGCCAGCAATCACTGTGCTGAATCCCGGAAGGGGCGCGGGGAAGTGGTCACAGGTGATTGTCATGTGTGATAATTATTATTACTGTACACCTGCTCCTCCGCACTAATTAACTTTGGATATGCAAATCAATCCTATTGCATCATGCCCCTGCTCTCCTCCCCTACAGATAAGAAGATGTTCAGCTGCTGGATTTAATTAGGATAATGAACGCCGGGCCCACGGTGGCTTGGCAGGGGAGGTGGGGGGGAAGCTGTGACTGACCTTTTCTCCCAAAACGTTGACATTTTCTAAGGCTTCTGAGCACTCGAAGTCACCTCCATGGCTGGGACATTGATAGGAGCGGATTGATGAGGTGTCATTAGAGGAGAGACGCCATGGCCCCAGTGTTTGCTGGGAGAATACAGCAGGTGTTCTGACAAGGACACACACCATCACTGTTATTTGCCAAACAATTCTCTTGATTCACTAAAGTCAAGCATGCCAGCATTTCTTTATAAAAGAAAACAAGACTGTTTTTCATAGCCACCAGAGGAGAGGTCATCACTAAATTGCATTTCTGAATTACTTTTCATTTTGCATCAATATATTAGAAAGGTTTCTATTATTTCTTCCCCTCCCAGCCTCCTTTCCTTTGCTCCCCTGCAAACTCCCCCGGTTACCTCTAACCTGCCCAGAATTCTCATGGCATATAAGCAGAAAACATTACGTGATAGTAAGTTTAAAAGGGTTAAGTTTGTTCATATTAATCCCTACAATTCCATTCCTATAACATAAGGTAAAGCAAGGGTTTTTGTGACTAAGTGGAAAGAGAGGGCAGCACAGTGTCGTCTTGTTTGGAAATCTGGTCTGCTTGTTTATCAAAAAATTGTTTTCAATTATATATATATATATGCTTATTTGAATTTCAAATTCAAAGACATGCATACAAAATAATAGTGAGGAACACAGGCCATAATATTGTTCTCTCTCTCTTTCTTTCTCTCCTTCTCTCTCACCATTTACTGGGTTTTAACTTTTTAACCATCTATGTGTAGAGTCTTTTCTTTATTTGCCATTCTGACAATGGAATTTTATAAATTAATAAAATGATACCACATTAGAGCTCTTTTTCTTTCTTTCCCCTACTTTCTTTTTTAATATGTTAAATTATAACAGAAGAATAATTTTAGGTGACTGGCCATATTCACAAAGAGGTGAAATAAAAGCCCCTAAGTATAACTGAACAATCAAACTGATCAGAGCCCAACAAGAAGGCAATGTTAGAGTTTCATTTCTAAAGTAAAGCAGTTAGGTTTCAAAAATTAAGTGGGATTTAAAGAAGAAAGAATGGGAAAGCATTCTGTTTCTATAATAGGTTACACAGCATATAAGGTTTATTTTTAAAAATAAAAATTTTGTGAAACAACAATTTGTTTTTACCAAGAAAGGTTAGTTTTTCTCTAAAAATCTCATTAATAATATAGGATATATTAATACTTATAAATATTTTAATAATATCAAGTAGGGAAGCTGAAAGTATTTAAATTGATCTGTTCTCTAGTAACTAAAAAATGTGTGTCATCAAACCTAGAACTCAAAGATCATGTATAATCTAGTCATATGATTAAAGGAAAAGAACAATTCCAAGAGAAAAACCTCTTTTTTCTGTGAAGTGTTGTACAGTGATGAAATTAAGTTAGCAGGGTTTAGTATCTTACAAAAAGATAGCTACTTGAAGATAATCAACTATAGATTACAATGGGTTGTGGTGTTCCTTACTTTCTGATAATATCCATCTCATAATGAGGTTTTAGCAGCATCTGGCAAAGTATAGCTCTAAAAATCCCACACGTGGATTTAGCACAGAAACAAAAGTGTCATATATTGACAGGGATGTAGTTCAGTGGTAGAATACTTGCCTCGTGTGTGTGAGGCCCTGAACTTGATCCCCGTACCACAAATGAGCACTGGGGGGTTAATATAAATTTATTTGTGTATATTTTCTTTTTTTCCAGTTGCTTATCTATAACCTTTTTGCACGGATTCTATTTACAAAGAATCAGCTCTCTCTCTCAATTTGATTCTTTTTCTCTCAGGATTTCTCTCCAGCATCACAGCTTTGGTTATAAAGCTGGATCAAGAACCCTTACAGGTAGTTTTCTCTCCTCTCCTTGATATTCAATTCCATGTTAAAGTCAGTACAGCTCACTTTATTAAGAATATTCACAAGTATGTTGCCATTTTTATTACAACCCTTATTTGTTGTCAAATTTGGGGCTGCATAATAAGGACCATTGAACCAGGAAGAGTTACCACCTGTTGGGAAATGGCATCTGAATATTTTAGGCTCCTTCATCCTTGGCTACAGACTCCTCCCACACTGAACTCTAGAGTTAGGTAGAACTGTTTGAACCTACAATGTGTATGGTACAATAGCAATACAGCACCAACCTGGGCTCGTTTTTGGCAGTACATCTATTAAAATTAGAAGCACAACCTCAACTTCACTGCACAGAATCGTGGTCTAGGTTAACATCTAGAAAAGAGTTCTAGTTAGCTCAAAACTCATGAACTTTGGACTCCAAATTCTTACTGCCAACATTAATTTGAAAGCTTCATTGAAATTCATTTCTGAGTTTCTCCATTTTGTCTTTCTAACTGGGTTGTGTCCTTAAGCAGGAACCCTCTCAATTTAGGTTCATGATTTTATTTATAAAATAAGATAATAATAGCATATCATATTGTTATATAAAGATTAAAAGATACAATTTATATGTAACGTTCACAGTGAACAGCTCTTAGTACATGTGTCCAATATCAACAAGGTAAATTATTATATGTGATATGTTTATTGATAATCTAGTGGTATCTTTGAGAGATTCCATTGTATATACATCAACAGGGAATTATGAATATTTTAAATATATTGTTTTCAAAAATTCTTTGCATATTTGTAAGGCAGAGCACACTGTATATTTCTCTTGGAGTAAGAGAAGTAAATATTTATTTCTAAGAATCATATCTTTTTTCCTCCAAAGGAGATTGTGAAAGCTAGAAAACTGGATACAAATAGAAAAATGAAATATAGGTCACTGTGATCTTTGCACATGCACTTTGTCTGAATATAGGAAAAACTATCTTAAACTGTTCATTTGAGAATGTGAACACATTTATAAAATGTTTTAACTAATTCTATAAATACTCTATAAATTTTTATATCTAAGTTATTAATACAACTATTTATTGCTTTTATTTTAGTTTTTACTACCTGGCAAGATGAAGTACAATTTACTTTTGAGCTTATGCAGATAAGTTAAAATTGTTCACATGATAAAATTAAACCTTTCCATATTTTAAGGTAGAGATGGTGGGGATTTGACTTAAGGTCACTTTCATCCTGGCTAAAGTGTTGAACATATGATATGACATCTTGAGGATAATTTCAAATTGCTGAACCTTAATTTATAAACTTTAATTGTTTATAAATTAAAGTATATTAGAAATTCTTAATCTTTAATGTACATACTCATCACCCCTACATTTTGACCAAAGGGAAATTGTGATCAGCTGTGGGGTGGCACCTTTGTTTCTATGAAACTCCCAGGTGATGGCTACACTGCTGGTGTGTGGATTGTACAATGAGTTGCAAAGGGCCAGATACATTCTTGGACAATATATAATCTGATATTTCTATAGAGTATTCATGAGAAAGCATGTCACAGTGGCCTTAACAAAGGGTCAATAACAATCACTAAAATGGGTCTTGCACTGTATAGTTACCAAAGGGTATTCACATATATTTTGTTATCACAAATCTTTCTGAGAAGAATCTAAACTCAGAAAAGTCAAACCATTGAGTGAAGATCAGACAGTCATATTGCTGATATGGGCCAAATGCCAACAGATAAAAGACTGATGTCCATGACTACCTTTGTTTTCAATGGGGTTCAAGATCGAAGTCATAGACGACCTAATGACCTCACTAGTTTGATGCAGCCATATTTTTATGCTTAATGTTACCTAAATATTTGTAAAATCTAGTGCTTACCTATTAGAGGTAATTTAATATTTCAATTTTCTTTCATACATTTCCCTTTCTCCCTCCTGCATCCTCTTTATCAAGTGCAGAAAAACCTTTGAGGCCAGCATGTACATTCTGTTTCAATTGCTACAGTACATGAGTTCTAGATCTTAAAGGCCAAAAAGCATCTATTTGACTAAAGAGCTATAAGGCAGCCATAAAAATTATGGATCACAGAAATAAGCAATTAGTGTTATCTTCAATTGCTTTATTGGCAGTATTCACTCGTTAGAATAGAGGCAGCCGTAAAACAGATTGCAACATACTGTATAACAGCATATGGGATTTTACATTATAATGCTATTCTCTGCCAAGAAGTCATATTTTCATTTGAATGCATGGAACAGATTATTGCAGGGTTTCCAGCATTAGAAGTGGATGACCCTCACTTTTTTGTAGTTGTTGTTAAAAGGCAATTCCTGAAGTTATGACTAAATCAAAATAATGGTGCAATAGTGAATAGGGCTATGCTACATGCCCACATTTTGGGCCATTGGAGACAGGCATAGTGTGGAGCTACTGCTGATAATAAAGTCAATCTCTAACGTGGTGGATAGAGGGAGAGTTGAGGGTTTGCCAGTCTTCCAAACCAGCTGGCGTCAATTCTGGAGGAAGCTGCTAACCAACCCATCTTATCACAGCTGAGAGGTGCCACAGAAGCCACCACTAGCAAAGAAGATAGGAATAAAACAATAGGAATAAATGAACAGGATATTTATTTAACATTAAGAGTCATCATCTTGAAATCTACTTGCTGTTTTTACAGAATGGGTATGTGATCATCTTCATATATTGTAGGTGATTTACATGTGTACCTTCAAACACATAGGCTAGAACGTGTTCTAACAGGCCACACTCTCAGGAATCATCTCTAATCTGGAGGTCAAGGGCTTCCTCATCCCTTACACATTGTAGAAATTTCAATATGGCACACCTGGAAACACAGCTTGTCTTTTCAACAGTTCAACTTGGAAAACTAGTAGGAAAAAGTACATCTAATAGATTCTCTTCCCAAATCTAGCCAGTGGCACCACAAATGAAAGCCTTTAAAAGCAAAACTGTTGAAAAGATAGCTTGCATAGTTTCAAATTTGAAGTCATATTGTTACACTCACAGTTGATCAAATAAATATTAATCACCAAATGTATTTATGTCACTTCTTGTGCAATTGCAATATATTTTAAATGTGTTTTTAAGTGATGGATAAAACACACTGGGAGGACAAAAATAAAAATTTTTACATAACCTCAGATACTAGTAAGCTAGTGGCTCATGTAATAATTTACCAGAACAAAGGAATGTATTTTAGCTCATTTCTGTGTGTTTTTGCTACTTTTTCAGATTTAGCATAATTAAAATAATTTGATAATTCTTAGTCTAGGAACAATTAAATATTAAAATGGCTTAAGAATCAATGATTTCAATGAATTTTGGTATTAATCAAAGTGGTTATTTTTAAATCCGCAAAATTTTTAAAATTATAAGAAAATTCCTTTTAAGTTTTGAGAGTAGAATATGCTAAGTAATTACAAAAGTCAGCAATAAGGCAAAAATGATTACCAGGGCAAAAATAAAGAAAAATGTACCACAGAAATGTCCTTTGGTTACTTGGAATAATATTTTCAATCTCTAATTATCAAATTTCTATGAAATAAAATTATATTTTATTCATTAAAGAGTTTGGCTAATAGAGTATTCAGACAAACAAATACATGCATTCTTCAACCCAATGTTATCTGTGTTATATCCATGCCCTATGTCTGGCATTTTGGTATACTATTTAAATTTTTCTTCAGCTATTATGGATGTATTTTTAAAGTTACATAATAAACATAATACCTACAGCTTCTTTTTAAATTTAGAGAAGGTTAAATGTTTCCAGGATCCAAACAGAAAGACCCTTTAAAAACTTGAATGGAAATAAGAACTAAGGCAGTGATTAATCCATACTTTGAGAAAGTGACTGTTGACTTATTAAAGGTGTTCCATAAATCTACAAAATAAAAAGAAATATCTGCCTTTTGGTTCAACATCATTTTCCTCAATGTCCCACCTATCTCCATAATTTGGTTATACTTCTGACTCTGGTTTTACTATTGAGGCAAAGTTATTGGGTTTGAAAGATAGCACTGAAGGATAAAATGTCAATAAGTGTAAGTATGTGGTGTGTGTGTGTGTGTGTCTCTGTGTGTCTGTGTGTGTGTGAGAGAGAGAGTTTTGCTAAAGAGGCTCTTACAGTGTTATGTGAGTGACACCAAAAACTGCAGCAGAAAATGTTGAATTTTTTTTCCATTTATCTTGCCATGCAATAATACTACTTAATTCAGCACTGTTCAGAATAAACAGTGATGAAAACTATCTTGCTGACTAGTTTTTCCTTTCCTTGCAATAAAGCATTTACAGAAAAAAAAAGTATAAGCATCTCAAATAGCCTCTTCTTTGCTGCAAAAATAGACTGCGACTGAGAGTAACTCTTCCAATCAATTATGCAGTACAGTTTTAAGTGAGGAAAATTTCAACATACGTATCACTTCAAAATATACACAGCATATATCTATATGTACAAACTGCATAAATTTTGCAGGGCTACGAAGCATATATTTTGCTACACCACAGATCTGACTGTTAAATTGATTGCAACAAAACTATAATTTCTTTCACTGAAAAAACCAGTGCAATATGAATCTTACCCAGATTATTTAAACTCAGTGGTGTATATACATCTATATGTATGTGGATATAAACAACAGGATTCCTACAGATTCTCCTCAGTAGGCTCCTCTCTAAAATATTATTCTGAAGTTATCTCCTTTAAAAGTGGTGGTAGTAAACTAACATACTTTGAATTTCACAGTGTATGCATGTAGACTCTGAGTCTGTTCTGCATAGAGGGACACTTAATGTTCATTCTCTTTATATACATGCAGGGTACATTAATGGTCTCACTTAAGAGCACTCTTTTAAAATAATGATCTGCCACATTAGCTAGGCAAAGTAACTTAGACTTTTACATACATATATAAATATATGTATATTCATTTTGGCTGAGTTCAGGAATGAGTCTCTGGGCTAAAAGAATTGATCTGTCACAGAGCAACAGATTGCAGCTAGATACTGCCAACAATGGGTAATGACTAATTGTAACAGGAATGAGGGGATAGAGGGGAGGGACTGTTTCAAAAAGGTAAACGAAAAAAATGCTCCTTCCCAAATTAAATAAAATATTTTTGTTTTGGTATTTGTTATTGCTAAATAAAATACCACAGCAACTTCACTCTTAGTAGCTCCTGCTGAGGCTGGTCAATTTGGCAATTACTAAGTGTAGTGAATTTTCTAGCACTGGTTGTCTTTTATTAATATTTATATTTCACTATTCAATGGGGCACCTTTGAAGATTCTCAATGAATTATTATTTTAACACAATCCTTGGAGTTATACACCTAAAACTTAAAGAAAACCTTAACTCTGACTCTCACATTAGAATAATAAGTATACAGTAAGATCTCTTTTTAATAAAAGGGGGAAGAGACTTACGAAGCATTACAAGATCCAAGGTAAAGAATGTTAAGAACTTTTAAATCAATCTCATGTATAATCGCATGTATTGTTTAGAATGTTGCAATTTTAAATTATCTATTTAATCTTCATCAGAAGTTAATAAAATTCCTTTTGCTAATTAGTGTATATAAACATAAATATGTTTATAATGGAAATTTAACCATATAAAATTTTCACTCTACAAAATTACTTAGAACTTGAAGTGCTTTAAAGAAATTAAGTTGCACCAAGATTCAAATGCTTTGGGAATTTTCTGTAAATTTTTCTTTACTACAATGAAGATCAACAAGATTTTCTATGTAGCTGAAGCACACAATATTTTTTGTTCCTTATCATTCTAGAGATTCCAAAGCATGTTAGGTCAAGTATAATACCATATTTTAAAGGTCTCCTTTGTTTAATATTAAATACTTAATTTTAATCAATGAAGTTGTAAGACTGCCCATATGTATTCTTATTCCAAAAGTAAAAAATAACAATTTTCTTATTTTCTTGCTATTCATGTGATCATATTTCATAGAAAAATAGAGAAGCATGCTGTTCTAGAGAAATTGGGGAACACATTATTTTTAAATGTCAATGTGTGTGTTTTGTTTTGTTTCTTGTTTATCTTGCATGTAGTAATGTTATTTAACCCAACTCTGTTCAAAACAAACTGAAGTCAATATCATTCTTTAGGTAACAATCCCCTTTTTTACTGCATCCTAAACTCTTTTGCTACAAACAAGTTGAACATCAGAATTCATATCCACTTAATAGCCACATTAACTATATTTTATCTTATTATTGATAGAAGGAATAAAAGAAGAATGCTAAGGATAGCCCTCCTCTCATAAACATTTATGGATGTTCCTAAACTAGTTTACATTAGGGACAGATAGAATAAGGTCCTAAAAGGGCAAAGGAAGAAATGAAGAACTAGGGATGAAATCCCCTTTCACCTTACTCTACTTAAAAAGAGAGCAACTTTCACCAGAACGTCAAATTCATATACTTGCCATGAGAGCCTGAGATACAGCTCACTTATAGAGCACCTGGTTTTCATGTATGAGGCACTGAGTTGCCTTTGGTATATCTAAAAATATATAAATATAAGAATATCATATGAAACTTTTTAAGCAGCCATTAGGCTGGAAATATAGGAAAAAACAAGTACCATGTGCAGAAAAAATATTGGGGTCAAATTAGAAAGAAGACAAAATAATTTTGCTTATTGATGTTTTTGGTTTTTGTTTTTGTTTTTAATTTTGATTTTCATCCATAGTCGGCTGTGGTCAGGGCTTACTTCTGGTTCTGCAATCAGCAGTCATTCCTGGCAGGGCTTAGGGGACCAATCCCTGAATAGCTGCATGCAAGGCAAGCACCCCACATACTGTCTTATCCCTCTAACCCCTATGTTCTTATTTTTAATATTAATAAATTACCTAGCCTAAATATTAGTTAGTGGTATGTCATATACTTGTAAATTCCCTTTGTTCCAGAGGAATTTGTATGTCATTGGTTGCACATAAAATTCTCCTTTCTTTCCAAGTGTCACGATATATAGAGGGAAAACATAAATAAATTAAAAAAAACATCAATATCATAATCACTGAAAGTATTCTAAAGCTCTTTATATTGATCATAAAACTGTATGAGCCACTTTGTAGATAAACTGCAGCTGACTTCATATTCCAGATGTCAACACAAGTGCATCGATATCTCATCATCACCTATATCTTGTATCAAGCATGGTGCAGAGTCCTAGCCACAGACAGTGGCATCCGTTATGGTCAGCATCTATACCTCAGGTGATGACAGAGATACCGTGATTAGGAAATGCTAGCACAAACAGCCAGATGTCCTTGGAGACAGTACCAACTTCACTGCTGATTATCTTGGAGTAGTTCCAGGTGAATTCTTGCATTCATACATTAATAGTCAACTTCTCTAACATGGGAGCCTACAATGAGGCATCATTGTCATAAAATAAAATATTTCTGTATATATTTTACCTTAATGTGAATAAAATAGCCCCACCTATGACCAAGTTAAAAAAAAGCTAGCATAAATACATTGGAATATTATAAAGGCAAGTCAAGTAAGATCTTGGAAAGGGAAAAGGAATGGTAAACAAAGGAGAAATGCTACCATATGGTGGGGTTCATTTATTTATCATAAAACTGTATGAGCTACTTTGTATATCTCTCTTTTCTTCTGCTCTAGGATGTATAAATTAAACATTTCAGATCTTGGCTGGAGCGATAGCACAGTGGATTGGGCATTTGTCTTGCACACGGCCAACCCAGGTTCAATTCCTCCATCCCTCTCGGAGAGCCCAGCAAGCTACAGAGAGTATCTCGCCCACAGGGCAGAGCCTGGCAAGCTACCTGTGGCGTATTTGATGTGACAAAAACAGTAACAAGTCTCACAATGGAGATTTAATGTTGCCCGCTCGAGCAAATCGATGAGCAACGAGATGACAGTGACAGATCTGAACTAAATGCTTATTCCTGTTTTCCTTACCCAAGTTCAAAATGAGATTTCCTATAATTATTTCTGTAATGTGATCACCTGTCCTTTCAATCCATAATTTCATATGGACTTTTTTGTCAACCAAAAATAAGAATCTGAATCTCTATTTTCTTGTGTTCAGACAAGTATAACAGTATTTCTAAGATGCAAGACCAGTTTATTCACTATCTACTTTTGCTCTCCGATCTCTGTTCCTAAGTTCACTATTAATATTTGAAGGCATTTAATTAGAAATTTATATCCTATTATATATGTATATGTTAAATTTACATACATATACATACTAAAAATATATGTTAAAATCACTATTCATACATAAAGCCACCAGAAAAAGTTTTTCTTACAAAATTAAACCATTTTTAAAAGTTTTCCTAAACATAATTATTTCATGTACTAAATAGGTAACAAATATATCTTCTATCTATGATGTCAACAATGAGCATAATTAATGGCAGATTGGGCTAATAAACTATAAAATAAAAAATTCTTAGCAAATTCTTGACTAATATCACTGTCACTGTCATCCCGTTGTTCATCGATTTGTTCGAGCGGACACCAGTAACGTCTCTCAATGTGAGACTTATTGTTACTGTTTTTGGCATATCCAATATGCCACGAGTAGCTTGCCAGGCTCTGCCATTTGGGCACAATACTCTCGGTAGCTTGCTGGGCTCTCTGAGAGGGGCAGAGAAATCAAACACGGGTCAGCTGCATGAAAGGCGAGCGCCCTACCGCTGTGCTATCCCTCCAGCCCTTTGACTAATATAAAAATTAAAATTCATATTTTAGCTTATCTTTTTCTACATGAACTTGCTTGAAATGCTGTTTAGTGGTTCATCAAATATTGTAAATAAACAGCCATTCCCTTGGAAAGTTAATAAAACCTAAACAAAACAAATGTGTTTGATGTGGCCTAAATCAGTGTAGGCCAAAATTTGAACCTTGAGCTATATATATATATATATATATATATATATATATATATATATATATATATATATATATAGATGGGATCATGGTATCATTGAAATTTGTTAATTTTCTATCACAGATTACCTTTCTGTTCTTCCATCTCTAGTTATTCTGTGCCGTGTTTTAAGATGGGAAATTATACAGCTAAACCCCACTTGTTTCCCTTCAGCAACTCAAAATTATAGCTGGAAATTTCATAGCATAGATAAAAGTGAATATTGGCCTCAGGGTTGCCACTGAGAGCAATTCTCACCTTATTCTTAGTTGCCCTCCACCCCCCAGCTTTTCCAAAGGGGACAATGGCTCTTGAGCCAAATTTTGCATGCACATGATTCCTTCCAGTTTGCACTGCAGTGTATCCTACTTCTTCACTCTGAGGAGCTGTCCTTAGCTACTTCGACCTCTGTTCCTGCAGGTGACAGTATGGCTTTCTGCTGATTTATTAAAAATCTCCCATTTTATGGCTCCTGTGTACTCTCTGGAGTGTGATCATGTGACCAGTATAATGACAATCTGTCTCCCTGCTAACATTTCTCCACTTTGGTTATTTGTTTGATAGAGTGAGGAGCTTCCCTTTTGTTGCCCTTCATCAGAGCTTAATGTCTTTACTTTGGGATCAATATACTTTATGAATAATTTTATTTCCTTCTATTTTTATGGTCTTTTCTCCTCATTATCATACTGAGTTTATTAGCTGGTGCTGTCAGTATCTTTACCCTGTCATATGTTCCTGAGGTACAGTAAATATCACTTGTGTTGTAATTAATATGCACACCCTCTGCAGTAATTAAAGTACAGACCCCTTCAACCAGCTGAGCTTCCTACACTAATTCCACCTTATCTTCATAATGAACTTATTGTAATCTGAAACTACTACTGAATATTGTTCTGTAAGGCTAGAAGAATGAAATCTAACGAGATGCAATAATATTTGTGAACATGTTAATATAAAAAATGAATTTAATTAGTCTAAATCTAATTAAATTTCCCATACAATTAAAAGCCTCCCCTTTCCTCCAGTTTTTAAAAACTAACAAATGGCTCATTATTGCCCTTTCAGTTATTCCTACAAAGAAGCATAGTGGACAAATATTTTTTTTCTTCATAAGATGCACAGAACAAAATGTATAGGAATCATGACATAGTAGGAAAATAGTACTTTTAAAGAACTGCTATATAAGATAAGATACTTTTTTAAGAGTTTAGACAAATCAAAGATATGATCTTTGTTCAAAAGAAAACCTCAAGTACAATACTTTATTAAGACCATTTAAAAATTTAAAAATATACTATATTCTTAAAATATCTGATAGCATATGGACACCCAAGTTACATAAGTGTGCACTCTCTTTCCTAAAGAACTTATATTTTAATGAATAAAATTAATATTGTAGTTCAACAGGTATTTAGTGATAAATTTATAGGGACAAAATAGGTAATGGTTATCACAGAATTGCTAAGCATGAAAAAAGTTTAGTATCTTGATAGAATCAAAACATTGGGCAAGACCTAGATGTTGCTGCATATATTCAGATTTTCTACAGATGAGTTTGTGTAAGTCAGGAAAAATAAGCTCATATCTCAAGATATATAATTGGCACATTGCAGAAACATGGTGGGAAGGAACGTGTACATTTAATAGTGTGTATTTACATTGTCAGGAAACATTTCAGCAAGGAAAGCGAATGTTTAACGTGAGGCTACAGTAAAAAGAGAACAGACATATAAACCTGAAAATTTGGTGAAGGGTCAGACATTACCCAACAATGACAATGTTCTTGGATTATTTCAAGTGGACACAGTTACCAGTAGGGTAGAGTCCTGCTTTTTTTTTTTCTTTTTGGGTCACACCTGGCGATACACAGGGGTTACCCCTGGCTCTGCACTCAGGAATTACTCCTGGCGGTGTTCGGGGGGATGTTGGGAATCGAACCCAGGTAGGCTGCATGCAAGGCAAATGCCCTACCCTCTGTGCTATTGCTCCAGCCCCTAGAGTCCTGCTTCTAGTTATTCACTGTAATAACTTAGACCTCAATATGAAAGAAATCACATCCAAGTCTGTATATTGAGCTAAATTAGTGGATAGCATAGTATTGAGGTACAACACACACACACACACACACACATATACACACAGATGCACAAATGCACACGTACAGGCACAAATACCATCTTGAGAATTTGGAATTTGTTTAGTGGGAAAAACACCTGCTAATTAGAGGAAGACATTTACTTCTTTACAATAGTTCTTTTAATTCATTTGATAGTTTTCCTTAAAATTAAAGCTGGAAGATTTATAAGCTTTGGTACCGCATGTAGTACCTGGAAGTGATCCATAACAACATTTTTACAAACTCTACCATTATCAATTCCTTATTCTGATCCTTTTGAAACAATGAATGGTTAACTATCCAAGAAAATGAACATCTCCTCTAAGTTGGACTTACACGAACTTAATTAAGAAAGAACAGAGAAGAATTAGCATTCATGAGATGATCTCTGTAGGTATCAGTGATCTTAGATATGTGACTATTTTGGGCAATATTGCCTATTCAAACCCCAATTACCACCATTTGTACCAGATATTCTTTCATTGTGTTTTCCCCTATTTCATCCTAGGTCTCTAGTTTGATACTGCACTTTTTGAAAAAATATTATTTATGTACAGGTTTGAGAAGTCAAAGTTATTTCATCACCTAACATACTAAAGAGAGTCTCTTGCCCGCACGCCTGGCTGTCTTCCCCGGGGCCCCTCAGAGGGGATGAATTCCAGTGGCGGCCGAAGACCACAGGAACTTAGCTACAGCCTAGCTACAACCCTCTCCACATGTTCAGACAGGCCTCGTGCATGAAGGTACCGGCAGAGGAACCGAGGTGTGTGTAATCCCATCAACAGCCAAAATCCAGAGAAAGACTTAAAAGCAAGCTCTCAGAAGAGAGTGATGCAAAGAGTCTCTTGTCTGCACACCTGGCTGTCTTCCCTGGGACACCTCGGAGGGGATGAGCTCCAGCTTCCCTCACCACCCCGAGCAGAGCTCCCAGCGGCCAAGGACCACCGGAACCTAGCTACAGCCATGCTGGAAGGTCCCTCTCCACACGTTCGGACAGGCCTCATGCATGAAGGTACTGGCAGAGGAACCCTGGTGCGTGTAATCCCATCAACGGCCAACATCCAGAGAGAGACTTAAAAGCAAGCTCTCAGAAGCGTTATCTTTAGCCTACTTCTCCCTCTGTGAAAAACTGGCAATCTTCTGAGAGTTTCCTGCTCACATGGGACAGCCTTGCAAGCTTCCCATGGTGTATTCATATGCTAAATCCAGTAACAAGCTGGATCTCATTCCCCTGACCCTGAAGAGCCCCCAGTGCAACATCGTTAGGAGGGCCGAGTTGAGATAGACTTCTAAGATCTCAGGGAAAGGACGAAATGAGAGGTTACTGAGCCTGCCCGAGACATCGGTGATTAACGGGATTTTGTGATTTCGTGATTTGTGAACATACTAAAGAAAAATTAAATTATATGCAAGTAAATCTAGTCCTTATTATTACTAAGTAAGTCCTAAGTAGAAACCATATAAGAAGATGACCTAAATAAATAACTTCGGAGGATCTTGTTGTAATGTGTTGAAGCATATTGTGAAATGTTTATAAAAATAAAGTGACAAAAATAATGTTAATTCTGACTAGAAGAGGGGAACATATTCAGAAAGAATTATGATAGCTGGAGCAATAGTCAGTGGGTAGGGCATTTTGTCTTGAATGTGGCTAATTCAGGTTCAATCCCTGGCACTGGAAATGGTTCCCTGAGCCCTGACATGAATGATCCCTGTGCAGAGAGCCAGAAGTAAGCCTGGAGCACTCATGGGTGTGATCCTAAAACCAAAACAAAGTATATGATAGGAGTAAATAGAGACCCTAGAAATTATACCTTTAAGTTTCCTACTTTATTTCACTACTAATTTTGTTACTACTAAAAATTGAATACAGAAAGTCAGTCCATTTTCAATTAGAGAAAAGAAAAAGTGTATATTGACTGGCTGAGTGGGTATATCTCTATGTGTAAGCACTTGTATATATAAGAAAGCAAAAATTTTGAATTCAGAAAATTATGTGATAAGAAATTTGTTTCATTGGATTATTTCAACATTTTAACTAAAAATCCAATAACTCATCTTGACTGACATTTGTTCATATTTAAACTCAGTGTTTAGTTCTCTGAAGACCTTAACCTAATATGAAAGAATAATTTCAAACAGTAGAAAATATTATAAAAATTAGCAACAGTTTGCTCATTAATCTGCATCATAGAAATAGTTCTGTATAAAATATTCTACTTTGATTAAGTAATTTGTGTAACTCCTGGTTTATTCTCCATACTCAACATAGTTTCTGGCAATGCTAGTGTTTATGTGTTGACTTAAAATTTATTATGCAATACTTCTAACTTTGCAATAATTTTTCTTGCAAACAAAGCAAACAATAATGAGATTAGAATCTAGAGTAGAAACAATTCAATGCAGGATTTTAGTTCCTAAACATGGGGCAGGAAGGGGGTGTTATTGTTTGGTTTGGGGTCACACCTGGTGGTGCCCTTCTGGTGTGCACCTGGTGTCACACCAGGGCTAACTCTGGCTCTAAACTCAGGACTCACTACTGGTGGGCTGAAGAGGGACCGTATGGAATTCAGGGATCAAAACTGGGTTGAACAAGTTCGAGACAAGTTCTTTACCCACTTTACTATCTTTCTGGACTCTGGAATATGTGTTTTGAGTGTTTGTTTAGGGGCTCAATCGAAAGCTTTTATTTGTTGACATGCTTTTTATTATGTAACAGCTTTCCTTCAATATATTTATAAGAGACGTGCCATTAAGAAATGTTTCATAAGTGTCATGGTATCTACTCTAATCTCCTAGTCACTTTATTCATTGGAAGTTACCAAATGCTTCTGACCTGTCATCCACCAAATATATGTCACTCAGTGCCCCCTGGATATCTACCTTTAAAAAAAAAAGCATATGCCATTTGCATCTGAGGCTGCTACCACCACACTGGATTGTTATAGCTCCCTCAGTGGGTGGTATCATCTACTTTGGGAAACTAAATCATTGTCCCTTAATAATGTCCAGCTGAAACAAAGACTAAACCTTGATAACTAAATGATAAGATGGAAAATACAACATTCCAGAACACTTATAGAAAAAAAAATCTTGGAAAAAAGTCATTAATAAGGAAGAGGAAGATTTGAGATTGTTTTACAAATTTATTGTTTGGGTAAGATAGTTACAATAGTTAATGCTTATGGTCTTAGTGTATAGAGCTTATGTCCCTTCATCCCCACAAAGAACCCTAGACCCTCCACTGCTTTCCTCATTGCTACTTCTATTCTGCCTCTTACTTTCAACCTACCTCAACTGATTGTAATCTGTATTGTAATCCAAAACCAAGAGTCGTCATTATTTGATGCTGTGTTTTCCCTTATCTTATTTCTCTTCATACCACTGATGAGTGACATCGCCTGGCACTTGTTCTTTCTCTTACTTATTTCCCTTAACATGATGCTCTATGAGTCCATCCAAGTTGCAACAAAAAATAGGTCTCATTTTTTTCTTATTGCAGCATAGCATTCCTTTGTGTATATATACCACAACTTTTAAAATCACCATCTGTTATTGGACATTAAGATTGTTTCCCTTTCCTGGCTATTACATGTATCACTGTAATGAACATAGGCATGGGTATAAATTTTGAAATAAATGTTTTTGTATTTGAGGATAGATGCCAAGAGGTAGAATTACCAGGTCATATGGAAGCTCTAGCCTTAAGTTTTTAAAAATAGTCTCCATACTTATTTCCTACAGGCTCTTCCTGATGACATTTCCACCAAAAGTGAATGTGGCTTTGTTTTCCACCACATCTGCCAATACTGGTTGTTTTCAAACTCTTTGATAGCTGTTTTGGGTTTTAGCATATTAATTTAATGCCCCTAAACCCTGATAAAGTACCCAAGTATCCAAAGTACCCAAATACATACTTATGCATATTCTTTTCTCCAATAATTTGAAACTGACTTTTGTATAAAATACAAATAATATTTATTTATTCTTTTTCCAGAATTGGGGAAAGCTTGATCATGCATATAATACCAGTTAATGTGTCAAATGTTAGAATTTTTACAATTTTCTTCTGCAGTTGTCACTTTTCTTTTGACATAAATGCCCCAATTACATTGTCAGATATACAAGCAAAATAAAAAATTCCTTTTAGCCTTCCTCCCCCACTCTTGCCATCTTACTGAATGAGATTCTAAAATGAAATTTTAAGTTTGCAGAATTCCTGTCTCAAGTTAACATAGAAATGATTGAAGGCATTTTAAGTACACCTGAACAACTAATTTAATGGGGAAATATCTTAGAAATTTTAACTGGAAATATAACAAGATTGTTGGTATGTATATAGAAAGATCTCTCACAGTGAAAATAGCTTGGGTAAAATCTATCTTTAATACTCAGATTCGTTGACTTCTTTTTACCTAGTTATATTTAATATAAAGAAAATGCTACTACTAAGTGTCTATCATGTTTGGATGAAAGTTCTTGGTCATGTATTGAGGTGTGACGATTAAGGACTAGAAAATTTTTCTTTTATGTGCACTGTCCTGTGCTATTGTACTATTGTTCATCAATTTGCTCGATCAGACACCAGTAACGTCTCCACTGTGAGACTTGCTGTTACTGTTTTTGGCATATCAAATACACCATGGGTAGCTTGTCAGGCTCTGCCCTAAAGGCAGGATACTCTTGGTAGCTTGCTGAGCTCTCCAAGAGGGACAGAGGAATCGAACCCAAGTTGGCTGCATGCAAGGCAAATGCCCTACCCGCTGTGCTATTGCTCCAGTCATATTAAAACAGAGAGTTTGAATATATAGTACAAGAATCAAGATGCTTGCCTTGAATGCAACAGATTCCAGTTGAGTCTCTGGAACCATACTTTATGTCCCAAACTCTGCAAAATAGCGACCTCTGAACACAGAGGCAGGATGAATAATCCTGAGCACCACCATTTGTTGCCAGAGACTCTTCCTCCAACAAAACCAAAAACAGAATCACAGAGCACCTGCTCATTCAATGTGGCCAATTTCTAAGCCAAGTTTAGACCTTCATTATGAACTCTGAAGAACAGCAAAGATTCTAGTGTCTCGAGTTATTTGGTCAGATTGCCTGCTAAGAACAGGCACATGGTAGAGGGAGGTACAAGGACACCTCCAATGTAGAGTGGCAGCATCTCTATGAGCTGGACATACTCACCCACTCCAGATGAGCTACAAACCATGCTGACTTGCTCAATTCCCTGAATAATGCTGAATGAGCATCTTCAAGATGGGCTACTTTTACCCATACACCAACAATCTCAGACTTGGCATGAAGAATCTGAGGAATACATGGGTCCAGAAAGAAAGGGTTGGTGAGTAGGCTATGTGCTGGCGCAAAGTTAAGAGGTGTGTCACCATATCTAATTAGGGAACCTTCCACAACAACACAAGACTTTACTTGTGCTGGAACCTGCAGCCACTTCTCAGAGTACTGGTAGCTGCCCTGCCCTTTACATGCCCAATTGCATGTGCCAGTTCCATTCCTTGAGGCAGTTGCAATTACCTTAAAGCACAGTGTGGATTTGGCCTCTTTAGAAACAACACAACTGGTCTCTGCTGGTCAGAGGCAGACACACACACACACACACACACACACACACACACACACACACACACACCTTCAAAGCTGTAGACAGGTTGCTCTTAATCAAAAAGCCACTGTGCCAGTCTCTCCTCTGCAACAAAAAATGTTATCAAGAAATGGAGTATGATTGCTAAATAGCAAGTTGTAAGAGACCAGAACACCCTCGGCAGAACAGAGATGCCCTCCAAATGTCGTGCTGTTTTGCACTCCTATGGAGCCCAGGCTGACCCATGACTGTGTCTTCCATGCAGCAGCCATTCTCTCTACGTCAAGGGTAGGTTTCCTGCAGATAGAGTCTACAAGGGAGATGGGCAGGCACCAACGGGTCCTGATGTGTGCATACAATAGTGCCATCCACTGGAGCAGGCAGCGGAGTCATACTGGGTCAGAGGCTGCATTTGGATGCCACAAGCACCTGTTGATGGCCCCGCCAACAAGGGACAGTTAGCATCTACCTGAGGCCCAAGAAGTTGTGCAGAATCTGGTGGCATAGGCACCTAAATGGCAGGAGGGTCACAGGTCACATGTCCCCATTGTGTCTCAGTTGCAGACCAAGATATGTATCAAGACTAAGTTCAAACTAAAGACCCACAACAAAGTGTTGAGTGAAGAAAAGGGACACTAACCACATTTTCCAGTGATGGTATTTTGAGTTTATTTGTTTTTCTCTGATTTTGTTAAAATGAGCAACCATATATTTTGTTAAGTGGATGCTTTTAACATTTAAAGTGTCACTTTTTCTTATCAAAATTTTTGACCTCTCAAAGTTTTAAGTGTTCAAAATAGAAGTATCCACCATATATTAAGAGGAGGGTGGGGAGGAGACGTATCAATAGAATAAGCCAGAACTAATATTTTAATTATATTCTGTTTATGTAATTCTCCATACCCAGTATTGTTAACCAAAGTACTGTTAAAGCCTTTGAAAAGAAAAAAAATCAGATACTTATTTTTAGCTAACACAGTTTGGAATCTATATCTGAATCTTATAAATGATATGGTTACCTATGTGCCTTTGAGAAAATGCTAAAAAACTTTTCTGGGCCTCAGAGAGAAAATATAAGTTGTGAACTTTAATAGCTATGCCTTCCAAAGTAGAACAAAGGGAAAGAATTATTGAGGTAACTAAAACAAAGCAAGAAATACTGCAGAAAAAGAGAAAAATATTTTTCCCCGGGTCTGATTCTAGCAGCTCAGAATACATGAAGGAGATGAATGAACTGAAAAGCTGATGAGATAGATGCTGAGCTATTATTTCTTGTGATGCTATGAGATATTTATAACAACAACAACAACAAAATCTTTTGAAAAGAAAATCAGCAACCAGTTTCTCAAGAGCAAACAACCTTTAGAATTTATTATCAAGATTATACTTTAAACACTCGTGCATACTTAAACATTTTAATAATAAATTTAAAATTGTGCTTCACTTGTCAGCTGTGTCTACATTCAGATCCTATTTTCAGAATATGAGGGAAAAATAATAGTAACTGCAATAATAAAGGTAAATTTGAAGAAAAAAATTTCAGACTATTTTCATCCTAAAACTCTAACCAAATCAGAACATTAAAAAATAACACATTGTTTTATGTATAGTGCTTAATTTGGTGGAGCCCCACATCTGGCAGGGGCTACTCCCAAGCAGTGTTGAGGGAAATGTGTAGTTGCACTCAGCCCTTTGAGCAATCTCTCTAGCCTGTCTGTCACTGTCACTGTAGCACTGTCATCCGGTTGTTCATTGATTTGCTCGAGCGGGCACCAGTAACGTTTCCATTGTGAGACTTGTTGTTACTGTTTTTGGCATATCGAATATGCCAGGGAGCTTGCCAGGCTCTCTAGCCTAGTGATTTATTTTTTTAATATTTAAAGTAAGTTTCTGTTCCAGAGGTTCCGGAACCCAGCCACAGCCATGCTCAAGGCCACTCTGCACACACTTGGATGAGCTTCACGCATGAAGGAACTGGCAGAGGAACCGAGGTGTTCGGGACCCAGGTTGAGATCTCCAAGCCTGCTGGGATCGGGACTGGGCCTCCTCCACCCAGGTTCTCCCACCTTCCAGTAGTTTGGCAGCCACACCCAGAAACTGCCCCCAGCACTCTGTAATCCCATCAATGGCCAAGATCCAGAGACTATAAAACAAAGCTCCCGAAAGCATGCAGCTTCATTGGCAGCCGGGAGACCTCTTATCGCCTAGTTCTCCCTCTCAAAGAACCTGGTAAGATACCTAGAGTATCCTATCCACACGGCAGAGCCTGGCAAGCTCTCTGGCATATTTGATATGCCAAATACAGTAACAATGATGGGTCTAATTCCACTGACCCTGAAAGAGCCTCTAATGTGTCACTGCTGCTGAAAGAGAGGCTGCTAAAATCTCAGGACTGCCACAAATGGAGACATTACTTGTGCCCGCTCAAGCAAATTGGTGATCAATGGGATGACAGTAATACAGTGATACAGTGAAGTTTCTGTTAAAAGTTAAAGGACATTATGGAATACTCTTAAAACAACAATCTCTCTTACTTTTCTCATTTAAAATAATAATAAAATAACACACATAGATTATTTGAAATTCCCCCTGTTAAGATGTAAGTCCTAGAATCCAGGACATTACTAAAACATGTTATTTCACCCTTTGATTTTCATAATTACATGGTTAGAAGACCATGTTTTCTGTCATTGGCAGTATTTTATGCTACTTTTATTTTATAATATTGGCTTTCACCCTCTGTACTTCCTCTCAGTCTAAATATATACAAAATGGTGGAACATGCTATTCTGATACACTAAATTATTTCAAATTGGCCTTGGATATTTTATGTATCTCACAAAGCTCTTGGAATGAAGAGATTCTTTGCATGTGGAAGAAAACAAAACCCATTAGTTGTACCCCTTTTGTAACATTTGCTAAAATCAAATCTGCCATGTATTCTTTGTCAAATAAGACTTTGTCTGATATGCCATATCAAAGCAACTTGTTGACAAGTGAAAAGTAAATTATACATGTGGTAAGTTTTTGTCTTG
The DNA here is from genome assembly GCF_027595985.1 of Sorex araneus. Taxonomy (NCBI): domain Eukaryota; kingdom Metazoa; phylum Chordata; class Mammalia; order Eulipotyphla; family Soricidae; genus Sorex; species Sorex araneus. The sequence goes on from NC_073313.1 coordinate 320,980,726, forward strand.
GTTTGCTTTGGGGGATTATGTGTGTATATGTGTGTGTTTGTTTTCCTTTGTTTCAGTTTGTTTTTTGTTGTTGTTGTATAATGCCAGTCAGTTTGATATTTTTTTTTTGGTCATGGCAGAGACTTAATTGAACAGGTTGTTTTATTTGTAGATGTTTAACGTACAGTTTAATAGGCATAACATAAATGGGATTTTACAATTAAAATATAATTTGAAGATAAGAGACTGAGTAGGAACTGAGACACTCATGAATAACCTACACTGACTTCTGATTCAAATTTACTTCTAATTTGTTTTTTCAGATTTCATGACAAACTTTGTTTCAAAAAAGATAAAAAGGGATGTTATGTAAGAGGATTACATTTCATGACTTTAACACTAACAGAGCGTTCACTATGATTATTTTGTTTTCTTTGAGAAATCATAACATTATTTCCTGCTCACATTCTTTCTAAAAAAAGGAGGCCCCCCCAAACAGTGCTCATGGGGCCCAAGGGGCCACTCCCAGCAGTATTAGCCTGGCTGTGATGGCCTGATAGTGCAATGCTAGTAGGACTGGTAATGCAGTGTTGTTTGGGCCCAGCAACGCGCAGAGCCTCCAGGGCTATACCATGTGATGCTCAGGACATAATGTTCTTTTTTCAATGTGACTTTGACACAACTCCTATGAAGAGACGAGGTTACATGCTGTGTATACTAAGTCCCCTAAAAAATGGGCTGGCTTTTCGGCTGTTTTGATAACAGAAGATGGCAGGAGTGAAGTAACAGACTTTTGTGGTCACTAAAGGTCATGAAATTTCTGCTTTGGTAACTTAAATACTTGTTCTTAAAAGCTGTTTTGAAGTCCAGCTGCAGAAAGGCTGCCATGCTGTTATGAAGCCTAAACCCAACCCAAAGGAGAAACCACATGAAGGTTACGGACTACAAAAACAAAAAGGAAGTAGCCCCCACTGCCCGGACCTCCCTTTTTATCTAAATATTAACCACTATGGGCTGGAGCAATAGCACAGCGGTTGGGCATTCGCCTTTCATGCCGCCAACCCGTGTTTGATTCCTCCGCCCCCCTCGGAGAGCCCGGCAAGCTACCGAGTGTATCGGGCCCCCACGGCAGAGCCTGGCAATCTACCTGTGGCATACTCTATATGCCAAAAACCAGTAACAATAAGTCTCACAATGAGAGATGTTACTGGTGCCCGCTCGAACAAATCCATGAGCAATGGGATGAATTGCTCAAACTAACCACCACCTTTCTCAACTGCAATCCAAGAGAGATCCTAAGCCACAGACACCCAGCTGAACCCCTCCAAGTGTCAACCTTCAAAAACTATGAGAAATAACAAAACAATAGCAGTTTGAAACAATATCAGTGAGGAAAATCAATTTACTAATTGATTCACTTAATATAACAGATATTATGTACACAAAAGTTTATTGAATATTAACTCTTGGGCACAAACCTGAATGCTGAATCCTGCAAGACTCCCATCCACTGGCTCTCACTCTTGGCTGTAATAGTTTCATTCATCTCTTTCTCCCCAAACTTCCCCAACTATTTTAGACTGGATTTATTGCACTTATTTCTTTTGCTGGTATTATAAGTTGTATGAAGATTTGATTATAAACTTCTACATTCAGAACCTGAATTTAGTAACATTTTATTGTTGGCAATTTTGTATTCTTTTGGAGTATTTATACCTCACATTGCTAGAGATTACTGGCACATATTTGGTTAAGAACCATCAATGCAAGAAAATGACACCATTTGTTACCATGGTACAAACTAATAATGAATGATAATTTTAATACATTACTTCTTTAAATGGTTGACTCTTTTAGTTAGCAGAAAAGATGATTTTTGCTTTAACATGTTGACTATTGCTACCAACTTGTGTATTTGCAGCAGTCAAAAAAGTAGGCAGGGCTGCTTTAGTCAACAGTCTTTATGTAATGAAATAATTATGCCTTACATTGATTTTCTTTTCTTTTTTTTTAATTTGTCAAATAACCTGCCCCTGCCTCAAGATAACTTTGACTAACTGTTGCCTAAATCTGAAATAGGCCTGGATTTGATGAAGGTAGTATTCAGGCCTCCAAGTTACAATCTTTCTTCCTACCACTAGTCTATGCTGTTGCACTAAGTACTGAATGCTCAAGCCATGTCCACAGCATGCTGAAAGGATCGGTTTTGTCTAAAATTTTTAACTCAGGTGGAATAAAAGTAAAATACTTAGTTGCTTCCTTATATTTCAAACAGTTGTTTAAAATTCTGTTCTAAAATATATGTACTATAGTTAAGTTTTTAAATCTGAGTTTTAAAAACATTGTCAACTCAGAAAAGAATATTGAGACACATCATATTTTTAGTACCCTAATTTTTGACAGAAGCAATATTTTTCTCTGGTCATGCATTCTTCTAAGTTTCAGTTTGTAATTTTTCCTGGTATTCTCCCCATATTTTATGTACATTTAAGATTAAATGAATTCCCAAATCCTGTGATTTTTAACTCAAATCTTTTCTTTGCCTATCTATTTCATACCTTTTGTATTACTTTATTTCTGAACTTCAGTGGCTGGATGTTTAAAAAGATAAATAGCTATTGTTGTCTCATCTGTGTGAAGTCCTATATTAAGGGGTTTATTTGTCTACCCACTAATATGATGATGAATAGTTTCTAAAATTATTTCTAGTCTACAAATGAGAAAAACTGGAAAATTCTCAAAACTAAGTCATTTGCCCAGGGTCATAGCAGTAGTACAATCAGCATTCGAATTAGATGAGAGGACCAAGAACCTCGTGATTTATCCTACTTCTCAAACTCATAGACAAACTCTAATCTATCAGGAATTGTTGATTTAATGTTCCTTTAATGTTCCTGAAAACTTTTCATCAGTATATTCTAGAATATTTTTAACTACCGCCAAAATAATCTTCTATCTCCCAATTAACTCCCACTCAACCTCTGCTCTGTAGCAGGTCCATTGTCAAGGCTTTGGACATAGTCTCCCTTTACTCAGCTAAACAACTTATATTCTAAAAGAAGTACCTATATCCACTTCAAATACTCTAAATTCTTCACCAATCTAGCTATTCATACTCCTCAAATAACAAATTGTGTGCAGAATTCTATTTCCATGATTGTCCTCATGGGATAATAGACTATTTCTTCCATCCTTGAATTTAGTCCTTCCTTACTTTTATCTCAACATTCCTATATTCTTTCATCTCTCAAAAGCCTCTGAACACAACTTTTGCTGCAGGTTCCCTATAGCATAGTATAATTATATGCTTGCAAAATTCAGATAGAAACATTTGTAACTGTGCATATTTTCTCTACTAATCTATATGTTTTATGGGGATAGACACAATTTTTGTGTTGTCCATCTAAGAAACTTATAGTTTTTAATACAAAATATGATCAACAAATATTTCATGAATACATATTTGCATGCATGAATGAATAAAAAAGCATTGGAGACCAAATTAGTTTCATTTTTCAGCATATATAAATAATGCTTAAAATTGAATTCAAATGACTAGCTCTTACTAAACCTCTAGAAACCTTTATACTGCATGTTACTAATTTGAGTGTTGTCAAACTGCACTTCACAGGTGTTTAGTTAGTAGAATCAAACATTTAAGTAGTTTCAAAGAAAATTTTAGAAATTATTTTTGATACACCAAAACTTCATAAAGTTGGTTGTTAATATTTATTTGATTTGCTATAAAGCATCTCATGTACCTTAGGGCTATCATCTTGTCAACATTTTAGCAAACATTATATCATTGAAAATATATAAATTACCCAAATTATCCATATTGTTATAAACCAAAATGGCAATGGTAAACTGAAGGTCTTGAAGAGTGAGTGGCCACAAGAAGTAAAAACTGTCTGCTCTTTTATATAATTTTTGGTGATTTACATTTGTAAAGAGAAATACACAATATAAATAGTATGACTGTACATGATTTTTCTTTCTTTCTTTTGCTTTTCTTTTTTTTTTAGTACAATAGACTTTATTTGTTTTTTTTAGGAAGGGGAAGGAGGGAAATAAAGTATGTGTGTGTGTGTGTGAGAGTGAGAGGAGAGAGAGGAAAGAGCAGGAAGAGGATAGAGAAAGAGAGAGAGAGAGAGAGAGGAGAGAAAGAGGAGAGAGCAGGAAGAGGGGGGAGAGAGAGAGAGAGAGAGAGAGAGAGAACACAGTCTTCTCCAGAGACAGAGATAACCCCCACATACACCTCAACATCAGAGTCAAAGCATGAAAGTGCACATCTCGAGAGGGGAGATGCAGGAACCACATTACTTGAGGGACAAGTGTGCTCAGTCACATGGGCACAAACAGCACTTGGGCTCAAGCAGCGTATGCTCGTGATTTTTTTTTTATTTCTTAAAAAAATAAATGACCCAAATTAGTAAGCACTGGAAGAAAAAAAAAAGACTTTGTTTTTATGCAAAAAAAAATTAATAAGATTTCAAGCTGAAATAATTGGCTCTTGGTAAAATTCACTATCAAGTGGAAATTCATTTTTAATCATGAGATGCATTTTTTCTGTGCTATTTTAGCTGTTTCAATTTGCTATTTAGTAGTGCCCTGAAATATTAATAATTTGTTTAATAAATTCCTTCTAACTCTTAATAGATTTTTAATGAAGAAATCTATCTTAGAGATCTGTGTAAGAACTTACTATACACACTTTCTGAAAATGCTAAATTACTGATCTCTTATTACATTTATTTGAACCTCTCTTTTTTATTTGCTATTGTCTGTGTTCATGTATTTTTAGACGTTTTGTGAAATTAAAAAATTAGTGAGCTATGAACTATAAAAACAGGAATTTTGGAATAAGAAGCAAAGTGTAGCACTATAGTATCATGGTATCACTGTCACTGTCATCCCATTGCTCATCGATTTAATCGAGCGGGCACCAGTAACGTCTCCATTGTGAAATTTGTTGTTACTGTTTTTGGCATATCTCAAATACGCCACTGGTAGCTTGCCGGGCTCTCCAAGAGAGGTGGAGGAATCTCTCTGGGTAGGCCTGGGTCAGCCACATGCAAGGCAAATGCCCTAACCACTGTCCTATCGCTACAGCCCAGCACATATAGTATCAAGTTTTTTTAAAAACTTTATTGCAAATGTCTATATCAAATCACTTCTAATTAATCTCATCACTGAGATATGCCCTTAGTACTTAAAACACTGTATGAGAAAACATTGTATGACACTGCAGGTGGGGAAAACAGTCCCACAGTTTCTATATTATACTGGTTTGTTGTTGACAAAACATGCACCTAGTCTTTCATTATACAGGGTTGAATAAAGGCCAAGCTATAACAGCTCCAGTTAAATTCCTTTCTCCATGCTGATTTTCAGCCCATAGGAAAGTCAGCTCTGGAGTTTGACAGGGTCAAGGTACATTCTATCAGAAATCTGGGAAGCTGATTCTTCTGCTTTCTTCTCTCCTGGATTATGCCAATAAAACAAAATGCTCATCTTTGGATATGGGTAAATTTGCAGAGAAAGGATACTAATGGCACTTTCATACTGCAATCCATTTTTTACCCCAGGAGAAATTTATACAGGGATTATCTCTGTAGATTTTGGAGACAAACTGGTTGTGAAAATCTGGTGGGCTTTGCAGTCACTCAGTTCTGGATTGGATCTCTGGCACCTCCGTTTCCTAATTATTTTACTTTCATTAATTTATATTACTGTCTGAATCTGTTTCTTTAAAATGGTGTCAACCTTATAGGATAGAGGTGAAAGATTTAGTGGAGCATATGTTCTTTAAAATATATTTTACCAAACACATAATTTATATACTATAAATACCAGAGACTATAGTGATACATGGTGATAGTAGAGTTTAAATCCTAAACACATTCCAAGACTCTTCCATATCCACTCTTCCATCAAGTGAAGGGAGCTATGAATTTAACTCATCCAAAAGTTTCTAGTAGATCGTACTTCAATGACTAATTCAATGTTGAGATTTAAAATAAAACGTATTGTGTGAATGGACTGAGCACGTAGTTTACATACCAGTAACCCAGGTTGCATCTCTCATGATACATCCAAATATCACCATCAGAATCTCCAAACAAAACAAAAAATGTTCCAGGATCCTGGACAGAGAGGGTACAGACATCTCATTTCTTCTTCTTTTTTTTTTTTCTTTTTGGGTCACACCTGGCAATGCACAGGGGTTATTCCTGGCTCTGCACTCAGGAATTGCTCCTGGCGGTGCTCAGGGGACCATATGGGATGCTGGGAATCGAACCTGGGTCGGCCTCGTGCAAGGCAAACACCCTACCCACTATGCTATTGCTCCAGCCCCACATCTCATTTCTTTCTTTTTTTTAATTTTTAAGCTTTTATTTATTTATTTATTTATTTTAATTTATTCTTTTATTGAATCACCATGTGAAAAGTTACAAAGCTTTCAGGTTTAGTCTCAGTTATACAATGCTCGAACACCCATTCCTTCACCAGTGCACATATTCCACCACCAAGAATCAGAGTATAACTCACCCCACCCTCCCATCTCCCCTGTCCCCCACCCCGCCTTGTAACTAATAAATTTCACTTTACTTTGATTAGATTCAATATTTCAACAAAAAACTCACTATAATTATTTGGAGTTTCTCCCCCCAAAGTCGGACCTGTTGAAAAGGAAGCATTTGATAATTTGTTTTCCATTGCTGAGAATGAAGAGACATGAGGTCGAGTGGCTGCACTAGTGGCTGCACGGTTTTGGACTTATGTATTTTAGTATTTTCGTAACTAAGTCCAGAGAAATATCTGCCAGAAATTGTATCATTGCAAGCTTGTACCTCTCAGCTACTTTATATCCCACATATGAGTGCAATCTTTCTATGTCTGTCTCTTTCTTTCTGACTCATTTCACTCAACATGATAATCTCCATGTTGATCCATTTATATGCAAATTTCATGACTTAATGTTTTCTCATAGCTGCATAGTATTCCATTGTGTAGATGTACCAGGGTTTCTTTAGCCAGTCATCTGTTCTTGGGCACTCGGGTTTTTTCCAGATTGTGACTATTGTAAACAGTGCTGCAATGAACATAGAAATTCAGATATCATTTCTACTATACCTTTTTTCCACTACGGGATATATTCCCAGGAGTGGTATTGTTGGGTCAAATGGAAGCTCAATTTCTAATTTTTTTAGAATCATCCATATTGTTTTCCAAAAGGGCTGAAGAAGTCGGCATTCCCACCAGCAGTGGAGGAGAGTCCCTTTCTCCCCACATCCACGCCAATACCGGTTGCTTTTGTTTTTTGGGATGTGTGCCAGTCTCTTTGGTGTGAGATGATATCTCATCGTTGTTTTGATCTGAATCTCCCTGATGATTAGTGATGTAGAGCATTTTCTCATGTGACTCTCAGCCCTTCGGATTTCTTCTTCGGGAAAGTTTCTGTTCATTTCATCAGCCCATTCTTTGATCGGGTCAGCAGTTTTTTTCTTGTGGAATTCAACCAGTGCATTGTATATCCTTGATATCAACCCCTTATCAGATGGGTACTGCATAAATATCCTTTCCCATCCTATAGATTGTCTTTGTATTTTGGTCACTGTTTCTTTTGAGGTGAAGAAGCTTCTTAGGTTGAGATTACAATCACGATCACAAAATCTCGTTAATCACCAATTTCTTGGGTGGGCTCAATAACATCTCATTTAGTACTTTCCCTGAGATCTTAGAAGTCTATCTCAACGCGGCCCTCCCAACAATGTCGCACTGGGGGCTCTTTCAGGGTCAGGAGAATGAGATCCAGCTTGTTACTGGATTTAGCATATGAATACACCATGGGAAGCTTGCAAGGCTGTCCCATGTGGGCAGGAAACTCTCAGAAGATTGCCCGTTTCTCCCAGAGGGAGAAGTAAGCTACAAGATATCGCGTGGCCGCTTTGGGAGTTTGCTTTTAAGTCTCTGGATGTTGGCCATTGATGGGACTACACACACCTGGGTTCCTCTGCCAGTACCTTCATGCGTGAGGCCTGTCCGAATGTGTGGAGAGGGGCCTCGAGTATGGCTGCAGCTAGGTTCCAGTGGTCTTCAGCTGCCGGGAGCTCTGCTCGGGTTGGGGAAGGAAGCTGGAGCCCATCCCCTCCGAGGGGCCCCAAGGAGGACAGCCTGACATGCGGGCAAGAGACTCTCTGAGTTTGAGAGAGTCCCATTTATTTATCTCCATTTTCACTTGCTTGGCCAGTGGCGTGTCATCTTTGAAGATACAGTTGGCTTTAATGTTGTGGAGGGTTTTGCTGGCCTTGTCTTTAATGTGCCTCACAATCCTAAATGTATACACATCCAATGAGGGACTAGCTAAACACCTACAACAGCTGCTAACAGACCTTAAGAAGGACATTGCAAGCAACACAATAGTAGTTGGAGACTTCAACACTACCCTATCACCTCTGGACAGATCAAGAAGATTAAAAATCACCAAGGAAATACTGGCTTTGAAGGAAGAAATAGAAGAGAGAATGCTAATAGATCTATACAGGGCTTTACATCCCCCCCAAAAAAAAGGAATACACATTCTTTTCCAGTACACATGGATCATTTTCCAGAATAGATCATGTTCTGGCCCACACAACATACCTCAACAGAACCAGCAGGATAGACATTGTACCAGCTATCTTTTCAGACCATGATGCACTGAAGATAGAAGTGAATCATGTACAGGTGTAGAAAACCAAGCAAACACCTGGAAATTAAACAACTCGATGTTGAACAATGAGAGGGTCAGGAAGGAAATCAAGGAAGAAATCAAAAGGTACCTGTAAACAAATGAGAATGAAGACATGAGCCACCAGAACCTGTGGGACGCAGGTAAAGCCGTATTAAGGGGAAAATTTATAGCTCTGCAAGCATATCTTAGGAAGGAAGAAAGGGCCCACATAAATAACGATTTCACAGCTCAAGACTTTAGAAAAGGACCAACAAAAGGAGCCCAAACCAGGCAGAAGGAAAGAGATAATAAAACTTAGAGCAGAAATTAACTACATGGAAGCCCAAAAGACAATCCGAAAAATCAATGAAACCAAGACCTGCTTCTTTGAGAAAATTAACAAGATCGATAAACCACTATTAAGACTCACAAAGAAAGAGAGAGAACCCTTATAAGCCGAATCAGAGATGAAAAGGGGGACATCACAACAGAAACCAAAGAAATTCAAAAGATCATCAGAGACTACTTTGAAAATCTGTATGCCATGAAACAAGAGAACTTAGAAGAAATGGATAAATTCCTGGATTCCTATAATCTTCCAAGGCTGAACCAAGAAGACCTGGAGTACCTGAATAGTCCTATTAATATCAAGGAAATTGAAGCTGTAATCAAAAGTCTTCCAAAAAACAAAAGCCCAGATCCAGACGGATTCACTAGCGAGTTCTTCCAAACATTTAAAGAGGACCTATTGCCAGTTCTTCTCAAGCTTTTCCAGGAAATTGAAGAAGCAGAAACCCTCCCAAACAGTTTCTATGAGGCTCATATGTCCCTAATACCAAAAGCAAACAAAGACACCACAAAAAACAGACATCTCATTTCTTTATCTTGAATAAAAGTGAGAACCAAAGGGAAATTGACAAATAGGGAAATGACTGTCAGATTGGGCTAGACAGAGTTCAGTCATTTTTTTCCACTTTGTATTCATTTTGTTTTTTTAATATTTCCCAATAGAGAAACCTTGGGAAATCTACCTACCTTTCTACATCTCATTTTCTTCATCAGTAAAATGTAAAATCTAAGTCATTTCAAGTGATAACAGTTCCCTCATGGTAATATTGAATTGTGGTAATATTAGCCACGTACTTCGCGTGATATCCTTAGAAACATCCTTAATCCTTTGGCATACAATTTTTGTGTTCTGGTATTTTAAAGTTCTCCACACAATTTCTCAAGTTTTCTTAAAACCTTGTCCCTAGATGTGTTTTGATAAAAAGAATATCGAGAGTTCCATAATACATTTGGAATACATTTGGTAGGTAAACTTTATACCCTTTCCTGGAGAATAACCCCCAAAACTGGAATTGTAAAAGATTTAATAAAGTCTTCAGTTAAACAAAGCTATATTCTAAAGTTTCTCTTTTAGTTTTTCCAGAACTAAAATTGATCTCCTTGACTTCTATGGATAGAAATTTCATCACATGTCCTAAGGATATGAATTGCTTGTGATACAGATATCACAAATATTCCTGATGAAATCTGATGGTCACAGAAATCAGCTCTACCCAATTTACACCCATTGAAAGGGCTACTTGACCCCACATAATTAATCTGCTTTATAACTACTAAGTCCACTTCTAGTTTTATTTTCACCTTTAAAGTTGGCCATGTTACATGAAAAGAGGCAAACACAAGGAAGAAGAAAACTGACTCATACAAGACCAAAATATAGTTGATAAGGTCATTTGCATAACTCTTGCCTGATTGAACATAGATCATTTGCTTAATAATCACATGCATTATGGATATGATTTGGGTCCTATCAACATTTAACTATAGTGTAACTGAACCTGAGTCTCAAAACCAAGTCAGATCAAAATTTTATTACTACAGTAAGGGTGTAAGTATAGTATTATTGTGCTTCTTAGAACTTAGAAAGGTAACAAGCATTTTTAATTGACATTTATAATATATAGCATTATTCATTTAATATGGAATGACTTATAAAATATGCCTACATATGTTTCCAGAAAATTATGCGGCATATATTAGATTATATGCATAGTTTGATGATTATGAAAAGACAATATTTTTATTAGTCCCTACAAAAGTACTTATTTTAAAGGAAGTTTTCTATTTTCTAGTTGAATAAAGAACAATTAAGGACAAAGTTCACTAAAGACCTATTTGAATATTTGTATGAAAATAAGTGCTACAATTTGATATAGGTTTATGGGGGGATAGAATATAACTTAGCTAAAATCAGATCTCCAAGTAAAAGAGCATGTCCATCATAGAGCCCAGATGTATTATAGATACATGTATTATGTATATATTTGCATGAACATTCAGGGTCAGAGCCATAATACAGCGGGTAGGGTGCTTGCCTTGCTGGTGACCAACATGAGTTTGATTCTTGGCACCTTCTAAGGTCCCCCAAACCCTGGCAGAAGTGATCCTTAAGAACAGAGCCAGGAGTAAGCCCTGAACACTGCTGGGTAGAGCCAATAAAACAAAATAACAACAAAAATTCTCTGAGTCTGTGTTTGAACCCATTAGACGAATAATCAAAAGCAGTTTCCACAAAGAATAATTATTTCAATAGGAAAGATTAAATCTTGAGGATTGAGAGACGTTCGAAACCTGAAAAGTGAGGAAAAAAGAGAAGGGGAGAAAAATAGATCATAAGTATAGGAGCTTGTGCATTTGGCTCTCTGGTTATGTGAAGAGCCAAAGAATTCAGAGAAGTGAAGCGATCAAATATGATGCACTGAACACCAAGAAAGTTGGTATCAAGGAATTCTTACGATGTTGCTGTTGGATATTAGCAATTATCCTAATGAACATTGTCCTTTTTTATAGTTACTTACATAGAAATACTGAAAAGATCATAAAATAATTCAGTCATAACATTTCTTAGAGCAGAAGTGAGCTGTATTTTCCAATAGGGCATTCTAAGAGCATCATGAAATAGCCAAAAGCATAAAAGTATAAAGTATACATGTATATTGCCTTTAGTAAAACACACATATCCAAATTATTATTTCTTTCCTGATATTTCTTTAAGATGCTATTTCATAATATTTTAATTTTAAAATTAAATGATTCCCAGTAACATTGTATATGACAGTGTTTGAGTTGAATGAGGTATGTTAAAATGTTACAATAACTTAGTAACTTTCCTATACAATTGCAAAAAATGTTACTTTTCATTCTTACATACTAATTATTTTTAACAAATTAATATATTGACAAAAAATTCCAATATTTTAGTATTATTGTGTTTAAAATTCAATAATGTTTGCTTGTAAAACTATATATCTTCATCCATTCATTGTATTTAATATATGTGTATTATTAAATACACATGTTTTGCTTAAATAATAAGTTCTGAGTTCATATAATGCAGATCCCAACATTTCCTATTCGAGTCTGTTAGCATATAGATCCCTCATAAAATGGAGATAATATCAAAAAGTTACAATTTGAATCATATATATTGAACCTGGAGTGTAGTAGATAGTAAGATTTCAGTTAATGTTAACTATGATTACAGTAATAATAAAATTATCCCACAATTTTCCTTTATAACATGTATGATTTTAAAATTTTTAGACTACTTCAAGATCTAGACTTGATCTAAAATATCACACTATACTAATTATAGGTGATCTCTGTTTGGGTCTTTTGAAAACATATTTCTCAATTAGTTTTAGTCTTGTATGTTATCTATCTCTTCTATTAAAACTGTTTTGTGTATTGATTCCTAAGTCTGAAAATAGAGGCTAAATGACTCAGGTAAGGCTTCTTTTATAAGGTCATTTTAATTATGTCTGTAACAACAGACATATGCACATATACATATATATTTGTTATAAAAGTGTAATTTGTAGTCATAGCTCTCTGAAAGACAAGTCAGAAAATTATAGATCATATTAAAACACCAAAAGAAGCACTGCTCTCTAAATCAGATACTCCATTATTAAAAAATGTCACCCCTTATGAATTTCACAAATAGCAAACCCAGGAACAGAGTAACCATTTTAAAAAGTCTTGAGGGGATTCCATAACAACATTTAAATGCATTACTACTCAAACAATTTGATTGGATTATAAAATATTTAAAACTGCAGCTGTACTTGTGGTGTTTACTGTTGATTATTTTGATTTCAAGATTTTACATACCGCCCCCCCCCCGCACAAGATTATATAAGTATTTATGTTGCTTTGACAAATAGCTGCACTATAAAATCAACTGTACATAATATATATTTAGATTCAAAGGACAAAATTGAAAGTAACAAGATAAAATCATAGTTCTCTAAACTTTAGGGAGTTTGTCAACTCAAAACCCAAAAAGATCCAATGTGTGTTCCAGTGGAAAACAGTTCTAAAATTCAAGCAAAACACATTCCATGTGTTATCAGTTTTATCATAAACCTTTACAGTAATTCACTGTATACAATTCTACATAAATCTAAAAATACTTGGCAAACACTTTGCATTTATTATGATTTTTAAAATTTTAGGTACTATAATTTACAACACTGTTAATGATAGGGTTTCATGCATACAATTTTAATATCACATCCTCCACAACAGTTTCCCCACTCTCAGCCTGCTCCCCTTCAGCTTTCTCCCTGGTACGATCAATTCAGTAGCCCAGTTCTCAGACTCTGAATTAGCATTTATAACTTAAAAATTATAAAGTAATAATTCTATTATTTTCTTTCTGAAGATCAGGCCAAAGATTGGTTAAGAAATTTTATATGGGAGCTGGAGCCATAGCACAGTGGGTAGGACATTTGCCTTGCAAGCAGCCGACCTGTGTTCGATTTGTTATCCCATATGGTTCCCTGAGCACTGCCAGGAGTAATTCCTGAGTGTATAAGCCAGGATTAATTCTGTGCAATGCCTGCCTGGTGTGGCCCAAAAAGCAACAAACAAACAAACAACAACAAAAAAACACCCAAATTTTGTTTGAAGGTGACAATTTCATCAACTTTTGTTAACATATTTTTAAAGAAAGGACAAAAGAAGGACAGAAGGACTGGAACCATAGTACAAAGGGTAGGACATTTGTCTTGCACGAGGCCGACCTTGGTTCGATTACTCAGTCCCTCTTGGAGAGCCCGGCAAGCTACCGAGAGTATCCCACCCACACAGCAGAGCATGAAAGCTACCCGTGGCGTATTCAATATGCCAAAAACAGTAACAAGTCTCACAATAGAGATTTTACTGGTGCCCACTGACCAAATCGATGAACAACAGGATGACAGTACTACAGTACTATGTCTAAAGAAATTCAGTGAAAGGAATGAAAACAGAAAGAGATACAAAATATGTATACAGATCTGGAGATCTGGAGGCACAGCACAGGGGCAAAGCACTTACTTGCCTTGCCTGTGACTGACCCCAGTTTAGTTCCGAGCACAACAAATAGTTGGTGCCCTGAATACCACCAAAATCCTGAGTACATCTGAGTGTGGTTCAACTTTATCACAGTCCCCAAATATTTATACAATATTATGCTCACTAATGTGGTAAAATAATGTGGAAAAGAATAATGCAGCTGTACGATTTCCATCTACCCTATTCCACTTTTTTTAAGATAAAAAAATGGAATAAAGATGACACAAATTCCCAGTGACCAGTTTCTTATGAAGTCTTACTGTATAAATATCGGTGATAAACTACCTTTCATGGGAAGTAAAAACTGTCTGATAACCCGTATCACTAGTAAGATTCCCCAAATGATGAAGAAGTTTTCCATTTATTTTAGCAGTTTTGCAGGGGGAAAGTCCATACCCAGTGGTATAAGGTGGGGGCACTTCTTTTATACTGCTCCAATCTGGGCCACTCTGAGCAGTCCTGAAGGACCACGCAGCACCAGGGAGCAAATACACAGTTCTGCATTGAAAACACGCACTCCAGCCTGTTGAGCTAATCCCCCAGCTCCGTTTTAACACTATCCTAAACACCAAAAAGCACCTGATTTTAACTCTAGATTAGCCAATAAACAGTAAATTTACTGTATATCAACTATTTATTTATCAACTTTTTAGCCAATAAACAGTTGTTTTACAGCACCCTTCTAGGCCCAGTGCTGATAAGATTGTTAACAATAGCACTGCTCAAAAAAAAAAAAAATTTGCCTGTATAATTTTACTTAGATATAATTTTTTAATGGCCTTTATGGTTACTATTCTTATTTAGGAAGGGTGGAAAAAGTGATACATGGCTAATTTGCCCTTGCCCAGGGTGACATAATTAACATATGAAGAAATTTAGAGCACAGATTTTCCAAAGTGCTTTGTTACTCTCTTAGTCTGAAGTTAAAAAGACCCATGTTCAAATCCTGCTCTATCACTGTGAAGTCTTTTCAGTTCTCTGACCCTGTCTGTCCTCATTTTAAAGTAAGAATTACAGTAAAAATTGCTTCATAATCAAATGAACTAAGGTATTATTTTAAAGACTGAAAATTAAAAGGTGAGACAAGCTATTTTATCGGTTTTCAAGTATAAAATCTCCATTTCTGCCCATATTCCTCATCGCATGAGAAAAAATTATTATGTATGTGTATGTGCATGTATATTTTATTATTTAAAACTGCATGCCAGATGCATGCTGTATACTTTTGGCTGGTTTCCTGACTTGGGCTAATTCATTTATGGAAGTTTTTGGAATCTTTGAACATTTAGTTTTGGATAATGGTATCTAGATATTTCAAAGGCTGGCATACTAAATCTCTTATCACATTATTTTTATATTATCATTTGACAAATAGAATTTTATATAGCTTTATTTTAATGGAAAGAAGCATGGGTGATCTTGAAATCTTGAGGGGTATACATATATCCGTTACATTTTTCATGCAATTCTAGAATAGGAATTTTGCATATGGTAAAGTTTTTATATAAATAGTAAGTTATACACAAAAAAGTTTTCTTGTTATTTCATAATCACGCTGTATAGCTTCACTAGACATTTTTCAATTAGATGATATAAGTAGACAAATGTAATTTGGTAAGATTGGTAATTTCAGAGGTGAATATAGATTTTGAGTTCTATTAACTAAAGTGAAAATTAGAACACCAGATTTCAACTACCCAGCAGTAATTAATTCCAGCATGAGAAGCTTAATTAAGGAAAAACAAAATATATCACAAATTGTTGAAAAGGAAAGCCACCAACTGATGACACAGGACTATTTAAATATATTAAAGAAATGGTGCAGTATGCTAAGCATGTAATTCCGCCAAAATTCTTCCAGCTTTATTTTGTCTTCTTTTCCATATCTTTGGCTCTCAAAAACTCATTCTCAGTTCTTTGGCAAAAGAGAGTAGAAGAGACCAGAAGGAGAAGAGGGGGAGTGGACAGCTCATGCTAATGCCACTCTTGATTTCATATTTTTGTTAAAAAATCCCACTTTGTGCATATAAAATATAGTTCATTTCTTATCCTGAGAGTTACCCTGGCATATGGCTCAATTGGAAACATCAAGGTTTTCAGTTCTTTTTAAAATGGCTTGCCTCTTTTCCAGACTTTTCTTCAGATGTATTGTCAATGCCACTTTTAGAGTCTATCACCCATGTATTGGTAAAATCCTCTTCTATTCCAGGCCAAGAAGGTTCTTACTATGATGGTAGGCGAGAGTTGACTGAAGGTGATATGAGTAACTGTGAAAGCATCAATCTAAGTGGTTTCTTTTTTTTTCTCTTTTAGGTATGACCTATCTCATGTTCTCGAATGGTTTTGTAATATAAAATATATGTTCTCTAGACTAAGAAAGAAATCCTTTCACATGCTTTTTTCTCATTTGCTATGTTAAATAATCCTAAGTATCTCTTTAACTCAGAAACCATGCTCTAAAAGCTAAGTATCAAATTGAAGTTCCAGAAATTCAATCCAACTCTGATTTTTCCTATTAAAATTAATGCAATTTAACTTACCAACAAGAATACCTATTTTATATTTAATATCTTCTAAATTCAATGTTAGGTAGGCATGGTACCAATGTGACTAGAAGACCCAGTTACTTGAAGTTGAATGTGGACTATTAGGACTAGCTACTCATTGTATATCATTCTGAGAGAGATTTCGTTTCAAAAGCTAGAAAATGCTACCTCCATTTTATTTGTCATGGCCTTGTGTGTAATAAATATTATCTAGAGCCAATTGAATCCACAGACTTTGGAGATAATTGCAGTTTATTTCCAAAGACGGAAAGGACATGGTCTAAAAATGTGAATCAAATAAAAGAGTTATAGTATGAAATAAGAGGCAAAAACAAAACATTGATATAAAGAACTATTTTTAAATTACTTTTTTTCTTAAGAATGTATTCATTATATATAAATTATTGTTGTTTGCTAGTAATGCTAAAACTATTTCTAGGAAACTTTTAAAAAGTGACTTTCAATCTGTCTAGCTATAATTTCTAAGGCCTGAAGCAATTGTCAGTCACTTTTGCAAATTGGAGAACATGGTAATAATTTCATGAGTGAACTCCTATTGCAGTTCAATATGCATGTTTTAAATCTAAAGATTATTTGAAAACATGGTATTTGTAAAATGGAACCTCATGTGACAAAAATTACAAGTTTGCAAGTAATAAAAATTAATTGACAATTAAAAACATATACATGTCTGCATCCATACATTTTGAAGGACTGTGCAAGGTTAAATTTTCCTTAGCAGATATTTCATCTAGTTTCCATTTTTCTTACCTGGCAGGCAGCTAAGGGCTACAGAGTCAAATAATGAAGTTGTCTTTCATTTGGGTATAGCTTATTAATGGCAAAACACTAATCCATTAATCAACTTAAAACAAGTCAGTAAATTTTTTAAAAACTCAGTCAGTATCTCCTTTTGTAACAGATCACATGCCTCTTTAAAAGGAGCCATTATCTCCATGGGTTTCTCAGCTGAAGTTAAAAATCTAAAAATGATTTTCATTCATATCTCATTAATATGCAAAATTATTCAAATTAGATAGTAATTAACCATCTACTCAGTAGAAAACCTTTTCATGTTAATTTATGATAAACTCAGTTGCAGCTTTGATTGAGATTAATTTTTGGTGTTGAGAATCTATCATGAATACCAAAAGGCACCTGAAAAAATATTTTTAAACACCTACCTTATTGCTCCACTAATTACATGGTAGCTGTGTTCACAGACTATTCCAAAGAGAATCTTAAGGAACCAAAACCAGCACTGGAGAAGCTGTGTATACACTCTTCCATATTTATACCATTCCTCACCCACACAATATCTTTGGATATCTTGGATTAGCTGACTCATATAATCGGGGTTTATCAGTGTTTGATTCAATGAAGTGACACATTATAATGAGACAGCCTAGATAATACAGAATCATAACATAAAAGAACTGGAATTTTTCCTTATTTTCAAGATTCATTGACTTCATGGGATAGTTTGCAAGTGAAATCATTTTAGTTTGTAAATGAATTTCAGTTTTATCTGTTGCTGATGAGAAACAGACCTCTGTAGTAGATGAAGGAAGGGTGATTATCATGTCCATGTCAGGCAGTGGAACTCATTTTCATTCTCAACAAGAGCTGGAATTAAGTATCACTATATCACACCGTATTACTGTCATCCCGTTGTTCATCGATTTGCTCATGTGGGCACAAGTAATGTCTCCATTCATCCTAACCCTGAGATTTTAGCAGCCTGTCCTTCCCAACGGTGCTGCACTGGAGGCTCTTTCAGGTCAGGGGAATGAAACCCATCAGTGTTACTGTTTTTGGCATATCGAATATGCCACAGGGAGCTTGCCAGTTTCTGCCATGCAGGCAGGATACTCTTGGTAGCTTGCTGGATTCTCTGTATCTAAGTTTCACTGGCCATAGCATATGCAACTAAAACTAAACACTGAAGACTACTATTCAAAATGTTGCTCTGTGGGAGTGACAAACCCCTAAGGACACAGAGTGACTGTTAGTACTTCTTAAAAGTACACAAAGAAAAGCATCTGCAATTTTCAATATTTGGTTGCAGAGATCATTTATCTGTGAAATTCCTGTGGCCACAGATAAAAAGGAAAGTCTAATTCCAACTAGAAATAGATGACTGCCTGAATCATCCTTTTAAAAAGTAGGTTATGGTGGGATCACAAAATTACATGACATAACTTGGCAGGTATTTTATCTTCAGTTCATATTTATATGCAATAAGATTTTACACATTATTTCAATTATTCTGTCAGGTATGCTGGAGAGACATTACTCTCATATCCTAGACAAAAAATAATATTAGGCATGAACACTATGACTCTCAATGAGATAATTGATCAGTCAATCAGCTAGGACACTTTTAAGAAAATCAACTAACTAGTGATTTTTAAAATTTCTTCGAAGATGATCTATGTCATCTTTTTTTATTTTAGGGTGCTTCTTTTTATTTTCATTTTTTATTGATTACCATGAGATATAGTTACAGTTGTTTATGACTGAGTTCCAGTCATATGGTGTTCCAACACCTGTTCCTTCACCAGTGTACATTTCCCACCACCAATATCCCAGGTTATTATCCTGCCCATCCCAATTGCCCGGCACCCCTTATCCCCACAGCCTACCTCTAAAGCAGATACTTCTCTCTCTCTCTCTCCCTCCCTCTCTCCCATTCTTCCTTCCCTCCCTCCCTCTCTCTCTTCTTCCCTCTCTCTCTTCTCTTTCACTCTCTCTCTCATGTATTTTCAAGGGTGCTTCTTAAAGATACCTGTTGCTCCCCTTCTTAGCTTTATGAGTCCTTGGAAAAGAAATCTAGATATGGCATTTTTTTATAAGAAGCTTCCAGGTAATTCTTATACACACAAAATTTTA
Source organism: Sorex araneus (assembly GCF_027595985.1). Taxonomy (NCBI): domain Eukaryota; kingdom Metazoa; phylum Chordata; class Mammalia; order Eulipotyphla; family Soricidae; genus Sorex; species Sorex araneus. The sequence goes on from NC_073313.1 coordinate 321,000,268, forward strand.
AATGTGCTGGTTTTAACATCTTATTACATAGATGATATCTCATCTCCACAAACTGTACATTTTACCTTCAGAGAATGGGACAAATGGATAATGTTATGTCCTTATGTGGATCAGCCTGGGCATTTTCTGAAATAGTCAAATATAGAGTAATTAGTAAGATATCCTGAAAGCAATGTTCTGACTCTTTCTATCAATGTTTGAGAAGAGTAGCTATAGAATAATGAGCATGTACTCAAATAAAAAAATATATATTTAAAAAAAGCAACACCTTAAGAATTTTTGAGGGGTGCTTCTATAAAACAGAATGGTGAAATAATTAAAATTTCAAGAACACTTCTATTTCCCGTAGGGTGAATTGTCTTTCCAGTATAGACAAGATGCATCTACATTTTTTTCTGATAGAAATCTAAAAGCAATGGAATTAGCCATAAGCCAAGAGTTGCCATGATTTATATTTTATAATAGCGCCCTCATTTCTACTTCCTGGTCAGTGTTCTGAATGATCGTTCCATTTAGTACACATTCTCTGGTTTGTTTCTTTTGCTTCAAGTCTATTTTACATTTTCCTGTACTGAACTGCATTTGCCATCTGCTGATCCAATTACTTATACAATCCAAATCCTTTTGTGTCTGATTGTTTTGTTCCTCATTATTTGTTCAGTTTCCAATTTTAGTATCATCTGTAAACTCTAAAATCTTGTTTTCAATACCTCGTCTGAATTACTTATATACAATACAAGCCAATTAGCTCAAACTCGAGGTTTTTCCTAAGGTTACTTGTGTCTGAGATTTAGATTAGTTGAGTGGGTTTGGATCACGAGAAGAACATCACTATTCTCTAACCTAAGGATATCTGATTCATCACGAATTGAGCCTACTCTTTAAGTGGAAAATAATTAAAAATCAGGAAAATACAGATCCTAAAATGATACACAATAATAATATTGTTAACATCATCTTTATTATTCATCACAATCACTATTATTTCAACAGATATCTATTAAATTCCCATTAAGGGCAGTTATTATAAAACAGTATATCTACCCAAAGACTAGATTGAGAGACATTAGGTCAAGGCGCCAAAATGATAACTTCAATTTTCAGTTTATCTATTCATACTTGTTTGATAAATTATATTTTCTCAACTTGACCTGCTGTTTATTTGTTATCTCAGTATCATTTATCAACTGTTTCTTCAGCATGTTACCTAGCTAGTAGTGTTAAGTATAGGAACCTTAAATGGCTCAAAATCTGCATGCATGTTTAGTTTTTTTTATTAAAAACCCTACTAAGCCACAAAATAAGAAAGCAAGAGTCAATGTTTCAGTAGTGTATGCAAAATTAAATATTTCAGGGGGCTGGAGCGATAGTACAGTGGGTAGGGCATTTGCCTTGCACAGGGCCAACCCGGGTTTGATTCCCAATATCCCATATGGCCCCCTGAGCACCACCAGGAGTAATTCCTGAGTACAAAGCCAGAAGTAACCCCTGTGCATCGCCAGGTGTGACCCCAAAAGCAAAAACAAAACAAAACAAAAACTAAATTATTCAGCTTTCACTATTGTCTTCTGAAATGTCCTTTTTATTTCCCCTCCAATAACAGAAATATCTTTTAAGATAGTTAATAGATAGTTCAAAGAACACATCCTTTGTGGAGACTTCCCTGAACCTCTTCAATGAGGAAAAATCATTCACTTCTTTGTTCCCAATTTATTGAGCAACATGCTGTGGCACATATTTTATGTTGTTCTCATTTTTGATCCTAGACTTTTAGTATCTATAAACTTATTGATATAGATGAATAAATAACTGAGTTAATAGATTTCAAGTATTCAGTTTAAATATTTACAAAATTTTAGTTACTATGTATCCAACCCCACCTTTAACTATGAGGCGTTAGGTCTTGCTGAAATGCTTTAACAACTTTACTAGGTTACTCTTGCCTCCCCTCACCTGATTGCAGATCTAATTGAAAATATTCCTGAGGGAAGAACTAGAAACCAGGAATCCCATTGGGGTGCCTATCAATAAGTAACAAATGTGATAAACATTCCCATCTATATTCTTTGAACTCACAGTGTTTGTCCTTCAACATGGCATATGTATAGGTAGATGTTTTCTGGATTAGCATTAGGAGAACTACCCTACACCAGCTCAGAAGAGATAAAATGTTGAAAAACTTCACTGAATCTTTTAATCAGAGAAACATAAAGTCTCACTTTGTCATGACTGTCAGGACTCAGCATACTTCTTTGTTAAGTGCTATTGATATTTTTAAAGTCAGTTTAACATACTTAACGGCTTTGCATCCAATTCTAAGTTTCAAATTCCATCATATAAGATTCAAGGTTTACTCTTCTATAGAAATAGCAGAGATATGCAAGAGACCCGGACTTTCTTTATTCTTCCAATCTTGAAGGCTAAAGAAACTCCTTTCTAATAATTTACATCACTATATCACTGTCATCTCATTGCTCATCGATTTGCTCGAGCGGGCACCAGTAACGTCTCCATTGTGAGAATTGTTATTACTATTTCCAGCACATTGAATACACCATGGGGAGCTTGCCAGGCTCTGCTATGTGGGCGAGATACTCTTGGTAGCTTGCCAGGCTCTCTGAGAGGGACAGAAGAATCGAACCCAGGGTCCACTGCATACAAGGCAAACACCCTACCCACTGTGCTATTGCTACAACCTAATAATAATAATAATAATAATTTATATACCCTCTAATAATTCCATTTGTCATTCAGTGGGAGCTAATATTATTATCTTCTTAAATTATCTATTTAAATTATTATTTATTAAAATTATTATTGAAATTATTATCTATTGTTATCTTTTAAAATCTTGACTTTCTAGCTTAATTGACTTAAACCTTTCAAGGTTATTCTTCCCCAACACCTCTTAGGCTCTAGTATATACTGCTTTCTCCATAATATATGTGTACCAAATATTTATTGATAAAGCATATGGTTTTTTTAGCAAGTAATAACTGTGATGTTGAGCTATACACTTTCTGAAGAAGCCCTATTGAAGAAGTCACAGTCTTTGTTTTTGTTTTTAAATAATATTTTTATTTTACTTTTTAGGCACTGTGATTTACAATTCTGTTAATGGTAGTGTTATAGTCAGGTAGGTTAGGGAAGCTCCCTCCCCCACATCTGTAGCACTATAGCACTGTCATCCCATTATTTATTAATTTGCTCCAGCAGGCATCAGTAACATCTCCATTGTGAGACTTGTTACTGCTTGCCAGGCTCTGCCGTGAGGGCGGAATACTCTTGGTAGCTTGCCAGGCTCTCCGAGAGGGACAGAAAAATCAAACCCAGGTCGGCCGCATGCAAGGCAAATGCCTTACCCGCTGTGCTATCACTCCATTCCCCCACCCCTGCCACATCATGGCAATGAAATTTCTTGGAAGTAAAAACCACTAGTCCTAAGTCTGACCCATACAGAAAGCAAGACCTGATAAGACCTTCTCCAGCAGCCAACCCTGAAGAAACTGAACTCCTCCCTACAGAAAGATCCTAAAGGAAATTACTGAAGAACCCTCAATTCCTTTCTTTAATCCAATTAACCCTCAGCTAGCCCAGAACAGAGAAGGCTAGACAAGAGAAGATCCAGAAGGAACAAAGGTCAAGAAAAGGAGTTTCAAAAAAGACCTCTCCCAACTCTACCCATTTAGCAACAACCCCAGAAAGCCCTTTGTGGGGGCAGCTTGGAGAAACCCTATAAAAGCCACCTTGAACAAAGGGAGAGCATATATGCTGCCAAGTCTGTGTGGAGCTTATGCCCATGTGGCTGAGCACATGTGTCACCCGCATCTCCCTTCTTGAGACGTGAACTTCCCTGTCTAATGCTGGGGTGTGCGTAGGGGCTCTCTCTGACCTTGGAGAAGCCCATGTTCTCCCTTAAGTACGTTCCCCCACCCCCCGCCCCCCATATATTCAAAAATCTCTAAATAAAATCTGTTCTACTTTACTGCTTTTCTATTCCTAAAATTCTTTTCTTTGAGGTGAGATATGAACCCAGTAACTCTAGGTAAGGTCTAGGACTGACTTTCCTTTCCTGAAAAGAGCAGTTCCTTGTCCCAACCTGAGTCTGTGGCTCTCCAAGAAATGGGGTGGTGGTAAATCCCAAATGGCCAAAAGGCACATGAAAAAAATGTTCTTCATCACTAATCATCAGGGAGATGGAGATCAAAACAATGAGATATCACTTCACACCACAGAGACTGGCACACATCCAAAAGAACAGAAGCAACTAGTGTTGGCGTGGATGTGGGGGGAAAGGGACTCTCCTTCACTGCTGGTGGGAATGCTGACGGATTCAGCCCTTTTGGAAAACAGTATGGACGATTCTCAAAAGATTAGAAATTGAGCTCCCATTTAATCCAGCAATAACATTTCTGGGAATATATCCCAGAGATGCAAAAAAGTATAGTAGAAATGACAACTGAATTTCTATGTTCACTGCAGCACTGTTTACAATAATCAGAATCTGGAAAAAACCCGAGTGCCAGAGAACAGATGACTGGCTAAAGAAACTCTGGTACCTCTACACAATAGAGTACTATGCAGCTGTTAGAAAAGATGAAGGCATAAAATTTGCATATGGATGGATCAACATGGAAAGTATCATGTTAAGCAAAATGAGTCAGAAAGAGAGGGACCGACATAGAAAAATTGCACTCATTTGTGGAATATAAAGTAACAAAATGGGAGACAAACACCCAAGATTATTAAAGATAAGTACTGAGAGGATTACTCCACAGTGTAGAAGCTGGCCTCACATACTGAGGGAAAAGGCAGTTCAGTTAGAGAAGGGATCACCAAGTAAAGGGTGCTAGGAGGATCCACTCAGGATGGGAAACACACATTGAAAGTAGACTATAGACCGAACATGATGGCCACTCAATACCTCTATTGCAAACCACAACACCCAAAAGGAGAGAGAGAGCAAAATGGAATGCCCTGCCACAGAGAGGGAATGGGGTGGGGATGGTGGGAAGGGCAACAGGGTGGGGGTGGTGGGAGGGATGCTGGGACCATTGGTGGTGGAAAATGGGCACTGGTGGAGGGATGGATACTTGATCATTGTATGACTGAAACATAAGCATGGAAGTTTGTAAGTCTCTAACTGTACCTCATGGTGATCACTAAATAAATAAATAAATAAATAAATAAATAAATAAATAATAAAAGAAATGGGGTGGTGGTGATCTTGTGGGAAGTTGACAATCAGGAGTGGCTTGACAGTTGTCTGGTGGGGCTAGTGGGGCTTAGGCCGGTGCTGAGAAGGGACTTTTCTCAGACTTTATTGGTCCTAGTTTTCCCAGCTGGGTATCTGAATGGCAGAGGTGGATCAGAAGAAAGTGACCATCTCTCTCCTCCCCGCTTCACATAAGCCACTAGTGGGACTCACCAACATCATTAGGTTTCTTGCATAAATCACTCTAGCACCACACTGTGCACCAGAGTGTCTCCTACCCTTTACCATTGTTTAAGTGTTGCCCTCTTCATCTTACCCTTACTCCCATTTCCAGTCTTTGAACTTATCAGAATTTCAAGTCAGTTGAAAACTTAAGTACATAGAAGCAATTGTATAAAGTAATAGGAAGCATAAAAGAAAAGAATGAAGGAATTCTTTTTGTTGTTGTAGCTGCTCTTTCCAAACAACAAGGTAGCACAGTGATATAAAGTATCATCAAGTTAATTCTATTGCCAAAACACTAGGACTTGCTTTTCTTTAATTATTAAGATTGCTATTAACTTCTTAGATTTATATGATTTTACATTTAGATTACCCCATTTAATTGGTTTCTTCTCATCTTAATAAAAGAAAATTATTGCATGCCCACATCCAATGAAAATATATCCCATCAATGGAGGCAAAAAGAGATATATGTGTAAATATGAAGATGACATATCTTTGATCTTTCTTTTCAAAATCAACCTTTTTTCTTCCAAGTGTCCTTATAACTTAAAATTTTAGCTTTCCTTTGGGAAATGTCTCACTGTCTATAGCAACTTTTTCAATTATAATGATTTATTATTCAAAGATGCAATGAAATGGACATGATATTTCAGAACACACAGAGGATGAACAACAAACACAGGGAATTCAAAGAAAATAAAACAAGTGCAAAAGGCAAAAAACTCTAGTGAGATCTAGAAGTTATGTCATGAGTTGAAACTGAACGAGTAGAGAGAAAAACAACATAGGTCACTACCAGAGCATATATGTTTATATTCAATTCTCTTAGTTCTATTGGTTCATAATCAATATTTTCAGAAACAACTTTGCATCAGTTTACCTAAGTCTATCTTTTGTGCCTTTTATTCTCAGGGTTCATTTTCCATGAATGATTTACGGATTTCAGTACTTTCATTGTATTTTCCAAACCAGGTGTAATTATTATATGCAAACATGTATTGATCTTTCTCAGAATAAATTTTTGTTTTGTAAAGTATTTCACTTTTATTTTTCCTTCAGTGCTATTAATATTTCTATACCATATATAGTTGCTTTTTTATATAATTAAAATGGACTCATTTTTATACAAGATATATATTTGTATTAAAGGCATATATAACATGTTCATAAAAATTAGGACACATAGTCATAAAGAGTTTTCTTTGTATGTAAATTCTGTTCATAAATAGTCATATATGACTGAAAACAAATAATATGCATTCATAACATTTTTTTCTTCATTGAAAAATAATAAAATCAAGTGAAAGCAAATGCTTATTTTGGCAAAAAATGGATATCAGGTACAATAACATTCCATTTTAGCTTGTTCTTTGTCAACTATTGAAGTTGATGGCATATTTAAATTTATATTTGTTTAAAATTGAGTGACAGTAATTCTTTTTTTTTTGCTTTTTGGGTCACACCTGGCAATGCTCAGGGGTTACTTCTGGCTCTGCACTCAGGAATCACCCCTGGCGGCACTCAGGGTACCATATGGGATGCTGGGAATCGAACCGCGTGCAAGGCGAACGCCCTACCCGCTGTGCTATTGCTCCAGCCCCGGGTGATAGTAATTCTTAATATTTTTTGCATATTCATGGACCTATCTTTTGAAAAGGCTAGAATAAATTAATGTGGTTTGTCAATAAATATCTTTTTATTAATCATTAGATGTTTTAGAATTTTGATATCTTTCCCTTTTATTATTAATTTATTCCAGATTGTTGATATTTTAGTGATCATTAAGAAGCCCTAGGCGTGATGTTCATGTGCTTGATTGTAGCACTCAGCAGGGATTACTACCTTTACTTGAGGTGTTTGCATATGTACTTGATTGAACGCACACTTTTTGGTTATGGTGCTTTTACAAATTCTGGTTGCATTGCTCATCAGAGATCACTTCTTTATCAGGGATCAGGCTTGCAGGGGATCAGTCCAGGTCATAAATATCATACATCTTTATTTGTAATGCTTGCAGACTTAGGTTGAGCCAAAGATTGAGTACCTTGCTGCAGTATAAGGACTTTCACAGTTGGCACTTGTGGGTGGCAATGGGAATCAGGCTTACAGTTTCACATAATTACAAGACAGATGCTTTTGCTGCTGAGCTATCCACCCAGACTTCTGATAACTTTTTTTACATGCAGAAATCAATCTTTGAAGGTGTCCATTGCATACTTTGTATCTGTCTGTGATATACTCAGTTCATATCTCCTCATTCCATTTGAAGTACTAATTGTTTTGAAATTAAGAATTTCACAGCATATATGAATATTCCAATCATTTAGAAAGTCCTTTCATGTTGAAGATTATAGTCAAAATTGGAGAATATTCTTATCCAAAATGGGGGACAAAACCTCTCCAGAGTCCATTTTCTTTACTTGCTATATTATTTTACATACTTTTATTCATGAGTTACTTCCTGTGAAAAAATAATATTTGTTAATTAGAGAGATAGCTCAATGAATTTGGGACATATTTTGCATGCTGGAATCCCTGGCAGCACAAGGTACTCTAAACACTACCAGAAGTAAACCCTAAGCACAGAGCCAGTAATAGTTCCTGAGCACAACCTGGGAAGGAAGGAAGGAAGGAAGCAAGGAAGCAAGGAAGCAAGGAAGGGGAAAAAAGAAAAGGGAAGAAAATAAAGTAGAAAAGAAAAATAAAAAAACTGAAAAAATATTATTTGTTGGCAGAGGTTGGTGGAAACTTCCTAGCACTGCTCACGTAGCTTTCTATAATACTCAAGACTGAACTGGATGGGTCAATGCAAGGGCAATGTTGGTCAGTCATGCTCAGAGTCCATCAGAGCCACAACTAGCAGTACTCAGTGGCCTCTAGAGTTACATTTGGAGATTTTCAGGAAGCTTTGACATGTCAGGATTCAAACTGGGGTCCTGCACATGCAAGGCATGCACATGTAACCCTTGTGCTATCTATTTAAGCCCTGAAAGAATATTCTTAAGTATTTCTATTAGTTATTAGACCAGAAAGAGTTAAGGGAAAAATTATATATATATTATACACATACAGAAAATTTCACAGAAGATAATGAAACACAATAAAGTGTCTCACAAACCCTAAATTTGTATCCTGAACCTCATTTGCATCCTGCTTACCAGCAAGAAAGCAATTAATATATAACATTTTATACAATTTACTATTCAAATCGTAAAAAGAAACACAACCATGATATCTAGATCCCCTGAGACCAATACTGCAAAAATGTGGAAATTCATGTTAAAAGATAAAACTTCTACCTTCAGTTAACTAGAGAATCTTCAAACTCACTTCACTGTAAAAAATCTATTCATTAAATTTTTAAAAAGTAATGAATAACCTTGTCAGTCACAAGGAATATGCCCTTTAAGTAAGAAACCAGATAACAATATTCTATAGGGCTGTCAGTTGTCTAGTATAGAGTCCAAATTTTAATGGTAAAAACCATATTCAGATTGGCACAACAATTTTGTACTACTTTTCACTTTCACAATATTATATGATAATAAGAACAAGATGACTAAGCTGGACACACATTGTGTTTAATTTAATATCTCCTGAGCACTTAGAATAGGAATAATAAAAACAACTTTGATCTAGAGGCCTATGTGCATCATAATAGGAAACAAACAAGGATGCTTAATCTGGTATGGTTTATATATTATAAAAGTATTTCTCAAACCATCTTTCTCACACCTTTGTCTTTATTGATTAGATGCTTGAGACTGACATTGACTGACCTGTCTAAATATATCAATTGCTAAACCGTTGATGCCTGATTCCCATGACACTTTAGCACCTAGACCTAAATATGAATATTATTCAGTAAGGTATTTTGCTAAAAAGATCAATAATTATGTACATATTAAATTTCTCTTATTGCTGTTGTTAACAGTGCCCTTTAGCTGACCTCAGATTATAATCATCTTCTTAGACTGCCATAGATGATAAACATTTCATTAGCAACACTTACAATGTACACAAGAGATATCTTATCCCAAAGAGTATATATGTGAATTAAAAGTATTCTTTGTAGTATTTAGAATACATACATATTCCTGTATTTCCATTCTGGGTGGCATAAACCCTATCACTAGTTATGTTATGCCCACTTAAAACTACTTTTAAGTAGTTTGTGGGTTGTCATGTCTTAATTGTTCCCAACACAATGCATAATGCATTGGTGTGATGTACCTTCAGTTAAACTAATATGCGGCAAGTTGCTGACTGGCTTCAGCAGATTTTAAAATACTGATGAAACTCATATACTGTACAATAATAGCACCAGTGTTAACAAAAGCAAACTCGTTATGGAAGAAAATTGAGAATCCAGCAAGCCTTTCTGTGTTTTAATTTTTACAAATAAAAATGGACACCAAATGCAAAATGCATTTTACTGACTAACTATAAAGCTTCTATTATCTTCTATACATCATATACTTTAGGTACAAGAACAGAGAAATATTGCTGCCAAATTTCCAAAAGCAACTAATTTGTGCATGAAAATTATGCAGAGGAAGACAAAATCAGCTATTTGCCCTTAAAAATCAGGCAGTTGTGCATGTAAAACAGGTAATGGCATATTTTGCACCAGTAATTACCTTTCTTGCACCTGTTAGTGCCTGTTTTGCATATTTAAGTAGGTCCATCTTTATTGCATTTAAAGCTGCCACCTCAGCTTCTTTAGGTAAACTTTACATTTTTACTAAATGTCACTCTAAAACAAAAAGACAGGGGCATTTGTATGGTGGGCTTATGTATACGTGAGCATGTGTATGCCTGTGTATATGCTTTTCAAATAACTGTAAAATTGATGCTAACTTCATTTTAACCACTGCAACTTCCAGAACTATGTTCAGTGACATAAAATATTTCATTTTGGTTTTATGACATAAATGTCTAAGTGTCCTGCTGCTGAGATGTTCAATCAAATCAAAGGATCAAATTTAATATTATGCAGGTGCCAGGATGAGAGGGAGGAAGATAGATCAGTTCACAGTCAACTGATGCAGTATGTCAGTACAGGCTCTTGAATGAACCTCTTGTGGGGCCATCATTTCAGCATTCATAAAGTGGGATGTGGCACTTCTGTTCATGCTCTAGGCTTCATACCTACATATATAGACATACATATAGTTACACGACAAATGAAAATATCAAATTTGCTTTTCATTATCTATATTAGATAGATATTATTAGCAATTAAAACTCTTAGTATCTCTGGGCTGGAGTGATAGCATAGCAGGTAGGGTTTTTGCCTTGCACGCGGCAGACCTGGGTTCGAACATCCCATATGGTCCCCTGAGAACCGCCAGGGGTGATTCCTGAGTGCAGAGCCAACAGTAATCCCTGTGCATTGCCAGGTGTAACCCAAAAAGAAAAAAAAAAAACCTCTTAGTATCCCAAGGAAAGTTCACAGCATTTTAATAAACCAAAGCAGCCCTGAATCCATTTTTATAATCCCACTGCATATAGTAGCTTGTCATTCTGAAGCTATCAAACTGAATGCTTGAATGCTTCTTACTAGCCTATTATTTATCATTAAATATCCAAGACAGTGAACAAGACATGATCAGTCCCGCAGAGAACACTATTAGACACAGGTCTAAGAAACAAAATTTCAAGGAAAAATATCCAATTGGAAAGTATTGCTTGCCAATTTTCTGGAAAATAGCAGCTATATTTGTTGGCTCTCATAACAGTAAACAACATGGGGAAAGTTTATGCTCATAAATAGATATTTTAGATCTAAGATATAGGAGATTTTTAGATTTTAAAACCAGGCCACAGAAGAAAGTCTTGTTTCTCTCGAGGTCTAGAAAAGATGCCAAAAGTTGTTACTTACTACTGATCTCAGACCTTCTAGCCCTTCTATAAGGACGACTTTGTCATAAATAAACTGGCATTCTTAGGTGTAGTGAAGAACAAGCATATTTGGAAGTTGAGGTTTAGAACTTAGCTATTTGAAGGCCAATAGTACGAAAAACTGGATGGAACTGAAGTTTGGAAAAGACAAAAGGAGAAGACTCTTTCTCTTTCCAGACTCCTTTTTTTTGGCAAGTATAGATATAAATTGTCCTCATGGTAAATGAAATAAAAATATTCTACATGAACAATGGCTGATCAGAGGACTTCTGATCTAATGACATTGTTTACAAATTTCGTCTACAAAAATATCTTGTGGGGCCATCAACAAAAGGATAAACAATAAACACAGACTTGTTGGGCAATATGATACTATTGTAACTATTCACCTCTTTTGTAGTAGCAAAAAGCATCCAAAGGTAACATGGAAATTGGCTTTTGTGGGGCCATCATTTCGGGGTTCATAAAGTGGGATTTGGCACTTCTGATAATGCTATAGGTTTTGTACCTACATATATGGATTTACATATAGTTACTTACATGACAAATGAAAATATCAAATTTGCTTTTCACTGAATCATATTAGATAGGTATTTTAAACAATTAAAACTTTTAGTACATCAAGGAAGTTTGCAGCATTTTAATAAAAGTTTATTTACAAGAACAGACAATAAACCATATATAACTGTGGCTTCAGTTTGCTGACACCTGCTTAAGATGAAAAAAAAAATCAACAACAACAATGACCATACAATTTGTACAAACTCAATGTCTATAAAGATAACAGGAAAATGTCCACATTCACATCTTCCCATTGATGACACATATCTTGAAGTATCCTTATATGATCTTGTGTGGAGTCACTAACTCTGGGGTTTCTTTTCATTTTTACTAAACATTATATTCGTTATTCTGATTTTTAACACTGAAGAGTGCTGGACCTATAGCACAGCAGATAGGGTGTTTGCCTTGCACTTGGCTGACCAGGGTTCGATTCCTCTGTCCCTCTCGGAGAGCCCAGCAAGCTACTGAGAGTATCTCGCCTGCACGGAAGAGCCTGGCAAGCTCCCCGTGGCGTATTCAATATGCCAAAAACAGTAGCAACAAGTCTCACAATGGAGACGTTACTGGTGCCCTCTTGAGCAAATCGATGAGCAACAGGATGACAGTGATACAGGGAAAACTGAATTAACAGTGGCTAATTGTGTGTGTGTGTGTGCTTTGTGTGGCAGGAAGGGCTGTCATTCAATAGGCATAATACTATTTGTGACTAGAAAACAAAATTTTTAACCAAAAAATCTCATGATCGTTCCTAGGAAAAATTGTATAGAAAAGCACTTAGAGGGTAAAGGTAATTCATAAATAGTTCATGAATTAAAATATAGCCACAAAAATGTCAACACCATATTATTATTCCAAAGATGGTAAAGAAAAGAATTTTAAAAACACAAGAAAGAAGATTTTTCAGGTACTATGCTAAGTGTTTTACATGAATTGATTCTATCAATTAATTTCTACAAAAACTACTACAAAGTAATTTCCTGTTACTTTAAATTTTTAGGAATTTATTTAAGGAATACTTTGTTCCAATCCTGCTGTGAACAAGGCAATCCATGCTCTCTATTCTCAAAGATAGTTTCTCTTCAAGGAATCTAGGACTCGGTATGGGCTCAATAACTTGCTCAAGATCTCAAAATTAAGTAAGTAACAAAACATAAATTCTTTTTTTTTCTTGCTTTTTTGGTCACACCTGGTGATGCTCAGGGGTTACTCCTGCTCTGCATTGAGGAATTACACTTGGCAGTGCTTGGGGAACTATATGGGATCCCAGGAGTCGAACCTGGATCAGCCACATGCTAGGCAAATGCCTACTCGCTATACTATCACTTCTGGTCCAATATAAATTCTTTGAAAGTATTAAACATAACACAAATTTTCCAATCTGTATATTCAATGTAAAAATCAAAAAACAAAAAATATCAAGTAATTAAATTTTCATAATTTCTAAATTTTAAATTTTTTGTATTAAGTTGGGGACGAATGGAGATGTTAGTGGCACCTGCTCAAACAAATCGACGAACAACAGGATGACAAGTGATACAAGTATTAAGTTGACTAAATTCCTCTTTTATAAGATTTATGACATTAATTATACTCAGAATATGTGATTGTATTGATCCTCCTCCAACTTCTTGATGCTAAGATCTACATTTGACAACTTCATCTAGTGTCTCATTATAGACACCCCTGACCATGATTTATTCCCTAGACTTTTAACCTACAAAATTTGGGATATAGTAGCCACTCTTTGGGATAAGAATATGTGCATATATATGTGATTATTTACATGTCTGTAGTGTATGTGTGTATAAGCCACCCCAATTAACATAATTACAGTATCCTGGAAATCTATTCTAATCACCAAATCTGTAAATATGTTAAATAGAGTATTTCTAATTATGCTCATACTAGTAACTCTAGTTTGAAATGTTCCTTCATTGTAGTCCTCTTCATGAATTGAATAACTGAATGTAAACAATAAATGTTTTTTTAGTCTTTTGCTCAAAATTGAAGCCATCATTTCTACTTTTGTCTCTTTGTTTAAAGTAGTGGTGTGGTCAGAGGTGCATGATCCTCTGGAAGGAAACATGACTGTACCACCAGTAATAATAAGAAATATCTAATATTCCCACATGGAAAGAGAAAAGAAACATTTGAGAGCAATATAAATATCAGAGCAAAGACACGTGGACTCAGAAATAAAAAAAATAGAAATTTGGTGAGTTTTGTTGTCACTGCCACTGCATGTATATTTTGTCTAACATCCACTTTTTTTTTCTACATATAGAATGTGTTCAATACCTTCCCAAGGGAAACATTCTGAAGAACACAAAGTCATTGTATCCAACTCAAAGTTCAGAAGTGCCAGGATTCTTCATCTAGTTCAAATGTCATTTCTCCTTATTTGGAAATCCATGTACTAAGAGAAAAGTAAACTTTACTCTCCAAGTTCCTCTTCCTCCCAAATCTCCCATTATACACAACAATGGGAATTGGAATAGGTAAATAATTAAAAAAAAATTAGATAAATGAGAGGCCAGAGAGAGAGAGAGTACAGTGGATGGCTTTGTATTTGCCCAGCACAGTCAACCTGAGTTTGACCCCTGCTACCCAGAACTCCACCAGGAGTGATTCCTGGAGATAGAGCCAGTAGTAAGCCCTGAGCACTGCCAAAAGTAACACCTCCCTCCTCCCCACAAAAGGAAGAATGAAGTGTGTCTTGGCTAGCACTGTCATTACAATATATCACATATCACAGGCTGGATGACTTAAACTATAGAAATAAAGTTTTTCACAGTTATAAAGACTAAAGTCTAAGTGCTGGCAATTCGATTTCTTCTGAGGAACTCCTTCTTGGCATGCACATGACCCTCTTTCTGTGTTCTCGCATAATCCTTACAGCATGTTCAGATATCTGTGGTATGTGTGCATTCAATTTTATTTCTCCTGGAAGAATATCAGTCAATATAAATCAGGATCTAATCTAATAACCCAATTAAGCACTTCTTTAAAGACCCATCTCCAAATAGAGTCATATTCTAAGGTACTGGAAATTAATGCTTTAACATATTTATACCACAATGAATGGAAAATACAGAGCAGTCACTAATCTAAAAATGTGATTGAGGAGATTCCTTTATTGAACCCTGATTCTA
Source organism: Sorex araneus (assembly GCF_027595985.1). Classification (NCBI taxonomy): domain Eukaryota; kingdom Metazoa; phylum Chordata; class Mammalia; order Eulipotyphla; family Soricidae; genus Sorex; species Sorex araneus. Next base: position 321,015,328 of record NC_073313.1, read on the forward strand.
CTATGAAAGAAATTTTTTACCCATATTCTCTGTAGTCCCTGAGGCCAACTAAAGAAGGCTTTTCCCTTTTATTATCCTTTTTTTCTTCCTTTTTGATATGTCTTTAATAGCCAGTAAGAGAAGGACTCTCCTTGGTGTAGTTATATTGCTTTTCAACCTACTGTCACTTCTGGAAGATATAGACACAAAGGTTGCTTTAAATTTCAAATAGTCAATGTCTTTTAAAACTTGAGGTCACAATTTTATTGACAATATACTTCCCTAAACTTACTAGGCTTGTAATATTTTCTTTCCAATAACACGTGCCTGCCAGTTTTTACACTCAAACTTATTTTCAAGATATTATTCTCAGAACTACTCTATTTCCTAACTTTGTAATCCTTGTAACTTCCTCTTTCATTTTTTCTCTGTCTCTCATTTCTTTATCTAGGCCAAATTCTAGAATGAGCCTCTAAGATTACTAGTGCCTGGTGTACATGTCCTAGATAATATCCTTGCCTTGTGTGTGAGATACCTTAATATGATAGATGTCATTTCTGAGATTAAGTTTGTTATAAGTTAAAGGTGAAAAAAATGTATAGGTGCAGTCATGGACTCTGACATGTTGGCTTTGAGTTTATATAAAAGGAGATTATCCTGGGTGGACCTGACTTTATCAGTTAAAAAAGCCTTTAAAAAGGGTCTGTAAGTCAGACATTGAATCAGCAAAGAGACACTATCTTTCTCCTGCTGGCTCTGAAGAAGCAAATTGCCATGAGTTCTGCAGATGCAAGGAAATGTCTACCAACACTATGTGAGCTTGGAAGAAAACCCAAGCATCAGATGATAATATATCCACTGCTAGCACCTTGATTGCAGCTCAGCAAGACATTGCAAGCAAGGAATCCAGCAAAGATACACTCCTGACCAATGGAAAGGAGAAAGAAGTGAATATTTTTGTTTTAAAATGATTAAGAGGTCTGGGTAGATAGTACAGTGGACAGGGTTGCACATGGCTGACTCAGGTTCAGTCCCGATCCCACATATGGTTCCCAAGCCCATCAGGAGTAGATTGTCCTCCTCCCCCAAACAAAAAGCTTTGTTAACATACAGTTTATTTTACATAGTTATGGCGTAGTTCTAAACCAATACATTAAGTCATTTGTTAATCAACAATGAAACATTAATATATTTACTTTTCAATTGGATAGTCATTTCATAAGTGAAATGAGAAGCCCCACAGTTATTATTATTTTTGCCGTAGTCATATTGTTGAGCTAGTAATCTCAGAGATCTTGAATGATAGTGCAAAAGATAAGGTTCTTGACTTGCATGCCATTGATCCTTGTTTAATCCCTAGCACTATGTGTGGTCCCCTGAGTACTACCAGGAGTCATTCCTTAGCACGGAGTCAAGAATAACCCCTGAGAATTTCCAGATGTGAGCCGAACCCACTGACCCACCTTTCTGCCTCTCCCCCAAGAAAAATAGCCAGAAGTTTAGTACGAAGAGAGTTTTGCCCCTGTTTTCACCTTCTTAAAGTCCAATATGGCTTGAGCAGTACTGTTATATACTGTTATTTCACTCTTTAGACCTCATAGACATTGACTTACATTGTTCTAACCCTGTAAGAACAATGAGATGGAGGAGGTCCATTGTGTCTTACTATTTTGTAATGGAAGTGATGTATTTCACTTCTACTCATAGTCTACTACATATACTTCATCTTATGACAGGGGTTAAGGAAGAAACAAAGTATTTGGTGATCATTGTCTCATTTATGAGGGCTTAAACATACATGATTTCTGTACTTCTTTAACCAGCCTCATTATTGATTCCATGTAATAAGTAGGGAAGGAAAGCAAGAATTTCTGTAATATGAACCAAGAAGTAAGCATAAAACAACTAAGGTAGAACAGGACAAAAGGATGAGAGCCCAAGGGGAGAGGGAGAAATAAGAAAAAGGTGAGAAAAACAGCTTATCTGTATTTTGTTGAAGCTCTTCTGAGACAAATTTGTTTCCTTTAGGACTTGAAGATTGCTTTGTCTCCCCACGAGTCCCCGTGGTTACCTGGTTTCCTGCGATGTGCTGAAGAATTATTGAAAAAATTCAAAGCATGCTTCACTTGAGCACAGTGGTACAAGGTTAATTTGATGTACCAGTATAAAGTTTTATAGATTCACCTAAGTGTGCTGCTATACTTGTAAAGATTGTAATTGCATACCACAGCTGTACAATAGCATTTATAAGATAATATAACTAACTGCTAGAGAGAGTTTTTTAAAGTATAGTTATGACAAGCATCAACAATAAACTTTCAGAAAATTACAGAAGTTTTACACTGATCTTTTTTTTGATAAAACCAATTTTAGCTCTCCTTCTGAAAGTGTGACTTATTTTTATAAACTCATAGACTTATGGTAAATCAAAATAATGCCAAAAATCTAAAGGATCAAATGAAAATGCTACCTTAAATATTGTCAACAATATACCAACAACTGAGCATAAATATTGTAGCTCTATATTGCAGCACTTTACTAACATTTTTGATTCTTTATTCAGAATTTTGCAAGAATAACACTATGTTAAAAACTATTTGTTATTAAATTGATAACATACTATGAGGTAAAAATTGTTAATTTGACATACAGGCATAAAGTTTCAATTACAAAACTTTCATTAATTTGTTTTGTAAATTCTAGTCTACCTGACCAGTTTTATTTTAGCCCTTATATTCCTCTTTATTTTTTTGTTTTGTTTTGTTTGGATTCTTTTTTGTGGGGTAACCCAACTGACTGTACTCAGGGCTTAGGCTTTAATTCTGACTCTGCACTCAAGGATCCCTCCTGGTCAGTGGAGGGGACCAAATGGAGTGCTGGGGACCTAAGCCGGGTCAACCTCATGGGTAGGGCAAGTGTGTGCACACTGTAATATCGCTCCAGTCCCCATTTCCTCATTTTAAAAATGTATTTTTTTCATTTCCATAGTTTCTGTTAAGTTATTTTAAAATGTATTTTATTGCTTTCCTGCCCCCATGCCTGCCTGTCTTCACCAGGGCCACTCGGAGGGGGGTGTGGGTTGAGTTTCCCTCCCTCCCCGAGCAGAGCCCCAGCAACCAAAGACCACTGGAATCCTGCCACAGCCATGCTCAAGGCCACTCTCCAAATGTCTGAACGAGCCTCACACATGAAGGAACCGGCAGAGGAACCTAGTGTATGGGACCTGCGGCCGAGATCTTTAAGGCTGCTCAGATCAGGACTGGGCCTCTTCCACCTAGATTCCATATTTTCCAGTAGCTAGGCGATCACACCCAGAAACTGCCCCAGACACTGTGTAATCCCATCAACAGCCAACATCCAGAGATATAAAACCAAGCTCCTGGAAACACACAGCTGCATCAAAATCTTTTGACATCAAATTACTTTTGACATCTGATAGCCTAGTTCTCCCTCTTGGAGAACCTGGCAAGCTACCAAGAGTTTACTGCCTAAAAGGGGGAGAGCCTGGCAAGCTCCCCATGGCGTATTCATATGCCAAATACAGTAACAATTATGGGTCTCATTCCTCTGACCCTGAAAAGCCTCTAATGTGGCACCATTGGGAAGGACAAGTAAAGAGAGGCTGCTAAAATCTCATGGCTAGGATGAATAGAGATGTTACTCAGCCTGCTCAAGCAAATGAATGATCAATGGGATAACAATGATACAGTGATACAGTGATGATTGCTTATTTTGCTTAACATGACACCCTTCATCTCCAACTATAGTGTTGTAAAAGGCAAGATTACATCTATTCTAATACCTGAGTAATGCTCCATTGTACATGTATATATTCACCACATTTTTTTATTTATTCATCTGCCCTTTATCACTAGCATTATTTATGGATTTTAGTAATAATAAACAAGGGTGTATACATATATCCTTTCAAATTAATGTTTTGTGTTCCTGAAATAGGCACCTAAAAATAGAATGTTGGATATACGGGTTTACTCAGTAAATTTGACAATTTTTGTTTTGTTTGTTTTGGCCATCACACCTGGCAATGCATAAGACTTACTCCTGGCTCTGTGCTCAGGGATAACTCCTGGCAGTCTCAGGGTACTATATGAAGTACCAGGGATCAAACCCGGCTAGCAGAGTGTAAAGCAAGTGTCCTACCCATATACTATCTCTCAGGTCCTCTGTAGTTTTGTTTTGTTTTGTTTTTTTAAGATCTGCTGTCTTTCCTGGCTTAAGGGTCAGAGTAATATTGTCACTGTCACTGTCATCCTGTTGCTCATCAATTTGCTCGAACCGACACCTGTAACATCTCTCATTCTAAGACTTATTGTTACTGTTTTTGGCATATCAAATATACCACGGGTAGCTTGCCAGGCTCTGCCATGTGGGCGCAATACTCTCAGTAGCTTGCCAGGCTGTCCGAGAGGGGCAGAGGAATCAAACATGGGTTGGCAAGGCGAATACTCTACCACTATGTTATCAATCCAGCCTTTTATAATGTGTTTAGCTCCCACCTTTAATTAATTGGAAGAATTTGAAAAGCTACTTATTTGTCATTTATGAAAGTTTTTTGGAATTCACTGGTTAAACTATATAGTCCTTGGACTTATGTTTTTTGGGGAGATTTGAATTAAAAGCCTGCTTCAATTTATGTACTTGTGATTGGTCTGTTCAATTGGGCTATCTCATTTGTTTACTTATAGATAACTGAAGAACTCTACTTATCAATATTTATATGTTTACAGGCTCAGTTATAAATTTACCTTTCAATTTTGGTTATCAGAATTACATCCCTTATTATTAATATGAAAATATAACTGTTTCTCAATCTTTCTTCTATGGGTATCTGTGACACTTTTGTAGGCCAGGACAAATAATGGTCTTCCAATAAAATCTAAATCCTTGAACTTATAAATATTAGTTTTACATGACATAAGGGACTCTACGAATATAATTATGTCTAGGAATCCCAAAATTGTCTCAGTTTCCAGATAGGCCAACTCAGTTATGGAAACCCTTGAAAATGCTTAGAACTTTCTCTAGGCATAGAAGTAGAATGGGTTAGTGAAATGCAGCAGAAGAATGTTATAAATATTTCAACTGAAGTAGAGTTTGACCCAGTTTTGTTACAAGGCAGTTAGAGACAAAATAATTATGGAAACAAAAACTATGGAACCTATAGAAGCAAAACCTAACCCTTTGTTGACATTGCAAAGAAAGGAGTTCAATATACTTCAATATACAACTACGAAGCAAATTCCTCAAATGACCCAAATGAGCTCCTAGACAGATTTTTTTTCTATAGCTTTCTAATAAGTGTCCAGTCATCTAATACTTTGATTTCAAATGTACAAACTCAGAGCAGAAAACAAACATAGACACTTCAATTTGTGACTTACAGAATAATGAGATACTAAGTGAGACTTATTTAAACTACTATATTTTTGGTGAATTTTTGTGGTAACAACAAACAATTAACAGTGTCTAAAAGCAATCCATTGCCCCAAAAACATTTTTGAAATTTCATGCTTGGACTATCCCCAAAGCATGTGAATTTTACATGAAACATGATGTGAAATAGGGTATATTAGCTCTCATATAGTTTTAAATGGTCATTAATAATAAATATTTATTACATACCATATCTTAGAACAAAATGTTTAAAAAATGTACTAGTTTATAATAACTCAGGCACTCCATTGTACTAAAGAGAATGATAAATTCTTGTCTGAAAATCAAATAAGTAGTCTTCAAGGTCTCTCCCAGTGCTATTAATTTAATGTGACCAAGTAAAAATATGTGTAAATCAAAGGGCATGTACAAATACAGTATGGTATATTTATAACAAAGAATAGTATATGACAGGCCATAATTTCAAGACAGTTCAGTCAAACAACAAAGAAATTTACATTATGCCTCACTTACAAGCAATGCTTAGGTCTGCAGAATGACTTAGTCACATGGAGATTGTCTGATCTGAGCTAAGCTCAGGCTTTAGCAAGCCCTATATTCATCCAAGCTGGGAATATATTTTAATATAAAATAAAATAGCAATGCAATTAATATACATGTTATGTTTCTGTAATACCAATTAAATCAAATATTGCATTAATATGATTCTAAATGAAAACCAAGTGATATGGAATTTAATAACCCCCAAATTATTATATATGTTCTTTGCATACATAGCTATAGCTGTTCATTCATAGTATGAGAGAGGGAATCACTGTCACTGTGATCCCGTTGCTCATCGATTTGCTCGAGCAGGCACCAGTAACATCTCTCATTGTGAGACTTATTGTTACTGTTTTTGGCATATCCAATATGCCACGGGTAGCTTGCCAGGCTCTGCCTCGTGGGCGCAATACTCTCAGTAGCTTGCCAGGATCTCCGAGAGGGGCAGAGGAATGGAACACAGGTCGGCTGCATGAAAGGCGAATGCCCTACCGCTGTGCTATCACTCCAGTCCATGGGAGAGGGAATAATAGTATAAAATTTAATCCCAGGAATCTGAGTTCAGTCAGCTGTGTGTTTTTTTTTTAGTTTATTCACAAATAACTTCATAGTTTTCATTTAAAAACCCCAACTCATTTTTTAAAACAAAGAAGCAATACTACACTTAGTAATTTAAATGTGCTCCAATGTGTAAGAGAAACTTCAACTAACTTGACACTTACTCTAAAAGCACATTCAAAACAAAGATGAAAAATATTTGGATGCCAAAATTCAGAAACAAATTGTCCTGAACTGAGTCACCACCGAAGGCCGACATGGCTTTTCACAATGCCTCCCAATGTACATCTGGGAACCACAGAGGGAAGTATTGAAGTATCCAAAGGCTAGCATTTTTTGTTCCTTTTAACTAATTGAAATGCTCAATTTTAGTTCTGAGTATTCTCATTGCATTGTATACCAGATTATAAAATACTTTTAAAATGTTAAATCTAACCATTCACTTTATCTATCATCATATTATGCAATCAAAATTAGAAGTTTTTTGCTTGAAACAACTTAGACCCTCCAGACAACATTTTAAGACTTGTTTAGCTTTGTGGGTGCTATTTTTATGCAGATAAGTAAGGGTGGGTTTTATATTTTGTAGAAGTTTTTGGTCCTATTTTAATGCTGTTGTATGGCAGAATGTATATAGTGTGTAAATTCCTTAAAACTGTCCTTTTAAAACTTTGAAGTTAATACTTTTGTGCAACTGTGTTTTGAATAAAGCCATGACAGTGTTAAAAGCAAAAAAAATAGTATAAAATTAAAAAAAATAACTTTAGCAGAGCATAAAAGTGATGATTTGATATGGCTAAAGAGGAGCAAAAGACCTTACAGACCACTACCCGTCTATTAATACAGACTATTACCCAGGTTAAAAAAGTTAGGTATTAGTAAAAAATTACTTTTCAAACAGGTATGCATAAATCTACATTAGGAAAAGGTATATTACTTATCCCTATATGAACTCCAATAAATGCATGCTTTAAAATACAGATAGGGGCTGGAGTGATAGATAGCACAGCGGGTAGGGCGTTTGCTTTGCACGCGGCCAACCCGGGTTCGATCCCCAGCATCCCATATGGTCCTCTGAGCACCGCCAGGGGTAATTCCTGAGTGCATGAGCCAGGAATGACCCCTGTGCATTGCCGGGTGTGACCCAAAAAGCAAAAAAAAAAAAAATACAGATAAAGGTTAGTCAAATATTATTGACTAACATATGCATTACTATAAACGCTAGAGATAACCAAATAGCTCCCACCAAAACACATAGTCATATTTTATTATTAAGTAATTTTAAAAGAAAATGAAAATGAAGGGTTGAAGAGATAGTATAATGGGTTGCATGCTGCTGATCCAGCATTGAACCCTGGTACCCCAAGTACCAACAGGAGTATTTCCTAAGCACAGAGCCAGGAATAATCTTAAGCATTGCTGGGTGTGCACCCCTTAAAAAAAAAAAGGAAATGGAAAAGAAAAACGTGAACAGTTATTAGATGCCATGAATATGTGTCTTTTCCATTATTTGCAGAAATTTTAACTTTCTGAAGTATGTAAATACAAGAAGCACTTGTTATTATAAAACAAAAAGTTTGCCTAATGTAATTTTGATTCATACACTAAGAAGTATGGCAATGTGCAAATGTTATCAACTTTATGGTTTATGGTTTATAAAATAAGAGGTAAGTCAGTATGTTTCGAAAATAAGGATGACTATAATTGCATTGCATTATTATTAGCAAGGAAACAGAGAGAAAAATTGCATTTATTGATTTATTCTGTTAATAAAATTCATTAATAAATAGGTATTTTATAGGTCAAATTTTAAGATTTAATATTTTAGAATTTTTAAGAAAGTTAAAAATACAATTATGGTAAATTTGACCAAAACCAAAGATACCTAAAGTACACTTTTAAAATATAACCTCATTAATTTCTGTTTAGAAAAATCTTGTAGATTCTGTAGAATTTTCTGTAGAACCTTGGCACAGTAACAGAATTGCATGATTCATTTATGTGACATAGATAGAACTAAGGATGTCCAAGAAATTCAATCTTCTCAATTCGCAATAGCCTGGTTTTACTGCCCTTTGGATAGAAGGTAATTTGTAACTCATAGTTCCTATCTTCATGAAGTCCTTATTAGCAAACAGTACATATACCATTGTGTCTTGTTCCTATTTAAGTATACTCCACTGATGAGCACCAATATGCAAAATGATAACATGAAAAATTGCCACAGTAAAAATTTATTTTTTTAACTATTTTTTTAAATAGCATGGATTGGTAGCTTTCTAAAACTAGTTACTGTATCAGTGCCAGAAAACTGAAATTTATTAAATAAACAAAAACAGATGGCCATATATGTAAATGACTATCACCCAAGTAAAAGATGTCATGATTTTTCTCAGGAAACAAGCAGAAGTGGATCTAGATTGTAAAATGTATAACTGTACAGAATTATCCTTTTTGAAATACATTAATGATGTGTAAAATGCTGTCAAAGGGCACCAAAGATTTATAATTATTAAATATGTATAGATTAATAACTTAATATAATTAAATTATTATATTTGCTATATACTTAATCAATAACTGGTACCCTGGTATATCACTCATGGAATCAATTTAAGCACACAGACCAAACATTATAGCTTACTCCAATCTATATAACTACTCTGCTTTACACATATAGAACACGGGGAAAAGAACGATGCTTTGATTTATTAACCACCATCCATCTCCTTGTTAACAGAATCACTTAGTGAGTACTGTGAGCAATAATATAAATTATTTAGTGATTGTTACTTTGGCACAGATCCTATCAGAGCAAGCAACAAATATTTTGCAAGATCTGCTAAAATATCTCAAGATATCTTAAAATGCAGATGCATCTATCACAAGTTATGTTCATTTTTTTGTACAGTACGATATGTTGGCGGTGTATTACAATTTTTCACTGACATTGACAGTCAAGACAGGCACTTCTAGAATATTCCAAAAATGTGGGCCCCAACTATGTCAATCCCCTGGCATTTGTGTATACTTTTTTCCCTTTAACTCATTGAAATTTCTAACCACATTTGACATGTTTTCTTGTTCTATTAAACTACATCTATAAATTAACACTGGTGAATCTCTTGCTACTCTCTCCCAATAGGTATATTCCCAGTGATGCTGCAATCCATTACAAACTCATTCCAGTGTCCAGTGGTATTATCTAATGTAGATACGAATTTCAAGTTTTCAGTAAAAGATTTAAAATTATTAATACTACCCAGTTTTAATAAAAGATAGTCATATCTTTTGAAGCAACATAGATGGGACTGTAGGGAATCATGGGAAATGTAATATAAAGTCTTATAAAGCAATGTTAGCTCAATAAGAATGTTTAATGTGAATATAATTTGTTTTGTTATATTCTATATTTAAGACAGTAGGTTCAGTATTTTTCTTCTAGTTCACCAAGGCATTAACTCTATTACTAGTTGGTTAAGTCTTCAATACCAATATCATATGTAAATGAAGATCTTGTACTAGGAAAATATTTTTAATCTGCGGTTCTTTTTAATCAACATTTTTTTCTGTTTTTATTAACCATGTCATCTTTATTTTATCACACCAGCCATATACTAAACACATAACCTATTTTGATTTAAAATTATTTTAAAATTGAATTATCACTGTCACTGTCATCTCGTTGCTCATTGATTTGCTCAAGCGGGCACCAGTAACGTCTCTCATTGTGAGACTTATTGTTACTGGTTTTGGTATATCAAATACACCACGGGTAGCTTGCCAGGCTCTGCTGTGCAGACGCAATACGCTCGGTAGCTTGCCAGGCTCTCCGAGAGGAGCAAAGGAATCCAACACGGGTTGGCCGCTTGCAAGGCAAATGCCTTACCGCTATGCTATCATTCCAGACCAAATTGAATTATATAATATAAATATGTTCAGTACATGTATCTTTAGTATATTTTGATTTTTAAAAGATATACATAATACTTATGTAATCACCACTGATATCAAAAGAGGAATATTTTCAGTAATAAAGATTAATTTGCAACACTTTTCATTTAATATTCTTTCCCTCCAGATATCACACTCTTCTAATTCAAATTGCCATAGTTTTTCCTCACCTATTTTTGAATTTCACACAAATATAATCATACATTTTCTGAAAAAATCTTTTATAAGACACTCTAGGGAAGGAAAGGAAAACCATAGAATAGAAAGGTTTCACTTCTCACTTCTTTTTCATCTCCAGAGCTATACAGAAAATTCTGAATAATCAGTTATACTCAGCTTGGTAATGAAATGACTCAGTACTTGATAATACGAAAGTTAATGCAAAAATCTTTTCTTCTTGTCTTCTTGCCTTTTGAATAATCTCCAGTTATACCTTTCCACTGAATAAAATCATGTTAACTTCTTGTTGTTTACCAACTATCAGTATTTTCAATATGTAATAGCATTGATTAGTGTAGAAAGAATTCATAGAGAGAAGAAAATGTAGATATCATCTCTAAATGCACTGGTAATAATGAAGCCCAAATAAGTTTTCTTGGTAAGGTTGAGACAAGAGAGAAATCAGAAGAAACACAAATAATAGTAATAGGAGGAGTCTCTCAAATAATAAATGTTAATGGGGATAAAAGGGCAGTTAGAACCTGAATAAGAGAGTATGGAATACCAATAAAAAATGAGCATTTTGAAAGACATAAGGATGAAAATATTATTATTTCATCAAGGTTAAATGAAGAAAAGTAGCAAGCAGAAGGGGAAGGTGTCGATGTAAAATGAATTCAAAACAACTCATATGGAAAAGCTGAAAAGGGGAACTGTGAATTTGTCCAGAAGGGATTCACTGGCGTCCTTACTGAGGGACTCATGGTAGAATGTATTGAGGTAACATTGCAGAGCATTAAGAGTAAGTATAGAGAGTGCAGAAGTATTTTTCTTAAAATCTTTATTATGCAGAAGTATTTTTTAAAAAAGTCTTTATTAAACAACATAAAATAATTTGAGCTTTAGGAAGAAAGAAGGAATTAAGCAGAATCTTGAAAAATTGTGGAAAGAATTTTTCTACAGAAATAAACTAAGGCTTTAAAATGTAGAGAGGAAGATATAATGGGAAGAAGAATGTGATGGGAACATTAAGAACAGATACTACACTTTATCTTGATCTTAGCCAAAAGAGCTAGAAGGGGTTAGGAGGGGAACATTAAGACAAGGGCAAAGCTTTGGCTCATTCCATTAAAAGTATGAAAAGATGAAAGTAAGCCAATTATTTTAAAAATTACAATAGAGATGAAAGAAGATACAGAAAGAAATTTATAATAATCAAATATGAAATTTACATGCTAAAATATTTTGCTATTACTTTTCCAAAACCATATTTTTTCAGTTGTTTTACTTTTATTCAAGTTCAATATACAGTCATTTCACAAATATCAATTGTCAAGCATTTTTCAGGAGACTTGGTTTATAACTGCAGAAATTCCCCTGGTGAAATAAAAGCTGGCCTTCAATCAGGTTGGCCAAGGAGAGGCCAAAGAAAAAGCAGGCCACTGCAGAGGAGTTGAGGGTGGTCTTAACAAGAGAGGGAATTTATATAAAGGGCTTGTATTATGTAGCTATGAGACTAAGTCTTTGCATCTACTCACCAGTATTTTAGGTATAGAAGAGAGAAAAGAAATAGCTAAAGACAACAGAACCTGAAACTGGTCTACAAAACTGAGTTTGTGGATGTTGGAGTGCTTGACTGAAGGGTGTAGACACTGAGACAAAGGTGGAAGGAAGTAAATACTCTGATGGAGGGTGTGGTGTTGGAATATTGTATGCATAAAACCCTATTATTATTAACAGTATTTGTAAATTATGTTGTCTAAAATTAATTGTAATTGAAAAATGCCTGTAGAGACCTAAATGGGGTTAAGTCTCTTAAACAGTCCAAATGATCTCAATAATACATTCCTCTCTCAAGGTTGCATCTGTGAAACAACTATTAGCACAGAAGTATTTGGTGGAACCTAAATTTCAAGGACAAAGAAGAGAGTAAGAAGTCTCCAACTGCTTACATAAAGTTCTCAAGTAAAGTGGCTCTCACTGACCTTCTATAAGCAATGCTAAAAGTACATATCCTGAATTTGCCAACCCTTACCTAAAAGAAGCATTGTTCAAAAAGCAAAATCAAAAATGAAAATTCAAACTAAAATAGCATTTACATGAAAATTTCATATTTGTTGTTTTATTTCCATCTCGAAATAACCTTAGAAGATGGAGAAAGCAGATGTAAATCCAGTCTATGGATGAGAAAATTAAAATTTAAAGAAATTGAGTACATAATTAGTGAAAAAATAAGATGCATACTTTGGATCTGAACTGAAACCAAAATATCTAATGTGGATTTGTCTCTGGATTACTTTCTTCATTTTTCCTGTAGCCATTTGAACCTTAACTCAGAAATCACCAACTTCTTCCCCTGCAATTCTCATCAGATGTGGTTAGATGATGTTTCATTTCCTAAGAACAGAGGGATGTGTGGCCATGACACTTCATGTATATTTTAGCCAAGCAAATCAGAGTTTAGAAACATGAGATATAAAAATGTGTGAAGAAATAAGGGAGAACGAATTTTTTTTAATTTATGAGATGACCCATAAACTAAGATACAGCAAAATTATTTCACCATTTCTATAAGTAGTATGAATTGCTTATACAGAAGAGTATACTTTATAGCTTATAAAACTTACTAAAACGGATGAAGCTAACTTTTGTCTTGATTGTAAGATACTTTTTTTCTCCGTTTAGGCTCATTTTGAGAATTTGTTGCAATATTGATTTATGATGGATTTCTTTCCTTCTTTCTTCATTGTGCTATGATTATATATAGATTCTGCTGGTAGGACATTTTCCATTTGATTCATTAATCGAGGAATGAACTGTTAGTTTCAAGCAACAAAAAGAGAAATTATTTTGAATCTAACACATGAAATATGACAATTGCTATGAAATTGTGAAAGAAATATTAGGCCTACAGTTATACACTTAAAATATTTTCTTTGTTCTTAAGGAAGTTATTATGGTGCCTGCATTTTATCTTTCACATACCATTAATCATTTTTATACACTGTTCCTATGATGTAAGAAGGCTGAACATGATCCTTATTTGTAGATAAAAACATAAGAGTGACTGGTTGATAGATGTACTAATAGAGGAAGATATTTTCATTAAGACACCTAGTGAAAACAGATATGGGGAATTAAACTAGAGGGGGAAGTCTAGGAGTAAAAATGTAGCTCAGTGGTAGAACACATACCTTGAATGTGTGAAGTGTGAATGAAGATCCTGGACTCAATTCCCAACACCAAAAACAAACAAACAAATAAACAAACAAACAAACCCTCTCCTTACTAAACTCCATTCTTTGTGCATACTTTTAATATGGGCTAGTATTGCTGTATCACTGTGTCACTGTATCACTGTCATCCCATTGTTCATCAATTTGCTCAATCAGGCACCAGTAACGTCTCCATTGTGAGACTTGTTGTTACTGTTTTTGGCATATTGAATACACCACGGGTGTCTTGCCAGGCTCTCCAACGATATAAATTTACTTATATGTAAAAGATTTTTACAAAGATAGTAGAGAAAAAATTATACAGGAAGCTAATAATAGGTATTGTTACACAAGATAAAATCTTAAATACTTAAATTCAGGTCATTTCATGGCAGAATATTCCCATTTTATACTATCCACTATTTTCTTCTTCCAATCTCCACGCCATCCTATCACTCCAATGCGAATTTCAATGTTCAGAATATAAAGGGTCTTTAAACAAAGTTTATCTATTTATTTGTTTCTTTGTTTTGTTTGTGTTTATTTTTTCTTTCGTATTTATACCTGACTGATTTCAGTGTTTCAGGTCATGGGCCTCCATTCTCTTACTCAAATATTTAGTTGGATTTCAATGCTAAAGAGGAAATGACTATGCAACACATATTATCCCACATATTTTAGAAATATAAAATCACTGATGCAATTAAAATGACCCCTTTACTGATATTTTTTCATTCACAATGAGTCTTATACTCCGTAAAGAGACTGCATAAACAGTAAATTATATTTTAACCAATTCCTTTCATTTGAAGATGAGTAAATGAGGATCCAGATAGGCTAAATACCATGTTCAAAATACCAAATACTTTTAATGTATTTTAAATTTAGATACCATGTTTTTCAATAGCACTTATATTAATATTTTAGAAATAAAATGCCACAGCACCCAAAAATGCCAGCAGAGTTTCACTATTTCTTCACCACTTAGTCTCAGTGCAGTCCCATCTTCCCCCACCTCCTGTCCCTGATTAGCAGTTTCATTTGTAAAGGTAGAGTCTTGGTATCTGTTATCATTACAAAACCATTTAATTTTTAATTGAATTTCAAAATGGATGAATGTCATTTTTAGTTGACAGAATTAATTAACAGCATTTTGTAAGTTTAAAATATAAAATGTGTTCATATTTGATCCCTATAAACATTGCTGTATGATTACTATTTTAGTAGTAGTTAACATCTTCACTGTATTGTATAATTATTCATTTCCTTTACTGTGGCAAGAAAGTTTAAAATCTAGTCTCAAGACCAAAGGAATAGCATAGTGACTTAGAAAGCTGCTTCACAAGACTTTAGTTTATGAGTTCAAATTTCTGATGCCACCACACATGTAGAGTATTATCCCCACAGCTCTGTTTGCAATCCCTGAAACTACAAAAATCTCCTGCTTGCACAACATCCAGAGATATCTAAGCACAATGAGCACTCTAATATATAAGAACACCATGACCGGAAAGAATGACCCCTGTTGAACACATGTATTAGTACTACATGTGATACTCAGCAAACACTAAAACCATATCATGTGTGTCTCAACACTAACAACAAGCCTTCCCCCGCCATGAACCAACAGATCACATGGGTTATTATGTGCTCAACTCCAGATCTATCCCCAGCATCTTATAGTTTCCAGTAGGTAAACCCCAAGCATAAAACCTGCAGTACCCCTAAACAGTGATAGGTATGTCCACCCCACTCACCACCCCCAATAATTCAACCCTGGGCAAGCATATGTACAAACATTTCAGTGAGCACTGTGGCCAAGTGTGTGAACACCACAACCTGATATGCAACCCCTAGGTAGCACAACAGCTACAAGTATGCAAGCACGGCAGTCAGGCATGCATGACCTCCAGTCATCACAAAACCAACAGCATCCATGACATGAAGGAGAATGGAAAATAAAAGAAGTGTTTTCTCTTAACTATAATTTGTAATATAGAAAGATTCAATATAATCATAGATCTCTTCACCAACATCTCTCCCATTCCCCCAGTCTCTATCCAGGACATTCAAGCTTTCTATTCTTACATCTCTACAAGGTTAACTTTATTTTCATACTTAAGTGATATCAAACTTATGTCTTTCTCTTCTAACTCACCTCACACAGCATTAAGGGTCTTTCAGTTTCATCTACATTTCTGATAATGGGAGAATTTCACTGTTTTCTCATCAAACCAACATAGTCGGTACCAATTCAATAAATTATTTCTAAACTTCTAACAGTCTACTATTACAATTTTACTGAGATGTACCTTGAATTTATCATTTTTACCATGTGTTTTTGCATTGTTAAGGATCTTCGTTTTAGTTTCAGAACAAAAATATGTCTTGTTTGGCTTCTTATAAGCTTTTGATATACTTTTTTGATATACTTTGGCTTTTTATAAGCTTTTGAGTTCAACTTATTACAATATGATCACGATCATACTTAGGTTATAGGTTCAATTTTCTGGTCATTGCTTATATTTCTCCAGGCCTACACATGTGTCTTAAAACATAGGCTAATGGAACCTGATGTGTGATTATCATTGTATAAAAATGAGTTTATCATCACAAGTGGATTCTTCCACTTGAGAAAAAAATATACTGCTGCAATTATTTTTTCTGCAGAAAGAGGAAGATTTTTAAAGATTAAATATCACAGAGAAAAAAAATTTACACTATTTTTGGCATTTAAATAAATTATTAGAAATATTTATTTAACATGATTTATTCTTTCAAACAAGCAAAAAGCATAGCAATAGTAGACAGTCCGGGGAGTTTGAGGATTGTGTGTGTGGGTATGTGTGTGTGTGAATACTTAATCATAGGTCTATGAAAATTGATGAAGAACATCTCTTTTCTTAGAATAGGATAGAAAATATTAGGAATCTGAGTGAAAAATTTTGCCTCAACATTAAGCTCTATAGAGTAAACCTCCATATTACTTGAATATTTTGTAAACACTTTATAATCCTGAATGTTGTCTCTGTCTTATGTAATATTGAGGCATGAGCTATGTGTATTTGTATAACATCAAAATATGAAGATATTTCAAATGTGAAACTTTTGTATGAATCAAAATTCCTATAAACAATTGAATTAACTCTGCCAATTCTCCAAATTCATTGGAATAATAGGAAAGAAATTAATTTGTTATTATACTGTGATTTCTAGAACATTCAATGCACATGAAATCTGACGTCAGCATAACTCAGTCGTGCTGAAAATCAGATATATATAGGATAAAATGTTAATTTTCCCAAATAATCTAACTCCAACTCATAGAAGAAAAGTTTATCTAATATTTTTCTCTATTTGAAAAAAAATTATCTGTATCAATCACTGCTAAACATTATAAATATACTTGTCATCATAACCTAGAGTGACTAAAGTTTTCACTATACTGCTAAAGAAAAAAACTAGTGATGTAGATGATCAATTTCAATATTCCTAAAATACAAGACAAAGAGACTAAATCAAAAACATGAGATAAAGGCAAGAAATAATACTTACTAAAAAAAATCTTTCATAAGTATAAAGAGAAAAATAATAAATAAATAATCAAGAAAATGAGAACCAGATCATATTTTCTTAAATACAAAAAGAAATTTAATTAGAAGACCTTATGGGATGTTGTTTGTTTGTTTATTTATTTATTTATTTATTTATTTATTTATTTCAACATCAATCCCACTACCATTATGCCTTTCCTCCACCATTATGTCCAATTTTCCAAACCATCCTTTAAGCCTGCCCCATAGGCCCTTAATAATGTTTTTAAATTTTATTTTATTTTTATATAGTAGTTCACAATATTTGATAACACTTAATATTTGAACACCAGTCCCTCCTCTATTATATCTTCCCATCACTATATTTCAGATGATTCCATCCCAAACCCCAACCTCTGCCCCAGGGCAGAACGGAAATAATGTATTTTGTATTGTTTGTTATGAATAAACCGCTGAAAATGCTCCAAAAAAGTTTCCTTAGGGGAAAGTGTGTGAAGATTGTTGTATTTCTCCCAGGGGCCATTAAGCCCTTCTATAAGATCACTAGCTTGTTGTCAAAGGTTGAGCTTTGTGTGTGTGTGTGTGTGTGTGTGTGTGTGTGTGTGTGTGTGTGTACATATATATGTGTGTGTATATATATATATACATATATAAATTGTAAAAATATTTTTCCCTCTAAGATTGGTTGCCTTCTACTTTAAACCCCATCAAATGTGTGCACTACTCTTGGAATATGAGTGAGGTGAGGTATGAGATGTCCAGGGATAACTTTACTCATGGATGAGGCTCTACCTAAGCATGTGGAGATAGCTGTGAGCATGACAGAGGTTGAGTTCTGGAGGTTTTTAGTTGCCAGAGCTGGGTTCTTTGAGGAGGGAGGGGCCTCACCCGCCTCCTTGGGGTGCCCCAAATGAAACAGCCTGGTGTGGGGTCAGGCAGCATGACTACAGCAGTGTCGTTTATGCTCTTCTGAGAGAATTATGAGTCTGGAACATGACCATTGATGAGATTATCTGGCCCCAGCCAGAGGTGGCTTGTGGGCATGACCCTCAAGTTGCCAGAAACAGTGGGACATGGGGATATGTCAGTCATTCCCGGATCCATTGAACCCAGAGTTTTCAGACACAAGTCCCGCACACCTGGATTTTTTGCAGATTCACTCATGGGTGAGGCTTGGCCCGTAGTATGTGGAGATGCCTGTGATCATGATGGAGGTTTTCGGCTACTTGGGCTGGGTCCCTTAGGACCAGGAGGGTCCTCACCCGCTTCCCTCCAGGGAGCCCCAAATGAAACAGCCTGGCATAAGGTCAGGTGGCATGGCTATGGTGAATCTTCTTATGGAATGTTTTAGAAAAAAATTAGGAACCCATTTTAAAATAATACTGAGTAAAAGAAGAAAATCTCCCAAATCTCAATTTAAAAAAAATTAAAATTTGAAAATAAATAAAAAGTTATCTTCAGGGAATAAAAATAGACTTCCATGTGGCTTTTCAGTTACAATCAAAATCCTGAGAAACAAACGTCAAACCCAAATTTCTATGTTAAAAATATAAACCTGTCATCAAATATGAGTGAAAAACTGTTTTAAGGAATACTAGGCCTCAGCTATTTTACAACCTAGTAATCTCTGCAATTCTCAAAACAGTCCTTTAGCAAAGTAAGGCCAAATTCTAGAAAATATGATGTATTATAGAAAAACTTGCGATGGACAGAGCAAGAGAGATAGTATAGAGAACAGGGCACTTGCTTGTACACTGCAAAATTCAATCCCTGGCACCACAGCCCTGCCAGGAGTAATCCCTGGACACAACCAAGTGTGCACCTTCCCATCTCTCAAAACGTGATGAACAAAGCTGTGAAACTTACAGAAAAGGAGCCATTGATAGAAATGTAACTAATTAGTTATCAAATAGATGAGGGGTGATGTTAAAAAAGATGAAAATTTCTGATTTTAATATTATGATAATGAAAAATAAGACAGGAACATACAAGTTATAATAAAAATCCTATCTTAAAGTGAAAAAAGTGAATGCTTATTTCTTCTAAACTTTTAGGAAAAACTTATTTCAATATTTCCTAAAGTTATGGTTGTGATCAGTGGTGTCCATTGAGAAAGCCCATTCAATATTGTGATGATTAGCAAGTCCAAATATCAGCCCAATATTTGTAATTGAAACACAAGTTCAGACTGAGAAAGAATCCATCATTCCTGAAAATCTCTCAACACTATCTTGAGATGAGAATCACTTCCACATGTGAAGAAAGCATAGAAGGAAAAAACAGAAAAGAACCTAAGAAATCAGCTAGATGTCACATGCCACAGTCTATAAATCATATACTGATGTCCACCTTTAAAGGGTCAAGGAACTGTGATACTCCAGTTTACAGGAAGTAAATTTCAAAGCTCACTACTATCATGTACCATAAAAATAGAATAGAACTTAAAGGTAGAACAACTACAACTTGATAAATAAATGAAAAAAATAACCATTGATACAGTAAGAATCTGGAAACAAAACAAAAATCAAAACAAAACTATCACTGTATCACTGTTATACCATTGCTCATCAATTGCTCGAGTGGGCGCCAGTAACGTCTCCATTTGAGACTTGTTGTTACTGTTTTTAGCATATCGAATACGCCAGGGGTAGGTTACCAGGCTTTGCTGTGTGGGCGAGATACTCTCGGTAGCTTGCCGGGCTCTCTGAGAGGGGTGGAGGAATCGAACCCAGCTTGGCTGTGTGCAAGAAAAACGCCCTATCTGCTGTGCTATCACTCCAGCCCAACTATGTACATATAATATTTTTGTTTTCATAAATAATGCCACATACATCAATGATCAAATAATATGAATGAGGTCTGGAGAGATAGTACAGTACAATGGGTAGGGTGCCTGCCTTGCACGTGGCCAACCCCAGTTCTGTCGCTAGTACCTCTCAAGCTTGCTAGGAGTGAACCTGAGAGCAGAGCCAGGAGTAAGCTCTGAGTACTGCCAAGTGTGGCCCAAGAGCAAAACAAAAAATAATTTAAAAACTAATATGCATGAAAGATAATACCCACATAAAAATTCAAAATTATTCAAAATAGTTACTTGACAATGTAATAGAGGATAGTTTGGATAAGTACAGGTAAAAAGATATCCCAGTTGAAACAGAGTTAGCACAAATGGCTGAAACACATGCCTAGCATGCATGTGCTAGCATGAAAGGCCTTGAGTTCAAACATAGCGATAGCACAGCAGGTAGGGTGTTTACCTTGTACGCGGCCGACCTGGGTTCAATTCCCAGCATTTCATATGGTCCCCTAAGCACCGCTAGGAGTAATTCCTAAGTGCAGAACCAGGAGTAATCCCTGTACATTTCCGGGTGTGACCCAAAAAGAAAAAAAAATGCCTAGCACCAAGAGATATTCCAATTGCTAGAGAATAAAGCCCTTGCAGACTCTAGCACTATTGGGATCCCACTCCCTTTTACCCACCCATGGAACAAAGCAAATAAAAAATACAACCAAAATTGAAAATAAACTTAAAAATCATAGAAGCAGGGAAAAATAAGAAAGATTAATTAAGAAGAAGGGAAAGAGGAGAAAGAAAGTAATCAAAAGTAACTGATAGTTACTGATAGTAACTGATATGAGACAAATTCAAATGTGTAGCTGAACAAACTAAAGAAAATAGAATTGATTCACACTGGTGAGAGGTAAAAATAAACCATGAACCTATAAAAGTTATGATTTTTAATCTACCACTTAGCAAATAAAACATATGAAGCAAAGAAAGTAGAAATTTAAATTTTATAACTGATTTCACTGAAATCTTATAACTGAAATCTTATAGAGGTTATAACTCAAGGACACACTAATAGAGCTAAGGATTTGGGGGACATAATCAACATCTCCAATTTGTATGTCTGACTTACATACTTGCAATATATTGTACCACTGAGGAAAAAGTACAAACTTAATTAGCTTCCTTTAAAAAGGGAAAAATAATTTTTAAAAATGAAAGCTAATATTACAGAAATTTCTATAACTTTTCATACCAAAAATATTGTAAGCTATGAATAAAAGTAGAATTATACTTTTATGACATCTGAACTTCAGTTCTGTCAGTCAAAAAGATTGGCATGCCAGTTCCATATATTTGCATATTCTTATTATAATTTTTTTTGCATTTTGAGATATTTGGAATATTTAGAGATATCTCTAGTCTATATATGGGTCTTGTAAATTAGTAATATTTTACTATTTTGGAGAAAACCCAACTAACAATTTCATTATATTGTTTTATATTATATTAGATATATTTTCATTATTTTTATTATACAGATAGTCATATTATATTCAAAAGACAGGTAGGTATAAGTAATAATCAGCTTCACATTATTTTCTAAATCTTTCTTTCTAAAATTTTTCATTAGTCGAACTATTTTGAAAATGATTTGACAAGGCCAAAAATATAAATGCCTGTAGGATAAGTAAGGTGAGTGACATAGGTCAGGTGAGGACTCCAGAAAATAGGAGAGCAGGTGACTCATCATAGAGGGGAAAGGCAAGTACTTTAGGTCTCCAGCCAATAGTTACCATAAAGAAATTTTCACCATATACCTCTATGCCGCCCCATTTTCTAATATATGCCAAAAAGAAACTGAAAATTCATTTTTTAAAAAGCAAATGGCAACATATATTTATTATAATGCAATTGACTTTTATATGTATGATTTAAAATTTAAATTTTGAAAGGAAAAGACAAAATTTCCTTTTAAATGAGTATAGGCAAAGAATACAGGCTACTAACTCATTAAGAAAACCAGAAAAATCCAAAAGAAACTTCACTGCTAGGAAGAAGGGATTAGAAGTCCTTTATTAACTATAAGAATACTGGCTGGTTAGTTGTATTACCCAAACATCAGATCTATTTTATTTGTAATATTTGAAAATTAATGTGTATTTCATATCCATTTTTTAGTTTACTGTTGGCTTAAATTCTGCATATTTCGAAGTATAACTTCATATCTGAATGTAATTCAGATATGTATATTGGGTCTTGTAAATTAGTAATATATGTATATTCCACACATGCCCACACCACCTAGTTCTGATACCACTTACGACAAGAAAATTGCTTCTTTCTGCCCATTGCTCCTATCACTTTCTATCTTCTTCTGGAAACTACCATTCTGATTTCACAATCTAAGAGAATTTTTTATTGTTGCTGTTGTGTCTTGAGTTGTTTCTTTATATTCCATATATGAGGGGGGAAAAGCCACATCACTGAATCGTTCCAGGTAGATCCATCTCCTGGCTGAAAACTCTGAGGGCTTCTCAGAATGAGGGCAAGCATAATCCCCTCCTTTCCAGAGAGGCAACTGCCACACCCATCTTCCACTGACATATAAATGGTCCAGCTCCACAACTCCTGGATATGCAGCTGCATAGCACCTCCTTTATATTTCACAGTTCTAACAGCCTAGTAGGACCATAGCCTATGTGGTGGGAAAGTTGTGTCAAAGACCACCAAGCTCAATGAGTGAAAACAGTAACAAAAATGCTCAACCAGCACCGATCAGCTCAGTCAATCCTCAAAGACTTCAGTGACATCATTGTGAGATATAACAATTCCACAAATTAATTTGTATTACTTTCTGATAATTCTATTTGTCATTTTGTTATGAAAAGCAATTTGAGGTAAATTTCTTTGTGCCTGCTAAGGGGGCAGGTGGAGGTGGTGGACATGGGTGAAGGAAAAGTCACACTTGTAGTGGGACTGAAACACTTGACTGTCCAAATGCCTGAAACAAATGTATTATCAATAATTTTATAAATCACAGCGTTTAATAAAATATATATTAAACATATTTTAAAAATCTAGGTCTTTCGTTGTTGCTTTTTTTGTTATGGAAGCAGGGTACTGGAGTAGGACCCCTCCAAGACATTCTTAGCTACCTGGGCAGAGGTTCAATGTGAAGGCCAAGAATATGGTGCCTTTCAAACCCTGTGGTGTGAAGGACCTCAGAGATACCTGTACAGTGCTCAGGCTACACACAGAAGTGCCTGGGGTACTTATAATTTATATGATCCCAGGGGTAAAATTAAGCTTGGTCTCATGAAAGGTGTGAATCTTTACAACTGCTATCTCTTTGGCCCTTTGCCTTTTTCTGACATTTCATTAAAGCTAATTACTCAAAAATTTATGTACGCTTAATGTAATAGCAATGTAAATTATCAATGCTATATAATTAAAAAAAGAGGAGAAAATGTAGTGTAGACTAGTCTTAGCAAAATTGAAAACTGTCAGTTCTGAGTATTTATGTTGAGATGTTTATCTCCAGGCAATAACAGACATGTGTTTACAATTAGTTAAGAACAGCAGTTCTTACTGCTCTACCTCTCCAGGTGAGGCCTAACTCCCCTGACATCACTGGCACTAACCCAGAACAGGAGGCAGAAAAAATTTTAAGGAGATGAATCTGGGTTAATGTAGAAATTAATTTAAGACTAAGAATTCTATGTTTTCACCATTAATAATAAATATAGAGTTCAATATATAACAATAGATTTTAAAGGAATGAATACCTTACAGAATTAATGGCATTATTTGTTAAGAAGAGTATTAATTTATTTTCCACCAAGACTCCTTCCAGGATGTTCTAATGGACCATGAAGGAAGAGATATTCAGATATGAATAAGCACTCTCTCCTCTATCCGGCTCTCTAATTCTTTTATCTTTTTCTACCTTTGAGTCTAATACTTACTCATTCGAACACTTATATCAATCAACTTTAGGAAATCCATTCTTTCTCTTCCTTGAGGCCTTTAAATGAAGAATTATACTTAGTTCTACTTACAACAGGGTAAAAACATGGACATTATATGCTCGTTGGACAAGAACTCAGGCACTTGATAAATATTAGCAGCATTTTCCAATGAGAAGAATATTTTGATACTTTAGAAATGAAGCTTTCAGAAACTTATTCACCAATTTTTATTCCGATCTGAGCAGGCTTGGAGATCTCGGCCCCAGATCCCACACACCTGGGTTCCTCTGCTGATTCCTTCATGCTCAAGGCTTGTCCGAATGTGTGGAGAGGGGCCTTGGCTGTCGCTGAGTTCCGGAGGTCCTCGGCAGTGGGGGCTCTGCTCAGGGCAGGGAGGGAAACTCAACCCACCCTCTCCGAGGGGCCCCTGTGAAGACAGCCAGGTGCGGGGGCAAGAGACTTAGACATACATACTCAGACCTACAAATATCTATACACACATATACACACAGTATACACATATATTTCATATATGTACACTCAAACACACAGGTATACACATAATACACATGTTCATATACTTACCTATACATACACATATACACACAATATATACACATACTCATATACATATACTCAGTGAAAATTATAAAAAGAAATTTACTTTGCCCACATGGGAGAGACTGGAAAGCTCCCCGTAGTGTATTCATATGCCAAAACAATGATGGGTCTCATTCTTTCTCTGACCCTGAAAGAGCCTCTAATGCAGCACTGTCGGGAAGGACAAGTAAAGAGAGGCTTCTAAAATCTCAGAGCTAGAACAAATAGAGATGTTGCTGGGCCCACTCAAGAAAATCGACAATCAATGGGATGATGATGAAGATGATGATGATGATGATGATGATGATGATGATGATGGTGATGATGATGATGATGATGAATTTTCACTGGCATCTTAAAAAATATTTTCCTTGAGTGGAAGAGATAGTACAGGGGATAAGGCACTTGCTTGTAAAGGGCTGACTCAGATTTGATCCCTGGCATCACGCATAGTCTCCAAGAATCTGCAGGAATGTTCCTTGAACATAGACCAGGAATAATCCCTAAGCACAGTTCAGTGTAGCTCAAAAACAAACAAAAAAATGATACAT
The DNA here is from genome assembly GCF_027595985.1 of Sorex araneus. NCBI lineage: Eukaryota > Metazoa > Chordata > Mammalia > Eulipotyphla > Soricidae > Sorex > Sorex araneus. The sequence continues at coordinate 321,040,612 of NC_073313.1, forward strand.
TTATAAAAATGCAATTTGAAGAGTAAATAAATAATGTATAGGTAAGAGTTAATTAATCCTCATATTTTGATTTTGGCATATTGAATACACCACAAGTAGCTTGTGGGTTACTCTCAGGAGCTTGCCAGGCTCTCCTAGAAGGATGGAGGAATAGCACATCAGGTAGGGCGCTTGCCTTGCACACAGCTGACCTGGGTTCGATTCCTCCGTCCTTCTCAGAGAGCCCGGCAAGTTACCAAGAGTATCTCGCCCACACGGCGAGCCTGTGGAGTATTTGATATGCCAAAAAACAGTAACAATAAGTCTCACAATGGAGACCTTACTGGTGCCTGCTTGAGCAAATTGATAAACAACAGGATGACAGTGCTGCTACAGTGCTACATATTTTATTATTATACACAATTGACATCAACTTCAGAAGGAGTTTCCAACAAATATGAAGAATTTCCACAAACTGCCCAATGCTTTCTTAGAGCATTAAGAGATATATGTAAAGTAAGATCATATGTCGCTGTCACTGTCACTCATCGATTTATTCGAGCAGGCATCAGTAATGTCTCTCATTGTGAGACTTATTGTTACTGTTTTTGGCATAACCAATATGCCACAGGTAGCTTGCCAGGCTCTGCCATGCGGGCGCAATACTCTTGGTAGTTTGCTGGGCTCTCCAAGAGGGGCAGAGGAATCGAACATGGGTCGGCTGCGTGAAAGACGAAAACTTACCGCTGTACTATCACTCCAGCCCAAGATCAAATGTAAAATATGTATAATAAAATATGTAAAGTCACGTGTGTAAAATAAGACTGTTTAGTGATCAAGCTGCAAAGCAGAACATAGTATTATGACTTTGTACTCATTTTAGCACTTCTTAGAACTAAGTGCTACCCATGAATGGAAGAAACTATCTGTTAGCATCTTACCAATTTAAATAGATTTGACTCTGAATCATGCAGAGCCACTTATTTGACTTGTAAAAATTTGTATGCTAAATATATCTACTACAATCTGGTAATAGACTGTGATCAATGCATTTCTAAAACCCAAAATGATTGGCCTCTACACTTTGACACTAATAAGAAAGAGAAAAGAATTTGAAAAATAATGTCACTGATACGAAGTTACCATACTATTTTTGCAGGGAGACCAAATAAAAAACTGAGCTCTGTCATCTCCCACTCCATGCAATTATGCTTTCACATAGAGAAGTTAAGGCAATATGATAACTTCATTAACAGTTCCTTTACAGTGAGGCAAATATCAAGTGTGTTTAGACATCAGCAAGTTTTCAGGAACTAACAAACACCCAGGCTACTGTCCTCTAACCTCTCTATTAGCAGCCATAAGAAGGAAACAGGCCCTCACTGCTCTTGTGTGAGTAGCACAAATTAATAAGACCAAGTTTTACTAAGAGCACTCAAGGAAAAAACAATTGTTAGGTTTCAAACTCTATTTACTGTTTTTCTACTTTTGGCCATAGTTTAGGAAATTGATTTTACCTTAGATTGCTTATTTCTAAAATACAATAAAATATTTTTGTCAGTTTTATTTTTCTTCATTTCAGAAACAAGAATCAGGATCAGTGATGAAACTCAGCAGTAAAGCACTCACTTTGCATAAGTGAGACCCTGAGTACTATAACTGTCACCACAGGAAAAAAACAAACAAACAAACACAAAGCAAAACCAGGAACAGAATGTTTATATTATATTCTCTGCTGGGAACAAAGGCCTCTGTGATGAATGCCTGATATCTTTTTTACATTACATTTCTGATACAATTTATTTCATTGATATCTCACACACATATTTTATTGAAACATTATTTGAACCATATTTTAAAAATATATTATTGAATATAAAGTATTATTAAATAATGTAAAACAAAACAATCATTTTTCTCATTTTAATGCATATACCATATAGTATATACTAAATTCCACCTCAGTTCTTTCTACCTGTGCATTATATCTTGAGAGCTAATTAGTGATTTCTTTTTTTTTTTTTTTGCTTTTTGGGTCACACCCAGCGATGCTCAGGGGTCACTCCTGGCTCTGCACTCAGGAATTACCCCTGGCCGTGCTCAGGGGACCATATGGGATGCTGGGAATCGAACCCGGGTCGGCCGCATGCAAGGCAAATGCCTTACCCGCTGTGCTATTACTCCAGCCCCATTGTGATCCTTTTATAATTAAGAGGCAAAAATAAAGAAAAACATAATTAATGGACAGATCACATCATGTGGTTATCTTTTAATTAAATATCACGGGTTGCAAGAAAAATCTGGAAAAGCATAAAGATGTCTTGGTAAAACTTACTGCAAAAGTAGTCTAGGGTTCAGGACTTTCAGATGATAAATATTTTTTTTGAAGGGGCCACATTTGTTTTGATTTTGATTTTAAGTCACATCTGGCTGTGCTCAGAGCTTACTTCTGGCTCTGCACTCAGGCGTCACACCTGTTGGGCTCACAATCATATGGGGTGCTGGGGATCACACCCAGGTTATCTGTGTGCAAGACAAGCATCCAACACACTATTATTTCTCTGACCCTGTAATTTTTTTAGTTGAATCACAATGGCATATACAGTTGCAAAGCTGTTCATGATTGGGTCTCAGTCACAAAATGCACAACCTTGTTTAATTAAAGGACAGTATGCTTTATTAGTTGATAGCCTGTAGAATTTAGTTGTAATTTAAGAATTAGTCTTGTTAATGTTGAGAAAGGTCTGGATATGTTTAGCAGAGTTCCTCTAAGAACATATTATTCTTACATTCTAACTGTAAAAACCAAGTTTCAGAAATAGTTGCCAACTATTCTTTCTTTCAGGAACAGTCCATTATGATTCTAATTTATTGTTCACTTTAGAGAAAAAGTTGTTCAAACATAAACTGTAGAACAAACTTGAGTTTCCTTCCTTTGAGATCATACAATTAATCTAGAAGTGGGATCTTAAATGGCACAGGGAATTTTCATAGTTAAAGGGAGAAAGGCTATAAATCTGGTTTATCATGTTCTTATCGTTCTTTCAGAAACATGTGAGGAAATGTGAGAACCACTGTGAATCGAACAATAATCATAAAATTAGGAACAAAAGAATCAGACAGAACAAAGCCTTTTTTTTTCATTTTTCTTCTTTCTTTTTTAGGATTCTAAATCACATACAAAACATTTGTTCTGCTCCAGCTCTTTGTGAACTAATTGGCTCTCCTGGAGGGATAGGTAATTGTACCTGACTACACAAGCTGTCCCGAAGCTCCCTTGGAAAGCTCCAGTAAGCTTCTAGTGTTAGCAGCCATCAAGGATTTCACAGGTCAGGCATCGGATCGATACAGCTAAAAGCAGCAGGGACTGTAATGTCGACAGCAGGTTTCAGAAAGCGCTGCAAGTGCCAGTTTGTTCCTCTTCATGCAGAAGCTCAAGACAGCTTAATTAACCCTTGGAAAATACAATTTATCCAGAGGCTCGGCAGGTCCCTACCAGGCCTTACTGGTGAACTGATAGGAGAGATACTGTAGCTGGCAGCGCTGAATTCCCATTTCCCCCTTTAATTCTGTTTCAGTTAGGATGCAAAAAACACATGCTTTTCAGTGGATGTGTTCATCCTGTCCTGAAGAGCATGTGATAGGAGACAGACAGCTTTGGGAGAGGGGTAGTGGGGGGCTGGAGGGGTATTAGAATTCATATGTGACTTCAACAGGAGCAAGACCTAATCTGGACATTGATCATCTGGGTCCTGGAGTGAGGAATTTGGTGTGTTGGGGTCTGTGTGTGTGAGTGTGTGGGTGTGTTTGTATGTGTGTTGGGGAGGGGGTCTGCCCAAGTTGTGCTACACTTTTCAACTGGCAGTTTCTATGCCCTTGAATAAAAAGGCAGCCCTCTTGTTATTTTGTCTATGATTTCATATTACCAAAAGTGCAGATATGAATTCTGTTGCATCTTTCCATATGAAGTTTTTCATATGTTACGCTCATGTCTTATCTCCAGCATTGCCTGCCATGTCCTGGGTCTTATCTCTTATGACAGTTCTTTCAAGTCAAATAAGAGACTCTGGAGACATAAATGAAGTTAGTCAAATACAGAAAATATTTAAAGTTAGTGGGGCTTGAGGAATTGTGGCCACATGAATGGTCTGGTGAATTCACTTATACAGATTTTTATCTACTTATATTTTCATTCACATTCCCATTAGCTACATTAAAAAATTGTATCATTTCAATTAATTTCTATAAAAATATTTTCCTAGGTTTTTATCCGTGGCCATTAGTGAGAGCTCATAGTGTTATGGAACAGTGAACTTTTGCATGGGTGCAGAGTGAATAAATGCTGTATTTTTTCTTCTGGTTCATTTCCATTTATGATCAGAAGCAAAGGAGGCTGAAGTGGAAGAAATAAAATTAAATACAGATTAAATGTGTATAGGATTGATAGTATATTTTAAAAGAAGATCCAGATACAATCTCTTTAAAATAATTTTTAACAAATGAAATGCACAGAGATTGAAAATGATTGTAGCAAACTGAGAAACTAGAATCACGTACTTCTTATCAGCAATATTTCTCTTCCAAAAGGATGACATGTATCCACTTTGTCACTGAGCTTCCTATTAAGTAATAGTGTGCATATATTCAACAAATACATATTTTGTAGGTACTACGTGACAGGAAACTTTCTGATCTTCCAAAAAAGAGGCAATTTTTTTTAAGATAGGAAAAAGGCCTATCTCTCAAAGTTTTCTTACTGAACAGAAAAAAGACAACAACAACAACAACAACAAAAACAACAACAACAAAAAAAAAACTTCAGAAAGTGATTTAAGGACACTTTTAGGGGGCTGGAGCAATAACACAGAAGGTATTTGTGTTATTTGTGTTATAAGGGCATTTGCCTTACATGCTTTCTATCCGGGTTTTATTTTCAGCTTTCCATATGGTCCCCTGAGCACCGCCAGGAGTAATTCCTGAGTGCATGAACCAGGAGTAACCCCTGTGCATCACTGGGTGTGACCAAAAAATAAAAAAAAGACACTTTGAACAGTAACAATAGAATTTAGTTACATTATTATTTCTCCTTCCATATTATGCATATTATGGAAGTTTTCCTCCAAGAAGGTAATGATTTAGAATCATTTGAAAGAGAAATGTTGTATACAAATAATGTGGAGGAAGGGCAGTACAGGTAAAAGCACCATGTATGAAGTTCCTGAGGTGGAAGCTTGCTTGTCCTGACCACACATGAGCAAGTGGGACTTTGTGGTTGAAGTTAATTGAGCAGGGGAAATAAAGAAAGTCATTAAGTGATAGAAATAGTCAGAGGCCAGATTGAATAAGACCTTATCAGTCTTTCCAAGGTCATAAAACTAGTATGTGTATAGATGGGTTTGGCCTCTTAAAAATAATCGCATGCTCTTAACTGTCATGTTGTGCTGATCCCCTAAAAATGGATTTTTATTTTTAACACATTTAGAATCATCTCTGCTCTCTCCCTTCTCCAAATCCCGCCCTTGACATTAGTTAATAGTTGTCAGTAATTCCAAATTAGCAGAATTAATAACTGATCAGCAAAAATGACCTCATGTCTAGCTTAAAAGAAGCCTTGGTTGTTTCAAGTTATATGTAGAAAGCAGTGACAGTGGCTTACTGAAGAATTGCATCTATGTCTTCTAATAAGACATATTCAACCCAGAGGTTGAATACTTATATTCACTTACATTGTTGACACTTGACTATTGACACTGAAAAAAAAGACCTCAGTTTAACTAGTCACCCTGCTCATTGTATACTTAAGAAAAGGAATGCTAAGAGTGGTTAATGGTTTCCCTTTCAAATACAGAAATATAAACTACCAGCAAGAGAATCACATACTGAGAGATCATGACCCTCTCCACAGTGTCCGGCATGACCACCTTTCACCTTCTTTTCCTCTTTTGACAAGCTCACCCCAGTTCTTTCTTCAATTTCTGATATTCTGTTAGTCACAGAATTTTTTTTAAGAAACTGTGAAGGAGGATATGAAAAAAGGACAGGTGAAATTCCTAACCCCTATTTTTATTTTTCTATCATTCTTTTGTTCCCAAACTATTTCAATGAAGAAGACAGAAAAAAAAAGAATCATTTACTCATGTCAATGTCATGTCATTCCTAAAACTCTTGTGTTGTGAAATCCCAAATAGATAGGAAAGGAATGAGAGAGGAAAAGGACAGTGGAGCTGGGGGCACAAACAAACTCACCAGTCAGCTGGCCTGTTGGCCAAATGATTTTGAACGTCACTTACCTACTCTAAATCCCATTTCTTCATGTGCAAATTGAAAGTTTAAATAGATTATCTCAAAGTTCCTGTCAGCATTAGAAGTTTTAGATTCATGCCATCAAAGAACCAGCACCTAGCTGTCACAACTTGTTCCCAGAAGCCACATACCATTTCTCTACTGCTGAGATTTTTGTTCATTTCTTAACAGTCACCATTCAAATTGTGGCATGCACTTCTAATTAGCACTTTATTAAAGCTCAACTCATGTCTGCGGTCCATTTTTCAAGATTACTTAAAAGGAATTGGAATTTGTGTGCTATTCATTCCCTCTCAAAAGCATATTTTCATGATGTATTTAGGCATAGTGCTTCTCCAAAGCATAATTGTGTCCTAATGTAAAAACTGCAAGTATATTTCTTTTTCCATGTTTGGCAAATCCTTAAATGACCTCACATTTTAGCATCGTTATATAATACACAAAGGAAGATGCATCGTATGTGAACTTAAACTCATAAATAGGATTTTTAAAAATTCTTGACACATTGCAGTATGCTGCATGCTTTTTACAGATTATGGGAGAGCAGATTAATATACTAACTGAAGTTTGAGATTTTCTCAAAATTATGTGAATTTCTATTGCATCTACTCCATTTTATCACATATTCATATGTCAGTCCCTTTAATAGCTCCTTAAAGTATTTATATGTTGACTGTCTTTGAACAAGATATTTTATATTTTTACAACCAATCAATGCTAATATATCTGAATCACAAAGATGAATGTCAAATTTAGACAGATGTTGCATATTCATATTATAGTTATTGTGATGGTTTTTTATGATCAGACTGGAAACAAAAGAATTAAAACATACATCTGTTTGCTTAATGGGATCTCCATAATAGCTTTTGTGCTCTAAGAACTATATAAGTAATCATCATACCATATAAAATAGCCAGTGCTACCTTTCTTCAACTTTTACCTGGCAGCATATTTCGTCATAAGTTTATTACAATTTGACATTATGCTGTTCATTTTGTTATTATCCACACTAGTTAACTGTCACTAAAATGTGAATCCAATTAATGTATTGAAAGCTGACTTTCTTATCACTATATCCATAGCTCTTAAAACAGTGTTGAGTTCATAGTAGATATAGAACATTTGTTGTATAAGTGAACTTTGAACTACTTATACATATTTAAAGAACATCACTGTATCACTGTCATCCCATTGTTCATCAATTTACTCGAGTGGGCACCAATAATGTGTCTATTACACTCAGCCCTGAGATTTTAGCAGCCTCTCCCTATTCATCTTTCCCAACGATTCGAGGCTTTTTCAGGGTCAGGGGAATGAGACCTATCATTACTGTTTTTGGCAGATGGAATAAGCCACAGGTAGCTTGCCAGGCTCTGCTGTGTGGGCGGGATACTCTCAGTAGCTGGTCGGGCTCTCCGAGAGGTTTGTATATACCTGTTACTATATTTGGGATATGAATATGCCACGGAGAGCTTGCCAGGCTCTCCCAACTGGGCAAAAGATTCTCGGTATTACTAATTGATTAGATGTCCAAGCTTCCAGGGCTTGGTTTTGTAGTCTCTTGGTTTTAACATGTGAAGAACATATTTAAAGAACATTTTAAATTAAATTAAAAATTAAATTTAAATCTAACTTTAATTAAATTAAAATTAAATTTTTAATTTAATTTAAAGATATTTAAAGAATATATATCTAATAATTGGACAGTTAATGTATAATAAAAATAGCCAATTTTAGACATATATTACAATTTAATATTTAATATATCTAAAAAGAATAATCGTGTCAATTAAGTAAGCACATACATAGAAAATCAGATATTTGCAAAGCATCTTAGAAATTAAAGTTTCCACAGTTAACAGTGATAGCAGAATATGTTTACTTTCCAAGTCCTATTCCAAAAATATTTTATTATTGAAATGGTAAAACCACATATAATAGGTCATTACAAAATAGCTCATTTAAGAAGTGGAAAAATAAGTGAACAACATTGGGAGGCAGTAGAAGTATGGGAAATAAAGAACCATAAATTTCAAAGTTGGTTACGTGTCCTTGATGCATAGGAACCAGACAATTCCATTCAGACAACAGAACAGAAGAGTAAAGCAAAGTGTTTTTCAAGCTTCACTCACTATGTTTCCTCCTGACTCTGATTTTAACATTAAAGAGTAGTGTTTTGAGGGTCCAGGAGTTAGTGCTACAGTTTAGGCACATGATACAGAGGACCCACGCTTCATCATTGAACCAGGCTCTACATCTTCGGTCCTATCACTGAACCTATCTTGTTGGCCAAGAATAGCAAGAAGTGACCTCAGGACTCTTAAGTATCTGCTTTCCCAGTCCTCCAAAAGGGGTAGTGTTTTTATTTTAAATTGATTTCCCATATAGCTTAGTGAAAGATGCCTTTTGTTGAGTAAACATATGCATTATTAAGAAAGGGTTACTCAGAGTATATTAATAAACTATGCCTCTGCTTTTAGTATAAACTTTTCTAGTATAAGTTCACCCATAAGATACTACCTAAATCTCATTCTGTGTTAAAAACATCCATCCCATGGAGATTCTAAGGCTGAGATCCAGAACTTGGAAAAAGTTGCTCCAACATAAGGCATCATCAGAACTGAGACCAGCCAACTTTTAGCTAAAAAGGCCCTACACAGTGTATACGAATGAACAATTATATATATATGCATATATATACCATATATATACATATATGTAAAGACTGGAATTACACAATATTTTATACTACTACCAAGATTTCCAACTGTGTACACCTTTTAAGCCATTTCCAAATTATTTTAAGTCTAGTCAATTTATTCATCAGTTTTCAAATCTCTCTAAAACTGATCTTACAGTGCATTGCAAGGAATTAAACCTGTTACATTACAAAGATGTAAAACAGTCTCACAGTGAGGAGCAGGAGAAATAATACAGTAGTTAGGTTGTTTACCTTGCACGTGGCTGGCCCATGTTCAGTTCCTCTACCCCATAGGATTCTCTAAGCACTTCCAGTTGTGATACATGGGCACAGAGCCAGAAGTAAGCCCTGAGCACTTTTGGGTGTGGCCCCCAAACAAAAACAAAAAGTCTCACAATGAAACCAATTGTAAAATAAAGGAACTAGACTAGCATTCACAATACAAGTGTTTCAGGACTGAAGTAAATGTCTTCAGGAATGTATCTTCTCAGCAGAAAAGATCTGGACTAGATGATCTATAAAACAGCTTTCAGTTCTAACATTCTATAATAATCTGAATATTAAACAAATAAAATATTTATTGTAGTCAGAAATAAGACTTGAGGGCCTAGATTTAGGACATTCTAAATAAGTGAACCCTAACCTATTATTTATAAGATATACAAAACAGAAAACTCGCTTGAAAACTGTGAAACTTTTTAATATAACTGAGAAAAACATTATAGCTAATATGAAAACTAGAATGTTTCTACTATGTGGTAACTAAAGCTTTATTTATTCCACGATCCATAACTACAGTGCTGGGGAACTGGGATCACTCATGGCAAAGCTTGGTAAAACAGAGGCTGGGAGTACTCTGGCAGATGGTACTTGAGAACTACCAGGACCATACCCAGTACCCAGCTTCATAGGATTGTGTTCCTGGGACCACGTCTAGTGGTGCTTGAATCTGCCAACATGCTTTATGGTGGTGCAGGGACATAATGCCGGAAACTGAACTCAATTTTTTGCACTTGCTAGTCATCTGTTCATATATACATACCTCTCAGAGAGCCCAGCAAGCTACCGAGAGTATCCCGCCCACATGGGAGAGCCTGGCAAGCACCTGTGGCGCATTCAATATGCCAAAAACAGTAACAATAGGTCTCATTCCCCTGACCCTGTAAGAGCCTCCAATCATTGGGAAAGACAAGTAAGGAGAGGCTGCTAAAATCTCAGGGCTGAGTGTAATAGAGATGTTACTGGTGCCCGCTCGAGTAAATCAACGAACAATGGGATGACAGTGATACATCTACCCTATCAAAAGATAAATTCTAATTATGAAAATTCAAAACACCAGAAAACCTATCCCCTAAATTCAGTCTTATCTCTGGTCATTTGCATGCACAAGACTATGAATTTCACCCCCAGCACTACTCAAGTGCACACATACAGCTGCAGACGTGATAAAACTAGAGATTTTACTGATAACAATTGAAAGAAAATTAGAAAAAATACTTATTTCCATTTTTCTATTGAATTATTCATGATTTCTAGTTTTTCCAGTAGATACACCCAAGAAATGCATCAGTTTGCTATTTTGTATTATTTTAAAATTAAATATACACAGTATCATTTATTTATATTTCAAATTTGAACTTAGAATTTTAAACTTAATTTTAAATTACATCTCTTAACTCATACTAAATTTTTTGGGTTTTAATGGCTCTAATGTATTTCTTCCCAATTACTCACATGTAACATATTTTTGAAGTTTTTGCTAGTTGAGTTTTTAGAATATAACTCATCAAGAAATGTTAATCAGCCATCTTGCCACATTCAACAGAGAAGAAGCCGGGCATTCTGGTGAGCAACGTGGCCAGAGAATGCTCCGGACCCGAGACCGGGCCAGCAACACCGGGGATCCGGATAGAGGAGGTACAGCCACCACACCTTCTCCAGATGGAGCCCCGGCGACACTGAGCAGCAACTAACACGGCTGCGGGATGCAGGACTGGGACAACTCCGAACCGCGCGTCTGTGCGACATTTTCTAAAAACTGAAAATATACAATCTTTTAATGGAAAACTAATTATCAAATGCTTCCTTGGTATTAGGGCTGTCTTTTTTGGGGAGAAACTCCAACAACAATAGTGAGTTTTGTGTTGAAATATGGAACGTAATGAAGGTAAAGAGAAAATGAAGTGAAATTCATTAGCTATACAGTTGGGGGTGGGGGGGGCGGGGGCGGGGGGTATACTGGGGTTTTTGGTGCTGGAATATGGGCACTGGTGAAGAGATGGTGTTTGAATATTGTATAACTGAAACATAAACCTGAGAACTTTGTAACTTACCACATGGTGATTCAATAAAAATTTTTAAAAAAAGAAATGTTAATCAACTTACTATTTTAAATCCCTATATCAATACTTTTCTGGGGGTGATCATGCCACTAATTCAATACAAAGCTAGTGTCCTTTGACTTATTTAATCTCTTAACTGTGTTTTAATTTTTTATTTGATTTTTAAAATATATATGCATTTTTATATTAAATATCTATGTTTTATATTATTTTTTATTTCTGTACAATTTTCTCCAATGTAATTTCTTTTTCTTTATACTGAAAATTATTCCATATGTAATTAAAATGCTCATTTCTTTACAGTTACATATTTCTGTTATATGAATATACAATAGTTTATATTTAGTCAGACACCCATTGATGAATATTTGATGTTTTTCCAGATTTTGTTATTACAAACAATGATCTATTAAATTTTGTGCATATGTTTTTTTTCATATTTTTCCAGAATGTCTTTGGGATAGATTCCTATAAATAAGTCTTCAGGTCAAAAGGTAAATTCTTATGTAGTTTTGTTGGATATTGCTGATTTTTTTCCATGAAAATTAGACCATTTTGTATAACCATAGAAATCTAAGAATGTCTATTTCCTTATAACCTTGCCAACAGTTGTCAAACTTTTGGATTTTTACCAGTCTATCTGATAGGACAGAAATAATAACTCAGTGTAATTCTAATTGGCATTTCTCTTATTATGAATAAATTTGAACATATTTTCAGATATTTAAGGGCCAAGAAAAGAAAGGTACAAAATAAATTTAAAAGTATGATCTGCTATTAATTAGTAAGTATATTCTAAAAAGCTAAGTGTTGATAAATAAGAAACAAATTAATAAGATGCAATGCAATAACAAATTTACTCAAAATTGATTTAAAAGCACTTGCTATGTGAGGGTCAGTACCCATTTTTTAAGAGTTTGTAACTTTAAAAATTGTTTAAGTTTTATATAACAAATTGTTTATACATTTTCTCCTCTACTGTCCTCACGTCTCCATAAAACTAAATGTAAAGAAAATATAATAACACTTGTCCTCCAACACCAAAAAAACTGACATGAGACATAAAAGGCCCAGTATATTTTACGATTTCTGGAAGACATGAGTGGATTAGATAAACATTACAAAGAGACATACTGGTTCCCATGAGCTGAAATGTAAAGATCAAGAAAAGACAACTTCCTGAGAGGTTCTCTTTCTGAGCACATATATTTCCCCTAAAACTAGTAGAATCTCTATATTCAGAGTAGCTATGATCAATTGCTAGTGGGAGGGAGTGGGGAAGAATTTTAGTTTGAAAAAATGCCTTTTCTCAATCAAGGGCAGTTTTAGGTCTGGGAGGGTTTATATGAAGAAAAAAAAATTGTGGACCTCAAATTCTAGAATGTGAAGGAGGCATACGCCAACGTAAAGTATGTGGGTGGGAGATGAGGAGGTGGACGTATTACAGAATATGGGAATATCATGTGCAAAGACTCTAAAGAAAGAAGTTCAGCATGTTTTAGAAACTTAATAGAATACTTTGCCAGGTAGTAACAAGAAGTGACATTTTATTGTAAGTTTGATGGACAACCATGTGAGAGTTTGATATTCATATTAAAAGACTGTTCATCCTGCTGTGAAGAAAATAGGATCATAGCAGAGTGATAGAGCTTTAGGTACTCTAGATAAGATTGTAAATGCTTTATAATAGTTTCTCTCAGAAATATCAAATCAAGTGACATATCTAAAGTTTGATTAATCATAAATTATACCTAATTTATGAATATATTTCCATGTCTATAACTACCATAAAATAAACATGTTTTTTAAATGACTAAGTGATATTATTTGCAAACTTTCTTCATGCTAAGAGCTACAGTAAATTTTTATTAAGTAAAAGAAAGCAGGTGGGTCATATGATCTTAAAGAGTAAGGAATTAACTATAAAATATGAATCTTCATTTTTTAGAAACATAAAATTACAAAATTATAAAATTCAGGCTAGAGTAAAAATTCTAAAACTCAATGGAAATTTGTGCATGCATATCAAATTTTGGTGAGATTTAAGACATTTATGGAAAAGGGCCAGGAGGATTGCTCCACAGTTGGAAACCTGTCTCATGAGCTGGGGGAGAAGGCAGCTGGTCTAGAGAAGGGATCACTAAGTTGATGATGGTTGGAGGGATCGCTTGGGATGGGAGATGTGGGCTGAAAGTAGACAAAGGACCAAACATGATAACCTCTCAGTATCTGTATTGCAAACCATTGTGCTCCAAAGTAGAGAGAGAGTAAGAAGGAAATTGTCTGTCATACAGGCAGAGGGTGAGGTGGGGTGGTGTTGATGGAAAATATACTGGGAACATTGGTGGTGGAAAATGTATACTGGTGGAGGGATGGTTGTTTGATCATTCTTTGAGTGAAATTCAATCATGAAAACTTAGTAACTAACTTATAGTGATTTAATTGTCACTGTCACTGTCATCCCGTTGCTCATGGATTTGTTCGAGCGGGCACCAGTAACGTCTCTCATTGAGAGACTCATTGTTACTGTTTTTGGCATATCCGATACGCCACAGGTAGCTTGCCAGGCTCTACTCTCGGTAGATTGCAGGGCTCTCCGAGAGGGGCGGAAGAATCGAACTCTTGGCTCCTCTAGAATGGTCAGCTGCGTGAAAGGCGAACGCCCAACCGCTGTGCTATATATATTTTATTATTAAATAAGAAGTATTGACTTTTTCTAAGACAGAAGCCTCTTCTGAAACCAGAAAATAGATGATAAAACGAATTGAAAATAGGGAAACAAATTAATAAAGTAATAACCATCAATTGAATCTTAATTATAAATATAACAGTCAAACCTTACTTGGTGAACTATCACATCAAAATATATAAAGTAAAAGTTATTATGTAAAGGAACCAAACAAATACAAACATGTTAAAATAATTTAATACTAATCATATTTGAGAATTAACTTGATGGTAAATAGAAACTAATAGAGATGGGTCATCATATAATTGATAATTCTTAAGAGTTACACAAATAGCCATAAATTATAGAGAATGTGTCATTTCTATATGTTCAATGAATTATTTACAAAAGTATTTTATATTTGAAGATTTAAGTATGCCCTTGATTTACTTTTTTATTGTTTAAAACGTTTAATATTGGGAATTTTAAATATATACAAAACTAGAGAGAATAGAACAATGAAATTCCAACTTCAGCAGTTACTATTTAATGCTCAATTTTTTTTACATTTTTTTACATATCCAATTTGACTTTTATTTATTTATTTATTTATTTTTTATTAGTGAATCACCGTGAGGGTACAGTTACAGATTTACATATTTTTGTGCTTGTGTTTAAGTCACACAATGCTCAAGAACCCATCCCTCCACCAGTGCCCATTCTCCACCACCAATGAACCCAGTATCCCTCCACCTCCCAATCCCATCCCCCCCACCCCACCCCACCTTTGTGGCAGGGCATTCCCTTTTGTTCTCTCTCCTTTTGTGTGTTGTGGTTTGGTATGCTCTTGATTTAGAAAGCAGATCTCGTATAAATAATATTCTCTTATTCAGAGCAAGAAAAAAACACAATTATCTAGAAATTATGACAAAGTTTTCTTCAAGTAACACTTTTGGATTTTTTTAAATATTTGCATTTTAAAATATTAATTTTAAGTGTTCTATTTTTAGATAGCCTATGTAAGATTGGCAGCTAGACTGAAACTTCAGCTATTTCCCCAAATTAACAAGGTCTCAAACATAAGACACCTAAGCCAAATCACACTAATAATACATTTCCTAGGTAGCACTGTAGCACTGTCCTCTCATTGTTCATCGATTTGCTTGAGTGGGCACCAGTAATGTCTCCATTGTGAGGCTTGTTACTGTTTTGGGCATATCGAATATGTCATGGGTAGCTTGCAAGTCTCTGCCCTGCAGACAGGAGACTCTCAGTAGTCTGTCAGGCTCTCCAAGAGGGACAAAGTATTCGAACCCAGATCAGCAGCATGCAAGGCAAACACCCTACCCGCTGTGCTATCGCTCCAGTCCGCATTTCGCAGGTACAAGAATAAATTCAGGAAAATAATGAAGTAGTACCTTGTAGTACTTTTGTAGTAGTAATACTCATGCAATAGTAGTTAGTAGTACTAACTACTAACACAATATAGTCACTGTCACTGTCATCTATTGCTCATCGATTTGCTCGAGTGAGCACCAGTAACTATTGTGAGACTTGTTACTGTTTTTGGCATATCGAATAAGCATGGGTAGCTTGCCAGGCTCTTCTGTGTCGGTGAGAACTCTCTCTCGGTAGCTTGCCAGGCTCTCTGAGAGGGTGGAGGAATAGAACCCAGGTGGGCCGCGTGCAAGGCGAATGCCCTACCCACAGCGCTATCGCTCCAGCCCAACACAATATAGCAGTGTTCATTTTAATCTTTTTAGAAAATGTACAGCACATTTATTTACTTTATTAGTTTTTCATTGTAGCAATAAAATTTTTGGCTTAAGCCAATAAAAATTATTTTATATGTGTAGGCCTATGAGCCCTTCCCTGTAACTTTAAAACCAGCATCATCATATATTGGTCGCCCTTCTTTTATATTCACATTTTCCTCTGACTATAATCAGGGTAGGTTTTTATTTTTTGAAGTCTCATTTGATTAGATTGGATCAACCTGGATAATTTTTCCATTTCAAAGTTCTTGATCTTCATTACATCTGCATAGTCCTGTTTATCAAGAAAAGTGATAGATTATTGGTTTCAGGAATGAGACAGGGACATCTTGGAGAAGCCATTATTCATCCATACATCCTGCCATGTGATCACAAAAGTATAAAGAAAATATGGTAGTGGGAGGAAGGCATAAAGAAAACTACTAATATTGTGGCATCCTTAACTGGCACTACTCATTTCTGAGCTCTGTATCCTATCATATATAGCTGCTGCTTAGAAGTTTGCTGTAGTCAACTAATAATCAAACTATAGTCACAGTCACAGTCACAGTTATCCCATTGCTCATCGATTTGCTCGAGCAGGCACCAGTAACGTTTCATTGTGAGACTTATTGTTACTGTTGTGGGCATATCAAATACACCACAAGTAGCTTGCCAGGCTCTGTCATGCGGGTGTAATACTCTCGGTAGCTTACCAGGCTCTCCAAGAGGGGCGGAGGAATCAAACATGGGTCGGCCACATGCAAGACAAATGACCTACCCTGTGCTATAGCTTCAACCCTAACTATAGTATAATAAAGATAAGATACCAATTGAAATTCAAGGGATAGATCCCAGATATGTTCCATGAAGGACATGGTATAGATGAATTTTAAAGAATAAATCAGCTAATGATCTAAACTTAGAGCATATGTTTAAAATTTGTGGTTAGTCAACAGAAATTCTCTGACTGAATAGTGGAATGTGTGGATACTTAAGTTTGTTTTTTTTTTGTAGTCACTGATAAGGAGTTGAATCAAACTACTTATTTTTTATGTAGATATATCTTCATGTCAATTAGAGAAGAGATGAAATATACTTGACTTAAAGCAGATTCCACATTATCAATGAGAGTAGACCTTGAAAAGGAAGAATATGTGTAAATATACATGTATATACTAGCACTGCACTGTAGCACTGTCGACCCGTTGTTCATTGATTTGCCCTAGGGGGCACCAGTAACATCTCCATTGTGAGACTTCTTGTTACTGTTTTTGGCATATCGAATACAACACGGGTAAGCTTGCTAGGCTCTGCCATGTGGGCCAGATACTTTCGTTAGCTTGCTGGGCTCTCCGAGAGGGATGGAGGAATTGAACCCAGGTTATCCGCATGCAAGGCAAATGTCCTACCCGCTGTGCTATTGCTCCAATATATGTTATATACATTTAAAATAAAAGCATAAATACATATGTAAATATATATTTCTGTTACAAAAAAACTTGGTCATTCAAGAAAACTTTGCTGAATCATTATGATGGCAATATGATAAAAACACTTTGAGAATTTGGAAGATTAGTTTTGCTATGTCATCACATAGCAAATGTAAGCAGAAAGGTGGAATTTGTTGATAGAGTATAATTTCTTTTGTTTTGTTTTGTGGCAACACCCTGTAGTTCTTGGAGCTTATTCCTCCTTCTGTGCTCAGGGATCACTCCTGGTGGGCATGCCAGTAATAGAAATCAGTTCCATAGAATGCAAGGCAAGTCCCCTATCTACTGCGCTGCTCTTTTTCAGTCCTCTGAAAGAGTATTCTGACTTTTCTGGAGTATGGTGAATCCTATTTTCCTCAGAAAGTACCTAACGTAACTATGGGTAATCTCTTACTCTTCTAATCAAAATTTTATACAAAATAAGGCAATCACCCGCCACCAAGATGTGATCCCAGGGGCCTCATGCATGTGTGGCCTCTCCGCAGCTGCACGAGTGTGAATCCAGACCCAGCGAAACCTCTTTCGGCATGGGCAACTCCTCGCAGAATGTCTCCAGCCTGAGAACTAAGCCGCGGCCCCATGCCCGCCCAGGAGGGGAAAGGTATTTCTCTTTCTCACCTCTTTCTCTCCGGGGATGAAGGGCGTGGTGTCCGCCATATTATGACAACCACAGATGGGATTTTCAAGCTTGCAATGATCCAATATCTGGAAGAAATCTCCCTGGACTTAGTTGTTAAAGTACAGAAATCCAAAACTGCGTGGCCTCATATCTCTTCACAACAGGTCTGACTCTAGTGGGGTACTCCTAACAATAATAGTGAGGTTTGTGTTGAAATATTGAATGTAACCAAGGTAAATAGAGAGTAAAGTGAAACTTATCAGTTACAAGGCGGGGGGGAGAGGGGCAGGATGGGAGCTGTACTGTGTGGGTTTTTTATTTTTTGGTGGTGGTATATGGGCACTGGTGAAGGGATGGTTGTTTCAGCATTGTATAACTGAGACTTAAGCCTGAAAGCATTGTAATCTTACACATGGTGATTTAATAAAATAAAATTTTTATTAAAAAAAAAAAGGCAATCAAAAATAGTCTTCAATGTTGGGTTTGTGGCTCAGTGATAGAGAGAATGACTTGCATGTGTTAAGCCCTGAGTTTGAATACCAGCAGTGCAAAAAGTAAAATAAAGTAATGAATTTTGATGACTTCAATGGGGGTGTATTGGTCAGAATAAAAAGAATGTAAAAGATATACCAAAGCGTACTAAAAAACTGAAGAGTGTATTTAAGTAAAAAATTAATTTTTTAAATTGAGCAGAGGAAATTGGGAAATGGTTAAGAGTGTTGGACTTCTAGAATCTGGGAAAAAAACAAACTGTGCAGAAGAAATGGCTATTTGATTGCTATAGCTTAGTACCTAGTCAGATATGTATAATTGGTTTTCTTAGCCTTTTTATTTCATAACTTACAGGTTTAGGTTTTTATTTGCTTAATTAGGTCGCCACCACTTTAGACCAGTCTGTGGACCTTCTTATTTAGTTAGTTTAATAAAGAAATGGACTGCGGCAGTAGCACAGCAGGTAGGGCATTTGCCTTGCACATGGCCAACCTGGGTTTGATTCCTCCGTCCCTCTCCAAGAGCCCGGCAAGCTACCAAGAGTATCCCACCCACACAGCAGAGCCTGGCAAGCTACCCGTATTCAATATGCCAAAAACAGTAACAACAAGTCTCACAATGGAGGTATTACTGGTGCCCACTCAAGCAAATCGATGAACAACAGGATGACTATGCTACAGTAAAGAATTACAGGGAAGGTCACTGTGTTGCCACATTATAAAGTAATGGAAAACTCTTTCTTTTAAGGACCGGACAAAAAGTATTATTTATATCGTTTATATTGTCTCTGTGACAATTGCTCTCTTTACTGTTTTAGTATCAAAGCAGCAATAGGCAAGGTAGCATAAATTGTCTAGGGAAAATGTTAGTCTAAAACTGAAATAGCAAATGAACATAATCATTCCATTATCAATAAAGCAAGAGAAATTTTCTAGGTTACTTTGGAAACAAGTTGAAAATAGCAAGATCTTTGTATAATAACCTAATAAAAAGATTAAACATCAGTACTATACTTATGGGCCAGAGGTACAGCAGGTAGGGTACTTGCCTTGCATGCTGCCCATCAGGAATCAATCACCTGCACCTCATATGGACACCTAAACTGGGCCACAAGTGATCCCTTAACTCAGAGCCAGGAGTAAGTTCTGAGTACCAATGGAAGTGTACAAAAGGCAAAAATCACTATCACTATCATCCCATTTGTTCGAGCAGGCCCAGTAATGTCTCTATTCATCCTAACCCTGAGATTTTAGCAGCCTCTCTTTACTCATCCTTCCCAATGTTGCCGCATTAGAGGCTCTTTCAGAGTCAGGAGAATGAGACTCCTCATTGTTACTGTATTTGGCATATGAATACGCCACTGGGAACTTGCCGGGCTCTCCTGTGGGGGCAGGAAGCTCTTGGTAGCTTGCCAAGTTTTCGAAGAGGGAGAACTAGGCTTCTGGGATGTTGGCCATTGATGGGATTACATGGTGTCAGGGGCAGTTTCTGGGTGTGACTGCCTAGCTACTGGAAAATGGGGGAATCTGGGCAGAAGAGGACCAGTCTTGATCCAGCAGGCTTGGAGATGTCAGCCCCAGGTCCCACACATCTGGATTCCTCTGCCAGTTCCTACATGCGTGAGGCTCGTCCAAGCATGTGGAGAGTGGCCTTGAGCATGGCTGTGGCTGGGTTCCGGAGGTCTTGGGCAACTGGGGCTGTGCTCAGGGTGGGGAGGGAGACTCAACCCACCCCCTCCAAGGGCTCCCAGTAAAGACAAAAAGGCAAATATAAAATTTTAAAAGGCAAACATTAAGTAAACAAATACTAAGCCAGAAAAGGGAGAACATTGTATAACATAATAAAGGCTTGCTAAACTAAATTTGCCTCATTAGTGATACACTGAATTAAATCACTTTTATTTCAGGAAAAGCAGATGGCTGAGGTCATTGCTTAATATTGTCCTTGAAGTTACAGGCAATCCATTAAGATAGAGAAAATAATGTACTATACATTATGAAGCGAAAGATACAATTTTTAGCTAACATTGCTATATTGAAAAAACAAACTAAACTATTAAAATTATTCAAAGTGATCATTAGAAAACAAGTATTCAAAGTTCAACAGACTTTCTACTAATAATCAAGAATGAGGTGGACAATATAATTAAAAGTACCCATTTTAAGAGTACCCACTTCCCTCCACCAACTTCCCAAAGATTCCTCTCATCCACTAAATCTCTTCCCTCACAGGCAAATTCAATTCTGTGAACCAAACTCTCCAGTTCTGATGCTATTAACTGTTTATTGTTCCCTTATTATGTTTTTTTTATATCCCACATGCATGAGAGATAATTCTGTGTCTGTCCCTCTCCTGACTAATTTCACTCAGCATAAGGCCCTTCAGTTTTGTCCACAGAGCAGCAAATAACATATCATCTTTCTACCTAGAGCTGAGTAGTATTCCATTGTGTATATGTACCACAATCTCTTTATCCAGTAACCCATTCTTGGGCACTTGGTTTATTTCCAGATCTTATATATTTTGAATAGTATTGCAATGAATATAGGGGAATATATGTCTTTTTTGAAATAGTGTTTTGGACATCTTCAGATAGATACCAAGAAGTGAAATTTGGGGGTTGAATGGAAGTTCAATTCTTAGATTATGGAGAAAATGTCCATATTGTTTCCAGGAGGTTTTATCTATCAACTTCATTAAAATTTGAGAAGAGCTGAACTTACTTAAAGAAGAAGTACAGGGCTAGAAAGAGTGCTGCAGGGAGGGCACTTGCCTGCTCATAGTCAACCTGGATGCTATCCTTTTCTCCCCAAATGATCATCAAAATTACTTTCATGGTCAGAGACCTAGGTCTTTGTATTGGGTTGCTCTGACAATTTTTGGATGTTGCCCATCCACATGTCCTAGGGATGATTCATATCTATGTATCCACTTCAATAGTCAAGAAAGTATGTGAGCCAAAATGGGGCATGCTCCCTCCTTTAAAAAAAAGCAATTTGAAAGTTTTAAGACACATCACTGCGAACACATTGTTGGGTTGGAGCGATAGTATAACGGGTAAGGCATTTGCCTTGCATGTGGCTGACCCAGGTTCAATTCCCAGAACCCCATATGGTCCTCTGAGTACCCCCAGAAATAATTCCTGAGTGCAAAGCCAGGAGTAAATCTTGTGCATTGCCAAGTGTGATCCAAAAAGCCAAAAGAAGAAAAGGAACAAAGTGTTATCCATTTTCCAGAGAAGCTGGACCATATTAGGGAGCTGTGAATCTACCTTAGAAATTGGTAATGTACCATTACAACACTTTGGAATCTTTTCAAGTGTGTAAAATATAAAAAAAATCACATTCATTATATAATATCATTATTTTTGAAGATTTTTTTAATTGTATTTGATTGGACTTGTAAATTTGGGTTGTGTTCACATTTCTGATAAAGCAAAAAGTATTTGTGCCTTATTAACAACTGCCTTTTAAAAATGAAAGCTACTTATAGTATTAAAGATTTTTTTTAAAAAAATCAGTTACATATTGCTGCTTAGAAGATAAGAGATATTGAAAGCATCTTTATCTTGTTTTAGGATTTAGAGACTACTTCTAAATTTGAAGAAGATGCTTCCTATTAATTATCTTATCCTTCTTATCATGATTAAATGCCTCAGCTGAATTTATTGAAAGGATGACTTTTTTATAATTAGAGTGCCACACTAATAAATCAGTGTATGAGTGTATCACTGTCATCCCGTTGCTCATCGAATTGCCGAGCAGGCACCAGTAACGTCTCCATTGTGAGACTTGTTGTCACTGTTTTTGGCATATTGAATACACCATGGGTAGTTTGCCAGGCCCTGCCGTGCGGGTGAGGTACTCTTGGTAGCTTGCTGGGCTCTCTAAGAGGGACAGAGGAATCAAACTCGGGTCGGCTGTGTGCAAGGCAAATGCCCTACTTGCTGTGCTATATCAATATGTTAGATAATTTCTGACTCCTAGAATATGCCATTATTTTAAAATATTCCTGCATTTTTATTTGCAACATTTTATTCATGATTTAAACATATATTTTCTGAAGTTTAATTAATGTTTTATTTATTTTTTATACAATGCCCTCATCTTATCTTGGTGTCAAGCTTAAACTAATATCAAATATGGCTTGAGTAGTTTTGTCTCTTGTCTCTCTGAAGCTCTATTATATGCAATAGCAATTTCAATAATCTGAAATAGCAAAACAACTGATAGAGAACAGCTCATTTATTGTAAGTGCCCAAGGGGAAACATAGAAAATATTTGGAAGTAATGGAATTGTCTTATATCTTGATGCTATAAGTAGCATATATACACAATATATAGACATCATTTTTTCTCACTTTCACTTTCATCCCATTGATCCTCAATTTTCTTGAGCGGGCCCAGTAATGTCTCCATTCAACCTAGGCCTGAGATTGTAGCAGTCTCTCTTTACTTGTCCTTCCTAACCATGCCACATTAGAGGCTCTTTCAGGGTCAGGAGAATGAGACCCATCATTGTTACTGTATTCGGCATATGACTACACCAAAGGAAGCTTGTCAGGCTCTCCCGTGTGGGCAGAAAAACTCTCGGTAGCTTGCCAGGTTCTCTGAGAGAGAGAACTAGACTAAGATGTTGCAAGGCCATGAAGCGCTTGGTTTTATAGTGTCTGGATGTTGACTGTTGATGGAATTACACAGGGACAGGGCAGTTTCTAGGTGTGACCGCCTAACTAATGGAAAATGGGGAATCTGGGCAGAAGAGGCCCAGTCCTGATCTGAGCAGGCTTGGAGATCTCAGCCGCGGGTCTCACACACCTGGGTTCCTCTGCCAATTCCTTCATGCGTGAGCTCATCCAAACATGTGGAGAGGGGCCTTGAGCATGGCTGTGGCTGGGTTCCAGAGGTCTTTGGCTGCTGGGGCTCTGCTTGGGGCAGGGAGGGAAACTCTACCCACCGCCTCTGAAGGGCCCCGGTGAAGACAGAAAGGCATGGGGGCAAAAGACTCTTAGTTGGTGGAGCGATTTGTCTGGTTAATTCCAATATATATACATATATTTGTCAAATTTTTGCAGAAATGAGAATGATTGCTCATTATTTCATTTATTCAAACTTTATATTTTCTTTTTACTGTGTCTCTTGCATTTTCAACTTGCTCATAGTAAACCTCAGGTTGTTTTATGATTTCTACTTCTTGAGAAATTTTATCTTCAGCCATGGCTTTATGATTTTCTTAAGGATTTTACCTGTGGTTTTACCAAGTACTGCAGTCAGTGAATTTTGAACCCCATGGTTCAAAATTAGTCACTGGTTTAGTCATAAACCACACTAACTTTTTTGTAACCATGCCTCAGCATTCATGAATCTATTGAAGATAAATTAAGGTAAAAAAATAACCACATAAGGAGCCTTTCACAGAAGCAGAATGGTGAGTAGGAAGCAAATGGGGTTGTGAGATAGGGAGGCATTGGTGGAAGTAAGAGGACACTGGTGAAGGGATCAGTGTTGAAACATTGTATGCTTAAAACCTAATCATGAATAACTTTGTAATTTCATGGTAACTAAATTATAAATAAAAGTGACCACATAATGAAGATGCTATTTACTTTAGAGAATTCATATTGGCCAATAACATTTTCTTATTTTAAAGAGAAATTAGTTTCAAACACTGTTACTCTCAAGTGATTATTTCTAAATATATGTAGTATTTCTGAAATCAATTATAAAGCTGCCAAAGGAGAGATAAGTTAATAATACTGTATAATAATAGATCACTAGGTATAGAACATCCAACCGGAAAAGCTGGAAATGAGAAGTTTAAAGTTCAAGGAGGTCTGAAATCTAACAAGCTTAATCAAAGGAAAAGATGTGAAATGTTCTCAGAAAGGAGTCTTCAGAGCCACACACACACAGTCTCTGCCAGGGTGGGAAAAGAATCACAACTTTTTCCTATTAAGAAAAATAAAAATAGGTCACATTGCTGACCTTGGTCATCTTCTGGCATAGTCATGTCACAGAGCACAACTTAACTGGCCAAGGAACTCTCAACATGTGAGAACAATTTCTGGAAAGGGGGTAGGAAATCACTGCATACTAATTTTAACACCCTCTTGTTTCTGCAAAAGCTCATCTTGATTGTTTGGTGAACTTTTGCATTCTTAGGGTCCTTGAAATGGTTCAGTTTTCAGAGGTCCCCTTAGACTACAAAAGAGACCACTGGACCATACATAGGCAGTGCGACCGATAAACATGACATAACTCGTATTAAAAATGAATATGTCACCCAAGAATTGTAGAAATAAGTACCAGGAGGTTGACGCCATGGCTTGGAGGCTGGCCTCACATTCTGGGGAAAGGGCAACTCAGAGAAGGGATCATCAACTATAATGTAGTTGAAGGCCATGCGGAGGAAGGGAGTTGCGGGCTGAATGAGGGCTAGAGACTGAGCACAGTGGCCACTCAACACCTTTATTGCAAACCACAACAGCTAATTAGAGAGAGAGAACAGAAGGGAATGCCCTGCCACAGTGGCAGGGTGGGATGGGGGGAGATGGGATTAGGGAGGGTGGGAAGGATGCTGGGTTTACTGGTGATGGAGAATGGGCACTGGTGAAGGGATGGGTTCCCGAACTTTGTATGAGGGAAGCATAAGCACAAAAGTGTATAAATCTGTAACTGTACCCTCACGGGTGATTCACTAATTAAAAATAAATAAATTTAAAAAATGAATATGTCATATTGGGGCTGGAGCAATAGCATAACAGGTAGTGTTTGCCTTGCACACGGGTGACCTGGGTTCAATTCCTCCATTCGTCTCGGATAGTCCGGCAAGCTACTGAGAGTATCCTGCCTGCATGGCAGAGCCTGGCAAGCTACCCATAATGTATTCGATATGCCAAAAACAGTAACGAAGAGTCTCACGATGGAGACGTTACTGGTGCCCACTCAAGCAAATTGATGGGCAATGGTATGACAGTGATACAGTGATACAGTGATGTCATATTGAGTTTAAAGAAAAAAATTATGCAAGGTAAATATGGTATAGAGGATATGAACAATTCACGAGCAAAAATATATGGTTTTACTTTCAAATTGGCACTGCAATTTTTATATTTACCATAAAAAATTTCATCAGAAATCATCTCTAATATTAAAATAAACTTCTCTCCAATATCACTACCTAGTAGCACTGCATTGTAGCACTGACATACCGTTGTTCATCGATTTGCTCGAGTGGGCACCAGTAACGCTCCATTGTGAGACTTGTTGTTATTGTTTTTGGCATATTGAATATGCCATGGGTAGCTTGCCAGGTTCTGTTGGGCAGGCAGAATACTCTCAGTAGCTTGCTGGACTCTCCAAGAGGAATCGAACCCAGTCAGCCGTGTGCAAGGAAAACGCCCTACCCAGTGTGCTATTGCTCCAGGTATATATCACTCCATATATATATACATATATATATACTTTATATATATATATATACATATATATAATAGCTCACAGATCATCCAACCAGTCAGTCAAAGAAAGAGCACTCACTAAATATAAGCTTTAATCCCATTTTTCTAATCATGGGAAGAAAAGTAAATTAAATGTTTTACATCTCAAAAGTACTTGCTATTTCCATAGGTTGATAACAGTTAATATGGCAAAAAAAATTCATAGCATATAAAATATTTTTCTCATTTCCTATTCTAGTTTCTACTGTTTGCTCTTCTCTTTGTCTTGGTCTGTCTCTCTTTCATACAGACACACCAGATAAACAAAAGTGGGATTACAAACTGTTTCTTAATTCTATCAGAGGGAAAAAATGGGAAAAGTAGTTTTATTAGCTTTCCAATTCATGGGATTAATTTTAAAAAATATATTCTTTGACATCCCAAAATTCACTTCCTCAAATAACAATATGGGTTTCCAAAGAAGGAGGAGGAGAAGGGGGAAAAGGAGAAAAAGAAAGTGGCAGAAAGATAATTCAATGGTCCAGTACTCCATGGACTTCTGAGTACCATCAGAAGCAACCCAAGCATGGAGCTGGAAACAACCTCTGATCACTACCAGGTATGGCTCAAAATAAATAAATAAATAAACAAACAGAAAAGGGAAAAGATTGATATGGCTCTTGCTCTTTGACACTAACATAAAGACACAGATTCTACATTTCTCAGAAGACCATGAATGTTTTTTAAACATGCCTGGCTTACCTTGTAACTTTGACTCTGTTTGCCTGTGCCACATCTGGCTGTGCTCAGGGCTCACTTCTTCCTCTGCACTCAGACAGGTTTAGGGGATCAAATGGGTTGCTGGGAATGAACCTAGATCCACCCTGCACAAAGCAATTGCTCTACCAACAAGTTTGACAAATTTTACCTGTAATTTTCCTTTTAATCAAAGATTCTGTTTGCACATTTATTTAGGAGCTAAAGTTTTTAGTAGTTAGCATTGGTTTATAGCTTGCTTGTAGTGGTAGTTACATGACCATGTAATTTTCAAACTCAAATACATTTTTAAAGACGTAAGTGTAGCTCTATGGAAATTTTACATTTTAACAGAAAAATGATAAAAATGATAAAAAATGATTAAAAACATGATAAAAAGATATGCGATATGATAAGAAGTTATAAGAGGTAGAGTACTTGTTACATAAGTATCTGGACAGATTCATAACAAAATAACAAAAACAGAATTTATCAGTGGGCTGGAATGATAGCACAGCGGGTAGGGCATTTGCCTTGCATGCTGCTGACCTGGGTTTGATTCCTCTGTCCCTCTTGGAGAGCCCAGCAAGCTACTGAGAGTAACCCGCTGGGACAGCAGAGCCTGGTAAGCTACCTGTGGCATATTGGATATGCCAAAAACAGTAACAAGTCGCATAATGGAGACATTATTGGTGCCCACTAGAGCAACTTGATGAACAACGAGATGACAATGCTACTAAATTTATGCTATTAAATTTATGAAAGCAGAGTTCAAAAGGGTTGATGGGCAGGAAAATAATGGATTATTGGAATTAAATTTTATAAATAATTGATTAAAAAAGAATACTTATAAGCTTTGTGTTCCAGGACTTCTCCAGGTGCTTCAGAGTACATTTCAAAATAAAATAAGTTGGGGCTGGAGTGATAGCACAGCAGGTAGGGAGTTTGCCTTGCATGCGGCCAGCCCGGGTTCAATTCCCAGTATCCCATATGGTCCCCTTAGCACCGACTGATTCCTGAGTACAAAGTCAGGAATAACCCCTGTGCATAGCCAGGTGTGACACAAAAAAGCCAAAAAAAAAAAAAACCAATCAAAATGAAATAAGTAATTTATGAGGAAATGAAAACAACCCAAGGTTCCATGACAGATGGACGTATAAAGAAATTATGATATGTATGTGAATATTTTCATATATATATTTGATAAAGTCAAAAGAGGAAATCATTTAGTTTACTGAAATTTATATGGAACTGGAGGGTATCACACCTAGTGAAATAAGTCAGAGGGAGGACCAGTACCAAATGATCTGACTCATTTTTGGTACATAGACAAACAAACAAACAAAGACAAAATAGACAGTATCAAATGACAACAAACCCTTAGCACTGAGTTATAGGACTAAGAATACCAAACAGTGTGGGGTAGATGGCAAGGAGATGAAGAGATGGGCAGGAAGTAACATAATCACACTGGTGGGGGGTCTTGGGCACTTTTGTAGTGGTAAAGTGTGGTAACAGAATGCATCAAAACTATAAACATTAATACTATTGCAAACATGTGACCTATACTATAATAATTCAATAAACAAATTTAAAGAAGAAATAGTGCAGTGTATTTCTGAAAGTTATTTGACAAGTGAACATGTTTTTGCTAATAAACTTCCTAGTGAACAGATAATAACTGGAGACTATTTTGACCCTTCAGTTTCATACCATAAAATTATACATAGAAAAAAATTGATATTTAATGATCTACTTTGAAATATATATAAGCCTAGAAACCATAAATACTTTAAAATAATGTACAAATAAAGGTGCAAATTTTCACACTAATAAAATGTACAATTAAAACATATATAAGTGTGTAAACATAAGCATACCTATCTGAGTGTCCCTAGGTTTAAGGGTGAATACAAAAAAATATAATTATGTAAAATATATGAATATCTATATACTACATAAACATATAAAAGAACAGAAACATAAGGGAAAAGCACAATTTCCCATAAATTTGGAATAAAACTATATCTCTAAAATGTCTTCCTACACAAAACATAAAAATATGAGTAAAACATTTACTTGGTGTACCAAAATTCTTTTTTAAAGATCAGTTCTACAAAGCAGAAGTAGAGAGGCATAAGAGTGATATTTGATATGAAAATGAAGCTGACCCTAACAAAGGAAAAAAAACTTTAAATAATAACAAGCAAAATAAAAATTAATAACCACATACAGAAAAATCAAAATTGACATTAGAAAAAATCAAATCAGTAACATGAGGACAAATTCAAATGGCTCTCTCAACATTAGAAGAAAGGGATAAGAATATAATCCAAACATATCTCATTGCTTCCAAAATTCATCACAATCTGGCCCCAGCCTAACTCTTCTGACTCATTTTACCACCACCTCAACCCCCTCACTTACCACATCCCACACTTTTAGCCTTAAATAATTACTTACAACTCCCTGCATATGATCTATTCTTTTAGTGCCTCAACTTAAGAACATCAACTATAGAGTGAAAATGCCAGCTCAATTTTCATTCCTTCTATTTAATAGTATAGGATCCTAATAAAGTACTTTATCTACAAAATTTGGATTACTTCTTAGTTTTAAAATGTTTGTCTTTTCCTGTTCTGAACAGTTAATAAGACTCTCTCATCACATCTCCACTCAGGGTTCATTGTCATTCCCTGCTCTTAAAAATGTCTGATTTTCCAAAACAGAATCTGTCTTGACTATATTATCTTTTAGCATCAAGAAGAGTGGTGCATAAAAATTTCCAATGCATACCTTGATCTGTTAAACACAAATATATGAATAAATGAGATGATGGGAAGATATTATGTTTTATTTAAAAAAGACAAACAAGGTACATACTTAATAATCATTCACTAAGCAAAATTTTATGCAGATAAGATATTGTGTACCCTGAAAAAGCATGTTTTTCATCCAAAGCTATTGTCTTTGGTGTTATTATCTTAGCAGTTTCTTTATTTTATTTTTTTTTTTTTTGCTTTTTGGGTCAAACCTGGCTATGCACAGGGGTTACTCCTGGCTCTACACTCAGGAATTACTCCCAGCGATGCTCAGGGGACCATATGGGATGCCGGAATTCGAACCTGGGTGGGCTGCATGCAAGGCAAACGCCCTACCCACTGTGCTATCGCTCCAGCCCCTCTTAGCAGTTTCTTGGTTTGGGTAAAAGTTAAGTTAAAAATCCTCCATGTTCCATTTTAGGAGCCTCTGATTTTTAGCAGATAATAGTTTAATATAGAGAAAAAAATATGAAATGACCACTTAAGAATCACTTAAGAGTAAAAAACAGTGGAATTCCAGATCAGAGAACAATGTCTGACATGACATGGACATTTCAGATACCTTACAATGAAACAGAATATCAAGTGTGAAAATAATGAAAAGTTCATAAGCTAATAATAGAATTTACTAGTGTCATTCCTCTTGCTATATTTTGGTTACCTGTAAAGTCATTAAATTCATGTTCTCTGCAGCCAGATTTCTTATAATTTCATCTCACTCTGACATGTACTATACGATTGAGCAAAGTTTGCAAACTCAGAGCTTCAAGACTGAAAACATTGTTCAGTGCTAGATGCATAGTTTGAGGTCCTAGTTTTCATTTCTGAGTCTCCTCTCACTTCTATCCAGAAATAAAGAATTTTCAGTGCCTTAATTTCCTCATTTAAAGTAATGTGAAAAATGAAAGTAGAAAGTTATAAAGTGGTACTTACAGTTAAATAAATTAGTACAAGCAAGACACTTAGAACATTATCATTTGAGATACCAGATATTTTCCATGAATATATGTCCTTTAACATTTAGCATAATTAAACTACTAATAGTGAGTTACTACCACTTAAGACATATTGTAGCATTGACAACAGGATCCTATTGGGTAACCTAGATAGTACTTCACATTATAAAAGACTAAAAATTAATGTAATTCATCTTAGAATAACTGCTTCTACTAAATAATGACGTTCAGAATTCACAGTCATAAGTTGCATTAAAAACAGACTATACAAAGTAATACATGTCTAAAAATATGTTAAAAAATAAATAAACAAGGGAAATGGGTACCGGAAGGAAGAAGGAAAGGAGAAAAAGAGGGAAAAGGCATTTAGGCTGTGTTATTATTCCACCTGAAAAGAATGCAGTATGAACTATTTTAACATTCTATAAACATCTTTGTAAATTACATTGAACATTGGCCATCAGTTTATTTGTGGTATTGGGCCAGATTAATTTTAAAAAGTCACTGAAATATTAATCTGTTCCATGATTTGGAAAAATGTTTCTCAATAAAAACATTCAAAAGTCTGCCTGCTTCTCAGCTCTCAGATGAATTAAGATTTAACTCTGACATGAATTGAACCTCTCTCTGGGGATTTTTCTCTTTACAGGGCTGAGATCACAGAGTTTGTCCTTCTGGCACTAGCAGCTCTTTGATTTTTGTCAGGGAGGGCTGCCACCCCAGTGCAATGCATAACAACACAAGGGAACATCTCCCAGGTTCCCTAATAAAAAGCTAGCCTGGAGGGGGTGCAGGTTGGAGGGTAAATTTCAAAGAGGGGAAAGGTCAGTTCGTGGTCAAAATATGAAGAGCTTATGGAAGAAAGAAAACTTCGAAAATAAAGCATTAACATAAATTACTGAAAACAGTCTTTCATGTCTTATAAAAAGAGATGAAGCAATGCTACCATGAAGAAGGCTACTCTTTTTAAAAGATATATCCATCTTATCCCTCTTCTTATTTCTTCAGAAAATTATCAGAAATGTAGAAAGTAATTCTATTTGAGTTTCTTAAAGAAAAATTAAGGGCATTGAAATTTAAAGAGAACCCACCTCTTTTAATCAGACAGGTGATAAGGTTATGGGTAGCTTTCTGGGAAGGAAATTAAATCTAAAACTTTTTCAGAGGAATAACTTTTATTAACTGAGGAGATGGTTAAAATAATAGAACATTCTACAAACTTTATCAGTGAGAGAGATAGGGACTTAAGATAAGGAAAGTAAAGTAGCACGCGACAGGGACGAGTGGAGATGTTACTGGTGCCTGCTCGAGCAGATCGATGAATAACGGAATGACAAGAGATCAAGTGATCAAACTAGATAATTTTCACAAAGTTAAGCTTTTTTGGGGGGTGGGTGTTTGGGGAGAGTAGTTCTGAAATAAATGTGTCTACAAAGTTCAAAAGAATTTACTAGCCCATCTACATTTTCCACTACTGAATCACTACTTAGTGATTTAAGGAAAATATACGAATGGGATGAGTAAGTGAAGGACAAATACACATGGGACTATTCAGAAACAAAAGTTTTTGTCTTACGGCCCTTTTGGACTCTTTAAAAAAAAGTATTGAAAAAACATAATATCCATGAGTTTATATGAATCAAATATTACTATATTGGCTGTTTTTAAGTTAAAATTTTAAAAGTCTAATATCTTAGTTCATTTTAAAACAGTAACAATAGATTCATTATGTTACTAGAGAGTACATTTTTACAAAAAGAAATGAATACTTTGCAAAACAAAAAAATGTATTGAGAAGAATAAGATTATGTTACATGTTTTCAAATCTTTTTTAATACCTGGGTTAATAAAAATGATTGAATTATCTCTGCTTCTGTATTTCATTTTAATTTCTATTAAAAATATCAAGAAAATCTGATATCTGGAAGCCTATTAGGAAAGAGAATAGCATTTTGATAGTCTTTTCAGATAAATTTGGGTATTCTTCATTGATACTACATTAATATCTTACAAATTATATTTTCTGAAGAATTAGTTGCGATAGGATATCTGATATCTTACCAATAAACTTATCATACACTATGATGTATTGGTTAATATGAAACTTTGAATATATTTTTCATCCTACATGAATTGTAGCATTGTGCATTTATTTGAAAAGCAGTGATTCATGAGTTATGTAGCCATTTCCATTTATAAAATGCATCTATAACTCACATTCATCAATATCAGTTATCTATAATATATACTTTATTGAGAGCTATCAAGCTCAGAGTAGTGGAGAGAATACTTCCAAAACTTCATTTTACTTGAAAGCATATATTTTATTTCTGGTGAAAAACACTGTGAATTGTGACTTTTCACTTCATTCTTTACCAAGAACATATTGCCAAATATCCAAATCTACAATAACAGTTCTTAATCTGTGGTTCTCAGTCCAAAGTAGAATAGGAATTCTCTGCACTCTACAAAGAATGTCTTTAAAAAAGCGTGATTTGGGCAAGGAGATATATCAAAAGGCTACTGTGAATGTTTTGATGCCAGAGACCCAAATTCAGTCACCAGCACTTCGTGGTCCCCTAGACACAGAAACCACACTAGCATCACTCTGGGTATAGTCCCTGGATCATTGCTGGGCATGACCCAAAAAATCAGAGATATCAACAGTACACTAAATGAGGATCAATCTAGTAATATGATAAATAGTATACCTGTTTCACCAAGAAAAAAAGGTAAATCCAAGTTTATAAGAAAAGAAGAAAACTATATAAGGAAGCCAAGTGAGTTATGACTTGGAGCAACTAAAGACAAAAAGAGAACTCATTTTGCATAATGATAGGACATTTCTCTTTTATGTTGCTCAGAGATTTTGACTCTGTATCATCTATAGGAAGGAAATGCTTGCAAAGCCATATGATATGAATACTATATCACATAATATGTATATTCTTTCTTTTAGTTCACAATAGGCATCATATACTATATCATATGTACATATAAAATGCACATTATATTAACTCTATAATATACCTATATAGATATAATATGCAATATATACTAGATGAAACATTATGCAAATTTTAATGTGTAGTAGTGTATGTAAACTACATAAGAGAAGTAGGGGAAAATTAACCTTAAGATAATCCTCAGTTATTAAAAGTTAAAGAAGAATTAAAGAAAAATTAGTGGAAAAGCAATTAGTAGAAATAAACACAAGAGCAGGTGGAAAGGTGAGTAGGGTTAAGATTAAGACAAGAAAATGTTGCCTTTTTAAAAAAAGATGTTTTGCACTTCATTGCTGTTAGGGAAAAGAAAAAACTCGAGGCCGCTAATGAGGCCGCGCCTCCGGGCAGGAGCCTCGACCTGGGCTGATACCTGGATTGGGTGATGGCTGGAGGAAGCAGTTGGGATGGGAGATGCACGCCGAAAGTAGATAATGGACCAAACATGATGACTTCTCAGTGTTTGTGTTGCAAGCCATAATGCCCAAAAGTAGAGAGTATGGGAAATATTGTCTGCCATAGAGGCAGGGGGAGGGTGGGAAAGGGGAGGTATACCCGGGATATTGGTGGTGGGGAATGTGCACTGCTGGAGGGATGGGTGTTTGATCATTGTGAGATTGTAACCCAAACATGAAAGCTTGTAACTATCTCATGGTGATTCAATAAAATTAAAAAATTAACTACTATTAATCGCATCTAAATGTGTTAAGTATCAAAATCACACAGCATATTGCAACTTGTGCCTTTTAATATGGTGTCATGAAGTAACTAAGAATAAAAAGAAATGTAATATTCCCGCCCCCCAGAAAAAAAGACTTTTTGGTAATTTGTTTATTTTTGGTCTCCAAAGCAACGTTGTGGAGGTTTGGGAGCCCCACCAGCAGTTCAGAGCAAGGAGCTGAGGATGTGTGCTGCACAGGCCCTGTGATGCCAAGGATTAGCCTGGCTACTCCAGTATCATTCTGGGTCCATCAGTGCTGCATTCAGCGATGTTGAGTGGCGATGTGGTGCCAGGGATCTAACCCAGGTTGGACACATTGTAGGCATATCCTACACATTGTACTATCTTCTGGATTAATTTTTTAAATGATTTTTAAAAATGGTTTTTGGAACTTTTCAAATTTTTATAGTATGCATGCATTACTTTGATGAGGAACATCTTTTAAAGAACATTTTTATACTACCAGTAACCAAGACAACTTTAAAAACTGTGTTGCTATTTAGATGTCTATTTTAATACTTTTCATTTAATTTCATTTTCCTAAAGTCTAAGCAATTGATATTCAGTAGAATGAATTCATCTAATTAACTATTACGGTAAATATTTCCTTGATTTAATAGATTTTTAAACAAATGAATGTATCTTTATATAGAGCCTTAGCGATTTGTAAAGGAACTTCACTTCAAGTTTTATCTTGAAAAGAGCATTCATAATTTTACTTCTTCATGATGACAGAGAAGCAACATAAAATATCACAAAATATAGCTTATCTCTAAGATAC
Source organism: Sorex araneus (assembly GCF_027595985.1). Taxonomy (NCBI): domain Eukaryota; kingdom Metazoa; phylum Chordata; class Mammalia; order Eulipotyphla; family Soricidae; genus Sorex; species Sorex araneus. Next base: position 321,075,442 of record NC_073313.1, read on the forward strand.
ATTTCTTTAAAAATTATCAATGCTTTTAAAGTATAGAATAATCTCCTTACCCAGATTAAAGATGATGTCAGAGAGATTTTATTTTACTTTAATGGATGGGCCCTGGTGAACTATATCTTATATCTATGTAACACAATTAACTGTCTTTTCTGTTCTTTAGATTACCATAGAGAACAGGAGGCCTACAATAATTACTAGAAAATGGATTTTGAGGACATTGCTTTATTTGAATTTATGAGTAGCACTATCAGTCACTGATATTGTTGGCTGCAAGAAATAAATTCTTGAAAAATAGTCTTCCAACAACATAGAAGACTTTGCTAAGAATTATTTGAATGCTGCACAAATTCATTCTGAAGACATATGAAGTTAGTAAAGGAAATTATGTTTTTTTCAAAAATGCTAGCAAAATCTAATATTTACTTGAAAATTTCTAGATACTTCAAAACCTAAAATTTTGTAGGATTTTCTATGCTTATAAATAAGAGAAATTTTTTACATTGTTGAAATTACTGGACAGTGTTATAAGCTATAAAAGTATAAGGTATGGATCGCCAGAAATCCAGACTTGTCTATTTGTAGGAGAACTTGAAAGCTTTGAGCTTTGCATTGATAACGAGGGGATGGAGTGTGCAGGTTAAACTTACCTGGCTCCTGATCCATGCATCTTCCCCTAAATAATTTTATGGAGAGTACAGAGTAATTAAAGCAAGCATTTGTTTAAAATGATAGAGGAAGAAAGTACAGGAAGCCAGCTGGAGTTTTATTTAAAGGGAAAGAGAAAGTAACAAAGACTCACAATCTCAGAAAGAGAACAATGAAATTACCAAAATTGTCTTCCTCTTATCTCTTTTTAAGCTTTAGACATTCTATATTTCCAATTCCCTTCAACTTTCCTCCACAATACCAGGAGTCATTCAGCGGTCCTAATCATATTTGGACACCGTCATGGGTTGCCTTGATAACTACAACTGTCATAACACTGGTAGGTATGGTATGGATCTGTTAAGATATCATAATGAGTGCATAATGAGCTAGAATTCTTAGCTTGCTCCCCGTGGTTGCAACAGAGGAAGAGACCTTGTAAGTGGATGTATTAGGAGAAATTTTCTTTTCACCATAAATTTGGCCTTGGCATTGCTCATCTATATAGTTGGTTTAAACACTAGGACCTGTTTTGCTTCTCCTCTTTTCCCATCTCTCATGAACTAACTCAAGTCACTAGCTACACTGACTCCTTAATACAGTCCATTTAATCAACACTGCCATCTTAGGTTATAGTTCTTTCTACACTTCTCTTTATTATTTAATTTTTATAGATTCCGTAAAATGCACACATATTTAATATTTATGTATATATATTGGTCATATATACCAGGAAAATTGTGAAGTTTTTACTAGCATGCATATACCACTCAACACTGTTAGAAATAAAAAGTAAGCCCCACTAAAGTTAATAATTTTAAATAATTCAAATTAAATAGCTTTGTGTTCATATACATATGTCTACACAAGCCTAATCAACAACAAAGATAGAAAATTAATAATTCAAAGCTTTGATTATCTTTAATCAAATAGGTGGACTTTTGAGACTATAACATTTAAATATGCTTAAATATATAAAGTATATAAATACAATAAAAGTCTGAAGTAATGTAATTAATATTTGTATTTTTTAAGGTACTGGTGCCATATGCTACAACTGTTAGTTATAGAAAACACCTATAGGAAGGTACCAAAATTTGTCTTAGAATTAGCTTAAATTTCTAGTTAAATCAACAAGGTTTTCTTAAACACTGAAAGGTTCTTTTGTTCTGTTGTAAAAACTTATTCTAAGCAGAGTTCTAAAGGATCGTATAACATGTTAAATAAATGTGTGTTACAAACTGTTTTAAACCATAGTATTTCTACCTAAGAAAGCAAATTTAATCCAGTAGCTTTTTCCATTCATTCAATTATTTATTCATCATTCATCTTATAAATATTTATTGAGCTCCCTGTTCTTATGCTATTGTTAAGAAGGCAGAGACATAAAACACAGGGTGGTAATACTGTGCGGTAAATGCTCAGGGTTATTTACCAAGTTAGACCACTTACAGGAACAAATAAGTTAATTACAAAAGTCCCTCAATAATGTTACTTTTAAAGTAACTGGGTTTAAAAATAAAAAGTTGCCTACATTAGATTTCATTATACTATAAAAGAACTGGCAAGTAGAAATTCTAGAATTATTATATTTACATTAAGGAAAATTAGGCAAGATGTCTATCTTCTTAACTTTATATTCATTTAATGGACACACATTTTTCATCTTTTCTCTTCAGTTATAGAAATTCTTGAAAGGCATTGTAATGGGTTTATTTTAATAAGAGAGAGGACAATCATACATAAAATGACTAAATTATTCTCAGTTTAGGATTTCTCTGTTTATTTATTTATTTATATTTGCCTCAGGCATGGGGGACATTAAGGCCATGTTATAAATCCTGGTCACTGCTTTTTCTAAAGAGCAAAATGAGAGTTTATTAGCATCTCAGTGGTTGCCTCAATAATGACAAAACAGTTGCTCATTACTGCTCATTAGTTTCATATTAGATTCATTTGCAATAGCAATACATCTTCTATTCATACTCAACTGCAAAACAACTGATATGATTTGACACCTGCTGTACAATAGAATTCATTAGACAGTAATAATACAAATAGAAATTCAAAAGCTGGACTTTATTTGCCTCTATGATGATTGTACAGTAAAAGGGCTTTGAAATCTTTGAGGCTAGACTAAGATAAATATGCACAGCACGTGATCAAGGTTTTCCACACTGAATTACGTTTTCTATCATATTCTACATACGCAATGTAATAGCCAGTAAGTAGCATATTTTCTAGAATAATGAAGTACCTCTAATGACAGATGAATGAAGTATTAAAGAACTATATTGAATTTAAGAAGATGACTGAGATCATAAAAACTTGAGGCAAAATAAATTAGTTTTTATATATGTTATTTACTTATTTATATATATATATTTAAGCCTTAATCCCTGGGGAAGAATCAAATTTCAGAGTCTACCTAATCATTACTTTTGATATTCAATTATGTTGGTTTACTTGAGCTCCTTGTGGCTATTGCCACATGTCACTGTATGAGACTTTCAACTATTATTCTTTTGTTTAGATATATGTCATCTAAATGCCTAAATGCAGTACCCAAATTTGAAGTGAAATGACTATTTCTGCTGATTATAAATGTTTTAGAAATAAAATATAACATTTAGTTTAGGTAAGAGAATCTATAGTTAGCTTGTTTTATTTCCATAGAAAATAAAGTCAAAGTACAATACCAAGACTGAAAATATATGAGTAATGAGAGACCTTATCCGATCTTATTCCACAGTCCTCTTATTGATATGATCAATATTCCAGGAGTTGTAAAGTCATAAAATACTTACACATTTGCCACTTTAATTTAACAACATCTTACCATTTCCTTACATTGTAAGTGCTAAAGAATCTCAATTATGATTGAATTCCTACCAAATTGCATAGAACTAGACATGCTGGAATTCACTGTCATTGTCATCCCGCTGCTCATCGATTTGCTCGAGCGGGCACCAGTAATGTCTCCTTTGTGAGACTTGTTACTGTTTTTTGGCATATCGAATATGCCACGGGTAGCTTGCCAAGCTCTGTATGCTGGCAGGATACTCTCAGTAGCTTGCAGCCTCTCCAAAAGGGGCAGAGGAATCGAACCTAAGTTGGCTGCATGCAAGACAAGCGCCCTACCCATGCTATCGCTCCAGCCCTGCTGGAATTCAATAAACATTTATTGAATGAATTGATAAAGTGCTTGACAACACAATAAAGAATACAGTACCTTTTTCTTGGTTGCTTATATTTTGGTATAAATTATGAAATCTCAAGAGATATTTGCTTAAAAAAATAGCATCAGCATTTTATAATGCATGGAATAGGTAATCCATATCTACTTTAAGAATGCAAATAAATGAGAGATTAGATTAGGTCAAAAGTACAGGAGAAAGTTTTTGTTGTTTGATGTTTATACCTTCTTTACAGATTCTAAAGATAAGTTGAATTTGGTTAGATAGAGCTGGGAAACAAGTATTTAAGTAAGAAAAAAAACTGGCCTAAGTGTAGAATTAGAAATGAATATAGGAAATATTGATATCTATACTAGATATTTCACCATCTAGTTAAAGTTTGTAAATAAGATGTTTTGAAATTTATGTGCTGACTTTTCTAAATTAAGCTTTAGAATACCAGGATCACAAAAATAGATGTTTTCAAGTAGATCCATAGAAAGAAATCTAGTGTCAGAGATTCATCTTCTAAAATATCAGAGATCCATCTACCAAAAAAAAAAAAAGATACAACAGATTTTTCTTAAAAAGCCAAAGCAGACTTCAGGAGAAACTATTGCCATTATTTAGAAATGCAGATTATTTTCAAAACAATGGAGGCCCTAGAGGCTAATGAGAATCTATTGACCTTGGGTTAGTCCTTTGCCCTTTTCTTAATAGAAAAAATTATCACTTCTGCCTTCTACAGAAAACACATTTCTTTTCTCTTCCACACTCCTCAAAACTATAAGCATGAATCCCAAACTACAATATCTCATTTTTAAAATGTGCCTATTAAAGAAGCAGACGGAGAATCAGAGTACATTGGTAACAGAAGTTGACACTGGTGGTGTAATTGACATTGGAACAGTGTAGGTCTGAACTACACTGTTTTATTATGAACAACTTTGTAAATCAAGATGTCTTCATTAAGAAGTGAAAAAAAATAAATTAATGTCAATACTGATAATATCAACTCCACTCAATTCTACTTAATGGAGGGAAGAAAAGAAAGATTAATTACTAATTCTGGTAATGAAAGAAAGAGAAGTTGTTTCTAGTACATTAAAGAGAAATTGCAGAAAGTGGATCTTATCATTTCAGTACTACCCAGGTCCCAGTGTCTGGTGATACAAATCTTTTGGAATTTTAGCCTTGAAGTTTCTTCATGAAATGGACCTTACTTCAGCTTCCAGGATGGATTATAATTGGCCTAAACTTGTCAACAGGATTTCTACCGACTTCCTGGCTATTATATTTAGTATAGACTAGAGAAACTAGGCATAGGATGCAGACACTAAGATAATCAGGCTTTAGGTTAATTTTGGCAATAGGGAAACTAGAATCAGAATAAATTTGACACCTCAGAAAGCAACAATGTGACCAAAAATCAGAGCCTGTGGCACATTGGACTCTGGATAAAAGTAACACCAAGCTTCTCTGTGAAGACTCACTATAAAATTATTATCATGTTTGACCTAGGTGGAATTATTTTTGTATTTCTTTGCAAAATAAAGTATACTTAGATTTCCAACAAGACACCTATTCACCTTCATTGCTCATGTTTCTACTTATATGTAAGCTTTTCTTCCTGTACAATTTTTCAGCTTGTTCTTTTAAACTTTTAGTAAATAACTTTACCATTTTTTTGTATTATTATTCTCTATGGTAGTGCTATCCATGCATTTTTAATTTAGTTAATAAGTAAAAAATTAAATTAAAACTACAATTATAGTTTACCGTGCAGGATAAACAGTAAAACTAGACACTGGCTAATCAATAGATGTTACCCAAGGTAAGACACAAAACTTTATAAAGATTACAAGGATATAAGCAATAACTGACACATAAGGGATAATTCTTTCTAGTAAAGCCCAAATCCTTTAGCCACAATTTCAATCCTTCATTCTGTTTCAAAACAATTGGGATTAAGATATTACATACATTCTGATTATGATGGGTGTAGAAACAGTTCTCAACAAAACTATTTTAGTTTGCTATTCTTCTGTGGTATGTGCAGTTACACAGAAAGAACTTATTCTTGTCACCTTAGCCTGTTTTCCAGTAAGTTAGAATGCAAATTGATTTGCAATAAGAAATCTAGAAAAACCAAATATAGCATTTTTTAGACAGGCATTCTCCAATAACTTTCTCATCTGAAGGTTTTAGCTCAGGTTTTGAGTGTTGCTGAGTAAGCAAAGAGTAACACCCTATTGTCTTATTTTATACCACAAAAAAAACCCTGTTTATTGAAATCCATATATGTGATAAATTATAAGATGTATACAAGAAAACAAATTTACTAGGCATAATAAATATTTTGAACATTATTTTATACCCAAAGAGAAAAAATTTCATCTCTAAAATGTTTCAAAAGTTTACGATGAAAATTATTTTCAATGTAGCAGTATCATTGAATATGCTTCATTGACTTAAATTTTGTATTGTTTTATTTGTATTAGGGCCACACCTGGCTGTGCTCAGTGATTCCCCCTGATTCTGGGCTAAGGGATCACTCCTGATGTGTTTAGCATACCAGAAGTAGAGTCAGAGACAGTCAGGAACAAGGAAAGAACCTCAACTGTAATTTCAAATTTTGTATAGTTGCTATTAGTCTATTATAAATTAAACTAATGATATATGAAAATAGTCAGACCTAAGTAAGTGTTGAGTTAACTGTACTCACTAACTTATGATTTACACTTTTAAACTCCCATCAACTAATCATGTAAAGTTTGAGTAATAAATCTTACTTATCTGTTGGACTGGAGCAATAGCACAGCAGGTAGGGCATTTGCCTTGCATGCAGCTGACCCAGGTTCAATTACTCAGTCCTTCTTGAAGAGCCTGGAAAGCTACTGAGAGTATCTTGCCAACATGGCATAGCCTGGCAAGCTACCTGTGATGTATTCGATATGCCAAAAACAGTAACAAGTCTCACAATGGAGACATTACTGGTGCCCGATCAAGCAAATTGATCAACAACGGGTGCAAAATTCAATGAAATTCTTTCTATGGAAAATTTTCTTTGGAAATTTTGTTTTCAAGTTTTTAAACTAGGTAGACCTCATTTTTAGATTAATAGAACATTTATGTGATTAACCACAAAACTATACATTTATTTTTGAAAATTTCTTTTCATATTGCAGAAAGGGATAAGAAATGCTCCTGCACTCATGAGGATTCTTCTCAGACTGGTCAAGCAATTATATTAACATCAGACAGATTGGTAGAAAACAGCAAATTTAATTCAGTGGAAATAAAGTCTGCATAAAGATTCTAAATCAGGTACTAATTTTGGCATAATAAGAGTGTTTATCCTGAACTAAGGAGTAGAAAAGAGGCCTATGACTTGATGGGTTGAGATGAGAAGGACTCACATGACAAAGACCAGATACTTTACAATTATAGTTGCCTTGTCAGTAGATTGGTTTCTCTGGCAAAAAAGCAATTTCTGGGATTAGGGATATAGCTCTGTATAGGGCACATATCTGGCATAAGTAAGAAACTGTGCTTCATCCAGCAAACTATTTCTATGCCCCTAGAAAAGAAATACAAATATGTGCTGGCAGTAACCACAGTTTTCAATCTTTGACATAGTTAGCGGAGTATCAAAAGTTGCTCCTAAACTTTCAGGGACTTTAGTGGTCAAAGAGAAAATTCAGTGCGTAGAGTTTGCCTTGCATGTGGCTGAGCCTGGCTTTGATCCCTATAGAGTCCCCTTAAGGTCCACTAGGAGTGATCTCTTAGCTGAGAGCCTAGAGTAAGGCCTGAGCACCACCCAGTGTGGCCAAAAACAAACAAAATTTTTCTTTTATAATCTCTCTTCTTCCTTGATATTTTGCACTTTTTCTTCAAGGTCATTATTTGTCTTTGGTTTCTTTTATAAAGCTATCATAGCCCTTGACTGTATTCTTTACACCTTCATTTCAATTTCAAAGAATTCTTTATTTTCCAAGTTTCTCAAGCTGCATGAGTCTTTCATCTACTGTTGTTTTTTTTTTTTCAATCATTGAGAAGACTGATCCTTTTAGGTCATTCTCAGGAAATGTTGAGCATTCTGGTAAATTTGATGACTGCCCGTCCTAAAAAGGCAACTGAATAATTTTTCACATTTTTTTTTAAACTTCATGGGTGCTAAAGGTGGGTCTGAGCAGTAATCAGGATCACAGTTTGTGATGTCAGGTCTAACATCTCTGTTGCTAACTGTGTCCCACTGCTGCTTTGTACCACTTTTTCTAAAAACTAACAGGGCCAGCCAGAGGCAAGTCTGTCATCCTAATGGCTGAGGAGCTATGGGCGGCCACAGCAAGCATTGTGGGTTCACAGTAGGAGGGGGGAGTGTGTTTGTCTAACTTGTGTGACCTGCCCCATAAGCGGCAACAGAGCTCATTTTTTCTTGAGGGGATCTTTCTGCCGGGATGGTGAAGAGGACTTGGCACTCATCTAATAAGGTCTGAGGAAGAAGCAGGAGACAAGTCGGAGTCCTTGTCTCTCAGGCAGGCATAACAACACCACATTGCAGAGGCGCGAAGATGGGTCTGTGGAGCTACTTCCAGGTGTTGGTGAGCAGGAATTGGCACTAAATTAAGCCCTTCATGTATTTTGTATTTTGAAAAAGAGTATTGTTTGTTGAAGAGTTTTGTTAAAAGAAACAGGTATAGACCCAGACCATCCCAGCTCCATCCTCCCCTGCCCAGGACTGCCCTAGCCAGCAACACACCATTCTCCAGCATTGTAGCCCTTTTTCTCTTTGGGCCTAGGTGTATGACCTCTCCAAATCTCCCAGCCAGCATCTTGGACCCAGCTACAGTGTGGCAGGGGGCATGGCCTATTCTCAGGGGGCATGACCTCTGTTGGAGTGGGCATGGCCTCTTTTGGAGCCAGGGGTTACAGTTATTTTCCTCAAACCCAGCAATCTGTTGTTACATCTCAGTCTTCATTACTTATGTCCATGAGTAAATCCCAGCTATCCAAAAACCAGTAGCCCAATAGGCCACTAGTCTATTCCAATTTCACCAAAATACCAATGAATACAAGCAGCTGTACAAGCCCAGTGTAAAAGAGCACATTCTCTGAAAGCATTACTTGAGGCCTCACATAAAGATTAGAGGAACATCTGAGAGGAAGGACATGTTCTAGAAGGGGAAACTAAAAAGGTGACCACCATTGATCGAGCCCATCCAGAATCCTTTTTCACAACAAGAGGGAATAAGGATAGTGAACTTGAAGGTCACTTCTCCATACCACCACAACAACATGAAGAAATAGCGCAAATCCCCACCACAAGGAGAGGACGATGAAAGGAGTCCAGAAGCCTCAATAGGCATTTCTCATAAACTTGAGCTCTCCGATAAAGAATTCAGAGATGGAATGCTGAAGATGTTCAATGAACTCAATGTAAAGATGGAACAGGGATCCATTAAATTAAAGGAGGACCTGAAAGAAACAATGGAATGGACAGCCGAGAAAATACAGGAAGAAATGAGAGCATAAATAAAAAACTACAAAAAGAAATGTCACGAATAAAGGACTCGGTAGATGAAATAAAAAACTCAGTGGGTGCCCTCAACAATAGAATGACTACAACTGAAGACAGAATCATTGAGCTTGAAGATGAGCTGCAGGAAGCCTACAGGCAACAACAAACAATGGGAAGAGACCTTCAAAAAAGCTCTAGGGCAAATCAGAGTCCTAGGGGATGATTTCAAGAGGAACAACATTAGAATCATTGGAGAACCAGAAGGACAGGGAAGCATCCTCAATGAAAAAGCCACAGTCAAAGAAATCATTGCTCAAAAGTTCCCAGAGCTGGAGAATTCAGGCATCGAGATTCAAGGAGTCCGAAGGGTGTCAGCTAAAAGAGACCCTAACAAAAAAACTCCAAGATATATCATAGTTAGAATGATAGACATCATGGATAGAGACACAATACTGTAAGCAGCAAGGTCAAAGAAGGAAATCACATACAAAGGATTACCCCTTAGATTCACAGCAGACCTATCAGAGGAAACTCTCCAAGCCTGAAGGCAGTGGTGGGATATAGTGAAAAAACTCAATGAAATGAATGTTTTACCAATAATACTTTATCCAGATAAACTCTCATTCAAACTCGAAGGAATGATAGACTATTTTGTGGATAAACAGGAACTTCATAGATTCAAAACCAAACCTAAAAGGACTAAAGGGGCTACTGTACCTTAGACTAAAGGACTAAAGGCAAGAAAACCAAGCACAACCAACCCTTACAGAAAGATGGCACAAAACCCAATAACAATAATTTCTCTTAATGTCAATGGTCTAAATTCACCAATTAAGAGACACAAAGTGGCAAAATGAATTCAGAGACTGAACCCAACATTCTGCTGCCTTAAAGAAACACATCTGAACAGCCAGAACAAGCACAGATTCAAAGTCAAAGGATGGAAAACAATTCTGCAAGCAAACAACTCCCTCAAAATAGCCGGGTGGCCTTACTAGTATAGGACAACATCGATTTCAAGTTGAAAAAAATTATAAGGGACAATGAAGGCCATTTTTTATTAATAACAGAATATGTACAGTGGGCTGTAGTGATTGCACTGCTAGTAGGGCATTTGCCTTGCATGCGGCTGACCCGGGTTCGATTCTTCCACCCCTCTCAGAGAGCCCGACAAGCTACCAAGAGTATCTTGCCCACACAGCAGAGCCTGGTAAGCTGACCATGGCATATTCAATATGTCAAAAGCAGTAGCAACAAGTCTCACAATGGAGACAATACTGGTGCCTACTTGAGCAAATCGATGAGCAACAGGATGACAGTCACAGTGACAGTGATGTACAGCAGGAAGAAATCACACTCCTAAACATGTACGCACCCAATGAGGGACCAGCTAAATACCTACAACAACAGCTAAAATACCTTAATAAGGGCACTGAGAGCAACGCAATAGTAGTTGGAGACTTCAACACCACCCTTTCACCTCTGGATAGATCAAAAAGATTAAAAATGACCAAGGAAATACTGGCTTTGAAGGAAGATATACATGAGAGAGGGCTAATAGACCTATATAGGACTTTATATCCCCCCAAAAGAGTACATATTTTTTTCCAGTGCATATGGAACATTTTCCAGAATAGACCATATGCTGAGCCACACAACATACCTCAACAGAATCAGGAAGATAGACATTGTATCAGCTATCTTTTCAGACCATGATGCACTGAAGATAGAAGTTAATCATGTACATACACAGAAAAACCAAATCAAACACCTGGAAATTAAACACCTCAATGTTGAACAATGAGTGGGTCAGGAAGGAAATCAAAGGAGAAATCAAAAGGTACCTAGAAACAAATGAGAATGAAGATACGAGCTACCAGAACCTGTGGGATGCAGCTAAAGCCCCATTAAAGGGAAATTTTATAGTCCTGCAAGCATTTCTCAGGAAGGAAGAAAGGGCCCACATAGATAAATTGACTTCACAGCTCAAGATTTTAGAAAAGGAACAACTAAAGGAGCTGAAACCAGGCAGAAGGAAAGAGATAATAAAACTTAGAGCAGAAATCAACAACATGGAAACCCAAAAGACAATCCGAAAGATCAGTGAAACCAAGAGCTGGTTCTTTGAGAAAATAAAAAAGATTGATAAACCACTAGCAAAACTCACAAAGAATGAGAGAGAGAACCCTAATAAACCGAATCAGAAATAAAAAGGGAGCTATCACAACAGAAACCAAAGAAATTCAAAAGATTATCAGAGACTACTTCGAAAATCTGTATGCCACGAAACAAGAGAACCTAAAAGTAATGGATAAATTCCTTGATTCTGATAATTTCCCAAGGCTGAATCAAGACCTGTAGTACCTGAATAGTCCTATTAATATCAAGGAAATTGAAACTGTAATCAAAATTCTAACCGAAAACAAAAGCCCAGGTCCAGATGGATTCACTAGCAAATTCTTCCAAACATTTAAAGAGGACCTATTGCTAGATCTTCTCAAGCTTTTCCAGGAAATTGAAGAAACAGAAACCCTCCCAAAGAGCTTTTATGTGGCTCATGTCTCCCTAATACCAAAAGCAAACAAAGACACCACAAAAAAAGAGAAAACTACAAGCCAATATCCATGATGTATAGGGATGCAAAGATTCTCGACAAAATATTAGCAAATAGAATTCAACAACTCATCAAAAAGATCACACAACACGATCAAGTGAGACTCATCCCGGGGATGCAAGGATGGTTCAACATTCGGAAATCAATCAACATAATCCATCATATCAACAAAAGGAAAGATCAGAACTATATGATATCAATAGATGCAGAGAAAGCATTTGACAAGATCCAGCACCCGTTTATGATGAAAACTCTCACCAAAATGGTTATAGCAGAGACTTTCCTCAATATAGTCAAAGCCATCTACACAAGCCTATGGCAAGCATCATCCTCAATGATCAAGATGAGACAAGAATGCCCACTCTCTCCAATTCTGTTCAAAATAATACTGGAAGTACTTGCAACAGCAATTAGGCAAGAAAAAGATATCAAGGGCATTCAGGTACGAAAGGAAAAATCAAGCTCTCACTATTGGCAGATGATAAGATACTATACTTAGAGAACCCTAAAACCTCTACCAAGAAACTCCTAAAAACAATAGATTTGTATAGTAAAGTTGCAGGCTATAAAATCAATACCCAAAAGTTCACAGTCTTCCTATATGCAGATAACAAGAGAGAAGAAAGTGACATGAAAAAAACAATCTCGTTCATAATCGTGCCTCAAAAATCAAGTACCTCAGAATCAGCTTAAATAAGGAGGTAAAGGACTTGTACAAAGAAAACTACAAAACGCTACTTCAAGCAATAAAAGAGGACACGAGGAAATGGAAAAATAACCACTGCTCATGGATTGGGAGAATTAACATTGTCAAAATGGCGATAATCCCCAAAGCATACACATTCAATGTGATCCCTATAAGGATATCCATGACATTCTTCAAAGAAATGGAGCAAACACTCCTGCAATTCATATAGAATAAGCCCACATGAATAGCTAAAGCAACTCTTGGAAAAAGATTATGGGAGGAATCACCCTCCCAAACCTCAATCTCTACTACAAAGCGGTAATAATTAAAGCAGCATGGTACTGGAACAAAGGCAAAGCCACAGACCAATGGAACAGGGTCGAATATCCTGACACACACCCTCAAATATATGATCATCTAATCTTTGATAAGGGAGTAAAAAATGTGAAGTGGAGCAAGGAAAGCTTCAACAAATGGTGCTGGCAAAACTGGACAGCTACATGTAAAAAAAAGGGCTCAGATCTCTACCTAATACCATGTACAAAAGTCGGGTCAAAGTGGATTAAAGGTCTCCACATCAGACCAGAACCCATAGGGTACATGGAAGACAAGGTTGGCAAAATCCTCTTTAATATTGAAGCTAAAGGTATCTTCAAAGAGGAAACGCCACTGACCAAGCAACTGGAAACAGAGAAAAACAAAGATAGACTGATCATATATTCAAGGGGGTGTGTAAAGATATTCAACACTGTTCCATTGGTCTGTGGATCTGTCTTTGTTCCAATACCATGCTCTTTTAATTATTTTCGATTTGTACTACAAGTTGAGCTTGGAGAAGGTGATGCCTCTCAACTTTTTTCCCCAAGAATTGTTTCAGTTATCTGTGGAGGCTTGTTGTTCCATATGAATTTCAGGAGTGTTTGATCCATTTCTTTGAAGAATTTCATGGACATCCTTATATGGATCACATTGAATCTGCATAATGCTTTTGGGAGTATTGCCATTTTGACAATGTTAATTTTCTCAATCCATGAGCAGGGTATATGTTTCCATTTCTTCGTGTCCTCTTTTATTTCTTGAAGCAGTGTTTTGTAGTTTTCTTTGTACAGGTTCTTTATCTCCTTAGTTAAGCTGATTCCGAGATATTTGATTTTTTCTGAGGCATGATTGTGAATAGGATTGCTTTTTTCATATACTTTCTTCTCTCTCATTATTTGCATATAGGAAAGTCATGGGCTTTTGGGTATTGATTTTATAGCCTGTGAATTTACTATACAAGTCTATAATTTCTAGGAGCTTAGAGCCTTTAGGGTTCTCTAAGTATAGTATCATGTCATCTGAAAATAGTGAGAGCTTGATTTCTTCCTTTTCTATCTGGATGTCCTTAATATCTTTTTCTTGCCCAACCACTATTGCAAGTACTTCCAGTACTATATTGAATAGAAATGAGAGTGGGAATCCTTGTCTTGTCCCTGATCTTAGAAGGAAGACTCTTAGTTTTTCCCCATAAAGGATAATGCTTGCCATAGGTTTGTGGTAGATGGCTTTGACTACATTGAAGAAAGTCACTTCAATACCCATTCTGGTGAGTTTTTATCATAAATGAGTGCTGGATCTTGTCAAATGCTTTCTCTGTGTCAATTGATATGATTATATGGTTTTTATCTTTTCTTTTATTGATATGATGGATTATGCTGATTGACTTGTGAATGTTAAACCATCCTTGCATCCCTGGGATGAATCCCATTTGGTCATGGTGTATGATCTTTTTCATGAGTTGGATTCTATTTACTAATATTTTGTTGAAAATCTTCGCATCCGTGTTCATCAAGGATATGCACCTGTAATTTCCTTTCCTTTCCTTTTCTTTTTTTTCTTTTTTTTTTTTGTGGATACCCAGGTTCTTTATTGGCCTACTTCTTTGTCTTGCTAAAATGTTTCAGGAGGAGATGAATGGTGAAGTAAAGCTGTTTAATTTAGATATTATGAGAAAGTAATGGAGAAAGTTATGTATTCAAGAGAGAAAATGGGCTTTGTGAACTTCCCCAGCAGAAAAAAAAAATCCCTGAATAGCTGTAGGATAACATTGGTTAGTCCTTTCTACCTTGCTATAGGGAGCTTTAGTTTATCAGGTTACACTCATCACAGTGCTCCTGAGTCACTCCTGTTCCTCTGTGCTTATCTGTATCTTCTCTCTTCCCCAGCTAATTAATCATCCTTTTCCCCTAATCAGACTCTGTTAATTTGTAGAAACAGATTCTTCTAAGGACACTGAACTTGTAAGTTAATATTGCCTTTCTCCTCTCCTTTATCTTTTGAATGGTTTTCTTTAAAGCAATGTTCTTTTTGTATGGACAAAGGAAGACTGATAATACTATGCTTTTGTAACTTGAGAGTTCATTGACTCTGAATAATTTCCACTCCCGGCGTCTGCTTTCTCGATTTAAGCCTCAGTTGCCCTTAGTTCCTAGCACCCCAAAGCAGGGTTCGTTCTGATGAGAGACTGAATGGACCCAGGACAAGCTATGAAGCTACCCTGGCATCCTAATGGGCCAGACCAAAGTGCCACAATACTCAACTATATTGAGAGCATGGTCATGGGCAAATGCTGTTATGATCCAAAAAGTATCGATAAGATTTGGACCCTACTAGGATTAGGAAAATCTAAGCTGGCCTGAGGAGTGTAGTCTGAGAGCAAGATGTCCCCAGGAGAGCAATCCTATAAGCATAATGTATCTTTTACTGTGTCCATACAAAATGATTAATATTATGAATGTTTATATGTTTGTTGGACAAGGAGAGGAAAAACACACCCATGGGATTCTGCTCTTGGGTGGGTCATTCTGCTGAATGAGAATCTGGCCTAGAAGAAGCTTCCCCTGAGGGAAGGACTTTAACCCTATTGATTGTGACCACACCTATGTGTAAGACCCAACCCCTCTTGCTTGGGAATTTAACTAGGCTGTAAGAGTGGGCTGGGGGAGAGAGAAGGAGAATGAAGTAGAAGCCGGAGGCAGAAGCAGGAAGGAGAGGCATGTAGGAGCAGGAGCATAAGGAGAATGAAGGGGGATCCAGGAAGAGAATGAAGTAGTATAGGGGAGGAAGAAGCAGGAGGAGAATCAGAGGAGAACGGAGATGGGGTTGGGATAAATTGCAATTGAGACAATCCAGCCTGGCCCTCATTTCTTCCTTCACCTGCCCATCGCCATCGGCCTCCCCAGGGTGGGAGAAGCGACATGAGATTACCGGGGTGGGGGAAGCACATGAGACTACTGAAAGCAGGGGAAGGGAGAGAGAGAGAGACGCAGCAAGGCCCCCTCATAATTTATTTAGTAAATACACATCTGGTGTTCCTGGGTGGGCACAAACCACCAATCTTTTAACTTCAGTTAAGAGCCAGAGTTTTAGTACAAAAAATAAGACTTTTGTGATTGGAATTGTTCCTTTTTCTATTTCAAATTTTTGTGGTTTTGTAAACAGAAAAGGTGGAGATGTAATTTATTTAATAAATAAACAAATAGCATTTGGGATAAGTTTATATATGGGCACTCTTCAAATCACGTTGGCCTGGAGTATTCTGTAGACAGGAATTAATCAGGGCATGTCATAGAGGAAGAGTTTTGAAGCCTGGGTGGATAATTTTAATGTTCATATCATTGTGCTCTGTTTCTGCTGATGGTTTTCTTCTGCTGTAGCAATCCAGCCATCTCCAGTGCGTGCAGTTAGTGTCTTACAGACTCAGTTCCTATGCCCACACAGTGGGTCTGTCTTTCATGGTTTTGGGCTATTTTCTGAGTAATTTTTTGAATCATATATTGGTTTTATTACTTCCCCAGAACCCATTGCCAGCATCTTCTCTTCCCATATCTGTCTGCATCAGTATGTTGCTAGAGGTTTTCATAGTTTTTTATAGGTTTTCAGAGGTTCTTATTTTTTTTTGTAAGTCTATGTTCAATATGTGTCTTCATATTATTATCCTGTAGCACTGTAGCACTGTTGTCCCATTGTTCATCAATTTGCTGGAGCGGGCACCAGTAATGTCTCTATTATGAGACTTGTTGTTACTGTTTTTGGCATATCGAATACACCATGGGTAGCTTGCCAGGCTCTGTTGTGAGGGCAGGATACTCTCAGTACCTTGCTGGGCTCTCTGAGAGGGATGGAGAAATTGAACACAGGTCGGCTGAGTGAAGGCAAATGCCCTACCTGCTGTGCTATCGCTCCATCTAGATTAGCCAATAAACAGTAAATCAACCCACCCTCATAGGGCCAGTGCTATTGTAATCTTAAATAATAATATTTATTCTAAATTTATTCTAAAAAAATTGGAAATCTATTTTTTTCTTGGGAGATACTTACTTTCTCAAAGCACTGACATTAATACATAATGAGCCTAATTTGAATTATAAGATTAATTATATCATGAATTTCTTCAAAAAAGAAGTCAGTTACTTTATTTATTATTTATAATTTTAAAATCACTCTTTTGTGATTTGTTTTGGATTTGTTTTGGATTTCTATTAAAAAATCTAAATAATCTGAATCTTAAGTGGTACTTGATAATTATATGAAAATATTCACATCACATGTTGCTTCATCATATGTAGCAATATATATAAAAATGTAGTCACATCATTAATACAAAGTACATTTAATAAAACAAGAACTTAAAAATCCAGTGGCTGGAGAGATATTAAAGCCAGCAGAGCACTTGCTTTGCACTTGGCCAACCTGATTTTAATTCCTAGATCCGCCTGTGGTCTCGTGAGCACTGTCAGAAGTGATCCCTGAGCATAAATCCATGGACAAGACCTGAGCACTGCCAGTGTGGTACAAAACAAAAGCAAAGAAACCTAAATAGCTCATCAATTTCTTCAGTTATAAGTAATTTGAGTTTTGGTTCAACTTCTTCAATTCTGAGTTTCATTTTATAAATTATTCATTAGCAATTTCTTAGTCTTTTTTTTATTTACAAATGCAATACAATACTGCAAGAGTAATTTATAATACTTTTGGAGAAAGTTCTGGTATGTCTTTCAGTTACTAAGTAGACTTTTGACTCATCTATAATCCCTCTGAATAAAAATACTAATGTGTGTACAGAAATTGCTTCTAAATTTTGTGTTGCTAATTTATTTTTATAGAAGAGTTATGCTCTAGCTAAGAAATAAACTCCACTTTTCAAAAATAGTTCAACAAATAGTTCAAAATCATTTTCTGTTGGGCTTTTAACCCACTGGTTATTCCACTGAGTTGTTGTTGACATCATCCATCTATGATGACATTGGAATGGTGGGGTCAACGTTGCATCTTTCCCTAAGCCCTCCTTAACAGAATCCCAAGAATTCCCTAGCTACATATTTGTGCTTCATCTGTTAGGTAATGATGAAAATTCCATGGCAGTGATGTTTTCACTGTGCTTCATGTTTTTCTGCTTCTATCTGTTTTTTGGTGCGAAGGATTTAATAAGGGCCAAGGCTGAAGGCACCATCTCAGTATGGGTCCATTTGTTGTAAACATTTAATTTCACTATTATCTCCAGACCCTTCCTATCACCAGTTCCCTGGTAATGTCATCAGCAACCTTTTTTGAAATTAAACAGGAGAGCTGGACTTTGGGCCAGAGCAGATGTGGCAAACTCACAGGTCCAACACAATTATATCACTTTGATCTCATTTAGGTTGCGCTTAAGAGGCATGGTGGAGGCAACTGATTTCAAATGAATCTGGATTCTGGATGACTGAGAAAAGTTGAACCTAGCGGGGAGAAAACCAAATGCTGATTTATCTTTTTAATTTTCTTCTATATAATCTAGGCATAATTGTCCATTTCCAGCAAAGAGGGTGTGACAGGTTCTTTCCATTCTTCGGGTTATTTTCTACATTGTGAGAATGCTTCTCCAGCCCCAGGCTTTCAACACTAGGTTGTACTTAGTCAATGACTTTATTTAATCTAGCTTTAATTCATTCAAAGGAATTTATCCTTTGTCTTGTTTTATATTACCCAATAGGATTATATACTATTATAGTACCTCACACATATTATTGAAAATAACTCTCTAATTGCCTTTCTTACCAAATAAGTAAACTTCCAGCAAGCAAGAGTTATGACCCTCTATAATTTATCTATACAATGTCAATCCTTAAAAACTATTGTAAAATAATTAATAAATAATATGATCATGTTAAATATTAGAAAATGTTAGCTTTGCTATTATGAAGATGGCCACACTAAAATCAGAAATGTTTAAGACTTTAAGGATGGAGGCAATAGCTACTAAATGACAATAAATAATATATCAGAGTTTTTCTTTAAGGATTTAAAGATAATAAGTGTAAACCATGAAATAATATTTATTAAAATTTATCTGTGACTCATTCTTATTTTTTAGCAAACTGGCATGGATAAATGAGCCAATTATCTAGGGAATTGGGGTGCTTTATGGGTACAGAAAGTTTTGACCTAAGTGTCAGTGAGTATACTATTTAATCCAACTTTGATTGTCCATTGTAACTAAAAAAAGACATGGCATCTCAGTTATTTCAGAATCACTCAGGTCTTCTAGTTCTAATTCAGAATGTCCTTTTAAACAAGTTCCTTTCCATTTCTACAGCACTTCAAGATAACCTATGTGACATTTTTTTTAAAGTTGAATTTTTGAGGAGGATCAGAGCATCTAATTACACATCAGAAATATACTAATCCCTTTATTGCTTACAATGAAAAGTAGATAGATATTTCAAGAAATAGAGAATAATTATATACAATTAGAGTAACTAGAACAATATATTTTGAAGTTTTAAAAAGCAATTCAAGCTTTAGGAGGAAAATACAAGTGCACATACAATATAAAAACAATATAAAAAAATGAAGAATATTAGAAGTAGAATAAAAAGAAGCATTAAAAATGTACCAATAAAAACAGAGCAATATGACATAGCTACAGGTAAACTCATAAAATCATTAGGAAGTATTATAAGGAGGAAATATTAAAACTCTATTCACAGGGCCAAAGCTCACGTGGCGGCAGATAGTTTCCTCAACATCCTATCCAAGACTAACACCCTAGCTATTTGCAAGCAGAAGGACAATAAAACACAAGACTTCACATAAGAATTGAAGGAGACATCTCAGTAGAAGACCAGGTTCTACAAATGGCAAGTAAAAAGGCAACCACTATTAACTGAGCTTATCCACAATCCTTTTTCGCAACAAAAGGAAACAGGGATATTCATCTTCAAGGGCCCTCTTTCATACCACCACAACAACATGAAGAAACAGCGAAAATCCCCAGTGCAAGCAGAGGACGATCAAAGGAGTCCGGAAACCTCAAGGGGCGTTTCCTACAAACTTGACCTCTCTGAGAAAGAATTCAGAGTTGAAATCCTCAACATGTTCAATTAACTCAATGCAAAGATAGACAACTTCAAGGAAGACCTGGCAGAAACAATACAACAGACAGCCGAAAAAATATGGGAAGAAATGAGAGCAGAAATAAAAAACCTTCAAAAAGAAATTAAGGATTCGGTACATGAAATCAAAAACTCTCTGGTTTCCCTCAACAATAGGATGACTGCAGCCAAAGACAGAATCAGTATGCTTGAAGATGAGCTGCAAGAGGCCTACAGGCAACAACAAACCATGGCAAGAGACCTCAAAATAGCTCTAGCCAGAATCAGAGTCCTAGGGGATGATTTCAAGAGGAACAACATTAGAATTATTGGACTACCAGAACCACAGGGAACCAACCCCAACGAAAAAGACACAAACAAATCATTGCGGAAAACTTCCCACAGCTGGACAATGTGTGCATCCAGATTCAAGGCGCCCGAAGAGTGCCAGCTAAAAGAGATCCTAACAGAAAAACCCCAAGACATATCATAGTTACAATGATGGACATCGTTCAGAGAGACCCTATACTGCAAGCAGCAAGGTCCAAGAAGGAAATTGCATACAAAGGAGCGCCCCTTAGACTCACAGCAGATCTATCAGAGGAAACCCTCCAAGCTCGAAGGCAATGGTGGGATATAGTGAAAAAACTCAATGAAATCAACGCTACACCAAGAATACTTTATCCGGCTAAACTCTCATTCAAACTAGAAGGAATCATACACTACTTTGGGGATAAACAACAGCTCAGGAACTTCATAGACTCAAAACCAAACCTAAAAGAAGCACTGAAGGGGCTATTGTAAGACAAGAACAACCCCTACAAGCACAACAAACCCTTGCACAAAGACGGCACAAAATCCCATAACAATAATCTCCCTTAATGTCAATGGTCTGAATTCACCAATTAAGAGACACAGACTGGCAAAATGGATTCAAAGACTGAACCCAACATTCTGCTGCCTGCAAGAAACACATCTGAATAGCCAGAACAAACACAGACTCAAAGTCAAAGGATGAAAAACAATCCTGCAAGCAAACAACTCCCTCAAGAAAGCTGGGGTGGCGTTACTAGTATCGGACAACATAGACTTCAGGTTGAAAAAGATTAGAAGGGATAGTGAAGGCCACTTTTTATTAATCACGGGATGTGTACATCAGGTAGAAATCACACTCCTAAATGTCTACGCACCCAATGAGGGACCAGCTAAATACCTACAACAGCTGCTAAGAGACCTTAAGAAGGACATCTCGAGCAACACAATAGTAGTTGGAGACTTCAACACCGCACTGTCTCCTCTGGACAGATCAAGAAGATTAAAACACACCAAGGAAATACTGGCTTTGAAGGAAGAAATAGAAGAGAGAGGGCTAATAGATCTATACAGGGCTTTATATCCCCCAAAAAAGGAATACACATTCTTCTCCAGTGCACATGGAACATTTTCCAGAATAGACAATGCACTAGGCCACACAACACACCTCAACAGATTCAAAAAGATAGACATTGTACTAGCTATCTTTTCAGACCATGATGCACTGAAGATAAAACTTAATCGTGGACAGATGCAGAAAACCAAATCAAACACCTGGAAATAAAATAGCTCGATATTGAACAATGAGTGGGTCAGGAAGGAAATCAAGGAAGAAATCAAAAGGTACCTAGAAACAAATGAGAATGAAGACACGAGCTACCAGAACCTGTGGGACGCAGCTAAAGCCATTTTAAGGGGAAAATTTATAGCTCTGCAAGCATATCTCAGGAAGGAAGAAAGGGCGCCCACATAGATAACTTGACTTCACAGCTCAAGACCTTAGAAAAGGACCAACAAAAGGAGCCCAAACCAGGCAGAAGGAAAGAGATAATAAAACTTAGAGCAGAAATTAACGACATGGAAACCCAAAAGACAATCCGAAAGATCAATGAAACCAAGATCTGGTTCTTCGACAAAATAAACAAGATTGATAAACCACTAGCAAGACTCAGAAAGAAAGAGAGAGAACCCTTATAGGCCGAATCAGAAATGAAAAGGGGGACATCACAACAGAAACCAATGAAATTCAAAAGATCATCAGAGACTACTTTGAAAATCTCTATGCCACGAAACAAGAGAACCTAGAAGAAATGGATAAATTCCTCAACTCCTATAATCTCCCAAGGCTGAATCAAGAAGACCTGGAGTACTTGAATAGTCCAATTAACATCAAGGAAATTGAAGCTGTAATCAAAAGTCTTCCCAAAAACAAAAGCCCTGGTCCAGACGGATTCACTAGCGAGTTCTTCCAAACATTTAAAGAGGACCTCTTGCCAGTCTTTCTCAAGCTTTTCCAGGAAATTGAAGAAACAGAAACCCTCCCAAACAGTTTCTATGAGGCTCATATCTCCCTAATACCAAAAGCAAACAAAGACACCACAAAAAAAGAAAACTACAGGCCAATATCCCTGATGAACACAGATGCGAAGATCCTCAACAAAATATTAGCAAATAGAATTCAACAACTCATCAAAAAGATCATACACCACGACCAAGTGGGATTCATCCCGGGGATGCAAGGATGGTTTAACATCCGGAAATCAATCAACATAATCCATCATATCAACAAAAGAAAAGATAAAAATCATATAATCATATCAATAGATGCAGAGAAAGCATTTGACAAGATCCAGCATTCGTTTATGATGAAAACACTCGCCAAAATGGGTATAGAAGGGACCTTCCTCAGTATAGTCAAAGCCATTTATCACAAGCCTATCGCAAGCATTGTCCTCAATGGGGAAAAACTAAGAGCCTTCCCTCTGAGAACAGGGACGAGACAAGGATGCCCACTCTCTCCACTTCTGTTCAATATAGTACTGGAAGTACTTGCAATAGCGATTAGGCAAGAAAAAGATATTAAGGGCATTCAGGTAGGAAAGGAAGAAATCAAGCTCTCACTATTCGCGGATGATATGATACTATACCTAGAGAACCCTAAAACCTCTACTAAGAAACTCCTAGAAACAATAGAGTCGTATAGTAAAGTTGCAAGCTATAGAATCAATACCCAAAAGTCCATTGCTTTCCTATATGCAAATAATGAGAGAGAATAAAGTGCCCTGAGAAAAGCAATCCCATTCACAATTGCGCCTCAAAAAATCAAGTACCTCGGAATCAGCTTAACAAAGGAGGTAAAGGACTTGTATAATGAAAACTATAAAACACTACTTCAGGAAATAAAAGAGGACACAAGGAAATGGAAAGACATCCCCTGCTCATGGATTGGAAGAATTAATATTGTCAAAATGGCAATTCTCCCCAAAGCATTGTACAAATTCAATGCGATCCCTATAGGGATACCCTTGACATTCTTCAAAGAAATGGAGCAAGCGCTCCTGAAATTCATATGGAACAATAAGCCCCCACGAATAGCTAAAGCAATCCTTGGGAAAAAGAAAATGGGAGGAATCAACCTCCCCAACTTCCAACTCTACTACAAAGCGGTAGTCATTAAAACAGCATGGTATTGGAACAAAGGCAGAGCTGCAGACTAATGGAATAGGGTTGAATACTCTGACATACACCCCCAAATATATGATCATCTAATCTTTGATAAGGGAGCAAGAAATGTGAAGTGGAGCAAGGAAAGCATGTTTAACAAATTGTGCCGGCAAAACTGGACAGCTACATGCAAAAAAAAAATGGGCTTAGACCTCCATCTATCACCATGTACAAAAATCAGATCAAAATGGATTAAAGACCTCAACATCAGACCAGAATCCCTAAGGTACATTGAAGATAAGGTCGGCAAAACCCTCCACGACACTGAAGCCAAAGATATCTTCAAAGCTGACATGCCACTGGCCAAGCAAGTGAAAACAAAAATAAATGGGACTATCTCAAACTAAGAAGCTTCTGCAACTCAAAAGAAACAGTGACCAAAATACAAAGACAATATACAGAATGGGAAAGGATATTTATGCAGTACCCATCCGATAAGGGGTTGATAACAAGGGTATACAATGCACTGGTTGAACTCCACAAGAAGAAAACTGCCAACCCAATAAAAAAATGGGGTGATGAAATGAACAGAAAGTTTTCCAAAGAAGAAATCCGAATGGTTGAGAGGCACATGAGAAAATGTTCAACATCACTAATTATCAGGGAGATTCAGATCAAAACAACCATGAGATATCATCTCACACCACAGAGACTGGCCCACATCCCAAAAAACAAAAGCAACCGGTGTTGGCGTGGATGTGCGGAGAAAGGGATTCTCCTTCACTGCTGGTGGGAATGCCGACTGGTTCAGCCCTTTTGGAAAACAATATGGACGATTCTCAAAAAGTTAGAAATTGAGCTCCCATTTGACCCAGTAATACACTCCTGGGAATATATCCTGGAGAGGCAAAAAGGTATAGTAGAGATGACATCTGCATTTCCATGTTCATTGCCGCTCTGTCTACAATAGCCACAATGTGGAAAAAAACAGAGTGCCCGAAAACAGATGATTGGCTAAAGAAACTCTGGTATATTTACACAATGGAATACTACGTAGCTGTCAGAAAACATGAAGTCATGAAATTTGCATATAAGTGGATCAACATGGAAAGTATCATGCTGAGTGAAATGAGTCAGAAAGAAAGAGACAGACATAGAAAGATCGCACTCATATGTGGAATATAAAGTAGCTGAGAGGTACAAGCTTACAATGTTGCGATTCCTGGCAGACATTTCTCTGGACTTAGTTACTAAAATACTAAAATACAGAAATCCAAAACTATGCTGCTGCTAGTGCGGCCTCCTGACTTCATATCTCTTCATTCTCAGCAATGGAAAACAAATTACCAAATGCTTTCTTTTCAGCAGATCGACTTTAGGGGGGAGAAACTCCAAATTAATAATAGTGAATTTTTTTTGTTTAAATATTGAATGTAATCAAAGTAAAATGAAAGTAAAGTTAAATTTACCAGTTACACATGTGGGGTGGGGGGCTGGGGAGGTGAGGGGAAGGGGGGAGGTATATCGTGATTCTTGGTGTTGGAATATGTGCACTGGTGAAGGGATGGGTGCTTGAGCATTGTATAACTGAGACTTTAACCTGAACGCTTTGTAACTTTCCACATGGTGAATTAATAAAAGAATTTAAAAAAATAAAAATAAAAATAAAAAATAAAAAAATAAAACTCTATTCACAGACATTGTTTGAAATAGTGAAATATAAAAGGCTAATTAGCTTGTAATCATCAGATATCCAGATATTGGCAAGGAAAATGTACAATAATCAAATACAATCAAACACTATTTAACCTCTAAAGAGTAAAAGGGTCGTTTCTTATGCATTAATATGTAATCATTTTCAAGATATGCTATTAAATGACAAGACTAAGGTATAAATAATTTTGTAAACTATGCTGTACTATATATAAAAAACAGAAGAAATACCCTGTGTAAATAAAATATGCATGTCCTTTGTAAATATTTGTCAGTGTATCACATGAAATATATGTCAGTTGTATTTGTATTTTCATTATTTGAATAAAATGTTCTCAAAATATAGGTACAATACTTTATAAATTATATTTTGTATGCTTAAAAATTACAAAGATCACAAAGTTCTGCACTACCCAGTTTCTGCATTGCCCTTCACTCATGCTTGAGGCTAGGCCCCAGCATGTGGAAAGTGTCCTGGAGTGTGGCAGTGGTTGGGTAGTGGAGGTCGGCCACCAGGGCTGGGTCCCTTGGGGCGATGATCTTGGACTCAATGAACAAGGGGATGACAGTGACACAGTGATAGTGATGCTTAAAAATGAGTAGAGTTATGGGAGTTAAACTGGGCAATGAGGCTAATTTTATGAGGGGGTATTAAAAGCATAGTTTCATAAGAATCACCTTGACTTAAATTTGCTCATATTCAAAATTAAAATATTTAAGATAAATTTTTTCATAGGGTCTCAAATGAGTAGCTACTATGTTCCTACAGAACTTTTCTTAATTTCAGTTTATTGATATGCTTGGAATATTACTTTTCTCTGAGAAACCACAGTCAACAGGTTAACCTGTGGCGCTGCCACATTTTTTTTTTTTAGTTTGCAGTCATGTAATTTGTTTGGATTGACAGTCATGCATTGCTTAACAACTGAGAAATGTGATTTCAATGTTGTGCACACGTCATAGAGATATGTGAGGCTGCAGCCGACCTAAGGCACTATAGCTTTGCCTAGACATTACTTGGCTACAGGAATTTGCTGTAGATGTGGTTGGTAAAATGACCAAAATGTCATTATACAGCACAGGACTGTATACTAACATATGAAATAAGAAAAACATCAATCAGTTATCCAGTGGATCGTTTCCATGTAGACATCTGTTAACAGCTGTTCCATTTCTTTTGTAATTGAACTTCTTTTCTTTTTTCTTCTACTCTAAAGTCAGTGAGTTGAATTTTTAACACTTTAGTTTACTTTTCACAGAACTCAGCCACTGACAACTCCCACATTTCAAAACTATTAGCGATGACTACTGAAATGTTTACTTTTATTTGATTTGATACAAGTTCACATTTTTTATCCTAAGTTATGTGAATAAAAGAAATTTCTCCAATTCCATTGATTCTGACTTTTAAATAATCTTTGTGCCTTCCATTAATTTTAACCATCAAAGGCTTTAATACTTTAAACTCTAATTTTTCAGATGTATACTTGAAAACCTTATTTAGTCAGAAAGTTGGTAAATTATACCTATATGCTATACATATTGAGTACCCATTACTCTTGGACATAGCACATTAACTGACTCATTAGCTATTTCAAACCATATGGACTTAGGTTTGGGTGGGTCATTTTGATAATATCCTGAGGTGAGTTTACTAATTAATGCAATTATGTGATCTCAATCATGAGGCCAGGCTCACAGAATAGTGTCAGTGCCTTTTGAATGAGTGTCAATGCACCCAGACAATGACTGAGATGAGCAACATGCTCTTTGGTTGTTATAACTCCCTTGATATCCAAATAGTAATTACTTGAAAAGTTCTGATAAAATGCCAGAAAGAGTCTGAGAATCCAATAAGCATAGAATATCACAATGCTTAACATTCACATATTGCCCAGAGTTCTAAGTGGGAAAACTTGGATGTCTTAGGATCCATGCTGCATAGATATTAAGTTTCTAATATAAATATTAATTAACATTTTTTAAAATTCACTGTCACTGTCACTGTCATCCTGTTGCTCATCGATTTGCTCGAGCAGGCACCAGTAACATCTCCATGTGAGATTTGTTGTTACTCTTTTTGGCATATTAGATATGCTATGGGTAGGAGAGATAGCACAGAGGGTAGGGGGTTTGCCCCCCATGCAGCTGACCTGGGTTTGATTCTTCCACCCCTCTCGGAGAGCCTGACAAGCTACCAAGAGTATCTTGCCCACAAGGCAGAGCTTGGCAAGCTTTTAAAAATTAAGTAGACAGGCCGCGGCTCGGGGCTTCTCCTGAAGCCCCTGCCTGGCACCTGTCCGCCGCCGCCGTCGGATCCTGACCAATCTCCATCCTGCAGGTAAACAGGCAATCCCTTGGAGAGCCTGCCTCAGCGCGGAGAAGTCCCCTCCCCGCCCCCTGCCCGCCGCGGCTCGGGGCTTCTCCTGAAGCCCCTGCCTGGCACCTGTCCGCCGCCGCCGTCGGATCCTGACCAATCCCCACTCTGCTGCTTAGGGGCGTGTCCTCATCTCAGGGGGCGTGGCCTAAAAAGTGGGCGTGGCTTCTCTCCGGAGCGGCAGCCGCTAACGGGGCCGCAGTTATTCTTTGCTACCTTAGCTCAATCCGTCCTGTGTATTCCTTTGAAAACTCACTTTTGCGATCTCAAACATTTACGCAAAATACCCATTAGCTTAGGCTGACACTATAAAAGCTATCAGTGAATAAGGGAAATTTAGCACAATCGGAGCCCCTTCTTCCCACAAAAAGGAAGAGGAATAAAGAACTACAAGGTGCCAACTCTGCACTTCCGTGACAAGATGAAGAAACAGCGAAAATCCCCTCCACCAAGAGAGGGAGAAGAAAAGATACTAGAAACCTCAAAACAGTCTCCCAACATCTACGACCTCTCAGATAAACAATTCAGAGAGGAAATATGGAGGAGAGTCGACCTACTCCAAGCAAATATGGAACAGACATCCAATAAATTAAGGGAGGAGATGAATCAAGCGCTGGAACGGTCTACCAAGAAAATACAGGAAGAAATGAGAGCAGAAATGAGAGCAGAAATTTCAAACCTTCGAACCGAAGTCTCACAAATAAAGCAATCGGTAGATGAAATAAAAATCTCACTAGATGCCCTCAACAGCAGAATGACTACAGCCGAAGACAGAATCAGCGAGCTTGAGGATGAGCTGCAGAAAGCTTACAGACAGCAACAAATCATGGCCAAAGACCTCAAAATGGCTATAGAGCGAATCAGAGCCCTGGGGGATGACTTCAAGAGGAACAACATAAGAATCATTGGAGTACCAGAACCACAGGGAAGTAACCCCAATGAAAAAAACATAGTCAAAGACATCATCGCTAAGAAATTCCCAGAGCTGGAGAAGGCAGGCGTCCAGATACAAGAAGTCCGAAGAGTGCCAGCAAAAAGAGACCCAAATAAAAAGACTCCAAGGCATATCATAGTCAGAATGGCGGATGCTGTAGATAGAGACACAATTCTACAAGTAGCAAGGTCAAAGAGGGAAATCACATACAAAGGAGCACCCCTCAGATTTACGGCCGATCTGTCAGAAGAAACCCTCCGAGCCCGAAGACAATGGTGGGACATAGTGAAAAAACTCAACGAAATGAATGCCTCACCAAGAATACTTTATCCGGCTAAACTCTCACTCAAACTCGAAGGAACCATACACTACTTCTCGGATAAACAACAGCTCAGGTCCTTCATAGACTCAAAACCAATCTTGAAAGAAGGTCTAAAGGGGCTACTGTAAGGCAAGGAGGAGCCCCATAAGAACAACAAATCCCACAGAAAGATGACACAAAACCACATCACAATAATCTCTCTCAATGTCAATGGCCTAAATGCACCTATCAAGAGACACAGAGTAGCTAAATGGATCCGGAAATTAAACCCAACATTCTGTTGTCTGCAAGAAACACACCTGAACAAACAGAGTAAACATAGACTCAAAGTCAAAGGATGGAAAACAATCCTCCAAGCAAACAACCCCCTTAAAAAAGCTGGAGTGGCCATCCTGGTATCCGACAACATAGATTTCAGGATGAAAAAGATCAAAAGGGACAGCGAAGGTCATTTTCTGTTTATCAAGGGATATGTACAACAGGAAGAAATCACACTCTTAAACGTATATGCTCCTAACGAACGACCGGCTAAATATTTAAAACAACTCCTAACAGACTTCAAAGAGGACATCACTAACAGCACAATTGTAGTCGGAGACTTCAATACGGCCTTATCACCTCTAGATAGATCCACAAGAACAAAACTCAACAAGGAAACACTGACCCTGAATGAAGAAATTGAAGAGAGAGGCCTAATAGACCTATACAGGGCCTTACACCCCAAAAAGAAAGAATACACATTCTTTTCCAGTGCACATGGAACATTTTCAAAAATAGACCATGTACTGGGCCCCAGAACATACCTCAATCGAATCGGAAAAATAGAAATTGTATCAACCATCTTTTCAGACCACGATGCGCTGAAGATAGAAGCTAACCACCCACAAATACGGAAAATCAAATCAAACACCTGGAAATTAAACAATTCCATGTTGAACAATGAGTGGGTCAAGAAGGAAATCAAGGAAGAAATCAAAAGATACTTAGAAACAAATGAGAATGAAGACACGAGCTACCAAAACCTATGGGACGCAGCTAAAGCCGTGTTAAGGGGAAAATTTATAGCTCTCCAAGCATTCCTCAGGAAGGAAGAAAGGACCCACATAGATAGCTTGACTTTACAACTCAAGACCCTAGAAAAGGACCAGAAAAAGGACCCCAAACCAGACCGAAGGAAAGAAATAATAAAAATTAGAGCAGAAATTAATGACATCGAAACCAAAAAAACAATCCGAAAGATCAATGAAACAAAGAGTTGGTTCTTTGAGAAAATAAATAAGATTGATAAACCGCTAGCAAGTCTCACAAAGAAAGAAAGAGAGAAAACTCTAATAAATCGAATCAGAAATGAAAAGGGGGACATCATAACAGAAACCAGTGAGATTCAAAAGATCATTAGAGACTACTTTGAAAGTCTTTACGCCACAAAAAAGGAGAACCTAAAAGAAATGGATGGATTCCTTGATTCCTACAATCTCCCAAGACTGAAGAAAGAAGACCTGGAATACCTGAATAGACCCATCAATGTTAAGGAAATTGAAACGGTAATCAAAAACCTCCCCAAAAACAAAAGCCCAGGCCCAGATGGTTTCACTGGCGAATTCTTCCAAACATTTAAAGAAGACCTATTGCCTGTTTTCCTCAAACTTTTCCAGGAAATTGAAAAAACAGGAACTCTCCCAAACAGTTTCTATGAAGCACATATCTCCCTAATACCAAAAGCAAACAAAGACACCACTAAGAAAGAAAATTACAGACCAATTTCCCTGATGAACACCGATGCGAAGATCCTCAACAAAATACTAGCAAATAGGATCCAACAACTCATCAAAAAGATCATACACCACGACCAAGTGGGATTCATCCCAGGGATGCAAGGATGGTTTAACATTCGGAAATCAATCAACATAATCCAGCATATCAACAAAAGGAAAGATAAAAACCATATGATCATATCAATAGATGCAGAGAAAGCATTTGACAAGATCCAACATCCTTTCATGATGAAAACCCTTGCCAAAATGGGTTTTGGAGGAACTTTCCTCAAGATAGTCGAAGCCATCTATCACAAGCCTACGGCAAGCATTATCCTCAACGGGGAAAAACTAAGGGCCTTTCCTCTGAGATCAGGCACAAGACAAGGATGCCCACTCTCACCACTCCTCTTCAATATAGTACTGGAAGTACTTGCGATAGCTATTAGACAAGAAAAAGAGATTAAGGGCATCCAGATAGGAAGGGAAGAAATCAAACTCTCACTATTTGCAGACGACATGATACTATATCTAGAGAAGCCTAAAACCTCTACTAAGAAACTCTTAGAAACAATAGACTTATACAGTAAAGTTGCAGGCTACAAAATCAATACCCAAAAATCCATGGCCTTCATATATGCAAACAATGAGGCAGAGGAAAGGGACATGAAAAAAGCAATCCCATTCACAATCGTGCCCCAGAAAATCAGGTACCTCGGAATCAGCTTAACCAAGGAAGTAAAAGACC
The DNA here is from genome assembly GCF_027595985.1 of Sorex araneus. NCBI lineage: Eukaryota > Metazoa > Chordata > Mammalia > Eulipotyphla > Soricidae > Sorex > Sorex araneus. Next base: position 321,106,802 of record NC_073313.1, read on the forward strand.
TTTACAAAGAAAACTACATAACGCTACTCCATGAAATCAAAGAGGACATGAGGAAATGGAAACATATACCCTGCTCGTGGATAGGGAGAATCAATGTTGTCAAAATGGCAATACTCCCTAAAGCATTATACAGATTCAATGCGATCCCTATAAATATACCCATGACATTCTTCAAAGAAATGGATCAAGCAATCCTAAAATTCATATGGAATAACAAATGTCCAAGGATAGCTAAAACAATTCTTGGGAAAAAGATGATGGGAGGCATCACCATCCCCAACCTCAAACTTTACTACAAAGCAGTAACAATTAAAACAGCATGGTACTGGAACAAAGGCAGAGCCGTAGACCAATGGAACAGGGTGGAATATCCCTACACACAACCCCAAATGTATGACCATCTAATCTTTGATAAGGGAGCAAGAGAAGTGAAGTGGAGCAAGGAAAGCCTCTTTAACAAATGGTGCTGGCACAACTGGACAACCACATGCAAAAAAATGGGTTTAGACCTTGACCTGACACCATGCACAAAAGTCAGATCAAAATGGATTAAAGACCTCAACATTAGACCACAAACCATAAGGTACATTGAAGACAAGGTCGGCGAAACCCTCCACGATATTGAAGATAAGGGTATCTTCAAAGGTGACACGGAACTAAGCAATCTAGTAAAAACAGAGATCAACAAATGGGACTACATTAAACTAAAAAGCTTCTGCACCGCAAGAGATACAGTGACCAGAATACAAAGACTATCCACAGAATGGGAAAGGATATTTACACAATACCCATCAGATAAGGGGTTGATATCAATGGTATATAAAGCACTGGTTGAACTCTACAAAAAGAAAACATCCAACCCCATCAAAAAATGGGGCAAAGAAATGAACAGAAACTTTACCAAGGAAGAAATACGAATGGCCAAAAGGCACATGAAAAAGTGCTCTACATCACTAATCATCAGAGAGATGCAGATCAAAACAACCATGAGATACCACCTCACACCACAGAGACTAGCACACATCCAAAAGAACAAAAGCAACCGCTGTTGGAGAGGATGTGGGGAGAAAGGGACCCTTCTTCACTGCTGGTGGGAATGCCGACTGGTTCAGCCCTTCTGGAAAACAATTTGGACGACTCTCAAAAAATTAGATATTGAATTCCCATTTGACCCAGCAATACCACTGCTGGGAATATATCCCAGAGAATCAAAAAAGTACAATCGAAACAACATCTGCACATGTATGTTCATCGCAGCACTGTTTACAATAGCCAGAATCTGGAAAAAACCCGAATGCCCCAGAATGGATGACTGGTTGAGGAAACTTTGGTACATCTATACAATGGAATACTATGCAGCTGTTAGAAAAAAGGAGGTCAAGAATTTTGTAGTTAAGTGGATGGGCATGAAAAGTTTCATGCTGAGTGAAATGAGTCAGAAAGAGAGAGACAGACATAGAAAGATTGCACTCATCTATGGTATATAGAATAACAGAGTGGGAGACTAACACCCAAGAACTGTAGAAATAAGTACCAGGAGGTTGACTCCATGGCTTCGAGGCTGGCCTCACGTTCCGGGGAAAGGTCAACTCAGAGAAGCGATCACCAACTACATTGCAGTCGAAGGCCATGTGGGGGAAGGGAGTTGCGGGCTGAATGAGGGCTAGAGACTGAGCACAGCGGCCACTCAACACCTTTGTTGCAAACCACAACAGCTAATTAGAGAGAGAAAGCAGAAGGGAATGCCTTGCCACAGTGGCAGGGTGGGGTGGGGGGGAGATGGGATTGGGGAGGGTGGGAGGGACACTGGGTTTACGGGTGGTGGAGAATGGGCACTGGTGAAGGGATGGGTTCCCAAACTTTGTATGAGGGAAGTGTGAGCACAGAAGTGTATAAATCTGTAACTGTACCCTCACGGTGATTCTCTAATTAAAAATAAATAAATTTAAAAAAAAAAAAAAAATTAAGTAGACATATTCTGTGTGTGTGTGTTGGGCCACATCCACCTGTGCTCAGGGATCCCTCCTGACTCTGTACTCAGGGATCATTCCAGGCAGAGTTCAGAGGATTGTATGTGATGCCAAGGACCAAACTCGGCATAGCATCATGCAAGCATCACCTTATTTCTTTTTTTTTAATTCAAAGATAATTTATTAAGTTTAAACATCAATATACATAGAGATAGCAGGTAGAAATATATTTATGATTTTTTAAAATTTATTTATTTTTAATTAGTGAATCACCGTGAGGGTACAGTTACAGATTTATACATTTTTGTGCTCATGTTTCCCTCATAGAAAGCTCGAGAACCCATCCCTTCACCAGTGCCCATTCTCCACCACCAGTAAACCCAGCATCCCTCCTACCCTCCCCAGTCCCATCTACCCCCACCCCACCCTGCCACTGTGGCAGGGTATTCCCTTTTGTTCTCTCTCTCTAATTAGGTGTTGTGGTTTGCAATAAAGGTGTTAAGTGACCATTGTGTTCAGTCTCTAGTCTACATTCAGCACGCATCACCCTTCCCCCACATGGCCTCCTACCACATTTTACTTGGTGTTTCCTTCTCTGAGTTCCCCTCTCCCCAAAATGTGAGGCCAGCCTCCAAGCCATGGAGTTAACCTCCTGGTACTTATTTCTACTATTCTTGGGTGTTAGTTTCCTACTCTGTTATTCTATATTCCACAGATGAGTGCAATCTTTCTATGTCTGTCTCTCTCTTTCTGACTCATTTCACTTAGCATGATACTTTCCAGGCTGATCCACTTATATGCAAAATTCATGACCTCATTTTTTCTAACAGCTGCATATTATTCCATTGTATAGATGTACCAAAGTTTCTTCAACCAGTCATCTGTTCTAGGGCACTCAGGTTTTTTCTAGATTCTGGCTATTGTAAACAGTGCTATGATGAACATATAAGTGCAGATGTCATTTCGACTATACTTTTTTGTTTCTCTGGGATATATTCCCAGAAGCAAGCATCGCCTTATTTCTATACTATCTCTTTGATTCTCAAGATTGATACGTTCTAAATGCTAAGAGAGGAGTCCTTATAACATCAGGCTAGTGAGACACATTGATAGTATCAAGACAAGTAAAAGAGGTTAGAGGTTCACACGGTGGAATGGGAAGATATTTCCCTTTTAAAAATAACTCAGCATTCTTTTATTGTTGTAAAGTATATAAAAAGTAGCATATTAATCATTTTAAAGTAAAGAGTTTCATGTCATTAAGTGCATTTATATAATTCTGCAATCACTATCATCCATCCCCTAAGTTATTTTAATTTGCAAAAAATAAACTCTGGATCCATTAAATGATAACTTCCTTTCCTCATCTCTCTCCAGCCCCTGGAAGTGTCCATCCTACACTATGTCCTGAAGTTGACAACTCTAGTTACTTTATTTAAGTGGAATTATAAAATATTTATCGTTCAGTGACTAGCTTTTGTCACAGCATAATATCCTTACAATGTAGCCATATAATAACATGTGTTGGAATTTCTCTCCCTTTTAAGAATGAAAAACAGTCTATTGTAACAGTCTATATATCCCTTCAAAGGACATTTGTTTATCTATTCATTTGTTGATGGGTACTTGGTTTACTTTCATCTTTTGGCTATTGTAACTAATGTTCCTATAAACATGGGCATATAATTATCTGTAAAAATAAGTCCCCAATTTTAAGCCTGAAGTTATTTTTAAAGAGGAAAAAGTAATAAATACACGTTTTCAGATCCGATTCACTGCATGGGAAGTTAGAAGTTATCAGTGATATATATGTATATATATAATTTTAAATGCTTAGATTAAAATGACCAATTTGATGCACTTGTTCTATCACTGAGCTAGATCAAAGGCCTATCCCAAAAAATATCTAATCAATGTAGAAGCCAAATTTTATATTGTTTTGATGCATATGTTGAGCTGCAACCTTCCTAACTGACATCCCTTTTACTCTTTCCAATGAACTCTGAATTTGCTACACTATTTAAAGATGGTGTCTATGATTATCTTTTTTCCGCTTTGAGTTATCTAGCTTTGCTGTCTTTCCCATATGTACAGGAGGGAAATATGTTGTTAATGTTAATGAATTAATCTTAATTTTATCTTAAAATTTAACAATTTGAAAGTGAAATGGATGATCATACTGTCATGCTGTCATCCATTGCTCATCTATTTGCTCGAGCAGGCACCAGTAACATCTCTCATTGAGAGAATTATTGGTACTGTTTTTGGCATATCCAGTACGCCACAGGTAGCTTGCCAGGCTCTGCCATGCGGGCGAGATACTCTCGGTAGCTTCCCGGGCTCTCCGAGAGGGGCGGAGGAATCAAACACGGGTTGGCAGAGTGAAAGGCAAATGCCCTAACCGCTGTGCTATCACTCCATCCCTGAGTGGTGAAATAAAGGATATCCTTCACAATCATCACTGCTTTTCTTTTTAATGGCTTCTCTAAATAATGACCAAATATAGGCTTTAGAAGTAAAAATGAATGGATAAGTATTATCATAACTATCAAGTTATGATAATACTTATCCATTGGATCAGTCAGAGACATTACTGGACCATTATTATAAAATCAATATGTACAGAAACCCAAAACTGAGAGGCCGCTAAGTGTGGTCACTCGACATCACACTTCTTCATCCTCAGCAATGGAAAACAAATTACCTAATGCTTCCTTTTCAGCAGGTCTGACTTTAGGGGAGAGACTCTCCAAACAATAATAGTGAGTTTTGTTGAAATATTGTATGCAATCAAAATGAAAGTAAAGTGAAATTTATTAGTTACACAGGCGGGGGGGCTTAGGGTGGGGGGGCTAGGGGCGTGGGGGGTTTGGGGTGTGAGGGGGCGGGGTGGAGCTATACTGGGATTCTTGGTGGTGGAATATGAGCACTGGTGAAGGGATGGGTATTCGAGCATTGTATAACTGAGATTTAAACCTGAAAACTTTGTAACTTTGTAACTTTCCACAACAACAACAACAACAAAAAATCAATATGGAAGTTTAGATGGGGAATGATTTTACTTAGGTTGATGTAAAGAACTCAGCTATTGAAATATTGCCTTATTTGACATTTGAGAAATGTGTTTAGTTTATAAATCCACAATTGCAAACTGATAGCCGGTAGGTAAATAATTTTGTTTCTTAGGAATATTTAAGGATGGGGAGTAAGTTCCAGGATACCTTGTGAAGTATTAGCCTGATTTTGTTCCTTGGTGCTGCTGCAAGCCTGAACATGATCAGCTCTGCTGTTTGTACCTGAAAACTCTACTTTCCGAGATTCCCCAGGATTCACGTGATCTCTAGCCTTAGAGCAGCCAGGTGTGCATGAGTGCCACAGCTAAAGGTACAATTCACAGTAAGCACTAATACTAAAAACATGTGTATACACCATAGCCTGAAACTCTATGTCTGGTAAGCACATGCATGAGTACCTTCACAACCCCCACAATTAGCATATTTGTGAGTAGACAACACACCTAAAGAGAGCAATCGGAGAGGAAAGTGGTACATGTGCTGGACCTTTAAAGGATAGAGTGTGACTTTGGGTAAATAAGTGAAATAATGGGTAAGCACCACAATCAAACATGTGTGCAATCCTGGTCACTGCAGCATCATGACTAAGAGAAGAGGAAAAAAACTTATTTTAAAACTTTCCGGGAAAGAGCAATTTTTGAAACAAATCATGTGCATAAGTTACATTTAGTGTGAGTGGGCCTCAGATTCACCAAGTACTCTTCATGTTATTAATATCTTGCTGTTTAAGGTCAGCCTGGAATAATAGAACAAGTTGAAATACACACTTAGCAGTCATGATAAATCAGAGAAAATAGAAGAACAAACGCACATAGGCACATGTGATTGTTGGAAGAGAGAAAATACTTGATAAAGTGAAATCTCATTGGTTGTGGAAACCTAAATTCAGTGAACTTAGAATTATATCCAGTCAGTCCATCGAGAAGATAGGCCCATTGCCCCTAATACTTTTGTTTTTCGTGGGGAAGAGAGTCATAACTATCTTGCTTTTTTCATTTGAATTGTTTGTTTTCCTAGAAGTGGGTTTTCCAATTTATTCATATTCAGTCTATCTACAGGTCTCTTTGAAACAAATATTTTATCTCTGGTCAAGGGTGAAATATGCCAAGGGGATTATATTTCTCATAAAGATCTGACTTCAAAAGATTAAGTTACTAAGATGTCACATAGAATTCAAGTAAAGAGATACATGCTTAGGTTGCTGAGTTTATTTATTTATTTATTTACTTAGCTAATGTGATAGAGCTCATTTTCATGAAAGGATCCATGAATTGGAACAAAAGATTCAGATTCAAAGAAGGAAATTTTCACTAAAAACAAAATGCAAATATGGTAACAAACTTGCCTGGGATTAGTGCAAAGGTGTAGGTGGACTGGTGGTCAAGCTTCTTTTTTGGGTACCTCATATGACTGATCTTATTGACTCATTTTTTAAATTTTAATCCAATGGTACATTAAATGCTGAAGCAAATATAATAAAGTATTTAAGTATTTAAGAGGTTAGTTCTGTAGTTAGTCTGCTTGGGTCTAATTTCTATCTCTGCTACATCTAAAATGTAGCAGAGATAGAAATTAGACAAGTAATGAAAATATGTGCAGCATAAGGTACATCCACCATGAAATAGGAACAATAGTAATAGTATACATATCACACTTTCACTTTCTTTCTCTTAACTATTGAATGAGTTATACTTATATATATCTATATACATATATAGAGATATTTTTAAAAGATATACAGGCCTAGGAGCTGGGGAAATAGCTCAATTAATTGAAGTTTTCCTTGAAAGGCCCAGCTTTGATCATTTGCACCTCAGAACCTGAGAACCACTAAGAGTGGCCTCGAAAGATGAAAAACTGCCCAACATTAATAAGAGCTGGAACATATTAATATCTCATTGTATCATAAACAATAGCTATTGTTCTTACTGTGATTTCTTTCAATGTCTTTTAACAGAAGTCCAAAGTTCTAAATTCTAAAGAAAGCCCACTTAGGAAAAAAAGAAGAAAAAGATCAAAATTAAAATTAATTAAAATTTTTGCACTGTGACACTGTTGTCCCATTGTTCATCGATTTGCTTGAGCAGGCACAAGTAACATCTCCATTGTGAGACTTGTTGTTACTGTTTTGGCATATTGAACATGCCACGGGTAGCTTGCCTGGCTCTGCCGTGCGGGCGGGCTACTCTCGGTAGATTGCCAGCCTCTCCGAGAGGGACAAAAGAATCAAACCCAGGATGGATTTAATTTAAAAAAAATTTAAATAGTAGCTACATTCTAATTATATCTGTTAAATGTACTTTACTTTTACTATATTAAATAGTTAGGCCATTGTGCTCCTGTTGGTTTATTTTATTTCCTGATTTCCTTCCATCTGATGGACAACCCAGCCCAGTTGAATGAACATTGTTTTCCAGAGACATAATGAATCTTCTGGCTGGATTAAAGATGCCCTCTATTTTGGAACACTCTATACTGGTGTATATCAAGTTTGGTTCCGTATATGAGTGAAAGGATTCCAATTGTGTGGCCTTTACAGGAAATGTAAGCTTCTGTTAGAGAACATTGGCAACCTTTCTCCTGACCTTTGCAGAGCAATGATTTCTTCATTAGACTTTCCAGGTAGTGTTTCCTTTATTTAACTTTTGCTCCCAGATATCTCATCTGTTTTCACATAATTTTTTATATGTGCAAAACATCCATCAGTTTGTAATGGTTCTTGTGATTCCAGTATATATGATTACTCCTAATGCATTAAACAGTCTTCTGTAAAACTACACGTCGATGAAATAAAATGTGACTCTACAGGGAAACTTTTAATGTTTCAGCCATTGAAAGTCTTTCTATTTCAATGCATCCTCACTTGTTCCATGATATCATGATGATGTTAAATGTGGGAATTACTTAGTACATTTTTCCTTCTATGAGAATATTGTAAAAAATCTTTAAATTATTGATCTTATTAGAATTCCAAAGAGTAAGAATGGCCAGTGATGATTGGGGTAGGAGGACCACTTTTACGTAATTTCTGTAATTATATTTTGTAGTATGAAAAGTTTATAGTTAGCAAGGAAATTTGATATGAATCCTGAAGGTACATGCCCATAGTTCTCTTCTGATGGATACTATCCCATGTTAAGTACATAGATTCCCAAATAATTTGGAGTTTGTGGATGAAGTTTGTCATAATTAGCATGTGCAGCAATTTAGAAGTGTTTATAGTTCAAATTTATCTTTTAAATATAGTGACCTTAATGACATTTAAAAAATTATCAATTATTCTTATGTGATGGTAACAAAAGGGGAATCTTTCTTGTTGACTGCTGAAGATATATGAATCTACAAGTTTTAGTGATAGTTAGCTTTAATTTCTTATTTGAATTAAGTAATGCAAAAATAAATAATATCAGTATAATTAAGGTTGCCCTATATTTTTAAACTTCTTCCCTTCATAATCATATACTAACTATATCCCATCAGAGTCCAAACTTAAAATCACCAATTCAAGATGCCCAATTACTCAGCACACACACACACACACACACAAACACACACACACACAAACATACACACATCTTGGTAGAAGTTAATGAGAATAGTTGTGGCTATAATATAAAGACAAAATGCTTTGCCATCCAACCCCATGAAGGGGGCTCCTTGGTATTTAATTTATACCTGAGAAAGGTAAAAGGATGGGTCATACTGAGAAGAATTATACAGCGTGAGAACAGCACCTATAATTGCTAGAATATCCTTCAAAATATTAAATGCAGATACAAGCAGTCTTTCAAACAATAGAATATTTGGTTACCCCTACTTAGCAAGCCTAATTTTATTTATGACTTTCATTGATTCTAAGTTAGTGCGTTGTACTCTAGAGCTCACAAAAAGAGGCAACAGTCAAGAGTGAGAATTGTGGCTGGAGCAATAGCACAGTGGGTAGGGCATTTTCCTTGCGAGCGGCTGACCTGGGTTTGATTCCCAACATCCCATATGGTCCCCTGAGCACCGCCAGGAGTGATTCCTGAGTGCAGAGCCAGGAGTAACCCCTGTGCATCGCCAGGTGTGACCCAAAAAGCAAAAAAAAAAAAAAAAGTGAGAATTAACATCATTTTCTAGTCTTGTCCATAGTTGCAACTCACTTTGGCTCTAGATAAAGGGTTAGCAATGTTTTTAAAAAGAGATGATGAGGCCGAACCGGGGTCCCGGACAGCCTGCAGCTGCCCCGCCCTGTGCCCCGTGCTACCCGTCTCCAGATCCTGCTCCCTAACTGCGGCCTGCCCACCCAGGTACCTTCACTGACTCTCGGCCACGCCCTCCCATTCCCCGCTTCCCGCCAAACTGGGGTCCCGCACAGCCTGCAGCTGCCCCGCCCCGTGCCCTGCGCGTCCTGCTTGGCTCTCTAACAGGAAGACACTGGGGGCGAGGCCTGTATCTTAGGGGGCGTGTTTTCAAAGTGGGCGTGGCCTCCTGCCGGAGCGGCGGCCCCTAACGGCCACGGTTATTCTTTATTACCTCAGCATAATTGTTACTGTCTATTTCTTTGAAAATCACTTTAGCCATCTCAAATACTCATGCAAAATATCCATTAGCTTAGCTTGACACTATAAAAGCTGTCAGTGAATAAGGCATTTTAGCATAAGCAGAAAACCTCCTTTCCTCAGCAAGAGGGAACAAGAATAGATAACTACAAAGTTCCAACTCTATACTTCCGTAACAATATGAAGCAGCAAAAATCTCCCCCACGAAGAGAGGGAGAAGAAAAAATTCCAGAAACATCAACGGGGGCTACTCACATCTACTATCTCTCAGATAAACAATTCAGAGAGGAGATATGTAGGAGAGTCGACCTACTCCAAGCAACCATGGAACAGACATCCAATAAATTAAGGGAGGAGATGAATGAAGCGCTGGAACAGTCTACAAAGAAAATACAGGAAGAAATGAGAACAGAAATCTCAAACCTACGAACGGAAGTCACACAAATAAAGGAATCAGTAGACGAATTAAAAAACCTCACTAGATGCCCTCAACAGTAGAATGACTACAGCTGAAGACAGAATCAGCGACCTGGAAGATGAGCTGCAGAAAGCTTATAGACAACAACAAATCATGGCCAAAGACCTCAAAATGGCTATAGAGTGAATCAGAGCCCTGGGGGATGACTTCAAGAGAAACAACATAAGAATCACTGGAGTACCAGAACCGCAGGGAAGTATCCCCAATGAAAAAAAAAACACAGTCAAAGACATCATTGCTAAGAAATTCCCAGAGCTGGAGAAGGCAGGCATCCAGATACAAGGAGTGCGAAGAGTACCAGCAAAAAGAGACCCGAATAAAAAGACTCCAAGGCATATCATAGTCAGAATGATGGATGCTATGGATAGAGACACAATTCTGCAAGCAGCAAGGTCAAAGAAGGAAATCACATACAAAGGAGCACCCCTCATATTTACAGCAGACCTGTCAGAGGAAACCCTCCGAGCCCGAAGACAATGGTGGGATATAGTAAAAAAACTCAATGAAATGAATGCCTCACCAAGAATACTTTATCCGGCTAAACTCTCACTCAAACTCGAAGGAACCATACACTATTTCTCAGAAAAACAACAGCTCAGGAACTTCATAGACTCAAAACCAAACTTGAAAGAAGGTCTAAAGGGGCTACTGTAAGACAAGGTGGAGCCCCATACAAACAACAAATACCACAGAAATATGACACAAAATCCTATCACAATAATCTCTCTCAATGTCAACAGCCTAAATGCACCCATCAAGAGACACAGAATGGCAAAATGGATCCGGAAATTAAACCCAACATTCTGCTGCCTGCAAGAAACACACCTGAACAAACAGAGTAAACATAGACTCAAAGTCAAGGGATGGAAAACAATCCTGCAAGCAAACAACTCCCTTAAAAAAGCTGGAGTGGCCATCCTGGTATCCAACAACATAGACTTCAGGTTGAAAAAGATTAAAAAGGACAGCGAAGGTCATTTTCTATTTATCAAGGGATATGTACAACAGGAAGAAATCACACTTTTAAACGTATACGCTCCTAATGAACGACCGGCTAAATATTTAAAACAACTCCTAACAGACTTCAAAGAGGACATCACTAACAGCACAATTGTAGTTGGAGACTTCAATACGGCCTTATCGCCTCTAGATAGATCGACAAGAACAAAACTCAACAAGGAAACACTGACTCTGAAAAAAGAAATTGAAGAGAGAGGCCTAACAGACCTATACAGGGCCTTACACCCCAAAAAGAAAGAATACACATTCTTTTCCAGTGCACATGGAACATTTTCTAAAATAGACCATGTACTGGGCCCCAGAACATACCTCAATAGAATAGGAAAAATAGAAATTGTATCAACCATCTTTTCAGACCATGATGCACTGAAGATAGAAGCTAACCACTCACCGACACGGAGAACCAAATCAAACACCTGGAAATTAAACAATTCAATGTTGAACAATGAGTGGGTCAGGAAGGAAATCAAGGAAGAAATCAAAAGATACTTAGAAACAATTGAGAATGAAGACACGAGCTACCAAATCCTATGGGACGCAGCTAAAGCCGTGTTAAGGGGAAAATTTATAGCTCTCCAAGCATTCCTCAGGAAGGAAGAAAGGGCCCACATAGATAGCTTGACTTCTCGACTCAAGACCTTAGGAAAGGACCAGAAAAAGGAACCCAAACCAGACCGAAGGAAAGAAATAATAAAAATTAGAGCAGAAATTAATGACATCGAAACCAAAAAAACAATCCGAAAGATCAATGAAACAAAGAGCTGGTTCTTCGAGAAAATAAATAAGATTGATAAACCGCTAATAAGACTCACAAAGAAATAAAGAGAGAGAGCCCTAATAAATCGAATCAGAAATGAAAAGGGGGACATCATGACAGAAACCAGTGAGATACCAAAGATCATTAGAGACTACTTTGAAGGCCTATACGCCACAAAACAGGATAACCTAAAAGAAATGGATGAATTCCTGGACTCCTACAAACTCCCAAGACTGAACAAAGAATACTTGGAATACCTGAATAGACCCATCAATGTCAAGGAAATTGAAACTGTAATCAAACATCTCCACAAAAACAAAAGCCCAGGCCCAGATGGTTTCACCAATGAATTCTTCCAAACATTTCAGGAAGACCTATTGCCAGTTCTCCTCAAACTTTTCCAGGAAATTGAAAAAAAAGGAACTCTCCCAGTTTCTATGAAGCATACATCTCCCTAATACCAAAAGCAAACAAAGACACCACTAAGAAAGAAAATTACAGACCAATATCCCTGATGAACACCAATGCGAAGATTCTCAACAAAATATTAGCAAATAGGATCCAACGACTCATCAAAAAGATCATACATCATGACCAAGTGGGATTCATTCTGGGGATGGAAGGATGGTTTAACATTCGGAAATCAATCAACATAATCCATCATATCAACAAAAGTAAAGATAAAAACCATATGATCATATCAATAGATGCAGAGAAAGCATTTGACAAGATCCAACATCCTTTCATGATGAAAACCCTCGTCAAAATGGGGTTTGGAGGAACTTTCCTCAAGATAGTCGAAGCCATCTATCACAAGCCTACGGCAAGCATTATCCTCAACGGGGAAAAACTAAGGGCCTTTCCTCTAAGATCAGGCACAAGACAAGGATGCCCGCTCTCACCACTTCTCTTCAATATAGTACTGGAAGTACTTGCGATAGCTATTAGACAAGAAAAAGAGATTAAGGGCATCCAGATAGGAAAGGAAGAAATCAAACTCTCACTATTTGCAGACGATATGATACTATATCTAGAGAAGCCTAAAACCTCTACTAAGAAACTCTTAGAAACAATAGACTTATACAGTAACGTTGCAGGCTACAAAATCAATACCCAAAAATCCATGGCCTTCCTATACACAAACAATGAGGCAGAGGAAAGGGACATGAAAAAAGCAATCCCATTCACAATTGTGCCCCAGAAAATCAAGTACCTCGGAATCAGCTTAACCAAGGAAGTAAAAGACCTTGTCAAAGAAAACTATAAAACGATACTCCATGAAATAAAAGAGGACATCAGGAAATGGAAACATATACCCTGCTCGTCGATAGGGAGAATCAATGTTATCAAAATGGCAATACTCCCCAAAGCATTATACAGATTCAACGCGATCCCTATAAGTATACCCATGAAATTCTTTAAAGAAATGGATCGAGCAATCCTAAAATTCATATGGAACAACAAACGCCCACGGATAGCTAAAATAATTCTTGGGAAAAAGACGATGGGAGGCATCACCCTCCCCAACCTTGAACTTTACTACAAAGCAGTAACAATTAAAACAGCATGGTACTGGAACAAAGGCAGACCAATGGAACAGGGTGGAATATCCCTACACACAACCCCAAATGTATGATCATCTAATCTTTGATAAGGGAGCAAGAGATGTGAAGTGGAGCAAGGAAAGTCTCTTCAACAAATGGTGCTAGCACAACTGGACAACCACATGCAAAAAAATGGGCTTAGACCTTGACCTGACACCATGCACAAAAGTCAGATCAAAATGGATTAAAGACCTCAACATTCGACCACAAACCATAAGGTACATTGAAGACAAGGTCGGCAAAACCCTCCACGATATTGAAGATAAAGGTATCTTCAAAGATGACATGGAACTCAGCAATCTAGTAAAAACAGAGATCAACAAATGGGACTACATTAAACTAAAAAGCTTCTGCACCGCAAAAGATACAGTGACCAGAATACAAAGACTATCCACAGAATGGGAAAGGATATTTACACAATACCCATCGGATAAGAGGTTGATATCAATGGTATATAAAGCACTGGTTGAACTCTACAAGAAGAAAACATCCAACCCCATTAAAAAATGGGACGAAGAAATGAACAGAAATTTTACCAAGGAAGAAATACGAATGGCCAAAAGGCACATGAAAAAGTGCTCTACATCACTAATCATCAGAGAGATGCAGATCAAAACAACCACGAGATACCACCTCACACCACAGAGACTAGCACACAGCCAAAAGAACAAAAGCAACCACTGTTGGAGAGGATGTGGGGAGAAAGGGACCCTTCTACACTGCTGGTGGGAATGCCGACTGGTACAGCCCTTCTGGAAAACAATATGGACGATTCTCAAAAAACTAGAAGTTGAGCTCCCATTTGACCCAGCAATACCACTGCTGGGAATATATCCCAGAGATGCAAAAAAGTATAATCGAAACGAAATCTGTACATGTATGTTCATTGCAGCACTGTTTACAATAGCCAGAATCTGGAAAAAACCCGAATGCCCTAGAACGGATGACTGGTTGAGGAAACTTTGGTACATCTGTACAATGGAATACTATGCAGCTGTTAGAAAAAAGGAGGTCATGAATTTTTTATTTAAGTGGACCGGCATGAAAAGTTTCATGCTGAGTGAAATGAGTCAGAAAGAGAGAGACAGACATAGAAAGATTGCACTCATCTATGGCATATAGAAAAACAGAGTGGGAGACTAACACCCAAGAATTGTAGAAATAAGTACCAGGAGGTTGACTCCATGGCTTGGAGGCTGGCCTCACATTCTGGGGAAAGGGCAACTCAGAGAAGGGATCACCAACTATAATGTAGTCGTAGGCCATGCGGGGGAAGGGAGTTGCGGGCTGAATGAGGGCTAGAGACTGAGCACAGTGGCCACTCAACACCTTTATTGCAAACCTCAACAGCTAATTAGAGAGAGAGAACAGAAGGGGATGCCCTGCCACAGTGGCAGGGTGAGGTTGGGGTAGATGGGATTGGGGAGGGTGGGAGGGATGCTGGGTTTACTGGTGGTGGAGAATGGGCACTGGTGAAGGGATGGGTTCCCGAACTTTGTATGAGAGAAGCATAAGCACAAAAGTGTACAAATCTGTAACTGTACCCTCACGGTGATTCACTAATTAAAAATAAATAAATTTAAAAAAAAAGATGATGAAAAGAAGATGAAGAAGATGAGAAGAATGAGAAGAGAGTCAAGAAAAGTGGGGGAAGGAGGAAGATAAGAAGAATGAGGAGAAGGAGAAGAATAAAAAGAGAATGCACAAAGAGTGATTCAATAGAATAATTTATGGATTCTTGAAATTGTTAACTGTTACTTTAAAATGCTTATGATGCTTCTTAAAAGTTACTCATAGATTTGGAAGATGAAAGATATGATTGCAGTTCAGACATCCTTTATTTTCAAAAAGGCCAGGCTAGTTAATAAATGAATTTAGGGGCTGGAGCGATAGCACAACAGGTAGGCATGCCTTGCACGCGGCACACCAGGTTCGATTCCCAGCATTCCATATGGTCCCCTGAGCACTGCCAGTAGTAATTCCTGAGTGTACAGACAGGAGTAACTCCTGTGCATCGACGGGTGTGACCCACACCCAAAATATAATAAATAAATAAATTTAAATATTTAACAAACTCTATATAACTTATTGGCTATTTCTACTTCTGTTACCAATAAAATAGAAAGATAAAAGGCAAACTTTCAGACAATAATGACAATTTATAGAAAAAAAGAAATACTACAGTGGTTAAGGTGCTTGTCTTGCATATAGCCAACAAGAATTTGATATCTGGAACTACATTTGGTCCCCAAGCACTGTCAAGATTGATCTCTGAGCATAGGAACAATAATATGGCATGGGCACTGCTTGGTGTGGCCCAGAAAAATAAAACAATAACAATAAATGATGACTGATGTAATTTAAATCTCCAATTTCCTTCTAGCTTTATATATCTTACCTATCTACCATTCCACATTCATCATACTTTTAAACCAATTTACACAAAAGTACTGTTGAACCTAAACTCTGCAGTCCTTAAATTTCAGCTGTAGCTTAGATGGGATTGTCTTTGAATAAATTCAAGCTGAAATAACTTCTGAAAACAATATGAACACCTCTAAAAAATAACCTAAGATTTAAGCATTCATACAACCCAGCAATTCCACTTTTCAGCATCTACCCCAAAGGCCCAAAAACTTGATTCTTCAAAATCACATTTTTGCTCCTATGTTCATTGCAGCATTATTTACAATGGTAGCACTATAGCTCTGTCATCCCATCATTCATCAATTTGCTCAAGCAGGCACCAGTAACGTCTCCATTGTGAGATTTGTTGTTACTGTTTTTGGCATATTTCCCTCCCAGCCCTGAGCAGAGCCCCGGAGTTGAAGACCTCCAGAACCCAGCCAAAGCTATGCTTAAGGCCTCTCTCCACATGTTCAGACGGGCCTCACGCATGGAGGAGCTGGCAGAGGAACCCCCATGTGTGGGACCCAGGGCTGAGATCTCCAAGGATGCTCAGATCAGGACTGGGCTTCTTCCACCCAGATTCCCTATTTTCCAGTAACTAGGGAGTCACACTCAGAAACTGCCCCCGGTGCCGTGTAATCCCATCAATGGCCAACATCCAGAGACTATAAAACCAAGCTCTTGGAAGTGGATAACCTTCTGATAACCTAGTTATCAACATCTGATAACCTAGTTCTCCCTCTTGGAGAACCTGGCAAGCTACCGAAAGTTTCCTGCCCCCATGGGAGAGCCTCACAAACTCACCGTTGTGTATTCATATGCCAAAACCAGTAACAATGATGTGTCTCATTCCGCTGATGTTGAAAGAGCCTCCAGTGTGGCACCATTGGAAAGGAGTAAAGAGAGGCTTCTAAAATCTCAGGGTTAAGACAAATGTAGACATTACTGAGACTGCTTGAGAAATTCAATGATTAATGGGATGATGATGATGATGATGATGATGATGATGATGATGATGATGATGATGATGATAAATGTTGCAAATAGGACTTTCTATGGTGATGGGATTATTCTATAATGTGTTTTGCCGTGTAACATAATTATAGTACATGTGGTCATTGATGACTTAAAACGTGGCTCATGAAACTGAGAAACAAAATTTTAATTGTGCTTAATTTTTAATTGATGGAGTATTTGTGGTTTATGGTTCTTGTACTGGATAGTACAGCTTTAAAATGTTAAGTTCAATATCCATTTCAAATATTTAATATCTTATAATTTTATCTTAATATGAGCTCAAAACCTGTAGAGCCTAAGAACAAAAACTAAGAGTGTGGCAATACAGATGAATGAATTCAAGTCTAAAAGCATGGTTTTCCAGCTAATTAGAGAGAGAGAACAGAAGGGAATGCCCTGCCACAGTGGCAGGGTGGGGTGGGGGGAGATGGGATTGGGGAGGATGGGAGGGAGGCTGGGTTTACTGGTGGTGGAGAATGGGCACTGGTGAAGGCATGGGTTCCCGAACTTTGTATGAGGGAAGTATAAGCACAAAAGTGTATAAATCTGTAACTGTACCCTCACGGTGATTCTCTAATTAAATATAAATAAATTAAAAAAAAATAAAAGCATGGTTTTCATCATACATGGGAAATGCAGGTATACCTCTCCTTTTTTTTTTTTTTTTTTGCTTTTTGGGTCACACCTGGCGATGCACAGGGGTTACTCCTGGCTCTGCACTCAGGAATTACCCCTGGCCGTGCTCAGGGGACCATATGGGATGCTGGGATTTGAACCCGGGTCGGCCGCGTGCAAGGCAAACGCCCTACCCGCTGTGCTATCTCTCCAGCCCCGGTATACCTCTCCTTTTAATATGTTATCAACTCTCTTCTTATTGAAGATACAGCATCTACATAAAAATCATTTAGCAAGGTTCTCTTTTTCATTTCCCTAATCATGTTTTTGATTACTATAGGTATGGTAATTGGGAAGAGTAGGATATAATGCTTTTTATAGTGAGGCAAGAGACATAATGCAGCAGATAAAGTGTTTGCCTTGCATGCATGTAAACTCTAAATTCTTGCAATTGTTTTGCATGCATTAATCCCTAGCACCCCATATGATCCCTCAAGCCAGTCAGGAGCTATCTCTGAGTGTAGCCAAGTAGGGCTCCAAAACAAACAAAAAACAAAACCACAATTAGTGACTAATTTACCTTTATAGTACTTGTATTAGAGAAACGGGAAAGGAGGACTAATCCCACTTTTATCTAGCCAGTATTAGGTTTACCACATTAAATTGCTTGAGAAGTCATTTGATATGTATTTATTTCCATTGTTTGTCCTCAGGGTTCTACTTATTACTATCTCTAAAAAAGATTTTATGGAGATTGGTGACATACTGACCAGTAACATTTTATTTTTGTCCTTGTATCTTTGTCTTTATTTTTTTGATCATCAAGAATTATATGCATTTGATAAACAAATCATATTTTTTTAATGTCCTCATAGGCAAAGAATTCAGTGAGTATGATAGTTTATCTGGTTGCATATTTGATAGGCTTAAGATTCCATTTACCTCACATTTCCCCCCCAAATTTCACTGTTAATAACAGCTTAGTTCTCTAGAGACTGTGCATTTATGAGTGCAAATGACCTCCTGGTTTTAATAAAACAAAACCTAGCTCCTTTTTGGCAAGCAAAATATTTCCAGCGAAGTGATCTTCTTTTCTCACATTAAATAAAAAAGATTGGAGTTTAAAATGTTTTGTCTATGTGATATCTTTAATGCTTTAATTGATTTGAAATGGTCTTGGCCTTGTAAAGTATGCTCACTAAATTTGTTTTTCTTTAAACCAATATAAGCATTTTGCAGCACCTGTTTCTTTGAAAAGCAAAGCGCATACCACACCTACAAGTTGGTACACCGCCAAAAAAGTATGTGTGTGTCTGTGTGTATATGTGATAGTCATTCAGACTGTAAGAGCTATCAAAACAACACTATTTGAAAATATTGTTTTCCTTATTTTTTCTTTTGATGACTCATACTTCAGTTTTTTTCACATCTGAATTCTCTTTTCTTTCTTATTTCTCATCATGTTCATTCAGAAGATATTCTTTCACTTGTTCCAAAATTTGTATTTCTATATTCTGTCAGTTTTCATTCTTGAACATACACATAGCACTATGCTCTGAATCATAAAATTCTACATTAAGTCCCAGAACCTAAAAACTGCATATTTTCAATATAAGTTCACCTGAATTTCTGGCCCCTTTTTTATTGAGTAAAAATTTACTAACATTTTAATTCATTGATGCTTGAAACTCTTATATTCTAGGAAAACTTTGGCTCAAAGAACATAAAAACCAATGCTAAGTATCCATTTAAGCACTGTAAAAAAATTCAGTAAATAACACAGCATCTCATAGATAAATATGATAGTATTATTACTTCAGGTTTAGTTGAATGAGTTGCTGAATAGTGGTCTCACAGACTCAGGCTTTTCACACTTTTCTCTTCAGCCATTCCTTTCAATATTATCCTGAGGAATAATATTCATATAAATAAGTCATCTACTTTAAGTATAAAATTTTATGAGCTTTTGGGGCTGGAGCGATAGCACAGCGGGTAAGGTGTTTGCCTTGCATGAGGCCAACCCGGGTTCGATTCCCAGCATCCCATATGGTCCCCTGAGCACCGCCAGGGATAATTCCTGAGTGCAGAGCCAGGAGTAACCCCTGTGCAGAGCCAGGTGTGACCCCCAAAAAAAAATTATGAGCTTTTGCAAATGTATGGTTGAGAAATCATGATCCAAATGAAAAAATAATTTGCCTATGCAACATCTTTTATGCTTTAATTATTTTTGAAATGGTCTTGGTCTGTCTTTCCAAAGAATTTCCACAATTCCCTCTGAGGTCAATTCCACCCTCTTCTAGTGAAATTATATAGTGCATACTTTTTTTCCCCTTCAGATAATATCATACTTTGAAGATATCAACTAAGTTGTTTCTATCACTGGTTTATTCCTTTTTATTGCTGAGGATTATTCCATAAGATAATATATATATATATATATACCATAGTTTGCTTAACTAGCCAGTAGTTAATAGGAATTTGAGTTGCTTCTAAATTTTGTTTAATTTTTGGTTTTGGGACCACACCTGATAGTGTTCAGGAATCACTCCTCGTGGGAGTTGGGGGACTATACATAGGGCTGCAGATGAGACCTGGATCCAAGGAAAATTCAAATAAAATGCCTTATTACTGTACTTACAATTTGGCCTGGTTCTAATTTTTGGATTGTGATGTGTGAACTTTCTATGTCTTTATAACTTGTATGTCATTGTTCCTATATATGTTTTAAGTCGTTGTTCATGTATACATATGTTTACATTTCTTTTGTATAAATACTGGGTCATAAATTAACTTCATGGTTTATATTTGTAAGAAACTAATGGTTTCTCTTTCTCAAAGTGGCTATACCAGCAATGATCCCTACCAGAGATGTAATATTAATTATGTAGCATGGTCCAGTTACTCTACCTACTTAGTGAAACATTTTACCATAGCAATGCCTTTAAAGAGCAATAGCTTTCAATTTTGATTAACTTACCCATTTATTTTTTTCAAATTATATCTTACTAATTCTATACATCCTAATGTTCAAACTCAAAGAACACAAAGACACCAAATCCAAAATCATAAAGGCTTTTTCCCCAACTTTCAAGCATTTTGTTTTTAGCTTTGATAGACTGAGGTTGTTGATCAATTTCAAGTTTATTTTTCAAGTTAAGTTTTATGTGGGTAATGTAAGTTAAAAGTTGCAGTCATTTATCTCGTATTTCTCTTTTCTTGTATATGTAGCACTGTGGCACTTTTGTCCCGTTGTTCATAGATTTGCTCGAGTGGGCACCAGTAATGTCTCCATTGTGAGACTTGTTGTTACTGTTTTTGGCATATCAAATATGCCACGGGTAGCTTGCCAGGCTCTGCTGTATGGGCGGGATACTCTCAGTAGCTTGCCAGGCTCTTTGAGAGGGATGAAAAATCGAACCTAGGTCGGCCTCGTGCAAGGCAAACACCCTACCTGTTATGCTATCGCTCCAGTTCTAACCTGTAATATTCTGTGTGTGTGTGTGTGTGTGTGTGTGTGTGTGTGTGTTAGATCTGTATTTATTCCAAGGTAAGTGCAGAAATTCTAGACATTACAGATAAAATGATACTCAAAAGAGATGATCTCTTTTTAAAGTATCTTAAAATCTTTTTTTATTATTTCATATACTTCATACATCCTTACTATGTATACAGATCACTGGACAGGAAAGAATCATGATGATACATTTAGACACTTAACAAAAGATGTATGACATACTAACCATATAATTAACCATACACATTCCAGGAACTGAGATTACACTCATGACTAAATCTTTCAAAAATGTTGAATGCTTTCATGGACACATAGAATTTACTGAATTTATTTTTGGTTGTAATTTAGGTAACATGATTACAATAGTGTTAATGTTTATGGTTTTGATGTATAATACAATGAGGAAAACCCCCCAAAAAATAGCAAAAAGAGAAATCCACTGCACGTACCATCACCAAAGTGCAAAAGACTCTTCACCACTGCATTGTGCAGCATATATGATATTATATATGAAAATAGGAGGTAAAAAGAAAAAGGGGGTTTAAAGTGTGTTACGTAGGTTGATGTTTTAGCTAAGATAGTTAAAAAAGGTTTCACTGCATTGACTTGGTGATTGGAGGGAAAGCCTTTTTTTTTTCCCTTTGGTAGTACAGAACATGCAGATCATTTTTTTTCCCTTTGGTAGTACAGAACATGCAGATCATTGCAAATTATTTTCAATTGGGGCAAATTTGGAAAAAATATGAATTTTTGTAATGTTTCGAGGCACCTTTTGTCGTTATGGGGGGGCGGAATGGGAGTGCTAGGGTACTAATAAATAGCCTGTAATCCACACCAATTACAGTCTCTTGATGTTGGCCATTGATGGGATTGCACAGCACCGGGGGCAGTTTGTGGGTGTGACCGCCTAGCTACTGGAGGTCTTCAACTGGCAGGACTCTGCTTGGGGCAGGGCGGGAGACTCAACTTACCCCATCCAAAGGGTCCGGGTGAAGCCAGCCGGGTGGTGGGGCAAGAAACTCTGCTTCACTCTCTTCTGAGCAGGCCCAGTAACATCTCCATTCATCCTAGCCCTGAGATTTTAGCAGCCTCTCTTTACTAGGCCTTCCCAATGGTGTTGCATTAGAGGCTCTTTCAGGGTCAGGAGAATGAGACCCATCATTGTTACTGTATTTGGCATATGAATCCGCCAAGGGGAGCTTGTCAGGCTCTCCTGTGGGGGCAGGAAACTCTTGGTAGCTTGCCAAGTTCTCCAAGAGGGAGAGCTAGGCTTCTGGGAGCTTGGTTTCATAGTCTCTGGATGTTGGCTGTTGATGGGAATCCAGAGACTATAAAACCAAGCTCCCAGAAGAGAGTGACACAGAGTCTCTTGCCTCCGTACCTGGCTGGCTTCACTGGGGCCCCTCGGACGGGGTGGGTTGAGTCTCCCTACCTGCCCCGAGCAGAGCCCCGGCAGCCAAAGACTTCCGGAACCCAGCCACAGCCATGCTCAAGACCACTCTCCACATGCTTGGACAAGCCTCACACATGAAGGAACTGGCAGAGGAACCTAGGTGTGGGGGACCCGGGGCTGAGATCTCCAAGCCTGCTCAGATTGGGATTGGGCCTCTTCTGCCCAGATCCACCATTTTCCAGTAACTATCAGTCACACCCATAAACTGCCCCAGGCACTGTGTAATCCCGCCAACACCCAGAGAATACATAACACCACGCTCTAGGAAGCGAGTTCTTTTAGCCTAGTTCTCCCTCTCCCTCTCGGAGAACCTGGCAAGCTACCGAGAGCTTCCTGCCCACATGGGAGAGCCTGGCAAGTTCACAGTGGCGTAATCATATGTCAAATACAGTAACAATGATGGGTCTCATTCTCCTGACCCTAAAAGAGCCTCTAATGTGGCACCATTGGGAAGGCTGAGTAAAGAGACTGCTAAAATTTCAGGGCTAGGCAAATGGAGACGTCACTGGGCCTGCTAGAGCAAATCGATGATCAATGGGATGATAGTAGAAGTGATAGTGAATCCACACCAAAACAGTACCTTCCTGTAGGATAACATTGGGTTTATCTTTCCAGCCTTGCTGCAGGAAACTTAGATTTGTCGGGTTATACCCATCACAGTGCTCCCGATTCATTCCCATTCTTTTGTGTATCTGTAAACTCTTCTCTGTGCTCTCCTCCGCAACCAGTCAATCACCTTTCCCGTCAGACTGGGCTGGCATAGAGTCAAAATTCCTGAGAGTTAGAATTCCTAATCAGGTTCTGTTAGCTTATAAGATCAGATCCTTCTAAGGACACTGAACTTGTATGCAAAATCTTTTAACAAGGAATTATTTGGTTCAAATAATCACTTTGGCTTAATAATCAATAGTGGTAAGATTTGAAATTGCTAGGTTCCTAATAGGGAATTGGAATGACAGTGATGTGCTTTGAGGAGATGTAACTTAATCTTTTAAAACATCACGCATGTGGCTATTGAGAATACAGAGCAGGGTAAAACAGTAGGAATTAGGAATAATATTTCAGAGGATGCTAGAAGAGGAAAACCATGGTAGTTTGTTCTAGAATAACAGCAGTATGGGTGATAAAAAATCACAAGGGATTCACATGGTGAATCAATAAAAGAATTTAAAAAAAATCACAAGGGAGACAGGGTCAGTTTTGAAGTTTTAGGCACTGAGGCCATGGCCCAAGATATCGAAAATTACTCATCCATACACGCCTGCCTTGTTTTGTTTTGAATCACCATGAGATACACAGTTACAAAGTTGTTCTGGATTTGGGCTTCAGCCATACAATGTTCCAACACCCGTTCCTTCAGCATTGTACATTTCTCACCAGCCACCAATGTCTCATCTCCCTCCCGCCAGCCCGGTCCCCTGTATGCCTCTATGACAGATACTCTTCTTCTGTCTCTTTCCTTCTCGGCTCTGCGGCTTGCTAATACTGTTCCTGCAAGGTTACCATGTATATCATTTTACCTCCTTTCAGCATCCCGTTCTTATCTGGAGTGATCTTTTCCAGCTATTATTTTCATAGAGGTTCCTTCTCTGCCCTAAGTGCACTGCCCCACCACTTGTGGCACTTCCTCCCGCGGCCCCATCTTCCTGGCCCTCGTTTCTACACGGTCTTTGATGGCCCTGTTGCTTTCTGCAAAACTGATCTAGTGGCTCCTCGTTCAGATCCTGGCGGGCTGCGGTGGCTGGCACGAACACAGTTCCTGTTCCTCACTTGGCCCCGCCGTTCCTCTTTCCCTCTGTGTCCCAAGCCCCGACAGGCAGCTGCTTCCCAAGCACCAGCTAGGGCCAATGCAAATTCCACGGGGCCCGCGGCCCGCGTCTCTACCGTCCCGTCCCCCCCCCGCCCCCCCCCCCCCCGAGAGAGAACGAAACTCCCGCCGGCGGCCGGGCCCGGGGCCCCGCCTAGGCGCGGAGAAGTGAGTTTGGCCCTTCCGAGGCCGCGCTAAGCGGCCGCCTCCCCGCGGATTGGAGGATCGCGGCCCGGCCCGGCCCCTCAAGGCGGGCTGGCGGGCGGCGCGGGACTCTCCGGGGCCCGGCCTGTCCCTACTGGCTCTGGCTTCCGGACCTTGCAGCTCGGTGCAGTGCCCGGCCGGGGAGCGGAGCCGCCAGCCGAGTCCGACGCTGGTCTTCCGCGGTGGGTTCCTTCCTCTCTCTCCTAACTGGGCGCCAGTGCCCAGCCCTGCGCCCTGCCCCGGCCCGGCGCGGCCCTGCGGGACTGGACTGGACGGGCGGGCACGGCTGTCCTTTGGCAAGTAGCGAGAAACCCGTGGCCGGAAGTTGGTGTCCCGTGCAAAAAGCACGGGGCCTTTTGCTGGAGCTCGACCGGGGGTCCCGGCGCCTCTCTGCGGGGCCCGGGTCCCACCTGCCACCGCCCCGCGAGTTGGTGGGTCCCAAGCCGGGCGGGCCCCAAGCCCAGTCCTGGCTCCAGTTGAAGTTCAGGGTGTCGGGTTACCCCCGCGCAAACTCGCGTGAGATGCTTTTATTGTCGCGGAGGGCAGGGACCCTGGGCCACCCCAGTGTCAGGGAGTGGCCTTCAAAGGTAGTTTCTGCTTCCCTCTCTGGCTCCCTCCCGGGCCCTGCGTTTCTTAGTCCGAGTCTTCTCTCAGGTGTCTTAGTAAGCACCGCTGCCCCAGGAACTTTCCCCCAAACCGAGTTCATAAATACTTTACAACTTGTGCCTTGTCAAAAAAGTTGTTCTTGCAGTGATTTCAAGTGTTTAAATCGGCATCAGAACGTACTGGCCGAGGGATCCCCATACAGACCCCCTTTTCTGCTTGAAGAGCGGTTGACCCTCAATTTCTTGTGTTCCTCCCAGAAGGAGGGAGGGTGAATATTATTCGGGGTTTCTGCTGTCTTCCTCGGCTCTCTCTGGTACTTGTTGCTAAGTGCAAGATAGCGGGAAGTGAAGTGAAATCTCTTGAAAGGATCAAAAACTCGATCATGAGAAATATGGGGAAGATGATAGGATAACAACGTTTACTTCATTTCAAAAGCATTCATCAACTTAAAAAACATCTTTGGAATTACTTAGAGGATCGCACTTAACTTCCACTTTAAATTAAATTTCAGATATATAAACTGGTTATTTTTTTCCCTCACAAAACTGTTCTCTTTTAACTGAAGTCTCTGATAGTAAAGTGCACAAAACTTAAGCGTGTAGGGCTGATTAAGGCATCTGTCTAGGTTTTTTGTTGCAGGCAGTACATTGATCTCTAAGGCTTGGCAATTTTCACTTTGAAGAAGACAGAGGAAAATGTCAAGAATCTCAAAGTAGTGTGGTAGCCCTAGAACTGTCCAGTGGTTTTAGTGATCTTAACTACAGAACCCTGAAAACCCAGGGCACATTTAACAATTATTTGTCGAGTATTTACTCTGCCAATTGCTGTACTTAGTGGTTTTCATTTTCATTTTCGTAGTTCAAGTTTTCCCAATCTAAAACTGTCTCAGTGACTGAAAGTTCTTTTCACCTTTAATACTTAGCAATCTTTTTGTTTGTTTGTTTTTGGTGTTTGGGCCACACCTGGTGGTGTTCAGTGCTTAACTCCTGGCAGATGCTATACCCGAGATCCAACAAGAGATCTAGTGCAAGGCAAGCCCCTTCCCTGTGTATTGTCTCTCAGGCAATACTAGGTAGTGTTCTTAATGAAAGAAGTATTCTCAACAAAATATTTAAAAACATAAGAAATTTATTTTTCTGGGGCTGGAGTGATAGCACAGCGGGTAGGGCGTTTGCCTTGCACGTGGCCGACCCAGGTTCGATTCCCAGTATCCCATATGGTCTCCTGAGCACTGCCAAGGGTGATTCCTGCGTGTAAAGCCAGGAGTAACCCCTGTGCATCGCCGGGTGTGACCCAAAAAGCAAAAAAAAAAAAAAGAAATTTATTTTTCTTTCTATCATAGGGAACTGTCAACTTATTTCTTTAGGAATATTCTATACTATTTATAGGTATTACAGATCTTTATATTTTAAAATGGCTGAGTTAAAAACTCAACAGGTTCTTGCTTGTTTAATAGAAATTTGACTGAATCACAGCTACTATGTCTTGTTAGAAAAAAACCCCACATCCTCAAAATATTGTAATGTCGATCTTATTTCAGCATTGTACTGTATCTGAATCTCAAATATGAATATGGGATGGAGACTTTGCCAAACAAAAATTATTTCAAACACTTACTTTCTAGGAGTCTTCAGAAATGCCCCACATGAGACATTTTGAAAAATGGGCTTAACTCAAAGTTTTGTTGTTTTTATTTTTAATTACTTCTCACTTTTTCTGCCAGCAGACGTGATGCCACCGAGAAAGAATGAGAAATATAAGCTTCCTGTTCCTCTTCCAGAAGGCAAAGTTTTGGATGATATAGAAGGCAAACAATGGGTGCTAGGCAAGATGATTGGCTCTGGAGGATTTGGATTGATATATTTAGGTAAAGTATAGCTTCATATTACCAAATATTCTTAATGTATGTTACTGTAACTGTGATAAATTAAGTTCTAAAAAATAAAACTTTGAAATAAAAGTTTATAATAATATGGAATAGAAACATGATAGTGATTGTTATCACTATCACTGTCACTGTCATCCCATTGCTCATTGATTTGCTTGAGCGGGCACCAGTAATGTCTCCATTTTTTTTTTTGAGACTTGTTACTGTTTTTGGCATATTGAATACGCCACGGGTAGCTTGCCAGGCTCTGCCGTGTGTGCGAGATATTCTCGGTAGCTTGCTGGGCTCTCTGAGAAGGGAGGAGGAATCGAACCCAGGTCGGCCGTGTGCAGGGCAAATGCCCTACCGTGAACCATGAAGATGGTTAATCTTTAGAAAATAATTTTTAGACATGTCTGATCTGTCTCATCCATGTTTATTCAAGTGATTCATAGGAGTCTTTTAACAGCATAATTATAGTCTGCCAGGCAAAATGTTGCTATTTTCTTTTTAAAGGTGTATCTTCTTGGTAGCAATTATCTTTCATTGTAGAAGATCTAACCATATAAAAAACTTTCTACTTAAGACTCAGTAATATTTAAATAATATGGTGTTCTGCTCATTTCTTAACTTGGTCCACTAAGGAATTGAGCCTTACTACCTCAAGGTATGTTTTGGATGGAATGAATGAATTTCTCTCCTGTGTATCTAAAGTAGTAATAGTTATGTATCATCTTTGTGAGAAGAGAAAATAGACACTTATTTTCTGTATTCTTTGCATCCCAGTTAATGCACTTTTACAATATAGTTAAAACTTTATCAAAAAAATTTACATTACACTGACAGAGTTAAAAATGACATCAAATTTAAAAGGGTCATTCTAGGCTATCTCAAGTTTGTACTGGAATGATCAGAGATTATCTATATATGACTGCATTTAACAAATAAGTAGATATTGATTGATATTGATCAGAATTCCCCGCAAACACGAAGTTTTCCAAATACATCAACTTTGGACATCTATTCTGTACTAAAGAATTTGATACAAGAGCTCCATTGAAGGACTTGTTGGATCCATATAAAACATTAGAACCGTAGTAGAGGAAAGATTTTCCCTCTATCCTCTCAGGTTTGATAGTCATTCTATAGTACAAAATGACAGCAGGAAGATTAATTGGAGGAAAGGTATAAAATGTTTGCAGACACTTTCTGAGTACTGATTGTATTGTTTTCAAAACTTGCATTTGACCTCACACAGCTCAGCCAGCCATTGAAGAGTACCCATAAGGCCATGATGACGACTACTCTACCCCAGTGGCCATTATAGGAGAGGACTGGAGCTCATCACCACCATTACCAGATTTTAGGCCCTAAAGCCAGTCCCAAGCACAGCAAGGACACTCAGGAATGGTCTTCCCACTTGCAGGGGGTGCAGGGCCTGGTCCTGGCCAGGGCCCCTGACCTGGCTTCACCTGCTCTGATTTTCCAGTAACATTCCCACCTCACCAGGAGGCTTGGCTGATTTTCAGAGGTGGTTTTTTATCTCAGAACATGAAGGGATGCTGGCAACCTTGGTACCCACCTGGTTGCCAGCTCCGGGCCTAGGTCAAGTCTGCACAATAGAGTGATCCTGGATGTTGATCTGGATGTGCCCTTGCTTCCTGACATTTATGCTGGTTCCTACATCAAGATCGAGGTGGAGTTCAGCAATGAATAGAATCATGAGGTCCACTCTTGGCATTTCTTTCATTTGTGTTTATTTGCTTATTTGCTCGCCACAATTCTTCTTTCTTAATCTATTTTGCATAGACAAAAAATGAAACAACAAAACACCTATTCTACACACACACACACACACACACACACACACACACACACACACACACACACACACCCCTCCTTGATAAGCTCAGTTCTGTAGACCAGTTCTCAGGTTCTGTTGCCTTTGCCATTTGGTATTCATTCATACACACACACACACACACACACACACACACACACACACACACACACATACATGTGCGAGCACACATGCACACAAATGCACACATATACATCCATTACATTGTGTACATAGACCACAGTTTCTTTCTATGTAAGTACTGTCCTGTTGTTACACTACAGTTTCTTACCTAGTCATCTGTTCTTGGGCACTAAGGTTGTTTCCAAAGTTTTACTATTCTAAATAGTGCTGTAATGAGCAGAGGAGTGAAAATATCTTTTTGAAATATTGATTTTGGGCCCTGAAGTAGATGCCAAAAAAGTGGAATTGCCAGGTTTTATGGGAGTTCAATCCTTAGATATTTGCAAAATGTCCAGTTATTTTCCAAGGAGGTTGAGTTTATTCAACCTCATTCTCACCAACAATTGATGAAGTTTATTTTTAAGGTATGTAGGATAAGATTAGAAGAGCTTAGTGATAATGCTAATAACAAAGTGGAATTTTTGACTCATACATGGTTTCATTATGTATTGCTATATTAAATATTCTTTTAGTGTAGCTCATTATGGCTTAGGACAGTTAGCCCCACTTGATAAAAATACAACATTACAGTTCTAGTGAGATTATTACTAGGCTATTTTGCAAGTGATATTGTGAAGGTGAAAAAAAATTTTGATATATTAATAACTTGTTCTAGAAGGTATGGTATATATATGATAAACTAGTTATCAGATGCATATTAGGTAAATAATAGGTATTATAAACTTGAAGGAGGATGGAGTCATGGGTTTTTGTGATAGTTATTTGACCTATATAGAAGTCAAATTTTCTGAAAGATGCATTTTAATATTTTAATTTTGTGTGTGCACTCCATAAGTTATTAGTTTTGAGTTGTTGAAAAGAGCTGTGTTGGGGCTGAAGGATAGTTCAGTGGTTAGGACATTTGTCTTGCACATGGCAAACCTGGGTTTGATTCTCAACATCCCATATGGCCCCTTGAGCCCACCATAAATGACCCCTGAATTCAGAGACAGGAGTAAGCCCTGTGGGGTGTGCCCCCAAAACCAAAAAACCAAACAACAACACCACAAAAAAAAAGAAAGAAAAAGAAAAGAAAGGAAAAAAGAGTAGTGTTTAGTTACCTGTCAGTTAAATTAAAAATCTGTTTATAGATAGGTGTTGAAACATTGTATGTCTGAAACCCAATCATGAACAGCTTTGTAACTGTGCACCTCACAGTTATTCAATTAAAAAAGTAATCTATTTTTAAAGCTTGGGTTCCTACACAAAAACGCAGTTCTTGAGTGATAAGACAGTAGGCAGGGTGTTTGCCTTGCATGATGCTGACCCAGATTTGATCCCCACAGAACCTCATATGGTTTCTCAAGCCATACCGGGCATGATCCTTGACTGCAGATCCAGGAATAAGTTTTTCCTAAGGCTTAGCCTTTGCTTCTCTTTTTTATATCTTTAAATGTCTGATCTTTTTATCATATTTATATTAAGGTTTGTTCTTTATTTTCAACACTTTTTACTGACTTTTTTTTTTTTGCCATAAGGATAGATTTGTAAACAACTCCTTTCTACTGTACCAGTTAATATCTTGTAACCTTTTACACTGGTCAAGGTTTTTAAATTTAAAACTTATTACTATAGGGGAATTTCTTCTTCATGAAATGAGTTCAGCTTTATTGCCATACAATAAAAAAGCTCAGCTTTTCAGGCTTCTGACTTAAGAACTATAGATAGATTTTTATTTCTGAAGTGTATTAGGTATTTTTTTTCTCTAGGTACGGGAGAGACAGAAAAATAGGAAACATGTTCCTTTTAAGGCACAAGAATACCTCTGTTTATAAAAATGTGAAACCTTTGAAGTCTCTGCATCAGAGAGTTCATTTGAATAACAAAATTTTGTCCACCACCCAAACTTATCAGTACTTATAAACTTGGTAGAATTCATAAAGTGCCAGGTTTTCAAATTAGCTCTTCAGAATGTTTGTCCCATATAGCTCCCTGATGTGAGGATGAGTACATGAAAGAGTATTTAGGAGAGAAGACTAAAAACTCAAATTATTATAATATTGTCAAAAATTTCCTTTAAAAGGATGACCTTTAGTCAGGTAGACTTTAAAAATATCTACAAAATTAAACTTGAGAAAAGTACACTGACTATAGGAATTATTATGTGGGGTAAAAGATGCTGTAGAAAGACATCCATTGAAGGCCAGAAACATCTACAGATGCAATGTGATCCCAAGCAATGAAGCATGTGGCCCTTCATTGGCATTATAGGGTAACAGGAGGATCTTCTGGCAGAAGAACTGACTTTTGCTGCGTTCTGCATGCTGCCCCTCCAAACCCATCTTTGATTGGCACCTATGCCCTATTGAAACTGGCATCACACCTTCTGAATGGGCACAGTGCCAGGCTAGCAGATGGGTATGGGCAAAAGCATGCCAGAAACCCAGTATGTGCATCAAGTTTAAGTATCAGGGGCCCAAATTCCCATCCAGGGATATAAAAACTACAGTCTGTTGAGGGCTTTTTGTGCTTAAGGTTAAAGGACATGCCATTTCTACTCCAGCTTAGAGGTTGATTAATTTTGAAAGTCAAACAGGAGCTCCCATGGCTGTAGTCAGGCAAATTCTATCTTTGGTGAATGAGAATTACTACTTCATGTAGGGAAGAGAAAGTATTGTAATGAAGTTTCCAATGAGAGTTATTCTCCTGCAAGTGCCTCCAGCACTTAAGCAGCATGCATTCAGTGGAGATGAATATTTCTGTTCTCCAGCAGAGCCAGGTGCAATCAAAGCCAGATCTTCAACCTGCTGCAGTAAAGAACCCTAAATTTAGAAAGGGCAGGAAAGTTTGGAAGAACTCCTTGGTGGCAGTGCTCACCATGAGCTGATGAGGCTTCACAAAAGTGTATAAGGCAGAAGAAAAAACTCAAAACCCCTTCAGAATACTTGAGCCTAAGGCAGAAGATCTTTAACAAATCCAGGGAAACTGTTTAGTCCTTTCTCATAGTCCGCAAAATTCTTCTGAATTTTTTATCAATAAGAACTTAGTTTACCAAAATGTCAGAACCAATTTAATGCCTAAGTAACAAAGGTTCTTAGTCTAACGGTTATTTCATTGCATGTCTATCATGTATATAAACTTTATCTCTTGAATAATGGATTTTGCATAAAATTGAGTTCTAAATATCATATTCCTTATGATCGTCTCACACCAACTACAGACTGGACAGGAAAAAAAAAGTGAGGGCATCCTTTCTTATTATCACTTTAATCAGCGCCTCTAAATGTTCTTAATTTTAGGAGTGCCTCTAAGGCCAGCTGTGGCCAAGTGAAGCTTTTCCTAATCGCCTTATAGCCATTGCTTTTTATTTTCCACTGTGTAAACTTTATCTATGAAACAGATTCCATGAGACCATTGTGAATACTTCAACGTATTCAAAACATATAACTGCCACAAATTAAACTACTAAAACTAAAGCTGGTGCATTGTAACTGCCAAGTGAAACTGGCACGTCCCTCTGTCAGACTGCAGGAGAGTATGCCATAGTCCTCTGAAAACACAATTCATCCAGAAGCACTCTTGTCACTTGCTCTGATATTAAACCAGAGAAAGTGACATTAATTAAAGAAGTGACATGAGCCAACAAAGGCAATGAAATTCTAAGCTTTGGCTCATGTGCAGACCTTAATCCAACTTGCACTGCTTAAGTATTGTGGCCATTTCTGTAGTAGTGTGTCTACTCTTCCTTCCCCAATCTTCCCAATCTGAAACACAATTTTCAAGCAACTGAAATTTCATCTTGAGGGTTGAATTAACCAGTTGGTAAACTGGTAAGCTTTGCAGGGGTTCTCAGTATAGTAGTGTGATGGCATGTGATGCACGTACTGAAGTTGCCTCAGTAACTGCATGAGGTGGACAACTGGAAGCAGAAGAGGGTTGGTTTAACAAAAAGGAAAACAACAAATAGCAAAAGACCTCGATGTAGTAGACTGAAAGCTAGAGAAGTCTGTTATTAAGAATCATGTATGAAACCAAATAATGAAAAGTAGGCTTTACAAAAATTCTAACATACTGAAGAAGAAAGCGGGGGAATGTGTAATTTTTCATTTTGTTCTCAGGTTGAGTTGTCTCATAGCGCTCATCTCATTATTCTTTTATTATGATTTGTATACTGTCTTACTCACACATACCTCCCATATTTGATTATAGATTCCTTGCATTCTGTTCTAAAACAATGCCCTAAATATGATTATCTGAAGAAAAAAAATGAATTGGCAACTCTAGAATTGGTCTGAATTGGAAAAAAATATTTTAACAAACTTGTTTAATGTTTTGTACTTTATATGCTATAAATCTACATGTAATTTTGTACAGATTGTTTATATATGGTGTGATTGTCTAAGGGCTGGAGCAATAGCACAGCAGTTGGGCTTTCGCCTTTTATGTGCCCAACCCGTGTTCGATTCCTCTGCCCCTCTTGGAGAGCCCGGCAAGCCACTGAGAGTATGGAGCCCGCACGGCAGAGCCTGGCAAGCTACCCATGCATATTGGATATGCCAAAAACAGTAACAATAAATCTCAATGAGAGACGTTACTGGTGCCCGCTCGAACAAATCGATGAGCAACGGGATGACAGTGATTGTCTAAAGCACTATGCTTTTAGGTTTATAGGCATTTTGTATCTTTGCACAATTTAGGGGAGAGACAAGAGTACAATTTCTTCAAGTTTGTATTTAAGATACATGAAGCCATATACTTAATCCATAAATTGCAGATTTTATTGGAAAAAGTCAACTTTGCTAATGCATAAACTTAGGAGGCTTAAAAAAAATGAACACTGTATTGAGGAACAATTTTATGTCTAAAGTAAAATAATTCTGAGTAGAACTTAATTGAATTTGATGTAATAGCATGTATAAACTTTTGTAGAGGAATTGTATAGTGTTTACTATTAAATGGATTGATGTGTAAGTATGTAATATGCATAAGTAATCTAATTTTCAAAGACTGCAAACAAACCTTAACAGAAAGTAAGTTATTGGCATTTTAAAATATCTAAGTGATTTAATTAAGTAGTCAAGAGCTTTTGTTAGTTTCTGGACATAGGTGTTTCATACTTCAGATCAGGAATTTTGTGTGTAATTAGTCATGGAATTTAATGTGCATTTTTCATATCAGACTGACAATGACTTCAAAGAGACAGCAGTACTGCAAAGGAGCAAGAAAAGAAGGCCAAAGTTGACACACACAGAGGCAAAACAGTGTAGGAAAAATCAACACGTTTTGCAAAATCAATCATTGAAAATGTGTCAGTGTTCAGGAGACTGTCTTTAATTTGCAATCCAAGTGTAAAAGAGTATTTAAATATGAGAGGCAGTATTATTGAGCCCAGCATGCCTGCTACCACTTGTTTGACTAGCTCAGAATAGAACACTGAGAGGCAAGAGCTCAAAGTTAAATGAACATTTATACATTTAAAAATCAAATGAAAGATTCAGAGTATATTCATGAATTAAGTTTTTTTTTTTCCCCTGCAAACCTAAATTTAATCAGCTGGAATTACTTTTAAAGTGTTATTCTATTTAACTTTTGGGAATGATGAATTTGCCTTTTAATAGGGATGCTGTATTTTATCATGAAGATGAAACAAACTGTCTTTTGTTAATTATTCCTAAGAGACACTGGCCATTTTTCTCTCCTAAGCTAAGAGTGGAGTAAAGGCAGCTTCCCGCAAATTCATTTCAAGCAAGAGCAATTGGAAGCTGCAACATGTGTGAAAGAGACTCATGAAGAGCATAGCTTCCATTATAGGTGTTCCGAGTTCCACCTAATGAAATTCTTAGTGATAATGTTACCAAAGCCTCACTGAGGAGGCCATGAACAGAGAATAGGAAGAAGTGAATTTGAATGGAAATTGGCCAGTAAAGAATAGCAGATATGTCATTTGTCTGGCATCAGAAAGCTGTTAAATAATGGTTTTTGATTTTTTTTTAAGAAAATCATCATCATCATTATTTGCTGAAATCTTTCACTGTGCGTTAAGCTCTGTGTTGAATGCTATGTATGCATTATTTCATTTTTGTCCTCCCAACTTAATATAATATTTGAGACCCAGAGAGGTTAAATAATTTGCCACTGTGTCAGCTTTTAAAATTGTCTCCAGGTACATTTGAACTCAGATCTTTTTGCTCTACTGATTGATTTTCTTTGTCAAAGAACACTTTGAATTTATTACTTGTTAAAAGAAATAGTAGCAAATGACTTGATGATATGTTCATAATTTCTAAAATTATAGTGAAATATCTAATTGATAGTATTGGCAGCTAATTTAAGAATCTGTTAGTGATGATGCTCATAATGGTGTCATTTTCTTTCAGATTGACAACTCGAGGTGTAGAGCATCAGTGATATGTTTTTAATATTAAGTTCACAAAAATCTGTGAAAAACATCTGATATTTATAGTGAATCTAATTTTAAAGACTAGAAAAATACATTAAAATATGCCGTACTTTATTTCTAAACTTTATGGAAAAAATAAAAATAATGAAAAAATAATGAAACCAATGAGGAAATTTTGGTGGATTTTTCTGCTAATAAATGAGTTAGTTTGTTGTATAGGGAATTTGTGCATTTGTTTTGGGTCACAATTTCAATAGAAAGATTCTAGAAAAGCCTCTTAAATCCCTAGGTTATAATTTTAATAGCCATAGGGTAAAAATAGCTTTATTTTTTCCAATGCTGAATAGTCTTGAATATGTCAACCCCCACTCCAGTATAATAATTTAAGATATGATATTTCAAAGACTAGGTACTTTAAAGAGCTTAACAGAATACTTGGATAAATAAAAATTTGATAAAGAATATATTTATAGAATCTGTTAAGATACCAGAATACTGTATAAAATAACTATAGTTTTTGAAAATTAATTTTCTCAAGATATCACAAAATTGTATTGATTAATTATATACCTATGGTGATTTTTATTTTTAAAAAATAACTTGAACAGGCAAATTAGATGTTTGTAGAGAAGAGATATTTATGTGTTTGATTTTTTTTTTTTGGCTCGAATAGTTTTTTTGTTTTTTTTTTTTTTAGGAGGCCACATACAGCATTACTCAGGCCTTATGCCTGGCTCTGCACTCAGGGATCAATCCTTGTGGGACAATATGGGGTGCCAGTGACCAAATCCCAGGTCATCCACATGCAAGGCCCTACTCTCTGTACTATTGCTCTGGCCACCTTTTTTTACTTTTTTCTATTAAAATATCAAGGAAAATAATAAACTAAATATTACATTAAAATTTATGTTTTAAACACTGTCAGGTTATTAAATTTGGAATATGAAAAAAGCTATCCATTATTCTTGATTTCATTTTTATTAAATTCTTGAATTGTACCTAGATCTTCAGTGTCAGATGTGAGTTTTATACATGGGTTCTGTAAACCTATCTTACGTAGTATTAGAAGAATGTAGAAGAAAAGGTAGCTAAAAATATATATATATATTATATTTAATGGACAAATGTAATAACATTTGTGTGATGAGGAAGGGGATGAAAAACTCTGCATATCAGAATTTCCAGCAGAGAGTCTCTTGCCCGCATACCTGGCTGTCTTCTCCGGGGCCCCTCAGAGGGGATGGGCTCCAGCTTCCTTCCCCACCCCAAGCAGAGCTCCCGGCGGCCAAGACCACTGGAACCTAGCTGCAGCCATGCTGGAGGCTCCTCTCTACATGTTCGGACAGGTCTCATGCATGAAGGTACCAGCAGAGGAACCCAGGTGTGTGTAATCCCATCAACATCAACGGTCAACATCCAGAGACTTAAAAGCAAGCTCTCAGAAGCGCGTGGCTGGCTGCAAGCGGCCGAGCGATATCTTTAGCCTGCTTCTCCCTTCGGGAGAAACTGGCAGTCTTCTGAGAGTTTCCTGCCCACATGGGACAGCCTTGCAAGCTTCCCATGGTGTATTCATATGCAAAATCCAGTAACAAGCTGGATCTCATTCCCATGACCCTGAAGAGCCCCCAGTGCAACATCGTTGGGAGGGCCAAGTCCAGATGGACTTCTAAGATCTCAGGGAAAGGACAAAATGAGATGTTACTGAGCCCGCCCGAGAAATCGGTGTTTAACGGGCTATCGTGATTGTGATCGTGATCAGAATTTCCACTTCACCAGAAAGTTTTTGAACAAGTAAAAGTATTTAAAAATGTAACTAGTTTAATATAAATTGACCAGATTATGGAATCTCTCCTTTATGTTATGGAAGGACTTTTGCATTATGCTGACCTTGAGAACCCGAGATCCTAAAAGATGGTTAGATTTACTAAAACATGATAAAAGTTAATAAAAAAGAAATTGACCAAGTGGTACAAATTTTGTATTGTCAAGGAACAAGCGAATCTGAGAAAAATGACAAAGATCAAGAAGGAAAAATAATGCTTAAGTTATCTTTATGTAATATCTGTGCATAATAAGAATATTACGTGAAGAAGTAAACACTGGAAAATAGAGATAGTTTTGCATGATGTTAGAAATATTTACCTTATTTGAAACCTAATTTTAGCAAAAGCATTAATAATGTTTCAGCAAGTGAAAGCGGGGCTACATTTTTTCCACAGTATGTTTTTTGTTTGTTTGGATTTTGGGCCCATTTGTAGGTTTTTAAATTTCACTGTATTACTGTCACTGTCATCCCGTTGCTCATCGACTTGCTCAAGCGGGCACTAGTAACATCTCCATTGTGAGACTTGTTACTGTCTTTGGCATATCCACTATGCCAGGGGTAGCTTGCCAGGCTCTGCTGTGCGGGCGAGACACTCTTGGTAGCTTGCCGGGCTCTCCGAGAGGGGCGGAGGAATTGAACACCGGTCGGCCACGTGAAAGGCGAACGCCCTACCCACTGTGCTCTTGCTCCAGCTACATACAGGTTAATACTTTTATAAAATGAGGAAAAGGAGCAACCATTTGTTTATTTTAAAATCAGAACACACTGTTTTTGACCAGTATTTTGTGGATATCCAATTGGTGATTCTCTAAACTGACAACCTTTAAAGTTTCTTCTAGTCTGTGGAAGATAGTGATGTCTTTAAGTCTTGAATGAATTAAAGTGTCTTATATGTGATACTATTTTTAATAAGACTGTTAAATCTGAAGAGAGAAACAAATTTAAGAAGTTTCAAGAAAGCAACAAGTTTCATCTAAATGCTAGAATTCTTTCAAGAACACAACAGGCCGATACATGATCATTTAGTGCCAATGATATAGAACAAAACTTTTCATCTCTTTTCAAAATTGTTTCACTTCAAAATATTTGACATATAGTTGTCAAAATAGTTAAAACTTCAGTTTACTTAAGAAGTTCTGCTTGATGTCATTTCTGTTTAATATGTTTTCTGATTAATATGTTTTCAGGAGGTAATAATAAGGATTACTTTAGCCCTTATTTTACAGACAGAAAATAACCAAGAAAAATGTAACTACCCTTTAAATATATTATCTGCCCAAATTTGTTGGTTTTTGTTTTTGTTTGTTTGTTTTGGGTCATGCTTAACTGTGCTTGGTACTTATTCCTGGCTTTGCACTTAGGGATCACTCCTGGCAGGATTCAGGGGAACCACTGAGGTACTGGGAACCAAAGCTCAGGTCAGCCACATGCAAGGCAAGCACCCTATCTGCAGTGCTATCTCTCTGGTGGGAATGGACTATCTTTTTTAAGAAATAGAAGGAAACATTTGAAGTTTTAGGAAATCTGAAATAGTCTCATGAAAGATTACTATAAATATAAAATATTTGGAATTATGTAATTGAAAAAAGATTTTTTTAAGATATACAAATGTTAAAATGTAAAAAGATTTTATGATAGAAGATAAAAGTGATTTTCAGTAGTTAGAATTTTTGAGAACTGTAAGGTATGAACTAATTTTATATTCACATGTCTAATGTACATTTATGAATGATAGTTAGCAATGATAGGGTTTAACATTTAAAATTCATTACATATCAACCCTTTTAGCACATTCAGAATGTTTTTACTTGATGATAAAACATCTGTATTAATGATATCATTGTTTAGGATTTTTGAGAATGAAGAATATTGAAATGTATAGTGCATTATAACAGAAAATGAAATATGTAGAATGTACCAAAAGCAGTAAGTTATTTGTGGAGAGAAAAGTAGGATGACAATATTACAAATATGAGAGTGGAACTACAATACAAATGCCAGTTACTATATAATATAAAACAACCTGGAATCTTCTGAATATCATTAACAAAAATATCATAATTACAAGAAAAGAATAAATTTCTGACATAATGAACGATAGAATTTTTATGTACATGTAAATACGCCAAATACAGTAACAATGATGGGTCTCATTCTCCTGACCCTGAAAGAGCCTCTAATGCAGCACCGTTGAGAAGGATGAGTAAAGAGAGGCTGCTAAAATGTGAGGGCTAGGATGAATGGAGACGTTACTGGGCCTGTTTGTGCAAATCAATGATCAGTGGGGTAATAGTGATAGTGATAGTGATGTAAATATGGGACCAATAACTAGTTTTTGTTTGTTGTTAATGTTAAAGTTTAATAGTAGAACTTAAGAAAAATAAGGGTGCTATACAATGGTAAAAAAAGGTTAATCAACTGGTCAAATACAATAGTAGAATTTAAAATGACTACAGTGTCATTGTTTATTTCTATGCTTAGCAAGAGAGGAAATCTATCAGACATCTATTAACACATTATTATAAAAGGAGTTATAATTGGAGATGCTGTAAGTGAATTCAAAGTAAGACAGATCAACAGAGTCCAGGTATCCAGGCAAATCTAGATTTGTAGGCTCCCGTTCCATGGCTTAGCTGAGCATTTATGACTTGATTTGTTTAATATGTTATGCCTCCAAGAAGCACAGCCATTACTAAAGTGATTAAAGATAAATTATGATAAATAAACTACAAAGATGAATATGCAATTAATCACTGTATCACTGTATCACGGTCATCTTGTTCTTCATCAATTTGCTGGAGCGGGAGCCTTAATGTTTCTGTTTGTCCCTGTTGTGTGCTAGTATAGCCCAATGGTGTACTGGGGGCTCTTTCAGGATCAGGGGAATGAGGACTGCCATTGTTATTGTTTTTGGCACATCAAGTATGCCACAGGTAGCTTGCCAGGCTCTGCCGTGCAAACGGGTTACTCTAGGTAGTTTGCCTGGATCTTCGAGAGGGACGGATGCTTTTGGGGCGGCCTCTAATCACCTTTACAGGTGTGCCCAGTCTACTGAAAGTAAGCTTTTGGTCGACTGGCATGTTGTAATGATCTGACAAACATGCACCTACCTGAGTCTCTGGGCAGCACCTGGGACATCTGCGGCCTCAGGTTGATCTCCTTGAGGTTGATGGAGTGCGCCCAGAGGTTGTTGAGCAGCTGGCAGAGCAGAACCCTTCTCGGAGGGTCTGTGCCATGCAATTAATAAGAAATAATTTATGTTAAGATGGGATTTAATAGTCTTTTAAAGCCTACTTTCTTAAACTGTGAGACACTGCTCCATATGGGGTTGCTTATGGGACTCTTGTAAAAGTAAATGTGGGGTCATTTTTATTTGAAAACATTTAATTCTACATACCTCTTCTATATTGTATATACACCTGAGGTTGCATACAGATTTCTCAAGTAAAAAGTGCTGAACTTTTTACAAAATTATTTGCAATAACAAACGCCTGTTACTGAGAATAAGGAACCCTCCTTACTTGTCTTGCCCAACATTATAGATTTTTAATTGTAGACCTTGACAGTTTTTTTCTGTTTTCAGTCTCTTAGATTTCTGTTTTTTATCTTTATATCCTTATTTCATTTCTTTGAGTTTAGTTTACTCTTTTGTTTTATAATTTCTTTAGACAGAAACTTTCTTACTTGAACTCTCCTTTGTAATATATATGTTTGGAGTACCCTATACTTTGATATGTTTTATATATATTAATCTATGTAGTATATCCTTATTCATTGGAGAAAATAAACTAGACCATGTTATATATTTTCTTCAACTATTACATCAACAGAAGAGATTGAAAGTCCCCACACCATATTGCAATTTTTACTAAACTTTAAGATTTATTTGATCTGAAGAGAAGTTTCCTCCCTCCCTCTCTCCTTTCTTCTCTTTCCTTTCTTTCTTCTGGGGTTCTCAGGGCTTACTTCTGGCTTTGCGTTCAGGGATCACTCCTGGAAAGGCTTGGGGGATCAAACCTGGTGTCAGGGATTGAAGTGTGCAAGACAACTGCCCTATCTGCTGTATTATCTCTTTGGCCCCATGAGATTTATTTTTTTAATTTATTTTTTAAATTTTTGCTTTTTGGGTCACACCCGGTGATGCACCGGGATCCCTCCTGGCTCTGTACTCAGGAATCACCCCTAGAGGTGCTCAGGGGTCCATATGGGATGCTGGGAATCGAACCTGGGTTGGCTGCATGCAAGGCAAATGCCCTACCCGCTGTGCTATCTCTCCAGCCCCAAGATTTATTTTGAGTTTCATTATGGTGGATGTTCTCCCTCCCTTCCTCTGTGTGTGTCTCTGTTTCTGTCTCTGTCTCTGTCTGTCTGTTTGTCTCTGTCTCTGTCTCTCACTCTCTCTCATCCTCTCTCTCCCCTACTATTCCTTTTCTTCCCCCTTCACTCTTCTTTTTCTTCCCTTTTTCTCTTTCCTTCTTCACCATCCCTTTTATTCTTCCTTTTTGATTTTCCAAATAATTGGAATCTCCTTTACCCATTGATACATTAATATCCCATGTATCACCAGCAATTAAATTCTTGCCTGTTAATTTCTCCCAGTTCCTTTTCAGTTTGTTCTCTGTAATTTGATGCAATGATCTGTTCAGAATAACCATCAAATTATGCTGTTCCTATTCTCTACACTTCAAGTTTTAAGAACCTTTCATTAGAAGAGGTTATTAACTAGAGTTGCATCTAGTCCTTTTACACTTTTTTAATTATCCTTACTTAGGTATTCTCTTTCATATAATTTAAATTAGATAATCTTATGTTACATCTACCTCTCCCTTAAACATTTACTGTAATTAAGTTTTAAGCTTGCATGTGAGAATTTGATGAATGTCAGATTTCTCTAATAGAGAATACAAGCAGGTACTATGTCTGTGTTCTATTATTTAATTTTACTAGTTAGACTTTGACTTGGCTTACAATAGAAAATAAAAATTTGTTTTATTAATTGATCACTGTAAAGAGATGCCCATGTTTGCTAGGACAATTGATTTATTTAACATCTATCTTGAATAGTTTTCTACTCAATTAATTTTGAATTTAGGTCTTCCCATATAATCTGACTTGGAAGATAGAATTTTTGTAATTATTGAATGACAGTTGTGGGGAGATTTCACATTATATATCAACAAGTTATACTGATGTGATAACACAAATAAGATAGGAAAAGATAGGAAAAGAAGTGGTACAATTGGATTGGAGGGGTCTAAAATGATAGTACAGCAGGTAGGGTCCTTGCCTTGCAGACAACTGACCTGGTTTTGATTATGATCCTGGCACCCCATGTGGGTCCCTGAGCCCTGGCAGGAATAATCCCTGAGCACAGAGAAGGAGTAAACCCTGAGTGATGGGTGTGGCTCAAAAACAAAGAGAGAGAGAGAGAGAGAGAGCGAGCATATGGTTGGGCCAATTGGGTTCTTTTATTCTTAGTGGCATTGTATGTTACTTTTCTAGTTAAATTCCCATTTTCCTTTTATACTCTTACCCCTTTCCTTTTCGCACTCTACCTTGGTAAGCGAAGATTGTTGCATAGAGTTTGATGTGATGCAAGATTACGGCAGTGATATTTCTTCTCCCACCTTTGGCACCATCATATTACTAAATCGTTTGCTATAGGGCCAGGAAAAAATGTCTCTTCTAACCCTTTCTCCTACAGAGAACTACCCCAATTTTGTATTCTATTCAATATTATCTGTTCCTCTTTTGCTTTCTTTTAAGCATAATCCTCACTGATACTTAAACATAGTACTTGGCAGTCCCCAACCTATTGATAAATAAATATTGGTTATTTGAATGAATGAAAAAATGTTGTAGAATGAATGGGTGAATGTCAAAATACCTTCATACTACAGATGAATATTTATGTCATATTCTTTCATCATATTTGAATGCAATAAGAATTTTTTAAATAGGAACTCTTACAATACTTGGTCCAGTAGTTTGGACTTGTTGATTCTATGCTCAGATTTGAGGACGCAATGGTGTTTCAACCTGGCAGTAACTGGGGAAGTGTGTGGTGACAGAATTGGAACCCAGGGAATGACACATGCAAGGAATACACTTCATGGTTTTGAACTATTACCTTGTTCCCCAAACTATCATCTTTTAACAATTTAATAATGTAGAAGAAATGATTGATTTTATCTTATAAATGCCTAAACATGGGACTCTTCAAAAATTAGATCACTGTATCTAAAATATCTATGGCAAATAAAATGAAGATAACTTAAAATTGAAGTTAGCTTTTATTACATTATGAGATATACATTTTAATGTAAAAATAAATTGCTAGGCTGAGAAGACAATTTAGACTTTGATATTATTTGAACTTTATTTTAGGATTTTGCAATGTAAAATAGTTTAGAACTCTAAAAATGGAACCATTTCATTTCTATATTATCATAGATTTTAATTTAGAAAAATTGAATTAGTAAAATACATTATAAATTTTGTTGTGTTGAATGCTATATATCTAGAAAATACTTTCTCTACTTTTGAATTTATGTAATTAATATCATCTGTTGGTTTCCATGTTTTAATATGGTTTATAGTAAAGTGTGGGCTGTAGTGTCAGACAGATTTGAGATTTTTTCCTCAATATGTTACAATTTAGTGAGAAAATTACTCAACTACTCAATTCCTAGTAGAATCTTAAGTAAAGTGGAGACGATACCGAACATAAGAAGTTATTGGGAGAATATAATAAACTAGATATAAAAAGTACTAAGCACTATTGAAGCTATAATAGCTATGTAGTAATTGAAAACTATTTTTTCCCATGTGTTTTGTTCTGCAGCTTTCCCTACAAATAAACCAGATAAAGATGCAAAACATGTCATAAAAGTGGTATGTATTGATCTCAAATTTGATTTCCATATATTTTATCTTTTCTTCCTTATTTTTGCAATATTTCTTCTAAGTTTTAATATTTTAAATAAACCTATTTGGTATTGATACCTACCATCCTTTTATCTTTTCTAGCTAGTTATCTCTTGGACTCCTTATCTGACTTCCATCTTCCTTACTCTATATTGTAAGATCTTTAAAGGCAGAGTTGAGGTCTTACATTTCTTAATATTTCCTGTGCCTAAGTGAACATAATGCTTAAGTGAATTAAATACAGAATACACTTAGTGAAGTTATTGTGTGTGACTGAAACACTAGAGTTTGCAGTGTTTCCACTCTGGTGC
Organism: Sorex araneus; assembly: GCF_027595985.1. Taxonomy (NCBI): domain Eukaryota; kingdom Metazoa; phylum Chordata; class Mammalia; order Eulipotyphla; family Soricidae; genus Sorex; species Sorex araneus. The sequence continues at coordinate 321,151,164 of NC_073313.1, forward strand.
TCATATTGCTACATATGTCATGTGTGTTTGCAATTCTCATTGCTTTTTGTATGTTCTTTCCAAAAGAAAACTTTTTCATGTGTTAAACTTTGTAGACATGGTATTATACATTGAAATTTTAATGAGGTTCTTCAAGTTTATTTAGTGCTGAGATTCTAAGTGGAAATATGGTACCTGTGTTTATAAACAATGATTCAAGTACTATTGTGTTTATTTGTACTAATATTTTCACAGTTGAATAACTAATTGTATCTTTAATGTAAATTTTCTTAGTAAATAATGGAATTTAATTATTTTATAGGAATATCAAGAAAATGGTCCATTATTTTCAGAACTTAAATTTTATCAAAGAGCTGCAAAAAAAGAGTGTAGTAAGTACAATTAGTAAACCAAACTACTTCTGTATATGTATATGTGCTTCCTAAAGTGAGTGTTGTTATGTTTCTCTTGAATGTCAGGAAAAAACTTTTTTTTTTCTTTTTGGGTTACACCCGGCATTGCAGAAGGGTTACTCCCGGCTTTCCACTCAGGAATTACTCCTGGTGGTGCTTGGGGGACCATATGGGATGCCAGGGATCGAATGGGGTCGGCCGCGTGCAAGGCAAACACTCTACCCGCTATCGCTCTGGCCCCAGGAAAAAACTCTTTAATTAGAAATTTTATTACAAAATGATAATTAACTCTGATAACATCAGAATAAGACAGAATAAGACAACCTTGATTTTGCATTTTTAATACATTATATATTTTAAGTCAGAGTTGTTTCTTTTACTTTATAAAAGTAAGCTCCATGACTTTTCTAAATTCAAAAGATGAAATGCTTTCTTTTATAAAAACCATCTGGATAGATAAGATGTATCACTGTCATCCTGTTATTCATCAATTTACTCGAGCGGGCGCCAGTAACGTCTCCATTCATCCCAGCCCTGAGATTTTAGCAGCCTCTCCTTACTGGTCTTTCCTAATGTTGTCATTTTGGAGGCTCTTTCAGGATCAAGGGAATGAGACCCATTATTGTTACTGTTTTTAGCATATCAATACGCCATGGGTAGCTTGCCAGGCTCTGCCTAGATAAGATGTAAGGAAAAGACATTAAAATGGGCAGTAGCTGTAAAAATAAAAGAAGTGATCATACAATGGATTGAGTAAAATATATAAAAGTGATTAAACATTCGGACTAATTAGAAAGTAAAATTAAAATGTTAAAAAATTGAATGTTGGGGAATTGAAGCTATAAGAGGTAATCTAATAAGAGGTAAGACTTATTAGTAAGACAATCTGAATGTGAAATGAATATGAACAGAGTCAAGGAAGGATAAAAATATTTTATAAATACTATATGTGTGAATGGACAACATAAAGGATATTGATATGAGTAATGGCTATCACGTTCAAGGTCCTTTACGGTCAGGAGAAAGAATGATGTCTAGACTCAATAATAAACTGTATTTTCCTAAATCAAACCATCTAAACATTGACTATGGTCTTTATGTTTCAACTATGTCATAGTAGCAAATAGAATCCATTGAACTTTATTATTTATCAGTTGGGTTGTCTTAAACATTAAACATATATGGTAGAAAAGTGAAAAATTAAAAAAAAAAGAAAAGTGAAAAACTAAATAAGCTACCTGATAATTTAAGTACATTTGATGTTTTAAATGAAATTTAGTAAAAAGTTTCACATAACAATTTCAGAATAAAATGGTCTTTATGTCTGATTTCTATTTTTTTAATACTATGACTTTAGATTTTTAATAGGGAAAAAAAAGACACTTCCTTACTGATTGTTTGGTAGTATATGGTTAGTTAAAAACTTAACAAGCATACAAATGAATAATTCTTTTTTCATGAATAGAAACATTCTGTGCATTTTATGAGATTGTGATAATCTGTTTATAGTTTATTTAATTTTAAAATTTCTGGATATATATTTGTATTACATATAGTATATTTTTATATAGTTTTATATAGTTTAAAGCTATTCCAGTTTATCTTTTAAATTTTCTAGAAAGCTCCAATTTTGATTGAGGTTATTAGCTCAATAAGGAAGTATCTCTGGGAAAGTGGAAAGTATTTTTCTAAAATATATAATGTTTTACTTGTCAAATTTATCTTTGCAGTGAAAAGATGGATAGAACTGAAACAACTTGATTATTTAGGAATTCCTTTATTTTATGGATCTGGTATTACTGAATTTAAGGGAAGAAGGTAAAGTGGAATTATTATATGAAATATGTCCTATGACTATTATTTATGTGGTCTTTTGGGTATATGTTGACATATTACAAATTACCTTAAACATAAGTGTTGTAAAATACCTTGAAAATTGCCGGTTTTCATGCATCAGGAATCTATAATTAATTTATTGAGTTCTATGTCAGGACTTCTCCTGAAGTCCTGATATAGTCTGCGTTTGTGTCTGTGGGGCTAAAGTTATGCCAGGATTTAACTGGGGAAGTCACTCATGTGGCTTTTGGCATACCCAATACAATAATATACTTCTAAATTCACTCATGTGATTGTCAGCAGGTTTCACATCCTTATCAGGTGAGTCTTTCCATAGACAAGATGAATGTTGAAAGACATGGTGGTTTGTTTCCTCTAGAGGAAAAAGTGTTGGTAGCATGAGGGTTGTGGGGATAGGAGGGAGATGGGGAAGGCAGGGAGAATAAAAACACATACCTGCATTCAGGATCCAGTCTTATATTTTAAATCAGAATTAGTATCCCCATCTTTTTATTGTACTCTTATCTAGAAGTCTTTAAAGAGGAGAGGATTTACTAAGCTCTCTCCTGAGGAGAAGCACAACATGGGATAACATTGGTTTGCCCTTCCTCCCTGGCCTCTGGGAGCTTGTGCTTGTTGATTGCCCCCAAACCTGTCCATTATCTTTGTCTCCTGGTCAGACTCTGACTTATAAATATTGTCTTTCTCTTCTCTTTAATGTCCTTTGCATGGTTAGTTATTTCAGAGCAATTACTTTTTGGATGGATACAGGAAGACATTTAAAAAGACAAAACTGTGGCTTGGGAGTTGATTGACTCCAGATAATAGTACCTCCAGGAAATCTGCTCTTGACTTAAGCCTCAGTTGCCCTTACTTCCTAGATCCCCCAAAAGCAGGGTCCTGATGAGGGACTTGGATGGACCCAGGGCAAGTGGTGAGCTAACTACCCTGGCATTGAAATGGGCCTGGCCAAAGTGCTACAGTGCTTAACTATAAGATAAGGGCTTGGTCATGGACAAATTCTGCCATGTCCAAAAGTAATAACTAGATTTGGACCCTGCTGGGGTTAGGATTGATTGATCCAGCCTGAGCACTGTAGTCTGAATCTGTGCTGAGATATTCCCCAGGAGAGTCACCCTACAACCCTGAAAGTGTTTATTACTGTGTCCATATAGAATGGTAAATATTAGGAAGGAGAATTAAAGATGGCAATCACATTGCAGGTCTAAGGAGAGGAGAAACACACCTCAAGGGCTGTTGTGCTCTTGTGGGCTGCAGGTGGTCACCAAGACTGAAAAACATTTTGATTGCACTTCCCGTGGGGAGGCGTCATTGGGGTAGTGTGAGAGAGAAGAGAAAAAAAGAGGCTGCGGGGAGAAAGCGGGGATGGGCCAAAACACACAGAGACGAAGAGGACAGGACAAGAGAGAAGGAGACACAGAGAGAGACAGTAGACAGGAGTAGATTGAGTGAGACAGAGAGCCGAGAAAGACTGAGGGAACAGACGGAGATGGAGAGAAGAGACACAGAGTTAGAGGAGAAGGTTGCGCGTTAGAGAGAAGGCTGAGAGTGGCTGGGGAGATTGGAGAGGAGTCAAGTAGAGTGTTGTAGAGCGAGTTAGAGAGAGGGTTGGAGAGGAGTTTTCACAGTCCACGTGAGGAAATTTCACATAAAACAATGACTTTCTACAACTTTTTAAAGCTACCAAATATGGCTAGTTATTACATATAAATCAGTTTGTTAGTTATCTATTTTGTCTCTTCAATAACCTTTTAAAGCTAGATGATTTATTTTGTAGGTAAGAAAATTGACTCCCAGGTCAATATTTTTGCATATGTTCTTTAAATGTTACAAATGAAAAGAAAACATGTAAATTATAGACTATTGGAAAAAGTGTGTTGAAGGAAAGTACATCTAGAAAAGGCCAAATTTTTAAAAAACAAAGTCAAAACTAAATTGTATGTGTATAGATAAGTAATTGTGGCTGGTGTATGTATGTGAGAGAAGTGGCAAACAAGAAAAGCAAGTGATGCATTAAAAAACATACATGTTAAAATGTATAAAGTATATATAATTTTAAAAGCTCAATAAATACACAAATGTGAAATTGTATGGACAATGATTTGTTTAATATCAAAAGATGAGAAAGATGATGGGATAAAGATAAATTAGTATCACAATTATTTAATGTAGACAGAGTACTTTTTTGTTATTAAAGACTCTTTGGCCCAACACTCTTTTCTACTGAAAACTAATTATAAAGTAAATATTGAGTAAAAGAATAGTAAGATTAATGTATATTCATTCAAAGGGTCAGATTGCATCATAAGTTGTTGTTAGGTTTGGAATATTTTTTCTTGATTCAAATTTGTTAATCATTTTATGCATTGCTATCTTAAGATCCTTTTGCTGTCTCTTATAGTTACAGATTTATGGTAATGGAAAGACTAGGAATAGATTTACAGAAGATTTCAGACCAGAATGGCACTTTTAAAAAGTCTACTGTCCTGCAGCTTGGTATTCGAATGGTAAGAAGAAATAACTGATTTTCACATGCTCCATTTTCACATTATTTACCTATTACAATATACAAATCTCTTCCCTTTTCTAATTATGAGAAAATGAAGGATTGTTACCCTAAAAATGTCAGTTATTGAAAATAGAGGCTATTTTCATGAAATTGATAACAGTGGGCTCTGTAAGTGACAGGATGTACTGTGTTTGGCACTACAAACTCCATTAGGCATTGGTTCTACAGTTTGATATTTTCCTCCCAGCATTTTTATATATCAAATCAAGCATGCATTATATAAGAAAAGTCTTTATCATTTATATTTTTTAGCAATGCAAACTATAGCAAAATACATTATTTTTTATACTAAACATGTGATGGTATGGGGGTGCTATAAAGTTTTTATAGTGAGTTTGGGATAGTGGCAATAATTAGTGTGGTAATGAATAATACATACTTTGCCAAATAACAGGCAATAAAATCTTAATAGCACCCATGCACATACTTGGTTTATACCACATATTTGTCTTATCTTGTTTGTGTTTCGTTTGCCTAAGTTCCATTTTATTTTTTCCATTTTAAGTAGAATAAAACTACTCATGCCAGGTTGGTATGTGGCAAATAGAACCAATTAATATTTTCATTCTTCCATTCATTCATCTAGTGAGCCATCAAATGTTTATTGAGCACACGGTATGAGTTATATACTCAAGGGCTTCAAAAATGAAGTTAAGGAGTATTGCATGGGGCAAAATGCTTTCCTCTGTGCCTTGGACTTGGTGTTTTATATTAAGGTTCTCCAAAGCTGATTTGTAATTACTGTTTGGTGAGGAATTTCAGAGTGGATTTTATGATTCTTTTGCAATAGATCTTTAACTTTGATTTTTTTTCTCTTTCTATGGTATGAATTGACTATTAGATTGTCAGGATCGTAGGCATTGTTCAACTTTTCTTTCTTTCCATTTGAAGTTGAATTAAAACATGAGGCTTGGGGATTAATTCATTCAGCTAAGATTCATTTCCCTAGGTTGAGTGGCCATTCCTTGTCATATTTTAGAATAAATACAGAATTGTGAAAAACCTTTGTCATTGTTATATAAATCCATATTCAGGATGTTCAAGATCATGAGTTCTACATAAACATTAATTTAACTGTATATTGTGTATTTCTTCTTACAGTTGGATGTACTGGAATATATACATGAAAATGAGTATGTTCATGGAGATATAAAAGCAGCAAATCTACTTTTGGGTTATAAAAACCCAGAACGGGTAAATACATTACTAAGCTCTTGCATGCAGTAAGTGTTTAATTAGACATTCAAAATTCTATTTTATAATCCAGAAAAATTTACAAATGAGGACTTAACCTAGTGACTTTTGTGATTTATTTTATATTATGTATCTGTATCTGATTAAATCTTTGCAATAAATTAACAATTAATTAGGATAAGGAAACTGAGAATCAGAGGTGTTAAATCATTTAAAAGACATAATTAAGAAGTGCCTGAGTAAGAATTTGAATTTTTGAGCAAATGTAAAGATTCATCAAAATCTAATGTAAGAGGTATATATTATTTAGCGGGAAATAAACAAAATTGTCACATTAGTTCATCTTTCTCTGTGTAAACAGTTAAGTTTAGAATAAGAAAGCATTTCTTAATGGTATCTTTTTATGATGCGGAAAAAATTCCATATGTTACTAAGCAGAATAGTAGCCCTTTGCTACATGTGACTATTCAGGCTTGAAATGTGGTAGTATACTCTCAAAAGCTGGTGAGGATGTGGAGCAAACGAAACTCATTGCTAGTGAGAATGCGTAGTTGGATAATCACTGAAAACTTATCTCCATAGAATGAGAAGCCATTATTAATATATTGTAAACCACAGAACTAATAATAAAAAAACCTTTATATCCATAGAAAAATCTATGAACATGTTTTTATAGCAACACTGTTCTTAAGTGCAAAAACTTGGAGACAACCAAGATATCCTGTAATGGGTGGATGGGTGGATAAATAAACTGTGGTACCTGTGGACAATGAAATTGTATTCACCTTAAAAACTGTCAAGCCATGCAAAGAAATAGAGAAATAGTAAATAAATATAAATAAGTGAAAAAATCTGATTTCAAAGGTTGCAGGTTTGGCTGCATGCAAGGCAGATCCCTTAAGGTCTGTGTTTTCTCTTGCCCCAAGAAAGAAAATTTCTAGTTAAAATTATTAGAGGATATAATACTAATAGAAAAATTTGATAAATTTCAAATAGAAGATGTATATATATAAAAATTTTCTTAAAGGCAAGTGAGAAACTGGGAAATGTATTTTTTTCTTTTGATTGTGCTTGTGATGTTTTATTGCCAGGTGAAATGTAAATTTAAAAAATTCAGTACAGTCAAATTGATCAACTTTTGTTTACTATGGATATTGAGTCACAGTTCATAACCATGGTTTTTGTGAGTTATATTAAGAGTTCATTTTTTACATTTTAATTTCATTTATTTTTAATGGACTGGAGCGATAGCACAGCGGGTAGGGCATTTGCCTTGCACGTGGTTGACCTGGGTTCGATTCCTCTATCTCGGAGAGTCCGGCAAGCTACCGAGAGTATCCCGTCCACACAACAGAACCTGGCAAGCTACCCATGGCTTATTCCATATGGCAAAAACAGTAACAACAAGTCTCACAATAGAGACATTACTGGTGCCTGCTCGAGCAAATCGATGAACAATGGGGCAACAGTGCTACAGTGCTAGTGTTATTTACAATATTTTGCATTACAGGAAAACAGAGCAAATTTCTGATTTCTAAATGGTTTTTCCCCACACTATTTATTTTTTGTTTGTTTTTTTAGGGCCACACCCCGCTGTGTTCAGGGATTACTCCCAGCTCTGAGCTCAGGAATTACTCCTGAAGGTACTTAAGAGATCATATGGTATGCCCATGATTGAACCTGGGTTGGCTACATGCAAAGCAAACAATACCTGATCTTCTGTACTATCTCTCTGGTTCCATTTTTTTTAAGTCTTTTCTTTATTGAGATATGGTGCCATATTTATCACAGTTTAAATTGCCACATGTATCTGAGTTTATTTCTATATTTCTTGATATACAAGAAATATTGGTTGGCCTGCTTACACTTTGATGCCATATTGTGTTAATTTCTGAGACTTGGTAATGTGTGTTAATATAGTTAAAAATTGTAGTTCCGGTAAACTTTGTCGCTTCTCTTTTTCAGTATTTTTTTTTACCTTTATATAAAAGTATATAAAATATATAGAAATATTTTTCTATGTATATTCTCTCTCTTGGGCTGGAGCGATAGCACAGTGGTTGGGCTTTCACCTTTCACTCGGCTGACCAGAGTTCGATTCCTTCGCCCCTCTCGGAGAGCCCGGCAAGCTACCGAGAGTATGGAGCCCGCAAGGCAGAGCCTGGCAAGCTACCTGTACCTATTGGATGTGCCAAAAACAGTAACAATAAGTCTCTCAATGAGAGACATTACTGGTGCCCGCTCGAACAAATCGATGAGCAACGGGATGACAGTGATACAGTGATATTCTCTTAGTGACATTTTTTTCTGTATTTTGTTGAGCATTATTTTAAAAAAAATACTGGGTATTTTCTTTAGGGAAAAACTGGAATCTTTATAATGCCAAACTATCCTAATGAATAGCAAGGAGTATTTTCCAATTTTATCAGCTTTACATTTGTGTCTTCTGGGAATATTTAGACCATTTCCCATAATTAGTTTTCCTTTTCATGAGGTGGGTGTGGGGGTCTCCCAAGTGGTGTTCAGGAAGCCTGGAAACATCTCCAAGTGATGGTAACCAGGCCCAAGCTGGAGGTTCAATGTGAGGGGCCAAGGATGTGGTGCTGCTTGGTCCTTGCTATGCCAGGCATTGCTTGAGCCACGCTGGCAGTGCATGGGGTCTCCAGCGCACAACTGGGATGCATGGGGGACCGTGACTGATGCACGGGGGATGCAAAGATGCATGGGGAACCAGAGATTGAATTTGGGTTGAAAGCAGGAAAAGGTTTCTCTCTCGGGACTCACACGTAGTTTTTCTATTTTATGCTTATTCCTGGGCTGGAGCGATAGCGCAGCAGGTAGAGCATTCACCTTGCACGAGACCAACCCGGTTCGATTGATTCCTCTCCCTCTCTCGGAGAGCCCCTCAAGCTACCGAGAGTATCTCGCCCACACCAGAGCCTGGCAAGCTACCCGCCAGGCTACCCGTGGCGTATTTGATATGCGAAAAACAGTAACAATGAGTCTCACATGGGGACATTACTGGTGCCTGCTAGAGCAAATCGATGAGTAATGGGATGCTTATTCCTAAGTATTAATCCATTCTAACTGATTTTGTCAGTTCAGTTTTTACCATATTATTTTCTTAGTGATTGTATATATGAAATTTGTTGATTTCTGTGACTTTTTAAATATCCTATTTACTGAATTTGATGTAATAATTTCCTAGATATTTCTTAGAAAACTCACATGTAATTAACAAATATACAGTTTTTCTTATTTTCCAGTTCTTATATTAACTGATTTGTTCAAACTGCATTGTCTAATATGCCTATTAAATAGCCAGCTGTTTTGGAATTAATTTTCATCATTACCTCCTCATCTTAGTGACAATCCCCCATTAAATGTGGTGTTAGCTTTGGGATTGTGGTGTTATTTACATGTATGAATTGTATGCAAATGTGTATTTGTTATATTCATGTTCATGAAATAACCATCAATTTCTATGTTTTTCTTGAACTTCATGAACTGAATATTTTGTCAAAGTGTTATATATTTTTCTTGAATATAATGTCTCTCTCAGACATATCTCAGTGCCTCTAATGTTGGATCATTATATCTCAATTTATTATGGTATATAGTTTCAATATAGTTTAAAATATGTTCACAAATATATAGCACTTTCGTATTGTTATTTGTAAGTAATGTTGGTCTGTAATTTTTATACTTAGTATTATGTTTGGTTCATGAAAAGAATTTGGAAGCTGTGTTAGTTGTTTTTTTTTTTTAGTGCTCTATAGTTATATTTTGGGTTTTGTATATAAAAGCACCTATTCTGCTGTTTTTTCATGAGGTAGTTTGCTTTAACTCTCTACATGAAATTGGTTGTCTAAGCTCATTCATCTCTAGCCAGATAACTATTCGAAGTTACCATTATGTCTAGTTTTTCACAAGTATTGATACTATGATCTGCATTGTTTGTCTCTTAGTTCTTCTACATTTTCTTCTACTTCAGGGATTGTTTTCCTCATTAATTTTTATTTAATTTTGTCTTATATTTTTATGCCTTGATAAAGGTGACTGATTAGGAATTTGTCTAATTTTTTTCCATCAAAAACTTAAATTTTGTATTAGATATAGACATGTTGGCCAACTATATATGTTTGATGTGTGTGTATATGTATATGTCTATATACATGTACATACATATATTATGTATTCTTTCCTATATTGTTACACTCTTGATTTGGTTTTATTACACTTTTTCAGTTCAATTTTTGGGGGTTGTTTGCTTTTTTTTATCGTTGAGTTTTGTTAGTGCTTTGTAGATCTTGGATTTTAGCTCTTTATCTAAAGTATTGTGTGCACATGTTTTCTCTCATCCAGGAGGGTGTCTTTTTATTTAGCTTAAATTACTTTTGGTGAGCAGTAATCCTTTAATTTAATGTAGTCTTCTCTTATTTTTTTTCTTTCCTTCTGTTATATCTCCATGTGCCTCGTTAATTTTTAAAAATATGCTTTTTATTATCTGTATTTTTAGAGGGTTACTTTGTTCTATGTATTATTTTTTAAATAAAAATTTTATATTTTAGGGTTGTTGTCTTACATGCCACTAACCCAGGTTTTATCCCTAGCACCACATATGGTCTCCTGAGCCCCATCGACAGTGTTCCCTAAACAGAGCCAGCAGAGCCAGGAATAAGCCCTGCTGGGTATTATCCCAAAACAAACAAATGAGTCTGTATTTTATAGATAATATTAGTCAATATGAGTATAGATAAGTAAACACACACTTTTTTTTGGGGGGGGTCACACCCGGCGATGCATAGGGGTTACTCCTGGCTTTACACTCAGGAATTACTCCTGGCAGTGCTCAGGGGACCAGATGGAAAGCTGGGAATCAAACCCAGGTCGGCTGCATGCAAGGCAAATGCCCTACCCGCTGTTCTATACTCCAGTACATACTCTTAAACCAACTATCTTTTTGAAATTCTGTTTAAAACCTCATTGACTTTGAAATTCACATGGTAATGTACAATAGATTGCTAGAAAGTTAGGTTTATGAGTGCTGATATAATATTTGGAAAATGAGTCTTATTATTGTCTTCACAGAAGTGATAGGTTGATTGGTGCTTTTGCCTTTGAGTTTTACCCATTTGACTCTATCTGCCGCGTCATTAGTGAATGTAGTTTGTACCTATCTGTTTTAGTGGTACAAATGCCTTCCTCATGTATGAATGACAACCCTTTTGTTGATAAGAAGCACAGTGTAAAAAAAACTTTTAAAAAAGATTTTTAATGTTCTAGTCATATCCTTGCTCTTTCATGAAGCTAATTCTTGAAGGTGTTGGTCTATACTGAGTTCCTTGTCTGAATTCCTTTAATTTCTGAGTTTTAAGCACATAAGCATATCGTACTTGTGTTGTTCTATGTTCTGAACGAGACTGAACTCCTTATAATATAGTAGCTGTACTCTCTCTCCCTTCCTTACTTTCGTCACAGCTACGAGGTTAGTATTGCTTTTGTAATAACTCTTCAAGAAATGCTTTATTGGCCTTCCAGGAAGTGAGGCCAATCTTGATAAAATATCTGTCATCTCACTTAGTGCCAGAAATACCTTGGTGATTCACCTGCTTGACACTACCAAGTTCCATGTGTTTTTGCCCCAAAGCTGCCTGTGAAATTGAAGAGGATAGCTCTCACTGGTAGAAGAGCAGTTCTTCATTTCAACATCTAAGTGATAAGTGGATTTAGGAAACCTGTGATTTTTAAGAACATTTGTTTGACTTCTGGGGGTTACGGTGAACTGAAAGTTATGAAACCATGGAATTCTAGCCTTCTGGAAATCATTTATCCTGTGTATGTTTTAGCTCTGTAATCTGTAAAATGTAAGCCTTAAATTAGTAATCTCAAAAGTTATTTCTAACTCTAAAAATCTGTTAGAAAACTTTATTTCCAAATACCTAATTCTCTTTGACCAAGTAGCATCTTTAAAAAAAACAAAAAGCTCTAATCTCCAGTTTATTTGATTAAAAATGTAGCAGTACAGTGTATCTGTCAAAGAACTTCTCTAAAGGCAGAGACAGTTAAACCAAAGCAGCAGAGAGTTCACAGATGTAGCCCCATAGCTAGGGACAGGGATTCTGGGGAGGGTACCTCACACCGCACCCTACCCTCTCAGCTCTTTGGAAACTCATTCTGATGTTGGGGCAAAGTAGTATTTCTTATGTTTTCAAAGTTTCTTGCTTTTGGTTACATACCTAAAAGTTTAAACAGGGAAAAAAAAATGATCTGGGAGCAATTTGTGACACCTCTCTCTGGTAGCAAAAATACTTGCATTCAGACTCTCTGGGATATCCATAGGGTGAGGTCATAAGCTTCATTAAAGCTCCTTGTTCACTGTTTACTAGAGAGAATTCTAACGTAATCCATTTATCAATCACAGTTACTTGTAAGAGGGAGTGTGAATTTGTATAAGAATTTTGTATGGTATGTGCAAATGATGTAGTTACTATTTGAAGCATTTCCTTCAATGAAAAAATGTAGGTGTAATTAGTCCTATAACATGCCTCTCTATTTAACTATTTCCCAGTAGTATGTCTAGTTTGATGATGGCATAGTATTTCTAGATGTAAAAGAACCAAGATTGAAGTGTTTTGGTTCATCTTGATAAGCTTATACTATAGATTAATCCATGTATATTTGTATTCCCTTTTCATATACCATAACATGCACATTTACTCCTTCTTCCTAGTGATGTGGTGCTGTGTATTTTCAGTTTAATAGATTTTGAAAGTTCTTCATATTTTTAGTTCCTAAACTTCTAAAATTAATATTTTATGAGTAACACTTTTACTGAATTGTTTGTCTTAATCTAATTTACTTATGTGAGTATTTGAGGGTTTAATAGCTTGTATGTGTATCTGGTCTTTATAGATTAGTTCTCCAGACTTACTGTTTTGAGATTCTTTCAGTTGACTTGTCATGTAAAAATAGTCAGTACCAACTTTCATTTCCATCTGTATTCTGTATACAGGGATCACTCCTTTCAGGGTTTGGGGAACTGTATTCAGTGCCTGGGAACAAACTTGGGTTGGCTGCATGCAAGGCAAGCACCCTATATGCAGTACTATCTTCCTAGTTCTGTAGCTGTCATTCTATAATGTGTTAGTACTATTATGTTTTTTATTTTACTCCACTTTAATAAATAAATTTGAAATTATACATGTAATTTATGTTATATATACTTAATAGTGTTATGTTATGAAAATTTATTATTAATGTTGGTTTATTTAAAAGCCTGATTTAAAAATCAGATTAGATGCTTGTAAAATGGAAAACGATTATAAAATGCTGTGCAAATACGCTAGCTATCAGAATATGGACTTTTCTGTTGCTGAAGCAACAGGTAGGTTTGCTTTGCACACAGCTGACCTGGGTTCAATCCTCAGCATCCCATATGGTCCCCTGAGCACCACTAGGGGTAATTCCTGAGTGCAGAGCCAGGAGTAACCCCTGAGCATTGCTGGGTGTGACCCAAAAAGTGAGAAAAAAAAAAAGAATATCGACTTCTGATTGTAGTGTGGTGGCAGGTGTAACATATTAAAGAAAACACAATAATAATAACAAATATAATTTATAAACAATAATAATTTTATATTTAAAACTATGAAACTTAGTTCCCAGTGCTGAGGTTTTTAAGACAGTTTGGAACTTGTTGAATATATATTTTTTTCTCTTAAAGGATATGTTGGTTAGCTCTTCTTATTGAAAACTTCTTCAAACATTCCAAAAAATTATGGTAGAATATTATGAGAACTCCTTATACCTTTCATTTAAAATTAACATTCTGAAACTTGATTTTATCCTTTTTAAGTGGAATGACAGAAATAAATGATAAATTATCATGATTTTTTTTTCCTCTCTAACTGCTTAAATGTTTGCCCGCTTCTCCCCTCAACTCCCAACTCAGTATTTTCTCCCAAGTTGCAACTGGTTCCCCACTCACAGGGCTGTCATGGTCTGTAAATTTGGTCTTCTATTATCTGGGAGATGTGTCTTCTCATATAGAGCAGAGAGGAAACCACATAATAAATACTCTACATCTTCCCCTATCCTGCCAAAAAAAAAAAAAGGGGGGATAGATCACCATATTATCACAGTTAACAAAAGTTAACCATTTCTTAATAGTGTGTAATTTCATTTTTTTTTTGCATTTTAAATTTATTTCTGTACCATATTCTAAATCATCGGCAGGGATGGGGGTGAGAATAGTGGTATCATTAATGCAACTTGAGTTCTCTTTTCCTTGTTTTTTCTTTTTTTATTGTAGTTCACCTCTATGCCACATTTCTTTTTTCTGTAAATCAAGTAGCCTGTCAGTTTTTTTCTATTTGGTTCCTTTTAGTGGGCTGTAGTTTGATTTCCTGGGCAGAAGTTTTCTGTTAGCTACAAGTTTAACTTAGTGACAGAACCATGCAGGTATGGTAATTCTTAGCTGAATGTTCATTAGGGGAACACATAGTCTTATAAAGAGGAAAAGAGAGATAGTATTTTAATCACTGATGTGTATCTAGTAGTTGGCACAGAATGTGGCTTGTAATAAGCACTCAGCAAATAAATGATTAATGCAATACAAATAGGTAAGTCAGTAGGTTAATGTATCAATGAGTGGATTCATCTTTTAATGATCAGGAATAGTAGACAAAACTAACCAACTAGAGTTGGGTATAGTACGGCCTAGTGTAGTAACCAAGCTACAGTATGTATAACCTAGTGCAGTATTTATAAATTTCATAAATTTTTTTTTTTTAGAAGTTGTTGGTTTGGGAGCCACAATCAGCAATTGTTGGCATTGCTCTTATTCTCAGGGTCACTTTCTGCTGTGCTCAAGAAACTGTGTAGTTACAGGAATCAAACCTGGGGCTCCAGTATGCAAAGTATGTGTCCCAGCTTTTTGATCTGTCTCCCTGGCCCACTTCTAAATTTTTTACTGGGAGAAGTCTGTCCACTTACTGAAGAGTTCCTTGGTAATTGATTTAGCCATTATGAGAATTTTCTTATTAGCCAGAGCTATCAACAAAGAGGGGCTGACAATGAAGACTTATTTGTTGATTTGTTTTCTCTCAGAAAATGTTGAATTCTTAACTTGTATCAGTGAAAGTGACCTTATTTGGTAATACTGCCTTTACATATGATCAAGTTGACTTTAATAAATAAACTCATCACCATGTTTTCTGTTTAATATAAATTGCTAATTTCTCAGCATATCTGCTTATTTTGGTCTGGAGCGATAGCACAGCCTGTAGGGCATTTGCTTTGCACACGGCTGACCCGGGTTGATTCCTCTGCCCCTCTCAGAGAGCCTGACAAGCTACCAAGAGTATCTCCTCCACATGGCAGAGCCTGGCAAGCTACCCGTGGTGTATTCAATATGCCAGAAACAGCAACAACAAGTCTCACAATGAAGACGTTACTGGTGCCTGCTCGAGCAAATCGATGAGCAATGGGAAGACATTGACAGTAACAGATCTGCTTATTTTAGCCGTATATGAGCCTCCAGTATTATGACAGAAGGGAGCAAAAAAGAAAAA
The DNA here is from genome assembly GCF_027595985.1 of Sorex araneus. Lineage (NCBI taxonomy): Eukaryota > Metazoa > Chordata > Mammalia > Eulipotyphla > Soricidae > Sorex > Sorex araneus. The sequence goes on from NC_073313.1 coordinate 321,166,748, forward strand.
GGAAAACAAGAAAAGACCATATTGTGCCTAGGACCTAGGATCTCTCCAGACAGGGCCAAATAGGTTTTTTTTTTTTTTTGGAGCAGGTTGGGCACACCCAGGGATGCTTAGGTTTTATCCTGGCTGTACAATTAGGAATTACTCCTGGTGGTACTCAGGGGACCATGTGCAATACTGGGGATCAAATCCAGGTCAGCTGCATGCAAGGCAAATTCCCTACATACTGTACTATCACTCTAGCTCTCATTTCATTTCTAACATGACTTATTTTACAGTTAGAACCTCTGAGCAGTTAGTGGTAGTATCTTTATTTTGTTATATTCTATTTGTTTATTCTTACTCTAATTTTCTTGGTTAGGATCAGGAAGAAAACATATAAAGATGAACATATTTCATTTCTCCTGATTCCCAGCTAAAGTGTCATAGAGTAAAATTGTAATCATTTGTACAGGTTTCAATTAGGTTAGGAATTCTCTGTAAAATATTTAGGCGATTAACTCTGAAACAGACTTCCTGGATTTTTTTAGTTTTTGCTTTCATCTTGTTAGCTTTGTGTTTTTAACCACCACATTATTCTACCCCTCTGTGCTTCCATTTCTGTCTCCAAACACAAGAATATCTGTATCTCCCTCAGAGCTGGAGAGATAGTACTGTAGGTAGGACTCTCTGATTGATATAAAAAGAATCAGATGATTTGAATGTTAGCAGCTTAGATCAATATCAGGCACACAGTAATTAGTAAGTAATATGGAAAGTAATATTTTAATATGTTAATGACAAAAGAATACCCTATCTTATTTTCTCACCAAGAATTATATAGATTTAGGACACATTCTAGAATTTAAGAAATGGTCATGGATTGGATTTAATAAATGTGTTTTTTCTCAGAGATATACTGATAGCCTTTGAGGTTGTAGGCAATTCACCATTCATTACAGTGTAGGGAAGAGAAATGCAGGTCACAGTGTCAATATGCTGATATCATTAAAATACTTTATTCTTTCATGTTTTGTTATGCTGTTTGAATTTATGGCACTATTTAAGAGAATGAGACTGAATCTGATAGAATAGATAAAATGAAGAGATATTCAAAGGCACACCTCATATGGTGGGTGTGTCTTTTCTTTCACTTTCAATGAATAGTAAATATAAATTAAAAAGGATAATATCCTAGATTTAAAATAATAGTAGGTTGGGGGCTGGAGCGATAGCACAGCGGGTAGGGCGTTTGCCTTGCACGCGGCCGACCCGGGTTCGAATCCCAGCATCCCATATGGTCGCCTGAGCACTGCCAGGAGTAATTCCTGAGTGTAGAACCAGGAGAAACCCCTGTGCATCGCCGGGTGTGACCCAAAAAGCAAAAAAAAAAAAAAATAAAATAAAATAAAATAAAATAATAGTAGGTACTTACAAGATTTAGGAGAAGAAAATAACTCAACACATAAAACAAATTCTTTTAAAGAATAAACACATGTTGCATAAAGCAGAAAATAAAAACTGCACACTTTTCACAGCTCATAATGATAGTCAAACTATTTTATGAAAACTCTATCTTCCTGTTTATTTTCATAAACATGTTTGAAAAATAAATTGCCTTTTTGAGGCTGCTTTTTTGTCTAGGCTAAATAATGGTGTAATGTACAGGTTTCGTTTATGGTATTTCATTACTGGCAAAAGCAAGTCTCAGAAAAATACTTTATAATAAAATTAGAAGCACCTTTATATTAAAATATAGTAGTATCTCTGAGACTACATATAGGTTTTTAATAGATAGATATTTTGTGATTATAAATATTTTGCATATTCATTCCGTGCTTCATTTTCCTTTTAGTATATAGTGAGTAGATAGTTTATTGCAGTTTCAAATTAAGGTATCTTGAAATTGTGCCTTATTCAAATATGATGAAGTTTGGCCTTATAATGATCTGTAAAGTGGCTGAGCAAATCTGTATGTTCTTTTTTAAGTGTTTTTTCTAAAGTACTATGTCTTGCGCCTGGAGAGATAGTATAGCCACTAGGGTGGTTGCCTTTCATGTGTCTGACCCAGGTTTGATCCTTGACACAACAAATGGTCTCCTGTTCCCGTCAGGAATGATCTCTGAGCACAGAGCCATGAATAAGCCCTGGACTCTGTTGGGTGTGGCCCCAGTACAAAGAAAAATTAAAATACTGTTTTATTTTCACATTAGAAAATGGAGAAAATCGAAAAGATTTTCTAAATTGAAATCTGTAAGAAAATCTAAATCTATAAGAATTACATGGATTTCAGACACAATCTGGAAGTTAAAAAGCAGTATTGCATTGGACTTAATAAATGTAGTTTCCTTTAGGTTTATGGATTGATGGATATCTCTATCAGGTTGTAGGGCATACATCATTTATTAGGTTGCAGTGCTTAAAGGGATCCACATACCAGAATAAGATTGAGGTATGTGTTGCAAACCCAAGGAGGGTGCACATATAAATTCAGGAAGTGTGGAAGGAACTAGAGAAGTGTGTTTAGAGTATCCCTAGAGGCTTATCCATTGAAACCAAAGAATTTTCCCATGGAATTCTTTAAAAAGAATTATCCAACACAGGATGCTCTTTGTTAATGTTTTCCATCTTTCTCGGAAAAAGTAAAATGGGGTAGAGAATTTACAAATATGTGAGATAGAAAGGACATGGGAAGTAAAAGCTAAATTAAGTGCAGAAAATGAGAATGTGGTATACATTATGCAAAGCTCTGAGGTAAAATATTCAGTTTATGACACCACTCGTATAATAATAAAGCCATGTTTGTCATCATCAAGGGCTACTTTTTTCCCTTTATGTGTTTAATTGGCTGGAGCGATAGCACAGTGGGTAGGGCCTTTGCCTTGCACGCGGCCAACCCGGGTTCGATTCCTCCGCCTCTCTCGGAGAGCCTGGCAAGCTACCAAGAGTATCTGCCCTGTACAGCAGAGCCTGGCAAGTTATCTGTGGCATATTCTATATGCATAAAACAGTAACGAGTCTCACAATGGAGACATTACTGGTGCCCACTCGAGCAAATCGATGAACAATGGGGTGACAGTGACAGTATTTAATACTTTTAATCAAGACTTTTATTAACTGAAAAACCATGTCAGATCTGGTTCTCAAATATATGCTGATTGGATTGGGGATGCACAAACTTTATTGAAGGAAGAAAATATATAACATATGAGTTAAAAGAAGCAGAATTGGGATTGGATAAGGAAAGCTTTCAGAGTGGGATCCGTGCGACAGAGTGAGACATAAAAGAGGGACAGGAAGATTTGGCAGAATAAGCTCATTGATGATACCTTCTGACAGTCTCAGGGAACCCATTAGCACCAAAGAATATTCAAGAAGAAAGAGTCTGTGATTGGATAGGAATAGCCATGTAGTATCCCACCAGGACTGTTTACTGATAGGCAAGAAGAGTGTGACCATGACTCTTGTGCTGTGGTGGTTCTTGAAGACCAACATTGGTGTTGGTTATGTTAGTACCGTTCTCTCAAGTAAGAGACAGTTCTTTTTGATGGATTACATCTCAGTGGCTGCAGTAATTTCTTTTCAATGATAAAATACTTAAATTAGAGGTCTTTGAAAGAGATCAGACTTGATGTTTTCTTTTGGAGGGCAGTCAGAAGAGAAATTTTTCTAAAGCAGAAACCTTTCTAAAATAATTAAAATAATTAAATTTCTTTATTTGCATGTGTTACCTTATTTTTCACATGTTCTGTATGGAGAATGTCACACTTTCCCTGTCTACTTCATAACATTGTAATATATATATATATATATATTACATATCTGAGTGAATAGAAATTTTCATGTAAAAATGTGAGAAACTGCAATAAAAAGTTCTCTGTTCTCTGGGATTAAGATAAAGGGAATCAACCCTGACTGTCTTTTTATTTGCAGATTAAGGGAAATGGTTAACAAATTTAGAAAAGTTGCATTTAAAAAATAATTTTAAGTTCATTAGAGATGTAGATATTTGTCCCTATAGGCACTCCTCACTCCATTTATTGGCCCACCCCAAACCCAACACACAAACACAGACACACAGATACATACTTGGTAATTTTGAGCTTCCTTAAATTCAGGTGTGTCTGAAATCAGATGTGTCCTGAAATCACTGTCTATATTTTTCTGTCATAAAATTAGTGTCTAATTTATATTTATAATAAAATTTATTGATGTGTTAATTTATTTGCTTTCACAAAAGAATAGTTTTAAAACTGGCTGTATTTCAGTGATGGACAATTAGATAAAAATATTTCTACTGTTAAATCAGTTTGACTTTAAGTGTTAGCTTTTTCTCTAAAGACCCTAATAATAAACATTTTATGACTTTTTTCTTTGTCTTGTGGATATAATATGGGTCTCTGATGCATATTTTTTTCTTTTATAAAAATCATATCACTTGTATCACTTGTAATCCTGTTGGTCTTCGAGCGGGCACCAGTAACCTCTCCATTCGCCCCGTTGCATGCTAGCATAGCCCAATGATATCTGCTCACTCCAGGAACAGGGAGAGCCTCAAACCATTCATTCAGGGTTTTGATGAAGAAGGCTGACCCTCTTGTTGGTGGGCAGCCACTCGATCTTTTGATGTCCCGTGGAATCTAGTCGGTAACAGCTCTAGTCCAGCGTCATCTCTGAATCGCATTACGTGTCTGGCCCAATCTGATTTTTGATTCCTTGACAAACAAGACAGCATCCCTGATTCTTGACCATCAACGGAGGTCGGAATTCCGGATTCATTCTCTCACTTGAGTGAAACATGATACTCCAAGCATAGCTTTTTAGATTCCTCTTTGGGATACCTGAATAGTGTCTCATCCTGTTTGCATAGGGCCCAGGTCTCTGAGGCATATGTTAGTGCAGGAAGAATGGTGGAATCGAAAAGATGTGCCAGAGCCAGAGGCAGATTCTTTAGGAGTTTGGGTCTGACCTTGTCTGGACCAGGTGCTGTACGAGTCTTTACTGACAAAATGGCATGCCAGATTTCGGAAGAGAGGATGTTGGGAATGACATATTCATCCTGTGGAATTTGGTATGTGAGCAGGTGGATGTTGCTGTCGAAGAGATCCGGTAGAAATCATGAATAATCCTCTCAATTGCCCTTCTGGAAGATGTGATAGATCCATCAGGACCACGGAGGGCAGTCATCTTGGTCTTATAGTTGGTGAAGGACATGCTAGCGTTGCAAATACTTTTCCTGGTTTCTGCCGCATTGGCAAACACTGCTGCTCTTCTCTCTTTAAGGTCTTCTTTTATTGCTTCTCTGAACAGCTTTGCGAGCTTGGACGTTAGCTTGTGGTTGTCTGAGGCTCGTGCCAAACCACGTTGGTGAATGAGCTTAAGAGTTTCTGAAGACAGGTGTCTGTTTGTGGCTTTCCCACTACACATTCCTCCTGGAGTCATGGAGGTGCTGAACCAGTTGATCGTATTTCTCATCGATGCTGTCAATGATGGCATCTTCCCATGTTGCTGCAATAGTGCCAAAGAGCTCCCAGTTGGTGGTCATTCTGGGAGTTTTCTTCTTAAACTTAAACTTTGCAGACCTTTCTTCCCACTCTGTAAAGTAGAATTTTGCACGAAGTAGACAGTGGTCTGATCCCGTTTGGAATTTTGGGACAACAGCGACATCGATCAGGCAAAACCTTCAATTGAATATGATGTGGTTAATTTCATTGTGGAACTGTCCACCGGGAGACTCCCATGTCCAACATTTAGATTTGGCCTTCTGGAACTGTGAGTTACCATGGATGGTCTTGGTTAGACATGATGAACTCAGACAGTTTCTTACCCTGTTTGTTCCATTCTAGGCCATGAGACCCAATGTGGAGTTCTTTGGCAATCTTCCCGGTCCTATGTTGGCATGAAAATCACCAACAATGATCTTGTAGAAAGTGTGGTCTTCTTTATAGAACTTCTCCAGCTCCATGTAGAAGTTCTCAATTTCTTCTTCATCATAGTTGGATGTTGGTGCGTAGATGACGAAGATAGAAACTGCCAGCAGTGAGCCACATCTATTCAAGCTGTAATCTTTCAATTTGGGTTGTTAGGCATTCCAATGAATCAACGCTTATGGCCAAATTCATGTTGACAAGGACACCAACGCCACCGATGCCTCTGTTGTCGCATGTTCCGAGGAACAGTTCTTCTCCAGTGTTGAAAATGGCGTGATGTGATCGATGCCTTCTCGTTTTGGTCAGACCAATGATGTACTTGATCTTCTGCGCTTGCACCATCAGTTCCTCGATGAATGTTTTTGATATCAGCGTATGTGCATTGGAAGTATAGGCAGTCATTTTAGTCTGTCTTCCTTTTACCAGTCTAGTTCGTCCCTGAGATTTTATCAGCCTCTCCTTTCTCATTCTTCTTAACGCTGCCATATTGGGAGCTCTTTCGGTGTCAGGTGGATGAGGCCCATTGTTGTTAACTGTTTTTGGCATATCAAATATGCCACAGGTAGTTTGCCAGGCTCTGCTGTGTGGGTGGGGTACTCTCGGTAGCTTGCCGTGCTCTCTGAGAGGCATGGAGTCTTTTAGGGTGGCCCCAGTCGCCCTTACAGATGTTCCCATAGTTCACACCACATTTGAAACCCATCAAATATGGTGCGAAAATTATGGAAGATAGGTATTTAGTGTCTTATCTGTGTCCGGAAAGTGTCCTGGAGCGTGGCGGTGGCGGTTTAGTGGAGGTAGTGGAGGTCTGCCTGTGAGGTATATATCTGGCTTCGGTAGGGTGGGTCGTCTGGGTTTATCCCTGGGGCAGGGTGCCAGAGATTGGAGGAGGCAGACAGAATGTTTCCGGGTCTCCTTGAGCCTGGAGTCCAAGTTCGAAAAGTTCTGCTTTATCTAGTTCTGTGGAGCTTCACTTATGCATGAGGTTCGGCCCAAGTGATATAAACATGTAAAAAAATTTAAATTTTTTTAATTGGATAATTTAAAATTTGGAATTTTTGTACTGGAAAAATATAAAATCAGGACCTGCATTGTGTTCCCACTGTAAGCAATGTTTTACCCAAACATTTTAACTTAACAAAATTTGATAAATCGACAGACCTTCAAATTATACCTATATACATATATAAAATCCTTGCTTTAATGTCATATTTGCATGGGGCCTACACTTGTATCCATTCATTTAAACTCAAGCTTTGTGACCTAGACCAGTTGTTTAGAAACTGGGAAATTTAGCTTCTATGTAAAATGAAACCTGGCTATGTAAATTCCTACATGGCTGGGTGATTGCTTGGATTCAATGAAATAATTTGTGAAAGGTACTTTGCCTTGATGATATAGCACATAATGTTTCAAGTGTTACTCCTTTTCTCCTTGTAGTCTTGTTTGAAAGTTCTCAGCGTAGCATAGTTATAGCAAAATTCTAGGGCCTGTGTATCTACTAAATTAGTTCAATAGAAACTAACTTTCAACTAAGTTGAGTCAAAGTAATTTGTTAGCATTCTGATTATTTGGCACAGATTATTGACTTTACTTCCTTTTACTTTAAATCTCTTTTTACTAGATACAGTCACTCTTGCTTTTTCAGTAGTGACCCATAATTTATTTCTTTAAAGCTTTAAATAAATTGATAATAGTAGAACATTTTTGACAATTTTAGAACATACAACTAAATCTTACAGAATTTCTACAAAAATAATTTTTGAACTACATGTTATTCTAGCAGATAAAAATCCACTGTTCAATTATATAGAAGGGTGAGAATATACACTTTTTTTTGGGTGGGTGGGAGTCAGTGACCACTTATGATTATTTGAATTCTTCCAGCAGATCTTTACTAAGACCACCAATTATATACTCAGCATCACAGAACTGAATATTTAAGGTATATATTAACAGATCTGAAAGGAGAAATGCAATATAGTAATGCCCAACTTTGAACAATGACTTCAGTACCCAAATTTGAACAATGAATAGATCATCTGGACAGAAAATCAATCAGGAAACATTGTACTCAGCTACAGAAGATGTACTTAGCAGATATATTCAAAGCATTCCAACTAACAGCAACTGAATACACGCTCTCAGTTGCACATGGGATTTTCTCCAGATAGATCATACATTATATCACAGAGCAAATTTAATAAACTTAAAAAATACTTATATATTAAGTATATTTATTACCACAATAATATAAAACTAGAAAATGGGAAATTTTATAAATAATTAGAAATAGAGTATTATGCCATCAGACAGCTAATGCAGTAAGGAAGAAAAAGAAAGAAAATTATGCATGTATTTTTAAAATTTTTAGGCTAGGGATGTGACATGGTGCAAAAACACATGTCTTACATCTTTGAAAACTTCCCCCCCCCCAGCACCACAAAAGCAGCAAAAAGTTAAAATGTCCTTTGAGTTAAATGAAAATGGAAACACAACATACCAACACTTAAAGGTGCAGCAAAAGCAGTCTAAAGAGAATTTTATAATGATAAATATTTGTATAATAAAAGAAATTGAACAACCTAACCTTATACCTTAGGCAACTAGAAAAAGAAAATAATGAGTGCAAAGTTAGAAGGGAAAAAATAGGAATTTTAGAATAGAAATGATATAGAAACCATCAATAGTGAAGATTAATGGTCAACTTTTTGCTTGTCTTTGGACTGCACCTGATGATACTTAGGTCTTTATTACTTCTTTCTTTGTGCTCAGAGACCACTCTCGGGGATCAGAGTTGGTGTTGTGGATTGAACCCAGGTTAGCTTTATGGAAAGCAAGTGTCTTGCCTGCTATACTATCTCTCTGGGCTAACAACTTAAGAGAAAAAATTGACAAACCTTTAATTAGAATGACAAATAAAACTCAGAAATGAAAGAGGAAATAAAATTTATAAATGGAATTAATCATAAATTTTGAGCAGTTATTTACCAATATATTAAATTGCCTACAAGACCAGCACAAATCATTAGAAATATAGGACCTTACCAAGATTGAATCATAAAAAGAGAGAAAATCTATTTGGACCGGTGTTACTTAGAAGTAATCAAAATTTGTCCAGGGACAAATAGCTTCATTGGTGAATTTTAACAAATATTTAAAGATTTAATATCAATACTTTAAAAACTCTTACCAAAAAATACAAGAGGAGGCAATGATTCCAGGCTTATTAAGTGGTACGAAAACCATATAGAGATATTATCACTGTCACTGTCATCCGGTTGTTCATCGATTGTTCGAGCGGGCACCAGTAACGTTTCTCAATGAGAGACGTTATAGCTACTGTTTTTGGCATATCCAGTATGCACAGGTAGCTTGCCAGGCTCTGCTGTGTGGGCTCCATACTCTCGGTAGCTTGTCAGTCTCTCCGAGAGGGGCGGAGGAATCGAACACAGGTTGGCTGCATGAAAGGCGAACGCCCAACCGCTGTGCTATCGCTCCAATCCATAGAGATATTATAAAAGAAAAAAATTATAGAGCATTATTATTGATGATTGTGGATGCAGAGATCCTTAAAATATTAGCAGTGAACTTCAACAATACATTAAAGCATCATACACCACAATCCATTGGGATTTATCCTGTGGATGTAAGAATGATTTGATATTTGCAAATTAGTCACTGTGATAAGCTTCATTAGCAAAATGAAGAATCAGCATCATATGATGGTCAGTAGATGTAGGAAAAGAATTTGGCAGCATTCATTTGTTCATCTTAAATTTGATCAAAATAGAAGGAACATTTCTCATCATAATAGTTTTGATGAGCTTATAGCCAGTACAGTACTCAGTATCAGAAATCATGCTTATTCTTCATATTCAGCAGTGAAAAGCGGAAGGTTTTTTTCTCTGTGAAAAGGAACATGATAAAGGGTCTTCACTCTTCTTACCCTTTGTTTTATTATACTATAATAAATAGCCAGAGCAATTAGGTAAGAAAAAGAATTAAAAGATACGCAAATCAGAAAAGAGGCATTGAAATCTATTAAGATTTCAATCATATAAAGGCAAGGGGGGTGGGCCACAGCTTGGAAGCCAATCTCATTTGCTCTTGGAAGAGTCAGGTGGGATGGAGAAGAGACCACTAAGTAAATGATGATTAGAGGGGTCACTCGGGATGGTAGATGCTTGCTGAAAGTAGGCTGTAGCCCAAACATGATGATGACTGCTTAGTGCCTACGTTGTAAACCATAACACCAAAAGGAGAGAGAGTAAGACGGCCTATGTCTGCCACAGAGGCAGGGGGTCAGAAGGGGTTGTGGTGTGGGAAGGACACTGGAAACATTGGTGGTGGGAAATGGGCACTGGTGGAGGGATGGGTACTTGAACATTGTTTGACTGAAATGTAATCACAAAACTTTGGAAGCCTGTAACTGTATATCATGATGACCCGTTAAAATAAAAAACAAATTTAAAAATAATTAAAAAAAAAGATTTCAATCATAATTCTCCCAGAAATAGGAAAGCATCCCTAAAAGTTATATGGAACTACAAAGGTCCTGGCTAGTAAAAACAGTTTTTTAAGATAGGAAAAAAGAATCTGGAGTAACATACTTGTTTGAAACTATATTTTATAGCTTTAGTATTCAAATGTTATGGTATTGGAATAAAAAGACAAGTAAGTGAAAAAACACAAATACTATGGTATTGGCATACAAATGAATGAAGCAATAAGGAACTTGGAAATAATCCCATATGTATGTATTCGATTTATGTATGTAGTACCCTGAGCACTGATCCAGGACTAAGCCATGAACACTGCTGGGTGTAGCCTAACCCTCCCTCCCCATAAATTGTGTGTGTGTGCGTGTGTGTGTGTGTGTGAAGTTTAATAAAGCAGAACAACACTTAATTGTAAAAAAAGGACCTGGATAAACATTTATCCAAAGAAACCATTTAAAGACCAACAGTTAAATTAGAATTGACTTAACTGTACTTAATTATCAGAGAAACACAAAAAACAGAGGGAGATATCACTTAGGATGGCTGATGGCAAGAAGAATAGATTAATTAAGATGGAGAGAATGTGGGGGAAAATGGTCATGGTGGGAGTGTTAACTATGAGAGACATTATATAAAACAATATACAAGTTCTTCAAGAAATTAAAACTTCAATATCATTCAGCCATTCCATGTCTGGGTAGATATCCAGGGGAAATTATCATCTTAAAGATTTATCCTTATTCTTGGAATCATTACAGCATTAGCCGATACTGCAAGGAAAACATGTAACCTAATGTCTATTGACAGAAAAATGGATAATGAAAATGTGCTCCCTATGTAAATTATATATCCTGCCAAGCATTGTGTGTAGTGAATTAGTCCAGACAGAAAAAGCAAATATAGTACGGTGTCTTTAGCATTTGCAATCTAAAAATGAAGTGGAACTTAAGAGAAGTAGAATGGTATCATGTGAGTATGAGATATGGTAAAAAATGGATTAAAAGGTGCAAAGGTTCAAATATAAGGCCTAAGGATCTAATGTATAATTTGGTGACTATAGTTGAGAGTACTCTTTCATAACTGAAATTTCCTAAGAGGATAGAACATGAGTATTCTCAGTAAGACTCCAAAGAGTATTTCTGGCTGTATTGCATGGCACCTAGTACTGTCTGTGAGTCATTTTTTTCTTTCTTTTTTAATTTATTTTTTATTTTTAAATATTTTTTATTAAGACACTGCGATTCAGGGGCTACATACCATTTCTGTGTTCCCAAGTTGCTCCTTTGGGGCCATGTGGTTCAGGGCTCACCCAGGGCTCTTGCATACAAACAAGCCTTTAACTTATTCTCCTGGCCTCCTCTTCTTCCTGAAAACTAATTAGTCATTTTTAATTTTTTGTTTGGGGCCATGTACATTAGTGCTCAGAGAGTCTTCCTTTGTGCTCTGGGATCACTCCTGGTGATACCATATATGGCTACCATATATGGCCCGGGGATTGATCTGGGATAGGGTGTATGCAAGGCAAATGTTCTACATGCTGTCCTATCTGATGTAATTACTGTTTTCAGCCTGCCCGGTCAGTAGCAAATTGGATACCGAAAGTCTAGGAATTGGCCAGCACTGGCTCAGCATGTTTAGGTCTGTTTTTGCAGTCGAGCTATAATTAATTCAACCACTAATTATGATAAGAGCTGATAGGGCTCTATCAGCTTTAACTACTCCATTTTAGAAATCTCAAAATGATTTCAGGAAGAAATTATTGTTCTAGCTACTTAATTTTATTTTATTTTTTATTATACCATTTACTGTTATTATAGTATATTTTTACTCTCACTGTCATCCTGTTGCTCATAGATTTGCTCAGGCAGACACCAGTAATGTCTCCATTTTGAGACTTGTTATTACCGTTTTTGGCATATCGAATACACCACAGGCAGCTTGCAAAGACTCTGCTGGGCGGGCGGGATATTCTCCATAGCTTGCGGAACTCTCTAAGAGGGACGAAAGAAACCGAACCCTGGTCGGCCGCTTGCAAGGCAAATGCCCTACCTGCTGTGCTATCGCTCCATTTTAAAAATGTAATATACTGTAATCTACTTAGTATTTAAAATGTTGGGCTAGAAAGAATGTATCCTAAGGGGTAAGGCACTTGGTGTGCATGCAGTCTATCCTGGAACCCTTTGGTCCCCTGAGCACTGTAGACAGTGATTCCCCAAACACAGCCAGAAGTATCCCCCAAACACCCCTGTATGTGGCTCCTCCCTGCAAACTTTTGATGTTATCAATATGTACATCTTCAGATCATTCGTTTTGTGAAGAAAAGTCTATTTAATATTCTTGGAATAAAGACAAGATGCATCATCATCTTGTCTTTATTCATCAGGAGTGAAATCACGAGCCCAGTTATCTCTCTTATCTAGAAAACTGCTTAGGGCACAGAGACCAGTAACTTCTGGGGCCATGCTGGAAAACAGCATTAATGGACTGGACAAGGCTTCTTAAACTTTTTCCACTGTGACCCCTTTTGCCTAAGAATTTTTTAAGGAACTCCAGGCATATAGAGTATAACATGCATGAACAGATAAAATTTATTGATAATGAATCATAAAAACCCTTATTTTCAAACATTTTAAAATGTGACCACAAGATTGGATAGATACCAGTAGCTTAAGAAGTTAGGGGCTAGAGAAACAACACTTTAATATGATGTTTTTCAGATACTCTCACAAGCTGTGTCCTTCACCAAACGAAATGATCTTGGTTGAATGAAATAATTTTTGAACTTTTTTTGGTTTTGTTTTGCTTTTTGGTTCACACCAGCGATGCTCAGGAGTTACTCCTGGCTCTGCACTCAGGAATTACTCCTGGTGGTGCTTGGGGGACCATATGGTATGCCAGGGATCAAACCCAGGTCAGCCACGTGCAAGGCAAATACCCTACCCACTATACCATCGCTCCGGTCCAATTTTTGAACTTTAAAGATTCAAAATATCTCCTTCTTAAGCTTACCCAAAACAAACTCTAAGGAAATGAAAATGTCTATAGACATTATCTTTTTAATCAGAAATTGTATTACAGTAGTCTTGAAATTACAGTTTGAATTGTTTCCTCTGTTATGTAAAATTTCTAAAAATTTAGGGAGTTTGTTAATTTTAAAGAAATCCATGTCAAACACAATTTTACAACATAAACTACTTTGGCAGTGTATTAGAGCGTGACAGCATATATTTTGGAATGAGTATATTCTGACTACATCTCACACTGGAAGTCTAGATATGAAAGTTCCTGTTCGGTGTGTGCTTTATCTATAAAATTGCTTCATATCTCCCACCCCTTTTTTTCCACTCTCTTCAAACATAATATGGAAAAAAACTTTGCTTGATCTGCTATGTGAATTTATATTGTTTAGAGACCCTGCTTGCAATTCTGGCTGACTTATAAAGATAACAGTGATGATATGGATCGATTTGAAAGGTCAAAGGTGCTACATTGATGCTCTGTTCTAAAATACAGACAAAATGATGATGTTTGGGGTGCTTTTTGTTTTGCTTTTTTGAATCGTTACCTCTTACTGTCTCCACTATTTTTATACTTTATGTTAATAGAGACTTCTTTAACATTAGGTTTATACTTTTACACTTTACGCTTGTTACTCTGCCTACCTGAAATAATTTTAAGTTATAGGGTGGAGTTACAGGAAAAGGCAGAGAGTATCATAAGCCTTATACATACAGATGAAAAGACACATTTTGTTTTATAATGTCTATGTATGCCCACCTATAGTGAAGGGAATTTAGCAGCAAAATAAAAAAGATTGAAAACTTTAAGTCCACTCAGGAAAAAAAAAATGCCTATGAAACAGTAAGGATTTAAGTTAGAAAGTTACTTCTTATGGCTCCCAATTGTATATAATTTATCCTAAGGAACCATTTGGTTTAATAAAAAGAGGCTGTTCTTAACCTATCTGTTTAGTAAGAACTTAATTATAAAGGTTATGTTTTCAGAGGACAAAAGCATTATTCATTTGTCTATTCATGTCTTCCAGGTTTATCTTGCAGATTATGGACTTTCCTACAGATACTGTCCCAATGGGAACCACAAACAGTATCAGGAAAATCCTAGAAAAGGTCATAATGGGACAATAGAGTTTACCAGCTTGGATGCCCATAAGGGAGTTGGTAAGGTTTTTCCATTTTTAATGTTTATTTCAGAAGAATGACTAAAGAATAATAAGAGGAGCAACCTTTGCATGTTAGCTAGTAGAAGGACAGCACTGGTGAGATTTTTATCAAAAGTAGTGAATTCTTGTATGCCAAGAACATTTCTTCAAATAGGAAAAGGAAATGTAGACAATGACACGTGAGAAAGGAACAGAAGGCTGTCAACTAAGAAAAGCTTGATGCTCATTTTAGGTAGAGAATTCCTAGATTGTATAGTTTAAACCCAATGGTCAGCAATTGCATTTTTATGGTGCACAGACTTATCACAAATTGGTAAATGTGCATTTGTGACAAATTATTCCTGCTTTTAATTTTTCCTTTACCAGAGCTTTAGAAGAAACTATCAACAGCCAGGTAATTTTTCTGAAACTATAAAGTGTTAACTTGTGGAAATCTCTACTAGTCGCCTTTCATATATCTTACTTATTTAAACTCACTTTGATGGTATTGGAAACACATTTGCAGGTAAATTACATACATAGTCCTTTTATTGGATATTGATTGTACTGCCTTGCATTCCAAGGCAGACTTAATTCAACAATTCCCTAATTAGTTAAAGTCATAACCTATGTCTTGTATTCATTTACCATTAATTAAACCTTAGCTGTTTATTACACTGCAGTCTAAATCCAATAGCCGACCCAGAAAGCCATGGAAAAGGAAGTAGGAGGTCAATATTGAAAATATATGGTGCAGAGTCCCACTGATGGTTGCTTTGTTCATAATCAATATGGTCAATGCAACTGTACTTTCTTAGTTGCTCTGTCAGCAAGACAAAAAGTCAATTCTAATGTTTTGCTAGTGAAAAAAATAGTGATTATTGAAAAACTTTTGCTCTCAAAATTATATTCTTTATAAACTTTGTTTATTAAAGTATTTCCAAATCTGTTAAACCATACAGATTTTTTTTACAGCTTTGAAAGGACTACATTTTCACTAAAAGACAATTAGACATTTGCACTTGTTAATGGCTGTTGAACTGTTACCCTAAACTGATACTTTCTAACGAGTTTTAGTTGGTGCAAACTGTATATTATTGCCTCTTCTATTAAAAGGACCATTGACCATGTAATGGAGAGGGTCTTGATCATTTTGCAGAGCAATTAAAATCCACACTAGTTTTAAGGTAGGCCAAATAAAAAAGTGATGCAAATATGTTATTTATATGTTTTGCTTTCATAAAAGTCATAGATAACATTTTCTCAAATAAAAATTAGTTTCAATATTCCCAGCCAGAATGAAAGAAACCACTTCATCTATTTTTTTTCCAGGATGGTTTGGTTATAAGAGTAATGCTCACACAGAAATTTAGCAATATTGTGTAATTTTTATCATTTATGTTATTAATGAATCAGTGAGCATTTAAGGATATAAATGGGAAAGCTTTAATGAAATTAAGAATTACAAAAGCTAAATCCTCACTGATAGTGGTTTTCCATTTTCCACTTTAAGGTTCTTTGTTCTAATTAAACTTTGTTGTTCACTTTTATGAGATTTATTGTTATGAAAAATTATCAGATACCTTTTTTTACATATTTTAAAAATAATAATTTTTAAAGATGAATGTATTTTTAGGTAGTGCTATAACTGGAAATTGATCAAACATTGATTCAGTTATGTTAGTAATGATATTATCTTATGTTTGGGCCACTCATTTCTACTGCTTTAATAATAATTCAATCTTGCTATGACTAAAATAGTTGAGCAATCACTATGATTGTGCAGTGGGATATAGAGTTTGTTATATGTTGACTTAGTGAAAGATCAGACTAAGAGAATTGTGAAGATCCATTATAAATAGTCTATAATTTAGGAGATTGATATTATTCTGCTAGCTTCATACACTATTTGAACATGTTTTTATTCTGTTGTTCACGGAGATGTTTTTTCCTTCTTAGTAGTACATGTTTATGAGTTGGATATATTTTACCATGCCAGGTCTTTGGGGAGAGGATAAACTGAGAATTATGTTAAAAGTATATTATTTCCTTGTGAGAACAATGCAATAGAAAATCTAATTAGAATGTCTTGGTATTTGGTAGCAAATTATATGTAGGAGTAAATATTCATTTTTATCATGTTTCATAGCATTTATATAAAAGGTGAATTATTTTAAATAGGATTTAAACATCTTGAATATCTATGTATACAACTGTATATACATGTGTTTATATATACATATGCATCATACACATATTAAAACCTGTGAATATACATACAGGTACAATTATATATATGTATTTATATTTATATGGGACCCTAAGCACCTTGAGAGATCCCCGAGCACAAAGTCAATAGTAAGCCCTGAGCAAATACAGGTGTAGCACCAAACCACCTAAAATTAATAAAAATAAAGGAATTTTTATATCTAAAATGTTTGAATACTGTTCATTCTTAATATTTTGCATTTAATTTCAAAAAGAAAACATTTCCTTTTTGGATTTTACCAGAAATGATATCTTTTAATGATATCTAGGAGGCACAATAAACAGGGTTATAAATCCTGTGGGTAAATGCAGAAGGTCAGATTCATAAATGTTCATGTGCTGACTTTTAATACCATCACTATATAGTTTAATATCGGAAAAAATCTTTTCTATAGCAATCCAGCTATGAGATCAAATACTGGGAAAGATTTTGAGAAAGATAATGCAAAGGAAGACAAAGTAGGTTAAGTAGGATACAATCTCTAGCTGTTAAATTATCAGTGTTTGGTCAGATATAGAGAAATATTCAGACTTTAATGTAAAACTGGCTTTCTAATTAACTACTTAACATAGATGGTTAACTGCTTAGACTATCTGATCAGATTTTTCAGTTAGTTTTTTGTAGTGCTTTTTCAGAAACCAAAGGTGATTTTCACTTTCCTGTGGATTAGTTGAGTTTTTAATGATAAAGTAGCTTTCATTATGTTCCAATCAACAGTTTAACCTAAGAATTTTCTAGTTCAATTTCATCTAACAGGAAAGTAGCTAAATATGAATAACTATAGAGAGATGGATGGATAGGTGCACAGATGGTTGACTAGATAGATAACTATTTTTGGAACTGTTGTATATCTATATATTTGCGTTTTTTTTTGGGGGGGGGGATTGCAATTATTCTTCCAAAGTCAATTCTCTTAAGTGACCTAAAGGTATTTTCTGAGTGACTGAAGTGCTTCATTTAGTGTAAAATTAGAGTGATACACGTTCGGTTTATTTCTTCTAGGGCTAATTTTTATTCTTCATAAAAACTAACATGTATAAACATTGACATATTTTTGGCTTGGTTGCCTGATAATTAATGAGAATTATATCTGTGTCAAATATACTATTTTAAAATTTGTTACATTCTTAGTAATGCTAAAAAGCAATCTTTGGATCAATGTGTGGTATGGATTTTTGTAGATTTTTCTACTCACTGAGGCATGCAGTCAATACCTAATTTCTCTAGAGATATACTGCGTTTAACATATTGAGCTTTTTAAAATACTTTAAACCTGTGCATTGAGTGTATAATACCTGTTTTAATTTGATATCATTGATGACCATAAAATATATTTTAATTGCATTTTAAATGTTCATTTGTTTGTGAAATATATTCAGTATTGAGACATACTGCATTTTTTATGTTTGACATTGCTCTAGTATATGAAATCCAAGTCATGTTATTTCTATTTCTTGCATGACTTCATTTCACTCTGATATAGAACTTCAACTTAAAGAATACATATGAAATAAGCTGATAGTATGTTTCATACTATAAAACTTGGGAAGTGACATGGTTTATACAATATTAGTTTTATTACACAGAAATTTAAAAAGGGAACCCATTCATCAGTTGTGGTAAGATATTGAGGTAAACCTTGAAGTTTTCAATTAACTGTTGAATCTGTTAGTATTTCATAAAAACATACTGTTGATATTTTTAGATGTACTTTAGTGCTATAAGAAGTCGTGTATATGGGGCTGGAGCGATAGCACAGCGGGTAGGGCGTTTGCCTTGCACGAGGCAGACCCGGGTTTGATCCCCGGCATCCCATATGGTCCCCCAAGCACTGCCAGGCGTAATTCCTGAGTGCAAAGCCAGGAGTAACCCCTGAGCATCGCTGGGTGTGACCCAAAAAAAGCAAAAAAAAAAAAAAGTTGTGTATAATTAAACGATAATGGGACACAATTCTTTCTATATGGCATAACCTGATTTTTGACATTAGATGTAACTTTTAAAGTTTCAACATGCTTTTGAAATACTTTATTGCATTAAAAAGATACATACCCCAAGTGTAAGATACTTTTGCCTTGTTTAATGATATTTTACCCTAAGCCTTACACAGAAGGTTTTTACAAAACCTAAAGCTTTGAACTTAAATTTTAAAATGTGCTTTGGAAAGATAGCACAGCGGGTAGGGTGTTTGCCTTGCCCGTGACCGACCTGGGTTTGATTCCTCCATCCCTCTTGGAGAGCCCAGAAGCTACTGAGAGTATCCCGCCTGCACGGCAGAGCCTGGCAAGCTACCTGTGGCATATTTGATATGCCAACAACAGTAACAGCAGGTCTCACAATGTTACTGGTGCCTGCTCCAGCAAATAGATGAACAAGGGGATGTCGGTGACAGTGCTACTTTAGAAAAGGAAACTTAGGAATCAAGAGAGAGTACTGCAGTAATGGTGCTTGCCCTGTATATGGCTGACGCAGGTTTGATCCCTGGAACCCCACATGGACCCCCTGAGCACCATCAGGAATGACTTCTGTGCACAGAGCCAGGAGTAAGCCCTGAGCACTACAGGTGTGGCCCAGAACCAAATAAGCAAACACTGTCTGCACTGTAGCACTGTCGTCCCATAGTAAATATAATGGGTGTCATTTGAATGCTGTTAAAACTAACAATGTTGAGGTAAAATGATTTTTAATTGAGTATGGGCTTTGGATTCTGACGGATCTGGATTCAACTGAGATTTTGTTGATTTTTGCTCTATTTTATAGAGCAAGTTCTTCAAGCTTTCTGCAGCTGTGTTCAATGTAGTTAATAATTCTCATATTGTACTGATAACCATTAAATGTGATCATATCAAATAGAGTGCCTAGCATAATTGTATCTCTATAAATCACGATATATATTTTTTGGTTTTGGTGGGAGGGGTTCACATCTGGTGGTGCTCGGGGTTTACCCCTGGCTATATGCTAAGGGATCATTCCTGGGGACATGTGATGCTGGGGATCAAACTTGGGTTCCCTGCAGGCAGAGCAAGCTGCCTACCCACTGTACTATCATTTTGGTCCTGAAATCACTTTGTTTTAATTTTGGCATGTATGTCTAGTGTCAGCTTTTCTGGGATATGCAAGTGACCCCCATTTGATCTCAGCATCACATATGATCCCAACTACTGCCGGGTATAATCCCTGAGCAACTAACTAGCCAGGAGTAAGCCCTGCGGTCTGCTGACTGTGACCCAATAATTCTTCCCCCAGCCTCTCCAAATGGGGAAAAAGTCATACTATGCCTTTTTCTTGTTGTTTACTCTTGGCAATAATTCATAACTTAACAACATTGTGTTATTAAAAGCTTTTTAAGCTTTCAAGATCCATTTACATTGTTCCATACTGTCACTGTCATCCAGTTGCTCATCGATTTGCTCGAGCGGGCACCAGTAAGTCTCAGTGTGAGACTGGTTGTTACTATTTTTGACATATCGAATACTCCACGGGTAGCTTGCCAGGCTCTGCCATGCGGGTGAGATACTCCTGGTAGCTTGCCAGGCTCTCTAAGAGAGGCAGAGGAATTGAACCTTGGTTGGCCGCTTGTGAGGTGAACGCCCTACCCGCTGCACTATCGTTCCAGCCCTGTTCCATACTAATAAGTTGAAAAAAATCAGATTCTAATTTATATTTTGAAACTAACTTTGGAGTGTTTGAGAAAAAGTATTAATGATTACTAAATGCTACATTTCTGCACAGTAAAATTTGGTACTCTAAGAAGTTAACATGAAAATATAATAATTATGTTACTTATTAAATATAATTAAGGAACTGCATGTATTATGATAAATTATAATCAATATATTTCAGGTTTCAAATTATAAGAGATTTTAGGGATCTGGTTTTTAGCCATACCTGATAGGGTAAGACAGAAAAAATCCTCTTCAATTATGGTTGACTTTTATTTTTTCAGCACTTTGTTTTTCAAATATAGAGGAAATGACAAAGAAAAATATGTAGTAAATAAAAACATTTAATTTTCAGATTTAAAAATTATTTTCATTTTCAGCACCTATCTTTTGATGATATATTTTCAAGCCAGTGAAAGATATGGCTAATTCTTCGTGTTACTTAACATAAACATATGCTATAATAAGCTAGAATATTTTTAGTTAATTAAGCAATTCTTAAAATTTCACTTTGTTTGGATGATGGGAATAAAATATAATCAATGATAGAGTCCAAGATTTTGTTACTAAAATACATTAAATTTTTCCATTTGTTCTCTGGAAGGAAATTTCTAGTAAAATTAACTTCTTAGAAGAATTTTTAATGCTTTTATCTAAGTAATGGTGGAAAAACTTTTTTAAAATCAAAAAAGTTTTGATCAGACTTTTTAAAATCAAAAATTTTTTTGATTTTAAAAATATTTTATCTGTAGAACTCAGTAGAATCTGTAGCTGAAATGTATACCTAATTGTTATTATTAACGTATAGTGAAAGAAAATAAGTACAGTATTATAAATATAATGTACTTTAACTAGATAAGAAAAGCTATAAGAGTGAAGAAAAGTGATGTCACCAAGGGTAATTTTAACTGAAGACTAGTTTATGAATGATTGGCTTCAGAAATCTAAATGATTTGTCATTATTTACAGCTTATTGTCAATTCTTCAGTTGAAGGGTTGGGCATATAGATGGGAAGAGTAATTTTATTTAATTCTTATTATTTTTTCTTGAGAGTCCTGTTATACATAGCCTGTGTTGTCCAAACAGGTGTCAGAATTTCATTTTTCAAAAATTAGAGGATGTGAATTTTTAAAAGTAATGGTAATAGGAATTGCCTTAATGGAAAGGGGACTTATGAACACATCTGTACAAATGGAACCATTCCATTATTAATGGGAGATTTATTACTGAAAAAAATTACTACGCAATAGTGTGGTAGAGATTGTGTTTTTTCTTTTAATAGGAGAGCCAAGTCTTGCATTAGAACATTGTTCAAACTTGTGCAGAAAGTAAATGGTACCCTTGGGACTCTAGCATTGTGCTAGATTGAAGTCTTTAATACTCCAATACTCTAATAGCTATTAAGATAGGGTATGTGCAAAAGCTAATCTTGTCTTCTTTTATAATAACATATATGGTAACCAAATGTTGCTATGATGTGCTAGCAGCATTGTTTTTAGTAGATGATTTTTTAAATTAAAAACTAAGTTTACTTATTGACCTTTCAGAGTTTATTTAATGTAAGATAATACAATAAGTTTCTGTTTATAGCAGATTTAATAGACATATATTGCATTTAGGAGATTAAACATCCCTTTATAGATGAACATTCAAATAATGGTAGAAATTTTAAATGCCTGCCTATGGTTTTATAATTTTGAATAGTAATAAAATGAATTTATTTGGGGGCTTTATTAATGTCTATTACTTTTAGTGATTTGTTAGTAAGTTTTAGTTATATTTGACATTTTTTAAAAATTTTTATTTTCCATGATGGGAAATACGGTGTTTAAAAATAAAATTACAAAAATAAAATTACAAATAAATTGTAGCATTTCATAGCTTGATATTAATGATATTTGTAGTAGTCTCTAGATATCATTTTTCACTTTTTTTTACATAAAAAGTCATCTTGTATTAAAGTCTGAAAGCCACTGGCTTCAATGCCTAGACCTTTTTTATTTCTGCCCCTATACCTTTATCTTTATTTTTTTATCAGAATCTAGGACTATAATTTCAATTTTGTTTTTAATATATGTGACAATAGTATTTGTAAAACTTTAGACATGTTGTAAGCTCCCCCAAAGTAGGTTTATATTATTTTGTACGTCCATGTATTTGAAAAATCTTGAGCAAGACCTGGTTTTAATACTGCACACTAGATGGCAGTTTTGTCATATTCTTCCAATTTCACATATTGCTCTAATGCTACTAGTGTTAGTGGAACAGGAAAGGCCATCAATGTTTAGTCTGCACTCAAAGGCTCTCTGCATGACCAATACAGACCCCATGGACTTCCTGGAACATATGTTAGCAATTTAGCTGCAGACATTTATTTCTTTGTTTTACTGCCTGGCTCTTTGAGAAAGTGTTGGTGCCAGGTTATGGGTTGTCTGGATCATGTCAGAGGCCATGGAGATCAAGTTCATGTGACAGGCCAGACTAAGGAAGGATGAAGTTGGAGGAGGTGAAAAGATTGACCCTTACTTTCAACAGCAACAAGTCATTACCTGTCTGTGGACTGGGGCCAAATCCTGGGCGTTTTAAGTTTTATTCCAGCTGAACAAACAAAACACACTACCCGTTTGGGTTTTTTTTCAGATTTCATCAATAATAGTTCATTCAAAAATTTCAATTTCTCAAAATTTGCTTATTCCTCATCTTGTTTTCCTTTAATGCTTTCTCTTATAGCCCTGTCCAGACGTAGTGACCTTGAAATCCTTGGCTACTGCCTGCTGCGATGGTTCTGTGGGAAACTGCCTTGGGAACGGAACCTGAAGGACCCCATGGCTGTCCAGACTGCTAAAACAAAGTAGAGTTTCAAATATTCTATCATATACTGCAATTGATCTGAAGGGAGCTAATATCAGAGATTACCATCCTCCCAATATGATAGCAAAGCATATTCCTTTAATATGAAAAATGTCTTTTTAAAAACAAAGCAGTTAACAGACATAAAATCCATTAAAATAGCACATATGAAATCATATGTCCACAAGTTGCAATACATAATGTGAATTAAAATACTTGTTTCTTTACATGTTGTTTTCTAAAATTAAGGTATTATGTGGTCGAATTTTTATATCTGCATTTTATAAATATGTGGAAGGGGTCTAAGTTTGATGTGATTGATATTAACTGTGCAAAGCAGTAAGGGGAAATGGACAAATAGAACTTATGTATTACCAGTGAGAACAACATGTCTCTTTCTTAATCTGGTGTCTTGGAGAGAATATGCTGTGCTTTTTAAGGAAAAAACAAAACATATGAAAAATATGTGGTCACTTATATGAGATAATATTGTGGCCATAAATTTTTTTTTAATATTCTGCACTTCATATTTGTCACTTAAAATCTGTTATCAAAAGAATTAAATTACATTTCACTAAGAACAGAATGTATTAGTATTTTACTCTTTCTTACTGACCAGACTTAAAAAAAAGTCAATTGTGCAACATTTTTGTTAGATACCAAGGCATGTTCAACAGTAGCTCCAGAGACTTGAAAATTGCAATTAAAAAAGGGAACTATGTTTCAAGTGGAACAAATCACAAAAAAAGTTTATTAAAGGGGAAGCTGATTCACAGACTCAGTCTTCTAATTCAGTGTAATGTTAGCTCTTACTAAAGAAGACTATGCTACAGCATAATGATTTTGTATGTAAATACTGGCACATATTAGAATCATGATTATCCTACTCTCTTTCCCACAGATAACAAAGATATATGTCAATATTAATCTATATTAACAGTTAAATAACTATAGTATCTGATATATCCATAGTAACCTTAATGGAATGTGTTTTTCAGTATGTAGGTGGGTCAACGCAAAATTTAGTAATGGGCAACATATATATTGTCTCGGTATCCAGTTTTCTAACTCAGTTTACCTAATTTTGAATAGTGTAGTTTTAAAACTAGTATCTTAATTCTAACGATGATATGTTAAGACATAATTTGTTTTAGTATTGTCAATATGCATGTATGTAGCAATGCATTCACTGCATGTAACTATATATGTATATTTAAGTATAAGAATAAGAGGCTTTTAAAATATATAATACTTATAAGCATAACTTGTGTTTACATTATGAGAACCCTTACATATGCTAATATATTCATCTTGTTTTGATTCATAATATAAATCTATAGATCATTAAAGCTTAAAGCATATTCTGAAGTTTATAATTTAAACTAAACACATTTTCAAACTTCTTATAGAATAATCATAATTTATTCAATTTTCTGATATGGCATAACACTGAATTTTTCCATAAGGACATGCTTGCATATGCAGCCATAATACTATACCATCCTTTATGCCCTTTATTTTCCTGATATAGTGTGATATAAGATCAGCATATTTATTATTGCAATTCTGCCTGAGTTTGTGAATCAGGCAGTCATTATCAGTAATTTCAGTTGAATGTGTATATATTTGTGACTGAAAGAAGATAATTGTATACTTGTTTCGTCTAAAATATTGAAAAGTATTTGAAAAGTTATTTTGTTTTTGGGTATTTCTTGTTAACTTGTTTAATTCCAGTTCATTATAAAAAAGCTGCCTAATAGTGAGGGCTGGAGATAAATACAGTGGGTAGAGTGCTTTCCTTACATGTAGCCAACCTGGATTTGATCCCTGACATCCCACTGGTCCCCCTGAGCACCTCCAAGAGTGTTCCAGTGATCGCTGAGTGCAGAGCCAGCCAGGAATAACCACAGAACATTTCTGAATGTGGCCCCCAAACTGGAAAACAAAAATAAAAAGTAAACACAACCCAATAGAGAATAATAAGAAAAAAATACACGGAAAAATCAGATCATTTTTTTTCTATGATTTTTTGTTATATTTAAGATATATACCTGTTGTATATTTCTATTTCTGATATTTCTCCATGTAATAACTTTGAATTAAATCCTTTATTCTTTTTTAGCATTGTTTAGTTTCTAGGTGTTAATATATATTGATCAATAAGAATTGAGGGGCCCTCTTTTACTTCTACTTACCCTCTATCCAGTTAAAAGTAGGTTTTAAAAAAGCATTGAAAATCATGTTGTTGATGATTCAGCAACATAATTTGCTTTATTCTCTTACAATTGAAATGGTTACCGTATTAAAAACAAATTCACTGTGTATTTTACTCGTTTTTGTTTTAGTCTTTTGGATGAGCTGCCTGAGTCAGTGCTTAAATGGGCTCCTTCTGGAAGCAGTTGCTGTAAGTCAGAGATAACTTGTAATTATCTCTATGATTTACTAACACATTTGTCACTCCTGTAGTTTTTGTCTAACCCAACCTTTACCATTGCCACAGGAATGGGAGGAAAACGTATTTGGGGCCTCTGACCAACTTGTTGCTAGAAAAGATGATTAGATCTTACTTGAAATTTAGAAAACAGGACACTAAAAGGAAATATTTAGGCAGCATTCTGGCTGAGTTGGGGCGGAGAGGGATACTATGGCTGTATTTAACTCAAATGTGCTGCTCTGTTAGTTTAGTGCTTGGGCTTGGAAGACTTCCATTCAGGAGGTACTGAGGGGTATTTCCTGGGCTATTTGGTGCCAAGCATCAGCCTGAGGGCCTTAATTTAACTCTTTCTCTGGTCCTCACTGATTGCATTCTTCAGAATATGTATATGCCTTGAGCATGTAACAGACTTAAAAATCAAATAGTTCCGGAGTTGACTTTGTTTTTCTGTGTTTTACTGAAAGAAGATAGTTGATCTAAGAAAGACTACTTTCAATCAGAAATGGGAAAAAAAACAAATTTTTTAGTGCTTGGATGCTGTTTAGATGTGCATTATATTGTCAACAGGCAGCAAAAATATTTCTGAGTTAGCAAAGACTATTGGGGGTTAGATATATACTTAATTAAATGGGTTTCTTTCAGGTTAGTGTAGAGTATTATGGAATTCTTTTGCAGCATTGCTACTATAGATAGTAAGTTGCTTTGAAATTACCCAAATTCATCATGTGCATATGCATGCAGGTACATTGTCTAGCACTAATATAACTGAATTTGATTGTCTTATAGTAGAGGCTCTCTCCTGCTATCAGATTTGTCTCAGAGACACATAAACACAGTGATCTTGTACACTATTTATATTGTACATTCTTAAAATTAGCTCTTAGCTATTTACTTATGAGAGTAGAAAGATATACTGACGCTCTAGCTAAGGCTGAATACTATGAGTTTCCATATGAGAGTTGAAAAGTAAACTTAAGTCATCTTAAATTTATACCATGGCTCTCATAAGGAGTTGAAAGTTTTGTTTTTGTAGGAATTAAACAAACAAGAGAAAACCAGTTTTACTTTCCTACTTCCATTCCCCAGGTTTCCTAAGTCTGTTTCAGTATGTCTCCCCTGACCCACTTTCTGTAGTTCCTTTCCTTCTGACAGAGGGAACAAAGAGGTGGTTATTCTCATTTAGGGGTTGAAAATGCATTAGAGGAATACAGGTTTTCTCTTCTGTATCAACACTAAAATCTTGGTCTCATTAAATCAACAGTTTATGTTCTTAATAAGACAGTGAAGGGAAGGGGAGGTGGTCAGGGGGCACAGAGAGAGTGTGAGAGAGAGGAAGAGAGAAAGGGAAGGAGAGAAGGAGAGAGAGGAAGAGAGAAGGAGGGAGAGAGAGGGAGGGAGAAAGAGGGACAGAGAGAGAGAGAGAGAAGGAGAGAGAGACTATCCTTTCAAAAATAGTAAATAAAAGGTTGCAGTTCAGTTTAGCAGTAGAAAAGAGAGCACAGTGCTCCATATAAGAAAAATGCTTGTAGGCTAGAGTATATTTCATGATGTTTCTTTTACTAGAGATTAAAGGGTTTAAGTCATGGGAGAAATGAGGTACTCTAGGTTTACAGTAAAGCCTAAATTAGTCCACACCAGTATTTTTCAGCTGGTGCTGCATGTTACAGCACCCTGTGGTCCCTCCACTAGTTCCAAGGGGGCCACAGGTGAAAATTGTGCAAATGGGGTGCCATGGCATGTGCCTAGGTCCCAACTGGTAGAACAAGAGTCACAGAAAGAAAGCTTAGAAGGGGGCTACCGTTGGAAACAGGTTGAGAAACTATATTATTATAATTTCATTAAATGTAGATTTGTGTTTTAAAGCACAATATATTGAAACTTAATATTAACTGACAGTTCCAAGTCATAGTAGACATAGAGTGGATTTTTCAATAAAAAATTAAACCACTTTTCAGAAGGTTTATTAGTAAGATATTTTGTGTAATAAAATACCCTCAAGGTTTGCTGCATACATTTCTAATTCACTGTAATAATAATAGTTTAAAGGTTTCTGTCTCATGAAGCAATAGCCATGTTACTTAATGTTACCCTAGCTTACAAATCAGATGATTCAAGAATATAATAACTTCATACTAATCAAATAATTTTGTTTTATAGCGCAGATATGTTAGTAAATGTAAGCATGTATTTAATCTAATAAATCTATCTTGAAAAGCCAATTTTAAGCCAGTATTTATTCAGTTTCAGGTATATGCTACTTTAGTTTCAGATATATGATAATCAATTTATAAAGGGAGTTGCCCTTTTATTTTTCACCCTCTTCTACCTCACTGGTGCTTCATTTTTCTTTTCAACCCCAGACCCATGGAGACTTTTCAGCACAGCTGCTATCAGTTGGGGAAGTGCCAGGAGTATTCTATTGTCTTCTAATAGTGATTTGTGGAAAATGTTCCCAATATTCAACTCCCTTCTCCATTTGGGATATTTTGTATAATAGAATTGTGATATATACCAAACTTAGTTTACTCTTCTTGAAAGGGTTGAAGAACAACAGAATATTTATTGGAAATGACAGTAAATATAATTTAATCTTTTTTCTTTTTCATTGTTCCTTTAGGAATTGGATGCCCCCAAGGGCTCCTGAAATCATCAGTTATAAATATGGTGATGAGGCTCTGATACCACTGGCTCGTTAATAGTAATGTGGTTGATCAAATACTAGTTAAGAGAATTGCATTTGTCTGATACACTGTAGAGGAAAAAGTAGGCGGCATCATTTTCACAGCATCCAAAATCCAGAGCTGAGTTTTCCTTCCTACCACAAAAAGCTCATGAGTTCCTATAAGATAGCCATGGACAGTGTGGAACAAAGTGGTTACATTCTGCCTTTCCGAAGGGCAGAGAGATGATGATGACTAGTCCTGTTGGAATTAATACCCATAGGTAGTGAAACCTACTATTTCTCTAATTCCCCACTTGAATGAAGGGGGAGTGAAGGCTTAGGAAGTCACTCCTGACAACTCAGGAACTTTCCCAGATTTTCCAGCCATGGGATATAAACAACTTAGTGAGAAAGTAAGAAATATTCTTGTCTGGGACAGTAATACTTATGTTTTTGAAGGAGAAAGAGCTGAAAAACTTAGGTTGTGTAGTATCGAAACTCCTCTGTGAACAAATGAAAACCTGTCAGTTTTTAAACAATAAATAGTGTTACTATTTACTTTTATCTCTGTTTCATATTCAACTTCTACCTGAAACAAAAATGCAAACTAACATTCATTTTAATTGAATTTGTGGTTGTGTAACTGTTGGCTACTAATTTTTCTTGTGCTTAGTTTGTAGTTCATAATATTATTGGGAGTGTGGAAAAGGAGTTGGTATATCATTCTAAGGAATAAATTATAAGAGAAAATATAAATGCTGCCAGCCTTTTTTCCTTTTGATTTAAATCAGGTTTACTATAGAATGATAGAATCTAAATTCTAAATTTTTAAATTATGGTTTGTGATCCCATATGGATCACATAATTGAATGTAAAGGTTGCAAAACTATTTCTTAAAATGTATCTTAAGATAAATGTTGGTATGGCTTACTATCGTAAATGTTTCATTTGTCTATTTTATATACTTGTGTATCTATGGCTGCACATACATTTCTTGCATTAAAGGGTCTAAAGTGATAGTACAGCAGGTAGAGATTGGTATGTGTGCTAGTACTCATGTGTGTTTAGAGAGAAAAAACAGAAATTCTGAGGATATTGAATTTTCTAATCATTCAGTTTCTAATCATTCTTGCTAATCATGAATGACCAAAACATTTAATATTTCACAGGTGAAATAGCCGAATATTTAGCATGTGCTCACAGTTTAGCATATGATGAGAAGCCAAACTATCAGATGCTCAAGAAAATTCTAAACCCTGGTGGAATATCTTTAGGACCACTGGACTTTTCCTCTAAAGAAGAGCGTATACATGTGCATACTCCAAGAAATCAAGTAGTAAGTATTATAGTCTTTAAGGTCAAGAGTGTTCTTATGATTGAAGAGGTTTTTTGTTTGTTTGTTTGTTTTACTTTTTGGATCACTCCTGGCAATGCACAAGGGTTGCTCCTGGCTCTGCACTCAGGAATTACTCCTGTTGGTGCTCGGGGGACCACATGGGATGCTGGGATCAACCCCGGGTCGGCCGAGTACAAGGCAAATGCCCTACCCGCTGTGCTATCACTCTGGCCCCATGATTAAAGAGTTTTAAGTCCCAAAATAAGTAAGAAAATCTATTTTTTTTCTTATATTCAGTTCATATTTCCATAACTCAGCAATAAGGAATTTGTTGGAAGTTCTTTTAACTCTTTGTATCTTAGATAAAGATATTTTGCCTTTTATCTCTTAGAGTGAGATTTATGTGCTGTTACACACTATTAAAGAAATAAGCATCCACTGATGTCTTAAGCTTATACCTTGGGTAAGATTATAGGTTAATCTGGCTATATGAAGTCATAATTTGGTGACAATAATAATATTCTTGGATTTAACCAGATTATTTGTATGTTCTAATGTATTTATATCTGTAGAAACTGTTTTTAGAAAGTTATTCTTTTTTAAAATTTACAGCTTCTCTGCTTTCACCATTTGACTCCCACATACCAACTTAAATAAACAGAATTTAAAATACATTTTAAGAATGGGGTGGAACTTCAGACTACTGCAAGCTTTATAACTAGGGTGACAACTAAATGTCCATGTCTTCCTTTAACTAACCATATGTAAGACTAGAGCACAGAGGACTTTTTCTCTTGATGTGTGTACAGTAACTTAGGGTCAGGATGCCACTCATTTTTAATATTACTTATGAACTTTGGATCATCACAAGTATTCATGAGCCAAAAGTGCAGGATGCAAACTAATGTGACTGATAGGCTGCTAGATGAATGGTGAGTCAAGTATCAGCGCACAGATGGTTCTGATTTGCTGAATTTTGTAGCTGCTGCAACTGAAGACATAAAATATCCTTCTAGTCATAAATTAGCTCTTTGGAAGCAAAGCCTTGGCACCAGAGCTTTACAACCTTCAATTAGTAGGGAAAGAAGTATTTGAATGACTGTGGTATTGACATCTGTAGGCCTGCATAGTAATCATTCCTAATAGAAGAGAATATCTGTTTGAGGAGGTTTTGCATGGCTAATTAACTACCAGTGAGAATATGTAATTTTTTCATGATCTCCTGATTGTCACCTTTCTCTCATGATACAATTACATTTTATTGTAGCAAGTGCCTCACAAACCAATTGTCAGCACTATTTACGTATTGCAGAAGGCAGAACAAAAGTTCATGTTTAATAAAAAGCCACTGGATTTTGATCTTGGTAATTACGGAGAC
Source organism: Sorex araneus (assembly GCF_027595985.1). Taxonomy (NCBI): domain Eukaryota; kingdom Metazoa; phylum Chordata; class Mammalia; order Eulipotyphla; family Soricidae; genus Sorex; species Sorex araneus. The sequence goes on from NC_073313.1 coordinate 321,197,901, forward strand.
TTATTTTAACAGTTTTATTGACTTTTGTGTTTTTATCACTTTTGCAACAAAACAAAGAGATGTTTCCTTGACATAGTATTTCCCTTGCAATAATGGTCACCACTTAATCTACACTAATTTAAGTAGGTCCTCCCTCCCCCTTTTTGGTAGTTTTTCTGTTTCATAAACTTAATTGAAATATAAAAGAAACCATTTTGAAGCAGATAGCTATATTCTGTGATATAAAATTCTAATTATTATCCACCAGAATTTTCAGTTTCATCAAATTCAAAGGATGTGAATTGTTGTGAAACTATTTTTATATGCAGAGAATAGAACATAAAACATTTTTTTCTAATGAGCTGCCATCAAAAATATTTTATTCTTTCCTTGTGATTAAAGCATTTTGATTATGAGTAAAAACACAGCTAAGACTAATGGGCATTTTAAGGCCTTAGTTAATTTCTATTAATCAGTCTTAATGTATAGACAGTAAGATCATTTATGATTGTATTTCACAGAAAGATTTATTTAATAATGATTATCTCTAGTTTTTTAAATGCATAAGTATATTACTACTTTATGTAGTTTAAACCTTAAGTATCTTAGCTTTTAATTTTAAAATTTACAGACTTTGTAATACTGCAAAAAACAAAATTGAAAATACTCTAAACTACTTAATTCAGTTTTCCGGAATGATACAAGTATAGATAGTTTACATAATTGATTGCTCCTAAAACAGAAATCATTTGAAGTCTAGAATGAATATCAATAATATGGCCCCAAACTTCTATTTTTAGTCACAATTGGAATCTCCATATTTGTAACTAAAAATATTTCTTGAGACTATACTTGTAGCCACTGTAGTTATCTAACTAGATGTATCTCTGGACTTGTAATGTGGAGTAAAAATATTTAAAAAGAAGCCAATGGAACAAAAAATTTACTTAAATAAAATGTGTAAACTTTTTCTATGATTCACATTCAAAATAAAATTATGAATGTTCACTTTTTTAAATGTTAGTCTTCTCAGTATGTGTACTGTATCTTTTAAATTTGGTATGGGCAGCATAGATTGCTCCCTGTAAACACATCCACTGAAGCCATGTGACAATATGACACTGAAAGGAATCTTTGTCAAGATAGTGGAGACTGGATACAGAAAGTGGGGAGTTAGGACAGGGAGGGAATACTATGTCAGTGGTGGAGGGAAATGGTAACTCTGATGGATGGAGGGGAGGGTGCGGGAAAGTGGTACAGTGTTGTTATGCATGAAATCCTATCAGTAGCAGTATTGTAAACCCCAGTGACTAAAGGGGAGGGGGGAAACTTGTATGCCATAGAGGCAGGCTGGAAGATGGGGAGAAACTTCTGGAGACACTGATAGAAATGGAGAATAGTAGGGGCTGGAGTGATAGCACAGCGGGTAGGGCATTTGCCTTGCACGCGGTTGACCCGGGTTTGATTCTCAGAATCCCATGTGGTCCCATGAGCACCGCCAGGAGTGATTCTTGAGTGCATGAGCCAGGAGTAACCCCTGTGCAACGCCAGGTGTGACCCAAAAACAAAACAAAAAAATAAATGGAGAATGGTAAAAGGATTGATGTTGAAACATTGACTGAAATTCAATCGTGAATAACTGTAGATCATGATGCCTCAATTAAAAGACAAGTAGTAGAGACTATTTTCCATTGAAAACAAAATAGTTTTTTTAAAAAACCTTTTTTTCCCTAAAATTGCAAATTAAAATGATGAAAATATAATTGAAATTACTCTCTAGTAGTTCTTGATGGCTCCTAGGTAGCACTGTCAAATTTAAAGGAATGTATCCTTAAGGCTACTACAGTCTACTAAAGCATCAACTGAGATTTAAGATCCAAAATGCAGTGAAAGAAACCATATTTTAGTAAGAATGTTTATTGAAATGAACTAAAGTTCAGATAAGAAAGCTGAAGTCAACTTATTGGCTGTGTATTGACCTGCATATTAAATTAATCTCTTGAATAAGTTCATAAATTCATCACTTGACTAATATCTTTCCTCCATATTATGATGCCTGTGAATTATGATTTTAACAGTGTGTCTACCCAGGATAATGAACTATCTTTACCCATGTTCCTAAATGTCTTACCTAGGCAGAAAAGTAGTTGCATAAGAGCTAAAATGTTCAAATTTTCCTGTATTTCAAATAGTAAATGTTTGTTACTTCATTCATCATATTTTGAAGTTATATTAGCAAATCCAGAGGTGAGTATATTATTCTTGATAGTAGTAATTTGTGTTGTGAGCTTAAAAGTATACAAATTTTAGAGCTTTAATTCTCAAATAATTGTATTAAACAGATTTTTACATTTAAGAAAAGTCCAGAAGTATTCCCAGTTGCATAGGATAATGAAGACAATGGAAAAATTAGAAGTATTTGCTCTCTTGGGAATGACACATTTGTTTAGTACCTTCAATTTAGTCATGTGGAATTACCAGTATGTTTTCTGTATCTTTTATCTTCAAGAAAAACTTTACTCTCTTCAGTTTATACTTATTCATTATTCTTTACTCTTACCATCTAAAAAGTTTCCCTAGAAGTATCAATTTTCCTTATTCTGGATATCATTTTGTTAGCTAGTAGTCCATGAGAGGACAAATAAACACCCCACCAACTGATAAGCAGATCCAGGAAGCATCCTCCCTTTCGGGAAGCTTCAGAGGACTGAATACATCAGAACATATTTTATTTGTATGTCAAAGGCTCCCCAAAGCTGTTATACCTGAAGTACCCACCATAGAAGAAGCATGAGAAAACTAAGTATTTCATACAGTCATTTATACCATACTGCATTTTTATAGTGAATGGCCAGCCCATTTTTTTAGGATAAAAATTATTCAACAGTCTTGGGAATCCCTTTGTTTCATGCTAAAGTTCTGATGAACATTTTTTATCAAGAAGACTTCAGGGCCGAGAGACAGTACTGTGGTTAAGATGCTGGCCTTGCATACATACAACCTGGGTTTGGTCTCTGATACCACATATGGTCTCCTTAGCCCTGCAGGAGTAAACCCAGACACACCAGAAGTGACCCTTGGAAACAAACAGACAAACAAAAGAAGACTTCAATGGAGGAGTAGCTCAGAAGGTAGTGGTAGTTTCACATGAATGAGAGATTGGAATATGGAAATAACCCCTGAGTGATTAGGAAGGTAATTCTGATTATCAGGTCACTTAACGGCAATAGCCTTGCTATCATTTAAGAAGTTGGGATCTGGGAGGATGGAAGAATAAAAATGGTGTTTTGACTACTTAGACCTAGCTATAAAACAACAGTATATTTTAAAGGGAAGGAGTGAACACACTTGGCAGTGGAAGCTAAAAATCGAGAGTACAAATTAAGACTGCTTGCCTAGTTAATGTTATTCATTCTCTGTGTTGGCATTGGATACTCCATTATTTTCCCTTGTACTGTTCCTATCTTCTGCCCCTTATTTAACTCATGAAAAAAAGGTGATGGCACTTTCAGCTGATGTAAACATGAAGCTACTGACCAAATATTTCACATAAGGATCTTCACTGTGGCTTTAAATCTTCCAACTGTATTGCAGGATTTGACCTTCCATTTCTGTGTCGACTTCAAGGTTATTGAAAAGTCAGTCATCTCCCAGATAACACATGGTGTGAAAAAGAAACTTTAGAGACAGCAGGCTTGTTGTAGAACTTAACCTCTGATACTAGTACACCAGATTGGTGACATGAACTGTTGTTCATCTGCTCAAAGGTTAAGTTACCTGCATAAAAATAAAAAGCAATATCATAAGCTTCTTATATATTCATATTAAGTAAGTTCATTTTAATGACAGAAAACTAAGATTCTAATTAATAAGAATTTAAACTTAAAATATAATACTGCATCTACTCCCAGCAAAGGTTAATAATAAATTTATATGCAGTTTTAAGATGTGAATTTTCAGGTAAAATAATGTTTTCAATAAGCAGATTTTCTGTAGAGATCGTTTCTAGAGCATGTATAACAGTGACGCTAATTTTAATTGGTTTTCTCCAATTGAGGAGAAAAGGTCTGAATCTTGCCATCTATATTTTTCTAAAACATCTGTTTGTTGGTTTCCTCTTTATTAATATATATTTTTGAGACAGTAAATTTTGTTTGATAATCTGAATTAATGCACTTTAAAAATGCATTAGAGGAAAGGAATGTATTTTTAAGTGTCTAGAATTTTCATTATTTATTTAATTATGCTGTATCAACAGGTTGATTTGCTAAAAGATACAAAGAAACAAGCCAATCAGATGCAAAATAGATTAACAGACAAAAATGTCCACAGTGAGAGAAGTGCTGAGTCTTGTACAACATGGAGAAAAGTGCAAAATGAAGAGAAGCTGATTGGATTGCTGAACAATGAAACAGCTCAGGTAAGAGGATTTCTGTGTATATGCGTTTTGGTTATTTTTTTTTTCTCCCCTGAATGTTATAGTAGAATATTGGGAATAAAGACATTGTATTTTCTCTGGAGGGCCAGGGTTGTTTAATTTAGCTAAATGTAAAGAGACAGAAAGTACCCCATCTCATTGATAAAATCAGAGCAGCCAAACACCAGTTATCACCGAAACAGATAGTAGCACATAAGCATACAGATCCGATTTCCTTATATAGCATAGAATATAATGAAGTGCAGTTATAGTTTTATACCATCTATGATATATTATAGACTCTTAACATATTCCTTACTTTTATATTGGCTACTCCAGTCTAACCCTTATGACCTAATAAGTAAAATGTTTGTCAATATGGATATTTTCAATTTTGTATTTTCTTATATCATTTGATAATTTGGTTGGGTAGTGAAAGTGGGGTCATTTTAGGATGACTCATTCTAGTTTTAGCAGAGTTCTTACTAATCTAAGTTTCATAGACAATGAGCATACAAAGTATTTACATTTGCAGTAATTTTTTTTCCAAATTGTTCAATAGTTATATGATTTATACACTATCATTTTCCCTAAATTATTTGAGGTAGTTTACAGTATAAAATAGGATAATTTAATGACCCCACTTTCTATCCCCCAGCCATCCCCCCGAATTATTATATCAAGCAGCTGGGATGTTAATCATGAAACAGAGCATTGAATTTGGCTCTGAACTTTTTGGCAGCCAAAGCAAAAATCAGAGGCATACTCGTTAGGCATTTCTCATCCACAGAGCAAGCATGCAAGTTTATCCAGAGGACGAAACGGGTTTTTAGTACTAACAAGATGCTTCCATTTAGTTTGTTAAGAATAAGAGCTTTGAGGGTTTTTAAAATTTATATAAAGTAATCTACTTTGGTCTTATTTTATAATTTCCATTTCTAAAATTAAAGACAATAGTGCTTGTGACTAAATTTTAGAAATTCTTTGGAGCGATAGCACAGCGGGTAGGGCATTTGCCTTGCAAACAGCTGACCCGGGTTCGATTCCTCCATCCCTCTCGGAGAGCCCGGCAAACTACTGAGAGTATCTCGCCCGTATGGCAGAGCCTGGTAAGCTACCCATGGTGTATTCGATATGCCAAAAACAGTAACAAGTCACACAATGGAGATGTTATTGGTGCCCACTCGAGCAAATCAATGAACATAGGATGACAGTGCTATAGTGCTTTTTGGGTCACACCTGGCAATGCACAGGGGTTACTCCTGGCTTTGCACTCTGGAATTATCCCTTGCGGTGCTTAAGGGACCATATGGGATGCTGGGAATCGAACCCGGGTTGGCTGTGTGCTAGGCAAACGCCCTACCCACTGTGCTATTGTTCCAGCCCCAATTTCAGAAATTCTTGGCTATTCTTTTTAATTCTTACTGTGCATCAGAATCGCCTGTATATCAATAGATATCAAAAGGAAAGACAGGTGTCCAGGTTTTAATTAGGGTGGCAATGCTATATGTAGATATTTTTATTGCTTAAGAAAGTTTTTTATCCCCGTTCTTGATTCCCTATTTACAGATAAGCACTGTAGCACTATATATCTGTATCTCTCTGTATAGATATATATCTAAATCTCTGTATAGATAGATATACTGTATATATGTACTGTATAGATATATATCTAGATATCTGTATAGATAGATAGATATACTGTATATATGTATTGAATCCCTTATATACAGTATATAGGGATATAGGGATATATCCCTATATATACAGTATATAGGGATATATACTGCATATAAGGGATCTAACCCAGGGCCTGGGTTAGATAGTGCTTTTTGGGTCACACTATAGATAGATATACTGTATATATGTATTGAATCCCTTATATACAGTATATAGGGATATAGGGATATATCCCTTATATACAGTATATAGGGATATATACTGTATATAAGGGATCTAACCCAGGGCCTCACATGTGCAAGGCAAATGATCTATCTGTCTCAGTTTTAATATTATTATCTCTTATTTTCATCACTGGATTAATTCCACAATTTAACAGACATGTCGTCATTGATTATGTTCTAGAATTTTATATACATGTTGTGTTACAGTGTCCATTCTTTTGTATCTGATCTCTTTCAGGCAGTTTTTTTGTTTCAGGCAGGTTTCCTGTTTTGGGGCCACCCTCACTGGTGCTGAGGTCTTAATCCTTACTTTGTGCTCAGGGAATAACTCCTGCTGGTGCTCAGGGGACAGTATGCAGTGCTGGGGACCAAATGAGGAACAGCTGCATATAAGGCCTTCAGTTTAAAGCCTGCACAATCTCTCTGGCCCCACGTTTTTGAGATTTATCCGTATTGTCCCATGTATCTAATTTGGGCTTGTTTGTTTAGTAGTACTCCATTGCATAAGCTCCATCAGAATTTGCATACCCATTCTCCTTTTAATGAACATGAAGGTTGCTACTGACTCTAGCTAACCACAGAACTGGTGTGAATATTCTGATATAGGAAAAATGTCTTCTTTGTCCTGAGAAGTAGAACTACTGGGTCCTGGGGCAGATGAAAGCTTATAAAAAGCTATTTCCATGTGTGTAAATTTGTATTACATAGTGATTCCAATTATCACTCACCTGGGTGACTGATAACTTCAGGCATTTTTTTTATTTGCTGCATATCTATTCACTTATCTTCTTTCATAAAGTATCTTTTAAAGTGTATGACCCATTTTTATTTGAATAATTACAGTTTTATTATTGAGCTATAGGAATTCTTTATATATTCCACATACATATTTCCTGTCCATTATCTGAATTGTGGATATCATCTGTAGCTGTGAACTGTGTAACCCTCCTATTCATTTTTTTTTCTTTGTTATTTTTCTCTAAAGGGTAATTTATCCATTACTTCAATTTTTTATATAAAGAGATTTGTCTGTTAGGTCACAAAGTTATTTTTCAATATATATTTTTATTGACAGCGTTAAGTTTAGCTTTAATGTTTGGATCTATGAGCCTTTCAGATCAGTTCTTATACATGATGTAAAATAGTTAAAGTTCTTTTTGTCCATATAGAAAACCAGTTCACCAAGCATCATTTATTAACATTTTTATTACCTTTTCAATTTTTATTTCATTTTAAGAAAAAATAAATTTCTCTAGTGTCTTTTTCAAAACTCATTTGACGATATGAGTAGAGTCTATTTCTGGAATCCTTTTATCTCTCTGTTTCTCATTAAACCAATACAACATTGCATCAGTTACCATACCATTATAGAAAATTATGAAATTAGTGCAAGTGCTTCAACCATTTTTTTTTTTACCCTCAAGAATGCTTGTGTTGTATGTCGTAGTTGCCTTCATAAATTTTAAAAGCCAATTTTGCAATTTCTACTAAAAAGCACAATGGGGAAATTTGGGGTGTACTCAAAAGACTGGAATACGTACTTTGCATGTATAAGACCCCAGGTTTTATTTTCAGTCTCAGTCACCCTAGATTTGCAACGCTGGTGGCCCCTGCACTGTGAACACCGAACCATTTGACCTGAGAACCAGGCTAACTGGCCTCACATTCTGGGAAAAAGGCAACTCAGATAGAGAATGGAACACCAAGTAAAATGTGGTTGGAGGCCAGGAGGGAGAAGGGTGAAGCATGCTGAATATAGACTAGAGACTGAACACAATGGCCACTCAACACCTTTATTGCAAACCACAACACCTAATTAGAGAGAGAGAACAAAAGGGAATACCCTGCCATGGTGGTGGGGGTGGGGAGGAGATGGGATTGGGGGGGGTGGGAGGGATGCTAGGTTTATTGGTTGTGGAGAATGGGCACTGGTGAAGGGATCGGATGGGTTCTCGAACTTTGTATGAGGGAAACATGAGCACGAAAATGTATAAATCTGCAACTGTACCCTCACTGTGACTCACTGATAAATAAATTAAAAAAAAATTAAAGATGAAAAAAAAATATTGCTAGGAATGAGTCAGTGGCCCATGAAAAGTTCTTGGGAACTCCTCTACCCCATTTAAAAAAAAATACACATTAAAAGCACAATGGATAGAATTTTTTTTTTCCTTTTTGGGTCACACCCAACGATGCTCAGGGGTTACTCCTGGCTTTCCACTCAGGAATTGTTCCTGGCGATGCTTGGGCGACCATATGGGATGCCGGAGATCAAACAAGGGTTGGCTGCATGCAAGGCAAACACTACCTGCTGTACTATTGCTCCAGCTCCCACAATGGATGGAATTTTGATTGAACTGCACTAAACTTAAAGATCACTTGGGGAGGACCAACATTTATCAACATTGAGGCCTACAGTATATGAACCAGTGCTTTCTTATTTATGTAGATCTTCATTAATTTCTCTCAACAATGTTTGGAATTTTTAGTGGACTCAAACATGTTTCTCGCAATATGTAGTACCATCTTCAACATACTCTGTTGTATTTTGCTCAACATGTTTTAGGTATTAAATATATTTGTAAATATCTTTGAAAAAATCATATTTTAGTTGTTGATACTATCTAGAAAAAGAAATGCAGCTTATCATACACGTGGACCTTATGTTTGGGTATCACTGTATCACTGTATCACTGTCGTCCCATTGCTCATTGATTTGCTCGAGCAGGTTCCAGGAATGTCTCATTCGTCCCTGTTACATTCAGGGTCAGGGGAATGAGGCCCATTCTTGTTACTGTTTCTGGCATAGCGAATATGCCATGGGTAGCTTGCCAGTCTCTGCCGTGCGAGATTCTGCCTATGTTTAGGTATTATCCTAAATTCATGTATTATTTCTAGTAGTTTTTGGACAAATTCTTGGGATTTTCTACAATTTTGTTTCTCATGTAAATATAAGTTTTCTACTTCTCTCTTCTCAAAATGCATTACATGCCAGTTCTATAATGGGTAGAAGAGAAGATAGACATCCTTGCTTTGTTTCTGATCTTAGAGAGAAAGAATTCTTTCACCATTAAATTTGATAATGAGGAATTTTCTAAGTGCCCTCTCTCAGAGGACATTTTATTATATTTATAGTTCATTAATTAAAATTAAATCATAATGTACAGTAAATATATTTGGGGGTTGTATTGAGGTGATCCTATACTTTTTTCTCTTTTATTTATATAATTAATTACATAGACTTTCAAAAGATGGCCAAACCTTTTATTTCTAGGATAAAGTTCATTTAGTCTTGATGTGTTCTTATGCTTAATGCAGTTTGCCATTATCCCACTAAGGCTTTTTATTTGCTTGCTTTGGGATGGAGCGGACACACCCAGCAATGCTCAGGGGCTACTTCTGGCTCTGTGTTCAAAAATTAATCCTGGTGGTGCTCAGAAAAACATTAGAGATTCCAGGGATCAAACCCTGCTTGGCCATGTGCAAGGCAAGCACCGTACCAGCTATATTATTGCTCTGGACCCTCCATTAAGGATTTCTGTATCTACATTGAAGAGATAATTGGACTATAATTTTATTGTCTTTCAATATGCATGCATGATTTTATTTTCAGGCCATTATATGTTTTATGAGTAGGAAATGTCTATTTTTGGAAAATGTTTTAGTAAGATTTGTCTTTCATAAATGCTTGATAAATTTAGCAAGAAAACCTGTCAGTGTCTAGAGTTTTGTCATAAGGAAAAAAACAGGAGAAAGAAACTTATTTTATTAAAAAATCAAGAACTGAGGGGAGGAGGAGGCCTGGGAGTCCCATTGTGATTCCAGACACAAGGAGCTGAGGATGCAATACTCAGGCCCTGCAGTGCAAGGGATACCCCATGCATACCAGCTGTGCTCTGGGGCCTCCAGGGCTGTACCAGGAGATACTCATGAGAACATGTGATGTTGAAAGTTAAACCTGAGTAGGTACATGCTAAGCAGTGACCTGTAAGAAAGTTACAAATCATGAATATATTTTCTAAAATGTGGTCACTAGATTTTGACTTCATCCCTCTCAGAGAGCCCGACAAGGTACTGAGAGTATCCTGCCCACACGGCAGAGCCTGGCAAGCTACGCGTGACGTATTTGATATGTCAAAAACAGTAACAATGGCGGTCCTCATTCCCCTGACCCTGAAAGAGTCCCCAACATGCCATTGGGCTACACTAGCATGCAACAGGGACTAATGGAGACATTTCTGGTGCGCGCCTCCAGCAAATTGATGAACAATGGATTGACAGTGATACAGTGACAGATTTTATCTTGTGTAAATTTAGTATTTTTTATCTTCTAGGGATAAACTCTCATTAACCATATCATCTAATTGTCAAATTTATCATTCATAATATTTTATCCTTTTGAATCATCAATATTCATATGATGTCTCTGTTTCTTTGCCTACAATGTTAATATTGGGTATCTTTTGCTATAATGAAGGGAAAAACTATTTTTATTGATATTTTCAAAGAAGCAACTTTTGAATTTTATCTTGTTATGTTTTTGTTAACTTCCATTCTTTACCATCTCTTTCATGTTAAGTATTTTGGGTTTTTTTTTTTTTTTGCATTTCAAGTTTTATATGATTGAAGGTAAATTTGTGAATATTTAGCCTTTTCTCAGAAAACATAATTAATGCTATAAATATTTAAGCTGTACTTTAACTTTACAACTTTTTTCAGGTTTGTTTTTTTTTGAGTTTTGGACCACACCCAGCAGTGCTTAGGCCTTACTCCTGGATCTGCACTCAGGGACAACTCCTGGTGGGCTCAGGGGACCATATTAGGTGCTGGGGATCAAATCAGCATTACAATTGTTCTGTACTTACCAACTTTACATTTGTTCTGGCCCTTTACTGGGTTTGGGGGTCATATCCAGAGATGCTCAGAGATCACTCCTAAGAGTGCTCGAGGGACTAAATGTGGTTGTGGGGATTAAACTGGATTTGGCTGCATCTGTCCTATAATTCTTATCACCCCAATATTCTACAAATTTTGATGTTTCTATTATTGCTCATGTTTTTAATAATTTTCTTTGACTACTTTTGACCTGTTATTTTTAAGTATGTTATGTCATTTCTAATTAAAATGTTTTTCATAATCATCATTTTCATTATATATTTTCAGTTTATGGAGCAATAATTTATGGGCTGGAGTGATAGCACAACCTGAGTTCGATTCCTCTGCCTCTCTCGGAGAGCCCGGCAAGCTACCGAGAGTATCTCGCTCATACGGCAGAGCCTGGCAGGCTACCCGTGGCATTTTCGATATGTCAAAAACAGTAACAAGAAGTCTCATGATGGAGACATTACTGGTGCCCGCTCGAGCAAATCAATGAGCAACAGGATGACAGTGATAGTGACAGTGATATTTCCAATTTAATTTTTTCCAGAATTTTTCTTTTTTTCTATTTAAAAACAAAATCAACCTCCCTCCAAGAGCACCGCCCCAACATAAATTTGAATTAAATAAAATTTACAGTGAATATACCCAGAAACTGGGGGTATGGTGCTGCCAGCAGATCAACCTGTACCTGTGGGGAAAGTGCATCAGCATCCTGATGGTGCCTTCAGACTTCCAGATACCCTAAAATTGCGGCTGTGCCTTTGGCCAGACCTCAACAACTTGGGGCCAAGTTTACTAAGAAATTAAACAGCCAAAAGTTAGGTATGTGGGAGACACACCCCCAAACCACCTAGCTATATAAGCTCAAAAACTCTGCCCCTCTCAGAGAGTCTCAAAAACTACCGAGGATATACCTCCAGAACCTGGCAAGCTACCTGTGACATATTCCATATGCCAAAAACAGTAACAACAACGTGCTCTTCATGTTCCGGGAGCGAGCAGATGCCATTGGGCTACATTAACACATGACAGGGACGAATGGAGACATTATTGGCACCCGCTCGAGCAATCGATGAGCAACGGCATGACAGTGATACAGTGATACCCAACAAACATCTTTATGTGCAATCAAATACTGTGTCTGTTACTATGGCACAAACCTCAAAGAAACAATATACAAGTGTTCTGGGGGCTCGGGAGTGGCCCCAAGTTTTAACTCTGTGAGGCTTGGGGAGACAAGATGGGGGAAGTATAAGAAAAGGGAAATCAATTTGTTTTTTCCTTAATTCTAGCCATATAAATATATTCATAAATACCAAAAAAGAAAAGAGAATTGGGGATGAGAGGGAAATGGAAGAATAGGAGCATGGGGCCCTCCCAATTCCACCTGACCAAAAAGTATGAAATTTATTTAATGGTGGGAGGAGAGATTTATAAAGATAGAAGAGGATGGGAAGAGGAGGGAAGAGGGAAGCATCTGTCACCTCCAAGATCAAAGAAAAAGAGGAACCCATGGCAGGGGAGCAAGGGGTTCTTTGCCAGCCCTGCATGGCTTCTGCTTCCATGTCGCCCGGGAGCCAGGAGCCAGCTGTGTCCGTTCTTCCTTCCTGCCTCTGTCCCTGGTGTCAGGCGCCCCCTCCGCTCCGCTGTGTAGTTCCCTTCTCCTTTTATTGGGAGCTGGCTCACTCTGGGATCCTCAGGTCATAGTTCTTTTTGGCCACTCGAAGTTTGAAGCGACTCACAGAGTTGTTTAGGCAAAGCGAGGCATTTTGGGGCAGCCAGGGGGCTGGGGAACACGATGTACATTGTACACAATGGTGTACAAGGCAGCGAGATCCACGTGGCAGCTGTTCTAGGCAGACCCGCTGTTGTCTCCCCCACTCCCGCCAGGCAGCCCCTGAGCCTCTGTGAGCCACTGGATCTTGGTGCCAGACATGGCGAGCTACATGAAGTGTTTATCGGCCTTAGTCCAGGTGATGCCCTCAGAGAGATCTGTCACCTCCAGCACCCACCCCAAGATGACGTCTGTTGTCCCCAGATCAGTGGGGGCAGATCTGAGCACTTGTCTCTTGTTTCAGTATCCTTGCTTCAATCCACTCTGCCCCTGATGCACTGAGTAAGATGACTGCCACGGAGCAGGGGAGAGCAGATGGACAGGTTGTAGTGTAATGGTTGGCCCAGAAGTGAGTAGCGCCCATCGCCTTGTGCTGGACCCCGGGCTGGGGAAACTGTGAGGACTGGAAGGGGGATGAATCCTGGGCAGACATTGCTGAGGTTGGCAACAGGGGAGGGTGCTGGAGACTGGGTTGGAGATGTGACAGGCTGCTGCTGAGTTGTGAGCTGCTGTCTGGATTGTACAGGTCTCCAAAATTCTGACCCTGCTGATCCATGCTGTAATATTTACAGTGACTCCACTGGACAATGGATCGGCTCTGGGGATGGGGGTTTGGGGGGGTGGGGGCTGGGTCCATTTGGACCATTTATCTGCATGACCACCACACCTGGTCTAGACAGTAACACTCCTGAGTACTGCTGTGGCATCTGTAGCGGACTGCAGGGAGGAGACTGAGACATCTGAAACTGCTCAGAGCCAGGTTGCAGAAATCCCACCAAAGGGTTGGTTCCGTTCTGCTGAGCTGGGCCAGTCATACTGTAGTAGACCAGGCGGCCCCCTTGTACAGACTGGCTCACGGGAATCAGCATAGGTTGCTGGAGAGGTGGCTGGACCACGTTCTGTGAGTCATTCCCCACTGGTACTGGGTGAGAAGACAGTGGAGTGTACCGAACCACCAGGCCTTGCATCTGGCTTCCCGGGCTGTTCCACTGGCTGCTGAGCAAGCCCTGGTTCTGTGGCCGCTGGACCCCAATCATGCCTTGGTGAGCTGCCTGCTGCTTTGGCATCACAGGCTGTAAACAAGGTTGCTGGGATGGCTGAGGGCTGTAGGCTGGGGGCTGTAGGCCACCGGGTGTGAGAGAGGTTGGTTGGAGTTGGTTGCTGGTTGGAGTTAGGGTACTATCCAGGGGGATAGTAAGAAACCTGGATCTACTGCAGGGGCTGCATGTAGCCCTGGGAAGGCAGGACTTGCTGGGCAAGAGGTGCGAGACTCGAGGTGAGATAGTGGGAAGTGGGAAGGGGCTGTCCTGGAGGAGCCATAATGAAACTAGTTTGCTGAGGGTGCTGGGGGATAAGTGATGGTTGGAACAGAGACGAAGAGGGGTCGGCTGCTTCCATAGAACCTTGGCAGCTAAGGCTCATTTGTCCAAAGGGGTTGCTGAGGCCATCTGCTTATGCCTTGCTTGTGGAAGTTCATGATCGCTGAGATTCCATCTGGAGTAGGCAGGGAGACTGCACCTTCTCCATCTGGGTGCCCCGGTGAAATTGGCTCAGTATGGGGCCCAGAGAGATCTCTGGCGCTGTGGTGTCTTCCAAGACTTGTTGCTGTGTCTCTAAACCAGGGCTGTTGGTGCACTAAGATGGTACTTGGAGACATACTGTGGACATGACAGCCAGGCCGATGAGCTGGCAGGGAGCCAAGGAGGGACAGCCTAGCGCCTCTGCCACCATGCGGCATGTAGATTTTCCTGGAAACCACATACCTAGGCCTTGTTTGTGCAAGCTCTTGGTCACCAGGATTCTGTCTGGAGTAGGCAGTGTACCTGCTCCATCTGGGGTGCTCCTGTGAAACTGACTTGGTATGGGGCCCGGAGAAATCTCCGGCTCTGTGGTGTCTTCTGGGCCTCACTGCTGTGACTCTCTGACTTTTGACCTCTTTCGAGATTTATTTATGGGTCTCTGAAGCAAGGCCAGTTAATAGAGTTTACGGGGTGGCACAGGAGTTGTTTTGTGGGGGTGACTGCCAGTGCTTCCATGTGTATTGGGAAGTGGGGGGAGATAGCCCCCCCACAACTTTGTGAGAGCCTGGAGATTTCAGTCACAAAATCTGCACACCTGGATTTTCAACAGATTATATCTTGGTATAGTCTTTCCAGAGATGGTAGAGTCAGGCCGGGGGGCTGGTGGCGATTTTGGATTGTGGAAGCAAGCAGCTAGTGAGTGGGAGCTCTGCTTGGACAGGCACAGGCCAAACTGCCCCCACTCCGATTTACCCCGACTGGTGTCAATCTTGGACCCACGCATGTTCAGCCATGCACAGGACCAAGAATAACTGTGGCTTTTGATCTCTTTCGAGATTTATCTATAGTCTCTGAAATAAGGCCAAAAAAATGAGCTTGTATAGCTGAGTCAGAGGTGGTTTGTGAGTATGGCTCCCACATACCTAACTTTTGACTGTTTAATTTCTTGGTAAACTTGGTCCCAAGTTTTTTGGTTCTGACTAAAGGCACAGCAGCAGTTTTGGGGTGTCAGGAAGCTTAATGGCACCATCAAGTTGCTGATGCACTTGCTCCGCAGGTACAGATTGACCTCTTGGTGGCATCATACCCCCTCAAATTTAATTTTGTCACCTGAACATCTCCAGATTTACCACAATCCTTTGAAACCCAAACCTGCCCAGACCAATTTAATGACCCTGAAGAAGGCCTATCTTGGTGAATGTTCTTGTGTACTTGTGAATAGTGTACTAAGTTTGGATTATACTATCCTATGATTATTACTTTAAAGTCTTTGAATAGTACTAGCCAAATCTTTTATATCCTTACAATATATTTTGTATTTAGTCCTCTTCAGTTAATGACAAAGCACTATTAAAACCTTTACCTATAGTCCTGGATTTCTTAACTTATCTTTGTAGCTCGTTAACTTTTTCATTCGTGAATTTTCATACTCTGTTACTAGTTGCATACAGATTGGGAATATTTTATCCTGGTGAACTGTTTATCATTATGTAACATCTTCCTTAGATTGTCTTTGGTTTGTAACAAATCTAGCCATTCTTGATTAATATTTACTTATTGAATTCTTTTCTTTCCTTTTTTGTTAATCCATCTGTGCCTTCTGCCTAGGTGTGCTTTTATCAATGACAGATATAACTTTTAAAATTGTATGTTTATATGTGTGTATGTGTGTGCCTGTGTTTGTATGTGTTTGTGTGGTATATGGTTAGCATCATACTCAAATTCAAAAAGTGAAAACCTGGGGCTGGAGCAATAATACAGTTAGAAGGGCTCTTGCCTTACAATTGGCAAACCTGGGTTTTATCCCTAGCATCCCATATGGTCCTCAACCACTGCCTGGAGGTGATCCCTGAGTGCAAAGCCAGGAAATACCTGTTTCTCTTCACCACTGCCTATAAAACCCTTCAGTTGCACTCTGCACACCACCACTCTCAACTTCCAAAAAAACTTTTTTTGTCAGGGTCTTAGGATATGTTTTCATTTGCCCTGTGTATTCCCTCATTTTGTTACTCTACCATGTCTTAACAATGAAATCATCTGGTGTTCATCGTTTTTCTCCTGACTTTTCACTTAACATGACCCCATCTAATTCCATTTATATTAGAACAAATGGCCAGACTTTATCTCCTCTTAATTTTTCAAATCATTCATCTTAATAAATTTTATTGTATATGTATACATTTTACCTTATTTTTCCCCCTTTTTATTGAATCATGTGAGATACAAAGTTGTTCATGACTGGGTTTCAGTCATATAATGTTCAGTCATGTCCACAGTACACCACACTTCACCAATACACATTTAACACCACCAATGCCCCCAGTTTCCCTCCCCCATCACTGCCCTGCATGCCCCTGTGGCAGGCAAATTTCTTCTCTTTCTCTCCTTTTAGACATTGTGGTTTATAATACAGGTACTGAAAGGTTATCATGTGTATCATTTACCTTCTTCTAACACTCAGTTCTTGTCCAGAGTGATCATTCCCCACTGTCATTGTCATAGCAGTCCCTTCTCTGTCGTAACTGCACTTCCCCACTCCACCACCACAACCACCACCACCACTTGTGGCAAGACTTCATCCATGGATGAGTCCTGCTGGCCCTTTGTTTTCCTCTCTCTCTCTATTTTTTTTTAAATCCCGCAAATGAATGCAATCATTCTATGCCTGTTCCTCTCCCCCTGACTCATTTCACTCAACATGATGCTCTCCATGTCCACCCATATATAAGCAAATTTTATGGCTTCATGTTTTGTAGCGGCTGTGTAGTATTCCCCTGTGTAGTTGTACAATAGATTCTTTATCCAGTCATCTGCTCTTGGTCACCGAGGTTGTTTCCAGATTACAGCTGTCATGAACAGTGCTGCGATGAACATAGATGGCTTTTCTGCATTGTGTTTTGGGTCCCTAGGGTATATTCTCAGGAGCAGTATTGCTGGGTCATATGGATGCTCAAT
This sequence comes from Sorex araneus, assembly GCF_027595985.1. NCBI lineage: Eukaryota > Metazoa > Chordata > Mammalia > Eulipotyphla > Soricidae > Sorex > Sorex araneus. Next base: position 321,215,391 of record NC_073313.1, read on the forward strand.
TTCTTATTTTTCAAGGAATTCCCATATTGTTTTCCAAAAATGCTAGACCAGTCAGCATTTCCACTAGCAATGAATGATAGTCCCTTTCTTTTCGTGTCTGCACCAGCACTGGCTATTCTTGTTCCTTTTGGTTTATGCCAGTTTCAGTGGCATAAGATGATATTGATTTGAAGAGATATCTTATGAGTAGTGATGTAGAATATTTTTTCATGAGTTTTTTTACCATTTGTTATTTGTTCTATGAGGAAATTTTTGTTCTCCCCATTTTTAAAAATATCTCAATTACTTTTTAATTAAGTCACCATAAAATACACATTTACAAAGCTGTTCATGATGGGGTTTCAGTCATACAATGTTCCAACACCCATCTTGTTTTTAAATAGAGTTGGATGTTTTCTTCTTGTAAAGTTCTGCCAGTCCCTTATTTGTCTTTGATATTAGCCGCTTATCAGAGAGGTGCTAGGTAAATAATTTTTCTATTATCTGTCTCTTTGTATCCTGGTCATATTTTCTTTGAGGTGCAGAAACATCTTAGTTTAGTATACACTTTATTTTTATATAAAATACTGGCCTGGCCTCTACTTAACTGTAAAAGTCATCTTTTAAGTCTAGCTGGATGAAATTTTCATTTTATGTACTTCCAGTTCTACAAGTTCATTTTGTTTTCCACTTCTCTGCTAAGATTGTTTCCTCTATTCACAAATTATACTTAAAATATTTTTAAGTCTTTAAATTAACTTATGCAGATGTTTTATTGCTCTTCTTTGGTTTTGCCATAAGGGCATAGTTGAGTCTATTTCTATTTTTTTCCACTCATGGGTATGGATCATATTTTCTTGCTTCTCAAACACTGAACTATGGATTTTTGAAATTCCAGAATTTCGTCATGCATCTCTTAACTGTGATGATACATTGTGAGAATTGCATCATTAGCTGCTTTTGTCATGGTGCAGATGTCACAAAGCATAGTTACACAAACCTAAAAGATATAGTCTACAAAATATTTTCACTATATGAGATAGCCAGTGTATTGGGACCATAGACATGTATGCAGTTCATCATCAAAACTTTACTAACTTGGCTTCCTTTTAGAATGATCTGGAGAAATTATCCCAACTTGTGGTCTTGAGTTGTTTTGTATTTCTCAAGAATCATAGCATTGTTTGTTTTCTATGCCTTTTATGTTACTTCATTTTATCCAACTCAACTGTTTTATATTTCATAGGCTTTCAAAAACAGGAGAGGAGTTCGTATGACCAGAAGGGTGTTGATATGTTTCATAACTTCCAATTGATTGTTATGTGCATTAGAGACTGATAACTATTCACAATGCAGGGTTTCTTGGCACCATCACTACTTGTCTATTACAGTGTGTTATTTATCCTCACTGTAGGACAGCACCCTTCCTCTGGTTATTCATGATACCAACAGTACTTCTTTTCAGTTGTGACAAAGCAAAAGGTCTCTAGTTACTGCTGTGTTTATGTGAGTAAAAAAAATAATTTAGGCTGAGGGGCCAGAGCGATAGCACAGTGGGTAGAGCATTTGGCTTGCATGCGGCCGACCCGGGTTCGATCCCCGGCATCCCATATGGTCCCCCGAGCACCGGCAGGAGTAATTCCTGAGTGCAAAGCCAGGAGTAACCCCTGAGAATTGCTGGGTGTGACCCAAAAGGCAAAAAATAATAATAATAATAATTCAGGCTGAGAACCAATAACCCAGCAGAATAAAATACATGCCTTAACCCTTTACTTCTCAAAAGTGCAGTGTTCAGAGCATTTGCTCTGGCATCACCTAAGAAACAGACTCTTAGAACCTGGATTTAGAACTGTATTTTAACACTATCTTAAGAAGTACGCTTTCTGTAACTTGAAATCTACCACAGTAGACTGAGAAGACAGAAAATGTTTTCTTTAGAAGACCAGATAGTAATAATTCTATCAACGGCCAGCATCCAGAGACTTAAAATCAAGCTCCCGGAAGTGTGCGGCCACCTTGCGGCCATATGATATGTTATAGCCTACTTCTCCCTCTGGGAGAACCTGGGAGTTCCCTGCCCACATGGGAGAGCCTTGAAAGGTCCCCATATGTATTAACATGCCAAAACCAGTCACAGGCTGGGTCTCATTCCCCTGACCATGTAAGAGCCTCCAGTATGGCATCATTGGAAGGACAAGTAGAGAGAGGCTTCTAAAATCTCAGGGCTTGGACGAATGGAGACGTTACTGAGACTGCTGGAGAAATTTGACGATCAATGGGATGATGATGATGATGAAGTCTTAATCAAAACATTTCAACTCTGACATGTTAGTGCAAAACCAATCATCTACTGCATTAACTGAACACCATTTTCCAACCCTTTAATTATATCATATCTCCATAAACTTTAGACTTTCTTAAGTCTTTTGATGAGTAACATCCCATTTGCTACCACTGTTTTTTAAGGAGAGACTAAGTAAACAGATTGCGCAATACATAATTCTCTTTGTAAAGCTAAATTCTCTTTATAAAGCTATAAATTTTAATAGCTTTATTTATATTCTCGCCTGGATGGGGATATCTTATACTTCCACATGGAAGTAACTAATATATAAATGCTGCTTAGGTTAGAGTACGAGTGGCTCTCATAGCCTTCAGAAATATATTTGATTACACATTTCTTTTCTTTTCTTGCTGGGTGGGGTGGGGACAGCAGCTGGCAATGCTCAGGGGTTACTCCTGACTCTGCATTTAGGAATTACTCCTGGCAGTGCTCGGGGGACCGTATGGGATTCTAGAACTTGAACCCAGCTTGACTCTGTAGAAGACAAATGCCCTAACACTATACTATCACTCTGGCCCACATTTTCATTTTCCCTTTGTTGTAAAATAATGCTATGTGGTTCCATGGGGGGTGGGGGGGTGGGGGGTGGTTATTCACTTTTAAATTTAGTAAAAAAGACTTTAACAAAACTTTAGGAATATTTTGCTATATGATTGGTTGCTCTAAAGCAGAATACTTTAACGTTCATTATAGCACTTTAAAAGTGTTTTAGGGTGGCCGGAGAGATAGTACAGCGGCTAGGATGTTTGCCTTGCACACAGTCAACCCAGATTTGATCCCCAGCATCCCATATGGTTCCCCAAGCACCGCAAGGAGTAATTCCGGAGTGCAGAACCAGGAGTAACAACTGAGCATCGCCAGATGTGGCCCAAAAGGCAATAAATAAATACATACATAAATAAATGTATTTTAGTAAAAATACACATTACATATCACTAAAACTTAGCTTTGTCATATATATGTATATATGTATGTATGCATGTTATTGAAGTATACCATAGGTTCCTAACAGTGTTTAGATGTATCATTATAAATTTCCTGTGTATATATACACTACATTAAGTTCATCACATAAAGTCCAGTTCCATTCATCATACAATTGATCCCTTTTACCTGATTTGTCCACCCTGCTATCTCCTTCCCTTTCTGTAACCAAATGGTCTTATATTCAAACACTTGTTTTTATTTAGTTAGTTCATTTTTGTTTATGTATCACATGAATAAAATCATAGAGCATGTGTTTTTCTACTCTTGACATATTTCACAAAGCATAATACCATCCACATCATCTATAATGTTATATGCCAAGATTTTTTATTATAATTGAATAATAGTCCATTTGTGTATGTGCCACATCTTGTTCATCTAATCATCTGCTGATGAGCACTTAGGCTGTTTCCAACTCTTGGCTGTTATAAATATTGCACAATAAGTGACTAAACATATATCTTCGGCGTTCTTATGTTTTTCTGGATTCAGAAAATATTCAGAAGTGAAGTAATATAATCAATCAAATTTCTATTCTTATTTTCTAATGAATATCAATACTGTTTTACTTAAAGCTGGACCAATTTATATCGCCAAAACCAGTATACAAGAATTTTTTTCTCACCATATCCTTTCCAATTTGTCTTAAGGCTACTAAACAATGCTCACAGATGGGAGGTGATGCCTTACTGTTATTTACTTTGATTTGCATTTACCAAAAAAATAAATAAATATGATGATGAACATCTTTTTATGTGCCTATTAGATGTGTGAATATCTTTAGAGAAATATCTATTCAGATCATTGGTCCATTTTTATACCAAAAGAAAAAAAATTCTAATACACCAAAGAGAGACAGACACTGACAATATTGTAGTAATATTAAGGAACTCTAGTACCCTAATCATAGCAATGAACAGGCTATCCAAGCAGAATACTTGCAAGGAAATAATGATTAAAAATGAAAAGTTCATAGAGCATTTCAGCTACTCCTCCCCATACTCCTACAAAATAAAATTGTTTATCCCCTCCTCCAAATACTTATTGAATGTTTTCAAAGATTTTAGGTGTTTTGTTTTGTTTTTTACTCTGTTTCCTATGTTGGGATATACTAGTAAAATTACTTTTGTATGCATCCCTTTATCATTTTATAATATTCTTTTTCTTATTACCTTTTGGAACTGGAAATCTCTTCTATGTTGTGTAAGAGTAGCAGGATCTTTCAAATTTCGTCACTGGCTTGTGGTACCTATTTTAACTTTTGATTTGTAACCTTGAATGAGTCTCTTGTAGCATATAGTTGGGTTTTGTTTTCTACTCCATCCAATCATTTGATAGGATTGTAACTACTGATAAGAGGGTTGGCTGTGCCATTTTATTATTTTTTTTTTTAGGGGAGTGGGTCTGTATTTATTGCCTATGTAACTTTTTCGTAAACTTAGAATTAACCTTTCTTATAAAGTGGATCTAGTAGTGGTGAACTTCTTGAGTTTTTTGTTTATGTGGGAATACTTTGTCCCCACTCTGATCACCCTGCCCCCCACATCCAAAATAGTTAAACAGGACAGGGGATTTATCACCATCAGTGTTTGAATATTTTATGTTTTTTACTCTATCCTGGCCTGCAGTTATTGCTGAGAAGCCTGATGAGGAATATATTTGTATGTTACCTATTTTCCCTAACCATTTTTAATACTCTTTGTCGTTGTATAGATCTTTTTCATTTAGATAACTACATATTCTTTGAGCTCATGACCTTGTATATTGAAGCTTTGGAAGTTCTCAACTATTATTTCTTCAAATAATGTTTCTGCTTCCTTCTCTCTTCATCTTTTGAGACAATCCTATGTTTGTTTGTTTTTTTCTTAATGGCCCAGGTTATATCTTAACATTTCTTGATTTTTTTTATTTTTCCCTCTTCTTTCATCTGGATCATATCTAGATTTCTCTTTCACCTCATAGATTTGATCCTGTGCTTGTTAATTTTGTTTTTCAGCTCAATGAATGCTTTTCTGATTTTCTTAACTCTTGAGTTTCTGCATGATAGCTATTTGAATTCACTACAGTGTCTGGAGGGTGTTATTTTCTCCTTATGATGTCATATTACCTTGAGGTCTCCAATTGCATGGTGTACTATATTATTCAGTCTGACCATTAGGTTATTTTTTACCATCTTTTACATTTTACTGACTTGTTTAAAATTTGGAGGATTACACTACTTGTTTATTTTCTCACATGTGCTCTCTTGCTTTTTTCCCTTCTTTTTTTTTGTTACTGCTGCCTGTTAATAGTTGCCTTTAAATAAGGTGGATGTCTAGAGTAATAGTTTTCTACATTTTTACAACTGTGGACGGGTAAAAATAAGAGAACTGCATCGTCCAAGTGTTCCAGGTGTTAACTGGCAGTAGCTTTTTTCAGAGCCTAGCATGAGATGTCTATGGACCACAACTAGTCTGCAGATTGATAGTTGAAAAATACCTGTCTAGCAGGTGCAGGGAGGGGCTTAGAGGTCTAGACCAGCTACTACCACAGATGATGTGGGGAGGCTGGCTTGTGCATGGCAACATTTTTGGAGTCTAAGATCCAGATGTGGTTCTATCCATTGTGGCACTTTGAAGGTTGCAGATCCCCAGCGATGACTGTGTGTCATATAGAACATTTTTTCTGTTGTTTTCTTTGCTGAATCTCACACTAGGAAAGAAGACAACAAAGAAGGCATCTTAGCTCTGCTCTTTAGCTGGGAAGGCATTTCGGCTCTGCTCTTTCTTGTATTAAAGATAAGAGCTGCCTCTCCTCTGTTTTTCCCTCCTCCACAATGCCTTTTGGTTGGGCACAAAGCCCTTCTACCTTTGCCCCCTCCATGCTGCCAATTCCATGCATCACACAGACACTCTGGTCTCTGGCATCCCCTCTAACGTAATTTGTCTCCAATGGTTGCTTCAACTGCATTGTGGGATTTTTGGTAATATATTTAGATGTTGCCATTGTAAATGAAATAAGGAATGTCTTCTTTCTTTTGAACAGGAAGGCAAGTAGCTTTCACTTCTCCTGTATTATATAATTTTAATTTCTAAATTATCCTTTTAATCTTTTGTAATTTTTAAATGAAAAATATTACTTTTAATCTTTATGGAAGGTCTGTGATTTACAGTACTGTTAATGTTTATTTTTGGGGGAAGAAGGGTTTCACACCTAGTGATGCTCATGGATCACTCCTGGCTCTGCACTCAGTAATTACACCTAGCAAGCTCAGGGGATTGAACCTGGGTTGGTCGGGCCCTGTGTAAGGCAAATATCCCTTGTACTATTGCTCCAGCCTCAGTGCTGCTAATGAGTTTTGTACATAAAGTATTCCAATACACTCACCACCATAGTCCCCACTTCCTTTCCCCTTGGTCCCCAAGACTCTCCCAGTCAAACAACCTCCCTCTGCCCTCCCTCCAGTCTCCTCAGCTCTGTAGATTAACTCTTCAGTTTTGTTGCCTTTGGCCATTTGTTGTTCTTTACTCTATCTTTAAATTCTACAAAGGAGAAATTTTTCTTTCTGAATTACTTTCATTCAGTATGATACCCTCTAAGGAATTTCAAATTTTATCAATTTTTATATACCTTACGTGGGAATTTTGTCTGACCTTCTAAAACTCTACTGTGATAGATACAATTATAGGGGAGGAGTTGCGACTGAATTATATTCCATAGTTTTACAGTATTCATAATATTTTCCTTACTGTATTTTTATCTAACCACCTGAAACAGTACCACAATTCAACAATTAAAGCACTTTCTTCAAATAGCTTTTCCCCTTAATTCTAGGTAGATTTTCTTGCTTTTTGTCAAGTTACTTGATCAGTAGGTAAAATAGAAAAAATAATGCCTGGCTTTGCTTGGGGTTTTGATTAAAAAGGGATAGTGTTAAAACATACTATGTATAAGTAAGGTTGCCCTCTGCATTACTAACAGCCAATGTAATCTCTGTTATTGTCTTGCTAAGAAAATTCTGTTTTGAGGGACAGAGCAATTAGATTAGGGCTCTTGCCATGGTCTACTTGGGTTAAATCCTAGTACCACACATGGTCCCTTGAGCCTACCGGTAGTTATTCCTGAACAGAGGCAGGGGTAAGCCATATCTGAGCCATATCTGAGCACTGCCAGATATGGCCCAAGAACCATTCAAAATTTTTTTCAGTTTTCTTATTTCTTCTTAGGTCATCTCTTAAATGTTTCTCAACCTTTTTCTGACTGTAGCTTCCTTCTGAGCACTTCCTTCCTGTGACCTGCCTTTCCTACTATTTGGCTCCCGAGTCTCTTGTGGTAGCCTGTTCACCTATTTTTTTTTTAAATTTATTTATTTTTAATTAGAGAATCACCGTGAGCGTACAGTTACAGATTTATACACTTTTGTGCTTATACTTCCCTCATACAAAGTTTGGGAACCCATCCCTTCACCAGTGCCCATTCTCCACCACCCGTAAACCCAGTGTCCCTCCCACCCTCCCCAATCCCATCTCCCCCCCACCCCACCCTGCCACTGTGGCAAGGCATTCCCTTCTGTTTTCTCTCTCTAATTAGCTGTTGTGGTTTGCAATAAAGGTGTTGAGTGGCCACTGTGCTCAGTCTCTAGCCCTCATTCAGCCCGCAACTCCCTTCCCCCACATGGCCTTCGACTACAATGTAGTTGGTGATCGCTTCTCTGAGTTGCCCTTTCCCCAGAACGTGAGGCCAGCCTCGAAGCCATGGAATCAACCTCCTGGTACTTATTTCTACAGTTCTTGGGTGTTAGTCTCCCACTCTGTTATTCTATATACCATAGATGAGTGCAATCTTTCTATGTCTGTCTCTCTCTTTCTGACTCATTTCACTCAGCATGAAACTTTTCATGCCCATCCACTTGACTACAAAATTCTTGACCTCCTTTTTTCTAACAGCTGCATAGTATTCCATTGTATAGATGTACCAAAGTTTCCTCAACCAGTCATCCATTCTGGGGCATTCGTGTTCACCTATTTTTTTTACCTTGAATATCTAAAATAACCCCCATGGTTGATAAATTCTCTTTAAATTTTAATAACCCATTTATTGCTTTAAAACAGCCAATTATATTATCCAGAAGTTCTTTTTAAATCTAGGCCCTAAAAATAACGTCTCAGAAAAAAAAATCTTGCTGTGTAACAAGTTTTATTTAGCATTTTTGTTAGCAAAATATATGAATAATTGAAACCATTGTTAACAAGCTACATATGTATTTTTTTTTCCATAGGAAAGCACAAGGAGAAGACAAAAATATTCTCAGTCTCAAGAATTTTTCAATGAAGTAAAAAGTTCTTCACGAGAATCCAGCTGTACACAGTTGCCAAATTCATTTTATGAACCTCATCAAGATTTTACCAGTCCATATAGACTCAAGAAGTCAAGATTTCCAGCTTGGGACACATATACTTCTAGAACTGCTATGCAGGTCACAGACTTACAAAGTTCCACAGGATTTTCTCTTAGTGAAGAGACAAAGGCAGAGATGTATTATGTCGCTGTCATTTTCTGTATTTTGATATTAGTGTGTTTTGCTATATATTTTCTCTGAAGATAATTTTTCAAATTTCCAGTTCTTTATGAGAATGCCAAATTCTTTTTTTTTTTCAGGATTTCTTCCCATACATTTTCAAGGTAATTGGCTTATAAAAAGAAAGAATACAATTTAATTATTTATGAACATTCTAAAAACTACAATTATTTTCATTCAAAATGGTGTCATTATATACTTTGGAAAATACTTTTAAAAAATTACTGTGCCTGCCATTCCTGGCACTATTGTGGATCAAACCTTGGATCATATTCATGCAGGCATGTGTTCTACCATTTAACCCACATTCACAACATAAATACTTCTTATCCACCTCTCAGAAACTTTGCTTCTAATTTTTTCATATGCTCAGAGAAACATTTTAGAAATCAAATATCAATATAAGCTTATGTAAAAATTAGGAGTACTATGAAATGAGCTTAATTACTTACCTTACTACAGTAAGGGCATTCACCAAATATGATGTTAAAACTCTGTCTACTAGTCAGTAGTCCCCTCAACCACTGAAAATTTTAAAAAGAGAAGGCAGAGGGAGAAGAATCAACATAAGTACAATTTACATATGCTCCAAATATTTACTTTCCATGTATATTTCAGGCTTACCTTTTAAATTTTCTTTTGCAAGAGTAGGGGTTCCAAAATAGATTTCAAAGTCTATACCTACATTTTATGCACAAATTTTAGGTCCCATTAAAAAATTTGACAAAAACTGTGTACTTTCTCTATCCCCATAACAGACACAAATCTAATGTATACAAATCAAAGGGGTTCATAACCTATATATACACATTAAACTCTCCTACTGTTAAAGATATCACACTCTTTTATCACCATTAGTGTTTTAAATTTCATTCCATTAACGACAAGTATAAGACAAATAACTCTTTAAAAATTAAGTGAATACTCACTGTTGCAAAAGAAGGTATATATTTCCTGAATATTATTTCATTAATTAGGCCTGGTGTTATATGATTTTATATAACATAATTCACTAAGTTCTCCAATGTTAAATGCAGATGGCACCAACTACTATCTCTGATCAAAAAAAAAGGATCAGAAGACGAAAACTTTGCATACACTATATAGCACTGTAGCACTGTCATCCCGTTGTTCATCGATTTGCTCGAGTGGGCATTCAGTAACGTCTCCATTGTGAGACTTGTTGTTACTGTTTTTGGCATATCGGATACGCCACGGGTAGCTTGCCAGGCTCTGCCATGCAGAGAAAAACTTATTATATTATTATACACTATATAATAAAAAAAACTGAATCCTGTGATATATTCACAATATAGAATACTTCTCAGCATCAAAGTACACTAAAGTGAAAATACACTATAGCTCTATTAAATCAACATTGTTAAACCTAGCCTAAAAAGTGATAGGTGTTATTCCATAGTGCTAGATTCTTTATTGCCACCATTATTCCCATCTGGATGAGTTCATAAAGTTTGCATTATGGTTATTAGATATTTACTGAAAGATTCCAATGTATCATCTGTTAGTTTTGCATATTAATGACACAATTTACCACTTTGGGATACTTTAGGTCATCATTAGTTATCTAATGATGAAAGGAAGCTAATTGGCATGTGGGATAAATTGTTAAGAGATTTAACAGCAAAAGGGTCTCTACTATCAAACAATTTTAGACTGTATATTTTCAATACGCATATTTAATATTTTGGTTAGCTGAAAAGATACTTTTTAATTTTTACCTCATATAAGCATATTTGATGGAAAGGTTGTCCACACTTTGGATTATCACACATTTGATCGGGAATGGCACCATCCAGTTGATAGGCATAACAAATTCCACAATCCATAGAAAAGTCCTTTGAACAAATAATGATTGGTTTAGGGTTAGAGAGATGGTATGGGGGTGTAGGCACTTGCCTCACACATATGGTTGACCCTGGTTCAATTCCTGGCACCACATGTGGTCCCTTAAGCACTACAAGAGTAAACTTTGAGCACCACCTGGTGTGGGCCTCTTTCCTGCCCGTTTAAAATATGAAGGTAAAATATGAAAAAAATATGGTATGGAGTAGTTTTCACTCTTCAGTATGCACATACAGAAATGTTAAAAACCTCTGGTATAGATATAAATTTTTATATAGAGTATCATTATTAAAATAAGTTAGAATAGCTAGTGTTTTTTTTTTCAACCCAATAATTTTCTAATATGGTACATGAATATAATGACACATTAATATGTAAAGATTGAAACTTACAGTGATTAGCTTAAATTTCAAAATTTTGTAAAGGAAAAAGTCAAACAGCCCCATCACTTTAATGATTTACAGCCTTAGCAGTTTTGTCAAAAACTCAGTTCTCACATCAGATAGCTCAAATAGTGGCACAAATGTTTTATATGCTGGAGCCTTAGGGTCAATGCCAGCACGGCATGTTCCCCACACACTCAGGTTTAATCCCGCCACATCCAGCAAAATATTAATTTTTACAGTGTAAGTAAATCTAGTTTTTAAAATGGGACTGTCATTCTTCACAGACACTGTATAAGCTAATTAGAACTTTTTCAGTCATCTAAAGCAGACAGTATAGAAAATCCAAACAACTCATTAACTACTTCAGACCTTTCCCCTTTATTTTTAGTAAATCACTTAACTGCTGTAAAGGTCACACGAAAATACATGTATAACAACCAATCAGAGGTTAACAAGTTCTTTGATGTAACTATTGCCTACAGTCCCAAATTCTTTGAGCAGTATTCCACTCCATCCTTTTCAGTCTCTTTTTTCCCTCTGGTGCCTAAAAGAACACTTAACTTTCATTATGGAATTCTGTTTGTATATCAAAGAATTGAAAAACTTACTGATTTTTCTAGGACAGCTCGAGCTGGAAAATCAATTTCTAAAACATCTTTCAAATTTTGTAATAGAGTATTTTCTGGATCCCTGAAATCATACAGGAGAAAACTATGATTCAACTTGTAAAGTACAGAAAAGTAACAAAACATTATTTGCAAAGATACCTACCATAAATGTATGTTTCTGCTCAGCTTGATTCCCAAGGGTTTTGTTACTAAATAGGATATAAGGGGAAAACGTTTAATACCTTAATAAAAAATTTTTATTTTAAACAAGGTTTGCTGTTCATTTTTAAAATCACATTTCACACAGGACTGCTTTTTGAGATATGACTGATACATGACACTGCATGAGTTTTAGGTGTATATTATGATGATAGATGTATATACTGTGGAATAATTATCTGTTTGTGTACTCATCTCTCACTGCATAGTTTCACTTTTATGAGTACTTTTAGGATCACAGTGAGTTCACTTCACTCAACATAATTAATTAGAAAATAGAATGCAAGGAATATTACAAGAAGCACAAAAGAGACACGTTAGAATGATAAAACGCTTTCATTTAGAACAGTCACCACTAGGAGCAGAGGAGGTAGCTCAAAGGACTAACGTGCATATTTGAGGCCCTGAGTTCAAACCCCAGCAATGTGAGAATGACCCTGCTGACCCCCAAGAATGATCAGGCAGGCCTGCACTGCCAGGCTCTCAGAAAGTGCCCAGAGGACTCTAACCACCACTGAGGAAGCCCAACAAACGCATTTCCAAGAAATTAATCACCATCAAGATGTTCGTATTTTAATAACTGTAGGAAAGAATTTTTTTAGCCTATTAAAAACACTTAAATCTCAGATTTTATACCATGATCCGCTCCAAGAAAACAGCATTCGGGAAGCATAGTAGGATGCCGAGGGTCTACGTCAATGTTTATTGAAGCATTATTCCCTAAAATATTAAAAATTTTAGAAAGTAGAAGAGTTATCAAAGATTTTTCAATAATTTGAATACTTGAATATTCATTTTACATCCAATGAAAGATTAATCATATTTCAGGAATATTTTTTTATAAAATATTTATCAATTACTGTGATATAGCTATTTTTATAAAAATGTAATCTCATGTTGCATGTGAAGCTTTCCCATGTAACTTAAGTTCAATTATCACTAATTTATTTGGGGAGCCATGCCCGCCAATGCTCCAGGGATACCTCTGGCTCTGCACTCAGAAATTAGTCCCAGTGGTACTTGGAGGACCATATGGGATTCGAAGGATCAAACCCGGGTTGGCTGCTTGTAAGGCAATTGCCCTAAATGCTGCACTATTTCTCTAGTTTAAAGTTTCAATCATCATTAAATTGGAGATTATATACTTAATTTTTAAAAACCTAGGTAGATTTATATATATATTATTTTACATATATAAGTATACTGATAATAAGAAATTCAGAAATTTTACTACTTTTTGAAGACAGATATTACAAAGATCAATTCAGGTTTAATTTATATTTTTAATTTTCAAAATATCTTGATATATTCTGTAACTATAATTTATAGTACAAATCACTATTCATCTCCATGTTTTTGTTGACTTCATCCAAAAAAAAAATAAAGCCTCACTTTACAGTCCGATATCATGCTTAGAATCATTTTCAAAAGTTGTACAAAATAAAAGCTCACAATCTTTTTCCCTACCTATAACAATCCTTCGTGATTTCGAACTCCGTGTAGGTTTTTCTGGCTCAAGAACCCAAGTCTTCTCATCGATTTCATCCATAACATCCCAGAACACCTTCAGTGATTCTAATGCTGTCAAAAACTGACTATGAATACTTAGTAAAGAGCTCTACGAAAAGATGAAAAACAAATTGAGTTTACAACACTATCAGCAATAGTCCTTTTACTTGTTAGTAATTTTGAAGCTTTATATTAGTTAAAGCTACTCAATAAAAAAAATTCAAATCTTTACTGCTTCACCACTATTGTGTCACACTGTTCATCAATTTGCTTGAGCAGGCACCAGTAACATCTCCATTGTGAGACTTGTTGTTACTGTGTTTGGCATATCGCATATGCCACAGGTAGCTTGCCTGGCTCTGCCATGCAGGTGGGATACTCTCAACAGCTTGCTGGGCTCTTAGAGAGGGATGGAGGAATTGAACCCGGGTCGGCTGCATGCAAGGCAAATGCCCTACTCGCTGTGCTACCTTGTGGAGAAAAATCCTGCACCTTGTAGATAAAGAATCATGTTTTTAAACCTATATTTATGGGCAGAGAAATAGCACAGTTGCATAAAGCTTGTCATGCATGCACCCAACCCAGGTTTAATCCCCAGCACTGTGGATGTACTCAGAACCCCACAACACAAGAGTGATGCCTGAGCGCAGAGGCAGGAAGCCCTGAGCACAATCAGGTGGTCCAAACCCCCCAAATCAAAAAACAAAAAAAGAAGAAACTAAAAAAAACATAACCATATGTTTATGATGACTTTCATAATATGTATGGAATAGTAATTACCAATAGTAAGAACATATGTATAACTTTTAGGAATATGTTATATATAATGATAAGTCTATGTAACATTTATTTTGGCCAGTTATCAAGTTAAATGAAGTATTATTTGTAGTATGATTATTATACCAGTACTTCACACTGCATCTATAAATGTGAATGCATGGAAGTTATGCTCTAACTAATTTCCAATTTGAAAAGTCCAGTCAAGATATTCTAATATAACTGCTTGCAAACCCATAAAGCAGGCACTGTTTTCCATGTTTCCACCTATATTTTCTTTCAAGATGCCAATTATAATGCATTTCCATTTCCACTTTTTTGGAAATAGATTGTTATATCTATCCATTTTTGATAACTGTATCATGGTAATGATTTTTTTCTCTTTAAGCAAAGGAACATATCAAAATTAAGTTATATGGAATGGGACAGAGAGATACTACAGGAGACAGGGCACTTGCCTTATAAGCAGAAGAACTGGATTGAGTCCCTAGCACCACTTATGGTCACACAAGCACCCCCAGGGATAACTCCTGAGCACCACCAGTATGGCCCAAACCATCCCCCCCACTGAATAAAATATTTGAGTCTATTTCTATATATTTTAGGGGGGAAATCAAAGATACATTATGCAACTATCATTATTTTCTTTAACACTGAAAATTTCTTCAGTTTTTTTAAACTTTTGTGTGTAGGAAATAGGTTTAGAACCCCAATTTTTTAGCAGAAATAACAAAGCAATTATATATCTTCAGTGTGCTGAAGATTTAAAAATTATACCCAGAAGATTACAACTGTGGATTTACTAATCTAAAGAAAATTGCCATATTTTCTTTAAACAGACACATAATATGATTAAAGGAACAAGGATAAAGATAAAAAATAATGAGATGATATTAAAATTTAGCAGGGGAAAAATTATGTTCAAAAGCAATAAAAGAGGAAGTAAAGTATGGAGGGGACAGAGGAAGAGAGAATATCTTGGACAGGTTAGCAACTAAGTAGAAAGCAATGTGAAAAGACTACATTCTACTCTAGCTACCCCAAATATAAGTAGCAAGTATCCATGTTCTTGAAAGCATACCAACCCACCTCAGCACTTTATCTGTTTAGCTACTAGTCTGTTCATTTTCATGTGGATACAGAATATATGGAAGACCTGGAAAACTACCTCCAGGATAGATATATTACCTATTACAGGGTCTAAGTTTAGCAGAGTAACTATTACCTGATATGAAATGCAGTTAACCTATGTGCAAAGCAAGGTATGGTTTTGCATAAAAAGGAATGTATTAATCTTAAGGAAAGATTGGTTAAAAAAAACCCACATGATTTTGAAAAGAGTAGAAATTTTAAGAGATTAATCCAATATTAGCTTCAACTAAGGGCCATAAAATGCTCTGCAATGATATAAGAATACCCAGATGGTTCTATACATAAGATTTTCTCAGTGAAAGATCTACATATAAGCAATCTATGCTGATTCACTGAAAACCTGTGATCAAAATAAAACTAAAAAAGACTCCTAGTCTCTTCAGTATGATTAGTATGGTACTTAAACCTTGAGATCTTGAAGCATTAGAAACTTAGTCTGGTCAAAAGTCATTAAGTCATTACCTTATAAAAATCACAAAGGCTTATTCTGTTTCTTCACTTAGTTTTCTAACACTGAAGGACAGTCCATCTATTTTGGTAATACTTGCCAAAGAATTAAATTCCCTGAGAATCACGCAGGTAGACAGGTATATAAATTGCACTTACTCAATACTTAATAAATAAATAAATAAATAAACCATCAGAAAACAATATTTTATCATTCTTCTAAAAACTTTAAAAGGTGTCATGTTTCTTATGAAGCATGAGTCAATAAATAGGAAGGTGGATGACAATTTCTTACATTTATAAGTACAGATAAACGTATCACTTATGGCAGGTGGTATGTGTGGGGGGGTAACCTGCATTGAACTTACTCTTGGGTCTGCACTCAATGATCACTCCTTGACGGCTCAAGAGACTACATAGCAGATGAGGGGGGCCTGGAGCGATAGTATAGTGAAAAGGGCATTTGCCTTGCACGTGGCTGACCTGGGTTTGATCCCCAGCACCCCATATGGATTCCCGAGTATGCCAGTAGTAATTCCTGAGCACAGAGCGAGGAATAACCCCTAAGCACCACCAGGTGTTGCCCCAAAACCAAAAAAAGAAAAAGACCGTAAGTAGTTCTGAGATCAAACCCAGGTTTGCAAGGCAAATGCCCTATCTGCTGTAGTTATATTTTATGAAAGAAATCAAAGGTCTGATTTCTACGGTGACATTAGCTTCTGTTGAATGGTTAAGCCTACCGTTGTGTTCTTAAATCTAAAATTCAAACATGGTAGTGATGATTACTGAAATGGTAAACATTTTTTTTATACTCTACAAAGAAACTAGATACAAGTTAAACAGTTAAGAGCCATGACCCATCATAATATAAAAGTGTCTAAAAAACTTTTGATAGTGGTTGACAAGTCAAAGGAAGCCAATAGCAATTAGAAAGAAGATGACATTTTTTGAGGATCAAGAAAATTACATAAGATAAAACCAGTGCAGTCTTTGACTTATAAATTGATTTTAAATATCTGGTAAATTATTCTACTAAAAGGTCACATAGTTTGTTCAATCTTGAAAAACAAGCAAAACAAACACATTTAATTTATTAAAAATAAACTCCTAGATCATAAGTATGACTGACTTATTTCAAACCCTATCCTACACAATCTTTATCTGTAACTATCACAGTAAATGATATATACAATGTTGACTTGAACTTGTAAGGTATACCCTGTTCTCAGAATGCAAAGTTGAAAACAACTGCTTGTGTGTGTATAGGATATTGGAGGTGATATTATGTACTGGCAGTGGAACCTAGGTACACGATAAACTTATCATAGAGGAATGCATATGCGTTCAAGATGTTCACTATAACACTTAAAGTTACAGGGGAAAAAAGCCCCCCAGAACTGCTTCCTAATAAATGAAATCAGGGGCTTCTATACTAACTAGTCCATTTGATGCAGGAAGGATTAATATTCTGATTCCCATGTCTGTACATACAATGTGTGTATAGGATATTAGCAGTGATATTATGTACTGGGGGCATGTCCCTGCTGCTTAACTCCTAGCTGTTCTTGGTCCTAGCATTAGAACTCTCTGGGGTCGAAAAAAGACAGAAATAGTGGCATACCTGAGGTGTAGCTACTTTATAGAGGTATACCACTTCGAAGTTGACTGAAGCAAAATAGCAAAAAGCAGATACAAAGAAAATAGCGCAACTGCAAGAATCCCCTAATTTCTAGGCATGTGCCCAAGTGAAAAGTGGCATGCTTAATTACCTAACAGCTAAGTATATTGTGAACAAGTTTTCCTCATGAACTCAATTTACATAGAACATTAATAATAAGAAAATGGATATTACCTGAAATGCTAGTTATACACATATAATTGCAGCACTGTCGTCCCGTTCATTGATTTGCTCAAGCGGGCACCAGTAATGTCCCCATTGTGAGACTTGTTGTTACTGTTTTTGGCATATCTAGCTACTTCATTTTATTTTATTTTTCATTTTTTATTATATCATTTACTATTATACTATATCTTCACTGTCACTGTCATCCTGTTGCTGATCGATTTGCTCAAGCAGACACCAGTAACGTCTCCATTGTGAGACTTGTTACTTTTTTTGGCATATTGAATATGACATGGGTAGCTTGCCAGGCTCTGTTGTGCAGGTGGGATACTCTCAGTAGCTTGCTGGACCCTCCGAGAGGGACAGAGGAATTTAACCCAGGTTGGCTGTGTGCAAGACAAATGCCCTACCCGCTGTGCTATTATTGCTCCAGTCCACATATATAATTAAAAATATAAAAGTAATTATACCAATCTTAGTTTTTTTTTTATTTAACTTTTCAGAGCTCTTTATGGGTCCATATCAGGTACACATAATTTGCCAATACTATACCCTGGTCTATAGCTTGCCTTTTCATTCTCCTAAAAGAATGATAATAAATTTGGGGGGCTGGAGCAATAATACAGTGGGTAGAGCATTTGCCTTGCATGCGGCTGACATGGGTTTGATTCCCAGCATCCCATATGGTCATCTGAGTATCACCAGGGGATTGCAGAGCCAGGAGTAACCCCTATGCATTGCCAGGTGTGACCCAAAAAAGGCAAAAAAAAAAAAAAAGAAGAAGAAATTTTAATTTATCATATTATCCTTATATAAATCTTTGGATTTGGGGTTTTATTATGAAATATTTGTCTACACAAATATTTGCCAAAGACATTTTTCAATGCTTTTTAAAACTACTTATAACATTTTAGGTAACATGGTTTTACTGCTTACTTGTTTTACTTACTTATTTTAAACTTGTTTTAAAGTTCTTTTTTAAACTAAAACTTGTTTTAGTTTTGGTTTGGGGGTTACACCAAGTGGGTCTCAGGGCTTAATTTTGGCTCTGTGTTCAAGGATCACTCCAGGCAATGCTCAGGGGAACAATAATTGGTACAAGGGTCAGAACTCAGATAGGGTCCACGTTAGACAAGCTCTTGGTCCACTGTACTATGTTTTGAGACCCCATTTATGATTTTGATGCATGAGATTAACGCATCTCACTACCAACAAAGTGCTCAAGACCCTCCACACTGTCTCTAGTCACTGCCTATCCGCCTCTTCCACCCTGCCTCTCTTCTCCATTGCAAAGTCACAAATGTTTTACCTTGTACTTTCTTCCAGGAAACTGGTAGTTTGTTTACATTTTAGAACCCAATTTTAGATAACTTTAAAATTCAGATTATGTAAAATTTAAAATTCTAGAACTTTAAAATTCCATTTATAACCTTAAAATTCTATTTAAGTTTATGTATTTTATGTATTTCATGCATAGTAGCTTTTTCAGCTCCATTTATGAAGACTTTTTCTTTTCTTTTTTATTGAATCACCATGAACTACACTTAACAAAACATTCATGTTTGAGTTTCATTCATACAGTGACCTAACTCCCATCTATTCATCAGGGTACATTTTTCACCACCAATGTCCCCAGTCCCACTTCTCCATCTGCCTCTATAGCAGACAGTTTCTCTCTCTCTCTCTCTCTCTCTCTCTCTCTCTCTCTCTCTCTCTCTCTCTCTCTCTCTCTCTCTCTCTCTCTCTCCTTATGAGTTTGCAATACAGATAATGAGAGGCCATCATGTTTGGTCCTTTATCTACTTTCAGCACACATCTCCCATCCCTAGCGATTCCTTCAACCGTTATTGACTTAGTGATCCCTTCTCTACTCTACCTGCCTTCTCCCCCAGCTCATGAGGCAGGCTTCTTTGAACTATGGAGCAACATTCCTGGTCCTTGTGTCTGTCCTTGGGTGTCAGTCTTATATTTTGTTATTTTATATTCCACAAATGAGTGCAGTCCTTCTATGTCTGCCCTTCTCTTTCTGACTCATTTCACTTAGCATGATACTCTCCATGTCCATCCACTTATAAGCAAATTTCATGACTTCATCTCTCCTAACAGCTGCATAGTATTCCATTGTGTAAATTTACCAAACTTTCTTCAACCAGTCATCTATTCTCAGGTACTTGGGTTGTTTCCAGATTCTGGCTATTGTGAACAGTGCTGCAATGAACATACAGGTGAAGATGTCATTTCTACTCTGCTTTTTTTGCACCCTCGGGTTATATTCCCAGAAGTGATATTGCGAAGGCATATGGCAGCTCAATTTCTAGTTTTTTAAGGAATGCTCATATTATTTTCCAAAAAGGCTGGACCAGTCGGCATTCCCACCAACAATGAAAGAGTCCCTTTCTCCCCACATTGGTGCCAGCATTAGTTGTCCTTGTTCTTTTTGATGTGTGCCAGTCTCTATGGTGTGAAATGATATCTCATTGTTGTTTCTATTTGCATCTCCCTGGTGATTAGCAATGTAGACCATTTTTTCATATGCCTTTTGGCTATTTATATCTCTTTTTTTTTTGATGGAGTTGGAGGTTTTTTCTTGTATAATTCTACTGGTATCTTGTATGTCCTGGATATTAATCCCTTATCAGATGGGTATTGAGTAAATATTCTTTTCCCTTCACTGGGCTCTCTCTATATTTTAGTCACTGTTTCTTTTGAAGTGCAGAAGCTTCTTGGTTTAATGTCATCACATTTGTTTATGTTTGCTTCCACTTCTTGGTCAGTGGTGTTTCATCCTTAAAAGATGCTTTTAGTGAAGACTTTTTTCTACACTGAATTGTCTTTGTACCTTTGCTGAATGTTATAAGGATATGAATATAATTTAATTTTTCTATTCCAGTGATCTTATTTAATTTTATAATAATATCGCACTGTGAAAGTAAAGGTATATTTGTAAGCTTTAAAAACAGATGGACCAGGGCTGGAGCAATAGCAGAGCTGGTAGGGTGGCTGCCTTGCACGTGGCCAACCCGGGTTCGATTCCCAGCATCTCATATGGTCCTCTGAGTACCGCCAGGGGTAATTCCTGAGTGCAGAGGCAGAGCCAGGAGTAACCTTTGTGCATTGCCAGGTGTGACCCAAAAAGAAAAAAAAACACCATAAAATCAGATAGATCAATCCTCTAATACAGTTCTATTTTTCAAAACCATTTGAATATTTCTAGGTCCTTTCATTTCTATATGATATAAACTTTATGAGTAACTATCAGTTCATAAATAATAAATTCATTGTAATTGCACTGATAAGTATGATTGGGATAGTTGCTTAACTAAGAAATACTGGTTTTCTAAACTCCAAAGGCAAAATCTCCCTCTATTTACCTGGGTCATTAGCAAAAAAATTGAAGACTTTGTTATGAATGCACATAAAAATATGTCTAACATTAAGTAAATGCAAACTGATATCATAGTAAACTACTAGGGCACCTCTATTGAATGACTAAAGTGAAAAAGATCAACCATATCAAATGTCAGTAAGAATACAGAGAAACAGGAATTTTAAAACACTTGTTGGAATTATAAAATGGTACATCATATTGTAAAACTGTTTAGTAAGTTCTTAAAAGTTAAACATAGATTTCCTATATAATCCAGCTTTATCAATCCTATTTTTAAAGAGAGGCGTGGAGCGATAGCACAGCAGGTAGGGCGTTTGCCTTACATGTAGCCGACCCGAGTTTGATTCCTCCATCACTCTCGGAGAGCCCAGCAAGCTACTGAGAGTATCCCGCCTGAATGGCAGAGCCTGGCAAGCTACCTGTGGCGTATCCGATATGCCAAAAGCAGTGACAACAAGTCTCACAATGATGAATTACTGGTGCCCACTTGAGCAAATCGATGAACAACAGGACAACAGTGCTACAATGCTACATAATATGATTATACAATATAAATTATACCAGAATAAAACTTTCTAAAATATGATATCTGGACAGTAATGGATTCTCAGGGCAACACATTCACTTTGAGGATTTCTCAATAATTAGCAGGTTAATCAAATACAAGTTAGTAACATTTCTAATAGCAAGGACAATGCCAGAAAATCATTTGGAAAATAAAGTTTTATCATTCTGTATGTTAGATATGTCAAATGTATACATAATGGGTAAGGAAGGAGAAAAGATATATAGAATCTAAGATGATAGCTGTACTCCATAACTGTTATTAAATTATGTTAAACTAGGAAAGCACTTAAGCAGAAAAGTGTGAACACTGCCAGTCTCAAAAATGTAACGCTTATTATCTTTAAAAGCATTTTGTTACTTTATAATACCTGAAGTGATATAATAATGTCAGTCACTTAACTAGATCTTAGAGTATAATATCTTCATCTTAAGTACTATTATTTCCAGTATTTTAATAATTTTCTTACAGTCCTGGAATGTGATCTTTTGTGCTCTGATGACACTTAAATTAATAGCATAATTTTCTGGTACTTGCAACAGTTGCTTTCCATTCTGATCTTTCTTCTACTTTCCTATAATACTTGCAGATAAATTCTTCTAATAATCATTTTTATCTTTATATCTGAGGGATTCAAAAGACTTCAATAGAATAAAGAAATACCAAGAGATAAAACTTTTAAAGAAATTTAATTTTAATATTAATTGTAATATTTCCAATCAGATATCTTTAAAGAGAAGATAAATCTCTTAAATATTCAGCTCATTTGATCTTATTTGCAAGCTTCACTGATGTGCTCAAACTCATTTTGAGTTCCTTCTATAACTAAATCAATTTTATCAAATGCTATTCTCTGCCAAGCATCCATAGAGATCATATCGTCTCTTAAAATTATTTTTGACTACAACTGACCACTAATGATTGAAAAGAGTTGCTACTACTTTTTTTTAAATTTTATTTTATTGAATCACCGTGACAAAAGTTACAAAGCTACTACTTTTAAGTTGTGATAAGAATATATCTTCAACAATGGCAATTTAAGCATATTCACTACATGTGCTGTCTTTATAGAACATAGTAACAATTCCTTCCAAAAGATTTGGAAAAAGAAACAAACTAAGTTTGAAAATAGATACTTTTAAACTAGTCCTTACCTATCCACATATTGTAGGCCACATACACAGAAATAAAAAATAAAAATACAGCCAATTAAAGAGAAGACAGACTACAGGTACAAGACTGAGTGGGAAGCACCAGGAATCTCTTTCCCAGCTCAAACAATTGCACAGACACAATCTGTGTAATGTAACCATTCTACAGCAGTGGAGTTGAATGAAGCTTTCAACTTTCCAAAATTTCAGCCCCTTGCCTGTCTAGGGCTACTCATCACCAAATTCCAACCACTAAGACAGGAAGTCCTGATCTATTTTGTATGAGTCACTGGGCAGAAAGACTTGTGTCTTCCACATACTAGGGATTTATGCTCTGATTACTGATAGCTGTTTCTGATATCAGAAGGTATGACAAAGACATAACTGGACATAGCAAAAAAAAAGTGTAGGACCACTCCTATAGAGCACTACAACAAGAGATATGCAAAACTGCTATAAAGAGTGGAACCCTGAGTCAGCACATATATTTGTCCAACAGAGACCTCCAACAAGCACATAAGAAGAAAGTGCATAAGCACAAATGAAGTTGAGTGATCCTCAGTGAACAGATGTTCAAGACACGGGAATGCCCTCAATCAGCATTAGCAGAGCATGTTAACACCACAAA
This sequence comes from Sorex araneus, assembly GCF_027595985.1. Classification (NCBI taxonomy): domain Eukaryota; kingdom Metazoa; phylum Chordata; class Mammalia; order Eulipotyphla; family Soricidae; genus Sorex; species Sorex araneus. The sequence continues at coordinate 321,238,794 of NC_073313.1, forward strand.
CAATTGGATATGACACCCCTCTACCCCAATCATTGCAATAGCAGCAACAACACAACAACAGAGGGAATAGAAGGGAGAATAGAAAGGGTGTAATATCTATTGGGAAATTTTAAAATATGGATTTTAAAATAAGATTTTAAAAAGCACATGAAAAAATTGTAAGATACAACTAAAATCAGTAACAAAGGAAAGATACACCACTGTAATGTATACATCAAAAAAACAAAAACAACAACCAAAAGAGATCTCACAGACCAGTGCTAGAAAAGAAAAAGCTCATTAAACCCAAACAAGCATTATCAGGGAATTTATAAAGATTAGAAAACAGATAAACAAAATTGAGAAGAACAGGAAAAGAAAGAAATCGAGAGGAAATAAGAAGGGGTAGAGAGGATACAAGAGCAAGGGTTGGGGACCCCTAGCATAGATGTGGTGTAACATTATATGTATATGTCTAAACACAGAGCCTACAATATTGTAAGCCTAAGTCCCAAACCAAACTTAAAATTGTGCCTGCAAGGACGCAGGCTGAGACTGGCTGGGATCCTGGGCACATTGGTGGGATGAAACTCATGCTGGTGGTGGGATTGGTGCTGGAACACTAAATGCCTAAAATTCTATTATGAACACTTGGTAATACAATTATGGTGATTATGATGATGATAATGATGCAAGATATCAACACTTGGAGCCTAGAAAAATGGCAGAGTGACTTGAACCACCTGCCTGACATGCATATATATGATCCTAAGTACAAGTCACCAGCATACTCTATGCTCCACGTGTGAACCTGTCAACTCTGATATTTGTGTCTAGCAGTTCTGTTGACATTCCCCAGGACTCGAAGTGACTCCTGGACACCTGGCAGCCAGGCAAGTTATAAGCATCACAACAAGGAATGTGACCCAGGACAAACATCACAACTAGCAAAAGATATGCAAGTTCCACAACCAGGAAGCACAACCCTCCTCCCAACATGAGTACTGTTACCATAACAGATGTGCCCTGAGAAGCAAGCACTGCCACTAGTGGAATATAAACCTTGGTGACCACTGCAGTTGGGATACAGGCACAATAGCATATGTTATTCCCCAGTGAGTACCACAGCTGAAAACAAGAGCACTACAGCCAGGTGTGTGTGCAACCAGTGGTCACTACAGCATCATCAGCAACAACAAAGGAACAACAAAAAAAGATGTTAACATTCGGGATTCCTAATTAGCAGATTATCACATGACTCTACTGAAAAGTATGATCACAAATGCAACTCATATACTCAAGTTTCCACGTAGCTTTTCATATATGATTTTTAACTATGAATTAGCAGGTTATAATACTAGGAAAAAACAATTCAAACAAGTTATTCAAAATGGAAACAAGAAAAAATATATATATATATATTCATATATACAGGGACGAAAGATGTATATATGAAGAAACTCTTAAAAATTAATATAATGGACACCCAAAAAAGTCTTCAAAGAAGCTGTTAACCTTAGAAAAATTAGATACATGAAAAATCTGGTTTACAAAGAAAATTATGAGAAAGTAACTGATGAAATGGTAAGGCCAAAATGAGATCCATGATCATGAAAATGGAAGACAATTGTAAACTCTAAAAATAACAAACACTAGGAAAAGAAAATCATAGTTAACTATGTGGCTTTTCTTTGCCACAATTATATAGATTACACTTATATTCATAATAATTTAAGTAGTAAAAGTTATATATCACGCATATAATTGGCAGAAAACAGAAGATATGAAATATGCATGTGTGTGGTATGGGACAGACAGAAAAACAGCAAACTACACATTATCTATACCAGAAAGATAATTGTATAATGCCCCAAATAAATAAACTAGAAGTAATATATTTTTAAGATCATGTAACAACAAATTATAACACAAAAACGATCAGCTAACAATTAAAAATGATTTTCTTTAAAGTGGAAAAAAGATAGAACGGAAGTTAGAAATACAGCTAATTTCAAAATACGTTTACCTTTAATTAGAATACAAACTTAAAAGATAGTTTGCCCATATTCTGCTGATAAACAAGAAAAGATTTAAAGACTACCAACAACAACAAAATTTAAAAGTTAGTAGTAATTAAACAATTAACATATGGGGTTAAGAAACCATGGTACTTTACTAAGTAACCTGTTCTTAGTGACCATATCAGCTCTTAATTTGGTAGAGAAACCTAAACCCAATTCTACTAAACAAATGATTCTAGGGATTACTGAAATAACAAATTCACAGCATTATCAATGCTGGCTTTAAAAAATGAACCATTTTATTAAATGAAAACATAGTTCCAACACTATTTAGTGAGATCCAACTTCTAAGAAAAGGCATTAAAAATGATTATTTTTTTCTGACTTTGCTTATTTGTATTTTGTCTTTCTAGAGTCAATGCAGAGTGCCCTTTTCCCTTTAACTTAAGTATCACTATATTGTCAATTATGCAAGTTTCAGGTACACATCACTGAAAATCAACATGTGAATATACTATATTTACTTCATCTAAAGTAAAAGTCCACAGTACTTTTAAAATAAACATTACTGAAAAAGGAAGTGGTTAAAATAAGTAACTGAGTCAATATGTCACTACCACATTGCATACATAATCTAACAATGAATTAAATTTCTATTTTGATCCTTCTGATGTCTTTTTATTCATACCACATGTCAACAAGAACATCAAGAAGTCAAGAGAATATATAATATGTAGAGTGAACAAAAATAGAATTCAGTGGAATCTCCAACAATGACAGCAAAGAGAAAAATGGAAAGAAAGGTATCCAGAGGGGCTAACAAGAACATCCATAGCATCCTCAGAATGGATAGAGGGTTTTTCCCTTCTGACATTCTGTTTGTTTTAAAGGAAATTAAATTTTCTTAACATCTCTATGAAAGATAAAAGATTCATTATTTCCAAATACATAAGAACTGAGGCAAGGAACATCCATGTGACTTGTTTGAAATTATACAATTAAGTCAATGGCTGAACTGTAAATAGAATCTAGGGTACCCAACTGCTAGTCTGCTGCTCTAACTAATGGATCATGCTCCCTGCTATGTAATAGGACTGTTTCCTTTAATTACAAATTCTTCATTCACCATCAAATTGTCAGCCAGAGGCTTTATCATTAGTTTTGTTCTTCTTGTATTCATGGCATTATTCCAAGAATATGATATTTCTATGATAAAAAAATATAAAGACTATTATTTATGAAATTGTACTAAATCTGAAAATTCCAAGTACTGTTCCAAGTATACTTCACTGAGTCTGAAATTAGTGGTACCTTTATGGATAAAATTGCAATTTTCTTATGCATTTCGGGTTTGTCAGTGACCTAGAAAAATTTTCCTTCTGTAGAATAATTATTATTGTGCACGTTAATAAGGCATTCTATCATCTGATCAGTCACCAGTATATGACCCTAAGTAAAAGTCCAAAAGGTAGCAGATTGTCAAAGCCATTTATTTTTTAATGCTGGGAAATAGAATAAAAAAAATAACAAGATGCTCATATTCTATGCTAGACCTATAAAAAGAAAATGTACTGGGTAAATATAGAAGATATCTGAGAGAAGGTGCAGAGTCACTTGTCTTTGAGAAGCACTTTGTGTTTCTTTGGCACATATCAAGGCAGCAGTAGTAGCAGCAGCCTTGCCCTTGGTGCTGATTTCTTACTACTCTAAATGTCTCCTCTGAGCCAGAATACACTGGCTGTTGCTGATCATGCTGTGAGACACCTGCACTGGCTACTAGGCTTGTCATGACGCACAAAACCCTACCATCTTCAGCTTGACATTGTGCAAGTTATAATTATTCATCCAAATGAATATGTCAGAGCAGCAGCAGCAGACCTCTCATCAGAGCAAAAGAAAAATACATCAAAACATTATCAACCCAGCAGGAAGACAGGGACCATAAGGAAAATTACCCATTTTTAATATGGATGCCACAAAGCCATGTCTATTATTTTACAGAAAGAAAGGAAAATAAAGATCTTCCAAGTTAAAGTCCAGAAACACTAAACCAAAGAGGAAATGTACAAAAGACAAGGATTTTTTTTTAAATCAATTATCTGGAACCTATTTACAGTCTCTTAAATGTAATGTGGACTACACTACAATAGGAACATTTAGGTTACTTAAGAGTCTCAACTGTTTAAAAATGTTTAAAAAAATAAAATAACTCCCAAAAGCAGAACTGTAAAGTCAATGAAAAAAAAAAATCACACAGAGCTAAGAAGTCTGAATTGCTTCTTACTCTCAAACTAATAATGCTAACATTCTTCTGACTAAAAGATATATGACTTCATACTAGTGGTAGCATTGCCAAAATGTTTTATGATGTATGTTAACTCTAAACAATATATAAACCAGAACAAATTATTTCTAAAACAATATGTAAATAATGTTTTTAAAAATATTTGGTGACTTAACAGCATATGTTTAAAAGACTTTGAAATTTCTCCCAGACCTCATAATATGAAGACAAAATCCAAGATATATAAGCATATATAAAATATGCAAGTATAAATAAATATAACTCAAATATTCAACTTTATTTAAGTGTAAATTATAAAATAAACTTGTGAACAGTACTTTTGCTGAAAAAGGTATGAAAAATTTTCTTATTCAAAGCACAGAAAAAAATCACAAGAAAGATAATAATGAAGATTCACCACTGAAAATTAAAACTGAAAAAAAAAAGATATGTAAGGATAATGGTGGAGGTCTGTGACAGTTTGGTAATAATGGAGGTAAATTTATAACAAATGCATGAACATTAGTAATATTGTAGCTATGTTACCTCAACTATATTTAAAAAATTAAAGAAAAAATAAGAAAACCTACAAACTGACAAATTTTACCATATGAAAAATGAAAAAATCTATCTCAAAGGGAAAACATGCTTCCATTCCTGGAACAACAAAAATAAGTATCTAAAAATATAAGAAACCTATATTTAGAGATGCAAAAAGATAGCAATAATGATCCTAATAAGAATTAAGGTCAAATTAAATTCAGATTCAAAAACAATAGTAGGTATACTATTGTAGGTATACTATTGAATACTATTGAATAGTAAGTATACTATTGAAATAGTTGGTATACAACTATTCCAAAATGCACAGCTGGGGTAGAAGTATAAACTTATACAACCCATGTGGGGAAGTTATTTAGCAACATCATAAATCTAAAAAAGGTCCAATTCCTATAATCTGCAATTTTCACTTCTATCCATAATCCATAGTAAAACTCTTGTATATGTGTTACAAAAACTATGCAAGAATTTTCACTGAAATATTAATGAACTATGAACCAGTTTACAGTAAGGCAATGACTAAATTGACAGGTAATTCACATAAGCATTTAAGATAAACTTACCAGACACAGGGAGAGCTCAAAAGTAATACTGTACTAAAAACTCCAGATTGCAAATGTTTTAAATATGGAATAAATAAATGTAGTAAAAAAGTGTGCAAACACCTAAATTTTAGGGAAGTAGCTAATTCTAATAAACAAGAAATAGAAAAAAAAAGATCAAATAGAAAAATACTTATTCCATGCTGATTTTGACTATCATTAAGCAGAGATAGGATACAAAAATTGAGAGAAACTGTCCTCAAAATTTTTCTAGTCTAAGAGCTGGAAAGATAGTAGTAATGCAGTTAGGGTGCTTTTGCCATGCACATTGCTAACCAGGGTTCCATCCCAATCCCTGGCATCCGATATGGTTGCTTAAGCACCACAAAGGAATAATTCGAGTTCAGAGCCAGGAGTAACTCCTGAGCATTGCCGGATATGCTCCACCCCAGTATTTTTTTTCTAGTCTAATAAAGTCAGCAATTCACTGTCATCCCCTTGCTCATCGATTTGTTTGAGCGGGCGCCAGTAATGTCTCTCATTGAGAGACTTATTGTTACCGTTTTTGGCATATCCAATACGCAGGAGGTAGCTTGCCGGGCTCTCCGAGAGGGGCGGAGGAATCGAACTTGGGTCGGCTTCGAGAAAGGCGAACACCCAACTGCTGTGCTATCGCTCCAGCCCAAATTAGTTTTGCTAAATGAATGAATAGGGGAAGTGTTTCAAAAATTTGTTGTGTATAAATAAACTTTTTCACAAGTTAAACTCTGTGAAGAAGTTGTATGGTTACATGTATTAGAAATAGTAAAGCTTGGGGCCGGAGCGATAGCACAGCGGGTAGGGCGTTTGCCTTGCACGCGGCCGACCCAGGTTCGATCCCCGGCATCCCATATGGTCCCCCAAGCACTGCCAGGAGTAATTCCTGAGTGCAAAGCCAGGAGTAACCCCTGAGCATCGCTGGGTGTGACCCAAAAAGCAAAAAAAAAAAAAAAGAAAAGAAATAGTAAAGCTCAAGGAAAATGTATTCTTCAACCTTAATTTTTGTAATATATAACTTGAGATAAGCTATCTTCAAACAATATTGCACTCTAGGTACAATGTTATCTCATGAAAGGTCAAAGTCAATGTTTATTTTTTTAAAAGGTATAGAATTTACATGTAATTCCAAATCGTAAATCAAAAAATCGACACAGTAGATTTGTTTGCTTGCTTTGAGGTCTTACTGGTGTTACGCAGGGCTTGCTCTGTGCTCAAGGATCACGGCCTGCAGGGCTTGGGGGAGTCATACAGGGAACCAGGAATGAACCCCAACCTCATGTAAGGCAAGTATCCTGCCAGCTGTATCATCACTCTAGCACCTAAAATAGTAGTTCTTATATACTGATAACGTACATCAAAATACAAGGTATTTCATCCTCTATATTTTCTTGATTTCTATGAAACTGGAAGGAAAGACTTTGTTTTGCTCTGTATTTTAGGGAGAAGCCTTCCAAAACTTTCTTTTTGGAGGGCCTCCCAAGTAGCACTCAGGAGCACTGGGGCTCCCCCTGTGATTCTTGGCCAATTGGATGATGGTTCAATAGAAGAGCACATGGCTGTGATGAAGCTTTGTGATTCTGGGGATACTTGGGACGTTCTGGCGGTTCCTGGAGCCTCAACGGCCACATTCAGGGGTTTGTAGAGGTATCCAAATCTGCACCCAGTAAGGCCTGAAGAACCATGTTCTGCTGGCTATGGAATCCGGGTCCAGTCCCTGCATGCTCACAAAGCACTGTACTTACCTGCTGGTCTCCTTTTCATTTTGTATTTAAAGGAAAAATGAAAAGGGCATTTTTTAATGGATGTATGATTTAAAAAACATGACACTTGGATCTTCACAAACAAGATTGTGAATTCTGTCAGGTTCTTTTCATTAAATCTAATTATATCATTGTCACTGTCTTCCCACTGCTCATTGATTTGCTCGCTATCGCTCCAGCCAAATATAATTATATATATATGAACAATTACCTCACCAATTACTTTATCCTATGCATCTACTGGACTGTAGCAATAGCACAGCGGGTAGGATGTCCAACTTGTATGCAGCCGACCCGGATTCGATTTCTCCGTCCCTCTCGGAGAGCCTGGCAAGCTACCAAGAGTATCCTGCCCACGTGGTAGAGCCTGGCAAGGTACCTGTGGCATATTTGATATGCCAAAAACGTAACAACAAGTCTCACAATGGAGACGTTACTGGTGTCTGCTCGAGCAAATTGATGAGCAACAGGAAGACAGTGTGACAGTGCTACAGTGCACGCATTTATAATGTCAAATGTTAAGTAGAAATGAATTTTCACTTGAAACTATCAAAACTTAATAAGAATATGTACAACTTTAAAAAGTATTTGGAAAAAGTCACGAGGAATTTCTTCTCTTTCCATAAGAATTTTCTATCACTTTCCATTTCTCTAGCTTTACCATTTACTAGCTTATTTTTAAAAATTCATTACTAAATTTTTTTTTAAATCATGATCATTAAATCTTTCACGGAATGTAACCAATGTTGTCAAATTTTTAAGAAGCATATACATGTAATTACTATGGTATTACTGAAAATAATATCACTTTATATACAATTACAGTTTACAGTGTACTTCTAAACATATTGCCTTAGATTATCATTTATGTATTGAAAATTAAATCGATAGGAGCAGAAAATAAAAATGGGGGGGATAGAAAAAAAATCCCATTATTTTTTACACAAAGTATGAATGTTTTGAAGTACATTTAAAAAGAATGCGGTGTAAACTGAAGGATAACTAAGGACAATTTAAATAATAAAAAGTGGAAATGCCAGGACTTATATTTTCAGTCAACTAAACTCTTAATTCTTAGAACTCGAATATTATTTCATCAACTTTAGAAGTTTCAGAAATATTGAAAATTTTCAGCAATATTAACATTTCACAGCTTTACTGTAAAGGCTTCTTTCCTTAAATCTAAAGAAAATTTCTGTCAACAGAGTTTCCTCAGAAACATTTTGATTACATGAGGCAAATCTAAAATATAGGAGAAAGAATGGATAGAGTATGTGTGTAAGTGTGTATATGGGCGTGTGTCTCTGTGTACAGAAACTGAAATAGAGAAAATGGACATTACTAGAAAGAAGATCTGTAGAAGACTGGCTTATAAATGCAGAAAATAAAAACAAATCACCTTATAAACTATCATTGTCAATTCTGAGGAAATCAGATATACTTTTTTAATACTCAAAATAAATTTATAAACTTACCTGCGGTGTCCAAGAAAAGGAAAAAGGGACAGGAAAATCCACAAAAACATCAGGTGATTCTGCAGGGTACTATTTAAGAAGGGGGTAAAAAAAGGTTATTTTTGCTTTTGTATTCAAATGAGAAATTTTAGAATAAACTAAGTATTTTAGGGAAAGTATTACAAACATAAAAATATTTCATCTAAATGTTTAATTGTGCTATTAGATTCCACCATCATTATATAGTGAAATTATAGTATGGTGATATAAAAATGCACATCATAATATACATTTATTAGTATATAATTCTTTTACAAAATGATCACATAAATATGTATTATAATAAATGTTTATATAAATATTTTATTTACATAAATAATATAAATATATTATGGTAGAATTAAAATATAGTATAATGGTATTAACATACTAAGTGCTGATTAACAATCAAATTACACTTATGCGATAACAAGTTTGGTGATTTGGGATGACAGAGCAATCATATTTAAGTAAAGAATAATGAATTAAGTTAGTGTCAGGTAGCTGCTAATATAATTTGACAGGTGCACCACAATGGATCTCAGTTTCTTTTCTTTAAATATCAAACCAGCTGATAATCAATTTTTTCTCAGTCTATTCAATCTTATTAGACGCAGTTATTATTTAAAGAGACAGCAGCAGTTAAAAAAATGCACAAAAATGTTGTTATCAACTTAAAAAGATTTTTGCAGGGGCCAGAGAGATGATATAGTAGGTAAGACACTTGTCTTATATGTGGCCAACATGGGTTCAATCCCAGGTACCACATATAGTTCTGAGCACCTAAAGGAGTGATCCCTGAGCACAGCCAAAGTGGACCAAACCATAACTATTTATCATTTTTACATTTGATAAATAGAAAATTAAGCTCTAATAGTTTTAGGATAGACATAGGAAAATCAGGTAGCTACATTAACAAAGACAAAAGGTATTCTTAAATAATTGATATTGTTACCTTAAGATTGTACTGCATGATTTTTTAAAATCCAATTCTAGATTCTTTAAACCGAAATTTAATTTTTAAAACACTTCCATTTATTTTCATTAGAAAGCTAAATTTAATATTTTAATTCTTTAGAATATTTTAAAATATTTTTTAAATTTTTCTTTTTTGCCTTTTTTTGGGGGGGGGAGTCACACCCAGGGGTTATTCCTGGTTTTGCACTCAGGAATTACTCCTGGCGGTGCTTTGGGGACCATATGGGATGCCGCGGATCGAACCCAGGTCGGCTGCGTGCAAGGCAAACGCCCTACCAGCTGTGCTATCGCTCCGGCCCCTAAAAATATTTTTAAAAAGCTTACATTTGACAATGTTTAAACAGGTTTTAGAATGTCATTCTTTTTATTCTCTTATTTTCACTATTTCCCTATGTAGGGAAAAAGGATAAAATATCATCATCATCATCATCATCATTATTATTATAGTATTTAACAAAACAGCATATTTTAATTTAAAAGTAACAACCACCTGATCCTTCTACTGTGTGAAACACTATTTATAGGACAAAAAGGTGATAGCATAGGGGTTAAGGCACTTGCCTTGCAAACAGCGGACCCTGATTCAATTCCCAGTACTAAATATGGTTTGCCCACACACCACCAGGAGCAATCCCTGAGCAGAAACCTATGAGTAAGCCCTGAGCATCGCTACTGATGTGATCCAAAATTCAAAAACTATTTAATTTACTTTTAGTTGCTTCTATTTATTTCCTAATGATGTCGCCAAAAATAGTTAACTTTCTAGCATGAAAAATCATCAATCTATGCTCCACAATTGGAGGCTTGCCTCATGAGCTGGAGAAAAAGGCAGCTGGGATAGAGAAGGGATCACTCAGTCAATGACAGTTGAGGGATCACAAGGGATGGGAGATGTGTGCTGAAAGTAAATAAAGGAGCAAACATGGTGGTCTCACAGTATCTGTATTGCAGACCATAATGAATCCCCTACCCCCGCGCCAGGCTGTCTTCACCAGGGAGCCCTTGGAGGGGGGCAGGTTGAGTTTCCCTACCCACCCCAGGCAGAGCCCCAGTAGCTGAAAACCTCCAGAACCCAGCCACAGCCATGCTCAAGGCCACTCTCCGCATGCTTGGACGAGCCTCACCCAGGAAGGAACTGACAGAGGAACCCAGGTATGCGGGACCTGTGGCTGAAATCTCCACACCTGCTCCGATTGGGACTGGGTCTCCTCCACCCACATCCCCAGTTTTCCAGTAGCTTGGCAGTCACACCCACAAACTCCCCCAGGCACCATGTAATCTCATCAACAGCCAAATCCAGAGACTATAAAACAAAGCTCCCCCGGAAGAGAGCAATGCAATTTTTCCTGGAGTGACCTCTGTTATTTTTATTAATTTTTTTCCCCATATGGCAGAGCCTGGCAAGATACCTATGACATATTTAATATGCCAAAAACAGTAACAACAATATGCTCTTCATGTTCCCGGAGCAAGCAGACACCATTGGCTACCCTAGCACATGACAGGGACAAATGAAGATGTTACTTGTGCCCACTCGAGCAAATCAAACAATGAGATGACAGTGATACAGTGATACAGTTAATGTCCAAAAATAGAGAGAAAGAAAGAAGGAAATTGTCTACCATAGAGGCAGGGGGTGGGGTGAGGTGGGGATGGCGGGAGGGATACTGGGGACATTGGTGGTGGAAAATGTACACTGGTGGAGGGATGGGTGTTTGATCATTGTAAGACTGAAACTCAACCAGGAAAGCTTTGTAACTCTATCCCACGGTGATTCAATAAAAAATAAAATCATCAATCTAGGTAAAAGTATTAAATTAATAAAATTTTTACCTCATTTAGAATGAGAAAGCCAAGTAAGGTTCGACTTTAGAAGTCACTAACTACCATGGGAAACTGATACACAAATAGATAAACAAAACATAGGTTACAATAAATAAAATGATAAACCCATGTACATACATTAATCAACAACGTTTCTGAGGTGATATCTTTAAAATTTAATTTTAGATGTAATTATGCAAGATACTATATAATAAATTATCTTTCTTTATGTATGTGATATGGCATATGTGGTCATTATATTCAGACTAAGATCAATTTTATATATATAATCTTTTATAATCATAAAGAACCTAAAAGATACAAATTTTAACTTCTGGATAATCTGACAAAAAGAGTGAACCTAGTCATTTATAGAGTATAGGTACCAAGATACTAACAAAAGCATAAAAAACTAAGCATCATAATTATCAGAATTCAGGTAGTTTTCATAAGACATTATCTAAATAGAGATAATTTATAGTTTCCACCAGAAACTAATAGCCTTAAGTTTTACCTTAGAAGCCTGACAATAACAAACACTCCCCATAAAAAAAATTAGAAAATAGGAATCCATGATTTTTAACTAATTGTTTTTCAAATAAAAAAACTCAATAAATATAGAATATTATTATACAATAAAAAGCACATATTTGCACCACACATTATTTTTTAAACTCTATAGTATACTGTTCTAAAGAAAACTTTTAACCAAGTTTTTGTGACTGAACCATGTGAACAGTGAGGTTCTCCACCCCACAAGTAAACACATGAATACAAAAAGAGCAGATTACAGAAATGGTTATTACCTAGCATCATCTGTAAATTTATTCATTTTAAATAGCGTTGATCTTGACCACTGCTGAGGAAGTCCCTAGGCTATGTCTTTTTTCTTGATCTTTACTGAAATACGGTGAATTAGAATACCATTAATGATGGTCTCACTCATACATCATTGTAACACCACACGCATCACAAGGTGTCTAAATGCCTGCTCCTTCCATCAATGTCCAAAGGCTCCTCCCTTTTAAACACCACTCTACCCTTTCCAAACTCAGTTCTACAAACCAACTCTCCAGCTCTTTATAGGCTACTTCTTTTATGAAAGAAAATAAGGTAATTATATCTTAGTTCGAAGGAAAATATAAAAAAAAATTAACTCATTCTCTTCATCACTTTTTCATTTACTTTTCATGCCCTCCCGAGAGGTGCTCGAAGGACCTGGAGACCATACCCGGCAGAATGTGACCAACCAGGTAGGCCATTACTTATGAGGGCCTGAGGATGCAGTATTGCTCAGGGGCCACAGTGCTGTTTACCCACACCATCCTAAGGATCTCTAGGGCCAGACCTGGTTTTCATTCAATAATGTGGTGCCAGGGATTGATCTGGGTTGGCCAAACACAAGGTATGTGCCTTAAGTCCTGCACTATCTCTCTGGTCCCTGAAAAGTAATTTTTAATAGAGTGTCATGTTAAAATTAGTAATTTTTCTTGTTGGTTTTCAAGATAGTGACACAAATGGTAGAACTGGGAGAGGATATATTCACAAATAAAAACAATTTCATTCCTACCTGTCAAAAATATAAAATATAGGTGTATGCATTATATGTATTTGTGTTGTAAAAGTCTATTTGGTTAATTTAAAAATTCAGCTTGATTCATTAAAACTTATTTGTATCAATATTGGATACATTGAGGGGTTTTTTTTGTCTTTTTATGTCACACCTGGCAATGCTCAGGGGTTACTATTGGCTCTGTACTCAGGAATTACTCCTGGCAGTGATGGGAGTCCTTATGGGATGCTGGGGATTGAACCTGGGTAAGCCGTGTACAAGGCAAAAATCCTACCAGCTGTACCATCACTCTGTCCCATATTGTGTATTCTTAACATATAGTTTCAGTTATCACTATTTTAAACCTCCAGCCCTAGACTCAAATATTCCTAAAATAAAAATAATCAAATCTAAAATACAACTTTGCTCTCTATGAAAGTTTAACTAAAAGAGATAAGTAAAAAAATATTTATTGGTCTAATAAATCATACCAATAGAAGATTCACTTAGTTTCCCTCTTTTTAAAAAATATTTTTGGAACACATTGTTTTCTTCCCAATTCCTTCCTACCACAAACAGAGCTTTCTCCTATCTCTTATAGGGCATCTGTAATAGAGTTCACAATTACTGATACCATAAAAACTGACACTTGAAAACATGCTCCAGTGAAATATTAATAGTTTCATCTTATCTTTTGAAATTAAAAAAAGCACAGTGGGTCAAATGTGTTGCTCTCAAAAACCTCTCAAAACCACCAGTAATGTAAATAACCAGAATAAGCAATAAAATCCTGTAAGGGTAGTTGTAGACCACATAGATTTAAATTACTTTCTTCTAATAGAAAACCCTATAGAAAAAAAAAAGGATGCATTTAAAATATTTAATTTTGGTCTCTGTAGAAGCAAGATACCTTTTATCAAAGTAAAAATATAAACAAATAAACCTCTAATGAAAATGATAGAACCCTTGCCACAGGCAGCAGGTGACCTTTGAAAGGATCAAGTCAGATTGTTTCCTGATCTTAAAATAAGCACACTTTTAAAAATTAAGAAGGAAAGAAATTTTTTTCATCTCAAAAGATGAAAGTTATTTGGAGACACATATATAAAACTTCTTTTACAAATAAGATTTATATCCCACTAATATTTTTTCAATACCTATCGCAAGTCTGAAAATTATACCTACACATTTGATGTGTAAAAAAAGGCAGTCATTTCTCAACTTATTTGATACAAAGGCACTGTAAGATATCAACTTTTCTGTGTCACCCAGTACAGCTTTATATATTAATTTTCTCTTGTGGAAAGCTTAAATGCCAGACACATTTTTAAAAAGGACAAACACAATTGATCTTTTCATCACTACAATCTCCTGAAATAGAGTTGATTGATGATTCCTAGGAACAATATAAAAAAAAAAGGCAGATGTCCTGATTTTCTTCAAATTATTTCCCTGATGATTAACAAATAAATGATTAATATACAAACTTATTTTACTCAAAATCTAGTAATATAATATAAAAAATGGCTATGTTGTTTGCCAATAAAATTAGTATCTATAAATTACTAATCTATAAGGGATCTATAAATAAATATAACACTTACAAATTCTTAAAAGTGAAAAATTCCTTTTACTTTTTACAGAAGTGAAAAATTTAGTCAAAATCAATAAAGTCTGAATATGTGTTTGTTTACTGTGAGGATGGCGGGGTGGGCAATTACAGTAAGAACAGCAAATGCAATTCAGAGAGTTGAAAGTAACAACCTTCAGTAGAATGTAGTATGGTGGAATTTCCAACTTTTCTATTATATCTTACAAAACTAAGATACCTTAAGACTTCCTGATCATGTTTTTAAAATTTACTTTAGGGGGCTGGAGTGATAGCACAGCGGGTAGGGCGTTTGTCTTGCAAGTGGTCGACCAGAGTTCGAGTCCCAGCACCCCAATGGTCCCCTGAGCACCGCCAGGAGTAATTCCTGAGTGCAGAGCCAGGAGTAACCTCTGAGCATTGCCAGGTGCGACCCAAAAAGCAAAAAAATAAATAAATAACTAAATAAAATTTACTTTAAAGTTTATGTTTTTATCAAATTTGAATTAACATAGTGACAGGAAACTATCTATGCCAGTGAAAACAATGTGAATAAATGCTTTGATGCTTTCCAAAAGCATCACACAAACTTTTAAAATTAGCACCTCTTTATACTGAAATGATTTAGATTTCATTTACAAAGTATTTCCCTATATCCTAACCACAGTAACAGTTTAACAACACACATACCTTTGGCTTCAATTTGAGAGTGATTAGATGCTCTCTACCAGAAGCATCTTCAGCTTTTAACTTGATGGTACTGAAGCAAGAATCCACATAAACAAGTCTGGTGAGAGAGAATAAAAAATGACCATTCAGGGGATGGCACAGTGGAGAGGAAGAGAGGCTGAAAGATGACAGAATTCAAAATAAAAATATTTCTATATCCATATTAATCCACTACAAAAATTAATCAGAGGGATTTCTGCACATCAGCCCTTTATGCTCCTATAGATTTACTGCAGTTAATACACCAGCCTAGAGCTTAATGCAGTCATAGATCTCTGGGTTATTTACAATGTGTGTCAAGGCTCATGCTGTGGTCAGTGAGCACTATGTTTCGGTTTTCCATCACTGGAACCTTTGGCACACACAGCATGTTCCTGTCAGCCTCTACTTATGTACACATTAAACTTTCTGTCAAACTATTTGATCCATTTCTGTAGTTTCATACAGTATGAGACTTTTATGCTTCCTTTATTTGCTTTTCTCCTCAATGAATTTCTCCTTTATTATCAATAATGTTACTGTCCAAATATCTGGCTGATATTAGTTCATATACTCAAATTGATCCTCTAAGGAAAATGCTGTATAAGCACAGGTACAGCTTGGTCTCCTAACAATAAATTTTCTTTTTTGTGCAATATATGGTTTCTGACACTTAACCTAGGCATGTGTTCAAGATGAATAATATTTTAAAAATATGGCACAAGCAAAATTGTTTTGGCTTAAAGTTGCTCTAAATGCATGAATTTTCTACAATGGAAACCAAGACCCTTTGAAATATATCATTCTATAAAAATATGGTCCCTTGAGTGGCATAAGCTACTGCCAGAAAGGTTCAAATTTAGGAGTATATTTACTTGTGAGCTGGACATGTGGATCTCTTTTGACATTTTTACAATACTATTTTCTTGTAAAGATAAAAAGAACCTGAAGAATATTATACAACTTATAACCCATATCCCTAATAAGAGGAAGACCCATTAGAGTCCAGAAATTAACAGCCTCCAAAACTAGAAAATAATTTTTAAACATCACTATATGCCTTTTAGTCAGTGGTCATATATTACGGTGAAATGATTCAATTTCAAGAAAATGCGGGACAATAAAGTTATAGAACACTAATAAAAATTAGATATAAATCTAAAGGCAATACATAGTCCCCAAAACAGGATAAAATAAAACTGTAGTACTGTAGCAGTGCCATCCCATTGTTCATCGATTTGCTCGAGTGGGCACCAGTAACGTCTCCATTGTGAGACATGTTGTTACTGTGTTTTGCATATGGAATATGCCAGGATAGCTTGCTAGCCTGTATCAGCCATGCAGGCAGGATACTCTCAGTAGCTTGCTGGGCTCTCCAAGAGGGACGGAGGAATCTAACCCGATGTGCAAGGCAAACACCCCACCTGCTGTACTATAAAGGAAGAAAGTTTAGTCATAACTATAAAAAGTCTAGTCATTCTAAAAATATATTACTTATATTAAAATATCCACAATTTTACATAATTTTCTTTCAGCTTTATATGCCAGCATTTTAAATTCTCCTAAAATTAGACATGGTATTTTATCACATGTTTTATCATGTATCTTTAAGGATTAAATATACGGGTATTTGATTCTTAAAAATACTGAAGCTTAAGATTCAAGATATGGTTCCACATGGCGAGAGCCACCTCCTAAGACTCCCATCCCAGAGGTATGAGTTTTGTAGTGATGTTGCTCATAGGCGATCATGGGGGGCGGGGGCATTACAGGCATGCCCTCCTCCCAGATAAGATCCAGAGCTGCCGCTCTCGAAACGGACCCTCTGCTCCTAAAGACTATGATCGAAGAGGTCTTCTAACCCATTTTGGCACCCAGAGCGGCTTCTTACAGAAATGTATCTAGACTGTGAACTGAGCTAAAATATCAGAAATCCAAAACCACCCGCACAAGTTCATAGAGTCTTCATTCTCAGCAATGAAAAGAAATTATTAAATGATGCCTTTTCAGCAGGCCTGATTGTTGGGGGAAAATTCCAGACAATAATAATGATTTCTCTATTGAAATATTGAATGTATTCAAAGTATAGAGAGAATAAAGTGAAGATCATTAGCTACTTTGTTGGGGGGCGGGTGGGAGGCGGGTATATTGGGGTTCTTGGTGGTGGAACATGTGCACTGGTGAAGGGATGGGGGTTTAATCATTATATGACTGAGACTTAAACCTGAAAGCTTTGTATTTTTTTCATGGTGATTCAATAAAATAAAAAATTTAAAAAAAAAGATTCAAGATGTGGAGATGAACACATGTATACATGCTCTATCAATTCACTAAGTTTTTTAATGAGTAAGGTATAAATAAACCCAAAATTATAAAAACAAAAGAAACAGCATTAATAAAGCAAGTATTCAATGAATTTCATAAAAAAAAAAACGCAAACTGGTTGATAAAACAGAATATTCAATAAAAAGTATCCAGAGGTCAGGAGAGACAGTACAGAGGTTACAGTGCTTGCCTTGCATATGACTAACCCAGCTTCCATCTCCGGTACTACATATGGTCCACCAAGACCTACCACAGTGATCCCTGAGCACAGGGTCAGTAATCATTCATTCTGTATTGCCAAATGTGGCCCCAAAACAAAAGCAAACAAGAAAACAAAAAAAGGGAGGGGGGAGACATTGAAAAAAAAAATAGCACATAGAATAGAGGGCAAGACATAGTCTCGAAGAAATTAAATAAGTTTGGCTTTAAAATATAAGAAACCAAAAATGGTGGTGGAGATTGGAAGAATTCTAAGGTCTAGGGACTGGATCGATAGCACAGCGGGTAGGGCGTTTGCCTTGCACGCAGCCGACCCGGGTTCGAATCCCAGCATCCCATATGGTCCCCTGAGCACGGCCAGGAGTGATTCCTGAGTGCAGAGCCAGGAGTAACCCCTGTGCATCTTCGGGTGTGACCAAAAAAAAAAAAAAAGAAAGAAAAAAGAGAATTCTAAGGTCTAGACCAGGGCATTGCTTGAGAAGTTTCCAAAAAGAAAATGTGCATTTTTTTTCCTTAAAGACACCAAAAGAAAAGAGAAAATTTTAATGAAATTTTAAACAACAAAATAGTAATAAAATTTTCAATTTGCTTTTCATTTAAAAGTATTTGTCATCTGGGGCCAGAGTGATGGTACAGGGGGTTAGCATATTTGCCTTGCATGCAGCCAACTCAGGTCAGATCACCAGAACCTCTGAGCTTGCCAAGAGTAATCCCTGAGCACAGGAGAAAGCCCTGAGCAGCACCAGGTATGGTCCAAAAAAACAAAACATCATCATTTAAAAAATTAAACTGTTTTGCAACTACAATATTTAAAACCAACACTAGCTAAACCTTAAAAATTTAATTATAGACTAATGTAAATCCATTATTACAATTTGATAGGTAAAGATGATGAAAAAAATTCAGACACATATTGGGGAAAAATATAAATGGAGAATATGAATGCTAAAATCTGTAACTGTTTGAGTAAGATATAACATCTTTAATCAAACAGACATGAAGTTTAAGAAATAGTAAAGCCAACTATGAAAGAATAGAGAGGGTAGAAATAGTATTTAAGCTAAAAACTTTTATTTGTAGTAATTATTGAGCATGTAATTTTTAAAACTAAAAACTCAGCAATATTGAATATAAGCATCACTGTCACTGTCATCCTGTTGATCACTGATTTGTTCGAGCAGGCACAGTAACATCTCTCATTTTGAGACTTATTGTTACTGTCTTTGGCATATCCAATACGCCACGGGTAGCTTGCCAGGCTCTGCTGTGCGAGCTAGTTACTCTCGGTAGCTTGCCGAGCTCTCCAAGAGGAGTGGAGGAATCGAACACGGGTCGGCCACGTGAAAGACGAACACACCCTACTGCTGTGCTATCGCTCCAGCCTGAATCCAAGCATATTACTGAAAAATAAACTGTAGGCATAAACATTTCACAGTACCTTAAAAGAATAAGACTGGAATAGGAAAGTACATGGAAAATGTCTGATAATAAAATTCTATTTATCTGGAATGTTGATAATTTGAGGTTCTTTTAATAATGGATTAGCACAATTTTATACCCTAACTAATCTTAGTATTTTCTTCCAGTTCTTGGTAGAAAAGTCTATTATAGCATTTGTGGAAGAAATATTAAAGGAGAAAAAAGTGTGAGAATCTCCTGTAAGGAACATAAAATTTAGTTTTGTCCTAAAAATGAATACTTCCAATGTCCAGCTTTATTGCTATGATGGGTATCTCAATTTACACAATATAATAATAATAATAATAATAATAATAATAATAACAATAACTTTTACTCATTTAAATAATACATCTAATTTTTTTCATTTTTTTTTCAAATTGAGTTCAAATTTTTGAAAGTTATAAAATCACATTCAAAAATCTGTATTTGGGACTTCTGATATTATGGAACAAAGTATATCCTAATTTCACTAAAAACGTATATCCTTATATTGACTGTAAAACTACAAATATAAAATCTAAATAAATATTACACAACGATGCTTCACTTTCTAATTATTGTTTGTTGTATTTTCTCTTCTTTTTTATAACTGCTTACAATTATTAAATTGGCACTAAATTAGATTCAACTTTTTATACACTTGTGAAGAATATTAACAAGGAAACTTGCTGTTTTTGTGTTTGTTAATAAATGAATGAGTACTGTTATCAGCACAGTACTTTTTATCTCTCGGTAGATATACCTACTTTGACCAAAGTTAGACGTTAGTTTATAACAACCTAAGTTATACAATTTTTATTTTCTCTAAACATCAGAATATACCTACGTAACAATAATCTCACTGGTAAGTTAAATACCTTCATGTTTTAATAAACCACCAAAGCTTCTAATTTTCACTTTCAAGCTTAGGCAAATTTCAAAAACAACCTTCCTAATTAATATCTCTCCTGTCTTCTCTACATTACCTCTTATATTCTATGACTACATTAATCTCAAAAAAAAAAAAAAAGTAGGGCATTTGTCTTGCATGCGGCCGACTTGGGTTCGATCCACAGCATCCTATCTTGGCAGTCCCACAAGCACCGCCAGGAATAAATCCTGAGTGCAGAGCCAGAAGTAACCCCTCAGCATTGCTGAGTGTGACCCTCAAAAAGTAAAACAAAACAAATTACATATATACATACATATATATACATATAACATATATATATGTCACCCTAACAATACCAACCCCATGCTAAAAATTACATAATAAGTCTGCACTCAAAGGATCCTTAGTATAACAGTCAAGTCCCTCAGTCTGGTCCAGAAATAACAATGTACTGCACACTTCCATGTTACAACTTTGCCTTAACTATCCCTACCCATTTAAGGTTCTCTGTATTCCTCCCATATTTATCCTAATACTCACCTCTTCAATTAATATTTTTGAATTATCTATAACTACCCGACCAAATTTCATCATTTACACTGCTACTTTGCATTTTTTTTGTTTGTTTCCCAACCAGGAATCATTCCTGGCAGGGTCAGGTATGTGTGGTACTAGGGATCTAACCCAGGTCAACGGCATGCAAGGCAAGCACCTTATTCATTATATTATTCCCCTGACTCTATTCTTTTAATTTTAAATCAAATATAACATATATGGTTAAGGGCACAATTGTTTTTTTTTTGTGTGTGTATGTGTGTGTGTGTGCTCTGTGTGTGTGTTTCTGAGATGTGAAAGACTGTACCAGGGTCTTACATATATGCAAAGTAAGTGCTCTACCCCTACATCACCAGTCTTAGTTAAGGACATAATTCTTGAGCATATAACACAACCAACTTTTTAGTTGGATATAATTTACATATACCTTATTAGTTTTAGGTATACAATGCAATTATTTAATATTGGTGAATATTATAAAGTACAAATAAACTTTTTATAATGAATGTAAAAGCGCTATACCTTTACATATATGAGCTCTGTAAAATGAACACACACATATACATAGTCAAAGTTGTTCACATTTATTAAATTCCATGTAAGTTTTAAATAACCAAACTAGATTCTGTTTAAGTCAGAAACTAAAGCATATGACCAATTTCAAAAAAACATGCTTCTATAACTGGGTAATTTGTATCTAGTTAGTGATTTGGATACATATGAGAAAAACACATTGTATTTATAAATGTAAAGTATGAAAAACAAATACAATTTTTTGCATTATGTATATAATTTTTTTGTTTTGAGTTTTCTAGTGAGTATTGTAATTTCTCCCTTTTTTGTTTCTGATCCAATTTATTTGATCTTTTTTACTCGTGAGTTTAGCTAATGGTTTATCTATCTTATTTATTATTTCAAAGAACCAGCTCCTAGTTTCATTGATTCCTTGTATTGCTTTCTTGGTTTCTACATTGTTGATTTCTGCTCTGATTTTCACTATTTATTTTCTTCTCTTAATCTTAGAATCATTTGTGGTTGGTTTTCAAGATTTTTTAAGGTGTGCATTTAAGTTGTTGATTTTATGTTTTTGTTTTTTTTTTTCGTTTCCTTATGTAGGCCTGTATTGCTCCAAGTTTCCCCCTAAATACTACATTTGCTGTGTCCCATAGATTTTGGTAACTTCTTTCTTCATTGTCATTAGTAAAAAGGAATCTTTTTCCTTTCTTAATTTCCTATTTGATCCAGCTATTATGAAGCAGCATGTTGCTCAATCACCAGGTATTAAAAGAGTTTCTCCCCATCTTCTTTTTATGGTTAATTTCTATCTCTGTGACATTGTGACCTGATAGGATTCTTATATTTGTAAATTTATGGAAGTTAAACTTAAGTATTAAAATGTGATCTATCCTTGGGGGCCAGAGTGATAGCACAGTAGGTAGAGTGTTTGCCTTGCACTCGGCCGACCTGGGTTCAATCCCTGGCATCCCATATGGTCACCCAATCACCACCAGGAATAATTCCTGAGTGCAGAGCCAGGAGTAACCCCTGAGCAACTCGGGGTGTGACCCAAAAAGCAAAAAAAAAAAAAAAGAAAGAAAGAAAATGTGATCTACCCTGGAGAATGTACCATGTGCACTAGAATGTGCATTCAGTTTTTCGAGGATGGAAGGCCCAATGTAAATCTATTAATCCCAGCTCTTCTGTTCCTCATTTAGGGCTCTTGTATCTTTACTGTGCGTAGTGGATTTATCCAGTGGTGACAATGAATCGCTGAATTCTCCCACTACTGTTATGTTTCCATCCATGTGTTTCTCTAGGTTTGTTAGCAAAAGCCTTATAAACTTTGCTAACTAAACATCTGGTGTGTATATGTTAGAGTTAGTAATTTTTGGTCGATTGTAGTGTCCAATAAGTAATGGCCATAACTATCTCTAATTACTTTCTTTTTAGATTTAATGCAATTTGGTTTGACATTAGTATGGCTGGCCAACCTTCTTTCTGTTTTCTACTGGTATGTATAACTGTTTTGCTCAGTTTACTCTGAACCTATCTATCCTGTGGTTTTAGATGTGTTTTTAGATGTAAACAGCAAATGGTCGAGTTTTGTTCCTTGATACAATTCACCAGTTTTTGCCTTTTGATGGGCGTTTAATCCAGTGACATTCAGGGATATTACTAATATTAAGGGCTGTGTTGCCATTTTACTGTGTAGGGTTGTGGCTCTCCCAGAAATCAGGACATTGAGAGAATTTATAATTCTTACTCTGTTAAGCTGGAGAAACTAGAAGAGAAGGACAGATTCTAAGAAACATGTAATCTCCCAAAACTGAATGAGGAAGAATTAGAGAGCCTGCAGGTCAATCACAAGCAATGAAACTGAAAAGTAATTAAGAATCTCCCCAAGAATAAATGTCCCGCCCAATTAGGTTTATGGGTTCTCTTTCCTTCAGAGAAGACTTAACTGCTGTTGATGCTTAAGGTTTTCCAAAATATTGAAGCAAAGGGAATCCTTTCTGAAGTCTTCTGTGAAGCTAACATTACGCCAATACTCAAAGCTGACAGAGATATTACAAAAAATTTTTTTCAGATTTCTTTGATAAACATCAATGTAAAAATTCTCAATAAAATCTTAGCAAACAGAATTCATCTGTCCCTTAGAAAAAATCATGCAGAGTAATAAATGAGATTCACCCCAGGAATGTAAGGATGGTTCAATATACACAAACCAATTAACATAAAATACCACATCAGCAAAAGAAAAAAAATCATATGATCATATCCACTGATTCAGAGAAAATTTTTGACAAGATCCAATATCCATTTGTAATAATTTAAAAAACCCTCAATAAAAAAAGGAAGGAACCTTCCTTAAATAGTAACAGTTATCTACAAAAAGTCCATAGCAAATATTATTCTTAATGGTGAAAAACTAAAAGCATTTCTGATAAGATCAGGCACAAGAAAAGGATGTCCATGTTGTTTCTAAATTTATTCAATAGTTAGATATTGAATAAGTTTGCATTGACAAGAATGCCCAGCTTGTCTTCTAACATTCAATATTGTTAGAAGTCTCAGCAACAGAGAACAGGCAAGAAAGGGTATCAAAGGAATCCAAATTGGGAAAGAGGAAGTAAAATTATCTCTATTTGCAGATGATATGATGATATATATACATTGAAGACCCTAAAGAGTCCACTCCAAAATTCCTAGAAACAATAACCCAATACAGAAAAGAAGTCGGTCACAAAGTCAATACACAAAAATTTGTTGCATTCCTATATACAAATAATGAATCAGAAGAAAGAAATCAGAGTCTATCAGAGTCTATCTCATTTAAAATAGTATCCTAAAAGATCAAGTACCTAGGAATTAACAGAAGAACTGAGACCTATAACAAGAAAACTTTCAAACACTCAAGAATGAAATTAAAGAAAACCCTACAAAAGGGAAAAACATTTTATGCTCATGAATTGGAAGAAACAACATTGTCAAAATGACCATCTTACTAAACTACTATACAGATTCAAATTCAGACAACATTCTTCAAGGACTTCAAGTTTGTGTGGAACCATAATAGACCCCACATAGCCAAAACTATACTGAAAAATGCAAAACTGGGAGGCATCTCGCTATGTAACTTGAACTTATACTATAAAGTCATAGTGATCAAAACAGCTTGGTACTGGAATAAAGAAAGATTCGACCAATGGGCTAGAATAAACTAACCACGGACAAATTCCCATATATATGGTCAGGGAATTTCTGACAAAGGAGCCTAGGGTATAAAATGGAATAAAGACAGCCTTTTCAACAAATGGACTTGGGAGAATTGGATTACCACATGCAATATATTAAAACTGGATCCATAACTCACACCTTCCACAAAAGCCAACTCAAAGAGGATTAAAGACCGTAAGATCAAACCTGAATCTATAAAGTATGTGGAGGAAAATATAGGCAGCATGCTCCAAGACCGAGACCTCAAGGAGATCTCAAAGGAGTCTTCCATGATTTGATGTCACTAGAAAAGGCTATAAAATCAAAATTAAATAAATAGACCTATATCAAACTTAAAAGTTTCTGTATGGCCAAAGAAACATGGGCTAAAATTAAAGAGTAGCTGAGTGAGAGAAAATATTCACACATCAGATAAGGTTTAATACCCAGGATATACAAAGTACTCACGAAAATCAACAACAATGAAAATTTAAAAGCACCACCATAAATGGGGAGAGAAAATGAACAGACACTTCTCTAAGGAAGACCAATAGAAGACCAACAATACTGAAATCAATAGACTTAAATTTTAACAACCAAACTTAGAACACTGCCTGTCAAGAGGGCAGGCTGGAGGAGGAGGGGGATATGGGAGGGAACCTGGGGACACAGGCAGAGGGAAGTCAATATTGGTGGTGATATTGATGCTAAAATGTTTTATGTCTAAAACTCAACTATGAATAACTTTGTATATCGCAGTGCTTTAATAAAAAAATGTGGGGGGGGCGAAAATCAAATGTGTATTAGAATTATTTATATCGGGCTATGATAGTAGAGCAGGTAAAGAGCTTGCTTTGCATGCAGACAACGAGGGTTTGATCTAAAGCACCCAGTAGTCTACTGAGCCCCACCAGGTGTGATCCCTGAGAACAGAGTCCTATGTATTGCCTAGTGGGGCTCAAAACCAAAAAATTAAAATGAAATTACTGCTGTTACTGGATATAATTAAATTGTAATACAAGTGCTATAAACTCAGATAAAATCTGACAGTTTTAGGTGAACTAGTGTCACAATAGTTTTATATCTACTTTATGCAAGGAATTATTTGACTCACATGTTTCTTTTAATTCTTTTTAAGCTTCAATGGATTCATTTGGAAGATGAAAATGAGGTTCACAGAAGTTAGATTAACTTCCGAAGGTCACTGTTAATAAACCAAAATTAAAGCCCTGCTCTAGTAATTGAATGAAATTCGTACAAACAAGGATTTCTATTTCTTCTAATTTGTCATATTTAAAATGCCATGAGAATGATAGAAATTACTACCATCAGTTGATAACATCCATGACCTACATAACATACTTAAAGATATATAGTTTAGATAAACAGAATATTTAAGCAAAATATCAGAGTTAGTAAAATTCAGATAAATTTCAATTTCAAGATAAAATTGAAAAACTAAGTGGTTGAATTCAACTGATTTTAATTGATAATATGCTGTCTGAAAAAAGCAAGACTTCAGATAGATAACATTGCCATTATTATCATTTCACCTATAAGTTATCTAAGATCATGTGAAATAAACTTAAAATTCCTATAAATAAGGTACTTATATATATATTGTCCAAACTGGGATGCTTCCATGACTGAAAGGAGCCAAAATAAGAGATACGAATTAGTAATATGCCAGGCTTTAAAGGGATGCAGGAGAACAACTATTATATAAATACTGAATACTTCCTACTCCAGAACATTCTTTTTTTTTTTTTGCTTTTGGGTCACACCCAGCAATGTTCAGGGGTTACTTTTGGCTCATGCACTCAGGAATCACTCCCAGCGGTGCTCAGGGGACGACCATATGGTATACTGGGAATCGAACCGGGTCAGTCGAATGCAAGGCAAACGCCCTACCCACTGTGCTATTGCTCAAGCCCCCTCCAGAACATTCTTATTACAAAACAGAAAATTCCATTAAGCCCCAATTATTCTGTTTAATTTTTAATGTTTTAATGAGTCATCTATAAAACAAAACAAGCAAAACATTAGGATACCATTCACATCAGTCAAGTTTGTGACCTGCTAACAGCCACAATAATCCACAACTGTCATAACATGTTAATCTTATGACTTATTTTCATGTTTTTAAATATCCCCTAATCCCCAGTACTTCCAGAAGCCCCAGCATCCACACCCACCTCCCATAGCTATCAACATGTCAACTCATTGGTACAGACCACAGATCCTGAAGTCCCTGGACCACACAGCTGCATAAAATTCCTCAATATTGAAATTCCAATAGGAGTGCACCAAATTAGATGGGAAGGTACCATAGAAGCCAACTAAACTCAACAAACAAAAACCATAACACAGAAGGCTCAACTAGTAACAAACAGCTTAGTAAATCCTTAGATAAGAACTTAATAACCCCATGCTAAAATAGAACAATTTTCACATTAAAAATTTGATTTTTAAACTTGTCAATTTTAATACTGGAACTTTGCTATCTAATCAATTTTAACTCTAGAACTTTATCAATAGCTATGACTTTTGTCTACCAAAAAACAACAACAAAAAGTGTTGATAACAAACAAAAAAAACTAGTTACAACCAAGTCACAATAATGAAACTGTTAAGAAGTGTTCTTTTTCTACCAGTGCTGCACAAAGGCTAACAAGAGTTTATTCTATGGTTTCTGGCAATTCATGCAAACAAATCCTCTTCTGCTAGCATAGTATCTGTAAAGAATATAAATAAAACAAAATGACACAAGCTATATTCTATGTCAATCACCCATTTCTGTCATAATAATTAAACATGATGCTCAACAAATCTGAGAAACAGCTTTTAAAAATGTCTCTAAGGATGTGTTAAATTTATATTTGGTCATTTTTATACATACTAAGATAGTTTTTTTAGTTTCAACCTCAATATGTGATTATCCATGTATTTAACAGAGTTCTATTAAAGCGTGAATATCAGAGCTGCCCCACAGCACAACTCCAAAGAGGATCATTCACACAGAATGCGAAAGCACTATTAATGTAATCAGTCTTCAGTTGATAGATTCATTTCAGATACAAGTTGGGAATAAAAATACTGATCTTAAAATTTATTTTGAGAATTAAATAAAAATTATATAAAGTGGCAGGCTAGCAGTTAGTAGCATAAAACAGAAACTCTGGAAATGGAATTTGCCGTATCTAATGATCTAAGAGAGAAACATAAGCTATATTCTGATGAATGCTATAGCTGAGACATTCATATCATTACTTTTGGCTTTCACCTATTACTCAAATTAGACATATATCCCCTTTTCCCCACATTAAAACAATATGAGGGCCGGAGCGATAGTACAGTGGGCAGGGCGTTTGCCTTGCATGTGTCTGACTCTAGTTTGATCCCCAGCATCCCATATGGTCCCCCAAGCACCGCCAGGAGTAATTCCTGAGTGCAAAGCCAGGAGTAACCCCTGAGCATCGCTGGGTGTGACCCAAGAAGAAAAAAACAAAACAAAAGAAAACAAAAAAGCAATATGAGTAATACAAAGCAAAAGCTAATACTTTCCATTTTTCTCTATAGACTACTAGCATAAAATATTTCATATTCTTATACTGCTTTTCTAAAAAATCCTGTTGCTAAAGGCTCTCCTGTTATTAAATTCAGATTTAGTATTCAATACTACTGTGATCATGTAATTAAATTATAAATCTCCCACTGATAAATTAATTTTAGTCTTTTGTATGCGTTTTTATGTCTTACATTAGAGGCATTCGATAAATAGGTGCAAAAATTATTAGTGAGTCAGAAATTTCATACACTTATTTTTAATGCTTCAGTCACTTTTCTTTAAAACTTTTTTATTGAATCACTGTGAGACAGACCATTACAAAGTTGTTCATGATTAGATTTGTCATATAATGTTCCAACACCCATCCCTCCACCAGTGTACATTTTCCAGCAACAGTGTCCCTAAGTTCCCTCTCATCACCCCCCACTCCCCATCTCCTGCTCCCCTCCCCTCCTCTTCTCTCCTCTTCCTTCCTCCCCTTCCCTCCCCTCTCCTTCTCTTCTCTCCTCTCCTCTCCTCTCCTCTCTCTTCTCTTCTCTTCTTTCTCTCTCTCTCCATCTCCCCCCTCTGCCCCCCCTTCTCTCTCTCCCTCCTTCCTCCCACCTCTGAGCACTGTGGTTTGCAATATTGATACTGAAAGGTTATCAAAGAAATCTCTTACCTACTTTTAACACTCAGATTTTATCCAACGTGATTATTCCCAACTATTATTGTCATACTGATCTCTTTTCTATCTTTCTTACCCTCAGCCCCATACACACTTGTGGTTGGTTCCAACCACAAACCAATCCTCCTAACCCCTGTTTTCCCTGGCCATGGATATTATTCTTCTAGTATATAATTTTTATGTACCACAAATGAATGCAGTCATTCTATATCTATCCCTTTCCTCTGACTCATTTCACTCAACATAATACTCTCTAAGTTCATCCATTTATAGGCAAATTTCATGACTACATTTTTCCTGACAGCACTGCAACCACTTTTTATTTTCTTAACATGGTATTTCCCCTAACATGTCTAATCCATTTACAAAAAATGACCTCAAACTCACTATATCAATAAAATATAAAAAAAATTAGAAAGCTTCTATTTCCCATCCCATGCCTTTCCTATATTCCTAACTATCCTGGAAAAACATGATCTTAATACTAAAACATGTAAAAATATGTTTAAAAAGATTTTCCTCAATTCCATCACTGTAAACCCAAACAATGACTTTAGTGCCTCAAACCTTCAAAACTTCACCCTGACCTTGAACAAGTTCAACTCAAATCACTATCTTCTAGGACTCTTCTCTTTATTGCCAAATTTCATTCAAAAGGTTCTATCCAGGACCAGAGAGATAATTCCATGGGCAGAATGTATCCAAAGCATGCATGACATACAAGAGGGATAGGTTTAGTCCCTGGTTACCACATGGTCCTTTGCACACTAAGAGTAACTGTACAGAGCTGGATTCAGCTGTAAACACCTCCCCAGAAAACACCAAAAGGTTTCATCTCAGTCCAAATACTATTTAGGAATGGTCCCCATCAAATAATGTCTATTTCATAATTTAACACGCACTAGTCCTCAAGATCAGCATGATTAAACATAAAATTATACGCAATATCCATTCCTGTTTAAAATGGAGTCCAGTAATTCCACAGAGAACAACTGGAGTCTGAATGAACAGGAAAAGGAAGAGAATTTTGAAGTACATAAACATCTGCTTGAAGCAAAGTAAAAAAAAATAACTGCTAAGACACTCAAGATGTTAAAGACCAAGGTTCTAAAATAAAAAATGGTAACAAATGATTAAGTAAGCAGACTATAGGTGTAGAGCAAGAAGAGACCCTGTTCCAGATTAAGGGTTAATAAGTGTGTGGGGAAAGAAATGACACAAAAATAAGCTAAGAATGTCTGAAACACTATCTTGAAAATAGAGAAATAAAAATGAGATTTAAAGGACCAGAATCTATCAGACGAGGCCAGAGACTGTGACCTAAGATCTGGTAATTTCCCCTTATGAGCTTTGATAAATCCTTAATCTGCATGGAATGAAGATTTAAAAATAAAAATAGACAAAAAAAAAAAGCAAAATGCCACTGGGAAAAAAATGAGAATATGCAGAAATCTTATAATAATGTAGAAAAAAATCATTAGAATTTCTTGGAAATATTGAGAATCTTAGAGCTCTACCCTAAAAGCAAGGCAAACAAAAGGTAAATGAAGTTATTTCCATATTGGATCCTAAATTAATTGGGCAACAAATTTCTTTGGGAAGAAACAAATTACGGCTTAGGTTGCATATAGGGAGAAAACTAATCACCTAGTTCTTACATAAAAGCTCTAGTGAATTACAGCTTGAGAGAGACACAGTACCAATAACAAGTAAAATGTGCCCTATTAAAACTATAATCAGGAGCTTTGGAGTTAAGTCATGCGTGCTGCCTTAGATAGTGTGACCTCTAGCACCACATGACTTCCTGAGCTTGTCCAGGTTGAGGTCCTAAAAGTCTTGAGTGACTTCATAAAGCTGGGCTCAGCATTAAACCATAAGAGTCAGTTGGTCAGGTATCAATGGGAGTGGTCAGTGTGTCCCCAGAGTTTTCTTGGAAGGTGCTCAAATATAACTATAACCTACCCTGAACCAGCTCGATTTAAAAAAGGACATTATAACCACCTTTTTCTGTTTCCCTAGCAAAAGAAAAAGAAAACCCTTTATAGAAAACAAGCATCATCTGAAGAATCTAAAACATTTATAAATGCCTAACTCTCATTCCAACCATGAATTATTAGACTAACAGTACAGCTAAATGCCCAAGGATAAGTACTTAGAGAATAGTGATAAGTGCATTAAGTACAAGCATCCTTAAAGCAGCTTTCTCATTTCTCAACTTGTATATTTTTTTATTTTAACCTATTTTATTTATTTTTAAATTTTGTTTTAGGCACTGTGGTTTACAACTGTTCATGCATGATAGGGTTTCATGCACAGAACCCAGCACCACACCCTCCACCAGTGTCCACATCCTTCCACTAATGTCTACTGGCCCCTTATCAATTCCCACTGCTATGGTTAGTCAATTTTACTGAACAGAGATAAGATTTAAGATTTTACAATTTTGGTTTTAAGATATTCAATTTTGTACTGCAATTAATTGTGGAAACAAACAAAACATAACCCTTATTGTTTAAAAAAAGTTACAAGGCTTTTGTATTTACCTATAGGAGTTGAAAAAAAATGTATGCTCAAATGAAAACCCGCACATAGAGGTGTTTACTAGAGCATTTTTATTCATAGTTGCCGAAATCTGGAAGCAACCAAGATGTCCTTCAGTAAATGAATGGACAACGTAGTTCACACAAATAATGGATTATTATTTAGACCTAAAAACGAATGAGTTAAGAATCCATTAAGAGACTGAAAGGAAATTTAAATAAGCATTACTAAAAGAAGTCAATCTAAAAAGGCTACATATTATGTGATCCCAACAATATGACATCATGAAGAAGAATAAACTATCAAGATAGCAGAAAAGATAAGTAGCTATGAGGGGTAATGACACAGGGAGGAGTGAATGAGTGGAGCATAAAAAATTTGAGGGGCAGAAAAATTACTCTGTGCTACCCTATTGACAGATACATTAGCATTATAACATTTAGCCAAACCCATAAAAAATACATCACCAAGAGTAAACTCTATTGTAAACCATGGTTTAGGGATGATAATGATGTGAAAATAAGGTTCATCCATTGTAACAAATGCACACTCAGGAGATAATGGAGATGTCTAACACATCCTTAGTAGCAGTAAGTATATGGAGAATTTCTGTACATTGCTCATTTCTTGAAGGGAACCTATAGTTACTCTAAAAATTTTTGAACAAGTGCTAGCAGTGTCAAGGTGCAAGAGAGAAAAACTAAGTGGGGGGCTGAAAGGAGATAAGTCTGCTCAAGGTAATATAGATACGGAAAAACATTAAATATGAGAGGAAATATAAAAATAATTTCAACAGAACTCTTTATAACAAAAAGAAGCAAAAAACAAAGAGTATTTAAATTTGTAACTAACCACTCACTGTAGTTATACTAATTTATAACAATTTAGATAATAAGGTAAGAGGTATTAGGAAAAGAAACATTTAAATATGGAGAATAGGAGTTAGTGGTATGGCTCAGTGAGAGAGTGCATAGCTCATTGTGTGAGATCTTGTGATAAATCCCCAGGATCACAGAAAAAAAAAAAAGAGAGACAATACACAAGGAAAATGTAGCAATTACAAATCTGTATACACTCTGCTACATGATTACAAATATAAGAGGACAAAATCATGATCCAAAAACGCACTATCACATTGGGAGAATTTAACAACTCTCTCCAGATCTCTTAGAAAAAGCAGGCCAAAAAAATCATTAAGCATATAAAATATGCATAGCTAATAAATGTGAATAAATCATAAAGCATATAAAATATGCATAGCTAGTAAATGTGAATAATGAATAAACATAAAGCACTATACCCAGCAACAAGTGGAAATAAACATTTACCAAAATTAACAAGAGCTAACTCTCAAAGCAGGTCTTGATAAACTTTACAGTATTCATATAACTAAAATTATGGTTCCTGACAAGTAGAATTTAGCTGATCTCAGTAAAAAAATAATAATAATAATAATAATAATCAGAAAAGTGATCAACATTTTGAAAAGAAGATTCCAAGGGAAAAAGTCAAAGAGTATAATCAGACTTTAGAATTCATATTCCCCATTAAGTTAAAAATCAGATACATTCAAGAGAACCATAATGTTCTCAACATCTGATACGGGCGAAACCTTCTTTCATGACTTTCATAAAGAAAGTGCTGTGTCATAAAATGAAAGGTTCTCTTAACATAAAATTCCTAATGCACTTTCATAGGCACTTCCAGGTGGCATCTCTTAAGAAAAGTGAGTAGCATGATATCAAGAGCAATTGCCAGGAGAAAACAATGCAGTTTTATACTAATGATCTAAGGTGATCAGAAAACATAAAGTTATGGATTATAAGATACAGTCCATCACTGACACAGTACTTGTAATCACAATTTTAATAAGGTTTAACAACTGAAATTCAAAGTAATAATTTTTGAATAATTCATACCTCAGGTCTCTGAAGTATGGATCTATATACTTCAACTATTAACCAGAAAGATGTAAGATTAAAAAGTAATTATAAAAAAGTTAGCTTTGATTACAACACAGACACTGAGTCACCATGTTTGGCTCATTATCTACTTTCGGCACGCATCTCCCATCCCGACTGACTTCTCCAGGGGGAGGGTAGGAAAAGGCCCAGGTATACCCGGGATATTGGCGGGGGGATGTGCACTGGTGGAAAGATGGGTGTTTGATCATTGTGCAATTGTAACCAAAACATGAAATCTTGTAATTATGTCATGGTGACTTAATAAAAAATTTTATTTTAAAAAAAGTAAGCTTTGGGTCATAAAGACAGTAGAGTGAGCAAGGTCTTGTACATGTTTGGCCTGGATTCAATCCCTGGCACCCCGTATGGTCCCCTGAGCACGTCCAGGAGTGATGTTTATGCTCAGAGCCAGGAATAAAGCCTAAGCACCAGTAGGTAAACCAAAACCAAAAATGTGAAAGAAAAAAAAGCATGTTAAGTCCATGTTTACACAATGACTAACCCACCCTTCCACATAGGTGTGGTACTTTACTAATATTTAGCTATTATTTTTAAAAAGATGAAATAGATTCAGAGAAAATATTACTTATTTTGAATTTTTAAAAAAAGACTTTTAAGGAATATTTAAAAAGAGGGAAATAAAGGCAACAGAGGCTAAAGAAGCTCCTTTCTCAAATAATCACCACATACTACACTCTTGGGTTGATTTTTTTTTTTTTTTTTTTTTTGCTTTTGAGTAAAACCTGGTGATGCACAGGGGTTATTCCTGGCTTTGCACTCAAGTATTACTCCTGGCAGTACTTGGGGGACCATATGGGATGCTGGGAATCAAATCCGAGTCAGCCGCCTGCAAGGCAAAACGCCCTACCTGCTCCAGCCTGGGTTGATTTTTGTTTGGGGAGCCATACCTTCCAATGCTCAGATGTTACTCTTTGCCCTGCACTCAGGAATTACTCCCAATGTATTCAGGGACCATAAAGGACGTGGAGGATAGACGCTGGATTAGTCCTGTATAAGGAATAGTACTATCCACTGTATTATCGCTCTGCTCACCATAAATTATGACAATAAATTTTTATCACTTCCAGAAACAAAAGTACATGTAAGTTAATAAATTTATACCTCTGTAGTTTTTCTTCAGTAATCAGATTATAATACAAGATTTAGTAGCACTGTAGCACTGTTGAACCCTTGCTCATTGATTTGCTCGAGCGGGCACCAGTAAAATCTCCATTGTGAGACTTGTTGTTACTGTTTTTGGCATACAAGATTTAATAAAGGACTGCATATTCTACACTTATATATGGATCATATAAGTCTTTTATTTTGGAATAAAATAGCTATTTGATTTTGGAAACAGCTATTTGATTTTCTAGTTCTTTTTAAGTCTAGTTCTTTGTAAGTCAGCTATCAAAAGACCAAGTCAGAAAATAACTTAAAAAATGCAAATAAATATTTTAAACACATTTTGAAAAACTACAATTAATGATAATGCTAAGATGATAAGAACTAGTAAATCTTTACTACAGTTTTAGCTCAGAGTGTAAAATATAGAATTGACCCTAATAATAAATTGGGCTACACTAGCACGCGACAGGGACGAATGGAGATGTTACTGGCGCCCGCTCTAGCAAATCAATGAGCAACGGGATGACAAGTGATACAAGTAACAAGAATAAATGGTAATTTTCAAAGCATCCATAAGAAGAAGGGAACTAAATTTCACAACTAAGTATCAGTAAGTCACCACAGATATTTTTCAGCTGGCATATGAAATAAATTTTAGCTACCAGCATACTTTACTTGCTGAAATAAAGTCTCTTTATGTGTCACTTGTTCAAAGAAAATTATTCTTCCAAAATTTAATTGTTAAAATTTGCTCATCAAATTACAAAAGCTCTAAAAAGTTATACAGTTTGAAATTTAGACAAAGTGTATATTAGCTAAAAAGTAACCACATATATACCAAAAAATGCAAATTTACAGTTTAATTTTTCAAGTTACATGCATGAATTTTCAAACATGGATAATTCAGCAATAATCAAGAAATAACTTAAATTTTGTGAGGGAAATCTAGAAACTAGTTGAATAACTCTTACACAATAGACAACTGAGATTCCACATGGAACAAATAAGTAAAAGTAGAATACAATGTTACGGAACCCTCTGCGCCTAAAGTCTTTGATTCCAGAGATGTAACACATTCGGGCATCCAGCGCAGCATCCGATAGCAATGCACTGGGACTGCGAACTGGGCTACAACTCTGCAGCCGGGGTGGATTTTTTTTTCCTCCCCACCCTGTCTTCCTGCATGGAAAGCGGCAGGCTGGCGGCACCCATGTGGCAGGTGCCATCTTCTGTGACTCCAAACCCAGAGGTATTCGGTTTTTACTTTTGGGGCTCCCAGGAACCAGGAACTCAGGGGAAGGGGGCGTAACCGGCATGCCCTCGGCCCAGATAAATCCGGAGCCGCTGAGCGCGAATCAAACACTCTGCGCCTAAAGACTTTGAATTCAGAGACTTCTTACAGCAATGCACTGGGACTGTGAGCTGGTCTATGTAATTTCTGGCAGAATTTTCCCTGGACTTTATACAGAAATCCAAAACCGCGCGGCAGCGTCCGCGCGACTTAACATTTATAATTGTCAGCAATGTGAAACGGTTCCTTTTGAATAGGTCTGACTTGGGGGGGGAAACTCCAAATAATAACAGTACGTTTTTGTTGAAATATTGAAGGTTTTTAATGTAGCAGCCACCTCTGGACTGTGAACTAAGCAAAAGCCCCACGCTGGCCGACGCGGCGTGGCGTACACCATACTATGAGGCGCGGGAAGGGGGATGAGGGGGAAAAAGAAAAAAAAAAAGGGAAAAGGAAAAAGGAAAAAAAAGAGAGAGAGAGAGAGAGTTATGTACTTGTAGCAGTGGGGCTACATATCTCTTCATTTCCAGCAATGAAAAACTAATTATCAAATGTAGTAGGTCTGTCTCTCTTGGTTGGAAACTCCAACAACTATAGTGAGTTTTGTGTTGAACTATGGAATGTAATCAAGGTAAAGAAAAAATGAAGTGAAATTCATTAGTTATACAGCAGGGGGTAGGGGGTGGGGGTGGGGGGTATACTGGGGTTTCTGGTGGTGGAATATGGGCACTGGTGAAGGGATGGGTGTTTGAATATTGTATAACTGACATATAAACCTGAGAACTTTGTAACTTTCCACATGGTGATTTAATAAAAAGATTAAAAAAAAAAAAGAATACACTGTTACATTCATCCCCAACAAAATATCATATAAGCAAGAATCCCCAACCCCAGCTTTTCTGAACTGTGAAGAGTTTGAACCATACATTACATGTCTTGACTTTAAAGCTGACATCTGGGAAATGAGCCTCCAAATCAAGCCAGTCCTAAAATCAAATCAATCTAACCCTAAATAATCCAATGAAGCTTATTTCACAAATTACACAGGGAATAAAGCAAATGAAGCAGCAGTTGTTCAAATGGATTCATGAACATACTCCATGGATATCCCCTTCCTGGTTAAGTGTAGTGGGAGTGGGCAGAAACACTCACATCCTAGTTTCTCCCCATAAGACTTGAAATCTGTCTGTCAATCATCTGACAACGAGATGCTCCTAAAACCTCTAGGAGACAGAGCCAGAGAGATTTTCCCAGGAATTTTCAATAACAAAACCAAGTTTCCAGTTTCTTTCAAGAAAGAGCTTGTCCACACATTTAACAACTGAGATTTTGTGATTGCTACTCAAGGGACAGCTTTATGGCTTATGAGGCTTAGAGACCTAAAAGATTATAGTACAGGGGGGAAAAGCAGTTTTCAGTCATGTAGCACTTCCTGCAGCATAAAGACTAAATTCTCTACTTGGTACCACCCACATTCCAAGCTTGATCCTGGCAGCACTCCATTTGTGATGCCGGCATCAGAACAAATGTGTGCAATCTCTGGCACATCCTCACAGCGAGAAGGAAAGGGTAATGGAAAAACAATTAATAAACATATGTAATATTGTATTTTCCAAATTCTATTGAATTATATACCTTGTAGTTCATAGTAGGGTTATAAAATATTTTCAATCCATAAATACAGATAATCTACAATACTGAAAATAATTAGAAAATGAATTACCATAAATTCCACTACATTAAACTTAAAAATGTAAAACAACATCTAAATACATTTTATTTATTAACTTACTTGTCTTGGCTTGGGGGCCATACCCAGCTTTGCAAAGGGTTTATTCCTTATTACTTATTCAGGGATTACTCCTGGTGGTCCTCCAGGACCATATATGGTTGGTACCAGGGATCAAACCCAGATCAGCCATGTGCAAGTCAAGTACCTCATCTGCTGTACTATCCCGCCAGCACTGAGATGTATTTTAAAATAGACATACTTGAGCCAAAGAGGTGGTGCAAATCGCCGCAGATGTGCGGGAGGCTCAGGTTTGATACCCAGTACCACATTATCCCCTGAGAACCTCTAAGAGTAACCACCAAGCACGGAGCTGATAGTGCTCTGGACCCCCACCAGGTGGCTCAAAAGTCCCAAACAGAAAAGTAAATAAAACAGACATACTTATCCCAACCCAAAACTCCAAGATCTTCAATAACACTTGAGTAGAACTGTGGAGGAGGTGGAATAGAGAGCTCTTGCTTGTTCTTTAAAGCAACTTCCTGTTCAAAAGAAAGAAAATCTTGAATCAGTTGTTAAATGCTAGACAATAAATTGTAACTGACTTCAAAATAAAATATCATAATGCTCTTTTGTCTAAAGTGTTCATTATTGTTACAGAAAATCTAGATGAATCATTCTTCTGTTAATCAAAAAAGAGATGAATAAGCCAAAGGATGGCCCTGAAAGTCATACAAAACTGGCTATAATGCCAGTTCTTTTCTATTATGAAAAGAACTTAAGAGTTTCATATTTTCCTAGAACTAGTGTATCTATCAGAGATTTCTTTTTTTAAGTCTAAAAAGAAAAATAAAATCCTTGATCTCAAGGCATCTTTATCTTTCTACTCCTTTGGCTATAATGTTTGGTAGAAACATAAAACTTTAAAGAAAAGGATAAACTCTAAGTACAAGGGATACACTGATCTACTTGTAAACTGTACCATTAACAACAACAACAACAAAAAGTCTTCACTACCACAATATATAGCTACTTAAAATACAAATGCGGGTGTTCGTGGGAGGGTGAAGTGATGTGTGTTGTTCTCTCTCTCTCTCTCTCTCTCTCTCTCTCTCTCTCTCTCTCTCTCTCTCTCTCTCTCTCTCTCTCTATCTCTCTCTCTCTCTCTCTCTCTCTCTCTCTCTCTCTCTCTCTCTCTCTCTCTCTCTCTCTCTCTCCCCTCTCTCTCTCTCTCTCTCCCCACTCGCATTTGATGCTCTCGAGCCACTGTGTACGGTATGGACCGAATCAGAATGGCACCTCCTTGTGCTCCACTTCCTTGTGTGCCGCTGTGCTCTCTTCTGTCTGTCTCTGTATCTCTGCCTCTGTCTCTGTAGTCTCTCCTCTGGTCTCTTCCGACCTCTTAACTGTCTCTGGTTCTGTGTCTTCTCTCTGCTTCTCTGTCTTCCCTCTTGCTTCTGTGTCTTCTCCTATGTCTTTTGTCTTGCCTCCATCTTCTCTCCGCTTCTGTTTCTTCTCCTTGCTTCTGTTTTGCCTCTGCCCCCCTCTCCCACTTACAGTCTTAGTTTATACAGCAATCACATAGGGTGGTGACACAAAGGTGGGTTGAACATTAACAAATCAACAAAGAGGGGTAAGAATATTTCTCCAGGAAATTAACAAAATCTCATCTAAGGAGATTACTCCAGATTACTAGGAGATTCGCTCAAGGGTGGGATCCAAACAAGGGTGTGTCACTTTCTTCCTTCCTCAGCAAGTAATCCATTTAAATAGTTATAGTAAATTTACTTCTAATATTTCTAGCAATGTCATTCTGTATGAGCACAGTAAGAGATATATCAGACTTAAAGTTTGGTTCTCCCTGAGGACATTCACTACATATTCCAGATCACAGTCCTCAGGCCAGGTTAGTCTTCCTAACCCCAGCAGAGTCCTAGTCTCATCGTTACTTTTGGATCATGACAGCATTTGTCTATGACCATGTTCTCAACTTATAATTGAGTATTGTGGCGCTTTGGCCTGGCCCAATAACTAACATATTAAACAGATTTTTGAATCAAAAAGCAATCTCAGTATTTAATTTTAGTCTGAAACATTTTAAAGTTTTTTAAAAGTAATTGAGTAAATGAACTATGTTTATAACATAATAAAGTTAACTTCAGTGAGAGGCAACATGGGGTCATTTGTGGCAGGACGTTGACACTGTTTACCTGAACCCATTACAGACACAATTGTAAATCACAGTGCCTAAGTTAACAAAATTGTTTTTAATATTTGTATAAATAACAAGAGTATACAGTTTTATTCTGGTTCCATATTCTGTTTACAAAATATTAAAATGATTTTTAAAAGATAAAAGACACTTTTCAGTATTTTCCTCCGGGAATTTAGAAAATGACCCACTTCTTCTCCAGGTATTTTTAAGGTTATTATATTTTGCTCTTTGATAAAATTGGTAATCTTTATCTTCTAGGGTTTAAAATTCAAAATTTAAACTTTAGAAGTTAATTTTTAAACTCTGTTCTGATACTAACATTTTATCAAAGGCTTATTTAAAAATACTACTTCCAATGTATTTATGAAAATTAAAACAGAATTCAGGAATTGGGGAGATGGCTCACAGGCATGCACCTTGCAAATCCAAGACCCTGAGTTCAGTCCCAGCACCACAGTCCCATCCCACCCCCAAACACCAATGAATGTGGCCCTAGAGAACCTCAATAGAGCAGACCCAGGTGTGCCTCTGATGGCCCCCACTTACGGGGACTACAGAGATAGTACAGCTGGTAGGAGAATCCCTTGCATGTGGCCGAGCTGCATTCGATCCCTGCCACCCCACCCATATGGTCCTCGGAGCCCCACCAGTAGTTAGACCCCCTGAGCACAGAGGCAGAAGTAAATCACTGCCAGGTGTGGCCACAAAACAAAATAAAACAGAAAAAAAAAACCCTTAATTGTAAGACAGACATACTAAGATACGCATAAAGGAATGAATGCACTGCCCAGAATTTACTTCCAAATACTAGTTTTTCTCTTCTAAGTCAGAAGGAACACAACTAGCAATATGTGGGAATTAAGTCACAGATCCAAGGATTTCACTATGTCCTTCCTCTTTATTTTATTTTTGTTGTAACCTTGTATTAAATTTAAAAAATATATCAAAAGAATAATGTATTCATAATTTATTTACTGAATAATCAATTATAATTACTGTAATTATTTGTATGCTGAAAAGTCTGCACTGCACTAAAGCACAGCACTGTTGTCCCGGTGCAAAGCCCTACCCGCTGTGCTATCGCTCCAAGTCTATAACAAATTACTCAGAAACCTGCAGCTGTATACAAACTTATGCATACATTTTATTATATTGAAGTGTGGCTATCCAGGAACACATTTTATGTGTTAATTGCCTGTCCAAGATAGTGTTTGTTAGGAGTATCTAACTTAGGATGCAGTCAAGTTTGTCCCTACATACATACAATTCTGTTCTTCACAGTTATAAAGAAAAAGCTAATACCTTCATTCATACACACAATAAAATAAAACATTCAACGGACTGGGAGTTTAAAGTATTAACTCAAATTAGATGCGTTCTTAAAAGAACTACAGAAAAACAAACGAAAACTATCATAAAATACTGCAGCAGTGTATGTCTTACCAAGACCATCTTCAACTCCATCATAAAGCTCAATAGATCAGGAGAGTGCTTCATTCTCTAGATCAAAACCACATTTCCAATTAACTTTTGTACAATGCATGCTGCATGAACTAAACAAATACAATAAAGGTTCATGTGAATATGAATATTATAATCATTTTAGCTATATATAAATTGAATGTAATATATATTTATTAGCTATATCTTTAAGATCTAAGAACGAAAGTATCACCATCCCTCCTAATCCTATCAATTTCACTTAGAAAATCTAATTAAAGCCCTCCAATTTGTTTTGGTGAGGGCTACTAAACTGTGTGAGAATGTCACTTAACGCTTCACACATATCTTTAATTTATCAATATGGTTTACTGTCACTTTTACAAATTAATTAAACCATATCAAAGTTTTCTAAAAAAGAGACACAGAGGATTTGGTGCTCTCATATAAGTGATATGAGGGAAAAAGAAAGATCACTGTAAAATACAAAAAAAAATGGAGAAAATTATACAATTAAAGAAATCTAGGGCGAGAGAGATAAGAAGGCAGGTAGGGAGCTTGTCTTGCATATGGCTGACAGTGGTTGGATCCTGGCACCTCAAAGGTCCCTTCAAACCTGTCAGGAGTGACCCCTGAACTCAGAGCCAAGAGAAAGCCTAGAGTACCCCTGGGTGTGGCCCCAAGCCAAAAACAAAACAAAACACAATCTGATAAATCAATTTCTAATTCATAATATGATTCTATTGTTCTCCCTTAAGATTTATTTTTGTTCTTTCACAACTACGTCATATTAATTCAAAAGGAACAAGCCTTTAAATGGGTAAAACAATTATAATTAAATGATAAAATAGCTTCTAAAGTAAAAATATTTTATGGTTCCATTTCCTAGAGCTTCATTCATTTTGTTTGTTTTGGTTTTGGTCCATACCCAGTGGTGCTCGGGGCTTACTTCTGGCCCTGTACTCAGATACCACTCCTGATGGGGCTTGCAGACTCTATGGGGTGCAAAGGATCAAACCCGAGTTGGCCACATGCAAAACAAATACCCCACATGCTAAAGCCCCAAGAGCTTCATTCTTAAAATAAAAGAAAATAACTAGAGCAGAATTATAGTTTAAATTATCAAGTTTAAATTTTTCTTTGATAAAATTCTGAAGCATTTCTCTGTGTGAAATCAGAATAGTTTTTGCTACTTTATTGTGATACACTGCCCTAATACCACATTGTTATGAACAAAGTAAATACTTGACTTTGTTTGCTCCTTTTAGATAAATGAGCCTTAATGTGGCATAAAATATATCATTACATTTTAATATAACTTTAGTTGGGATATGAATATAGAACAAAACTTTCACTCTCCCTTCTATTTCATATGCTCCCAAATTTATTTGACCTGTCACCTACTTTTTAGTGAAAAATAAATCACTCAGCACCCCACTGAAATGTACCTCTTTGAGTAAAACAGAAAAGGCCCCAATTTGCACCTGTTCCTTCTACCAATCCCCCTGGATCATTCTAGCACCCTGACTCTGTGAAACACTATTGTATACAGTCCCCTCTTATTTTACAAAACTAGTAATAAATTATACTCAGAGTCTACAAACTACAATTAAATCCAACCGAAAACCTGCTTTAAAATAAAGTTGGACTGAAATGCCACAATCCCCATTTGCTTATCTCTTGTCACAGCTACTTTGGTGCTAACAATGGCAGTACAAAGTACTTAGGAGTAAGGTTTTCAGGAAGACCTACAAAGTTTAAAAGATTTTCAGAAAGACCTACAAAGTTTAAAAGTGACCTGTCCCTAACAGAAAAAAAAAATAGTAAAACCCTAATGCATTATTTACTAAAATTAAAAACGATTTAAGGAAAGAACAATATATTCACCTGGACTTTGGAATAAAACAAACGCAAAAAACAAAACTAGTTAGAGAATAAGGATGAGATTAATAAGTAATTGGGAATTTTTTCTAGGAAACCTCTTGATAAGCTGGTGAAGAGAAAGTTTTAGATCTTATACCCAGTCTTAATGACACATTTTTTCAGTTTATTTAAATATGCAACAGATTCGTCCCCCAAACCTTAGTATATAATAATTGGTAGTATATAATAATTATAATATAATTATAATTATATACAGTATATATGGTATATATAATAATTATTATACAGTATATAATATATAGTATATGTAATATATAATATATAGTGTATAATTATTATAGTATATATAGTATATAATAATTGTCAATTACATATGACAACTTGCTCTTAAAACAGAGGGTAGATAAAAATGACAAAAAAACACTCAAAAAAAAGCATCGAAAGAAATGCAATTCCACTTACAGTCATTGTTCTCTAAGAGTGATTTCATTATTTTTAGGAACAGTGACTTCAAAAAAATTTCTCTAATCCTTAAAAAGTATTTTTAGTAGAGGAGCCTAAATAGTAAGAACAACTACATTGGAGTGGGGGTGAGGGTAAATAAAATGGAAAAAAAGGTAGTCAAAAGGTATAAACTTCCAGTTGTAAAATTATATATATATGTATATATATATATATATATATATATATATAAATACCTTTTTATCTACTCTCATGTATACATACAGGATCCCAAATCATTTTCACCACCCATCTTTTGCTGTACTAAAGATTTACAATCCATTTTTCCAAAACTGCCTGGCAATTCCTAAATGGATCCTGGATTTTTTCCAGCCTACCACTTTTCAGTCTCAGCACAAACATCACTCATAAAGTGATAGGTAGGGGTAAAGGTGAATGTATTTGAAGACCCTAAAGTCACTAGCATAGAAATCAGTTTAAACACAGATGCTGCCTGGAGATCTACAGAGGGTTCTTAATCAGAAAACATTTTATGAAAGGTATGAATTCTTAAGGTATTTGAAAGACAGAAATGAAACCCACAAAATTCAGCAACTGTTAAACCACTTTATTGCAATATTCTGCCAAACAAGTCTTTTAACAGAGTGAAATCAGTGAGTTTTTATTCTAGGCTTTATACATAAATCTTTTAAAGGACTTGCCTGTTGTATTATTTGATGGTATCCACTAAGTATTGTTCTCAGCTGCCAACTGCATAGTAATCTGAAATTATAATAGAACAAAACTCATTGTCAGAATGAAAAGAAAAAGACATATTTGTATGCTAACAACAGTATGTACATAGAAAAGTATGACATAAACATAATTCTTATAAGTCAATAATTTTTTACCACTGATACTTTTGAAAGTCTTGTCTTCAAGCTGTTGGTACAGATTTTACTTCAAAATAGAAATAACAGCAACCAGTAAAAGACATAATAGTTGTTCATCTTTCTTCTTACATTAACAGAGCCAAAGCAATGTTTACGAGTAAACTAGAATTTATTCCAAGATAGGCTAAATAAAAAATATTTGTTTCCCTCGACAAGGATAAATTAACTTAAATCGAGATGTGGGGACTGTTTCAGCATATGCAGGTGGCGATGAGGTTTGAACTTGTTACCTTGTACTTGCTGGAAAGCACTTTGACACAGAGTCATTTTCTAGACTCCCAAACTAATAGTTTTGTTTATAACATACCGGATATGTATTGAAGAAATGTATATGTATATATTCTTCAAATTCCAGATTAATATAAACTAAAAGTATACCTGTTTTTAACTAAATTCATTTTTGTCTATGTACTGGCTTACTTCAGTTTTGCTCTCATTGCTGCCTGCTAGGTAACCCTTCTAGAAACTGCTTTTACCAGCTTAGAAGTATAGTAAAGCATCTGAGTTTTCCCAGCCAAAGCCTTTTCAGACTATCACATCTCCCTCCAATCTGAATATTCTAACCCCTTTCCCATCTTTCTCTTCCTCCTCTTCTCTTAGTAACAGAGAAGTTAATATACTTTTCCATGAGAAACTCCCTCTCAAAGTTGCTTTCCATTCCTGTCATCAGGTTGGTGGTATAA
Organism: Sorex araneus; assembly: GCF_027595985.1. Taxonomy (NCBI): domain Eukaryota; kingdom Metazoa; phylum Chordata; class Mammalia; order Eulipotyphla; family Soricidae; genus Sorex; species Sorex araneus. The sequence goes on from NC_073313.1 coordinate 321,283,775, forward strand.
GTTACTATCCCTTTACTGTGCTATTCTTAACTTATTTCTGCTTCCTTATCCTACAACATAGAAACTTGCTCAAGGAAATCTCATCTTAAAAATTACAACTCTTACCCATTTTGGCACCCAGCAGCTCCTTATAGAAACGCATCTAGACTGTGAACTGAGCTAAAATATCAGAAATCCAAAATCCAAGAGCTCATAAAATCTTCATTCTCAGCAATGGAAAACAAATTATTAAATGATGCCTCTTCAGCAGACTTGATTGTTGGGAGAAAATTCCAAACAATAATAGTGAGTTCTCTATTGAAATATTGAATGTATTCAAAGTATAGAGAGAATAAAGTGAAGATCATTAGCCACTCAGGTGGGAGGGGGGGTATATTGGGGTTCTTGGTGGTGGAACATGTGCACTGATGAAGGGATGAGGGTGTAATCATTATATGACTGAGACTTAAACCTGAAAGCTTCGTAACTTTTTTCACGGTGATTGAATAAAATAGAAAAAAAAAATTACAACTCTTCCTTTACTACACACCCTTGTCTAGGTTTTCCTTTACTTCATGCTAATTCATACTGCTTACATTTCCTTCCTACCCACTCACCAACTCCAAAACCAAACACAACCAGGCTTCTAGTTCCTGGCCACATTCTATTCATATCTAACCTGATTCCTTTACCACTGTTAACCATTCCCTCTTTAATCCTTTTTCATTTGGTTTTAACGGCACTCTTGTCCAATTTTCCTCTTCAGTCTCTAGCCCTTAGTCATTTCCCAAGTTTCTCTTTATTAACCAGTCCTTTAATTGTTGAAATGCCTTCAAATTTCTGTCTCTGGTTTTCTATTTTCACTCCACAAATGCAGCACTAGCAAATCTATACAACCCTTTATCTCAGCTCCCATTCCTACCATGACTGCCACATACATGTACTTTCTGTCTCATACTCAAGTACCACACCAACTAAAATCTCCTCCTGAGCTTTCATAACTATTGTCTAAAGGAAATTTCTCTTCTACTTCTCCATCCATGGTCTATGACCTTCTATCTAGCTTAATTGACCCAGAAACTTGGAAAATACAGTCCCCTTTTCCTCCTATTTTCTACTTCCAGTAAACCACAAAATCCTGTCGATCACACTCTTAAATAACTCTATAGACTGTTCCTCCATTCTACCTCAAGAGATATTTAGGAACAGATTTAGATGATGTCTCAATTTGCAGTCTCATTTTACAGCATTTCTAAGTAGGTTGTCTCTGTCAATGGGCTACGTTACTATTTCCACAGACTAAATATACACATAATCAATATGTCAAAAGTTAGAAATAAAATCTTCTAATTCTGTTGTACTTTTCTTTATGTGTCAGTTTAGAACTTCTTAGTGAAGTATACACAATTATTATTTATTCAAATAAAACAATTATTAGAGAAAAAATAATGTGTTACACTTGAACAGCACCTCAGCATCAGGAAAATTTACAAAATGGTTGGGAAAACTCAAAAATGTTTCTGATTGACTGACTAATAAACTTATCAAGTAAAACAAACTGAATAAATCAAATGTACCAAATGTAACCAAATGTATAATAAGTTTATACCAAATGTACTTATTATGCCCTTTAAGATGCAAATATACAACAAAATACCACATCACCTTGCATTTTTCATTTGTAAATCTCCAGGCAACAAAATTTTAATGTGGAAATCTCTTCCCTGTAGAAAACATAAAAAAGGATTCACTTATCTTCTCATCTTTCACCTAAAGCACAAAGCAGAAAGAGAATCACAGAGAAACCGCTAGATCCAAACCAAAGAGTCAGCAACACCAGGAGCTGGAGATTCAAACCAAAACATCCCAGATTAAAAATGTGTCTACTAAGGAGACCGGCTGGGAGGTGGAAGGGTGGGGTGTGAGAGAACCTGGGTACACTGATGGAGGGAAGCTGACACTGGTGATGGGGCTGGTGCTGAGAAACAGTATGACCAAAACTCAACTAGAAATAACTTTGTAAATCAGGGTATCTTAATAAAACAAAATTAAAAGTTCAGTTAAAAAAAAGAGAGAAAGGGCCGAAGAGATAGTACAGTGGATAGGGTGTTTGCCTTGCACACAGCCAACCCGGGTTAGATCCCCAGTATCCCATATAGTCGTGTCCCCCCCCGCCCCCCCCGCATCGCTGGGTGTGGCACAAAAAAGAAAAAAACAACAACAACAAAAAAGGACTGAAAAAGCCAAAACAGAAAAAGTAACCTTAAATAATAAATAAATAAATAAAGTTAGAAACAAGATTTAGATATACTGGTTCATAAACCCAAGAATTTGTTTCTTGTGGGGCTGGAGGATAGCACAGCGGGTAGGGCGTTTGCCTTGCACGCGGCCGACCCGGGTTCAAATCCCAGCATCCCATATGGTCCCCTGAGCACCACCAGGAGTAATTCCTGAGTGCAGAGCCAGGAGTAACCCCTGTGCATCGCCAGGTGTGACCCAAAAAGCAAAAAAAAAAAAAAAAAAAGAATTTGTTTCTTGAATTTTGGTCATAAAATAAAGTTCAACACACAAAAAATTTTTAAAAGTAGTATTTTCTAAAAGGCATCAACTCTAAAACTTTACGCTTGTTAAATATAAGCAAGAGAACAGTGAATTTAAAGGAAGGTTAAAAACTGTGAGAAAACTATTAATTACTGGAAAACAAAAAAATAAGATACATTGTTACTTTTAAAGACAGTAATTCACATAAATTCAAAAATTACTAAAAACAGTTACTATAGACGAAAATTCAGAATGTTTCTTAGGAAAATGTTTATGAAAAAGGAAATTCCTTAAAAAGTTTAACCAATTTGGAAGAAGAATCATAGTAAATAATGTATAAATAAAGAGTTCATATTTTAATTTTAATAAAATAAAAATACCCTTGAACATATCATTTAAACATGCAGGTATTTCCATGAATTAAAATATACTTAATTGTCTCATTCTTTGACTTAGTAAAACAGAATTATTTCTTTTAATTTAAATACTACCTCTATGGTTGAATGTATACACCAGTTTTGCTCATCTTTCTAAGGAAGGAAAATCTGTTCTCTGAAAAATATGTTTGACATTACTTTCTTGACAAAGTAAAATGGGTAAGCAGCTTAAACTTCGTACCTTAAATAGAATAATACACATAAAATCTGGGCAAAGGTAAGCAGAAAAGACAAACAGAAATATAATCTTTTACTCCAACAGTACAAAATGAAAAAGAGTAATAAAATTCTTGAAAAACAATTACAAAGAGAATTTTAGCACAGTCTCCCTCAAAGCAGTTTCAAAAATAGAGGAACACAATTAAATGTACCCCATAACCTTTACTTTCATGGTAATATTACAGTTCTGACTTTCATTACATTTAAATGTCCTTTAAAAAAATGAAACAAAATGTACCACTGACCTTTTGAAAAGGTCAAGTAACAATAATTCACTATTTCATTAAAGCACTAAAAGGTATTATGTAGTAACTTTAACCTAACTCTATAGACATCTCACACATGGATGTAAGAACAATCTGGAATTCAAAATTTACATGAAAAATAGCAAAACTACTCTACTGATCTGTTATCTGAAAGAATAAAATTTGAAAGATCCTTATTTGCAAAATCCAGCCAACTGAAAAGGTCAAATGCCATGTTACATGCCAAAATACTTTTCTGATTCAAGAAAATGTCCAAAATTAGTTCACTTTAGTTAAAGCATGTTTTTAAAAAATTAATTGCTCTCAAGAAACCTGTTTTCTGATTGCAAGAAGTAAAATTATAGACAGCTGCCTAAATTTGAATCTCTATATTTTCCGTGAATAAAAGGTATGCAGATTAGCATTACTATCAAAGTCACAAAAATCCTATGACTTCAGCAAAAGCAAAAGACAAGAAACACTATATATTTGAAATTACCTGTTGAAAATAAAATATGTAAATAAATTACTTTCCAGTAAAGCTCACTACTGAGCAAGTCCTTTACTAGTAGAAGACAGTTTTTATGAACTAGGAATTTTATAAACTACTGCAAGGAATCAAACTGTTCATAAAAGATACTGCTCCTTATGTAGGCCAAACTATGAAACAAAAAAATCAAATAATAGAAAACATTCATGTGATAATAACCCCTTGAATACACAAAAACACTTTCCAAAATAAATTATAATACTGAATTTTAAATATTACAAATGAGTATTTGTACATGATCCTAAAATTTAAAACAAACTATTAAAAAAATTTTAAGTGCTTTTAAAATAAGAGAATAAAAGAAGCACAAGGACGAACAGAACAAAATTTCATGAGGCAGAGAAAGCAAGAAAATTATCAAATGAGAATAATTTTTTTTCAAAATAGACTATCAGACAAGAATATCTGTAGCAGCAAATTGGCAAGGATATCCCAAAACATAAATAATTGGATACTTTGAAAACAAAAAGATAATGGTAAAAGATATATTTTTAAAATTATAATCCAAGTATACCTTATGGAAAGTCATACTAAAAAGGAGATCAATCGTTATGAAAAAAGCGACTCATAACCCATCCTAGGACATGTATCTTACTGTACAGATTTTTAAAATAAAAGCAGCTTAACACATTTATTAAATAGGAAAACAACCAGAATTTAACAACCTTAACACATTTTTTTAAATGGGAAAAACAAAAATAAAACTACGATTCCAAAAGTACAAAAGTCGACCAGGCACTGCAGGACAGTTGCCTCTGAAGAAAGGGAACATGTTAGAAAATCCTTTGATTGTAAAGCCTTTCTACTTAGAGAACTTTCTGTTTATATTTTATTGTTTTGGAGCCACACCCTGCAATGCTCAGCATTTACTCCTGGCTCTGTGCTCAGGAATCACTCCTAGCAGGGCTATATGGGGTGCTGGAGATCAAATCCCAGAAGGCCTGGTCCAAGGCAAAAGGCCTACTTCTGTACAGAATTTTCAGGGTATAAGACTAGGATTTCTAGCCATAAAGAGCATGATTAGAGAAGAAAGATGAGTCAGGGAAAGAAAAGCATGACAGTTCACAAGAACAAAGTAGAAAGAACACACAGAAAAGGAAAACCATATAACGTAAACTTTACAATGTGAACTTTAGAGGCTTCATGAGTGAAAATCTTCAGCTAAGTAAGTACCGATTGCTTCATTGCTATAAAAACACCACCGACTTTTCTGCTGCCACTCGAGCTCGACCCCGGAGGCAAGTGAACTCCTTTGGACACAAGCAGCGCCCCAAAAATGCCTCCAAACTGTGTGATCGGAGCTACTGGCCCATGGGCCTCCAGCGGGGCACGGTTCTTCTCTCCAGGCTTCTCCATCATATGAGCACCACAAAAGGGAAGTAAAAGATTGCAGTGATGCAATTACTAAAAGAATTTTCCCTGGACTTCATATAGAAATCCCAAACCTGATTTGGGATTTCTCCTGACTGTCAGCAACGTGAAAAGGTTCCTTTTTAGCAGGTCTCTTACTGTGGGGGGAAACTCCAAATAATAGTACCGAGTATTTTGTTGAAATATTGAAGGTAATCAAAGTAGCAGCTATTTCTTTAGACTGTGAACTAAGCCAAAGCCCCACACCGGCCAAGGTGAGGAAATATCCTTCTTTCTCGGTTCTTTTCCCTTTTCTGGGAGAAACGCGGTGCGGTGTCCACCATATTATGAAGTCTATTAAGCAGGCAGGAACTTAGAGGCGTGGGAATGGGAGGGAAAAAAAAACTATATACTTGGAACAGCGGGATGCTTGGGAAGTCTCGGGCCGATACCAGCACATACTCCGCCGAGACTCGACCCGGGTGGCCACACTTTTGAATGGCCACGATGTTGCTGATCAACCAGAATCCAGAGCCTAACTAGACTACTTCCGGTTCCAGAAACTACTTGCAACCATGTCTCTAGACTGAACTAAGCCATAGCCCCACGCCAGCCGAGGACTGGAAATATCCTTTTTTCTCGTAGGGCGGCGTGGTGTCAGCCATAATATGAGGACTATTCATTAAGCAGGCACGAACTTGGTGGCGCAGGAAGGAGGGGGGAAAAACTCTATGCACTTGAAACAACGGGACTTCATATCTCTCCAGTTTTAGCAATGAAAAACTAATTATCAAATGCTGCATTGGCAGTAGGGCTGTCTTTCTTGGGGGAAAACTCCAACAATAGTGAATGTTGTGTTGAAATATGGAATGTAATCAAGGTAAAGTGAAAATGAAGTGAAATTTATCAACTAAGCAGGCAGGGATAGGGGTGGGGGGCAGGAGGTGGGAGCTATACTGGGGTCTTTGGTGGTGGAATATGGGCACAGGTGAAGGGATGGGTGTTTGAGCATTATGTAACTGAGACATAAATTTGAGAACTTTGTAACTTTCCACATGGTGATTCAATAAAAAATAAATAAAATTTAAAAAAAAAAAGAAAAAAAAAACACCACCGAAAGGTGGAAAAGCATAAGATGGAGTGTGCAAAAAAAAGCTTGGAATTCATATAAGGTGGTAGTCAAGTTCCAACAGAGCAGAAACCCTTAAATAATTACTGTACTGTCATCCCGTTGCTCATCGATTTGCTCGAGCAGGCACCGGTGTCGGCTCCATTGTGAGACTTGTTTGGCATATCGAATACACCACGAGTAGCTTGCCAGGCTCTGCCATGCAGGCAAGATACTCTCGATAGTTTGCCAGGCTCTCTGAGAGGGGCGGGGGAATCAAACCCGGGTCAGCTGTGTGCAAGGCAAACGCCTTACCGCTGTGCTCCAGCCCCCTTAAATAATAAGAGATATCAAACAAATATTATCAAATAGTATTGCCTCAGTGGTCAGGACAAATTAAGCTAAGAATTGTTTAAGTTCTGATGAGCAAAATATATAAAAGCTATAAAGATCAGATTTTTAGCCAGTAATTTGGATGCAGCTCAGAAAGCATTTTAATAACATTTAAGACACAAAAGCAAAAAGTACAGCATTCAAATAAAATATAGTATGTACAAAAAGAAATATGAAAGACTCAAAATGAAGAGGAGAAATCAATTAAAGCAAATACAAAAACAACAGATTAAAAAAATGTTTATAAAAACACACTTTTAAACCCTTATAGGTCTATTCAGACTGTAGCGATAGCACAGTGGGTAGGGCATTTGCCTTGCACACGGCCGATCCAAGTTCAATTCTTCTGCCCCTCTCAGAGAGCCTGGCAAGCTACCGAGAGTATCTTGCCTCCATGGCAGAGCCTGGCAAGCTACCTACCCGTGTGGCATATTCCATATGCCAAAAAACAATAACAACAAGTCTTACAATGGAGATGTTACTGGTGCCCGCTCGAGCAAATCGATGAACATCAGGACGACAGTGATAGGCCTATTCAGATTTTCCCTTAAATTTTTAATTGTCTTCTTTTCTTTTTTTTTATTAGTTTATTTTTAATTAGAGAGTCATCGTGAGGGTACAGTTACAGATCCATACATCTTTGTGCTCATGTTTCCCCATACAAAGTTCGATAACCCATCCCTTCACCAGTGCCCATTCTCCACCACCAGTAAACCCAACATCCCTCCCCCCCCTCCCCAGTCCTGTCTCCCCCCACCCCACCCTGCCACTATGGCAGGAAATTCCCTTTTGTTCTCTCTCTCTGATTAGGTGTTGTGGTTTGCAATAAAGATGTTGAGTGGCCATTGTGTTCAGTCTCTAGTCTGTATTCCGTCAGCCTCACCCTTCCCCCACATGACCTCCAACCACATTTTACTTGGTGGTCCCTTCCCTGAGTTACCCAGAATGAGAGACCAGCCTCCAAGCCATGGAAACAATCTCCTGGTACTTATTTCTACTATTCTTGGGCATTAGTCTTATAGTCTATTATTCTATGTTCCACAGATGAGTGCAATCTTTCTAGGTCTGTCTCTCTCTTTCGGAATTGTCTTCTTTTCTGATTAAATTGTATGCTTGTAGGATATAGCTACTTCGTGTTAATTTTTAACATATTATCATATAATGATTCATACTATTAATTTTTAATTTATATACTTGTGAAAATATATATATATATGTAAAGGTCTTTTTTCTAACTTAAAAAAACTCTTTGAAGGATAACTGTGAAAAGGCTGAAAAAATCTGAACAAGACAGTATTGGACTATAAATTAAGTCTACAGATACACAACCCTATAACCTGATCTCGTCCAAGATTATAACTGGAAATATAAAATAAATACATGTAAGTCCTTACCTATTTATCTAATAAATAGTTGAATAAATTGGGAAGGTAAATTAACTGACCATACAGAATAATCCCAGATAAATTACACAGATATTCTTTTTAAGTTAAAATAAGTATAGGGGGCTGGAGCGATAGCACAGCGGGTAGGGTGTTTGCCTTTCACTTGGCCGACCTGGGTTCGATTCCCAGCATCCCATATGGTCCCCTGAGCACCGCCAGGAGTAATGTCCGAGTGCAGAGCCAGGAATAACTCCTGTGCATCGCCAGGTGTGACCCAAAAAAAAAAGCAAAAAATAAATAAATAAAATAAAATAAGTATAACCCGTCTCTCCATAAACCAGCTCTATTCACAGTGATTCCCTTCTAAACAGTAAAGTACGGAGGGGTACTCAGAAACTTTTGTGGAATATGAGCACTGGTGAAGGGATGGGTATTCGAGCATTGTATAACTGAGATTTAAACCTGAAAACTTTGTAACTTTGTAACTTTCCACAATAAAAAATTAAAAAAAAAAAATAAAAAAAAAAAAAAAAAGAAACTTTTCAGAGAAACATGACAAACACTAACCAACTGATCCAGGTCAACATAAGTATCAGTAGACCGTATAAATGGCATGTACCTAGATAAGATACAGTGAAAATGTAATATTCCTTTCAAAAATGTATAATACCAGTCTAATCAAGAGAAAGACTGACAGTTTCCAGGAGAGTAGTTATCTATAATACACTGGCATTATTACTCCTCTATAGAGGGTCATTTCACGATCATCAAGAAATCAAGGTAATCAAAATAAGGAAAGTCAGAGAAATTATCAGTGACAAGAAAAGACTGAAGGAACATGATAAATGCAGTAGAGATCTTGGATTAGATCCTGAAACTGAAAAGAGTCATTACGTTAAAATATAGGAAATGTGAATAAAGTATTAACTTGAACTTGTAATGTACTAATAAAAGCTCATTAACCAGTGAATATAACAAACTAATATAATAATAATAGGAAAAACCCAAGTTTTTTTTTTTTAATTTTTATTAAATCACCATGTGGAAAGTTACAAAGTTCTCAGGTTTATATGTCAGTTATACAATATTCAAACACCCATCCCTTCACCAGTGCCCAAATTCCACCACCAGAAACCCCAGTTTACCCCCCGCCCCCACCCCCTACCCCCTACTGTATAACTAATGAATTTCACTTCATTTTTTCTTTACCTTGATTACATTCCATAATTCAACACAAAACTCAATATAGTTGACATAACTCTCTCTCTCTCTTTTTTTTTCTCTTTTTCCTTTTCCATTTTTTTTTTTTAATTTTTCCCCCTCATCCCCCTTCCTGCGCCTCATAGTATGGTGTACTCCACGCCACGTTGGCCAGCGTGGGGCTTTTGCTTAGCTCATAGTCCAGAGGTGGCTGTTACATTAAGAACCTTCAATATTTCAACAAAAACTTACTGTTATTATTTGGAGTTTCCCCCCCAAGTCTGACCTGTTCAAATAGAACCCTTTCACATTGATGACAATTATAAATGTTAAGTCGCGCGGACGCTGCCGCGTCCGCGCGGTTTTGGATTTCTGTATAAAGTCCTGGGAAAATTCTGCCAGAAACCAATTCCTAAAGCTGTCTCTGGTTCCCGCTTGTTCCACATCCACCGGCTCTGCAGGGGCATGGGCGCCCGGGCCGAAAACCCGGCCGGCCGGAGCCGAGCACAGGCCCGACTAGAAAAACCCAAGTTTTTGAGGGAAAGGTGTAGTATATGTGAATTCTGTACCACCTGACCAATATTTTGCAACTGTTATACTACTATTTAAATAAAATCTTTAAATAGTAATAAAAATATTCTTTTTAAGAAAATAAATTGTAATGTATTAGGAGAGTTATAAGATAAATTGTATTACAGTAAGACAGAAGGCAGGAGTTGGAAAATAGACATAATATTCTGATACTGTAGGGATATGTTATGCTTGAAAACAGATCTCGAGTTAAGGATGCATAATGTAAACCCTAGAGAAAACAGTAAAAAAAAAGATAATAAAACAATAGCTCATATAAAATAGAATCCTAACATTATTCATTACTTAAGCTAAACCATAACAAGTTTATAATACATGTACCATGAACACTAACATAGAGACATAGGAAATAAAAATAAATAAACAAAAATAACCGCTAACAAGCCAACAGAGGCGATAGTACAATTATAAAAAGGAATTCAATAGAAAATACATTAAAAAGTACAAAAATAATTTTTAAAAATGAATACATAGGAGAACTACAAAGCAACATCCTATTATACAAAAATATTTAGAAAATAAAAAATGGGAAAATAACTATGCCAACATAACAAAAGAGAGCTGTATCAGAAAACACATATCCCAGTGTTAAATAATAAAATATAAACATTTTTACCAAGAATAAGAAGGGTCATTTCAAACCATAAAGAAATCAGTTCATCAAAAGAACTTTCCACAACCCTAATTAATTTTGGGGGTGGGGAGGGCACCCAGCTGTGCTCTTATTCCTGTGCTCAAAGATCAATGCTGGTGGGCTCAGGGGACCATATGTCGTGCCAGGGACCAAATCCCAGGTCAGACTCATACAAGGAGAGCACCCTACCCAATGAACTATTGCTCCAGCCCCCAATCCCAAAACTTTTTTGTTTTTCTTTTTGGGTCTCATCCAGTGATGCTCAGGGGTTACTCCTGGCTCTGCACTCAGGAATTACTCCTGGCATAGCTTGGGGGACCACATGGGATGCCAGGGATTGAAACCGGATGGGCCGAGTACAAGGCAAACGTACTCCCCACTGTACTACCACTCCGGCCCCCCAATCCCAAAACTTTACAATGTTAAAACCTTATGTACCTAATAAAAGAACTCCAACATCTATAAAGTCATAACTAATAGAAATTAAAAGTATAAATTGAAACATCAGTATTTATAGTCTGAGATTCCAATACCCCTTTTCAATAACAGAGTAAGCAGAGAATCAGTGAGGATGCAAAAAACCTCAGTAGCATTATAAATCTACAGACCTATTGGTATCTTAGAATCCTTCATACAATAGCAACATACCCTTTTGAATAATATGCAGACCACTTACTAAAATAGACCATAGTCTAGGCCTTCTCTGAAACAAAAGTTCATATGAACAAATCATATGAATCATACAAATCTTGTAACTAAAACTATAAATCAGTATCAAGAAGGTAATGCGAAAAATCTCAATTACAAACATACATTGTTCTTTAATTAGCAAATGGGACAAAGAAAAAAATCAGTATTTAAACTGAAAAATATAGATAAAATAGGGATTAAGGCACTTGCCTTGCACATGACTGACTCCAGTTTTAATCCCCAGCACCCCATATGGCATCCAAAGCACTGCCAGAAGTCATTGTTGACCAGGAATTGCCTGTGAGAAATGCCAGATGTGGCCCAAACTTACCCCACAAAAAATTCTACTATGAGGGCTGGAGCAACAGTACAGCGGGTAGGGCATTTACCTTGCATGCAGCCAACCCAGGTTCGATTCCTCCACCCCTCTCTGAAGAGCCCAGCAAGCTATCAGAGTATCTCGCCCCCATGGCAGAGCCTGGCAAGCTACCTGTGGAGTATTCAATATACCAAAAACAGTAACAACAAGTCTCACACGGAGATGTTACTGGTGCCTGCTCAAGCAAATCGATGAGCAACAGGATGACAGTGATGATAATATTCTACTATAATCTGAGTGATAAAAAGCAATGTTTTAAGGAAATTTTATTGTATTTAATATCTGTATAATAAAAGAAAGTTTTTGTTATCAGTGACCTACAGTTCTACCTAAACTTCAAGAAACTAAACATCAGAAGTCACTGAAGCAGAAACAAAAAAATATAGAAAAATAAAATCAATGAAACCAAAAATGTGAACTTTAAAGAGATCAATAAAATGTATTAATTTCTATACAACTGCACTGGGAAAGAGAATATTTTTTAAAAATACCAGTAACAAGACTGAAGATTGAATGTGGCCTACAAAATATTTCCATAATCCTTTGAATACTTCTTCAAGAGTTGGTGCTTCTCCTTTCTTGTTTTAAATATTCACTTGTTTCCAACAAATATAAAGTAAATAAAGTAAGAGCAATATAATGCATATAAGAAACATAAATTTCACATACATTATTGATATACTATATATAAATTAATATATAAATAAAATGCAAATATACATAACTTCAGAGGTTTAGGGCTAAAAGACATTATGAAACTTCCTACTTGCTCTGTTACATATCTCAGAGAATCTGGCTGCCATGCTATGATGACAGTCAAGCAGCTCTTAAAGAGATTCAGGTCTTACCCGGACAATGAAAAAAATGAAGGGTGCCATTCAATGTTTACATAAAGGAACATCTTGAAACAAATCTTCCAACTCTAGACAAACCTTTAGATGACGTTTTGGTAACACTTTCATCTCAAGTTCAGGAGAAATAATGTTCAACACCTTTAGGTTAAGTCCCTCCCAGAAATCATAATAATAAATATTTGTAATGTAAAGCAATAAAGTTTGGGGGTGTCGGCAATATATATATATAAGTATATACACATATATAGAGATATATCCAATGTAGGTAACATCATCACAGAATAAAGATATTGAAAGGAAGTGAACATAGAAAATACAAGTTATATTTTGCATGTTATTATGCTAAAAGTTAATCATAAACCTAGATGAAAGAAACAAACTCCTTGAAGAAAACGAACTATCAATATTCACTCCTTGAAGGAGTATGAGTATAAGTTTGGTATGAGAAGCAACTCCTAGTTGGTGAAGGAGGAAACCAAGAGTGAAATCTGCTCAAGGCTGTTCAGCTAATTCAGGACAACAGTGGAGCACAGGGGTCCTGATCTCAACCAGAAACTGTCAAATGAAATAAACACAAGGTTGTTCCAAGAATAAGACCCGTGTTTTCAAAACACCTATGTGCTAGTGGGGTAGGAGCATGATGTTGAGTGTAAATGTTAGGGAGCAAGTGTGTGTAAATGTTAGGGAGCAAGTTTATTCTTAAAAGTCTAACCGATCCTAATAGCATATGCTACCCTGCTGCAAATGTGGAATGGGAAATTCCAAGAGTGGAATCTGGCAGCCTGTGCTCAAGGGAGTCTCTTGTGATTACCCTGATGTACTCAACTACTAAACCAAAACAATGCTTTAGTTTCTCATGATGGGGAGGTATGGGGGGACATTACTCAGGGGGTCAGTTACTTCTGGCTCTGTGCCCAGGAATTCGCCTGGCTGGTTCAGAGTACAGACAGGATGTCAGCTATGGTCAGTGTAAGGCACGTGCACTATCTCTCCAATCCCAGTTTTAGCACGTATTTACGATCTGCCTTCAAAGAACTGAGGACTGAGACGCTGTACTAGGAAAGTGCTTTGTAAATTTTAAAATCCAGCACGTGTAACCAATCAGCTTCAAAAGAGTTCGCTTAGCACAGGCCAAAGTAATGAACTCCAGTCAAGAGTTGCACGAAATGTACAGACATGCGCAGGTACACCCATGATTTGCAGACAACAGGTGGGTTTCCTCCAAAACGTTGATAACTACAGGAAACATACTGTAAACTGGCACGGTCTCCACCCACCAATGGTCATCCACCTTCAGAGACCCCAGAGAGAGGGCAATTGGAGGAAAAAATTCAGCAAGGAGCAAGGCGCTGGGGTGTGGCCCCGCCCACGCCGCGCCCGGCCCCGCCCACACCGCGCCCGACCCCGCCCCACGCACGCATCTCCGGACGCGCCAACTGTGAAAGAACCTTTCCCGCCTCGGCGCGGAAGCGGCCGCAACCGCTCGGATTCCAGAAAACGCCGCTGTCCTCAAAATTCTAACCTCTGAGGTGTCGTTACGCTCTTTCCTTTACAAAGCCCACAGGTCGGGGGCCCCAAATCCTCTTAGATGTTCGGGGTAGGATCTGAGCCGCTACAGGAGGCTCTGCTAGCGAAAGGGCAACAAGTGATGGGGTACCTGAGCGGAAATGAATCCCTCATACACGGTTCTGGCCCGGTTCTGGGGCAGAAGGAGCGGGAACTGGCGCAACAGGTCCGCTTCCGCCTCCATAGCGCGCGGTCGGAGGAGCCGCGGAGAAGCTGACGGCCGGCCTGGGCGTGCACATGCGCAGTTCCGCCCCCACCCCCACCGCCGGACACCTAGAGGCGGCCCTGCGGGCGTTGGCGGGAAAAAGCCCGCGGTATTCTGCAGGCACGGCTCCCTGTCTAGCGCCCGCCTGTTTGCAAGGTGTAGAGGTAAGGAAAGTAATTTGACTTGACAGTAAATTACTTTTCGAGTAATTAGACTTTCATCCAAGTTAAAATGGTTAGGAGTGGGCATAGGGCGGAATGAAGAGACGAGGACAGAGACCTGGAAAGACCAAATGAACCCTAAACCTCTAGAGATCCCAGCTAGCCCAGCCTCCAAATCTACAATACCCTCTTTTGCTTTACAGCACTGACCACAGTTTGACATGTCCACGGACCCCTGTTAACACCTCTTCAAAGTGACCTTTGTGGATTTAGGAACTAATAGAAACCTTGCTCAAGTACCAATTTAATTTCCTTGTACAGATGTTATCTTTGTAAAATGTTCTCCACTTCACCATTTTCACCGCCTGCTCCCCCATCACTGATACACTGAAGCATATAATTAATAGCCAACGGCAGTTTGCTTTTTATGTCTGGTTCCTCATAACTAATTGTTTAGACAGCCATTTTTCAGAAGACGTGTTGCTAGATATCTTAGTATTTAAGGAAAAGCTATCTAAATTACTGTTCATGGTAGTTTGGTATGTAAATGATTGTTCTTTATTGGTGAAATCTAAGAAACCCAATGGCCAGGTAACAAAGTGAGGTGTGATATAAGGATATTTAATTCAGTGATTCAACCGCTATCCTATAGTATTCCACATTGAGTGATGTATACTCGCTACTGTATCTGCCCACATGAAATGTGCAGGATTCACTGTTTATTCATACCATAGCCTGAGACAGCCCCAGATCTACAGAAAATACTTAATATCTTCAGAGGTTAGAAGCCAATGAACAATTACCCAGTATCAACAAGATTTCAATTTGGAATCATTCTGACAACTGCATACATATCATCACTGAAGTTCAGGATTTTCAAAATATCCTGTTTGACCAGCTGCAAAAAATTAGTAGCCTAAAGTCTGTCCTAAGAGCAAACTCTCTATCGATATGCTCTACCAGAAAACATCAAAACATATAGAATGAAAAATACAAATTCTAAAATAGTATGTTTATTGTTAAAATGTGACATATTAAATATACTTACAGTATTTTAGCAGTAGTTATTCTGAGGGATAAGATAACAGGCAATGAAGTTGTACTGGAAGGAAACTTTCCCTTTGTTGTATTTTTATATTTTTATAATTTTCAATCAAATTTAAAACACTTTCAGTTAGTGTTTTTCTTTATTGTGTAAACTTTCAGTTTTATCCTAGGTGTTTTTGTCTCAGTACTCACCAGTAATAGAAAAGGATTGGATGCCAATTATTAATATTAATGAGATTAATATTTGCATAAGCAGTCTACTGAGAAATGTAGAAAGAACCTTCGAAAATGCCAATATTAAGGAAGAGTAGAAGAATAAGAAAGTTAAAATTTAGATATAGATATCTCCCTTCTGTGGGTAGACATGTTTCAAGCATGAGAAGAGGACTGATACTTAATGATCAGAGGAAACTGTCAAGATAGTTATATTTTCATCAAAACTCATTTCCTCTTTCTCTTGGACCCATGATCAAACTACATGCCTAGCTCTCTCTTGTCTGTTGTGGCAAAGTGATTAAATTGTAGCCAATGTAATGTGGCTGGCTCATGAAACCTTGTGTACATGTTTCACTATTCTGTTTTCCTTTACACTGACTTATACCAAAGGATTCTCAAGTCCTCAGGAACATTGGGGTCAGAAATAATCTGATATGAAATGTGTTTAATTGATATATAAAATATATATGTTATTTGATATTAAATATGTATGATTTTTTTATATTTTCTAGGGCCTGAAATTATAGGGTTCATTGGTTATACTAGCAAGTAATGAATGTGCATTATTCTAATACAATTAGTATCAGATAATTTAAAAGAGACAGTAGGTTTATAGCAAAAAATGTCTTATATCAACTCTTTATATCTTATGGAGCTACTTAAACATAACAAAAATAGATATTGCTAGAAATATGTGCAATTCAAATTTTAATCTTGAAAATTTGTAAGTGAAATTGTTTTAAGAGCACTTCTCTCAGGCTGCATTATTATTCTTCAATTAATTTTTGTAGACAGTCCAGGACCATTAAGCTGATTAATAACCCACACTCAGACACATTCAAGAAATTAAAAAAATAGCTACGGAATAAAAAATTAATAATTTTTATCTAATAAAGCATTTATTTTTTGCTTATGTCTATTTGAAAACAATTAGTCTCTTCGGCTTGGGACCAATAAAATTGGAGTCTTTAAACCAGTATCTAATGATCTCAGTTATAATTGGCATACTAACGTGAGAGAATGGATAGTGTTCAATGGAAAAATATCCCTAGATTCTGACAACAGAACTCAGGTTACTTAAGGGTGTGGGAGAGGAATATCGTCCTTTGGTTGTAGGCATGGTACAGGAACGTCATATACCCTTCAGACATATAAACCAATGTTACCTCAATAGATTTTTTTGAGTCTAAAATAAAAGCTGATCATAAAATAATAAAAAGACTATTGACCAGAAAAATATCTGGTTACAGAGGTAATCAAACATACCAAATTATAATGTTTTACTTGTTTCTCTTATTTCTAAAGTCAGTTAAATCTGAACATTAAAAAGATTCTGAGAAGAAAAGTAACTTACAGTGGAACACCCTTTAAAGTGTTTTGTTATTATTGCTGTTGTTTGATTTTGTGTTACTAAACATCTTACAGTTCACAGAAGAGTCTTCTTCAACACAAACATTTCCAGACCAAAATATGAGGTGCCAAAGAGGAGAAACTATTCCACTCTTCAAGTTTACAAGTTTCTTCAGCTGCCAGACCTGGTTACTAGCCTTGCTGACTAGAATCATCAGATTCTATACTCTTCCTGCTTAGTGTTTGTCAGCCCGAATTGGTTATGTTGTTTGTGCTGACAAACAATTCCAGAATCTCAGTGGCTTAATAAAAAGAAAGGTGTACGTCTTACTCATATTCCATTTCAATCTGTGCAGATTCACCTCATCACACAAATACCTAATCTGATGGCATCGGCATTTCAACATATGGTTCTGCAATAGAAGAAAGGATAAATCAAGTATCAAGCATCAAAGACTCCTACAGGGAAATAAAACATTTTTCTGTTGTTTACATTTCTTTGGCCACTTCTTTCTAAAAGAAAGAAGATATTTGTATACCTAGTAATGTGCTAAGAAAGAAAGCAACAGTTTTGGTGTTTTTTTTTTCTGAAGAATTCTATCACAGATTGAACTTCATTGTGTTTCTTCATTTTAGATTGTATATGCTTTTAGAATATGGAAGTAAATGGTAAATACTTCTGAATTCTAGTGTGACACTTAAAATCTACTCTAATTAATTGAAAATAAAATGGGTGATCCCACTTGTACCAGTTAGTAGAGCAGTGCCTTAAGGTTTCATTTTTAGTATATTCTCTCTCACTTTCCCTCCTTTTTCCCCCTCCTCCTCTCCCTTGACTCCTTATTACTACACTGGAGACAAAACAATAGTCATTAATTGCAGCTCACTGGGATCAAGAGTGATTGAAAAAGTATTGCCTTTAGCTCAGTCCTTAAATATGGATTTTGTGTTCACCAAGTGGAACATCCAACTTACACCTGTTCTGTACTCAGGAGTTACTCTTGGATGGGGATTGTACCCTGATCAGCCACATGCAAAGCAAGCAAGTGTCCTACTCACTGTATTATCTCGCCAGACAAAACTTAACAACTTTTAATCAGGAAAACAAAATATAGAATTGTGATCTGAATACATCTTAAAATATCTCAATATGGGGCCAGAGATATAGTACAGCGGGTAGGACATTTGCCTCCCACACAGCTTAGCCAGGTTATGTCCCCAGCATCCCACATGGTTTCCCTAGCTCAGCCTTGAGTGATCCCTGAGTGAAGAGCCAGGAGTAAGCCCCAAGCACTGCCCAGTGTGGCCCCAAAACAAGAATAAACAAAAGTTTCAGAGTTTAATGAGGCCCAAGTTGAAACAATAGGAGGAGCATTAAAATGAATTAGGATATCATTACCATAGGTCTAAGATATTGAAGGAGAAATCATAAAATGTTGGATAACATTGGTTTCTCCTTACTCCTCCTGCTGGGAGCTTAGGTTTATTGAATTACTCCCACAACAGTGCCCCTGAGGCATACTCAATTCAATCAAGCACTAATAATCCTATATTGCTTCTCTCTTTCCTTTATGTCATTTGCATGGTTTATTCAGCAATGTCCTTTTTGCATATAAAGGAAGATAGTTGATGCTGTGCTTTTGTAACATGGGAGTTAATTGACTCCAAGTAATATTTACCCCTGGGCATCCATCATTTTTACTTGATTTAAGCCTCAGTTGCCCTTACTTCCTAACACCCCTAACAGGAGGATGTTAGATATTAGAGTGTCCCTTCCAGCAAGGGACATGGATGGACTCAGGGAGAGTTATAAACTATGCTGGCATCAGAAAGGGACAAACTAAATGCCAGAATAAGTATAATGAGTTAAGAGCACGGTCATGGAACAAACTGTCATGACTCAAAAGGGAGCGACTGAATAAGGACCTGCTGGGATTAGGAAAGACTAACCTGGCCTAATGACTGTAGTCTGGGATATATAGCGAGCCAACCAGGAAGAGCCAACCTTAAAGTTTAATATATCTCTTACTGTGTTCACACAAAATGACTAGAAATACTAGTAAGAAGAAAATTTACTTTGATTAAGTGGATTACTAGCTGAGAAAAGGATAAAGCAATACAGACGAGATGGAATCCAACCCTTGAGCAGATCTCCTAGTAACCCAGACTGCTAAACCCTCATATGAGATTTTGTCCTTGAGATAATCTCCTAAAATATCCCCTGAAGGAGTGACTTTATATCTGTTTGTTGTTATAATGTTCAACCCCACCTATATGTACCCCACCCTTCATGATTTATATATTACTATGATGTAAACGGGAACTCTGTGCCAGGCTGTTTTCATTCAGGGCAGCCCGGGGCGGGGGCAGGGGGGGGTGAGGCGGGTCCCGCCCCAAGGGACCCAGCCCCAGCAGCCCACCTCCACTACCCAACCGCCGCCATGCTCCATATATATATATATACACACACACACATATATATGTATATATATACAAATATACTTCTTGGAGAGCCCGGCAAGCTACCGCATGGACAGAGCCTGGCAAGTTACCCGTGGCGTATTCCATATGCCAAAAACAGTAACGACAGGTCTCATTACCCTGACCCTAAAAGAGCCTCCAATCGTTGGGAAAGATAAGTAAGGAGAGGATGCTAAAATCTCAGAGCTGGGAAGAATAGAGACGTTATTGGTGCCTGCTCGAGTGTATTGATGAACAACGGGATGAAGTGATACAGTGATAATGTAAGGGGAAAGAACAAACAAGGTAAGGGACGAGGAAAGAGAAAGAACTACTCGGGAAAAGAGAGGGAGTTGCTATAAAAGGAGAGATAGAACTACATTGGGGAGAAGAGAGAAATAAACTGTCTACCAACCAGCCTGGGGTCAAGTTCCTCTGTTCCCCTGGTCCTTCAATGTCCGTTGGCATGGGCCAACGAGGAGGCTAGGAGAACAGTTCTCAACCACTGAACACTATTGTCCTGTGCTCCCATGCTTTTCTTTCTTTTTTAATTTTATTTTATAAAGTAGCTCACAATATTTTACTATAGTTAATATTCAAACACCAATCCCACCACCATTACACCTTCCCACCACCATATTTCAGCTGTTTCCATCCCGAACACCAACCTCTGCCCCAAAGCAGAACCAAATAATATATTTTGTATTGTTTTTTATGAAAATCCCCTGAAAATACTACAAAAGAAGTTTTCTTAGAGGAAAAAGTGTGAAGATTGTTGTATTTCACCCAGGGGCCATTAAGCCCTTCTTACTAACATGCTGTTAAAGGATGAGCCTTATGTGCACATATAAATAGATATGTGTGTACATATATCTGTAAAAAAATATTTCCCTCCAAGATTGGTTGCCTCCTACTTTGAACCCCATCAAATGTGGTGCAATACTCTTGGAGTATGGGTGGTGTGTGGTATGAAGTGTTGCACAGTCATGAATGCAGCCTCATGGTCCAGGAAGATGTTCACTCATGGGTGAAGCTCATCCCAAGCATGTGGAGAGCGGCCTCCCCCATGCTTTTCTTTGAAACTCAGAGTAAGATATTACATTATGTTAAGGAAGTAGATCTTGATTCTCAGCATCCTTTTGGCTTGTTATTTTTATCAAGTTTTAATACTTGTGATGCATCCTTTCTCACTACTGGACCCTTCTCTTCTGTTATCATTATCTCCTGTTAGAATTCATCTAAGTCTTTGAATATTTAACATCAGCCACATACTACTGACTTATCTTCTCACTCCACCTTCAAACTTGGTTATATAACTTCCAAATTATATATCTACTTTAAATATCTACTTGTAATCTCAAATTATTCAAAACATGACCTACAGAAAACAACACATTTATTTTCTCAATCAATAAAGGTTAAGATATGGTTAATTAATTCTAGCACTATGTGAAAGAATATGGCGAAATAGATAGTATTTCATGATGTGGGATTAGGCTATCACCACTAACCATGTCTTAAACTAAAAGCAGAAATCCAAACATTCTCTGTCAACTGATAGGCTACAGTTTAGATATAACTTCTAGTTTACTAGTGAACAGGGCTAGAGAATAAGCTTCATGATAGCAATAAGACAAAAACACAGTTCTAGAATTTCAAGTCTAGGCATAGGACGATGGAATCAACTTCTTTAGTCAATGGTATGGAGGGATTAAAAGTGATAAAAAGAAATTTTATTCAAAAAGGCACGTAGAAAACACTGATGAACAAGATGAAACTTTGAATTCTGATTTTGAACAAGTGGAAACTTATGGAAACGTATCAGGTGGTCTGGGGAAAGAGAGATTCTAGAATGATGAAGTTTGGGTAATTGTAGTCCATGACTAGACACAAGAGGAAAACTAATGCATTTCATATACAACATGCTAACATGTAAATTCTTGTTACATTTATGTAGAAATTATCATTGATCTGTGGTTCTCAAATGATGGAAATTCTTACCCCTAGAGGACATTTGGCAATATATGTAGACAATGTTCTTTGCTAAAAAGAAAAGGGTGTTACAGAGAATAAGATGTTATTTAGAATCTCACAGTAGATCCTAAGATCATTCCTAAACCATCCTATAATGTGCAAGACACAACACAACATGATTCAGTCCAATAGGTTAATAGTGCCAATGTTAATAATCTCCACAATGAAATAATCAAATATGAATAAAAGCAAGGATTTAGGGTATGTTTATTTACTTTGTCTCTGACACACTTCCTTGGCACTAGGTAAGTGCAAATATTTTATAATCCTTCCTATATTGGTTAAGCCTCTAAGTTCTTATAAAACTATGGGGAGAGGCAAAGAGAAATATAATTTGGGGGCGAAAGCTCAGAAGACAAATCCTAGGCTTATAAATGTGTATTACTGGCATTCAAGAAGTAAATAGACATCTTTGCAATTTTATATTAGTGATCCCCAACCTTCACTGTGAGTCTCATAATCACTTAGTGGGGGTTGAGAAAATGCAAATGCATGGTCCATCTCAGATACTCAAATTTCAATATCTGGGAGTGAAGTACGTGTTCCTGTTCTCATGTGTGTGTGTGTGTGTGTGTGTGTATGTGTGTGTGTGTGTATGTGTCTGTGTGCGTGTGTGTATGTGTGTGTGTGTGTGTGTGTTCCTTTCAAATTCTGGAAAATCCTTATAATATTTTAACGTTCGGCCACTGTTGAAAATTTAAGGTTTGGTGTGTGTGGTGGGAGGGGGTGTGTGGTCAGGGTGAAGACACACCTGGTGGTAGTCAGGGCTTACTTTCTCCTGGCTCTATGCTCAAGTGTTACTCCTGGCAGTTCTTATAGGGCTATAGGTGGTGCCAGGTATTGAACCAGGAAATTTTCAAATTTTTCCTGAACATGAATCAGCTTTAATCATTGTAATGGGTTTATTTGGGGGGGAAAAAGCTGCATTCAGTATGGCAGCTCAAGTAATTGGCTATAATTGAGTCTTTTTTCTGGGTTTGCTTAAGCAAATAGGAAAGCACTGGTGGTCTCATTTGGTGAAAGAAAAGTCCAGGAGGTGTTCTGGCAAAACGTAGAGAAAATAATTTAAAGACTTTGGAAGATAAGGAAGTTTATTAAATGGATCAGATACCTAAGCTCTGCATCCTGCCAGGACCCTGATGACTCTTTTCCCTTGCCAATAAGACCAGAGTGAAAACAGAAGACCCAAATACTTATAACGGCTCTGTTGGCTCTTTTTCTGGGTTTGGAATGTTCGTAGGAGTTGTTACAATAAAAATGGTATTCCTGATCTCAGTGGGATGTGAGAATCCAACTGAGGCCTGGCCCAGGTGATGACTGTTAACAGTCTGAAGCTAAGTGGGTATTGTTTTAGTAGCCAGATGCTATGCAGGGATCAGGGACTGGCTTCAGTAACAAAAATCTCTGACTGTGGTTAATTAATCGTGAGGTCCCCAGGAATGAAATAGAAGCCAGCCAATTAAGGTGTGTCTTGATTTATTTAACCAAAGCTGTTCTAGGTCTGATGAACAGAGGCCTCTCTGGAGCCAATGTTGGAGAGAATTATTACCTGGAAACTCCAATAGCGTTTGAACTTGTTGTAATAGAGACTGAGATAGTAAAATGAGACTTTCTAAATATCCTTAGGGATATGCTGAGGGATTCTAAAATTAGAACAAAGATGAATCCATGTTCAGTAGCAAACATTTTGTAGAAAAACTTACAAGTAGATATTAGCTCTGGAGAAGACTAACCATGGGATTCATTTGGTTCATGCTGACAGGAATGAATTGTGGGCTCTCTAATCAACCAGTGATAAAGTTTGTGATGTTAACTAATTAATAAATGAGCAGGTTCTATATTCCATAGCTTTTGCAAACTGCAACACTTGTTTTCGTTCACATGAATAACCTAAGGAAATTTTATATGAACTACTCACTGAAGATAGTAACGTTAGTATTACAATTAAGGAGTGGAATTAAGTAGTAGAATTAATGGAGTTTCCTGGTTGAAGAATGGTTCTTTGCAATATGTCTCCACCAAAATAAAGAATATTGCTTTTGGGAAAATGGACAATATAAATCACTTTAGTAGGCACAACTTGTATTTTACATGTCAGACATTTTTTATAGAAGAAACTTTGGCCTGAAGCAAAGACATGATGATCCTGAGCAAGAGGGGTAAGAGTTGATGGCTTGGGTTATCAAGGGATTGAAAAAACAGTACAGCTAAGCTTTGAAAAAAGCATGTTTATGGTATGTATATTGGCTGACCCCTTAAAATAGTCCCAAATTCAGGTCCAAATAGATAGTACAGCAGATAGTACACTTTCCTTGAATGTGGCCTACCTGGACTCAATCCCTGGCACCCCATCTGATCCACCAGGGGTGATCCTTGAGCACAGAGCCAAGAGCCGGAAGTAATCCCTGAGAATCACTGGAAAAGAAAGAAAGAAAGAAAGAAAGAAAGAAAGAAAGAAAGAAAGAAAGAAAGAAAGAAAGAAAGAAAGAAAGAAAGAAAGAAAGAAAGGAAGGAAGGAAGGAAGGAAGGAAGGAAGGAAGGAAGGAAGGAAGGAAGGAAGGAAGGAAGGAGAGAAAGAAAGAGAGAAAGAAAGAGAGAAAGAAAGAGAGAAAGAAAGAGAGAAAGAAAGAGAGAAAGAAAGACCCAGAGTCTTAAAAGATTTGTCCCTAGGCAGAAGAACCACATGAGGAAAAGCCTCTTCAGTAATCATGAGGAGACAATGAAGTCTGGTTTTGTATTTGATCAATGATTTCATCAAATGAGCAGTGTGAAGGTAAGAAAGCTGGGAAATGCAATTTGTTCTAGAAGACCAGATGAAACCAGAAATGATAGCTTTGTAGCTGAAACATAACTAGGAGTGTTTTTCTTCAGCACACTAAATTAAAGAACACAAAGTTAAATTGCTCCAAATTTGGGGGATTACTTGTGGCTGTAAGAGAAGAGCAGTTTGCAGAAGAAATTGGAATAAAAGCAGAGGGATTATTGCTTAATAAGAGAAAAATGTGTTTCTAACACTGATAATTAAAAGTCGGTTAATATTTTGACACAAAATTTAAGATTTTGAAAAGACATAAGAGGAAGCAGTGTGAGAGTAAGACTAAGAGTGCCATTAGAAAGAGAACTCAGGGTCCTGAGTGCTATCTTAATGAATTGCTTTGCATGTGGGAGGCCAGGGTGGAGCCTCTTGAACGCCATGGTTACATTAGAATTGCCGGTAATGGCGGAGTCAGAACTGGATGTACACCCCCCAGTATCACTGGGTATGACTCCAAGAAAATTAACAAAAAGATGGTTCAGAGTTCACCATATTTATGCAACCAACCAGTGTTAAATACCTAATGCTAGAAGGTCCCTAAAGTAGTGACCCCCTCAACACAAAACCAATCTCTCCCCCACAATATAAGACCAAAGTTGGGCACACTGTTCAATTCACTATCAAACTGCACTGGCCTCATTACTAAGCTTTGTTTTTTTGGGTTTTTTTGTCTGTTTGTTTGTTTGTTTGTTTTAGGATTATCTGATTATTGGGACTGGCTTTTCTTCCCTGCAAGGTAGTGGAACAAGACAGGGCCTAAGGCAGTGAGTGCTGTGACCACAAAGTGATAGTAGTAATATACTGTAGCACTGTAGCACTGTCATCCAGTTGTTCATCAATTTGCTTGAGCGGGCACCAGTAATGTTTCCACTGTGATACATGTTGTTACTGTTTTTGGCATATCGAATATGCCACGGGTAGCTTACCAGGCTCTGCTGTGAGGGGTGAGATACTCTTGGTAGCTTGCCGGGCTCTCCGAGAGGGGCCGAGGAACCAAACCCGGGTCGACCACGTGCAAGGCAGATGCCCTACAGGCTATGCTATCACTCCAGTCCAGTAGTAATATACACTCAGTGCTAAATAGGCAAAGAAATGATAGGGAGTGATTGAAAAATGCAGTTAAGAGATTAAAGATTGCACAGTTTGAAAGTAGTATATTTTGTAATCTACTTCTATTCTAGCCATTCATTTGTGTGTATGTGTAATTTGTTTACTTGCCTCAAATATTAGTATTTTCTTGATCCCTTGAAATTGTTTTTTCCATATCTTGCCCTACTCTTCTCACTGAAATTCCTCACCTTGTCAATTCACATGACTTTACCAAAATTTTGATCAAAAGTAATCTCCTAAAAGTGTTATTTAATTATATCTTAATTTTTATCCATCTTAATTGCACCTTAATTGCAACTTAATTTTAATCATTCTTAACCTTGATTTTGTATCATGTAAAGATTCAGCATTTTAGTAATTTGCACTTGTTGATAAAGCTCAGGAAGTGTTTTCACTTATTCTCATGCAATTGTTGTTTCCCTACCCAAATTAAGCAGTTGCTAACAAGTTCACTAATTTCTGTACCTTCACATAGTGAATTTGTTAATATAAAAGTTAAGCTTAAAATATTTAATTTTATTTGAGCCATATAAATGAATTCTGAATAACATATTTTACTGATACATCTAAATTTTTATTGGAGGTGAAACTGAATTTAAATTTTGTATTTCTGATTTTTAAAAATATAAATTGAATAACATTGAAAGTCATTTTGCCAGAAGGAAAATCAATGAACTTCAAAACCCAGAAATATTGTGGCTAATAAAAATACATCTTTAGAATACTTGAACTTGGAATTTGGTTGGGAAAATGACAAATATATAACTAAAATTATGTAAGAGGAATAATAGTAATTTTAGAAAGACTATTTTATCTTAATTAAAATCATATGGGAACAGTGAAATTGTTAAATTACATGAATTAATCTATGCTGCTAATAGACTAGTTATTACATAATAATTGTTTTTTTTTTTCATTTTTGAAGAGGCCACATTTATTGGTTTTATTGCTGGCTCTGGGTTCAGGGATCGCTTCTTATGGGGCCCAGGGAATCATATTTCATGATGGAGATCATACTTGGGTCAAATATGTGCCAGATAAGTGCTCTGCCATCTGTACCATATTTCCAGCCCTATTTTTTTCAATAATACAAATGTTAGTTAAATATAGTACACGTTTTTTTGTGAGCTCCTCTCACAAACTGAATTTTAGAGTTCAAATAGGTTTTGTTTCAACAAGTGCTATTTGTAATGTCACAGAAAGTAGTCCTCATAGAAAAATAACACTTGTTTACTACACGGAAAAAGACTGGCAGGGTTTGATTAGCTCTGTTATTTTAAACAACCCTCAAAAAATAGCTTTCTGTTTTCTTTAGGTTTTTGTACTTTATGGAATGTTTTAAATATTCTGAGGCCTCTATTTTTCAAAACTAGAACAATTACAATAAATATGAACTTGATAATTGTCTGACATTCAAGAAACTGGTCCATTTTAAGCAGTCCAAGTAAAATAATTTCTCTTATTTAAAATAATATTTTTATAAAATATTTAATATGATTTAATGGTCACTTATAGATTTTAGACATATTATGCATTGACACTGGTTTTAATATAAAATTCAGGTAAATCTGACTTAAGGGGAATATCCAACAAGACAATTCTGGTCCTTTTGCTCTTTGCATCTGGAAATGAGCAAGACAAAATACCAGAAAAGAAATCATTAGACCCAGCAAAAAAAGTTATATATATAACTTTTATATATAAACACAAACATGCAGAATATGTACATATGTGTATATGTGCACATAAAATATATGCATACTTGGAATCATACATCTGGGAAAATATATACATTGATATAGCAAATGCATTGATTTTCATGACACTACTTGCTGCTATTTATGAAATGTTGCTTCCCAGCATCCCTGATGGTCCCCTGAGCACCACCAGGAGTGATTCCTTAGTTTAGAGCCAGGAGTAATCCTCCCTATGCATTGATGGGTGTGACCAAAAAGAAAAAAAAAAGAAAAATGAGGGAGTTTTTGTAATAGACAAAAATTGACTTTTATCCAGCAATGTCCTATTTCTATCAACAAGGAACTGCTGTTAACAGTTTTTTTTAGATTCCACAAGGAAATGTTACCGGTTTAGAAAGACTATTTATGTTGAGCCATAAACTATTTATGTTTAGTTCATTTCCATCAGTTCTACCATGGTATGAAAAAGAAGACTTAAAATCCATAACCTTAACACAACACACTTAGAGGTATCACAGGAGACATACAACAGCTGTTAAAAAGTTAGCAAAAATACTTCCTTAACTAGTCTCCTAACTCATCTCTGCTTACATCCTTGCCTTTCTATTACCAGCACAGAAGCCTCTAAAATCCCTTTTAAATGGAAATCACAGCCCTGCTCTAATCCTACCAATAGGTTTCCATTTCAATCAACTAAAAGCCAAGTCCTCCTAATAGTCTATGAGGCTCTAAAGAATCTTTCTCTCCACTTCCTTTTTCTTTTTTGACCCCATCCCTATCTACTTGTGGACTGCACCAGTCACACATGCTCACTGTTCTTTGAATGCACAAGGCATGTTACTACAGGGCATTTTACTGGTGTTCTCTCTGCCTGGTGATAGTTTTTCCTTATCTTCCTTACTTCAAGTAATTGCCAAAAAGCCAGTCTCTCAGTAAAACCTTTCTGTCAACTCACTTTAAAATTATAGCTTATTATCACTACATTATATTTCTTTAGTCTGCTTAATTTTTACCTTAGTCTTATTATATTCTAAAAACTATAACCATGACTTGCCTATTTTGCCTA
Source organism: Sorex araneus (assembly GCF_027595985.1). Taxonomy (NCBI): domain Eukaryota; kingdom Metazoa; phylum Chordata; class Mammalia; order Eulipotyphla; family Soricidae; genus Sorex; species Sorex araneus. The sequence goes on from NC_073313.1 coordinate 321,312,057, forward strand.
CTACCTGTCTCACCTCTTAAGAGTATTTAAAGACTACACAGAACAGGAATTTGTTTTGTTTTGTTTTCTGTCATATCTAGAAATTGTAAATGATACTCTGAAAACAATACAAATGCAAGTATATGTTGAGTGAACTATCGCTTGCAGAAATTTTGCCTCAATTCTTTCTGTTTTTATCATGTTAGATCATAAATTATTAATGAAAATATAGTTAAGCTAAATAATTGACTTTGATCTGCCTTAGATTAGTGTTATATTTTATAAATGGCATATATTTATAAATATTAAATGATTATAAATTATAAGAATGGTTATCACATTTTCCAATAAACTTTTAATTTATTAAAATTTTGAATGTTTGTGAGAAATATATCCAACACAACAGATTTTGCATGTACCAATTTTGAATAGGACCTATAGCACTGCAGCCATAGGAGAATATCTGATCTGTTTTCACATCATCCCCAAATGTAGCTGAAGTAGAAATTGTTTTGGCTATTAGGTTAACTGTCTCCAGATCCAAATAAATATTAATTTTAAAAATTTAAACCTTTTATACCAAGTAGAGGATGTTGGGAGGACCCATTCGGGTTGAAAGATGCGAGCTGAAAGTAGACTATAGACCGAACATGAAGGCCACTCAATACCTCTATTTGCAAACTACAACACCCAAAAAGATCGAGAATAAAAGGCGCTGCAGAGGCGGAGGAGGAGAGGAAGGGGGGTGTGGTGGGGGATGGGGGGGGTGGGGAGAGGGATACTGGGATCATTGGTGGAGGAGAATGGGCACTGGTGGAGGGATGGGTAAATGATCACTGTATGAATGAAATGCAAACACAAAAGTTCATAAGTTTGTAATGTACATCACAGTGATTCTCTAATAAAAAATTAAAAAAAAAATAAGCCTCTTTGATAGATCAGTTACAGGTATAATGATTACTAATTTAAGCCAGACCATCATACAGAGGAATGTGCTGAAGTCCACCGCTGAGGACTTCACCACTTAAAGACTAAGATGTACCTTATTTGGGCAGAGAGAATGGAGAGGTTGAACCACATCCAGTTGGGCTTTGGGGCTACTCCTGCCTCTGTGCATAAGGTCGAATCTTGTACTGCTCCAGGGGTCGTATTGTGCTAGGGACCAAACCCAGTTTGGTCCCATGCAAGGAAAGCACTTTAACCCTGGTACTATCTCTCTAGTCCTTAATATTCCGTATTTTGGGTGGGACTGACCCCTTTCTTGAGTCATGGGTGATGATTTAAGTCTATCCATTTTAGAACTACTTGATCAAGTTATTCGGCACTTTAAATTCCACCATTGAACGAATTTATAAGTACATTTTTGCTACTTGTACTTCTACTTGCAACATTTGGCAGAATCCAGTGGGATTCTACCTTAGCTTTTAACTGGCTCTCAGAGTAATGGAAGAGAAGGGTACTCAACCTAATGAAGCCTAGAGATCAGCACAATGATAGAGGTCAACACCATCTCACTCCTTCTGACTCTTCTAAATCCTGGTATACTTTATTTATTTATTAATTCTTTGTTTTTGTTCATACATATTTATAGAGAACCTACTTAAATGTTATATAAGGCCCTAAATAAATAAATAAATACTTTATTTATAAATAAATAAATAATTTATTTATTTATAAATAAATGTGTCATAAATAAATTACTGAATATGAAGCAATGCATTCTTTGCCAGAATGGAGCTTATGTCTAACCAGAGGGTCAATTATAACATAATACAAGTATCTATGATAAAAGTGAAGTAGAAATTGATAACAAAGCAGAAGATATAGAGTAGGAAATAAAAAGAAAAACCTAAATCTAACTTAGGTATTTAAAGTATAAAATAAAATGTGGCATGGGTAGGGGTGAGGCAGAGAAATACTATAGGGTTAACATGTGTGCCAATGTTGCATGCACCCTGATTTGATCCCCGTTCCCCTGAATATCATGGGGTGTAGCCCTAGAGATCCTGAAGTGCTGCTGACATGGCTTTGAGAGTCCCTGTGTTGGCAGGGCATGAGCAACATAGCATCCTTGGGGTCTTCCATTTAACAGTTGGCTGAGAGTCACTGGGCAGAGTCCCCAGATCTCCTGATCTCTTCTAAGAAGGCTCCCCAAATTATCATAGGAAATGATCAATATGATATCTGAAGTAAAATAAGATTTAATTAGACAAAGGAGATACACCTATTGGGGCCAGAGTGATCGCACAACAGGTATGGCACTTGCTTTGCATGTGGCTGACCTGGGTTTGATCCCTGGCACACTATGTGGTCCTACAAGTCGGCCAGGAGTAATTCCTCAATGTTGAGAGCCAGGAGTAAGCTTGAGCACTTCTGAGTGTGGGCCAAACACAAAAAAGTTTGAGAAAAGAATAATATATACAGGAATGTCCAATCTGAAGCTTTATGTTACTTTCAAGAAACTTGAATATAACCAATGTTAGTATGGAGAGCAATAAAATAATCTAATGCATGAGGGTGGACACAGAATTTAGAATGTCTTGAGATTAATTAGAAATTTTAATTTTATTATAAAGGAAAAGGAAGAACTTTGGGGATTTTGAACAAGAGACAGATAAGTAGATAAATTAGAACCATTTTTTAGAGAAAAAATTATGTGGGGTATGGCAAACAACATTGTTCAGGTATAAAAGATGTCAAGTAGCCATGATACTAGTAATTGGAAGTCAGATAAATGCAGAGATAAGTTAAGAAGCCAGTTATATAACTTCTTACTAACTTCTCATTTAGACCAGACATGCCTCTAGTGATAATCTAATAATAAGCTTTTTTTTTTTTGGGCTATCTTTTTTCTTTTCATATATAAGTGGAGGTAGGAAAGGGCCAATTAAGATGATAGTGAAATAACCTGGATAAGTTTTGATACTTGGATTGTTGATAGCATTTATGCAGAAGATGGTATAAAAAAGAAAAAATGCAAAAAATAGAAATTTGAATCAGCTCCTTTCTAATAAATTGACTATAAGGTAAGATTGGCATAACTGAAAGCATGAGCAATTTACTAGGCTTATGAATGAAAAAAGAACTGGTTTCTGATAGAAACTAGTGAGTTAGTATTGAAACTAGTAAAACTAAGATACCCGTGAGATGTCCAAGGGGACACGAAATATATGTACTTAATAATGGAGAAAGGATCTGTGCTAGAGGTTTAATAAGTTTGTATATAGATTATAATACAAGCCATTGGAATACAAGCCACTGTCCAGAGATGAGGCCAGACAATGTATGAAGTAAGAAAGGAAAATTTTATACTCGCTCTTTCGGATTCAGAGCCAGTAATAGCCTCTGTAGAGCACTGCACTGGGTAGCACAAAGACCAAAAATAAAAAAAAATAAAAAAAAAAAAGAAACATGTTTCCACTCCATTGGAGGGGACTGGAGAAAACAGAAAAGCAAAAAAGAGAGAAGCATTCTGACATCCAGAGTGCCTAGAGTTGATTGCTTCAATGAATACTTTTCAGCTTTTATAAGTACACATGAATGACCAGGGAATTCTGGCGTCCAATGAGCTCTCCCGAATTCTCTATGTTCAACAAGCTCCTAGGCTATGGGAATATTCCTATTTACATTTTTTAAGTAACCCATATTCCCATAGTATTTATAGGTTAGGAAGCTCCAATGTAAAAAGAGTCACTGAATCTGTGAGAAACTGGCCCAGAACAGACCACAGGAATCAATTTAGCTTTCTCAAGACTCTTTTTACAGGAGCCCACAGCATGGCAGAATAACTTGATTTTCTGCCCCTGAGCAAGGAATTCGAATACAGGCACCCCGGGTCGCAAGAAGGGTGGTGGTCAGACCAGATAACCAGACCCATAATCACAGACCCATATCACAAGACCCAGGACTGCCCCCAGAACCAGGACAATCATGAATATTGCCGCAAATACTGATCTCTAAAACCATAGGCTAAGGAGTGATGTCCTTTTAAATGGATTGGTTAAGAAAGTTTTTAATATTACAAATCTATTGGCTATGAAATGCACGGGCTCTGCTGTAATGGCCAGGGAAGGCCTATATAAGATCTCTTTTGGAGAAGCTCGGGTCTTTTGCCCAACCTGCTGGACTTGCGTGTCCGAGTAGGCGGCTGGACCCTGGCTAGCCAGTCTTACAGTAAACCCTGCTTGCTGTTTGCAGTCTCTGGAGTCTCTTTGTCGTTATAGGGAGATCTCGACCTGCGCCCTAGCAAATCCAATAGAAAAGAAGATGTTCTGTAGAGCCCAAATTATATATTTTGGCTGAGGATTAAGTCCTTCAATAAAAACTTCCAATGGCACTGCCTAATTAATGTGCACTGAATTTGATTATTTAAAGGGCTCCACTATCAGAGGTTTTGTGTTTCTCAGTTGTCTTTTACCTTTCTGTGTCCTGAAAATCCAGGAAGTTTTAAAATAACATAGAGAGACATAAAGAAAAATTTTCATTGATCAGCAGCATCTCTGCCATGATTTTGCTTGGAAATAAAAAGAATATTCATGATGTTAAAAGCAATGAAGACATCTTTATAGTAGGAAAATAGAAGCCAGTTAACTTTCGAAAGCATAATTTTATAAGGAATAAATTATGTTATGAGTAATTATTCCTTTTGTATGTGAGGGACCCTAGGAGAGTTGTATATGGAGGAATGGTTAAATTATAAAATGTTACAACATCTATGCCTGTGCAACCTTTTCTTTAATAAAATATATTCAAAGGATGTGAAAAACTGAAAAAAATAAAGCATAAAGAGAGGCAGAGAAAAACAAAACTAAAGAATAGATACTATAAGGAGAAGCAGATAAGGAAAATTAAAAGGAGGATTTTTACAGGAGAAAAACAATTTAATTTTATTGTAAGGACCTAAATGAATAAAAGAAGACTTTGAATGTGAAGATGATTAAAAAGACAAAATCATTAGCTGAGATATTTACAAGTTTAGACTCTTTCATTTTGATTGTAATTTTAATTAGCTGGACACTGGAGGGGGGAGAAAATGAAAGCCTACATCATCTACTCAGTCTTTAAATTGCATTCCACCTTAATTTTCTGCTCTTCAGTTCTTAATTTTCTCTATTTTTGCTCTAAGTAATCCAGTTATCAGGCTAAAGTGATTTTCCCTCAGCCAGGTTTAGCTGGCTGTATTTGCATCTGTGAACCAAAAGTTCAGCAGACTGCTTTAGTTTTTATTCTTTCAATAGCAAAACTCTCTACAGGTAACTTTTTTTCAATCCTTTGTCTATATAGCAGGGGGCTTTGTATATCCATGACAGTAGATGACGAATAACAAAGCCTTCTATTTTTAAAATAATTATGCTCTATTTACACAGTTTCCTACAAAATTTACTCATAAGATTTAGAAGGCAGCAAAGCTTTAAAAATTTCTTCATTAAAACATTTTTATGTCTGCAAGCAAGTTGCTTGTTTCTGTTCCTATTAAAATAGAAGCCAAAAATTCAGTAATAGTTAATCAAGTCTAGGATTTATGTCTATTTGAATATATTTTAAGTGATATTGATATAAAACAAAACATCTGTTTGGGATAACTTTATTTAAAAAGGGTTTATCTTCAGGATATTGTCTGGCTTTTTAGTAGACTATTTATTTGCATTTGTTAAAGAAAACATTAGCATAGCTAACCATGTATTATGTGTCTTTCAGTTTTCTCTGTCTTTCAAAAGAAATTTTCTCAAATAATGTTGGAATGGCTTGAGGTCTGAGGATGAAAGGCACTATTTAATTGGTGACAATAATTATTATTATTCTGCTAAAGGAAAAGGGTAATAATTGGCTATTAAAACCATTGTGGACAATTTCATTTTGTTCATTTTACTCAGAAATGATCAAACATAGAATTCTTAATCCGTAATATACACTCAAAGTAAAACAGCATATACCTATATCCATTCCATGTGTGTACATATATATGACGTGTGACATATATATTTGTGATGTGTGGCATATATATGTGTACATTCATACGTATATATAGTGATAGGAGCTATAAGAGTGATTATCTTAATTATAAAATTTAATATGTACTTCTTGAGCACTTTGTGTGTTCTGTGAGGGAGTGGGGATTTCAAGTGGTACTCTGTGAAGACTGGAATAACTCCCTGCAATGCTTAATTACTAGGCTGGAGATTCAGGACTAGTGACAAAGATTCAATGTGACCCCCCAAAATCAGGATAACAAGGCCACCCCACCAGTGCTCTTGGGCCTATAAGGTTACACCCAGCGGCATGTGGGAGCCTATCTAATGCATTTTAGAATACATTCTTTCAAATAAATAATTCTTTTTTAAAAATATTTATCTTATTGAATCACCATGTGGAAAGTTACAAAGTTCTCAGGCTTATGTCTCAGTTTTACAATGCTCGAACACCCGTCCCTTCACCAGTGCACATATTCCACCACCAAAAACCCCCGTCCCTTCACCAGTGCCCATATTCCACCACCAAAAACCCACTCCCACCCCCCACCCCCACCCCCACGGCTGTAGCTGATAAATTTCACTTCATTTTCTCTTTCCCTTGATTACATTCCATATTTAAACACAAAACTCACTATTGTTGTTGGAGTTTCCCCCCCAAAAAACAGCCCTACTGACAAGGAAGCATTTAATAATTAGTTTTCCATTGCTGAGAATGACAAAATATGAAGTCGCGTGGCCGCAATAGTGACCATGCGGTTTAGGATTTCTGTATTTTAGTAATTAGTCCAGGGAGATTTATGTTAGAAATTGTATCATTTCCCTTCCTGGGGCAGCATGGGGCTATGGCTTAGTTCACAGTCTAGAGACATGGCTGCAAGCAGTTGCTGGGACCAAAAGTAGTCTAGCTGGCCTCCAGATCAGCAGCAGAGCGGCCACACAAAAGTCTCAAATAAATAATTCTTGAGAATTTGTTTGGATATTCTAGTAAGGCAGGGGCGGGGGCGCAGTTTCTACTGTCTAGCACTCAATTTGGTGGGGGACGCACATGAAGCAGTAGGAGAAGAGGCACTTGCCTTGCCAATCAGATGAGCTGAGTTAACCCTGGCAATCCATGGATGTGTCACAGTCATATGGCCCTCACCTCCAGAAAATGATTCTTTAAACCTTACTGTTGTATTGTCCAATGAAAATGAATTTTACATGCTTCCTAGAAAGAAACTTTAGAAAACAATTGGAAAGAGAGAAGGTAACTAATAAGTGAAAAGTATGAGAGATGTTGAAAGTGAAAAAAATATGCGGGAATAAAATACAATAGTAAAAGGTCAAGTTTTTTTGTTTTCACACCAGAATACAATGACAATTATCATTAAATTATTAGAAAGTATCATTGAGGAATGCTTGATTATCCACTTCTCTGAAAGCCTTTTTCAAATAAGATTCATAAGTCCTTCTGGCATGGCTTATGAGTATTACTGAACTAAACGTGATGACATTGATTAAGTGTCATATCTGAGGCAAATATCTGAAATGTTTACCTGAAATTTCTTATTTAATGAACTACAGACATTTTTAAATGATGTGCTTATTTGTAGTTTGCATAAGTAACAGCATCAGCACCAAGATTTTAAATTAGTGTTTCTTGACTGGTTCTTTTGCCACAGACTTACTGCAAAAGTGTTTTCAGATTCTTATACCAAAATCAACAGTAGAGTTTCTGGGTTTTGCTTTTTATTGAGAAAATACAGTACTGTGTATGCTTTTGGAGTAGGTTTCCACTCTTCTTCAAATGTATTTTTTTCATCTCTTTAAATGTTACCATCACTCACCACCATCAAAATTTCTATATCCCTCTTTTACTGTCTATTGACTCCTCTTTCTTTTTCCATCACTCCTAAATAAGGTAACCTTTTTTTCTGTGATTTTTCAAATTCATTTTGTTCTAATTTCCATGAGCATAATCATTAAAACTGTCATTTTGCAGTTTTCTTTAGAAAATTTGTCAATTTCTGTTGTATTGGGAATCCCCACAGTCCTTCCTTCTTTCCTCCCTTCCTTCTTTCCTCCCTTCATTTTTCCATAGTGCTGGGGATTAAATCTAGAGTACATGTATGACATGTACTCTACTACTAAACTATATTCTTGGTCCTCATGGGGTATTATCTTCTCCCATCCATGGAGAGAATACTTTGTCTACTCATTATGTTTGGTTCTGTGTTTATTGCTATAGACTAGGTTAAATAGCTTTCCTTTCCATTTCTGATCAGTCTTGTGTTAAAGTTGACGGTTGAACTATTATTGGCTTAATTATTGGCAAAAACGCTGCTGAGTTTTGTACTGGTTTATAATCTCAATCCTTATCACCACATAGGAGGCTAAAGAGCCAGAACAAGTGTTGACCTAAGAACCCAGTTTACAAGGTGGGGGCAGAGGAAATGGGAAGACAGGGTCTGCATGTCAAAGGTACAAGACTCTGAATGCTATTGCTGATGACTGAAGGAAAGATCTGCAGCCATTCTTGGCTCAAATAAATTCTATTAGCTGCTCGATTCTTCTAAGTACCAACATCATCTGGCCCCTCAGTCATAATCTGTCTCTCATCTTTGCAGGTTTTGCAGCCTATCTTTTTCCACAACATCTCAGACAAGAGCTGAGCAAGCAGGTAAGGATGGCAGTGGGTAGACCTTATATCTAGTAAGCTAATCAGAGACCTGCTGAGCCCTGTCAAGAAAGGGGCTGATTTTCAGAGGACCTCATGGTGTCCGCACCTAGCTAGTTCCACTCTGGACCTTTGGCATGGTAGGACTTGAAAAAGTTTGGTGACACAATCTCCCTGCCTGGGTGGGTCAGGTGGGCCTTACTGTGAACAGAGCAAACACAAGAAACTGGAAAGGAACAGAATAATAACAGTTTTGTTGTAATTAGTTCTAAGTTATGTAAATACAATATTAATTTATAAAGTGAGTTATTTATCTGGCACTGGTAGGGTGGGGCGTTTCGGTTTAATCCCTGGGGTTCCAGAGATTGGAGGAGACAGGCAGAGGATCTTGTTTCCGGGTCTCGTAGAGTCTGGAGTCTAAGGTCGAAAAGTTCTGCTTTACCTAGTTCTGTGGGGCTTCACTCATGCGTGAGGTTCGGCCGGAGTGTCTGGAAAGCGGCCTGGGGCATGGTGGTGGCTAGGTAGTGGAGCGAGAAGGCATCGATCACATCACGCCATTTTCGACACTAGAGAACTGTTCCTCAGAACATGCGAAAACAGAGGCATTGGTGGCGTCAGTGCCCTTGACAACATGAACTTAGCCATGAGCATTGATTCATTCGAATGCCTAAAAACCCAAGTTGGATGATTACGCTTGAATAGATGTGGCTCACTGCTGACAATGTCTATCTTCGTTGTCTACTCACCAACATCCAACTGTGATGAAGACAAAATTGAGAAGTTCTATATGGAGGTGGAGAACTTCTATAAAGAAGACGACACCTTCTACAAGATCATTGTTGGTGATATTGATGCCAAGATAGGACCGAGAAGGTCGCCCGAAGATCTCCACATTGGGTCCCATGGCCTAGAATGGAATGAACAGGTGAGAGACTACCTGAGTTCATCATGTCGACCAAGACCATTCATGGTAAATCACAGTTCCAGAAGGCTAAATCTAAACGTTGGACATGGGAGTCTCCCGGTGGACAGTTCCACAATGAAATTGACCACATCATATTCAATCAAAGGTTTTGCCTGACTGATGTCGCTGTTGTCCCAAAATTCCAAATTGGATTGGACCACTGTCTCCTTCATGAAAAATTCTACTTCACGGAGTGGGGAGAAAGGTCTGCAAAGTTTAAGAAGAGAACTCCCAGAATGACCACCAACTTGGAGCTCTTTGGCAGTATTGTGGCAACTTGGAAACATGCTGTCATGGATAACATCAATGAGGAATACGATTGACTGGTTCAGCACCTCCATGACTGCACAAAGAATGCCGAGAGTGGGAAAGCCACAAACAGACGCCTGTCTTCGGAAACTCTGGAGCTCATCTGCCAACGTGGTTTGGCCCAGCCTCAGACAACCACAAGCTAAAGTCCGAGCTTGCAAAGCTGTGCAGAGAAGCGATAAAGGAAGACCTCAAAGAGAAAAGAGTAGAAGTGTTGGCAGATGCAGCAGAGGCCAGGAAAAGTATTTGCAATGCTTGCTTGTCCATCAACAACTACAAGACAAGATGACCGCCCTCCAACGTCATGTTGGACCTATCACATCTTCCAGAAGGGCAATGGAGACGATTATCCATGGCTTCCATTCAGATCTCTTGGATAGCCATGTCCATCTGCCCACATACCAAATTCCGCAGGATGGTTATGCCGTTCCCAACGTCCTCCCTTCCGAAATCTGATACACCATTCAATCAGTAGACACATATAGCACCCGGTCCTGACAAGGTCAGACACGAACACCACAAGAATCTGCCGCCAGTACTCACTTGTCAATATAGTGGCTCAGCTCTTCACACGCTACCTGTTCATATGCAAGGTTCCGTCCCAATGGGAAACCAGCAGGAGCATTCTGTTGTACAAGATGGGAGACATCCACGACATTGGCAATTATCGCTCAATCTGCCTGTTGTCCATCATCTACAAGTTGTTCACTCTAGTCATCCTGAATAGAATAGGCAGAACACTATATGAAAGACAATCATGCGAGCAAGCCAGATTCTGAAAAGGATTAAGCACGACTGACCATATCCACACAGTGACTAAGCTCATTGAAGTTTCAAGAGAGTTCAAGATGCCACTCTGTCTAATGTTCATCGATTTAAGGAAAGCCTTTGATTCTGTTGAGACTGAAGCAGTCATCGAAGCCCTAGCTAAACTGGGCGTTCAAACTCAGTACATCAAGATCCCCCGTGAGCTGTATTATGGATTCACCACCAGGATCTCACCATTCTACAAGAAAGTGATCATTGATGTAAAGAGGGATTCGGCAGGGTGATACCATTTCACCGAAACTCTTCAGTGCTACCCTCGAGAACCTCATGTGACTACAGGAATGAGAAGGAATGGGAGTAAAGATAGAGAGTTGGCAACTACACCACCTCTGCTTCGCTAATGACATTGTTCTAATAACACCAAACATTACCCAATTGGCACAAATGATGGCCGACTTCGACTACGAGTGTGGAAAGGTCAGACTACTACTGAATCTCATCAAAACAATGCTCATGAAAAACAAACTAGTCCCTGACGCTCCATTTTCTTTCAACAAAACAAACATCTCTGAATGCAGCAGCTATAGGTACCTGGGTCGAGAACTCAACATGAGGAATGACATGGTGCCAGAACTGCACAGGAGGAAGATCAGAATGGAATGCCTTCAAGAGTATCGAAGAATGGTTAAGAGAATGAAGAACCTCTAGCTCCGGGCACATCTTTTCCACTCCACCATTATTCCTGCACCTCAGAGACCTGGGCCCTGTGAAAACAGGATGAGAATGCTATTCAGGTATCCCAAAGAGCTATGCCTGGAATATCACATTTCACTCAGGTGAGAGAAGGAATCCGGAGTTCCGACCTCCATCGATGGTCAAGAATCAGGGACAGGGGCTGGAGCGATAGCACAGCGGGTAGGGCGTTTGCCTTGAACGCGGCCAACCCTGGTTCAAATCCCAGCATCCCATATGGTCCCCTGAGCACCGCCAGGGGAGATTCCTGAGTGCATGAGCCAGGAGTGACTCCTGTGCATTGCCGGCTGTGACCCAAAAAGCAAAAAAAAAAAAAAAAAATCAGGGACACTGTCTTGTTTGCCAAGGCGTCAAAAATCAGATAGGCTGGACACATAATGTGATTTAGAAATGACCGCTGGACTAGAGCTGTTACCGACTGGATTTCATGGCACATAAAAAGACCGCGTGGCCGCCCACCTATGAGATAGTCAGACTTCTTCATCTAAACCCTGAACAAATGGTTTGAGGCTCTTCGTTTCCCTGGAGTGAACAGATACCATTGGGCTACACTAGCATGTGATAGGGACGAATGGAGATGTTACTGGCACCCACTCGAGCTAATTGAAGATCAATGGCATGACAATTGACAAGTGACATTAATTTATACAATACCTGAAGCATTATTTACTATATTTCATAATTAATGACTTTCTAATAAATTACCTGAAGTCACATATCTAATAAAACATAACCCGTACCAAAATCAAAGCAGCTAGGCTCCCAAGATCCAAGCTTTAAGCTACTACACTATATAATGTAGACAATGATGAAGTGGAGTGCAGGGATTATGGAGGATGCTAACTATAAGCTCCTATTAAGTAATGTTTGAGTAACTTATTCCTTGTTTTGTTATCCTGAAAATTGAGAGACTTCAGCAGGTTTGTGACAATTTTCATATCACGAATCATCATCATCCCGTTGATCATCGAATTTCTTGAGCGGTCTCAATAACGTCTCCATTCGGGAATGAGACCCACCACTGTTACTGGTTTTGGCATATGAATACACCATAGGGAATTTGTGAGGCTCTCCCATGTGGGCAGGAAACTCTCGGTAGCTTGCCAGGTTCTCCCAGAGGGAGAAGTTGGCTATAAGATGACAATTTTATACATGTTTATTTCTGTTGGCACAAACAACAGTTAATAAACAATTAAATGTGCTCTTAACTAATTTCCTACCATTTTTGTGTATCTCCCCAGCATTACTTGGGAATTCATAATTTATACCCAACATAGCCTGATGGTGCAGCACTACTCAGACCCAGAAGTGCTTGGGGCCACCAGGGCTATGGGGTTTTAGGGGCCATGCATTGTTAGAGATAGACGTTGGGGTCTGGAACATACAAAGTACAGGCTCCAACTCTCAAAGCCATGTCTTAAGCCTGTTCTCTATTTTTTAAGTATTAAAAAATGTGAAAAATAATTTGGAAAATAAATCTTTGAAAATAACTTAGACACAGTAGCCACCATGTTCACTCATACACCAGCTGTACTCCACTGAATCCCAATGAAATCTCCCAGGAGATGAATACCAAGCAGCTAAAATTTATGGAATCACTTGTTCCCACATCAGAAAACTCTGGAGTGCCTATGGGAGTCCAGCCGGCTGAATACCTGCCCCACCAAAGTTCTAAGCAACTTAATAAATCCTTAGACTGGTATTAAACAACGCTGCTATCAGATATAACAATTTTCATGTAAATGGATTTTCTATATCTATTGATTTTCTAATATTGTAGTTTTGTTATCTAGTAAATTTAAATTTTAGAATTGTCTGAATAGTTGCTTTTTTATGTTAAGACAAATAAAGAAGAATAAAGAAAAGAAACTAAGAAATTTATGTCAAAATAACTATATATATGTGTATATATATATATATATATATATATATATTTGCTTTACCAACCTCAGGCTATCAATTTCAAATTCAGTATAATTGTATGTCTATTATAAAGTTACAATGATGTGACATAAAGTAGTGAATTCACTTTTTAATGATACTCATGAAATATTAGAAGAATTTAGGTTTATTAACACTCTAAACAAAAAAGACAAGATAAAAAGAGAAAAATTTGGACTTGTTAGAGAATAGAGTTCAGGTACAGGATAAGTATTTAAAGGCATATGAAATGTCATTACTTTGAAAAGAAATAAAACAATAACAAGTTTAGAAAATTAACTATCAAATTATATTTTTTTAAAGAGGAGCAGTTAAAATGTTGATGAACAAATATAAGATGATGACTCAGGGGCACTAAAAATACAAAATGTGCGGGTTCTACAAGATTATACAATGAGTACTGGGAATTTCACTTTATAACCCATTGTGATTAAACAGCATACTGCTGAAAATGCAGATGGGATACTGCCATAGTAAAACTAGTCTTTTAAAAGATGCTTCTAATTAAATCATGAAAAATCAAAAAGAAAATGTTGAGAAAAGCCATTTTGAAGATTTTATTAATGATGCATTCATGGAGAGGGTCTATTAGATTTGAATGAGTAAATGCTATTACTGCCACACACAAAGTGATAGATAAGCATTTTCCTCCCTAAAAAATTACTTCTTTCAGGGCAAAAAGTTTGTTTTATCTTTATAATGCAAACACCTTTTGATGCAGTTAAATTCTAGTCAAAAGGCACTTTCCTATTTACTTTATTTACTTTAATTAATTTAAATACATATGACTTGAGTGTATTATTTTTTGCTATTTGTCACTCAATATTGTTCCTCTAAACAGGAGACTTTTTAATATTAACATAGTTTTTTTAGGATATCCAGATGGCACTGAATTTAACAAAAGTTGAATTGAAATCACTGTGTCGACTGATCCATGGCAGAACTCTTATAAAATATTTTCTGATAAAACTCAGAGAATACCTAAAAGTTTTTGTCTATAAACTGTATTAATAATTTCAGAAGATGACAAGTATTCTGAATACTTTGACTATTTTCTTTCCAGACTCTTCAACCTCTGCCATCTACCACATCTGCTTAACAACATCTCACCCTGGTTTAGCTTACAGGTCACTTTACCTATGACATCTGGAATACTAAGAACCTGGAGAATAATCCAGGGACACCTTTATTAGCATTAGTCTATATTTGTAGTTGCCAGTCTTAGGACTTCAATACTACTCCACAATCCTTGTATTGCATCGTCAGCTCCCTTTCCCATTTGGAGTCAGTAGTTATTCTACATCTTATCATAGTCTTTGATTCCTAATCTAAAAAATATTGCCTTCTACTTCAAAGAAAAATTAAGGATATGAAAACTGGGCACTAAAGTACATTTTATATGATTTTTAGTATCAGGATCAAGTTAAAATGCAAGACACTTAGTTGATATCCACTGGGGAATAAATTGCTTGATGGAGAATGTGTCAACATTTGATGACAGAAAGTGCTGTGTTGAAAGAATAAAGTTTTACCTTTTATATAGAAAAATGATATATCAACCACAATGTGAATTTGAATTTGCTACTCTTTTGCTTAAGCCCTTCATGATTTGAAACGCATGACTTAAATCCTTTCCTAAAGACAGCTTCTGTGGGCCTCTCACTCCTCCTCTATCCATTTTCATCTTTCATCACTCCCAAATTAAAAGTTTAAGTATGAGGAATCCCAAATTACTACTTCTAGTTTTTTAGGCATTCTATACTATTTTATGCTCTGCAAACTTTTGCATGTTCTTTTTATGCTCTAAAGTGCTTCTTTCACTTTACTGACTCTATTCAGTTATTGTTTATTTAAAAATCACTCTAGAAATTATTTACTCTTAGGCCAACATTTTTGCTGCAATTTGTAGCTAGTAAGGATATTCTTACATAAGTAGTAACATAAGGGTTTGGAGTTAAGACTTTGCACTTGCCAGGCAAGTTACTTTAATCACTGAGCAATATTTCCCACCCTTAGGAGAAAAATTTTTATCGACCACTAATTTTGAAAAGAGGTGAAAAAATAATTTACCCTCAAAGAGAAACTTCCAGAGCAATGTTTGTTGAGATTTTGAATATCTCATTATTTCTTTATGGATATTTTAATATAACAGGCTTACTAGAGACGCTCATTCAAGTATAGACATTGCAATATTTACTGTTATAGTTCTATTGTGATAAAGTATTTGGGAATTTAGTTGGTTTTACATTTTATATCAATTGCCTTTTATATTTTCCACTAGATGGAAACAAAACAAACTGTTAGGCCAAAACGTTTTTTCTTCTATGTCTCTTTTTACATGCAAATTGCCAAATTATTTTTAAAAGAGTTGCAGAGTGTTACCACCATATCCTACCCAGTATTAATTCATTTAATTAAAGTTTTCTTTGCTTTTTGGTAATAATGGGGAAAATCAGCTCATTTTTCTATTAATTTGCATCTTTGGCACCTTATTATATAGGTTGATTTTGTCATATATCTGTAGAGGTGTTCGTTTTGCTACCTTGTTTTCATTTCTATGAATTTATCCTGTTCTCTGAGCAAATCCTCATTAACATGATTATGCTCATATTTTATGAATACAGAATTTCCTAAAATAATAATGAGTACTAGTACATTTGCTTCTTGTTAATTTCTTTTGTTTGATGGGACTTTGTCTTTTCTTTGATTGTGATTTCTGTTTATACTTTATAGTTATTCTCTTTCAAATTCATAAGCAGAGTGAATACATTGCTATATTTCCCTTTTTAAAATTTATTTTAATTGAAGCACCATGATTTACAAAGTTATTCATAGTTGAGTGTTAGACATAGAGTTTTGCAGCACCCATCCCATCACCAGTGTGAACTTGCCTCCACCAATGTTACAAGGTTCCCTCCCAGATCCCCATCCTTCCATCCAGCTTGCTCTCTTGACAAGTATCTTTTGAATTAGGTTATTAAAGTTTGGGTCTCTTAATTTCAGTGTTTTGGCTATATGGTTGGATATTTGGCTCTACCCTTCCTTCACACCACTTTTGTACCTTAATCCTCTGACCTGATTCCCATTACTTCTTATCTGACTCTTCCTTGCCCCTCTAATTTTTGTTTCCTTCTCTTCCCTATATTCTGGAGCCAAGGCTGATCTGGGCATCCCCACCCCCTTTGAAACATTGCTTTCCTTCATCAAGTTATACTAAATACCACGTATAGTTGATATCATCCTATGTTTATGCCTGTTTCTTTTAGCTTACTTCATTTAACATTCCTTCCAGCTTCATCCATGTTGCAGCAAATTGTGTAGATTTCATCATTCCTTACAGCAATGTACTATTCCATTATATATGTATACCACTTCTTCATGATTCAATCATCTATTGTTGAATATCTTGGTTGATTTTGAATCTTAGCTATTATACTGAGTACTGCAATGAATAGTAGTGTGCATATGTTTTTTTTTAATGAATTTTTTTCCATTCTGGGGGTAGATACCCAAAAGTGAAATTGCTGGGTCATATCGGAAATCAGTACTGAGTTTACTGAGCACTCTCCATATTGTTTTCCACAAAGGTTGAATCACATAGTATTCCCACCAGCAGAGGACAAGATTTCCTTTTTCACCACATCCCTGCCAACAGTTATTGCTCCTAATATTTTTGATATGTTTCAGTCTCACTATGTAAGCTAATATTTCATTGTTTTCTTGATTTGGATTTTCCTAATAATAGGTGATGATGAGAATTTGATATAGGTAGAACACTCCAAGAACTAGACTTAAAAGGAGACTTCCATGATATGCAAGTGGTCAAGACTACAGAATAAAAACAAATATAGGTATATCAAATGTGTAATCTTCAGGCAGTTAGGAAACCCCATGGCTCTCTCTCTCGCTGCCTTCATTCATTGGTCTCGTGCCATTCCCCCTCCCTGGATGGCCAATGCCATGGGTGGATAAAGTAGGAAATGAGGGCCAAGCTGGTTGGTGATCAGTTGCTGTTTATCCATTCTCCCCACATGCCAGTTCCAGTCTCATTAAACTCCCCATTCCAGTCTCACACTGCCCATCATTCCCATTTCCTCCTGTATCTCCTGCTCATCTCTCTGTGCTCTGACTCACTGCTTGGTCTCTCCCTAGTTTCTCCCCATATTGGGGGTAGCCAACACACCCCGTACTGTAGCACAATCAACATATCAAAAGCCCTTCCCAAATTCCAATCAGGCTCAAGGGCTCAAGGGCAGAAATAACACCTAGGGGTGTTTCTTGTGTTTCTTCTCTCCTTAGTTAAATAACTTAATATCATAACTAAAATCTTAATTTTACCTCTTAATATTAGTTATTTTGTATGAACACAGTAAGAGATACATTAAGCTTGTAGGGTGGCTCTCCTGGGAAAATTTCGCTATACATCTCAGACTACAGTGCTCAGGCCAGATTAACCTTACCTAACCCTAGCAGGGTCTAAATTCAGTTGCTACTTTTTGGATCATGACAGAATTTATGCATAACCATGCTCTTATCTTGTAGTTACGTATTATGGCACTTTAGCTTGGCCCATTTCAATGCCAGGGTAGCTCACAGCTTGCCCTGGGTTTATCCAGTTCCTCATCAGGACCATGCTTTTGGGGACCTAGGAAGTAAGTGCAACTGAGGCTTAAGTAGAAAGAACAGATGCCCAGGAGTGAATATCATTCACAGTCAATTAGCTCCCAAGTTACAAAAACATAGAATTAACTGTCTTCTTGTGTCTATACAAAATGGACATTGTTCTGAATTAACTATGCAAAGGACTTAAGGAGAAGAGAAAAGCAATATTTACAAGTCAACAGAGTCTGATTAGGAGATAAAGGTAATTGACCAACTGGGGAAGCAGAGCACAAAGAAAGAGGTTACAAGTAAACACAGAGGAATGGGTGCACTGTGATAGGAGTAATCCAATAAACCTAAGCTCTCTGTGGCAAGGCAGAAAGAACAAACCAATGTTATCCCACAATCAAACTTAAAGGTTTATGGTATGTCTGTCCGTCTCTTTTTGACTCATTTCACTTAGCATGATACTCTCTATGTCCATCCACTTATAAGCAAATTTCATGGCTTCATCTTTCCTAATAGCTGCATAGTATTCCATTGTGTAGATGTACCAGAGTTTGTCAGTTGTGAAATATAAAATAACATAATATGAGACTGACACCTCAGGACAGTAGAGACAAGGGTCAGGAATATTGCTCCATGGTTGGACGCCTGCCTCATGATCTGGGGGAGCAGGCAGCTGGAACAGAGAAGTAAACACTAAGTCGATGATGTTGGAGGAATTATTCAGGATGGCAGATATGTGGTGAAAGTAGATACAAGAACAAACATGATAGACTCACACTATCTGTATTGAAAACCATAATGCCCAAAAGTAGAGAGAGAATATGGGGGAAATTGTCTGCCAGAGGCATGGGGGGGGGGAAGGGGGAGATACTGAGGACATTGGTAGTGGAAAATATGCAATGGTGGAGGGATGGGTGTTTGATCATTGTATGACTGGAACTCAAACATGAAAGCTTGTAACTGTATCTCAGTGATTCAATTTAAAAAACATTTATGGTAAAAGAAATGTGGGCTAAAACTAAATGGCAGCTGAGTGGGAGAAAATATTAGCACTCAACACATCAGATAAAGGGTTGATATCCAGGATCTATAAAGTACTCACTAAGGCATATTTCTCTTTAGAATTACTAGGATGGGCAGGATGGAAGACACTAAAGCTAAAAAGGAAGTTTCTAATTTCTTCATTTCCTCTTTTTTTTTTTTGGATTTCATTCATTTTTTTATTTCTTTAGTGTAACTAGTATATGCAGGAAAAAGGCACTAAAGCTAATAAGGGCAGGTCCTAAATCCTCTCTAGAGAAAACGCTTCATTTTTGGATAAAAATCCAAATTCCAACTGTGTACTATCTACAAAAGACTCACTTAAGATGTGAAGGTAAGCAAAGAATTGAGGGAAAAGGTGAAAACTAGTAGTCCAAGCCAATGGAAAACACAAATAGGTAAAGCCCATCATATTTATATAAAAAATGCTTCCAAAATAGGCCATGGGCGGGAAGGGTGATTTGGGCTGAATGTGGGCTAGAGACTGAACACAGTGGCCACTCAACACCTTTATTGCAAACCACAACAGCTAATTAGAGAGAAAGAACAGAAGGGAATACCCTGCCACAGTGGCAGGGTGGGGTGAGGGGAGATGGGATTGGGGAGGGTAGGAGGGATGCTGGGTTTACTGGTGGTGGAGGATGGGCACTGGTGAAGGGATGAGTTCTCGAACTTTGTATGAGGGAAACATGAGCACAAAAATGTATAAATCTGTAACTGTACCCTCACGGTGATTCACTAATTAAAAATAAATAAATTTAAAAAATACTTCCAAATATATAGCAAGAGATAAAAATAGACATTACATAGTGAAAAATATATTAAATGTATTTATTAAGAGTATATAAAATTGTTGCATATGCTGTCCAAGCCCATGTTCTACTTGTGCCCACGTGGCCGAGCATATGTGGTGCTTGTGTCACCCACATCTCCTCTCTTGAGATATTGTACTTTCCTATATAATGTGAGAATGTGTGTAGGTTGCTCTTTCCATCTTTGGAGAAGCACACATTCTCTCTTGAATGAGTTGCTCTCTCTCACTTTCTCTCCCTCCTTCCCCTTCCAAAAAGACCTCCAAATAAAATCTGTTTTATTTTTTAAAAATGTATAAAATTGTTACAGAAGTACATAGAATCATTCCTATATATACACTAACATAAAAGTTATAAAGTATCTGAAGCTAATATTAGCAGACCAAAAGAGAGACATTCATTACAACGCAATAAGTGCAGAGGAATTTCAACATCACACTTATAGCAATGGATGTACCATCTGTATAGAGAATCACCAAGGAAGCAAAAACCTTAAATGACAAATTGCATAGGAGCATTTCAATAAAAATACAAAAATGCATATGTTTTCCAAGTATTCCAACATTCTCAAAGATAGACCATATGCTGGGACATCAAGCAAGTATCAATATGGCAATAAAAAGTTGAAATAATTTCAACAATATTTTCACATCATTCATGGAATGAAGCTTGAAATTAAGCAAAAGAAAAAGGAAGAGAAAACCACAACTTTGTTGGACAATAAAAAACCTTTACTGAGTAATTACTGGGTCAATGAGGGAAAGGTGAAATAAAAAAAAATACCTGAAGATGAATGGAAATGGAGACATAATTTAGAAAACCTATAGATGCAGCAAAAAATAATCTAAGAAGGAAGTCACAGCAATTATCACCTATCTCAAGAAACAGTTAAGCATCAGAAATAAAACTATGTAAGTTTACAATGAAAGGTATGAGAATGAAAGAAAAACCAAACCCAAGTAGGTGGAATGGAAAAATAAAATATTTGGAACAGATAAGCAAAATAGGTATTTAAAAAGTCAATGGTAAAGATAAACAAAACCAAGCATGGTTATTTTAAAATATTAACAGAATAGATAAGTTTTAGCCAGACTCAGAAGAAAGAAAATATGTCAGAAATGAAAAGTTAAAGACACTAACAAAATACAAATGATCATGAGTATATTATAAATAATTACATGGCAACAAATTGGAAAACATAGCATAAATGATCAAGAGTGAGTCAAAATAAACAATTAAAACACACCCAGGTAAATGCTTCATGAGCACCAGAAAAAAAAAATAACCCAAAATCCAAGACCAGAATTTTTGAAACTATCTCTCCTGCCCTCTACAGAACTTTTAAAGCATAATTAATACCCAGACATCTAAAACTTTTTTGTAAAATTAAAGGAGAGGTAAAACACCCAAATACACTTGATGAAACAAATGTTAAGCTGATTCTGAAACTAGACATGGGTATTTCAATAAAGTAAAATTATAGGGGCCTGAAACAGAGTGTAAGGATAAGGTTCTGTTTCCTTTCACATTTCTAGAGATTTTTATTACTATTTGACTTACATTTGACCATGTATGCTAGGTTGTCCAATATTCTACTACCCCCAGTTCAATCCCCACTACGGCATATGGTTTCTGAACACTGTCAGGAGATATCCCTGAGCATAGAACCCTAAGCACTGCTGGGTGTGGCTCAACCCGCACTTTCAAAAAGAAAAGTACATACCAATATTTCTGATGATTAATTACACAAAAATTCACAACAAATTGAATTCAGTATTGAAAGAATTATCACCATGAACAAGAGGGATTTATTTTAGAATGCAAGGAATGATACAACATATACAAAAAGTAAACATGACACACCACCACAACAAAAGGAAGAACAAAAGTCATATGATTATTTCAATAGGTGGAAATAGTGTATTTGACAAGAGTTAACATCCTTTCAGAAACAAAAGCCTTTACAAAATGAGTTTCAAAAGGATTTATCTCAACGTAATAAAGACTAAATATGATAAACTTTCTGCCAATGTCATACTCTGTGGAAAAAAGTAGGAAGGTTTTATTCTAAGATCAGGAAGGAAACAAGGTTGTTCATTTTTCTCACAACTGCTTAATACAGTATTAGAAATCTTAGCAGGATCAATAAAACAAGAAAATAATACCAAAATAATCCAAATTGTAAAAGAAAAAGTAAAACCCTCATTATTTGCAATGACACAATAATATAAAAATACAAAGTGAAAAAATCTCTAAAACTATATTAAAATATTAAATAGGATTTTTTACAATTAATTGTAGAATAAATGACTTTACAATAAATAAATTTAATAGAAATTTAATAGTCAGGCTATAAAATAATATACAAAAATATGTTGTGTTTCTATATGTAAATAAGAAAGTAGCAGAAGTAGAAGTAAGAAAATAATTTTATTTATAATTATATCAAAAAGAATTAAATACTTTGAAATAAATTTAACCAAGGAACTAAAATACCATATATGGAAAATCATGAGACACTGTTGGAAGAAACAGAAGGCATAAAGAGAAGGAAAAAAATTATTTTTCATATATTGTAAGAATGAATATAAATAAGATGGTTATATTGCTATGTGAATATTCATATTCTATGCAACCCTTGTCAAAATTCTAATAGTACTATTTAAAGAAGCAAGATAAAAATTGTGACGTTTATTTGGAACTCCAAAATACTACAAATAGCAAAACCAATCCTAAATAAAAACATAATGATAATATCACATTTCCTAATTCCAAACTATGTATGGAGATAGATATAGATTTAGATATAGATATAGTCTGATATTAGAATTCAAGCAGACACATAGATGAAATAGAATTGAAAGACAAAAATACAATCAGTTACCCATTATTTTATCACAAATTAGCTAGTAGTACACAATGGAGCAAGGAAAGTCACTTCAATAAATAGTAATGGGAAAACTAGGTGGCTACATGCAAAATAATAAAATTATATCACTAAGCATATACAAAAATCATGTAAATTATACAACACAAAATATTTAATTAAAATGAATTGAAGGCATTGGTATAAGACCTAAACCCATAAAATATATAAAAGAAAATATATGTGATATATTCTACAGATATGTTTGAGGTCTCAAACCCCTATGACAAAGGGAATAAATAAACAAGCCCAAACAAATGGAACTGCATCAAACTAGAATATATTTACCAGCAAATGGGAATGGGAGTGGGAATAGGGAGTCATACATTGGGACAAAAAATGATTCACGTGATGACTTTCAATGATACAACCTGAAATTTAAGTATTATATTATGGACTATTATTTCAACTTTAAAAATATCTAAACAAGTGTACACAATTTTCAATTGCTGAAAAGGTAATTCTATATGTTTTAACTAACAAATAAAAGTGATGAGTTCCTTCTTATGGGAAGATAAGAAACTTTATAGGTTTATTATATTTTCATTTAATTTAAATTCTCCAGCCCCACACTACCTTTTTTTAAAAAGGCCATGAAAACTTTCCTAAATATCTCCTGATATGAAGTTCTTATTTGTTTTTTGGGGCAATTCAGGATGCTCAGGGCTTGCTCCTAGCTCTGTGCTCAGGGATCACTCCTGGTGGAATCAGGGTATCATAAGAGGTTCTGGGGATAGGACCTGGGTGGGCCACATGCAAGGGAATCTTCTATGCTTCTATGCTATGCTTCTAGCCTTCTATGCTATCTCTCTGGTCCTGACATTTACTTTTTGTGATGATAAGTATAATTTAAATTATTTCTCAAAGCAAGTGAATGGGTATATATGTTCATGCTTTTATTCATTACATATAAGCTCCTATGACAATCAAGAAATTGAAGATTTTACAGCAGGTTGTCAGAATATGAACTAATTAATGTGTTTCTGAATTTCCTTACTCTGTTTAGTCTTGTCAAACCCAGTCTTAGATCTCTTAATAGATCTTCAATGAATGTTCTTTTATGTCTGTGCTCATTGTTTCTTATCTGTTGTTCTTTCTTTTTGTGTTTTATAACTCTTTGGGTTTTAATTTCTGTATTCTCTCTTGATGTTAGTCTATTAAAGGCCTGAAAATATTTTCTAAGTTTA
Source organism: Sorex araneus (assembly GCF_027595985.1). NCBI lineage: Eukaryota > Metazoa > Chordata > Mammalia > Eulipotyphla > Soricidae > Sorex > Sorex araneus. The sequence continues at coordinate 321,335,976 of NC_073313.1, forward strand.
ATTTCTGTGTTATTAATTTGATGTTTTGTAGTCTCAAGTCTTTGATTTAGTATATTTCCAAATTATTCTACTTTTTACTAATGTTAGCCTGACAATTTCAGAAGAGTGGTCTGGGATGCTTCGAACAGGCTGATAAAGTTGGAAGTATAGTTTCTACACCCAGCTTTACCTGGTAGGAATAAAGGCTTAGAGTTGAGATTGTTTTCCTGTAGTGTTTGTTGTAGTAGAGTATGTAATCTCTTGCTCTGTCCTGTTCCTTTTACAGAGAGTTTATAGTGTATAACTTTTAACATTGTGTGTGTGTGTGTTTTAGCATCTAGCCTATAAATATATTGAAGCATAATGAAAACTTAGGAAACTTGTCTCTGTCATTCTATGGGTTCCCTATTACCTGGTCCTTCTGTTTTCTTCTCCTACCTCTCTGAATCTTCCTATGTTCATTTTACTTTTTTAAATTTTTTTCCTTTGTTTTCTTTTTTTTTAATTATTTTTTATTTTTTTAAATTTTTAATTAGTGAATCACTGTGAGGGTACAGTTACAGATTTATACAATTTTGTGCTCATGTTTCCCTCATACAAGGTTCGAGAACCCATCCCTTCACCAGTGCCCATTCTCCACCACCAGTAAACCCAGCATCTCTCCCACCCTCCCCTCATTTTATTTTTAATGTAAAGAATTTTTAGTTGTACTTAGTAGGAAGATAAGATAACACTGCACTGTAACACTCTCATTCCATTGTTCATTGATTTGCTCGAGCGGGCACCATAATGTATCCATTGTGAGACTTTTGTTACTGTTTTTGGCATATCAAATACACTATGGGTAGCTTGCCAGGCTCTGCTGTGCAAGGGGGATACTCTCTGTAACTTGCGGGGTTCTCAGAGAGGGATGGAGGAATTGAACCCGGGTGGGTTGCGTGCAAGGCCCTACGCGCTGTGCTATTGCTCCAATCCAGGAAGATGAGGTAAAGGGACAATTACTACATATTTCAGGAAGCATGAGTCTTTAGCCACATTTTAAAATACAGGAGATAATGGAGTATATACACTCTTTCCCTTTTAGTTATGCTATAATATTGACCGTAGTTTCTTGCTTTGTCCTAACTTAACTAGTCAAATGCACAGGGAAATCTAAGTCACCTTCACAAAATGTGATCAACTGGCACAATATAGTTATTTTAATTCTATAGTTAATTTCAGACCCATTTTTACTGCTTTTCCTTCTTTATAGCATTTGACTCATTTGTCTTTCAAAGGACTAGTAAACCTTAATTTGCTTTAGCAGCTTTGAATGGATTTTTATTGTTTCTTACCACTGCCTTTCAACTCATATAATTTGAAAACTAAATGCAAACTGTAAAACTCAATCAATCTGGTAGTATTCTTTTAATATCAATTTTTATATAATTAGCCCCCAAACTGTGTTCAATTACTGACAATTAATCTTATGCACTTTGAGGGACAACACTAATTTCTCACTTAGCAGCATTTAAAAGAAAGATGGTGTGAATGCCATAGGGGGAAAAAATCCTCCCTAAGGAGTTATGGTTTATTATCACTGACTAGAGAATAAAAGTACTTTCTTATTGCAATCCATAGTGGATACCTACATTTTTCTTAACTCTAGACCAGCAGAATTCTGTAAAAAATACATAAGCAGGATCACACATGCTTTAATTACAGTTTTTAGTAAAGCCGACAGACTTAAAAATATCACCAATTTTCCTTGTTCTTTTGACAATTTTTTTGAGTTAGTGTTCTTATCAATGCTTTATAGTTAATTGCTTCATTGAGGCTAATTGCAAGAAGCCAAACAATGGAAATATAATAGGACAAAGAATAAGAACAACAGTTGAAGGTAAAAGTTGTGGAAAACTGATTGTCAAAGAAATCAAGAAATCCTAAGACCTGGATATATTTTTCATGCTTAATAATGTTTGTTGTAAAGCTATCTGACTCTTTTCATGTTGTTACTGACTTTTTTAATTGTACAGATTTCAAATCGACAAATCACATGTATCTTATTATGTATTTATATGTGTCATAGAAGTATTTATATAAATACTTATGTATTTATTTATATACCTGTTCATTTATTTATATCCCATAACACTTTATATATAAGGATTATATCATAAATTTTAAATTATACTTAAGTAATTTAAATACAGTTAATTTTTTCCTAATAATTTAAAGTCAACTACTATGAATATGCCAAGGTTTGAATTATCTACTAATATTAAAATTGATGAATACACTTTGGATTGTAGGCATGATGCTTAGCAAAAGATGCACATATATCTGTTTACTTTGGTCTTTCATGACTTTGACCTTTTAAGTGCTTCCTGTTAGTAATTGGTCAATGAGGAGTTGTAGTCAATTTTAATGTTTGTAATTCATACTCAGATATGCAAATTGATGAGCACGTTATAAATTTTTAAAATTATAGGGACAATTTATAGTGCAAAGTAGCATTGCTCCAGGGGCTGAGCAGTAGCCTAGGAACTTAGAGCTTTGCATTTTAATTTTGATTAACTCTCAATGTGACCATAGGCATTGTACCTTAATCTCTCTCTCTCTTTCTCTGTCTCTCTCTCTCTCTCTTGGATTATTCATCGATAATAGTTGAATGCCAATTTCTTCCCTATATCTGAGGTGGGAAATAACTACAAAACAGAAAGTGACTTGAAAACAAGAGTAATATATATATGCATATATATGTGTGTGTGTGTATATATTACATATACTAAAGGACTAATATGAGACTAGAGATTTTATGGGTTTAATAAACATTGCATTATACTATTCACACAAAGGATAAGACAAATGGTCTATTGTCATAGGAAGTATGGAAATTACCATATTGTAATCTATACATATTTTTAAAGTGTATGTAGCATAATAAAATTTTTTTAAATATATGTCAGGTACTCGTGAACATTGCTTATTAAATGAGCTTTATTCCTTTTTAAAAATGCTATATATGTATATATATCTTCTGAATGTATAATAATGCATTTTAAAATTCATCATTTAGCTATATATTTAAATAGTTGACTGCCAATTTCTTCCTTATAGGTGAGGTGGGAAATAACTACAAAACGTAAAGTGACTTAAAAACAAGAGTAATATATATATATATTTATGCATATACATATATATGTGTGTGTATACATGCATACATATATGCATGTATATGTATAAGTATATGATGATAGACCATTTGTCTTATCCTTTGTTTGAATGGTATAACGTAATATTTATTAAACCCATAAAATCTCTAGTCTCATATTAGTCCTTTAGTATATACAATATATACACACATATATGTATATATGCATGTATACACACACATACACACACATATAGATCACACAAACAATTCAACTTAAAAGCAGAACATTGCAAAATGACACTCAGCTTTATGATAATTCATATCATTATAAGTCTTTCTATATTCACCTGGTTTTCCTGTTTGTTAAAACCAAGAATACACAGAACCAACTAGTGAGTAGATGATGGAATTTGGACCTCTCTAGTTTTTCTATTCTTGAAATATGCACATTTATAGCTTAATAAACAGCTCAGCGACACTGAATTTTAGCAGAGGGGACCTACTCCAATTGTGGAGAAATATAATTTCGAATCCTAGTGTCTTTAGTCTACTTTGTAATGTGAAGCTGTTATTTAGAAAGCTAACACCTGCTGAACATAAATCACTTGCAAAACTCTACAACTGGACATACTCAGGAAGACGTAAAAGATCAAATCCTTGAAGAACCTCACAATGAGTTAAGAAAACCTTAAACTTAATCCTATAACGTGACAGCAGTTAGCTCGCTGAATTATAGAGAAATGTAATGTGGGGATTAGATTGAATGCTAGATGGCTTCTAGAAGTCAAATTTTTTTTTCAAAAAAAAAATTAAAAGAAGAAAGAAAGAACAAATGGCAGTTGATGGTAAGCACAGGTAGGAAGCCTGACATGGAAAGTGCTGTAACTACATTTTGAAATAGCGCACAAGGATAAACTACTATTCTACAAAATAGTCTGTTTTGTTTCTCCCAGCCAGTTTGACAGAAAGTAGTAATGTTTAACTAGCTACAATCCTAATACCTGGTGCCAGTTTGAACAGGTGCAAAAACAAAGACTAGAACATTTTCATTTGGAACATCATCTGTTTTCCCTTTTATGCAATTCCTGATATGCTTTGTGAGAATACACCTACTAAGCTTCTTATTGTTATTCCTCTGTTTGTGAGAAGTTCTATTTGTTTAGTTAAAAGCATGCTTACTGACACAGTGGAAAAAGTTGAACAGCAGAGTGGCCATTTAATTTATCTGGGATTGCCTATTCCAACAGTGCTGCAATAGGAGAGGACATAGTACTGGACTTTTCAGATAACCCTAAATGGAAATGTGTCTTTTACCTGTTACCATCACCACATAGTTATAAAATGGTGGGACAAATTTCTTTAAGAAAAAAGCAGTGCAAATCAGCAGTGCCAATTATCAGTGTTAAATGTATGGTCAGTCAGGACTGAGGCCTCAGACAAACAGGCAGCTTTTTCCGTAGTCACTTGGTAAATTGGATGCAGGCAGACAGAGGAACACAATATCCCTCCTCAGTAGGAGGTCTCTGTTTCATTAGGTTTCCAATTGATGTTGCTGCTTGGTAATCCAAAAATGTGTGATGGGAACATCACTCTCATTTTTCATTAACACTCCTTCACAAATGTATTGGAGTCAGGTACAAAACAAAGATTTTTCCTGGCTTACTTTTATCCGCCTGGAGACTATTGTGCATCCAGCATCACTGCTGGGTCTTTAGTTTCTACTCCTTTAGCATCTACTGTTTGATATCATCAACTTTCTTAAGAAGGGTGAGAAATAGTGGAAGAAAGGATAACCTTTAAAAGGTGATTCAGGAAAATCAACTTACTCATAATAACAAATAACAACATGGCTACTAAAGTTAGGTAGGGCAAGAAAAAAATTGAAATTATGCCTAATGCCTCAGGAAGCATATACTTGAAATTTATAAATCATAGAGTTACTTTTTAGGGATCTTAGAGACTGATTCCTTTTTTCCTTTGAACCCATAAATGGAAAAAAATGAATTTCACCCAGGTTTCCTCAAAGCAATGGAATTACTGGCACAAGCATAGGCTGGAAACCACACCTCCAACTTGAGCTCTACTCATTATACCATGTTCAGTCTATAAAAGGTCATGTACATAACTAGCAAGGACTATAGAATTTATAACTTCAACTCTATAAGTCTACACTATTCTTTTAATCATAATACTGTATCAAGATGGCATATAAAACATGCTTATTTGTAGCTTCTGTGAAAAGCATTCACATTATGCATTGTTAATTTCCTGGTTTGTATAAAGTCTTACAGATTCCTCTAAGTTATCCTAAAATAACAGGGATCACATCCTTTTATGTTTTTATCACCTAATATCAGTACTTGTGTTACTATTTGCTTGCAAGTTCTTATTGAATGCTAATCCAGCAGAACTAGCATCACCTGTTGTATTGTATCCAGAAATCGCATTTCTAAGATGAGGGTGAATACTTCTCAGATGATTGTCTCCTTTTCTTTGAATCCATAAATGGAGGCCTCCTCCTACATTCCTTACATCTGTACTTTTGGATTCTGGTTGCTGTTTTAACTGAGCAATGAAGGAAATTTAGTATACAAGTCTTAATCTGTTTGTCTCAATTTCAGAGCCAACTCTTGTTAAATGGGTCCTTTCTACTTTGGTTGAACCATATCTATATTCTCTGTGCAGAAATTTCTTTTGTTTGGGGGTAGATACTATTACTCAGTCATAAACCTTAACATATATTCATAATGTTAATCATAACATTAGGGGTTCTCAGGATTGTTTAGTCTAAATATTAATATTATTATTTCAGAATATGACTATCAAGGAAAAGAATAACTAGGTTTAAACTAAAGTCATCCAAAATATTTTTATTGTAATATAGAATAGATATATCATATCTATATGATAGATATAAAGTTTGATTAAATTTTTCAGTATGCACTCCATACATTTCTTTACCACAAATAGTAGGAGTAAATCAAAATTATTTGCTGTTCTGTTAAAAAAGATAAAGTCATGAAGTTTGCGTATAAATGGATCAACATGGAAAGTATCATGTTAAATGAAATGAGTCAGAAAGAGAGGGAGAGACATAGAAAGATCGCACTCATCTGTGGAATATAAAGTAACAGAATGGAAGACTAACACCCAAGAATAGTAGAGATAAGGACCAGTAGGTCTACTCTATAGCTTGGAAGCCAGCCTCAAATGCTGGGGGGAAAGGCAGCTCAGATAGAGGAGGGAACACCAAGTAAAGATTATTTGGAGGACCAACTTGGGTTGAGAGATGTGAGCCAAACATAGACTATAGATCGAACACAATGGCCACTCAATGCCTCTTGTGCAAAATACAACACCAAAAAGGAAAGAGAGAACAAAAGGAAATGCCCTGCCACAGAGGCGGGGTGGGGTGGGGGTGAGGTGGTGGGGGTGAGGGGAAGGGTACTGAGATCATTGGTGGTGGTGAATGGGCACTGGTAGAGGGATGGGTTCTCGAACATTGTATAAGGAAAACACAAGCACGAAAATTTGTAAATCTGTAACTGTACCCTCATGGTGATTCACTAAGTAAGAAATAAATTAATTAAAAAAAAGTTATTTGGGCAAATGTTTCTTTGATAGATATCAATAGTAATATTATTAATATGCTATAGTTAAGTAGCTTGTATAATAATTTAAAATTTGTCACATGACACTTTAACATTATAATGCATACTTAGAAGTTCACCTCAATGAAAGATATTCACCTTAATGTCACTATTTCAGGCTAATAGTTGACTAATGCTGTTTTGCTTGTACTCTGCTTGAGTAAGAGAATCAACTGAGCTTCCGCAGACTGTGAAGGATCTGAAACTGCCTCCACTAGTGGTTTCTCTATTTACACATCTTTCAGGAAACCTTTGTAACCAGGTCAGAGTCACTGGGGAGGTAAAGAGGCCTAAAGAAGGTTTTTATTTTTTTTTTTATTTCTAAACTTACTACGAAGTTAAAAATGATAGTAACTCCTTGAGAAGATGAACTTGGAATTTAAATATCCAAATAGTAGGATTACCTTGTTTTAACATGATGGCTTCCATTCTTAATGTAGTTCCACATTTTCATTCACATGGAAAGGAAGTTTTCAAGCACATCAATGAGATTTTACTTAAAATGTTAGAGTATGTTTAGCTTTTCATAAAACTATGGATATATAAGGAAGGAAGAGATAATACCACTTCCTCACTTTCCTCCAACAGATTCCGGTTACTGGGGGGAAAAATGGGAAATGTTAATAGGTAGCTCTAAGTAAAAATTTTGTTTGTGCATTATGGAATTAAGCAGAATTTTCAAATTATATTTGACACGTACCAATGAAATATTTTAGCCAAGTGGTTATCATTGTATTTAGGGAAAGTGCTGGGATCTTAAATTTAAAAAGAAAACACTTGGTATAGCAATAAGATGTATAAATTGAACCTTACAAAACATGAAGTTTTGAGGAAACTTTTTATTAATTTTTAAATTTTTTAAAATAATTATTTTTATTAATATTTCTTTGAAATTAAAGAAATTTATATAAAATACTTACATTTCTCTCTGGTGTTACTTTAAATTCTCACATCTAATAATATATCTCACTGCTTTTTTTCTTTCTTCTTTTAATGTCAGGGAAGAAAAAAAATGTACCCAAAACTCTCTCAAAGACTAATAATCAGAGCTTTTTCTTGATGAGGGAACTTTTGGTTGTAAGAAAACCCTGAAGCAAGCATTCTAAATCAAAGCTCGAGGGGCAATCTGAGTTTGCATTTAAGATTTGTCTGCTTATAAAAGTAGCTTATAAATATGTTCAATTGATGTGTGTGCACTGTGAAGAAATTTTCAATTATAATCTCTGATGGCATTATATATTTCAAAATGCAATTGTATACAGAATTCTTGTTAATTTAATTCAAATTGTTCTTCTTAGAAGAAGAACTTGAAATTTAAATTTATCTACCTAATTGACTTAAGTATTTGTTGCAAATCTATTCAATACCTTGGAGTAAATAAGACATAAAATAAAATGCAGAAAAGCAGATCTATTTTCAGGCTAATTATTTCACATTTCAAACAATAAATATAAGCTGATGCCTTGACAGTTATTTAATTTATATTTTAAATATCTTTACTATGACAGATAATTTTAGAAGCAGAGATTGATGTGAAGAATTTTCAATACAAAAAAGCAAAAAAAAAACACTAAAAAAACTGTAATCCTCCACCTGAAAATAAAATAATTGGATTGTCCTAGGAAATGAAATATTTTTGAGTCTGTGTTTTCAAGGACTTGCAGTTGGTTTTGCACATAATGGTTACTCTTCTTTATAAAGTCATCTTGTGTGTGAAAGAAAATTTCTCCCTAAGTCAAATAAAAGTTCAATGACTGGAAAGAAAGTTTAAGGGATTTGCATGCACACTTTTATACTTATGCTTAACGAATATGTATGCACATTTATGCAAAAAAAGGAGAGCATTCTCAAGAATCGTTTAATTTCATATGTAAACTTAGAAATCAAGATTGTTAGTATCATTTGTTCTGAATAATATTTTTCAGTTGTGTATAGTATGTTTTCTTATGTTTTATTTGAGGGAAGAACTGCTATTTAGGTAAAACTTCAAATAAAAAGTAATTATTATAGTAACACATATGCATCTAATCTAGATTTTTTGCTTGTATGGGCAAATAACATCTTATTGGAATGCCCCACAGTCTTAAACATTTCTCTATAAAAATCTCCACAAAGCTGCTACACTTTGTGGAAAACTTTTTGTTAATCTAACTAGATTAAATTCCAATCGACATTAAACACCTTAATATTTGAATTTCTAATTTTTCTTATTTAATTATACCTGGGTATTCCTGTTTAGTTAATGACATGAGTGATAGGATCTGAAGTCTCAAATTTTTTGCCAAAGTCCCTGGATTATCTCCTTAAAGCTGATCAGATGAACTTTCTCTTTCTACCATCCTATTACAGGAGGTTTTTGTAAACTAGTGTTATCAACGATTATTTTTAGTTAAGAGAAGCCCCAGGAAAGATTTTTATAAAATGGATATAAAGACATTTCAGTTCTTGATCTTATCTTTTTCTCATCTCAACCTTTAGAGAGTCTTGCTGGAAGAACACAAGGAAAGGCAGGAAGGCTTCTTACAGATCTTTGAGACCTCCTTCCACTCAAATCCCAGGGGAGCTAGAACGCTATACCTCTGTGGTTCAAAAAGTCTTTGGACCAGAAAGCGGGCCTTTATCTGCCAACATTTCAAACATATTCAATCAAATATTGATCTAGAAAATCATCTTTTTCCTCTAGCAAAGAAATTAAATTAGTACTACCTACTGAAGGTCTATACATGGTCCTCGGGAAGATAATGATGGTACTGTAGGCTATTCCTAGGATCAAAAGTTTATATGGACACCAAACTGATTTAACATTTTCTGTAATGCATGGAGACAAAAGGGTGAAAGATCTGCTTCCCAATCGTAATGTGCTAGAGATTATCTCATGTGGCGAGTCCTTGCATCAAGAAGCCAGGTTATGGTTTTCAAATCCATCTCATCTCTGAAAATAAAAGGAATGCAATGTGGCCTGTTTCACCTCACTGTAAGGTTTTCATCACCAGAAATATCTGATGGCTCTTATTCAAGTTGACAGTAGCCCATGTTTCTCTGACTCATAAACAGTCCCCTCTCTATTGTGTCCTATTTCCGAGAAGCACCTGATCTTATGCTATTAAAAAATAGGAAGCTTGTTTTTTTTATTTATTCCTCCACAAATATGAGGAGGTCAGTAAATAGTGACAAGCTTAAAAATTCTAAAATCACTCATAATTTCAAGCATAATTTGTGAAATTATGTGTTTGAGTTAGTGTAGCATATTAAAAGTCTTTAGTCCCCACATGCTATAACATTTTGATAGCCCAATTTCAGTTTGAAATCTAAGTTGCAGATTTTATTTCTTTCAGTATTTACTACACACATTTTAAAAAGTTATTTTTGAGGTGGTTTTGAATTTATCTTTCTTTAATCAAGGAAATCAAAATTTACAACTTGTAAATGTTCAAATTAAAATTTTCCTGAGTTGATAACATGAGGAAAATTAAATATTTGTTTCCTCTTTGAATTTGACATGTGATAGTAGCGGCCATTGATACTGTAAAGTACAACATTGCCCTATAGGGACCAAACATGTGAACAGTCACTTGGCCAGTCAGTGTAGTGCTTTACAAATCAAGGAGACAGCTCAAAGGGCAGGAACACAGGATTTTCATGATGGTGACCTGAGTTTGATTCCTAGTACACATGGTCTCCTGACTACCTGCAGCAGGGACCCTGAGCAATGAGATTGAAGCAAAATCTGAACACAGAATATGGCCTCAACAATGAAGAATATATTCTTCTCAGTTTAATGGATTACCAGTTCTTTGGCACTACTATTATATTCTTAGGTAAGCTGGAGCATATTTGAGAATCTGACATTAAGTTTTCAGTGGCACTGGCCCTTTATTAGGAAGGTTGTTTTCAAATATTGTATGTTAAGTCACTTGGTTAACTGAATTGATTAACAATGCAATAAAATATTTTCTTTTTTAAAATATAATTTATCTTTCACTGACAGTGAGTTAAATTTATAAAGAATATGCATTCAAGAATAATCCAATAAATGTTTTCTCTGAACTGACTTGTTTAAACTAAATGGCAAAGGGGTGAAGTATTATGGTAAAATAGTATTCTTGAACACCTTCTGTTTGTCACTTCGCTAAGCAATGAGAAGGAGTGGTAACAAATATATGCATGCGCTTTGCTTTCAATGATTACATGATAAATACTTTTATGATAAGACATTTTAAAGAGAGATAGAGGTATTTTTAGGCACTTAATTGTGCAGAATTTTTGTCTATTCCATAAATCAATATTTATGTGAAGATTTAAGAGATTGATTTACTATGGAAATATTATTTAACACGATTAATACAGATAAGATATAGAAGAAAAGTTTAGATTATGACAAGTTTAGAAGAATTTGTTTGATATGACTTTCAACTCAACCAGTTTTGAGAACAATTAAAAGAAGCCCATGGACTGGAGAAATAATAGTGCATAGAGCACTTGCCTTGCATGCCACCTACGTGAGTTCCATCCTCAGCATTCCATCCTTGATCCATTCCAGCAGAAGTGATTCCTGAGTACACAATCAGGAGTACCACTGGATGAGGCTGAAAAGCAGAAAAAGGTGGAGGTGGAGAAGAAAGTGGAGGAGGAAGAAGAAGGAAGAAGGAAGAAGGTAGAAGAAGAAGGAGACGTTGTTTAAGGCTCCTTTTCTGGGAAGTACAATTTAAAAGGAATACTGAAAATCTGGTAGTATTCCAAAGAACTGAATATGTACAATGGAATATCCAAAAATTATATTGTTAAAAGTATTTGAATAAGATATGGAATGTTTGGAAAGAGCAGACAAGGGCATTATTGTAGTGCTGAATAATTAATGTATTGTTGTAGAAGGTGAATGATATAATGTTTTATACATGACACATCTTAAATCAATTGAAAGATGAAAGTTATAAAATCATGCAACTCTTCAACAATAGAAGTTAGTTGAACATGTAATGTGTGTCTATAAGTGGTAGGGATTCTATGTTACCGGAATGACCCAATAGTGGCTTTGGACATTTTCATGAATGTTACAGAATCTTAGATTTATGAAGTCATTAGATCAGATACTTTTTTTTAAGAGGTCTTAATTTTGAATTTCTATAGTTTTACAATTGTAATAAAACTTCATCGTTGGAGATCCTAATGTAAAATTTTCCCTTCAGTACTTTAGTAAAGAGAATGGGAACCATTTAGTAATGGGAACCAGAGAGACAATATACCGGGTTGGGCATTTGTCTTGCACACAGCTAACCTGGTTCTACCATAGCCCACATATGGTCCCTGAGCCCTGCACCAGCCTTGAATGATTCCTGAGCATGGAGCCAGATATAAGCCCTGAGCGCGTATCTGGTTTTGGCCCAAATCTGTCCCAAATCCCAACCCTCCCTCAAGAATTCTTTAAAAAATAAAATACGCATAGTCTCTAATCTCAAAGTGATGTAGATTAGTCACTGTCACTGTTATCCCGTTGCTCATCGATTTGTTTGAGCGGGCACCAGTAACATCTCTCATTGAGAGACTTATTGTTACTATTTTTGGCATAGCTTGCCAGGCTCTGCCGTGTGGGCGAGATACTCTCGGTAGCTTGCGGGGCTCTTCGAGAGGGGCGGAGGAATCAAACATGGGTCTGCCGCGTGAAAGACGAACGCCCAACCACTGTGCTATCACTCCAGCCCATGTAGATAAGTACAGATAAAAAATATTGAAAACAAAGAAATGACTCAATGCTGTAATGCAGTTTATAGGAAAAATTGAGGAACTAAGTTTTCAATACTGATGGAGATTATATGAGGAAGAAGTAGAAAAGCTTAAGGCAGAAGCCTGGAGGTAATTTTTCCGTTGGGATTTCTTTTGGGGATGTTAATGTAGAACAAAAAGGGTTGGTAACCCCAAATCAAAGAGTACATTTCATGTTCCATTAAATTATTTTAGTCTACTATGAGAACTATTGGACTGGAGCGATAGCACAGTAGTAGGGCGTTCACCTTTCATGCAGCCGACCCGTGTTCAATTCCTCCGTCCCTCTCGGAGAGCCCGGCAAGCTACCGAGAGTATTGTGCCCTCACGGCAGAGCCTGGCAGCTACCCGTGGTGTATTAGATATGCCAAAAACAGTAACAATAAGTCTCACATTGAAAGACGTTACTGGTGCCCGCTTGAAAAAATCGCTGAACAAGGGGATGACAGTGACAGTGATGAGAACTATTCACAAAAAAAATAATTAAAAAAATTTTTTTATATATTGAATCTAGTTCAATATGGAAAATAGAGATGTGGAGCATAGATTACTAGGATCCCATACATAAGCGACAAGACTCATATACCAATGATGATTTACTATGCTTTATAAATGTATAAATAAAATTGTGTATATCTTAACTTTATTGTACGGCTTTTTCACAGAAAGTATATTTAGTTCTATTAAATATTTTTATTGGATATTTATACACAAGTCCTTTATCTACAGTGTATTTTCGGACAGACCAACTTTTTTGAGATTTAACTCAATGGTTAAATAATTTATCCACTTAAAGGGCATAATTTAATTGTTATGAGAATATTCATGGATCTGTGCAGCTATTATAGTTTAAGACATTTTGTCAACTCAAGTCCCACTCCCATTAACTATGAGCCTTCCATTACCCCAGGACCTGAGTAAGCATTAATCTACTTTTTATAAATGTATTTGCCTATACTGTATGTCTTGCTATTGGAATTATTTATTATATTATGTGACAATCTTTCAGTCAGCATAATTTTTACCTTGAAAATTCCTGTTTGTTTGTCCATGTTTCGAAACGTTTTAAACCTTATTTTATGGCCAAATATTATTATACTGTATGAATATACCACATTTTGATTGCTTGTTTCTGGACTTTAGGGTTGTATCTATGTTTTAGCTACTATGAATAACATAAAATATTTTATACATTTTTTTGTGTGCGCAAATCTTTTCATTTATCTTTATAATAGTAGAATTGCTAGGTAATATGGTAGCTCAATGTTTGTTAGACAAACAGACTTTTCTAAAGTGTTGACACTATATTTACATTCACACTGGTAGGTAGTTTCAGAGGGTTGAGATTTCTTCACATCTTCAATCTTGATATTATTGACTTTTTAGTTCTACTATCCCAGTGAGTATATGTAGTATCTCATTGGACTTCTCTGATGACAAATGATGTTAACATCTTTTTTTGTAGTATTGACTATGTGCATCTTTGCAGAAATGTCTATTTATATTCTCTCTACATAAAAACAATTTGTACCTTTAGGTTTTCAGAGTTTTTTATACATTCTAGATAAATATTTTTAATTGATACCTAATTTGTAAATATTTGCTATTCTATAAGCTATCTTTATACTTTCTTGTTTCCTTTGAAAGACAAGTTTTGATTTCGCTGAAGTTTTATTCATCAAAATCTAAGTTTGAATCTAAGTTTTATTTTGATGTCTATACTTTTCTATTACAACTAAGAATTTTTTTATTGAATCACTGTGATACACAGTTACAAAGCTTTCACGATTGAATTTCAATCATAAAATGATCAAACACCTGTCCCTCCACCATTGTACATTTTCTACTACCAATGTCCCCAGTATCCCTCCTGTCCCCCACCCTGCCCCTGACAACTCTACCTCCTTCCTCTATGGCAGACAATTTCCTTACTTACTCTCTCTCTACTTTGGTGCATTATGATTTGCAATACAGATACTGAGAGGTCATAATGTTTGGTCCTTTATCTACTTTCAGCACACATCTCCCATCCCAAGCGATTCCTCCAACCAACAACTAAGAATTCTTATCTAAGAAATCATTAATGTTTACTCCTGTATGTTCTTTTCAGAATGTTATGTTTTTAGTTCTTATGTTTAGGTCCTTGAATAATGTTTCAATGTCTAATGATATTCTGCTTGTCTTTTTGGGGATTAAAAGCATTGAAGATGTGGAGAAATCTCTGTTTATTTCCTTTCACCATTAAAAAATATTATTTTTCCCCTTACACTTTATATAAACACTGTGGTTTACAAAGTTATTCATGATGATTTGTTACAGACATTCAAGATTCCAATACTAATCCCACCACTATTGCACTTTCCAACCACCATTATTTCCCAACTACCCCTTAAGCCTGATCCATAGTCAGCCCTTAATAATCATTTATTTTAGTTTGCTTATTATAAATAATTTACTAAAATAATGATTAAAAAATGTTCCCTTAGAAGAAAATTAGTGAAGATTGTCATATCTCACCCTGGAGTCACTAAGCCCTTGTATAAGGTATTACTAAAATGTTGTTAGAGGTTAAGCCTTCAGTATTTATATTTTAATAATCAAAATTGGTTGCCTTCTATATTACTTCAGATCCAACATGGTGTGCTACTCTTGGCTTATCAGTGTTGTAGAGTTTGAGATGTCACTCCAGGAAGTTCAGAATTTTTAATGGGATGATATAGCTGAAGTTAAAAATTTTAACTAGGTGGTGGCTTTATGGCATGTGCATGCCTGCTGAGGCTTCCAGAAGTACAGGGAGATCTCCCATTTTTTGATGGGGCTACTATGAGTACTTTATATATCTTGGCAATTAGCCCTTTATAAAATATTTCGTCCAGTTCAATAGTGTGTCTTTTTATTTTTTCTAAATTTCTTTTGTAGTATTAAAACTTTAAATTAAATGTAGTTCCCATTCTTCAATATTTAGTATCTTAGTCATTCGTATCAAACCATTAAACACATCTCTGAAGGCCAAATTCTGGTGAGATCAATGTAGTTTATGGGTTCTGGTCTTATCTTTAATTTTTTTATTGAATCATCATGAGCTACAGTTACAAAACTCTCATGTTTGAGTTTCAGTCATACAATGATTAAGCATCCATCTCTGCAGTGTATATTTTCCACCACCAATGTCCCCAGTACCCTTCCCACCCCATCCCACCACTCCCCTGCCTCTACGGCAGACAGTTTCCCTCTTACTCTCTCTGTACTTATGGGTATTATGGTTTGCAATACAGATAATGAGAGGCTATCATATTTGGTCCTTTATCTACTTTCAGCACACATCTCCCTCCTGAGTAATCCCTCCTACCGTCACCCCTTCTCTACCCCAGCTGTCTTCTCCCCCAGCTCATAAGGCAGGTTTCCAACCATGAAGGAAACTTAGTGGCCCTTGTCTTTATCGTCCTTGGGTATTAATCTTATATTATGTTATTTTATATTCCACAAATGAGTGCAGTCACTCTAAGTCTTTCTGACTAATTTCATTTAGCATGGTACTCTCCGGGTCTGGTCTTATCTTGAGGTCTTTAATTTTGACATAAATTTAATTTGATTTAACTAGTCTTAATTTAGTCCATTTTTTGAATTGACTTTTGTATACAGTGTGAGGTGCCAATCGCCTCCTTCCCTCTCTCCTTCCTTCCCCTCCCTCCCAAGACCCAAGCCTGCTTGGAATGGGACTGGGTTTTACTCCACCCAGATCCCCCACTTTTCCAACAGCTTGACATTCACACCCACAAACTGCTCCCGGGACCATGTAATCCCATCATTAGCCAAGATCCAGAGTCTATAAAATAAAGCTCCCAGAAGAAAGTGATGCAGAGTCCCCTGCCCCCCATCCGGTTGTCCTCAACGGGGCCCCTTGGAAGGGGCAGGTTGAGTTTCCCTCCCCACCCCAAGCAGAGCCCCGGTAGCCAAAAACTTCCAGAACCCAGCCACAGTCATGCTCAGGGCTACTCTGAACACACTTGGAAGAGCTTCATGCCTAAAGGAACTGGCAGAGGAACCCAGGTATGCGGCACCCGGGGGTTGAGATCTCCAAGCCTTCTTGGATGGGGACCGGGCTGACACATTAGATATGGGAAATAAAGACAGATAATCAATGTTTCTGAGTGATAGAAAAATGGCTGATGTCGCATGCCCAAGTTCTGATTCTGGGGATAGCTCACATCACAACCTGAGATGTTTAAGTCCTTTTCTTACTTTATGGTCTTGAATACATGTCCGTCTGTCTCTCTTGCTCTCTCCTCTCATAAACTCCAAAATAAAATGATTTTATTTTGCAAAAAAAGGGGCGAGGACAAGTGCAGCAGATAAAGCAATGTCTCACAAGAGTTAATTTAAATAAGTATTCTGCTTTTCTTGCTTCCCCCTAATGACTAATACACAGAATTCCTGCTCAGCAAAAAAAGTTCTTAAAAGTGACAAGTCAACAATTCACTTCAGAACCAAGTACCCACAGTCAAAAGTTCGTTACATGTTTAAAAAGAAACACTGGTGAACTGAAAGTGAAAAAACAAATCACCAGACCCACCACAGGTAGGTCTAGAGGCTCAACATTCTAGTGAAATTGTCTGTATAAAAACTAATCCTGGTGGTGCCGGGGGGAGGAGGGGGTCCATCTGAGCTGCTGGGGATCGAACCCGAGCCCGCACATGAAAGGCAAATGCTCTTTGGCCCCTAATTAAACGTCTTCACCTTCTGCTGTCCTTCAGCCACAGTAACAGAAAACTCCTAGGTGTTGGAAACCAGGAAGAATCCAGCTACCTCACAGACACCCCTTGTCTAAGCCTCCAGGAAGTGCCTCAAGTCGTATATTAATTGTCCATTATTTTGATGGTTTTTAACTCTGGACCCTCAGTTCAGAGAGTCTGAAACTATCTTTATTACAAAACCAAACAAATTTGACTACTATAAATAGATATACAGTATAATTTTGTTGTTGTTATTTTGGAACCATGAAAGGTGATGCACAGGGCTTACTCATGAATCACTCCTGGCAGAGCTCAGGCTTTTATTGTTTGTTTGTTTATTTGGTATTATGGAGTACTGGGAAACGAACCCAGCATCATGCATGGCAAGCATACTGGCTATGGCACTATCTCTCCAGTCCCAAATTTATCATATAATTAAAATCAGGGAACGCAATACTTCCCATTTTCTTTTATCTCAGAATTGCATTTGGCAATTCAGGAAGTTTTATGATTCTGTAAAATCTTAATAGAGTTTGTTCCAAGTCCTTGAAGATTAATGTGTAAAAACACAAAAAAGAAAAGGGGAGAGGAGGGGAGCACCTCACCGCCCCAGGCACAGGGCACAGGACAGCAGCGCTCTCTCTCCCGCCACCCACATTCGGTAGTCTCCAGCTGCTTTCATCACCCCGGGGAGGTTGATGGCGATGATGAGGCAGGTGAAGGAAGGAATGAAGCCAAGCTGGTTGGTCTCAGTTGCAGTTTATTCCATTCCCATCTCCATTCTGCTCTGATTTTCCTCCTGCTTCTTCCTCCCCCATCCTACTTCATTCTCTTTCTCCTTTGGATCTGGATCTCGATCTATCTTCTCCTGATCTGGTACTGGGACTGGCCCCGGGAATGGCCCTGGGACTGACCCCCAGCCCACTCTCACAGCCTAGTTAAATCGCTAAGAATGACGGGTTGGGGCTTACACATAGGTGTGGTCACCGTCAATAGGGGTAAAGTTCTTTCCCTCAGAGGATGCTTCTTCTAGGACAGATTCTCTTTCAGCAGGACACCCGCCCAAGAGCAGAATCCCATGGGTGTGTTTCTCCTCTCCTTGTCCAACTAACATATAAGTACTCATATTATTAATCATTTTGTATGGACATAGCAAGAGACACATTAAACTTATAGAATTGCTTTCCTGGGGTCATCTCGATCTCAGACTACAGTGGTCAGGCCAGATTAGTCTTTCCTATCCCTAGCAGGGTCCTAGTCTCGTCCTTGCTTTTGTATCATAACATGACATGTCCATGACCAAGCTCTTAACATATAGTTAAGCATTAGGCACTTTGGCCAGGCCCATCTCGATGCCAGGGTAGCACATAACTCACCGCTCGCCCTGGGTCCATCCCGTCCCTCTCGGGACCCTGCTTTTGGGGGTGCTAGGAAGTAAGGGCAGCGGATATTGCTCTAAAGTAAACTATTCAAAAGACATAAGGAGAGGAGAAAGGCAATATTAACTTACAATAGAAGTTCACTGTCCTAGCAAGGTCTGACCTTAAAAATTAACAGAGTCTGATTAGGGGAAGAGCTGATTAACTAATTGGGGAAGGAAGCATAGAAGTGATTACATATAGACAAAGGAGTGGGAGTGACTCGGGAGCACCTTGATGGGTGTGACTGATATTACTAAGCTCCTAGTGGCAAGGGGAGCAGGACATACCAATGTTGTCTAAAATTGTTTAGAGATTATTACCAGATAAACCCAAACTCTATGGCAAGGGAAAAAGGACAAACCAATGATATCCTACAATTAATGTAACTGGGATTTAGAGGAGGGGGCGTTGAGGGGGGCTGGGTCATACCAGACTGTACACAGAGCTTAATATAGACTCTGAACTCAGGGATTACTCATGGAAGTGTTCATGGGTGGTACCAGAGATAGAACCTTGGTTAACCGAAGTTCCCTAAAATTTTATAGGATTGAACTGCATCTATATAATGCTTCTTGTTAAGCTGATTCTTAGGGATTTAATTATTGTTTTTGATGTAGGCAGGTAGATAGGGAAAGACCCTTGACAATGAAACTTAGATTATTAACAAAGTCTCTTGGAAGGAGAATCATGAGACTGACCCACCCTGTGGATACAGAAAATAGACCTGATAAGACCTTCAGCAGACCCTGAAGAGGTTGGACCCCTCCCCATGAAGTTCCTCGAATTCTGTCGACCTCTCCCTTAATCTGATTAAAATGTGATCCAGCCTAAAGAAGACGCAGACTCCCTGGTAACCTTCTTAGCAATGGACTTTTACCTTGGAAGAAGCCCCACGTGGGGGCAGTTTGAAGAGACCCTATAAAAGACACCTTGAACAAAGGAAGTGCGTGCATATGCTGCCTGAGCCCACGTGCTGCTTGTGCCCACATGGCCGAGCACATGTGGTGCCCGAGCACATGTGTCGCCCACATCTTCCCCCTTGAGATGTGTACTTTCATGCTTTCGTGTCCAGTGCTAGGATGTGTGTAGAGCTTTCTCTCCACCCTTGGAGAAGCCTGAGTTCTCTCTTGAGCGAGTTATTCTTACTATTCTCTCTCCCACTTTCCTTTCCTCCTTCCCCCAGAAACCTCTAAATAAAACCTGTTTACTTCATTGCTTGTCTACTCCTGAAATTCTTTTTCAAGAGCGAAGACAAGAACCCAGTAACTCTGGGTCCGGGTGGTAGAAGCAGCTAGAGAGAAAGTGACCGTCTTTCTCCTCCCTGCTTCACAGAAGTCACCCGTGGGGCCCACCGACATTATTTTGACACTATTTTAGGTACAATTGCCTTTTTTTCCCTGTAAATATAACTTTTAATTTTACAGGAAAAGAGTCACTCATTGGAAACTACTTCCCTCTTCACTCAAAAATCATCCTGGCTGTTGAGAAATCTTTTTTAAAGTTTTATAAAGTAGTTCACAATATTGTTTATTAATATTCGAACACCAATCCCACCATCATAACACCTACCACCACCATATTTGAGGTGTTTCCATCCTGGTCCCCAATCCTTGCCCCAAAGCAGAACTGAAATTCATTTTCTATTGCTTGTTTTGAATAAACTGCTGAAAGTGACCCAAAAAAGTTTCCTTAGAGGAAAGTGTATGAAGATGGTTGTATTCCATCTAGCAGCCATTAAGCCCTTCTATAAGAGATTACTAACATGTTGTTGAAAATGAAGCCTTGTGTGCTTATATATATATATACACATATTGTATATATATACACATACATATGTGTATATATATGCTTGTATATATATATATACACATATATATTATATATGTAAAAATATATTTCCTTCTGAGATTGGTTGTCTTCTACTTTTAACTCCACCAAGTATGGTGTGCTACTCTTGGAATACTAGTGGTCGCTCGACTGCTAATGTGGCCACGTGGTCCAAAACTTCACTCATGGGTGAGGTTCAGCCACCCATGTGGAGAGGGCCATGAGTGTGGAGGCAGTTGAGTTGTGGAGGTTTCCGGCTGCTGGGATTGGGTCCTTTGGGGCAGGGAGGGGCCTCACCCTCCTTTTCCCCCGACCCCCCTTCGGTATCCAGAATAAAATAGCCTGTCTCAGGATCCAAGGGTATGGCTATGGCATATTTTGTTAAGCTCTCTTCCGAGAGAGAAGGACAATGAATCTCTGGATTGTGGTAGTAGATGAGATTCAATTATCTTTTTTTCTCTTTAAATTTATTATTTGCATGTAGAAGTGAAACAATTGTGTGTGGGGGGGGCGCGAATTCAGAGATATAGTAGAGCAGGTAAGATACTTGCCTTGCATGCTGCTGGCCCAGGTTTGATACCAGTGTCCCGGAGCAATAAAAAGGAATACAACTTGATTTTTGTATATTGATGTTGTAGCCTGCTACTGTGCTGTATTGGTTTATTGTTTCTAAGAGTTTTTTTCTAGTGGTATCTTTAACATTTTTTATTTAAATCATCATGTCATCTGCAAATAGTGATAGCTTAACTTCATTGAATGCATTTGTTTTCTTTTTATGCCTCATTGCTATGGTATGGACTTCCAAAACTATATAAAATAATAGAGAAAGGAAACATCCTTTCCTTGTCCAGACATGGATTTCAGGTTGTTTCTGTTGTTGTTAGTCTGTATGGTACTGGCTGTGAATTTATTGCAACCGTTACTATCTTGAGGTGCATTCTTTCCATTTCAACTATTCTGAAGGATTTTATTTTTATTTTATTTTTTGCTTTTTGGGTCACATATGGAGATGCAGAGGGGTTACTCCTGGTTCATGTGATCAGGAATTACTCCTGGTGGTGCTCAGGGGACCATATGGGGTGCTTGGAATTGAACGCAGGTAGGCCACGTGCAAGGCAAATGTCCTACCCACTATGCTATCGCTCCAACACCTTCTGAAGGATTTTCAAGTCATAAATATTGAATACTACAGAGCTTTCTTTGTTAATATTTATATAACTTACAATTTTTTATCTTTACTTTTTGACATGTTCTATTAAATTAATTTATTTGAATATATGCAACCATCCTTGCATACATGCCTGTAATGAACCCTATGTTATGATGACATATCATCCTTTCCTATATTGTTGGAATCATGCTGCTAAGATTTTGTTGCACATCATTGCATTGATATTTATCTGGAATATCAGTCTAATTTCTTTTAAAATAATATTTCTCTACTTTTAATATTAGGGTAAACTTGATGGCATAAAAACTATCTACATTTTTAATGAGAGTTCATATGTGTCTTTGTGGATAGAGAAAGGCTAGATTTTTTTTCTCTTGATTCATCCAGTAATTCTTTGTCTTAGCGTAGGATAATTCAGTCCATTGAAATTTAGCCAAATGATTAATGTGAAGTAATTTATTGTAATTTTCTATGAAGATCTAGATCATTTTGCCATTTAACATTTTTTAATAGAATGCCATTCAGTATTTCTGAAGAGTTAGTTTGGATGCAACAAATGTCTTTTGCTGTTGCTTGAAAATGTTTTATCAATCCCTCAAATATGAGTGATAACCTTGCAGGGTGGAGGATTATTAGTTCAAGGTCTTTTCGTTCAGTTCTTTCAATATATCATTTCATTCAGTTCTTGCTATAGGATTTTATTTAAGAAATAAATATGATGTTGATTTTTATGTTGTTTCCTTTGTATTTGAAGGTATGGCTTCTCTCTGCTGCTTTTCAGTATCTCTATCATTGGTTCTTTGTATTTGTTTAATCTTTATTGAGGTATTGTGATTTACAATGCTTTTAATGCCAGTTTTATGCATACATCATTTCAACACTACACCCATTACAGGGTACCTACTTCTTCCACCAATGTTTCATGCAATGCTCATTTTACTCCTTCCCCTGTAAGCTGTTTTATGGACTGACTACTCTCTTTGGTCAATTGTTTCTATTTTCCTGTGTGTCTGTAGGTTCCGCATATGGGAGATATCATTCTATGCCTAATCCTCTCCTTCTGGCTGTCTTCACTCAACATGACATCCTCTAGTTCCATCTGTGTTGTATCAAATCACATGATTTTGCCTTTTCTTAGACCTGCATAGTATTCTATTGTGTATATATACCACAATGTCTTTATCTATTAATCCATAGTTGAGCATTACGGGTTGTTTTCATATCCTGGCTATTGTACTAAGCACTGCATGATACATTCATGTGTATATATCCTTTTACATTAATATTTTTGTGTTTGAGAGGGTAGGTAGATGCCAAGTACTGCTTGGTACTTACACTTAGTACTGCTGATTTTAATGGGAGTTATATTTCTACTTTTAAAAATCTCTACATTTTCATTCATAGAGGTTGAACCACATCACATTCCCACCAACAGTGGATGAGAAAGTTTCCTTTCTCACCACAGCCCAACCAACACCGGCTGCTTTCAGACTTTCGGATATATGTTTTTCTCACCAGCATGAAATGATATCTCATTGTTTTAAATTATATTTACCTAATCACAAGTGATGCTGAGCACTTTTTCATATATCCATTGGCCATCCATATATCTTCTTTAGGGATATCTATTCTTCTTTTCCTCCCATTTTAGGATGGGGGTTGTTAGAATTTTGTTATTGTTGTTCAGCTCTGTGAGTGCATTATAGGTCTTAGGCATCAGCTCTAAAACTGAGGCATTATGTGTAAACATTTTCTTCCAATCAGTAGGGTGTCTTGTTATTTAAGTTTGGGATTTTTTGCTGTGAACAAGATTTTTGATGTAGGCCCATTTCTTTATTTTTGTTGTCTTTGCTCTGTGATCATAACATTAAAGTTATCACTGAGATTCATTCCTTGGAGGGTTCTGCCTATGTTTTTTTAATGTTTTTAGTGGATTCTGTCTTAATCTTGAGTTCTTCAATCCACTTTTAACTTACTTTTTTGAATGGTATGGTAAATTGTGAATAGTATGGCAATTCATTTTTTCACATGTGATTATATTTTTTTCCAAAACAGTTTGTTGAAGAAAATTTTTTTGCTCCACTTCATATGCTAGAAAAATTTTAGTAGATTACCTGTCCTTAATTCTGTCTGGGAGGTTTAATTTAGGACTGTTAGTTTTGTTCCATTAGTTGAAGTGTCTATCTGCGTTCTATTTCCATTGCAGTTTTGATTATTAGAGCTTTGTAATGCAATTCAAAGTTTTCCCTTGGTTCTTGCTATTTTAATTACAATGTGTCTTGGTGTTCTATCTGTTTATTTTATTTGGCACTCTTTGCACCTCCTGGATCAGAATACAAGTCTCCCTTCTCAAAATGGGAAAGTTCTAAGTTATTACCTCTTCAACCAGTCAATATTCTCCTTTCCTCTCGTACAATCATTATTTGGAGGTTTCTCCTCTTTCTATTGTCCAATATAATATTTTAGTTTTCATTCATTTTTAATAATATCTTTTCTATTACCTCTACTTTATGATGTTGTCTACTTTGTTTTTTTGATTGCCAATTATATTTCCAGCTTCTTTCATTCTGCTGCCAGTCTTACTACTATATTGTGTTGCTGTTTAGTTCTTATTGAGTAATTTCTTTTATTATCCCAACATTTTTCTTAGAGTTTATTGAATCTGTCTTCCACTGATTTCCTTAGTTCAATAAACATAGTACTGTTGCTCTGACATTTTTTTTCTTTTTTTTGCTTTTTGGGTCACACCCGGCGATGCACAGGGATCACTCCTGGCTCTGCACTCAGGAATTACCCTTGGCGGTGCTCAGGGGACCATATAGGATGCTGGGAATCGAACCCGGGTCGGCCGAGTGCAAGGCAAATGCCCTACCCGCTGTGATATCACTCCAGCCCAACTCTGACATTTTTAGATAGTGTGAAAAGCTCTGATATAATTTAAGGACTTTGCCAAACTGCTTTCTCATACATTGATGTGGCTGGATTTCTTATTTTTTTCTTTTATTGGTACTTTGTAGGTCCTAAGAGTGGTGCTTAGAGAGGAGGCTTTCCCCACCTGTGAACATGTCCACATGTCCTAGATTCTACAGAGATGTCTCCCTCTCAACTGTTATTTACAGCAATTTTTCTCAGTGAAACTTTTTGAAAATATTGTCTCTATAAGTTTTTATGCATTTTTTTTTTTTTGCTTTTTGGGTCACACCCGGCGATGCACAGGGGTTACTCCTGGCTCTGCACTCTGGAATCACCACTGGCGGTGCTCAGGGGAACCATATGGGATGCTGGGAATCGAACCCGGGTCGGCCGCGTGCAAGGCAAACGCCCTCCCTGCTGTGCTATCACTCCAGCCCCAAGCTTTTATGCATTTTTGTATTGATATCACATACACAGTCACATAATGGTTCATTTTTTGCCATTTTTGTCTCACCTGCTGAAGATCATAAATGCTAATGGAAAATTTTTTTATTTTATTATAGATACACTTCTGATGGCCTTTGGAGACAGAAATTTCGGGGGCATAGACAAGCAGTTTGCATACAGAGTAGACTATATTGTTATTTTAGTTAGGTTCTTTGAATGCATGGGACAGAAGGCAATTATTGCTATTCTAAGCACAAAAGCTAAAAAAGGAATCTAAGCACAAAAGAGAAAAAGATATCTAATCTAGAGCAAGGGACAAAGGGTAGTTAATGGAACTAACTGGAGGAAAACCAGTACTATCAAATATTGGAAAGTAAAATCCCAGATAAGACACTTGATCTAATTAGTAAAAACTAGTGAATAACTTTTCTAAGACTCTTTGATCAAGAAAAATCAGATACATCTAACTTTTATTCTGCTTGATACTAAATCTCTCAGAAGAGTCTCATTTGATTGAGCTTTACCTATAGACCCACTCACTGGGTTTCAAGCAACAAGTAAAATAAATTTAACGGAAGCTAGCAACTGGGAAAAAGAACTAGGCAAGGCTCCTTCTTCTTACTGGGCTAATGTGTGTAAATCAGAGCTTTACATGTTAAATTTCTAGTGTAAATCAGAGCTTTACATGTTAAATTTCTAAAGTAAAGTAAAATGTGATTATATGTAGGATAACATAGCCTCTGATAGTTTAGGTTTATTGGGTTACTCCCGTCACAGTGCTCCCATTCCTCTGTTTATTTGTAGATTCTTAGTATTCTGTTGACTTGTAAATATTGTTTTTCTCTTCTCCTTGAGTCTTTTGCATAGTTTATTCAGAGCAATGTCCTTTTAGTGTGGACATAGGAAGACTTAGCAAATGCTATGCTTTTGTAATCTGGGAGTCATTTGATATTTTCCTCCTGGGCATCTGTCCTCTAGACCTAAGCTTCAGCTGCCCTTACTTCCTAGCACCCCCCAAAGCAGGGTCCAGACGAGAGACAGGACGGACCCAGGGCAAGCGGTGTGTTGTGTGCTACCCTGGCATCGAGATGGGCCTGGCCAAAATGCCTAATGCTTAACTATAAATTAAGAGCTTGGTCATGTACAAATGTTGTCATGATTCAAACAGTGATAACTAGATTTGGACCCTGCTAGGGTTAGGAATGATTAATCTGGCCTGAGTGCTGTAGTCTGAGTCTGTGGCAAGATGTTCCCAGGAGAGCTGCTTTGCAAGCCTCAATGCATCTCTTGCTATGTCTATACAAAAATAACTAGTGTTCAGTTGTGAATAAGTTCTTGGACTGAGGAAAGGAGAAAAACCTTAAGAGGTATTTTACCTGCTGGCAGTCAGGAAGGGCTTTGGGATGCCCTGCCCTCAGGAAGGGTTTTCTTATGTTGATTTTGTTACCTGGCTGTGTGTAGCCTAGAGGGCAAGGTGAAGAGAGACAAGTAGGGGGAGAGACTAGTGAAGAGGGAGAATCTAGAGGCTGCAGTAGATCCAGAGAGAGGATGAAGGTAGGAGTGCGGGAGATGAGAAAGATGGGAGATTGAATAAACGGTAGCTAATCAGCAACCAGCTTGGTCCTCTTTCTTTCTACGCCTGTCCTTGGCCAACAACCGTCCCAATTCAGCCCATACACAGCGGTTCCAAAGCACTGAACGTGGGCGGTAAGACAGACCCCCCTGGAGAGCCCGCGAGTGCACACGCCCTTCATTGTGCCTTAGTTTTTTACAATTATATTCTGGCAATTAACCATTAAAGGATCCCATGAGAATTAGAGAAAGTATTCCATAAATATGAACACTATATATTTGTCACATTGTTTCATAGTTTCTAGAAGGTGTTTATGTATATATAAATAAAAATTAAAAACATATAAATGTATGCTCATGTATTATATAGATTAGTATACTATATATTGTATAAGTATTATATGTTAAAAACATACCATAGACATACCTGAGTTATATATATACATACATAATATGTATGTACTTATATATCTACATTAAAAGTATAAAATTTCAGCTTATTTCATGTCCTTTAAAACATAAAATTTTTACTTCTCAGTAGAAAGTATGTACTCTTTTTAACTGATTTTAATTTTTAGTTTTCACCTTTATACTCACCTCAAAACAGAGAATATAGCTATATGATGGGTAAAACATTACAAACACACTCGTTTCAATAAAATATCTGCTTAAAATGTGCCTTAGCACAACAAATGCTTTCCTAAAGAGATAACAAATGTAATAAATTGTCTCCAAGAATGATTCATCATAAATGTACCATGAAATGTTTAATTATTCTCTTTAGATCTATTATTTAATTATTTATTTATTTTTTATTAGTAAATTACTGTGAGGGTACAGTTACAGATTTACATATTTTCTTGCTTGTGTTTCAGTCATCCCTAGATCTATTCTTTTTTTGTTTTTTTGTGTTTTTTTTGGGGGGGGTCACACCCGGCGATGCACAGGGGTTGCTCCTGGCTCTTCACTCAGGAATTACCCCTGGCGGTGCTCAGGGAACCATATGGGATGCTGGGATTAGAACCCAGGTCGGCCTCGTACAAGGCAAATGCCCTACCCGCTGTGCTGTTGCTCCAGCCCCCCCTAGATCTATTCTTTTTAAAAAAGGTTTTTTTTTCCATTATTGTGCCCACACTGTAAGGTCCTTTAATACAATTTTCAAAAGAAATCCACAGATGCTGAAGAAAAAATGAGGAAAATCAAGAGGAGGTAGAGAGATAGGTAGATGGAATTATTCTTCTAAATGGGGCTTTGCATTGTATTTACTGTACCTTTATATATAATGGGACAGAGATATTTTTAAAAGCTGTATCTTAGCTGTGGTGAAAAGACAGTTTAATTGGTTCGAAGTGTATATGATGTATGACATAGTACAGTTGGGTTGCACTGGTGAAGTCAATTTGTATTTGAATGTTTCTTAAGAAATAAGTTTCGCCTTTCTGGATTGCAACCCCTACTGGTACATAAGTAATAATATTAATAAATTTGACTGCAAAAGATGTAGAGTGGCCAGTGAGCAAGGAACAAAAACAGTGGGCTTTAATAAATAGGAATTCTAAAGGATTTTGTAGGTTTACTTGAATAGTGACACCTACTCTCCTCCCTGTTGCCACAGCATGGAATATGATTTTTGCACTGCCATGTCACATTGGCCCATGATAAACAAAGCTATTTATTTTATAAGAAACAATAGCAACATGATATGACAACTTGAGCTGGCCCAATGCAATTCAATTGTGTTATTTTCTGATAACAGGAGTATAGCTTGTGTCATCGCTGTATATCACTTTCTTTGTGTAAATTTGGTTTTTTTTTCAAGTCCAAAAGACAAATCCAGTTTTTATTGCTTTTATTATCTTTGATAAGTTATGGAGCAAGAGCTGCTGCTCCTTGCATCAAGCTAACATTAAAAGTGATATAAAGAAACTAGATTATAGTCTGTAATAAACAATTAGGCTGTTTCCAGAAAACAGAATTATCTACTACTTGACTTCTTTTTGGAGGAGTGGGGCAGACTCGGAAATATGTTTTTAAAAAAGCAGTAGTCTTCCTTGCAAAACTCTTGTCAGCTAAAATGCTTATGCTTGGAATAATGTAGAGGCATAATTTATATAAAAAATGACAGAAGTCTTTAGTTTCATCATGTAAATCACACCTAGATTTTCAAATAAAAAAGATTTTATTTAAATATCAGAAAAAAATTTAAAACTCTTACCATGGTTGTTCCATGATAGAAAAGTATACTTTATCAGAAAAGAATTCCCAATATTTTAACCTTTTTTTCCATATGCAGAAAAAACATATATACCAAATTGAAAGTCTTTCTAACATGCTTATTTCATTTTCAAATTCTGCTATAAATTCTTCATGCTCTCCCCCATACCCCTACACCTTTATTAAGAAACCTCAGGTACCAAGAAAAAAAAGGGGGGGAATATATATGTCTTTGTTATGGCATAGTTAGTGTGTTAAGTTATAGACATGTGCAGGGAGAAATAAAACACAAAAAACAAATATAAGTTTTTGTCAATTGTTTCAAAATTAATTTGCCATCATCATACTCTTGTCATGATTGGTAATGATGTTTGGAACTGAGTTTTGAGTATAATATTTCTAGTTTATTTTGAGGGTTTTAATTTTTTTCAGTGCTTCAGAGCTTTAGTTTAAAGTTTTTTTTTGTTTTTGTTTTTGTTTTTTCTATTCAGAATTGTTCTCTCCCAATCAGGTTCACTTCCATTGATTTATATAAATTTAAAACCTTACTCTGCCTGCCACTCCCTTACTCGGTATATAGTTGCAGTAATAGAAGGTAAATAAAACATTATACAAGGAAGAAAAATCTAAAGTCAAACTATTCCAGTTACTATACAAACATCTTTTTTAATAGGACTGGTGCTCATTGTATTTGAGTAGAGAAGTATGGCTAAAACGGAAGGTTGCTCCCATTGTTCTGACTTTGATCAGATAAACTGGGGTTTATTTTCAGATCAAGCTCACACTCACCTCCCAGGCTCACTAAGATTACTCTGTCATTCAGTGTGTACCCCTAACTCAGAGGCCTGTCTCTACTTTATATTCTACTCAGGGTGTGGAGGGTTTTTTTTTTAAATCGATTCAATAATTGGTCACTTTAGTGGTAGTAAGGTAATACATTCAAGAGATAATATAGTTTGGGTTATATGTTCACATTAATGTTAACATTTACGGTTTTGATGTACACAGTCATCTCACGTCACCACACCCA
The DNA here is from genome assembly GCF_027595985.1 of Sorex araneus. Taxonomy (NCBI): domain Eukaryota; kingdom Metazoa; phylum Chordata; class Mammalia; order Eulipotyphla; family Soricidae; genus Sorex; species Sorex araneus. Next base: position 321,365,829 of record NC_073313.1, read on the forward strand.
AAACACTCAGGACCCTTTGCCAGTGTCCTTATGTTATATCTAGTCCAAATCTTCTTCCTACCCTCTAGCTCCCTTGCCATTCTCAGTTCTATAATATAAGGTCAAGGAATTATTATTGAAGAGATGTTCTTAACATCCTATTGCAATGGAGGAGGATGCCATGATATAAGAATTTAAACCCTTGAGAAATGCGTGTTACATGCTGCCTCTCACTTGCAACTGTGTAGAAGTGACACTGGTGTGAAGAAGGTCAGTGACACAGATTGAATGAGATGATGTTGCCTTATGGTGGAAAATAAGTAGCCTCAGTTTAAGAAAGGACATTAACTGTCTCCTACATTCTTGTCTAGCTCCATATTTTGCATCAATTAGAATTAGTTTAGTGTATATGTAGATGGAAGGGAGTGAGGAGACTGCAAGCAAAATATCCAGGTTTTTAAAAAAGAACATAATAAAAATTGGAGTATTTTGTTATTTCTATGATTAGAGTTCTACCAGTTTCTTTGTTACTTGCCAACACTAGTTTTTAACCTCTCTGTAACTATTTTCTCATCTAACAAATATGAAATGGAAATACTGTGTTTCTGCTCCTGTTAATAGTTATAGCACTGCAACACTGTCCTCCTGTTGTTCATCAATTTGCTTCAGTGGGCACCAGTAATGTTTCCATTGTGAGACTTGTTATAGTTTTTGGCATATCGAACACACCATGGGTAGCTTGCCAGGCTCTGCTGTGCTGGCGGGATACTTTCGTAGCTTACTGGGCTCTCTGAGAGGGACGGAAGAATCTAACCTGGGTTGGTCTTGTGCAAGGCAAATGCCCTACTTGCCGTGCTATATCGCTCCAGTCCATTAACAGTTATATGTTTTAAAAACTATCTCACATTGATTCAATAAAATTTAAAAAATTTTAAAAAATTGGATAGATGAAGGCACTATCATATAAAATATTACTATGTATGAACTTCTTTAATTTGTATTTAAGAAAAATTCCTCCACTTACTTTTGTTTGGGGTCCACACTTATTAGTATTTAAGGAAAACTCCTGGTTCTGTGCTCTCGGATTACTCATGTTGGGTCTTGGAGGGATGATTGAACCTAGGTCAGTTGCGTGCAAAGCAAATGCCCTACCCACTGTGCTATCTCTACAACCCCCTGAACATATGAATTTAAATTAGTGTGCTGTTACTTGAACTTCTTACCCTAAAGGCTTGAACTTGAAATAGTCTTCATGACTGAGTCAATCTAAAAAATATTTGCACTTTCAAAGAAACTATAGCTAAAATAAAAAGACATCCTATTAAATGTTAGAACATATTCACATACACCATTGTCTGACAAAAGATTCATATCTGTGATATATAAAGCTCTCATGGAATTTTTTAAATTTTACTTTAAATTTTTATTTTTTAATTGAATCACCATGAGATCCAGTTACAAAGCATTCCTGATTGAGTTCCTGTCATACAATGTTACAACACCCATTTTTACACCAGTGTAAATTTCCCAGGACCAATATCCTTGGTATCTTTCCTGGCATCCCTCAAGTCATCCTGAATGGGATTGGCAGAACACTAGAGGAAGGACAACCATGCGAGCAAGCCAGGTTCCAGAAAGGATTCAGCACGATCGACCATAAAAACACAGTGGCCAAGCTTACTGAGGTTTCGCAAGAGTTCAAGATGCCGCTCTGTCTTTGTTCATTGGTTTAAAGAAGTTTTAAAGAAGGTTTAAAGAAGGTTTAAAGAAGGCCTTTGATTTTGTTGAGACTGAAGCAGTCATCAAAGCCCTGGCCAAACAGGGCATTCAAACTCAGTACATCAGAATCCTTCATGAGCTTTATTACAGATTCACCACCAGGATCTCACCATTCTACAAGGAAGTGATCATCGACATAAAGAGAGGGGTTTGGCAGGGCGACAACCATTTCACCAAAACTCTTCAGTACCACCCATGTGAACATCATGGGAAGGAATGGGAGTGAAGATAGATGGTCGGCAACTACACCACCTCTGCTTCACTGATGACATCGTTCTAATAGCAACAAACATTAGTCAAGGAGCACAAATGCTGGCCTATTTCGACCGTGAGTGTGGAAAGGTCGGACTGCAGCTGAATCTCACCAAAACAATGATCATGAGAAATAGACTAGTTCCTGAAGCTTCATTTGCTCTCAATGGAATGAACATCTCTGAATGCAGCAGTTATGTGTACCTAAGTCAGTACTCAACATGACGAATGACCTGGCACCTGAGCTATGAAGGAGGAAGAGAGCCGCATGGATTGCCTTTAAGAGCATCAAAGAAGTGGTTAAGAGGATGAAGAATCTCTGGCTCCGGGCACATCTTTTCAACTCCACCATTCTTCCTAAACTAACATATTCCTCAGAGACCTGGGCCATACGAAAACAGGATAAGAACGCTGTTCAGTCTCCCAAAGAGGAATCGAAAGAGCTCTGCTTGGGATATCACATTTCACTCAAGTGAGAGAAGGAATCCAAAGTTTCGACCACTGTCGACAATGGAGAATCTGGGACCCTGTCTTGTTTGCTAAGGTGTCAAATATCAGATAGGCCGGACATGTAATGCAATTTGGAGACAACCACTGGACTAGAGCTGTTACTGACTGGATTCCACATGACATCAAAAGAATGCATGGCTGCCCAACTATGAGATGGACAGAATTCTTTGTCAAGACCCCAAATGAACAGTTTAAGGCTCTTTGTGTTCCTGGAGCGAGCAGATGCCATTGGGCTACACTATCATGTGACAGGGACAAATGGGGACGTTACTGGTGCCCACTCAAGCAAATCTATGAACAACGGGATGACAAGTGATACAAGTGATCCTTCCTGGCAGCAATCCCCAGCCCCAGTCAATCTCTATGGCAAGCACTTTCTTCTCTGTCTCTCTGTCTCTCTCTCTCTGTCTCTCTGTCTCTCTCTCTGGTTATGGTTTGTAAGACCAGTACTGAGGGTCCATTAGGCCTCTTTGGTCCTTTGCCCACTTTCAGCACACATCTCCCATCCATAGTGATCCCTTCCAATCATCATTGTCATAATGATTCCTTCTCTATTCCACTTGCCCTCTCCCCCAGCCCTTGAGGCAGGCTTCCAATCGTGGATTATTTGTCCTGATCCCTGTTTCCACTCTCCTTGGGTGTTAGTCTTATACTATGTTTTTGTTTTGTTTTTATCCCACAAATGGCAGTCTGGAGTTTAACAGCAAAAGAGCAAATAAACCCACTGAAAAATTGTGAAAAGTCTGATAAGATAGTTCAAGGGGTTGGAGTGCAGAAGATCCAGGTTCAATCCTGATAATGATCCCAGAACACCCCCAAGTGTGGTCACAAAACCATTAAACAACAAAAAAAAAAATAAGGAAAGAATGTAAAAGGACACATCTCTAAAGACTTACAAAGGCCAAAATGTTGTACTTCAAAAAATTATTGAAAATGAAGGGATAGAACGATAGCACAGCTGGTAGGGCGTTTGCCTTGCACGCAGTTGACCTCAGTTTGATTCCTCCACCCCTCTTGGAGAGCCTGGCAAGCTATCAAGAGTATCCCGCCCACATGACAGATCCTGGCAGAGCCTGGCAAGCTTCCTGTGGCCTATTCGATATGCCAAAAACAGTAACAACAGGTCTCACAATGGAGAAGTTACTGGTGCCCGCTTGAGCAAATAGATGAGCAATGGGATGACAGTGATACAGTGATTGAAAATGAAAACTAACAAAGAAATAAAATTCTCTTTCCTTTGGGAAAAAGTAGGGCATTACCTTTTTTCAGAATACTGGGTAAATTTTTATGTAGTTCTGATATTTCTAAAGCTATGGTATGATTTTTTCAATTTCATTTTTCTTCTGAGACATCTTCCATCCGAGATACCCCTTCTTTGTATAGCCCCTGAATCCAGATGATTTAATTCTGACATTTTCTGTCATCTCCCTTGCAATCATATTTCTTATTTTAAAACATGTTCTCAACATAGCATTCTCCCCCAGATTCCCTGGAAATCTCACTAGAAAACTTATACTATTGCCTACTTCAGTTTATAAAATGAATCTCATAGTAACTGGATTTTTCTAATTCATTTTCTCATGTATGCTTACCTATCTATTTCTTTGTAGCTTCAAATTATTGTTGGAATTTATCACTGTGCTCTTAAGATTTGTCACACTTTAAAAACATTTTTGGTAAATGAATTCACACTAATGCTGATAAATATGGAGTGTGAAGTTCACCTTATACAAATCATACAGGTAAAAATTATAAAGCATACAATTCTTACTGGTTTTTGTACCTGTACTTTTCTAATATTTATTAACATTTAATTTTAATTTATTTTACATGTGGACGTTTTTATTTGACTTAATTAGCATATTTTGTTAGCTTGTGTCATTTGTAGTATGATCTAGTTTTGGTATTACTCATTTTTACCACTTTAAAATTTATATATTTTCTTATATCACTTCAGTGTTATATATCATTTTTATCTGCAATATTAACAGTATATCTACAGTTCTGGAGTCATATTGCTGAGTTACTTAAACACAGTAAAATAATTTATGCAATAATTTTGTTTTAACATACTTTTTATGTAAAACATTAATTTTTAATTTTGAGCTTGTCCATCTATGTAAATATTTTGTATTTGTAATATACGTGCTAAATGCAATAGGTAATTATAAATTACCCATTTTGAAAGATGGTGAGTGACACTAGCACTTATGACCTCCGAAGTTCCTATCATTTAATTGTCATTGTCCACACAGTAATCATGGTTAAAAGCGATGTCTGGTTATATTTTACCCATTCATTACTAGAAGTTTTCAAATTCTGATAATAATATGATTGACCATGCATTTAAAAATTGTCTAGTAGATATTTTGAGATCACTGAGAACCAAAATAAAATGATCTTTTAAGTACTAGTCTGACTTAATTTGAGGTATTTATCAACCATAGCTCTATGTGGTCTGTCCCTTGTCAGGGAAGTTACCTTAGTGTTTCAATATGGCAATCACTCTATGAGAGCAACAGTTAATTAAACAAAGATAGCACTATCCAGTTAGGAAGAAACTGATTCAAGGTTCAGTTTAGCCATTTTCAGCAGGTGACTGAGCAGCTTCCTAGTTGCAGGACAGCTTCTGCAGTTCTGGTTTTGCTTCCTTTCTAAAATATGGCTCAGCTGCAAACAACATCTGATGGGAGAAAGAGAACTTAGTTCTTCCTGGGCATTCTTTTCTTTTTCTCACTTCCCCACCCCCTCCACTATGTGAAGCAATCTTTTTTGGAAAGAAATCAACAGGCCTTTTATTTTTTTTAAAAAAAAAATTCTTTATTGCAGAATCACTGTGATGTACAGTTACAAATTTATGAACTTTTGTGTTTGCATTTTACTCATAAAATGATCGTTTACCCATTCCGCCACCAGTGCCCATTCACCTTCACCAATGTTCCCAGTAACTCTCTCACCACCCCCACCCCGTCCCCCACCAACCCACCTTGCCTCTGTGGCAGGGCATTCCCCTTTGTTCTCGCATCCTTTGGGGTGTTGTAGTTTGCAATAGAGGTATTGAGTGGCCATCATATTCAGTTTATAGTCTACTTTGAGCTCGCATCTTCCAACACGAATGGGTCCTTCCAACATCCTCTACTTGGTGCTCCCTTCTCTATATCAGCTGCCTTTTCCCTTAGTATGTGAGGCCAGTTTCCAAGCTGTGGGGCAGACCTCCTAATCTTGTCTCTACACCTCTTGGATGTTAGTCTCCCACTATATTATTATTATTATTATTTTTTGCTTATTTGGGTCACACCCAGCAATGCACAGGGGTTACTCCTGGCTTTTCACTCAGGAATTACTCCTGGCGGTGCTTGGGGGACCATATGGGATGCCGGGGCTTGAACCCAGGTCGGCCGCGTGCAAGGCAAACGCCCTACCCGCTGTGCTATCGCTCCGGCCCCCACTATATTATTTTATATTCCACAGATGAGTGCAATCTTTCTATGTCTGTCCCTCTCTTTTTTTTCTTTAATTTTTTTTAATTTTTAACTAGTGAACCACCGTGAGGGTACAGTTACTGATTTATACATTGTTGTGCTCATGTTTCCCCCATACAAAGTTCGAGAACCCATCCCTTCACCAGTGCCCATTCTCCACCACCAGTAAACCCAGCATCCCTCCCACCCTCCCCAGTCCTGTCTCCCCCCACCCCACACTGCCACTATGGCAGGGTATTCCCTTTTGTTCTTTCTCTCTTATTAGGTGTTGTGGTTTGCAATAAAGGTGTTGAGTGGCCATTGTGTTCAGTCTCTAGTCTACATTCTGCACGTGTCGCCCTTTCCCCGCATGACCTCCGACCACATTTTGCTTGGTGTTCCCTTCTCTGAGTTGCCCGGTCTGTCCCTCTTTTTCTGACTCATTTCACTTAACATGATACTTTCCTTGTAGATCCACTTATATACAAATTTCATGGCTTCATCTTTTCTAACAGCTGCATAGTATTCCATTGTGTAGATGTACCAAAGTTTCTTTAACCAGTCATCTGTTCTAGGGCACTCTGTTTTTTTTCCAGATTGTGGCTATTGTAAACAGTGCTGCAATGAACATAGAAATGCAAATGTCATTTCTACTATACCTTTTTGTCTCTCCAGGATATATTCCGAGGACTGGTATTGCTGGGTTAAATGGGAGCTCAATTTCTAATTGTTTTCCAAAAGGGCTGAACGAGTTGGCATTCCCACCAGCAGTGAAGGAGAGTCCCTTTCTCCCCACATCCACGCCAACAGCAGTTGCTTTTGTTCTTTTGGATGTGGGCCAGTCTCTGTAGTGTGAAATGATATCTCATTGTTTTAATCTGCATCTCCCTGATGATTAGTGATGTAGAGCATTTTCTCATGTATCTTTTAGCCATTCGAATTTCTTCTTTGAGAAAATTTCTGTTCATTTCCATCTGCCATTTTTTGATGGAGTTGGGAGTTTTCTTCTTGTAAGAGTTCAACCAGTGCCTTGTATATCCTTGATATCAATCCCTTATCGGATGTGTTGGGTGAATATCCTTTCTCATTCTGTAGACTGTCTTTGTATTTTGGTCACTGTTTCTTTTGAGGTGCAGAAGCTTCTTAGTTTAACGTAGTTCCATTTGTTTATCTCTGTTTTCAGTTGCTTGGCCAGTGGTGTGTTATCTTTGAAAATACCTTTAGCTTCAATGTCGTGGAGGGTTTTGCCCACCTTGTTTTCCATGTCCCTTATGGATTCTGGTCTGATGTTGAGATCTTTAATCCACTTAGACCTGACTTTTGTACATGATGTTAAGTAAAAATCTAAGCCCATTTTTTTGCATGTTGCTGTCCATTTTTTGCCAGCACCATTTGTTGAAGAGGCTTTCCTTGTTCCAACTCACACTTTTTGCTCCCTTACCAAAAATTAGATGATCATATATTTGAGGGTGTGTGTCAGGATATTCAACCCTGTTCCACTGGTCTCAACACACCTTCTCTTATCTCATTGGCCAGAAATTAGATATACACTCATCCCAAACCAACCACTGGTAAGGCAAATAATAAACAATTCTTTCACATCAAATAGTAAATGACCCTTGCACAAAGCAAAACAAGCAAACAAAAAAACTTGCCTCTGGTGAGGAAGTAAAAATTAAACATCTGTTAATAAGTAGAATTATAGCATTGTTAGACACATGTTAGGCATATCAGTCTGCTTTATTAAGAATATAATTAAAACTAAACAAGAAAATAACTATTTTAAAACTTTTCAGTATTAAACGGTCACTGTTTTAGAGTCTTCGACACTGTTTTCATTTTTTTTAAAAAACCTGGATAAAGTCTTCCTTTGATAGGTTATGTCATGGGTGAAAGAAAATAAAAAGTTTGTGTTCTTCCTGACATTTTTAATCAGAGTAAAATATGACATTGTTTCTTTGCTTAAATTTTTAATTCTACATATAAGAGAGAGTCTCTTGCCGGCACACCTGGCTGTCTTCCTGGGGGCCCCTCGGAGGGGATGGGCTCCAGCTTCCCTCCCCACCCCGAGCAGAGCTCTCAGCGGTTGAAGACCACTGGAACTTAGCTACAGGTATGCTGGAGGCCCCTCTCCACACGTTCGGACAGGCCTCATGCATGAAGGTACTGGCACAGGAACCCAGGTGTGTGTAATCCCATCAACGGCCAACATCCAGAGAGAGACTTAAAAGCAAGCTCTCAGAAGCGATATCTTTAGCCTTCTTCTCCCTCTGGGAGAAACTGGCAATCTTCTGAGAGTTTCCTGCCCACATGGGACAGACTTGCAAGCTTCCCATGGTGTATTAATATGCAAAATCATTCCCCTGACCCTGAAGAGCCCCCAGTTCAACATCGTTAGGAGGGCTGAGTCGAGATGGACTTCTAAGATCTCAGGGAAAGGACGAAATAAGATGTTACTGAGCCCGCCCGAGAAATCGGTGATTAACGGGATTTCGTGATCGTGATCGTGACATACAAGAGAAAAAAAACCTATTTTTTTTTCAACTGAAATAGGGGCAAAATCCAGAATTTCAAACAAACAGAAACATTTTTGCAACTTTAATTTCATTTAGGGACCAGTTTTTAAATTTTACTTCTTTATTCCATATATGTCTAGTTCTCCCTCTTGAAGAACCCTGCAGCTATTGAGAGCATCCTGCCTGCTTGGCAGAGCTTAGCAAGCTCCCTGTGGTCTATTCGATATGCCAAAAACAGTAACAATGACGGGTCTCATTCTCCTGACCCTGAAAGAGCCTCCAATGAGGCACCATTGGGAAGGATGAATAAAAAGAGGCTACTAAAATCTCAGGGGTAGGACGAAAGGAAACATTACTGACACCTGCTTGATCAAATCAATGAACAACGGGATGATAGTGATACAGTGATACTCCATATATATATATGTATATATGTATATGTGCATGTATGCATATAGTACACACATGTATATATTGTGTATATATGCTTAATATGATGCATATAATTAGGAGGTTGGAGAAATAGTACAACATTAAGTTACTTGCTTTAAAAGAAGGCTGACCAGAGTTCAGTCCCCAGCACCCTATATAGTCCTCCAGGCCCAGACAGGAGTGATGTCTGAGCATGGAGTCATGAATAAGCCCTGAGTACCGCTGTGTTATAGACCAAACAAAATAAAATTACTTAGTAGTTTACAAAGGTAAGATTCTATCCAGTTGATATGGATTTGAAGTATGTGTGTGGATCTCTACATTGTTACCATTTAGATACAACATGGCATGTACAGACAATGGAGAGTCTACAACACAGAACCCCTTATAATTTTTTTCCTGATCAAAATTAGCTGAGACTTATGAAATTATTCCTTGATTTTTATAAGAATGTAGGAGATGGATCTGAGAAAAATTAATAGTAGCAATGAAGAACAATGACACAGATCTTCAAAAGAATTCTATTTAAGATCCTGGTGGAGGTCATGAATCTAGATCTGTGTATTTGTGAAGCCCTGAGTTCAATTCCCAGCATTGGGTTCAGTGAGACTGAGATCTTGAAACTCAGGTTACAAAAGAGATGGTGGGAGGACGGGAAGGAGGGAGGGAAGAAGAAGGAAGGAAGGAAGGAAGGAAGGAAGGAAGGAAGGAAGGAAGGAAGGAAGGAAGGAAGGAAGGAAGGAAGGAAGGAAGGAAGGAAGGAAGGAAGGAAGGAAGTGTAGGATTACATAGCCTCAGGTAGTTTAGGTTTATTGGATTACTCCCGTTATGATGCTCCCATTCCTCTGTGTTTATTTGTAGCTTCTTTCTTAGTGTTCTGTTGACTTGTAAATATTGTTTTTCTCTTCTCCTTGAGTCCTTTGCATAGTTTATTCAGAGCAATGTCCTTTTTGTATGGACACAGGAAGACAGCAAATGCTATAATTTTGTAACCTGGAAGTCATTTGATGCTACATGATATTTTCCTCCTGGGCATCTGTTCTCTCAACCTAAGCTTCAGCTGCCCTTACTTCCTAGCACCCCCAAAAGCAGGGTCCCGACAAGGGACGAGACAGACCCAGGGCAAGCGGTGAGTTGTGTGCTACCCTGGCATTGAGCTGGGCCTGGCCAAAGTGCCTAATGCTTAACTATAAGTTAAGAGCTTGATCATGGACAAATGTTGTCATGATCCAAACAGTGATAACTAGATTTGGACCCTGCTAGGGTTAGGAGTGATTAATCTGGCCTGAGTGCTATAGTCTGAGTCTGTGGCAAGATGTTGCTAGGAGAGCTGCCTTGCAAGCCTCAATCTATCTCTTACTATGTCCATACAAAAATAACTAGCATTAAGATGTTAATATGTGTTTGGACTAAGGAAAGGAAAATAAACCTTAAGAGTCAGGAAGGGCTTTGGAATGCCCTGCCCTCAGGAAGGGCTTTCTTATGTTGATTTTGCTACCTGGCTGGGGGTAGCCTAGAGGGCAAGGTGGGAGAGGGTAGGAGGAAAGACTAGAGAAGCCAGAGGGGCTGCAGTAGATCCAGAGAGAGGACAGAGCTGGGAGTGCGGGAGATGGGAAAGATGGAAGATTGAATAAACGATAACTAATCAGCAACCAGCTTGGTCCTCGTTCTTCCCTTGCCGGTCCTTGGCCAAGGGCCATCCCAATCCAGCCCATACACAGCGGTTCCAGAGCACTGAACATGGGGTGAGACAGAGCTGCCCAGAAAGCTGGAGAGTGCACACGCCCCTCTGCATGCTTTAGTTTTTTACAGGAAGGGAGAGAGGGAGGGAGGGAGGGAGGGAAGGAGGGAGGGAGGGAGGGAGGGAGAGAAGGAAGGGAGGGAAGGAGGGAGAGGAAGGTAGAAGGGAAGGAAGGAAGGGAGGAAAAGAGGTGGGAAGGAAGGAAGGAAGGGAAGGAGCAATGTGCACATTTCAGACATATGTAGCTGAACAAGCTTAGAAACATGTCATTTGGTGATTTCATCCCTATGTGAATATCATAGTTTACTTACACAAACCTAAATAATATAGTCTATTTGAATCACCATTATATATGTGGTCCTTCATTAAGGGACATGAGACTCTATAACTTTTACTATTCTTCAATGATTCAGGTACTACACAAAATTTCTCTCTAACATAAGATATGCAGATAATTTTTAAGCTAATATCATCACTTTCAGTGAGAAATTTGGAATTTCACTGAACTTTTAGTGTTCCCAAGTTACAAAGATATATGCAGTAACTAATAATAATAGAAAAACAAATATATAGTTGATTAATATAGAATTTAAATGATAGTCTTTAACAATTACCTAGAGGACAGTATAAATGAATAAAGGTTGGATTTATTTATTTTTTGCAACTAACATATAAGTTCAAAAATGTGAAAATGGCCAGTATAATATAGATATCATTAGGATAGGAACAATATGACAGATATTTTGGGTTTTTTTTGTCTTTTTGGGTCACACCTAGTGATGCTCAGGGGTTACTCCTGGCTCATGCACTCAGGAATTACTTCTGGCGGTGCTCAGGGGACTGTATGGGATGCTGGGAATCAAACCTGGTTTGGCTGCATGCAAGGCAAAAACCGTACTGCTGTGCTATTGCTCCAGCCCCATGATAGATATTCTTAACCTTATTTTACAGTCCCTGGTGCCACGTAATCCCACCAACAGCCAACATCCAGAGATTTATAAGCAAGCTCCCGGAAGAGAGTGACGCAGAGAGTCTCTTGCCTGCACTCCTGGCTGTCTTCCCCGGGGCCTCTCGGAGGGGGTAGGCTCCAGCTTCCCTCCCTGCCCCGAGCAGAGCTCCCGATGCTGAAGACCTCCAGATCCAGCCAGCCATGCTCAAGGCCCCTCTCCACATGTTTGGATGAGCCTCACGCATGGAGGTATTGGCAGAGGAACCCAGGTGTGTGGGACCTCTGGCTGAGACCTCCAAGCCTGCTCTGATTGGGACTGGGCCTCTTCTGCCCAGATTTCCCATTTTCCAGTAGCTAGGCAGTCACACCCAGGGACTGCCCCTGGCACCATGTAATCCCACCAACAGCCAACATCCAGAGACTATAAAATAAAGTTCCCAGAAGACATCTTACAACCTAGTTCTCCCTCTGGGAGAACCTGGCAAGCTACTGAGAGTTTCCTGCCCACATGGGGGAGTCTTGCAAACTCCCCATGGTGTATTCATATGCCAAAATCATTAACAATGATGGGTCTCATTCCCCTGATCCTGAAAGAGCCTCCAATGTGACATCATTGGGAAAGACAAGTAAAGAGAGGCTGCTAAAATCTCAGGGTTAGGACAAATGAAGACATTACTGACACCGCTCAAGAAATTTGAGGGTCAACAGAATGATGATGATGATGATGATGATGATGATGATGATGATTTTACAAATATGTAAAATAAGATGTTAACTACTGATCATCTTTTCAGAAGGGGTGAAAGGATGGTATTCTTATTTGGGAAGAGATCGGTCTTGAAGCTACATTTGGAAATTAAACAGTTTTTACTTTAATTTATTTAAAATGATGGAATTTATAAAACAATCAAAGATCATTCACATTCTCAAGTTGTTCAACAACACCATGGAATGTGGGATTAGTGAGTGGAAGATTTTTTGGGGGGTAATTAAAGCGTCAAGTCCACCAGATCTCAGAAAAATATTAGTTCCCTTTTACTCTCCTTTGAGTTAAGATTTTACATAGGTAGATTTTGATTTAAAAATTTCATGAGTGGAAGAGTAATATCAGGCTATTTAAATATCTTCTCTTGCTCGGACCATGTGTATAAAATTGTAATTAGCTCTTAGTAGGGCTATGTTTAATTTCAGAGAAAAGAGTCCCCCAACATTACAATACCTTATTTCTTCTGTTTTTCTCTTCATTAATTGAGTACACTCTAATGGTGTGATATTTGTGGGAAAACTAAAGAATGCAAGGAATGAAATAGAATCGATAATCTCACTACGTAGTTATAACTGCCATTTACTCCGTAATTTCCAGATATGATTATTCTTATGTCTATTCTCCTGGATTAAGAAAAGGGAGATTTGTTAGTTGTGTGTTATTAGTACAAATGTACATAATCCATTTTATATTCTCTTGTTTTAATTGTTTTTATAAGGCTTAATATCACATTGTGTGAAAGATAGGGGAGGATACTTTGTAGTTTCAACTATTCCTGGAAGTACTATTTAGGAAAGTGAAAGCATCATTGCCTAAACAGGGACCTTAGGAAGGGTCTGAGGTTAAGGTTACTTATCAGAATATTTTCCTACCCTGCAAACCTGGCATTTCTCATCAAGTTCATCTTTAAAGATGTCGGAGTGCTTTGCAATGTTTTACAGCATTTTCCATTAAAAGTGTGTCATGTAAATCAATCATGGTTTCAATTTTTCTGTCAGACTCCTATAACCTTAAACCAAAGCTTTCAAAATTAATCAAAGGAGTAAGTCAATTTAATTTTTTATGAGAAATAACAGTATGGGGCTTGTCTCCAGCTATCTCAATTATAAATATTTATTAATGAATTATGGTTATACATTTTTACAAAAGGGGATTAAAATAAATTTTTAAAAGTTTAGCCTAAATTTCTGAAGTCATTTTTTTAAAACACATTTTCTATTTCTGTGACATTTACAGGAAATTGCTATAAAAATTAAAATCCAAGAATTTTATGTTTTTGATATATCCATAATTAAACCCCATTCATTTATCTGTCCCAACAACCCACACAAGTTATAAATATTTATAGAATATCTATGCAACCTTTGGTTGCACATATGGATACATATAAAATACCAACCAGTAGTCTTTATATTCAAATAGCTCATAGTCTTATTGTGAAGAAAGATAGTCAAACAAATAGTTAAACATCATCAATTAAAGAAACATAGCCAAGAACTTGTTGCTATAGAAGGGCCTAATAATCTGGAAACCAAAAAAGGAAAGCGAACAACTTTTCTAGTAAAGGTATTCTTAGGCTGAACTTGGAAGTGTAAGTAAAATAGATTGCGAGAATTTAGAGGTATTCTCTCTCATCAGGAGGGAGAAAAAACACGTGAAACAAAACAGATAAAACTATGAAATGTATTTAGACTTAACGGGTTAACCAAGGCTGCAGTGGTGAATGGAAATAGGATAACCCATTTTGCTTTCATTCCTCCTTTTGTGCTCATCTTGGGATCCACTCAGGGTCACACATATAGAAGGTAATGGAAAGTTCCCTACTACTGAGCCATATCCCTAATCCAGGAGTATCAATTTTTTTTAGGTGACACCCAGCTGTGCTCAAAGCTGTCTCCTGCCTCTGCTCTCAGGGATCATTCCTGGCAGAGCCTGAAACCATATGTGATGCCAGGAACAGAACCCAGGTCGGCTGTGGGTAAAGCAAGCTCTTACACACACAAACCTGCTCCAGATCCTGGAGTATTAAGTTTTAAGTGACTAAATGATATCTACATAATAATTTATAATATCTGTGAATTGGTGGGCTGGAGTCATAGCAGAGCGGTAGGGTGTTCGACTTTAACGCAGCCGACCAGTGTTCGATTCCTCTGCCCCTCTCGGAGAGCCCGGCAAGCTACCGAGAGTATTGCGCCCTCACGGCAGAGCCTGGCAAACTCCCCATGGTGTATTCTATATGCCAAAAATAGTAACAATAAGTCTCACAATGAGAGATGTTACTGGTGACTGCTCGAACAGATCGATGAACAATGGGATGACAGTGACAGTGACAGTGAATTGGTATCTATATAGCTGTCACCAATATTCAGCATCTTGAATAATTACATTTTTTTACTGTAAGAAAAATTTGTAATGACTATTGTGCATAACTTTTGTTTATATTCTTGATTATTAACTTTAGAAAAATATAACCTTATCTGAAGCTAACAGAAAAAACTAACTCAAAATGACTAAGATAATAAAGGGAGTGCATTTAACTTTCTAAAAGGAAATACAGAAGTTTTCAGGGTTGGTTACATCATAATTTCAATGATGGCACTAAATACCCAATTTCTCCCTGTCTTCCTACTCTTTATTTTTATTTTCAGCTTCATCTGAAGACTAGTTCCTCTGCAATTGTAAACCTGAACAAAACTGTAATTTCTTAGCTTTCTCCATTGGGAAGGTAAAGCCATTGTCTAGGAAGAGTATTGTATGATTGTCCAGCTGCCCTGTGTCATTTCTCTGGTCACATACAAGGTGATCTAATCATTCTAGTCATTTAGTCATGTTGGGATATCAAAACCAGCATAGACTTTTGAATCATAAGTTCTTATTATGCCAATAAATGACATAAATATTAAGAAATAATTTGTAAATGCTGAAATAAAATGGCAACTATGGGTAGAAAAATATCTCATAGCAAATAAGATTTTTTCCATTACACATTTTATGTTAGCTGTGAAGTCAATAACAAAAAATTATGTTCTTTTTGGAGTTTGGTTGAATTTTTTTTGAAAATCTTTAGTGGTTAAAGCATAAAAATAATTTAAAAATTATTATTGTCTTAATTAAAATGATATAAATATACAGTGAACATCTTTCTTTCCCTAGGTATATGTAGTCTTTTAAACATATAAAATTTATATTATATAGTACTTTATATTAAACTTTAAGTATTTCATTTTCAACTTTAAGTATTTCATTTTACAATAACAAATTATTTGATGAAAAATATTTTATTTTATTCAAATGGCAAAATAGTGGTGCACTACTAAACTCTTACGATTTATTTTTGTCACCCATTTAATCTTTTTTTAATTTATTCTTTTATTGAATCATCATGTGGAAAGTTACAAAGCTTCCACATTTAAGTCTCAGTTATACAATGCTCAAACACTCATCCCTTCACCAGTGCACATATTCCACCACCAAGAATCACAGTATACCTCCACCCCAACCCCCACCTCCCCAGCCCCCCCCCACCTGTGTAACTGATAAATTTCACTTTTCTTTCACTTTACTTTGATTACATTCAATATTTCAACAACAAAAAAACCTCACTATTATTATTTGGAGTTTCTCCCCCCTAAAGACAGACCTGCTGAAAAGGAAGCATTTGATAATTTGTTTTCCATTGCTGAGAATGAAGCGATATGAGGTCAAGCGGCCACACTAGCAGCCACATGGTTTTGGATTTCTGTAATTTAGTATTTTAGTAACTAAGTCCAGAGAAACATCTGCCAGAAATTGCATCATTGCAAGCTTGAACCTCTCAACTACTTTATTCCACATATGAGTGCAATCTTTCTGTATCTGTCTCTTTCTTTCTGACTCATTTCACTCAACATGACACTCTTCATGTTGACCCACTTATACGCGAATTTCATTTTCTGTTTTCTGACAGCTACATAGTATTCCATTGTGAAGATGTACCAGAGTTTCTTTAACCAGTCATCTGTTCTAGGGCACTCTGTTTTTTTCCAGATTGTGGCTATTGTAAACAGTGCTGCAATGAATAGAAATGCAGATGTCATTTCTACTATACCTTTTTGCCTCTCCGTAATATATTCCCAGGAGTGGTATTGCTGGGTCAAATGGAAGCTCAGTTTCTAATTTTTTGAGAATCGTCCATATTGTTTTCCAAAAGGGCTGAACGAGTTGGCATTCCCACCAGCAGTGAAGGAGAGTCCCTTTCTCCCCGCATCCACGCCTACACCAGTTCATTTTGTTTTTTGGGATATAGGCCAGTCTCTGTGGTGTGAGATGATATCTCATTGTTTTGATCTGCATCTCCCTGATGATTAGTGATGTTGAACATTTTCTCATGTGCCTCTCAGCCATTCGGATTTCTTCTTTGGGAAAGTTTCTGTTCATTTCATCACCCCATTTTTTGATTGGGTTGGCAGTTTTCTTCTTGTGGAGTTCAACCAGTGCATTGTATATTCTTGATATCAAACCTTTATCAGATGTGTATTGGGTGAACATCCTTTCCCATTCTGTAGATTGTCTTTGTATTTTGGTCACTGTTTCTTTTGAGGTGCAGAAGCTACTTAGTTTGAGATAGTCCCATTCATATATCTCTGTTTTCACTTGCTTGGCCAGTGGCGTGTCAGCTTTGAAGATACCGTTGGCTTCAATGTCTTGGAGGGTCTTGCCAATCTTGTCTTCAATGTACCTTAGGGATTCTAGTCTGATGTTGAGGTCTTTTATCCATTTTGATCTGACTTTTGTAAAGGGTGACAGGTGGAGATCTAAGCCCATGTTTTTTGCATGTAGCTGTCCAGTTTTGCCAGCACAATTTGTTAAACATGCTTTTTTTGCTCCACTTCACATTTTTTGCTCCCTTATCAAAGATTAGATGATCATATATTTGGGGGTATGTGTCAGAGTATTCAACCCTGTTCCATTGGTCTGAGGCTCTGCCTTTATTCCAGTACCATGCTGTTTTAATGACTACCACATTGTAGTAGAGTTGGAAGTTAGGGAGGTTGATTCCTCCCATTTTTTCCCCAAGAATTGCTTTAGCTATTCCTGGGGGCTTATTGTTCCATATGAATTTCAGGAGCGCTTGCTCCATTTCTTTGAAGAATGTCAAGGGTATTCCTATAGGGATCGCATTGAATTTGTACAATGCTTTCGGGAGTATTGCCATTTTGACAATATTAATTCTTCCAATCCATGAGCAGGGGATGTCTTTCCATTTCCTCATGTCCTCTCTTATTTCCTGAAGTAGCATTTTGTAGTTTTCATTATACAAGTCCTTTATATCCTTAGTTAAGCTGATTCCGAGGTACTTGATTTTTTGAGGCACAATTGTGAAGGGGATTGCTTTTATCATGTCGCTTTCTTCTCTCTCATCATTTGCATATAGGAAAGCCATGGACTTCTGGGTATTGATTTTATAGCCTGCAACTTTACTATGTGAGTCTATTGTTTCTAGGAGTTTCTTGGTAGAGGTTTTAGGGTTCTCTAGGTATAGTATCATATCATCTGCGAATAGTGAGAGCTTGATTTCTTCCTTTCCTACCTGAATGCCCTTAATACCTTTTTCTTGCCTAATCGCTATTGCAAGTACTTCCAGTACTATATTGAACAGAAGTGGAGAGAGTGGGCATCCTTGTCTCGTCCCTGTTCTCAGAGGGAAGGCTCTTAGTTTTTCCCCATTGAGGACAATGCTTGCCATAGGCTTGTGATAAATGGCTTTGACTATATTGAGGAAGGTCCCTTCTATACCCATTTTGGCGAGACTTTTCATCATAAATGGGTGCTGGATCTTGTCAAATGCTTTCTCTGCATCTATTGATATGATTCTATGATTTTTATCTTTTCTCTTGTTGATATGACGGATTATGTTGATTGATTTCCGGATGTTAAACCATCCTTGCATCCCCGGGATGAATCCCACTTGGTTGTGGTGTATGATATTTTTGATGAGTTGTTGAATTCTATTTGCTAATATTTTGTTGAGAATCTTCGCATCTGTGTTCATCAGGGATATTGACCTGTATTTTTCTTTTTTTTTGTGTGGTGTCTTTGTTTGCTTTTGGTATTAGGGACATATGAGCCTCATAGAAACTCTTTGGGAGGGTTTCTGTTTTTCCAATTTCCTGGAAAACCTTGAGAAGAATTGGCAATAGGTGCTCTTTAAATGTTTGCAAGAACTCACTAGTGAATCCGTTTGGACCTGGGGTTTTGTTTTTGGGAAGACTTTTGATTACCGTTTCAATTTCCTTGATATTAATAGGAGTACTCAGGTACTCCAGGTCTTCTTGGTTCAGCTTTTGGAGATTATAGGAGTCCAGGAATTTATCCATTTCTTCTAGGTTCTCTTGTATCGTGGCATACAGATTTTCAATGTAGTCTCTGATGATCTTTTGAATTTCTTTGGTTTCTGTTGTGATGTCCCACTTTTCATTTCTGATTCGGCTTATAAGGGTTCTCTCTCTCTCTTTCTTTGTGAGTCTTGCTAGTGGTTTATCAATCTTGTTTATTTTCTCGAAGAACCAGCTCTTGGTTTCATTGATCTTTCGGATTATCTTTTGGGTTTCCATGTAGTTAATTTCTGCTCTAAGTTTTATTATCTCTTTCCTTCTGCCTAGTTTGGGATCCATTTTTTGGTCCTTTTCTAAGGTCTTGACCTGTGAAGTCAAGTTTTTTTTGTGGGCCCTTTCTTCCTTCCTGAGATATGCTCGCAGAGCTATAAATTTTCCCCTTAATACGGCTGTAGCTGCGTCCCACAGGTTCTGGCAGCTCGTGTCTTCATTCTCATTTGTTTCTAGGTAACTTTTGATTTCTTCCTTGATTTCTTTCCTGACCCACTCATTGTTCAACATTGACTTGTTTAATTCCCAGGTGTTTAATTTGGTTTTTCTGTGTATGTACATGATTAACTTCTATCTTCAGTGCATCATGGTCTGAAAAGATAGCTGGTACAATGTCTATCTTGTTGATTCTGTTGAGGTATGTTGTGTGGCCGAGCACATGGTCTATTCTGGAAAATATTCCATTTGAACTGGAAAAGAATGTGTATTCCTTTTTTTTTAGGATATAAAGCCCTGTATAGATCTATTAGCCCTCTCTCCTCTATTTCTTCCTTAAAAGCAAGTATTTCCTTGGTGAGTTTTAATCTTTTTTGATCTGTCCAGAAGTGATAGATACCCGTTTAATCTTTATTTTTTTTTAACTTTACTTTATTTTTATGTCACCTATTTGATCTTTACTCTTTCTAAATATTTAATTGAATATTGAAAAAAGTTTCAAAGTTGATAGTCTTTTACATAGCTAAAAAAGACAATATACATTTTATATAATGACATGTTTTACTTTTACATTTATGAACTCATTATGGAGAAAACATACCCTGGAGAATTAGTGTCCTATAAAATATGGAGAAAAGGAAAATGTCTACTCCTAAAAAAAAAAAAAGGGGGTACTTTTTTTTTTAAAGGGGTGAAGATATAAGTTAAGTTTAGGAGGAGAAGAAAATATTTCCATTCGGGTGGTAAGTTTGAAGAAAGGAAAGCAGTGTACCTTTAGATAAAAGAGGGATCTGCAACATACTGATATGAAATCTTACTCTAGAATTTTAATGAAGATCATATGCATGAAGTTGTGTGAATGGTGTTTCTTAGTCTTACAATTGTTGGATGACATGAATTAGGGACAGTTCATATGACCAGACTAATTTCATGGAAATAGTTAATATTTGTTCACATAAGAGTTTGGAACCAGAAAAACTGAGGAAAGATCTGTTAGAAACATAGTTGAGTAAGTGCCTTACTAATATAAATATACTAAATTTTGCTGCATATCTTATCAAAAAGTATTAATACCCAAGTAAGTAAGTAAGAAAGTAAGTACGTTTGGCAAGTTGCATTAACTTTAAAATTTGTCTATTCTGGAACTGAGCCAGTCAGGTTTTGAGTCCCAATATTAAATATGCTCCCCAAGTCCCTGATTTGAGAATCAGGAGTAAGCCCTGATAAATAATAGGTAGGGCCCTAAAAACAGAAAAAAAAAAATTTGTCTGTCTCACGCAGAACTAAATAAATGATATAAGAATAAACATACTTCGAAATCTTCTCACAATTTATTTGAAAGAGTACAGGTATGCCGAACATTCAATTCTAACTCCCACCTCATGGTACCACCCTTCCACTAACTCATATATCCTTTTATGCTTCAAATATGTGTTCAGATTATTCTTGTAAGTTTATATAGTAGAATTCCTTATTCTATGAGAGTGTCATGAGTGGTTATCACATCCTAAAACCCTAGATACTGTTTAATTGTAATGATGTCTATTTTTTATCGAAACTATTCATACTTTATTACTGCAAACAACTTTGATCATAATGATGCCATTCAAAAGAGCTGATCAAGCTGAGAAAAATGACACTAGAATCATAAAGCTACTCTATATGTAGCTATTAACATTTTATTGTGTCTATAAGGAAAAGTGACTTAAGTTGCAACTATAGTCAAATAAGAAAATTAATTTTGAACATAAAAGTATCCCTTTGAAGATAAACAATATGCTTAAATAAATAACTATTGTAAACAGATCTTTTAGATTTTAACAGATGACCTTCATTATGTGCAATAATAAATACTAGGTTTCTCTCTCTTTTTTTTAACCACAAGCAAAACAAGAGCTTTATTTCCAAGAAACAAGAAAGAAGACACCATAACCTTTCTTCAAAGCTTTTCTTCGGTTACATACTATAAGTGGCTGAGGTTATAGATGAGAAGTTTTATGGGACTCGTCTTAATGGTACTTATAGAAGCTAACACTTTCTTCAAATGAAATCAAATACTCTTACTGGGTATCTACTATGTGTGTGGCAAGTTACAAAGTATGGCCAGAGTACATGACATCTGACATAGGAAACCCATAATTTAGTTGAAGAGTGATCAGATAAACACACAAAGACTAGAAACTTAATTTTACAAACTTTTAACAGTATAATAACAAAAGCAATACAAGGCCATACATGTACATAATGGCCTAGAAATTAGAGAGATTAAGTTCTGCTATAATTGAGAGGAGTTAAGAGTGGGGTGATCCACAAAGATTTTATAAAGAATTTCTTTATATAGGTCTTACAAGACTGATAACAATAATATTTCACATGTCTTCAATGTTTTGAAGAGTGGAATATCTGAAACTGTAAGACAAACATGACTTATATGTCTGTGAGGTACATCTAGTAGTACAAATTCTACCTAAAAGAATGTTAACTTAGATTTTAAAGATCAAAAATAGATGGATGCATTACTAATATTCTCTTCTTTTATTGTTTCATGAAAAGAACATACAGAAGTTCTATGATTGAGAAGAACCTGAGGTCAGTCAAGGTAATATTCTGACTTGGCAGTACTCTGGGGCCCTGAGGGCTTCACCTTGTCATACTGAAGATAGTCCTAAGGTGCTGGTAATTGACCTTAGGTCCTTGAACATGCTAGACATATCTTCTACCACTTGAACTATCTCCCTAGCTCATGTTAATATTGATATTCTTTAAAGCATCAAGAATGACATTGAACTTGTGAGTCACTTTTATTTTACTGATGTCCAAGTGCATATACATATACACACATAAATGTTATGTATATACATATGTATATCTATATACATATCAATACATTATTACTTACTAATGTAATTTATTCCTTATAATGGCATAGCACAACGGTTGGATGTTCGCCTTTCATGCCGCCGACCCGTGTTCGATTCCTCCACCTTTCTCAGAGAGCCCAGAAAGATACTGAGAGTATGGAGCCCACATGGCAGAGCCTGGCAAGCTACCCGTGTGTATTGGGTATGCCAAAAACAGTAACAATAAGTCTCTCAATGAGAGACGTTACTGGTGCCTGCTCGAACAAATAGATGAGTAACGGGATGACAGTGACAGTGAATGATTTAAAGCTTACATTGATTTTCACATGTATACTGTATGTGAGAGGTTTGGCTTTTCTGAAGATATTTTGGATGCATTCCCTCGCTCCTTGTCATGAAGGGAATACACATCCTAGAAATGAGTAAGGCAAAGCTTAGTAATGCCAGTGGTCGAAGAAAGATATTAAAAAAACAGCTCCATTCACAATAGTACCTCAGAAAATCAAGTACTTCAGAATCAGCTTAACTAAAAAGGACCTATACCAAAAAAATTACAAAACACTACTTCAAGAAATAAAAGAAGACACAAGGAAATGGAGACACATACCCTGTTCATGAATAAGTGTAAAAAACTAAAGCTCGCCGAAGGTCAAGTGCACTAGCGGGCTCTCAGGGCGGCTCTGTCTCACCACCCGCGTTCGGTGCTCTGGAACCGCAGTGTGTGGACTGGATCGGGACGGCCGGTGGTCAAAGAAAGGCGAAGGAAGAACGAGGACCAAGCTGGTTGCTGATTAGTTACCGTTTATTCAATCTTCCACCTTTCTCATCTCCTGCACTCCCAGCTCCTTCCTCTCTCTGGATCAACTGCCACCTCTTTCTGGCTTCTCTCTCCTACTTGTCTCTCCCACCTTTCCCTCTAGGCTACACCCAGCCAGGTAGCAAAATCAACATAAGAAAGCCCTTCCTGAGGGCTGTCAGGTTTAAAGGGAACATAACCTAGGGGCGTTTTAAAGCCCTTCCTGACTGCCAGTAGGCAAAATACCTCTTAAGGGTTTTTTCTCCTCTCCTCATTCCAAACACTCATTAACATCTTAATACTAGTTATTTTTGCATGGACACAGCAAGAGATACATTGAGGTTTGCAAGGCAGCTCTCCTGGCAACATCTTGCCACAGGCTCAGACCACAGCACTCAGGCCAGCTTAATCATTCCTCACCCTAGCAGGGTCCAAATCTAGTTATCACTGTTTGGATCATGACAACATTTGAACATGATCAAGCTCTTAACTTATAGTTAAGCATTAGGCACTTTGGCCAGGCCCAGCTCAATGCCAGGGTAGCACACAACTCACTGCTTGCCCTGGGTCCTTCTTGTCCCATGTCGTTGGGACCCTGCTTTGGGGATGCTAGGAAGTAAGGGCAGCTGAAGCTTAGGTCAAGAAAACAGATGCCCTGGAGGAAAATATCATGTAGAGTCAAATGACTCCCAGGTTACAAAAGCATAACATTTGTTAAGTCTTCCTGTGTCCATACAAAAAGGACTTGCTATGAATAAACTATGCAAAGGACTCAAGGAGAAGAGAAAAACATTATTTACAAGTCAACAGAACACTAAGAAAGAAGCTACAAATAAACAAAGAGGAATAGGAGCACTGTAACAGGAGTAACCCAATAAACCTAAACTACCTGAGGCTATGTTATCCTACAAATAAGGATGATTAACATTATCAAAATGGCAATACTCCCCAAAGCACTCTAGACAAAACACTCCTGAAATTCATATGAAACACTAACCCCCCCACAAAGAGCTAACGTAATCCTTGGGAAAAGAGAAGATGGGTGGCATCTCAGCTTCAACTTCAAACTGTACTATAAAGCAGTAGTAATTAAAACAACATGGTATTGGACTAGAAACTGACCCACAGACAGAAGGATCAGAATTAAATATTCTGTTGCAAACTCTCAAATATATGATCACTTAATTGTTGATAAAAAAACAAGAAATGTGAAGTGGAACAAGAAAATCCTGTTCAACAAGTGGTACTGGGAAGACTGGACAGCTACCTACAAAAAGTGAACTCTGACCTCTATCTAACTCCAGGCACAAAAGTCAGATCAAAGTGGATTAAAGACCTCAATATCTGACCTGAGTCTATATAAGGTACATGGAGAAAAATGTGTGCAGAACCCCCTATGACATTGAAGCTAAAAGTATCTTTAAGGATGAAACACCACTGACCAAGCAAGTGAAAACAAACATAAAAAATGGGACTATATTAAACTAAAAAGCTTCTGCACCTCAAAAGAAACAGTGACAAATTACAGAGAGCCCACAGAATGGGAAACAATATTTACCTAATACCCACCTCACAAAACTGTGCAGAGAAGCGATAAAGGAAGATCTCAAAGAGAGAAGAACAGCAGAGTTGGCCAACTCAGCAGAAGCTGGGAAAAGTATTCGCAACACCCACCTGTCCTTCACCAATTATAAGACCAAGATGACTGCCCTCTGACATCCTGATGGATCTATCACATCTTCCAGAAGGGCAATGAAGATTATCCATGACTTCTATTCGGATCTCTTTGATAGCCACATCCACCTGCCCACATACCAAATTCTGCAGGATGGATATGTTCCCAATGTTCTCCCTTCTGAAATTCGACACACCATTTCGTTTGTAAAGAAATGTACAACACCCGATCCAGACAAGGTCAGACCCAAACATCTGAAGAATTCGCCGCAAGTAGTCATCAATACACTGGCTTGGCTCTTCACACGCTACTTGTCTGAATGCAAGGTTCTGTCCCAGTGGAAAACCAGCAGAAACGTCCTGCTGTACAAAAAGGGGGGCATCCATGACATCGGCAATTATCGCCCAATCTGCCTGTTGTGCATCGTCTACAAGTTGTTCACTCGAGTCATCCTGAA
The DNA here is from genome assembly GCF_027595985.1 of Sorex araneus. Taxonomy (NCBI): domain Eukaryota; kingdom Metazoa; phylum Chordata; class Mammalia; order Eulipotyphla; family Soricidae; genus Sorex; species Sorex araneus. The sequence continues at coordinate 321,390,803 of NC_073313.1, forward strand.
TAGAATAGGCAGAACACTAGATGAAGGACAACCATGCGAGCAAGTCAGGTTCCAAAAAGAATTTAGCACTATCGACCATATCCATACAGTGACCAAGCTCCTTGAGGTTTCGAGAGAGTTCAAGATGCTCCTCTGTCTAATATTGATTGATTTAAAGAAGGCCTTTGATTCTGTTGAGACTGAAATGGTCATCGAAGCCCTAGCCAAACAGGGCATTCAAATTCAGTACATCAGGATCCTCTGTGAGCTATATTATGGATTCACCACCAGGATCTCACCATTCTACAAGGAAGTGATCATTGACATAAAGAGAGGGGTTCGGCAGGGTGATACCATTTCACTGAAACTCTTCAGTGCCACCCTCAAAAAAATCATGCAATGACTAAAATGGGAAGAAATTGGAATGAAGATAGACCATCAGCAGCTACACCACCTCTGTTTCACTGATGTCATCATTCTAATAACATCAAACATTAGCCAAACAGCACAAATGCTGGGTGACTTCGAACATGACTGTCGACTGGTTAGACTGCAGCTGAATTTCACAAAGACAATGTTCATGAGAAACAAACTAGTCCCTGATGTTCCATTTGTTCTCAATGGAATGAACATCTCTGAATACAGCAGTTATGTGTACCCGCGTTGAGAACTCAACATGAGGAACAACTTGGTGCTAGAACTGTGCAGGAGAAAGATCTGCATGGAACACCTTCAAGAGTCATTACCAACTGGATTCCTGGCCACCAAAAGTACACCTGACTGCCCACCTACAAGATGGTCATACTCCTTTGTCAAGACTCTGAACAAATGGTTTGATGCTCTTCGTGTTCCTGAAGTGAGCAGGGCTACACTGGCACAGGACAGGGTGAAATGGAGTTGTTACTGGCGCCTGCTCTAACAAAATGAACAATGGGATGACAAGTGATTACAAGTTATTACCCATCTGAGAAAGGATTAATATCCAGGATATACAAGACACTAGTAGAATTGTACAAGAAAAAAACCCTCCACCCCCATCAAAAAATGAAGAAAAGAAATGAATAGAAGCTTCGTCAAAAAAGAAATACAAATGGCCAGAAGGCACATGAAAAAATGGTCTACATCAATAATCATTAGGGAGATGCAAATCAAAACAACAATAACATATCATCTAACACCACAGATACTGGCACACATCAAAAGAACAAGAACAACCAGTGCTGGTATGGATGTGGGAAGAAAGGGACTCTCTCATTTGTTGTGGGAATGCCAACTGGTCCAACCTTTCTGGAAAACAATATGGGAATTCCCTAAAAAACTAGAAATTGAGCTTCCATGTGAGTTCGTAATACCACTTCTGGGAATATACCCTAAGGGTGCAAAAAAGCACAGTAGGAATAATATCTGTACCTGTATGTTCATTGCAACACCGTTAAAAAAAAAAAAAAACCCAGAAAAACAGAATCTGGAAACAACTTGAGTGCCCAAATATATATGAGTAATTATAGAAACGGGTAATCTTTATAATGGAATACTATGCAGCTTTAGGAAAAATGAAGTAATGAAATTTGCTTATAAGTGTATGGTCATGGAGAGTGTCATGCTAAGTGAAATGAGTTAGAAAGAGAGGGATGGACATAGAATGAATGCATTCATTTGTGGAATATAAAATAACATAATATGAGACTGACGCCCATGGACAGTAGACACAAGAACCAGGAATATTGTTACATAATTGGAAGCCACTGGAATAGAGAAGTGATCACTAAGTCAATGATGGATGGCAGCATCATTCAGGCTGGGAGATGTGTGCTGGAAGTAAATAAAGGACCAAACGGGATAGCCTCTCATTATCTATATTGCAAACCATAATGTCCAAAAGTAGAGAGAGTATGGGGGGAGCTGTCTGCCATAGAGGCAGGGGGAGGGCTGAGATAAGGGAGAGGTACTGGGGACATTGGTGGTGGAAAATGTGCACTAGTGGAGGAATGGGTGTTTGATCATATTGTGACTGAAACTAAAACATGAAAGCTTTGCAACTATATCTCACAGTGATCTAATTTCAAAAAAAGCAATCTCAGTGGTAAGTTGATGTTTGTTTACATAAGAGTGATCTTATGACTCCAACTCAGTGCTTCTTGTCTCATACTAAATGCTCTCAAGGGTTGGGTATGTGAACTCCATGACTAAAATGAAGGTGGGCTGGGAGTCTTTAAACAGTCAGTGGATATTGTGGGAACTGAAGAAAGTCCCCCTAAAGCTTTCAAATTTAACAAAATAAGAGAACATGTCATCAAACATTCAAAAGTGAAATGGGTGGCAGTCAAGGGGACTCTGAAAATTATCTGGGTTGTTTGTTGGAAAAAAAATTCACCATTACAGGGGCGGGAGAGATAGTATAGTAGGAAGGGGGCTTGATTTGCGTGCAGCTGACCAGGATTCTATCATCAGAATCCCATATAGTTTTCTAAGCCTCACTAGGGATGAATTCATAGCTTTGGGCCAGGAAAAAGCTCTTAGCACTTCTGGGAGTTCAAAAACAAACAAACAAACAACAACAACAACAAAACCCAAATTCACTGATAGTGTGATGCTTTAATCATTAGAAATATTTTAAACCAAAATAAGAATCTTAAAACTAATCACACAAATTAACAAAATCTTAGAATTCCAAATTAATCACTATAGCTTGTTGGTTACTGTTTGTTAAACTCTATACACCTTGGTTTCTTTCCATCATAGAACATGCAAGGGATGAAAGGGAAGTCATATATGAAGGCACATGAGTTAAGTTGCGGGTCACTACTCTATAAGGTTTTTACAATACTCCACTGTTTCCTGCATTTTGCGTAGTCTCTCTATTTTTCTTGATTGGAATGCTATCACTTGTGCCTCATCTGCTCTGATCATTAACAGCTTTCCTTTCTCTTCCCCAAAATCTTCCTGGATGCAGATTTCAAGAATACTAAATAATGTGGTTTTTCTATTGCCTTTTCAAGCTGCTGCTATTTTATTTATGATAGACATGTGCCCCTTAGTCATTCACTCTAATAAATTAAGTTATCCAATAAGCTTTTACTGGACCTAGGACCAGGCAGTGAAGCAGATAGTTGAATCTTGTGAAGAAGAAGAAAATGTGTGAGTACAGAGAGTTTACAAAATACTTAATGAACAGTATAGGAGGTCTCAGCCTCATCACCACCAATATTTGGGCTAGGTTAATCTCTGTTAGGGAAGCTACTGTTTGTGTTGTAGAAAGTTTGCATCTCTGACCTTTACTTTAAAAAAGTCAGTAGCAAAGAATCGCACATCCATACTCCACAGTCAGGTTGTGACAGGTAAAATATCTCCTGACATTGCCAATATTTCCATAGGGGCAAAATATTTTCAATCAAGCACCATCGAAAAAACAATTTTGACTCTAAGTGAATATTCAACAAACATTTTTAATGACAACTTGTATTATAAAAAAAAGTTCAGATGAAACAAAAAACATCAGCATCAAAAATGATAGGTTTGTATCAGTGAAGATATCTTTTAATTTGAAAAGTAACGGTGGCTTAACACCCAAAAGGAGAGAGAGAGAACAAACTGGAATGCCCTGCCACAGAGGCAGGATGGGGTGGGGGGGATGGGATTGGGGGGTGGGAGGGATACTGGGTTCATTGGTGGTGGAGAATGGACACTGGTGGAGGGATGGGTTCTCAAACATTGCATGAGGGAAAAACAAGCACGAAAACATGTGAATCTGTAACTGTACCCTCACTGTGACTCACTAATTAAAAAATAAATAAATTTTAAAAAAGTAATGGTGGTTTCATATAGTCAAAATGGAGATTTAAATTTTTGAGCATATTAAAAATGATAATTTATCATGGAAGAAATTAATTACTAACTCATTAACTACCCTTTGAGAAAATCCATGTTCTATTTCCATTTTCATTAATAATTACTGATTGATACAATATAGTCATTGCTATACTGTTACCTACTCCTGGTAAGTATAGTATATTGCTTAAGTATATCATGGGGGTTGTCCACACCATGATAATTAGGAAGGAGAAAAGGGCATTGTTTTAGGTCACTGTTGTCAAAATTTAATTTGCACTAGAATCACCTGGAGGACTTGTGAATACACTAATTTCTGAATAAGTATTTGGGAATTTTGCTTGAGAATTTGTATCTCTAACTGGCTCCCAGGAAAAGCTGCTGCTGTTTCTCCAGAGATTTCACTTAGAGAACTATTATAGAATAAAACGAGAACATTAGACCAATTTTCAGTTTCTATTTAGAGGAAAAATCTTTAATGTGTTTAAACTGTACGACCATTGTTTGTTTTAAGAGCATGAGTCTGTTTAGCAAGAGTGGCACGAAGTGGCCTGTGGACAAATGTTGGTGGCATTTCTCTTTTCTGCTACTATAGCACACGAAGTTTCCCATCTGTATTTAGAGTTTTATTGAGTTTAGATGTTCTTCAGAATAGTGTACAAAATTGTACAGAGAATTGTATGGAAAATTCCAAGTCACACCCTAGGTATTTCTGTGCCCTCAATGAATTTACAAGTTGGTTTAGAGCCAGTAAATAATATAAAACAACATGTAGTAAGGGCAAAATTAGTAGAGCAAAAAACTAAGACTGGAAAATAATGAAAATAACTTATACTAGTTAATGAAAATTATTTTATTGTTCCCCTAAGACCCCCAACACAGTTTTGTCATAATATCTGGGTACGGGAACAGAAACTAGATGGTAAATGACACATTACAGATTACTATCTTGGTACAGTTACTCATTGCAGCTGAATATGGAGTCAACCCAGGTCTACTTGATACACAACCAAATGCTATTTACTTTTATTCACAGGAGAGCTCCTTGCATCCTTTCTTTTTAAGCTGCTTCCACTTCATCAGCTATATTATTTATTTATTTCACCAACTGGACTTCATTATTTGCATTTGTTTAGTAAATAAAAATGTTTGAAAACTGGCAAGTCAGCATATCAAAGTCAAATTTTTCTGTACTGGAATTTGAATGCACAAATTTAAGATTCAATGAAATGATAAAGTTTATAGATGTGGATTTGATGTTAAAGAGCAAGAACTCTGATTCATCCCTTAAAAATAGTTTGAAACCCCATAAAAAATGTGGAAGAGAAGTGAACAGAAACTTCCTCAAAGAAGAGACACAAATGAAAAGGCAATGAAAAAAATGGTCTACATCACTTATCATTAGGGACATGCAAATCAAAATAATAAAATATAATCTCACACCACAGAGACTGACACACATCAACAAGAACAAGTACAACCAGTGCTGGTGCAGATGCGGGAAGAAAAGGCCTCTTTTCCCACCCTTTTGGGAAACAATATGGACATTACTCAAAAAACTACAAATCCAGCCACTATACAAACCAGAAATACAGCTTCTGGTAATATATCTGTACCACTGTATGATCACTGTATCACTGTCATCCTGTTGCTCATTGATTTGCTCGAGTGGGCACCAGTAATGTCTCCAATGCTCAAACACCCATCCTTTCATTAGTGCACATATTCCACCAACAAGAACCACAGTACACCTCCCCCCATCCCCCCACCCGCCTGTGTAGCTGATAAATTTCACTTTACTTTGATTACATTCAATATTTCAACAATAAACCTCACTATTATTGTTTGGAGTTTCCACCCCTCCCCCAAAGTCAGACCTGCTGGAATGGAAGCATTTGAAAATTTGTTTTCCATTGTTGAGAATGAAGAGATATGAGGTTGAGTGGCCACATTAGCGGCTGTGAGGTTTTGGATTTCTGTATTTTAGTATTTTAGTAACTAAGTCCAGAGAAATTTCTGCCAGAAGTTGCATCATTGCTAGTTCGTACCTTTCTGTTACATTATATTCCACATATGAGTGCAATCTTTCTATGTCTGTCTCTTTCTGACTCATTTCACTCAACATAATATGCTGATATCTTTTCAGTAACAGTACTACAAATCTCAGTGTCCAAAAGGCAAAAAAAAAGGAAATAAAGCAAAAGAGAGAGAAGAAAAGTGTCTACCATAGAGGCAAACTGGGTTGCGGGTGGGAGACTGGGAACATTTGTGCTGGAAAATGTACACTGGTGAAGGTATGGGTGTTGGAACATTGTATGACTGAAACCCAAGTGTGAACAATTTTGCAAATGTGTATCTTATGGTAATTTAAAAAATAGTTTGGATTTGGGGCCAGAGAGATAGAACTACAGGCAGAATGACCCAGGTTTGATATCCAACATCCCACATCGTTGTCTGAGTACTTCCAGAAGTGATCCCAGTGACCAGAGCAAGGAGTTTACCCTGAGTATATTCTAGTGTGGCCCCGAAATAAAAAAAATAGTTTGAGTTTAATAGCCTCATCAAGTGATACATGAGTCTCAATAATTTTGTCATACCATATGCTGTCATCCAGAATCATATAGATGCTTAAAAATCTTAGAGTAAAGATCTGTAAATAAAATAGATAGCACCACATGACAAGGCAAGAAATAAAACTATAAAAGAATAAGAATTTGATCAGGGGATATCATGCTTGATTAAGTGAAAAAAGAACTGAATTGGAATTGAGGCACTTGGATTTTAGCCCTGGATCTATTAATAACCTTATGTTGAAAATGAGAGATTGAAAACTACTTTATCTATTAGGTATATTTTGAATGTATTGATGTAAATTTGATAATTTTCAGTCACCTAATCTATACTACATAGGTAAAAGTTGTGCAGTAAGTTTGGTGTGTTTGTATCCTTACCATTCCAAAATTAATGGTAGCCCTTTATATGCCCAAATTATATATGAACTTTGGGTGTGTCACAAACTTGACAAAATAAGTGCGTGCATACTTCTACAAAGGATATTTCATCAGAAGAGAATTCCCTGAAAACCAAAGAGAATAAAGAGATAATTTCATTGTATTAATGACTGATCAGGATGTGGTGGTGCTGTTTGGGGTTCATACTTTTCCTACTACAGTTAGCAACAGAACACACTACCTTCTTTGGACATGAGATTCCAAGAGCTGTGAGAAGGGATATTGAACATAGGCCATATATCATTTTTCCCCCTAAATACCTTTTGTGGCAATCATGCAGAAGAAGTTAAAACAAATCTAATTTACTGCTTGTTGGGAGTTATGAAGTTCTCCACTAATTTTGTTCCCTTGCAAATTAAGAACTCAGAAATAACTGAACAGAAAAAGAAAATCTAAAGTCTAAAAGCAATGTTTTTATTATTGGTCCATAGCCAGTTACAATTTCTGTTGGATAGGAAAATAAGTTGAAAATTTCATCCTGTAAGTAGATCACACTCTCTACAATCAAGAGAGTACCTTTCAGTTAATAAACCATGGCCTTAGTGAATAAAAAATGACACTTGTGGGCCGGAGCGATAGCACGGCGGGTAGGGCGTTTGCCTTGCACGCGGCCGACCCGGGTTCGATCCCCGGCATCCCATATGGTTCCCCAAGCACTGCCAGGAGTAATTCCTGAGTGCAAAGCCAGGAGTAACCCCTGAGCATTGCTGGGTGTGACCCAAAAAGAAAAAAAAATGACACTTGCATTCTCCATGAAAACAGAAGAAAGAGCATAATTCCTTGGAAGGAGTGATGCAGGGATGTGAAGGGAACCAGGGATTAATGGTTAATATTGGTGCTGGAATAGGGTCTCTTTTATGTTTGGGAGCCTTGGAAGAACTGCTCAGATTATCCAGGGGTTACTTCTAGCCATACTTGTCCAACTGAATAAGTTCAGGAATGCTCAAACCTAGTAGTGTTGGGAGTCTCTGGGGCCACTGATGCTCAGGTTGCCAGGTAGTGCTGGGGCTCAAAACAGGCCCTTGACTTGCTCAGTGTGTAGCCTTGATCCTTGACCCTTGAGTAATCTTTTTTTTTCTGATATAACATTTACTTTTTTAAAAAATTATTTTCATAAAGTTTTTCACAATATTTGAATACCAATCCTACCACCATATTTCAGATATTTCCATCCCGAACCCCAACCCCTGCTCCCAAAGCAGAACCAAATTAATTTTGTATTACTTGTTATGAATAATCTACTATAAATGATCCCAAAAAGGTTTCTTAGAGGAGAGTGTGTGAACGTTGTTGTATTTCACCCAGGCACCATTAGGCCCTTCTATAAAAGATTAGTAATATGTTGTTAAAAATTGAATCTTGTATGCTTATATATCTATATCTATATCTCTATCTAATCTATCTATCTATCTATCTATCTATCTATCTATCTATCTATCTAAAAATATATTTGCCCTTAAGATTGTTTGCCTTCTGCTTTAGACCCCATCAATTATGGTATGCTACTCTTGGAATATTAGTGGTATAAAGTATGAAATGTTGTGCCGTCCTAGAATAGGTTCACTTGTGGGTGAGGCTCATCTGATCGTGTGGAGAGCAGTGGTGAGCATGGTGGCGGTTGAATTCTGGAGGTTTTTGGCTGCTGGGACTGGCTCCATTGGGGTGGGAGAGGCCTCACCGACCCCCTGCAGGTTGCCCTGAATGAAACGGCCTGGTGTGAGTTGGTGGCATGGCTATGGTATCTCGTTTTGTGCTCTCTTCCAAGACCCTTTGATGGAAGTCATTGCAGTTTTCTTAAGAGGTTGAAGAGATACAAGGGTGAAGGGAGCAGTGAGGTCAAAAAAATTTTAGGTGAATATACTAACCATATGTGAAGTAATAAAAGAGAAAAGAAATCAACAAGGTTCATTGACACTGAGTGAAAATACAAGTAAGTTGTGGCATAATAATTGAGGCAAATCGAGGTCTTCAAAGTATTAAAGAAATTCTCCTTCAAGAATGGGACAATAATAGGTTGGTGAATAGATAAAAGGCTAAAACCATTAGTCCTGTATCAGAAGAAGGCTATTTCCTATGTCATTCACTTCTCTTTTCAAAATCCCCTTCATTTATACATACATTTCCTATGTAGGGAAGATAAGCCTGAGGACTAAAGGTCTGACCTCCCTCTTCTGAACCTCTGATACTTTTAATACCTATTCCTTGTAGAAGTTGGGATGAGTTCAGGTTTTAGTAGCTCAAGACTTTCCTAATTCCAATAGCTATGAAACTAGATTGTTTTATATTATAAAAATGATTATGCTGTCACCAGATAAGTATCTTTGCAGACTGGATAATAAAAATGAAAAATGTTGGTACTGGTTAAATCATTTTTCTTCCAGTTGCTAATTTTGGGACACACACTATAATACACATATCCCTAATATGCAAATAAATCAATAAAAATAAATTAGCAATTAGTCAACAGACTCAGACATGATGAAGCTTTAAAAATCTTGACATCCATTAAGAATTATTGGTTCCTCAAAAAAATAGGAATTTTATATGGTTTAGTTTTTCCTCTTCTGGATATTTGCAAAAACTACATGAGCACTAATTTGAAGAGACATATTTATCCATGTGTTTATTGCAGCATTATTTACAATGGCCAAGTACTGAAAACAACTTAAGTGCTCATTGACTGATGAGCATATAGAAATGGAAAGTATATACACAATGAATACTATTCAACTATAAGCAAAGATGAAATCCTGCTATTTGCAACAATATGGATGGAGCTAGAAGGTATTATGCTTAGTGAAATAAGCCTGATGGGGAAAGACAAATACTGCATGATTTCACTCATATGCACTCATATGCAGTATAGAGAGAAAAATAGGTGAGTTAAATAAAACTAAATTAAAAATTTAAACTAAAGACTAGTTAATGGTTAGAGAAAAGAAAAAAGGGTCATGAATACATTAGGATAAAGGGAACAATTGAATGGCTAAAGATATTATGCGACTTTTCTTAGTGAACTTAATATACTATATATATGTACACACACACACATATATATATTTATATACACATGCTGACTCTCAATGCCCCACACCTAAAATTTATACAATGTAGCACTGTAGCTTCAATTTGTAAAAAGAAAAATCATTAAAAATATAAAAATAAAGCATTAAAATAATGTTTATTATTTTTCTTCATTATTAATTTTGTTAAAATAATATAAAATACATAATACAAATAATACAAAAGACACTTGCTATTTTATTTTATACTTATAATAGATGTTATCAGGGTTTTATTGTCATGAATTCACCTTTAGTTTTCCAAGTTCAAAAAATTTTTAATTCATTGCTAGAATCAGGATTTCAATGGCAGTGATTGTCAAAAGCAAAATAACTGAAAATCCATAAAATTTTAAATCAATGACAAGATGATAAGAATTATTTTACAAAAGATGTATATATTTCACTTTTACAAGTATATACATTTAAATATTAACAGTGTAAATAATTATTTGCTAATATATTTTTAAATCAACATGAAATAGATAAATCTTATGAGTATACAATTTTTTTTTATATGGTCGATGGTGCGAGTATACAATTTAGAAAGAGGAGAATTAAGAAAAAATTTAAGGGAAATATGAATTTTCCTTGTATAGGCTGGAGCAATAACACAGTAGGTAGGGCATTTGCTTTGCACATGGCCAACTTGGGTTCGATTCCGCTGTCCCTCTCAAAGAGCCCGGAAAGCTACCAAGAGTATCCTGCCCGCACGGCAGAGCCTAGCAAGCTACACGTGGAGCATTAGATATGCCAACAACAACAACAAACCTCACAATGGAGACATTACTGGTGCCCACTCGAGCAAATCGATGAACAACGGGACAACAGTGCTATAGGCTTGTAAGATATAAAAGTGTGGTTTTTCCTGAAAAGGGGAATATTGGCTTTTAGTTCGAAAATATTATAGTATGTGTTTACATTTTGTATTAGTAATAGGTTATAATAAAAATGTTGTGATGTAACAAAATCGCCTAAGTAGACAAATTCATTATAAACATAATGTTAATTCATTATTTGAAACGTATAAAGCCACTTATCCTAACCATACCATGTCTGCAAGAGAAAATTGTATCTCTTATGGAGAAAGATGGAAAGAAGAATGGACAAAACATATACTTAGTTCCTATTTGGACTTTGACTCAAGGGATATATGCATGCAATTCCTGAAAACAGAATGATAGCAAAGTGAAGACTAAGGATTTTCTACCATTAATTGAACTGGTGGGGGTTGGGGAGAGGGGAACTCCAGAGCTAAAGTGACTTTACCCCTAAGAACTAAAAGAAAAATCTTCATTTTCAGTCTTGACTCTCACTATTTGACATAGCAACACAAATATCTTAGTGCTTAATTACATACTCCTCTTTATTTTTTCTTTATTAATTAATCAATCACAGAAATTCTTCTCTCTCAAATTCCCCAAATAGATAGACATTGGGAGTTAAATGTGACTATATTAATAGAATCAGCATGAAGAGAACATAGAATTTTTATTTTTCTATATTTCTCTTACACCATCTGGGTTCAAAGTAGTCCTCATATTAAATAAGCTGTAATCAATGTTCTGTTTTTACTCTTTATTTAAGCTATATTTCCCTGGAAGAAAGTCCCTTGCACAATTTTTCAACAAATAAAGGGAGATGCTACTAATTCTTTCACTCACAATACAAAGGGGACTTAGGAAGATGAGTTCAAAATTCATATTTTTGCTGACCTGTGATAGTTTCATTGAGAGATATATTTTGCAAAAGAAATGGGCAAGAAACTTTGATATAGGACTTCTCAGCAGAGCACCATAGACATTTAGAAAATTGTTTATTCAGATGGGTGTGCATTACAAGATGGATAACAGCTTCCCTGACTTTTATCCAGTAGATGACAATGGCACTATTGCCCCCAGATACTACATTCAAAAGTGAGTGGGCATCTGGATGCAAAATTGCTCCTGGCAGAAAATTCTTAATTCAGTATGTTGAAAAATACTTTAACTCTTTAGACAAATCGTTAATTAGGCCAGTGACAGTATTGCCAACGTATATCTGTGTGCAACTTTATATTTAAATCTTCAAGGAAACGTTATGCATGTATACAATATAAACATGATGAATATTGTCTTTCACACATTACTTTTGCCATCCAACCAGCCAAATGTAATATTGCCTCAATCATGGATTATTGAGCAATTGAGAGCAAAATAATGATAAAGCTAAAAATTATTAGATGACCCATGAACCAATATAGAATAAATAAGGACTGAAATAACCTGTAATTCTGTTTCTACAACAATACCATTTTTGTATTTTATTCCCCTTTTAAGGAGCTATTTTTCATTCATAGCACTGTTGTAAATTATGCACAGCAGACTTCTTCATTTAATAGGTTCAGGTCAGAGAGTGATTGTATTTCAGCAGTTGGTATTCAGGGATTTTGTAATTTATGAGGTTTATTAATTTAGCGGATTATTTGCTTAAGATGCCACTATCCCTTCAGGAAGCATTCACTGTGAGAATTTCTGGTCAGCTTAATATTTTCAAAAAATGCCTCAGTATTTAGAACACTCTCATAGCCTTAAAATTATAAAAAATATATTGTAAAATTTATCTATAGAAAATGATTGTAGGGGAAAAGCAAGAGCTTTTTCTTCACCGAATGTGAGAGAAGATGAATGGGAGATAGAAAGTTAAGTGCTCAGAGGCAGTGCCTTATTTTTCTGGGATGAATTCCATAGAAAATTCAAATGCAGAAAACAGGTAAAAAACTATTTCAGAAATGCATCCAGAATTAGCCCACCTAAGGATTTCCACCACTTTTGAGAGGATGTTGAACTGATCTACTACACTTCTCAATCACATAAAATTGGGAGTAGGGGGGTGCTCATTTGCATCCCAAAGAGGAAGAAATGCACTCACTGTGGGACTCTGAAAAAGGCTTGGTGGGTGGGAGTGTGCTCAGTAACTGAATGTCTGGAATGTGTGGGCCCTTGGTTTAGTGCTGTCACCACCAACAAATGAAAATAAAACAATAACCATGTTTGTGAGAAAGGAATAGTAGATTTTTATTTTGTCTGGCTTGGGCTGGATCGATAGCCCAGCGGGTAGGGCACTTGCCTTGCACAAATCCGACCTGGGTTTGCTTCCTCCACCCCTCTCAAAGAGCCCAGCAACCTACCAAGAGTATCCCGCCCACACCGCAGAGCCTGGCAAGCTACCCATGGAGTATTCGATATGCCAAAAACAGTAACAAGTCCCACAATGGAGATGTTACTGGTGCCCTCTCGAGCAAATCGGTGAGCAATGGGATGAACAGTCTCAGTGACAGTCTTTGCAAGTGTCGAGCCAGATAGTATAGGGATTTAGGTGTGTCCCTTATATCCAACAAACCCTGGTTTGATCCCTGGCGTTGCCAGAAGCAACTCCCAAGTACAAAGTCAGGAATAGCCCCCCAGCACTGCCAGCTGTGATCCAAAAAACAAAACCAAAAGAAGTGTAAACTGTTGCTCTGAATATAGATCTTTTTGCAAGTTCGGGTTATGAAAAATTAAAATAAATTGGTATCAGCAGGGGTCTCTATATACACGCCTTCCCACCACCAATTCTAAATATGGGTTTTCTTCTCAGCATCCAAATGATATCTGGTCAATAGTTCTTTAACTACAATTGTCCACCAAGGATATCTTAGACTTTGGACATGTTATAGATCATCTTTCTGTGGAGATTAGGTAATTAAAGGCAGTCAACCTGACTAAAATAAATCAGATACTTTTTCTTTAATATAAGCTTTCAGTGTTCTTCTGTATGGGAAAATCATACAACTTAATCCGTCTGTCCTCATTCTCACATATTAACCTTTTGAGAATCAGCCGCCTTGTGTCAAAGGTGATCTCTACCTTGCCCTCTGCTTCCAACATTTTCTCTTTTCCCCACACTTTGCTTTCATCTTTCTTTCCCAATAGATTTTTTTCCCTAGTTGTGTCCATTTGCATCCTACCATCCTTAAAGTTTCAACTTTGGATTAATCTTTCTTTCAATACTTATTTGAATTCCAGCCTCTCCACACCTTATTCAAATAAATTATTCATCTCTAAACATTGATGATCCTTAGTGTCAGGAACATTCATTAGTTTTTATGCTGATGTTTTGGGCGATGCCCAAAGGTGCTCCAGGCCTACTCGTCACTTGGCACTCAGGGATCATTTCTGAGTGGCTGCTGACATATGAAGCTCCAGGGATCCAACCTGAGTTGGCTGCATGCAAGACAAAAACCTGTATTATCGCCTTGGTCTCTCATTGAATTTTATATTTTAGACATGTGTGTGCCATATTATTAATCACCACTTCACTTGTATCACTTGCTATCCTGTTGCTCATTGAGTTGCTCGAGTGGGCACCAGTAATGTCTCCATTCATCCCTGTCGTGTGCTAGTGTAGCCCAATGGCATCTGCTCACTCCAGGAACACCAAGAGCATCAAACCATTCATTCAGGGTCTTGACAAAGAAGCCTGACCATCTCGTAGGTGGGTGACCAGGCATTTTTTTTGATGTCCTGTGGAATCCAGGCAGTAGTGACTCTAGTCCAGTGGTTGTCTCCATATTGCATTACTTGTCCAGCCCATCTGATTTTCTATGCCTTGACAAATGAGGCAGCATCCCTAATCCTCGATCCTTGATAGAGTTCGGGACTCTGAATTCCTTCTCTCACTTAAGTGAAACTTTATACTCCAAGCATAACTCTTTCGTTCCTCTTTGGGATACCCGAATAGCACTCTCATCCTATTTTCATAAGACCCAGGTCTCTGAGGCGTCTGTTAGTGCAGGAAGAATGGTGGAGTTGAAAAGATGTGACTGGAGCCGGAGGTTCTTTGTCCTCTTAACTACTTCTTCTATGCTCTTGAAGGCATTTCACATAGCTCTCTTCCTCCTGCACAGTTCTGGCGCCAAGTTGTTCGTCATGTTGAGTTCTCCACCCAGATATACATAACTGCTGCATTCGGAGATGTTCATTCTATTAAGAGCAAATGGAATGTCAGGAACTAGTTAGTTTCTCATGAACATTGGTTCACCGCCTCATCGTGGCGGGGGTGGCAATGGTGCCAACGGGCGAAGAGTGAACCAACAGGTGATGCCCAGAGATGCAGGCAGATGTGAGTTTGTCAGCGAGTTTGTCTAATCATAGATAAGAGAATTAAAATAGAGATCATCAATACTCTGGCATATCCTTTCCACATAATTAGTATTTTAAAAATATTTAGATGAAATTAGTTGATAGAAGTATTTTTAATGTAGCCTGACATTGAGACAATTCTCTCTCTTTCTGAATCTCTCCCATATGAGCTACTTACTTCCATACTAACCCAAACCCAAGCATCTAATTGCCTGGACAATGATCATCAGTTGTTCTACATTTCCAATTCTTCCAAAAACATCTAAATTCTAGCTGTGCCCTAGTAAGGAACAGTAATATTTTAATGAAACAGAGTTATTCATACCAAAATAATATTTACATAAAATAACATATGCATGCTTGCATTGCATATACAGGGGTAGTGTGTGTGTGTGGTGGGGGGTGGATTCTGAAGGATAAATATATTCTTCAACTTTCTCAAATTATGCCCCCTGGGTCCTACCTATTTGACATGGATAAACTATTCAAAACATAGAGGTAGATTATATAACATATATAGAGATGAGAATATCCTATAATAAAAACTACAATGCAAATGGTTTTAATAAAAAATTATAAATAAAATAATATGCTATGAGATTATTCTCAGTGAAACTTTAAAAAAACCTTTAGTTTTATAGAAGTTGATTTTTTCATTCCAGTCCTCACTAGTGCCAATCAATGCACTATTTCTTTTCTAGTGCATCAAACTTAGGTCAAAATCTCTTTTAGGCAAGGCCTGGTGATGTGCAAGAAAATCTGTTGCTTTTATAAATTAACTTAAATTCAGTAATTCGATGTGCTTAAGCTGAAATTTTATATTCATTCTATATGATTTAGGGCTTTAGTTTTCAACTTTATATCACAGAAAATGATTGTCCCTTCCCCTATCTCTTTTTTCCCTTTCTGTATAGCTATTTTAAATGTTCACTGGTTTTCTTGAATCTTAGTAATCAGATAAAACTGTCTTGATTGATGTTACAGAATCATGGATTTTCCTACCAAACCAAGGGAAGCCTTCCTCATTATCTCTAGTCTCTTCAGTTAGGCCATGCTCATCTTCAGGTAAATGTACTTATTCTCTTATCTTCTCAAATCACCTATCCACTTTTCTCCAGCCAAGCTTGGCTGTAAATTGACAAGATCTCCAGTTGTCTTTGTGATTTCCCTGCAGAGTGCAGCTGGGTCCCTTTCAGTTTGAAAGAAACAGGTGTGGGGGTAACTCTGTTCAACCTTTAAAAAATTGCTGTCATAAAAGACAGAGATGGAGTGGTGACTATTAAATCTTTTTCCTTCTTTTTCCCCTTTTTAAATGGCAAAGGCAACAGACTCCATGGAATAGAAAATTTAAGCCATGTAAAATAGGCTAATAACAAAGCATCAGGCTAACTGGGTGCTTTCATTTGTTCTTCATTTTTAGTACAAGAATAAACTCTGATATTCAAGCTCACAGCTTTCAAAAGCTCCAAATATACTTAGAAAAATTAGAAACACTAAGGTCAGAAGGGAGAATTAGCTTTGAATCCTTCCAAACTTGGTAAACACCAGAAGAGATTTGTCATATTCGGAAAAGTGATAAAGCTGGAATTTAAAAGCTTGAGTTTCTAGTCCTATCTGACATTAACTAGGCAAGAGATAGTTGATGGGTCATAAATGCTCTCTGGACTTCAGGATTCTCATCTGTGGAAGGAGAAAATAGAACTAGATAATTTCTGAATTATACTCTAGCTCTGCAATGTAAGGATTCAGCCCACATTCACATTTATTTCCTTTGTTCATAATAAATGCAGCTTTTTAAATTTCCCAGGAGAAGGTTAAAGAAAAAAATTTAGAAATAAAATGGCAGTATTTTTATACTTAGATCAGAAACGTTAACTGGAAAGATGAAATTGTGGATATGGATAGATGATGGGAAAATATCTATCTAATGTTTGTTCTTAAACATGACCATGTGTAAAAGTACCTGTTTAAAAATCCTCTAGTTCTCTTAATACATTGTGAGTATTAAAAATACTATTATTGCCCTAATAATAAAAATAATTTTGGATTGTCAGGTTGACTTGAATTTGACTGATTGACCCGGGTTCGATTCCTTCGCCCCTCTCAGAAAACCCGGCAAGCTACCAAGAGTATCCCTCCCACACAGCAGATCCTGGCAAGCTACCCGTGGCGTATTTGATATGCCAAAAACAGTAACAACAAGTCTTACAGTGAAGATGTTACTGGTGCCCGCTTGAGCAAATCGATGAACAACGGGATGACAGTGACAGTGACAATAGATGGGGCTTGGTGTGTAGCTCTGCTTTAGATTTCTGTTATATGGCTGAGTTTGGTTTACCCTATTCAATAGGTGTCTTGTCCTTCCAATGCTGGAAAATTCAGTCGGGTCATTTTCTTCTCAAGTTTTGGTTTTTTTTTTTAATTTTTATTTTTTTAAAAATTTTATCACCATGTGGAAAGTTACAGAGTTCTCAGGTTTATGTCTCAGTTATACCGTATTCAAACACCATCCCTTCACCAGTGCCCATATTCCACCACCAAAATCCCCGGTATACCCCCCGCCCCCCACCCCAACTGTATAACTGATGAATTTCACTTTATTTTCTCTTCACCTTGATTACGTTCCATATTTCAACACAAAACTCACTATTGTTGTGGGAGTTATATCCCCAAACAAGATAACCCTAATAAGGAGGCATTTGATAATTAGTTTTCCATTCAAATATTGTATGTTTTCAGGTTTTAGAAAAGGTCCCAGTCCTGAATCCTGGAGCCGTGTTAGTTGCTGCTCAGTGTCGCCAGGGTTCCATCTGGAGAAGGTGTGCTGGCGGCACCTCCTCCTTCTGGCCCCCCGGTGTTGCTGGCCCCAATTCGGGTCCGGAACATTGTCCGGGCCGCGTTGCTCACCAGAATGCCTGCCGCTTCTCTGTGGATTGTGTCAGCAAGATGGCGCCGAGGGTGGGTCGAGGGCGTGACTTCCGGTGGCCGGGACCACTTGGAGTTTTGGGATGGCGCCGCCCCACTCCAGTGCCCCCCCGCGGCTCGGATGTCTTCTCAAGTTTAAGGTAAGAGCTGAAGGGCATTTTTTTTCTCAATTAATGGAAACAAAGACTGGAACCCAGAAAATTATGTGATGATGAAAGCTATGCAAACTAGTTGAAGGAACAAAAAAGCACTACATAAATGGACAATCCAGGCAGATAGTATCACTTTAAGTTTTAGCTAAATGTAATCATTCCATGGCCATTATTCTGTTTTACTACCACTTGATTATGCTTTCCTCTGTAATGGACACATTCTCAAGTGTATTTGCCCCACGTGGCAGAAAAGACAGTTATCCTTAATGTTTATATTACAGAAAACAAAGCATCTCCTTCATTGTTCATATAACTTTGCAAATCATTTAGATTAGCTGAGCTTGATACAAGAACTTGCAAGAAAGCTGCCAAGTTCTGAGAAAAGAGAATGAACACCATTTGATATCAGTAGGGGTGGGGCATTTGCAGAAAAGAGGGACATTATCCCTGAAGAGAAGAGTAACAGAAAAACTGAATGACAAAATATAAATTTCTTTTAGTTTACAAAAGAACCCTTGAAGCTACCTATTGAAGCATTTACTTAAAACGAGCCTGGACTGAAACATCAATTTCTTGAATCCTTAACCAGTACTTTTCAACACATTTTACATGAATTAGTGCATTTTTTCCTGTTTAGTTCTAATAGTATAAGAAAGCAAGACTGCTTAAAAATTTATCAGTGCCAACTCTAAGACTTGTTTAGGGTGAACTAATATCAAGAACATGTTCTTCTCACATGTTTGGATTTGGAGAGACATTTAGACCATGTGTTTAATCTCTGATGGTTCATCAAATTGAAGTTGATTAAATTGTTTAGCAAGCTGACACTGTTGATTTTTTTGACGTCAATCCACACTCATTCTTTGTAGTCGTTGCAGTGACCAGAGGTTGCAAGCACATTTCACTGTGGTGCTTGCACATTCCAGGTGTGTTTTCTGGGAATTGCATGTCAGACTGTGGTGCTTGTGAAATTAGTGGCACTGATCACTAAGAGTCAACTCCTTAGTTTTGGTACTCAAGTATATTTTGGTTGTAGTATCAGTGCACTTACACATATATTCACCAGAGGTCACATTTATGGTGCACATCTTTTAAATTATGGGCATGTCATGGCTCACACTCCTTTGTTATTATGCTCACACATACCTGGTGGCAGTGCACTTGCAAGTGGCTCGTGTGGCTGAGGATTACAGAGAGCTGACCTACCAGGATTAAACAGCAGAATTAACAAGATTGTTCCTGCTAGCAGCAGGGATTAAACTCATAACCATACACTTGCAAGGAAGATATTCTAAGTTACTGAGCTATTCCTCCTGGTCCTGATTCTGTACTTTAACATTTGAGAGAAATAACTTTTTGTTCTGCAAAGAGTGACTGTATACTTCTGAGACTGGAAAGCAACAGGCTGGCAGGATGTGACCTCACATTTTTTGCCATTCAGCTAACAATCTGCCACAGATCTCAGGATGGTGGTTTGTTCAGTAACTTGCTAGTTCTTGATTTGCTGCTGCATAAGTTGAGTCTGTACTTCTATCTTCACAGAATCCTCTCCCTATCTGTGTCTTACATGAGTAAGGACATTAGTCTAGTTAAAGGCCCACCGTTCTCAATATAAATTCACGTTAACAAATTATATCTGTAATGACTCTATTTCCAAATAAGGTTACATGAGGTCAAGACACAAGCTCAGTGATGAGTTCATCATGCATACATGAGGATGTGGGCATGTTCTTGGGGGTGGGGGAGAGGGAAGAGAGAGAGAGAGAGAGAGAGAGAGAGAGAGAGAGAGAGAGAGAGAGAGAGAGAGAAGAGAAAAGAGATTAGTTAACTGTAGGATATCATTGGTTTGTCCTTTCTCCCTTGCCCCAAAGAGTTTAGGCATATCTGGTAATAATCTCTAAACAATCCTAGACAATATTGGTATGTCCTGTTCCCCTTGCCACAAGGAGCTTAGGTATATTGGGTCACGCTCATCAAGGTGCTCCCGAGTCACTCCCATTCCATAATCACTTCTATGCTCTCTTCCCCAACTAGTTAATCAGGTTTTCCCCTAATCAGACTCTGTTAATTTGTAAGGTCAGACTTTGCTAGGACAGTGAACTTGTTTTTTTTTATTTTTTTAATAAAAAATATTTTATTGAAACACAGTGAAAAAAAAATTACAAAGCTTTCAGGTTTAAGTCACAGTCAAATACTGATTAAACCCCCATCTCTTCACCAGTGCCCATGTTCCACCACCAAGAACCCCAATACACCCCCCTCCTACCCCACCCCCTACCTTAGTAGCTAATGATATTCCCTTTATTCTCTATATACTTTGAGTACATTCGATATTTCCATACAGAACTCACTATTATTTTTTGGAAATTTTCCCCAACAATCAGGCCTGCTGAATAGGCATCATGTAATAATTTCTCTTCATTGCTGAGAGTTAAGACTTTGAGTTCACGCAGCCGCGATGGGTTTCTAATATTTTAGCTCAGTTCACAGTCAAAATGCATGGCTGCAAGAAGCCGCTCTGGTGCCAAAATGGGTTAGGAGACCTCAGGATCACAGTCTTTAGGAGCGGAGGGTCTGTTTCTCGTGCCGCGGCTCCGGATCATCTCTGGGCGGAAGGCGTGCCAGTAACCAGGACAGTGAACTTATATTGTAAGTTAATATTGCCTTGCTCCTCTCCTCATGTTTTTTCAATAGTTTACTTTAAAACAATGTCCTTTTTGTATGGACAATGAAGACAGTTGTTAATATGCTTTGGTAACATGGGATTTAATTGGCTTCGAATATTATGCACTTCTGGGCATCTGCTTTCTCGACTTAAGCCTCAGCTGCCCTTACTTCCTAGCACCCCTAAAAGCAGGGTCCCAACAAGGGACGGGACAGACCCAGGCAAGCAGTGAGTTATGTGCTACTCTGGCATCAAGATGGGCCTGACCAAAGTGCCTAATGCTTAACTATATGTTAAGAGTTTGGTCATGGACATGTCATGTCATGATCCAAAAGCAATGATGAGACTAGGACCCTGCTAGGAATAGGAAAGACTAATCTGGTCTGAGCACTGTAGTCTGAGATTGAGGTGATCCCAGGAAAGCAATTCTATAAGCTTAATGCATCTCTTGCTATGTCCATACAAAATGATTAATATTATGAATGCTTATATGTTAGTTGGACAAGGAGAGGAGAAACACACCCACAGGATGCCACTCTTGAGTGGTTGTCCTGCTGAAAGAGTATCTGTCCTAGAAGAAGCATCCCCTGAGGGAATGAACTTTACCCCTATTGATTGTGACCACACCTATGTGTAAGCCCCAACCCTTCATGCTGAGGGATTTAATTAGGCTGTGAGAGTGGGCTGGGGGTGAGTGCCATCAAGTCCCAGGGCTGGTCCCAAGGCAAGTGCTGGCCAGTCCCAGAGCGAGATCTGGAGAAGCTAGATCGAGATCCAGATCCCGATCGAGAAGGAGAATGAAGTAGCATGGGGGAGGAAGAAGCAGGAGGAGAATCAGAGGAGAATGGAGATGGGAATGGAATAAACTGCAACTGAGACCAACCAGCCTGGCCCTTGTTCCTTCCTTTGCCTGCCTTGTCTTCGCCATCAACCTCCCCGTGGTGGGGGAAGCGGCTAGAGACTACCGAATGCAGGCGGCGGGAGAGATAGAGCGACGCTGCCCTGTGCCTGGTATGGTGCCTCCCTTCTTTTTTGTCTGTTTACACAGTCACCTAGTCACATTTTGAGACATTTGACATTCAGATTTCACATATCATTTTAGGGAGAAAGAATTTAACTCATGACAAGATAAAGGATTCAAATCAAAGAAGCTTCTGACTGTTTAACAGTCCATTTAATGAGTATTTTCTAGGTCCTGCTCCTTCTCTTCTTCGATTCCCAGCATCCCATATGGTCCCCTGAGCCCTGCAGTGGGTAATTCCTAGATGCAGAGCCAGGAGTAACCCCTGTGCATCACCAGGTGTGACATAGAAAGCAAAAAATACCAAAAACAAACAAACAAACAAACAAACAAAAAACAAAAAAAGAAAACATTGAGCATTGTAAGTTTTAACCTCTGAAATTAATAATAACCTATATTTAATTTCTGGAAGATTTTTCTTGTTTTGAACACTTAATAATTTATTATATTTTACTTATTCATGAAGTAATGTTGGCAAAATTTATTATTTCTTTTTGCTAAGTGGAGGGAGGAGGAGAGAAGGAGGTAGAGGAGTAACAGAGAGAGCGAGAGAGAGAGAAATGTGAAGGACTTACAGGTGAGGCAGTTTGGAAAAACTACTACAAGAAATAAAAAGCAGATTTTAATTCTTCTAAAGTAAACCAGATGGAACTTGAGCTTCAAGCCCTAATATATGTGTGGTTACCAGCTTTCTGATAAAAAGAGAACTTTGGAAAACCGGTTCAAGCAAGCTACTGGAGCATACTCAATAGTTAAATTCTTAACCCTGACCTTATATCACTTTTCTCCTCATTAGGTACAAAATTTATATTAACTTAAGTACTCTCTGTAGAACAGTAGCACTTTTATCCCGTTGTTCATTGATTTGCTCAAGCAGGCACCAATAATGTCTCATTGTGAGACTTGTTGTTACTGTTTTTGGCATATTGAATATGCCACGGGTAGCTTGCCAGGCTTTGCCATGTGGGCGGGATACTCTCAGTGGCTTCCTGGGCCCTAAGAGAGGGATGGAGGAATTGAACCCGGGTTGGCAGCATGCAAGCAAATGCCCTACTCACTTTGCTATCGCTCCATCCAATGACACAAATGACAGATGTAATGAATGAGTAAACATATGTCCTTATAAGCATGTGCAACTTTAGCATCCCATCATCATACTCATACCCAATGCCTTGTTCATACTTCTCCTTAGTTATTAGCTCTTTCCTTCAGATGCTCTTATCCCCAAACCCGGTGTGACTTTTCCCTTGAGAGTGCTGCACCTATGCCTTATTATAGTAATAAAGTAATATTCTCTATACTATTATCTAAGATATCTTGTTCTTTATTTATTTCTCGACAGAAAGACTGGACCAGAGGTACAGCAGGACTCTGTTATGCATCCCTTAATTCTTGTGACAACTCGTCTAAAGCTATGCAGTCATGTGGTAAAGCTTGGGGATAGAGTAAGAATGCTAAATTCTACTACTAGAAATTCTTTTCTCCTCTGTTTTCTACAAATGTCTGCAAAATTCATGGAGTCAGCCATGTCCCTCTTCTTCCCCTTACAATTAAAGATCCATACAAGTTTAAACTAACCCTGTGCCCTTTTGCAAGGTATTTCAGCTCTCAAATGATGATCTTCACTTGAAGGTCCCTTGCAAATCAGTATTTCCTTCATACCCAAATCTGTTCCTCTACTTGACTTTTCCCAGCTTGTGAATGAGCATACCAATAGTCCAAGTCAAAAGTAAACCTTGAGGAAAAAATTGGCTGACAACATGTTTCTATTATCAGCAAACATCAAAGGGTATTATGTAGATTACATGGCAAGAAGGTAGTCATATCATTAAAAAAAAACTGTACAGAGAATGCTTCCCGTACTTATTTATAAGCTCCTTAATATTTTCAAATGTTCTAGGTAGAGTTTAAGTAAATAAAGTTGATGCTGAATAGGTGAAGGAAGTATATGCAATTCTCTGCATTATTATTTTTTCCCCTAAACCTAAAACTATACACCAAAGTATACTAATTAAAAATTAAAATTAAAAGGTTATGAATAAGTATCATTACAAATAGTTACAAAAATAGCATAAATAAAATTAGGTACTTAATTGCATAATTACTTTTAGTTATTATATATGGTCTGAATAAATCTTTAGGGTTAAGAGGACTAAAATAAAGCCTATTTGCTCAATCATATTAAAACCTAACTTGCTTATGCTGTCTTCCTCTAAATTGAAAGTTTCATGAGCACTAAAAATTAGCTGACCTACTTCACCATAGTAATTGAAAAGGATTATTACTTATAATTAGCAAGCAAGCAATAGTAATAGATAATTTACTTTCCAAATATTTTGCAAGCAAGCACATTTTTTTTAAAAAAAGAAAACATATTAGACAGTTGTTTCTTGGTAAATTAAATGCATCTTTTGCTCTTGACAAATAATACATACTGCAATATATTTTTACAACCCATAATTTCTATTGTGCTTTTACACTTGTTATAGACACTTTGTCAGGATAAATATTCAGTACAGTGCATGGGGATTTAGTCACACAGCCCTGATTATCATTGATAGTCACATGAACATGACCTGGCAAAAGCTTAAGGAAGAGACTCTTTACAGTTAGCTATTCCCCTTGAAGAAAAAAATAGGGTCATCTTAAATGTAAACGTTAAAACTCTTTAAGTCTCAGATATCATTAACCTTTCTAAAATGCACATTTAAAAAACCCCTAATGAAAAGTACAGTAAAATTATGGCATATCTGGCTACATATATTTGTCTTCTCACTAATGTAGCTTACAAAAATCACTGTATCTTTAGCAGAAACTAAGTAAGATTAAGGGTAGATGGCTATAATGATTCAGGATGTATTATTGGACAATATCTCTATTTTAAGGAAATGTATTTTTAGTTTATTTATTTGTATATTTTTGACTTTTGGGCCACACCCAGCAGTGCTCAGAGATTATTCCTGACTCTGTCAAGAGAAACACTCCTATTGGGCTCAGGGGACCATACTGCTGCTCAGGATCAAACGTGGGTTGGCCACTTACAAGACAAATACTCTACCCACTTTATTACTGCTCCAGCTCCTAAGTTCGTAGTTTAAATTATTCCATGCTTATTGCATTACGTTTGTGGTTTTTATGTCACTTGACACTGTTATGCTCTAATTGTAAGCATGTAATAATAGTTTCTATTGCATCTTGGATTTTTGAGGGGGAAGGGTGGGGTCACATCTGGGAATCATTCTTGACCTTACTCAGAGAACTATATGGAATGCCACGGATTGAACTTAGGTCTGCATGTGCAAGGCAAAACACTACCCACTATCCTCCAGCCTATTTATTGCATCTTTTTTCATTATAAATTTAGGTTTTATTCTAAAACATTATGTACTCTAAAAATATGTACCTAAATTCAGTTACCTTGAAGTTTTCTTTTGAGGTACTACATTAATGGGATCCTCAATGACAACAAATAATTTTCTTTCCTTATCCTCAGAAAAGTACATTGTTTCCTATACATAAAGGTTAAAGGAAATAATATTTACACATTTTCAAATTAAAATATGGGGAAGCAGTGGGGACATATGTAGTCCAGTGGGTGTGGTGCTTGCCTTGCATGCAGGCGACCTGGGTTAGATTCCTGGCACCTCATATAGTTCCCCGAGCCTATCAGGAATGATCCTTGAGTGCAGAGCCACTAGTAATCCCTGTGTACCCCCAGATGTGGCCCCCAAACAAATTAGCAAACAAAAAATCTTGGGAAGCACTGTGATGTTCTTCATACTGATGAAGACTAGGCTATTTTATAGTTATTTCCCTGTGTTAATACGATTTCCTCAAATAGTACTCAAAAACTGTTTGCTGAATGTTTGAATAAATAAATAAACATCTTTTCTCTATATTCTTTTTCTAGATTTCAACAATTCTTTAGCATTCACTCTCATTGCTATTAATTGGTTCATAAATCACCACATACTGTAGTTATATTTTGTGCATGCTCCCCACTCACTAGAGTCAGCTTTTTATTTAGTGAGTGTCCAGTAAATATCTAATAAATTAATGACTCAGTAGTAATTTACTTGCCCTCTCAACAGCATTTGGCACTGTTGACACTTTGCCCTTCTTACAATAAATTACAGTCTGGATTGATTTTTCCTCTAGATATTACTTCTCAGACTCCTCTAGCAATTTTCCTGGTCTCTGTTTCTCCTGTCTTCTTAATTAATATCATCTACCATTTTAGGTTTAGATATTATTAAAATGTTGAAAACTATTCAAGTTATGTCTTTCCTAGGTAAATCTTCAATTTTGTGAGCTCTGGGATCCATTCATTAAAAAAACATATATTGCATTTTCTTTTCAAGTATATTATCTAAGGCTACTGTAACAGAATACCATAAACTACATGGCTCAGGCAACAGGAATTTATCTCTCACAATTCTGGAGGTTGGTTCGTCCAGGATCAAGGTGCCTACTCATTCACTTTGCCAGTGAGGACTTCTTACTGCCTTGCAGATGGCAACTTTATCATTGTGTTTTCAAGATGGGTAGGAGGGGAAAGGGGTGAAAAGCTCTCTGGTGTCTTTTTTGTAAGCAGTAATCTCATCAGGAAGACCCAACCCTTATGACCTCATCTAAATCTAATTACTTCCCAAAGACCCCATCTCCAAATACTGTCAGTGAGATTTAGGGCTTCATATAAATTTGGAGGCAAGCATTCAGTTCATAGTAGCAATACCAGGTAACGTCCATCCATGTAATAGTGAGCAACACTGATGGGACTTACATTCTAGTGAAGGAAAACAAGCAATAAGTGACTAAACAAAAACAAGTCAGATGGTTTTAGGGTTTTAGATCACAATAAATGTTGTGAATATATGTGATAAGACAGGGTCAGGAATTTGAAGAAAATGAGAAGCAGGACTCAGAGATAGTCTTTCCAGGAAGGTAAAAATTTGAGCTTAAGATATGTGTAAATAGGTGAAAAATAAAACTGCTATAAAACTATAAAACTGCTTTGCGGCCGTGCTACATCTTATAGCCTAGTTCTCTGTCTCAGAAAACCTGGCAAGCTACCAAGAGCTTCCTGCCCACATGGGAGAGCCTGGAAAGTTCCCTGTGGTGTATTCACATGCCAAATACAGTAACAATGATCTGTCTCATTCTCCTGACCCTGAAAGAGCCTCTAATGCGACACCATTGGGAAGGACAAGTAAAGAGAGGCTGTTAAAATTCAGGGCTAGGATGAATGGAGACATTACTGGGCCTGCTCGAGCAAATCGATGATCAACTGGATGATAGTGATAATGATAGTGAATAAGTGGAACAAAAACTAAATTCTAGGTAAAGCCTGTTTTCTAGCACACTTTTGAGCTTAACTGACTTAAGAAACAGAAATAAATTTGTTTTTACGGCCATAACTAGCATTTTAGTTAGCTTCCTAACTATGATCTTTAAATCAGATATAGGTCACCCTTCCCCAAAAGTGTCTCTTTCCTCATCTTTTTGTACCTCAATAAATTATCTATTATTCACCTTGTTGATTGAGCAAGGCACACAATTATCTCTAATATGATTGAATTGAGAATCCACAAATAAATCTATAAATTCATAGTCAACTGATTTATGGCAATTTGTCCAATACAACTCAATGAAAAAACTAATAATTTTATAATAAAATAAAGTTAAGATAACTGGAAATTCATATGTCAAAGATTATACATATGCATATATTTTATTTATGTTTATCTATATAGAGTCCTTGATATATCATTAAAATAAGATAACCATATTTAAAAATGGGCAAAAACTTGAATTGAATTTTGCCCAAAAAATATATATGCATATATATATTAATGGATGATAAATGCATGAAAAGACATCAATATTCTTAACTGTTAGGAAAATGACATCAAACTACAATGAGTTACTGCTTCATACTCACAAGGGTGTCTATAATAAAAGACAATAAGGATTGGAAAGGATGTGGAGAAATTGAAATCCTCATGCACAGTTGGTATAAAACGTAAAATTATGCAGTCACTCTGGAAAAATATTTTTCAGATCACTGAAATGTTCAATGAAGAGTTACTATATGACCAAACAATTTCATTCCTAGCTATTTTTTCCAGTAGAAGTAAAAACATCTGTCTTCATAAAAACTTGTGTTTGATTATTCATAGCAGCAGTGTTCATAATATTTAAAAAATGGACAAGACCTTATCTGATAAATGGGCTAATAAAGTGGTATATCCATGCAAGAATCATAATTTGGCAATAAAAAAGTAGTAATATATGTTACAAGATTATAGATCTTGAAAACATTATGCTAAATGAAATTCATTCATAAGAAATTACATTTTGTGTTTTGTCTAGAATTGCCAAATAGAGACAGGAAGTATATTAGTGGTCACCCAGAGCTCTGGTGAACTGGAGGCTGGAAATGGAGAGTAATTACTAATGTATACAGAGATGTTTTGAAAATATACAAAATTATCAAAGTAAGTGGTGGTAAATGCACATCTATATGAATTTACCAAAAATCAGTGGATTTTATACTTTTCTATTTTTTATTGCCATGCTATGGATTCAAATCAAGCCTCACAGATATATGGCACATGCTCCCTCACTGATCCACACTGCAATCCCTTGAAACATACGTAAAATTCATGAATCACAGGTAGACAGAGATTGTGTATATCTTGATGAAGTTAAGGGGTACACGAATGAATGAATCCATTTTCCAAAGTAATATAGGTTACTCCTGTGAATATAAGTATACGTAAATATTACATGAAAAAGAAACATTATATAATGATCAAGTGAGTATAGGGAGCAGGGAAATCACAGGTAGAACAATAATGACATAATCACAAATTATGAATCACAAAATCCCATTAATTGTCAATTTCTCAAGCAGGCTCAGTAACCTCTCATTCGTCCTTTCCCTGAGATCTTAGAAGTCTCTCTCAACTCTGTCCTCCCAAGGATGTCCCACTGGAGGCTCTTTCAGAGTCAGGGAAATGAGATCCAGCTTGTTACTGGATTTAGCATATGAATACACCATGGGAAGCTTGCAAAGCTGTCCCATGTGAGCAGGAAACTCTGAGAAGCTTGCCAATTTCTCCCAGAGAAGCAGGCTACAAGATATCGCTTCTGGAAAGTTGCTTTAAAGTCTCTGGATGTTGGCCGTTGATGGGATTATACACACCTGGGTTCCTCTGCAGGTACCTTCATGCATGAGGCCTGTCCAAATATGTGGAGAGGGGCCTCGAGCATGGCTGTACCTAGGTTCCGGTGGTCTTCGGCCGCTGGGAGCTCTGCTCAGGGTGGGGAGGGAAGCTGGAGCCCATCCCCTCTGAGGGGCCCCGGGGAAGACAGCCAGGCATGCGGGCAAGACTCTCTGCCAATGACATAATATTAATAACTAATTGTTAAATACTATTTTTTGTATATATTTAAGTTTTTTTATAGTAAAGGAAGTTTAAAGTATAGGTTGGTATATGAATATATGTATAAATTCTATACTGACTTTTTTATCTTGACTTACAATCCCATCATTCAGTCCCAGCTTACTCCTTCTATAGTATTTGTATCCCTTGTCCATTGGTTTACACTGTACCTGTCCTATAGCCTTCTTTCAGGAAAACTCTTGCTTGCATCCTTTATTTTATTGTCTTTTTATATCTTGGGGAACAGAATGAAAGTAACCTCATTAGAGAGACATTCTCTAACCATCAAATTCTCTCTCATGGCTCAGTTTGTTTTTCCATACAACATAACATAATATGCAATTTTATATTTGTGCATGTTATTGTCTTCCCTCATTAAGACTCTAAATAATATGGATGTTTTCTACATTGGAAATTTCCTACCTTAACTTCTTCCTGATGTAATAAATATAGCTACACAAAAATAAATAGACAGATCTTCTGTCTGCCTCCCCCAATCTCTAGCGCTCCAGGGATCACACCCAGACAACTTACCAGGTAAATACTTCATTGGCCCTTCTCTACTACGTCCAATACCCAGCCACCTCCACGCTCCAAGCCATTTTCCAGACCACGTGGCTACTTCCATAAGACACTTAATATCTATTTTCCATAATTACCGCACCATATTTGATGGGGTTCAAATATGGTGTGAACCATGGGAATACCTGTAAGGGCGATTAGAGGCCGCCCTAAAAGCCTCCATCCATCTCAGAGAGCCTGTATGGCAAGCTACCTAGAGTACCCTGCCCGTATGGCAGAGCTTGGAAAGCTACCCGTGGCATATTCAGTATGCCCAAAACAGTAAAATCAATGTGCCTCATTTGCCTGACACTGAAAGAGTCCCTGATATGGCAACATTAAGAAGGATGAGCAAGGAGCAGCTGATAAAATCTCAGGGACAAACTAGACTGCCAAAACGAAGAAGGACTAAAATGACTGTCTGTACTTTCAACACATGTACAGTGGCATCGGAAGCATCCTTCAAGGACCTGATGGTGCAAGTGCAGAAGATTAAATATGACATCATTGGTCTGACTGAGAAAGGAATGCATCGATCACCTCACGCCATTTTCGGCACTGGAGAAGAACTGTTCCTCAGAACATGTGACTATAGAGGCGTCGGTGGTGTCCTTATCAACACAAACTTGGCCATGAGCATGATTCATTCGAATGCCTAGCAACCCGAATAGGATGTTTATACTTGAATAGATGTGGCTCACTGCAAGCAGTTTCTATCTTCATCATCTACACACCAACATCCAACTACGATGAAGAAGAAATTGAGAAGTTCTATATGAAGCTGGAGAAGTTGTATAAAGAAGACCACACCTTCTACAAGGTCACTGTTGGTGATTTTAATGCCAAAATGGACCCAAGAAGGTCGCCCAAAGAACTCCACATTGGGACCCATGGTCTAGAATGGAATGGACAGGATAAGAGAAGAGTTCATCATGTCGACCAAGACCATCCATGGTAACTCACAGTTCCAGAAGTCTGAATCTAAATGTTGGACATGGGAGTCTCGAGGTGGACAGCTCCACAATGAAACTGACAACATCATATTCAATTGACAGTTTTGCCTGATCAATGTCACTGTTGTCCCCAAATTCCAAACAGGATCAGACCACCGTCTCCTTCATGCAAAATTCTACTTCACAGAGCAGAGAAAAAGGACTGCAAAGTTTAAGTTTAAAAAGAGAACTTCCAGAATGACCACCGACAGGGAGCTCTTTGGCACTATTGTGGCAACGTGGGAAGATTCTGTCATTGACAACATCAACAAGAAATACGATCGAATGGTTCAGCACTTCCATGATTATACGAAAAATGCCAAGAGTGGGAAAGCCACAGATGCCTGTCTTTGGAATCTCTCAAGCTCATTCACCAACGTGGTTTGGTATGAACCTTGGGCAATCACAAACTAACGTCTGAGCTTGCAAAGCTGTGCAGAGAATTGATAAAGGAAGACCTCAAAGAGAGAAGAGAAGCAGTGTTGGCTGATGTGGCAGAAGGCAGGAAAATTATTCACAATACTTGCCTGTCCTTCACCAACTACGGACAACTGCCCTCCGACATCCTGATGGATCTATCACATCTTCCAGAGGAGCAATAAAGAGGATCATTCATGAATTCTACTCAGATCTCTTTGACAGCCATGCCCACCTGCCCATATGTGAAAGCACACAGGATGGATATGTCATTCCCAACATCCTCCCTTCCGAAGTCCGACATAGCATTTCGTCGGTAAATATGCATATAGCACCTAGTACAGACAAGATCAGACCTGAACACCTGAAGAATCTGCCGCCAGTACTCATCATACACTGGCGCGGCTCTTCACATGCTACCTGTCCGTATGCAAGGTTCTGTCCCAATGGAAAACCAGCAGGACTGTCCTGTTGTACAAAATGGGAGAAATCCACTACATCAGCAATTATCGCCCAATCTGCCTGTTGTCCGTCATCTACAAGTTGTTCACTCAAGTCATCCTGAATATAATAGGCAAAACACTAGATGATGGACAATCATGTGAGCAAGCTGGATTCTGAAAAGGATTCAGCACGATCGACCATATCCACACAGTGACCAAGCTCATTGAGGTTTCACGAGAGTTCAAGATGCTCCTCTGTCTAATGTTCATCGATTTAAAGAAGGCCTTTGATTATGTTGAGACTGAAGCAGTCATCAAAGCCCTACAAACAAGGCATTCAAATTCAGTACATCAGATCCTCCATAAGCAGTATTACGGAATAACAACCAGACTATCACCGTTCTAATAACACCGAACATTAGCCAAGCAGTACAAATGCTGGCCGACTTCGAATTGCTATGTGGAAAGGTCACACTGCGGCTGAATCTCACCAAAACAATGTTCATGAAAAAAGAACTAGTCCCTGACGTTCCATTTGCTTTCAATGGAAAGAACATCTGCAAATGCGGCAGCTATGTGTATCTGGGTCGAGAACTCAACATGAGGAACAACTTGGTGCCAGAACTGTGCAGGAAGAAGAGAGCAGCATGGAACACCTTCAAGAGCATGGAAGAAGTGGTTAAGATGACGAAGAACCTCCGGCTCCAAGCACATCCTTTTGACTCCACCTTTCTTCCTGCACTAACATAGGGTTCAGAAACTTGGGCCCTATGAAAACAGGATGAGAACGCTATTTGGGTATCCCAAAGAGAAATCGAAAGACCTATGCTTGGAATATCACACTTTATTCAAATGAGAGAAGGAATCCGGAGTTCTGACCTCCACTGACGATTAAGAATCAGGGATGCTGTCTCATTTGCCAAAACATAGAAAATCAGATGGGTCATACTCAGAATGCGATTTAGAGATGACCGCTGGACTAGAGTTGTTACTTGACTGGATTCCACAGGATGTTAAAAGACTGAGTGGTCGCCCACCTACGAGACGGTCAAACTTCTTCGTCAAAACCCTGAATGAATCGTTTGAGGTTCATTATTTTATGTGACAAGTATATGTCTATAAATTATGCGTCTGAATCATGATTCAAAGGAGGAGCTTCCTGCTATGCTCCCAAAACAATAACTGAAGATTTCCCAGGAAGATTGGCTATTGTGAGGTCCCCACATCTAGAAATGAGGCAAAGGCAAAGACATACATGCCCTGCCCTCCAAAGATGGGCAGAAATGGGAAGAAAGAGGACATTGAGTAGACTCATGTTTTAGTGGCCAGAAAGAGAGTGGAAAAAAATATAGGGAAGATGATCAAGGGAGGCTCTGGACACAGAGACCAGGGAAGCTGATCCCAACTGGAGGTCCTTGGTAGAAAGAGTGAAAATGACTTGAAAGTAATCCCCTAAATCTAAATGAAGTTTATGCATTAGTGATGGGCTGTCTGCAGCTGAGACCATAGCAAAGAAGATAATAGAGAAAGTAATGTATGCTGTATCCCCATTTCTCAACTCCTCCAACTAAGGACAAAGATCTGGATACTCAGAGAGGAGGAATAGCATTTGGGGCGCAACACAAATCTGAATGAAGTGTTTTGCCCTTTCAGCATGTTCTCCACAGGGATTGGAGGTTTCAACTCCACTCTTCTACCCTGCTGCAGAGCTACTGCAAAAAAAAAAGAAAAGAAAAAAGAAATCATCCGTACCTAGGAGAGGTACCAAAGGCCCCTCTCAAAACAAACAAACAAACAAACAAACAAGGATGGATTATGGGTGCTGGTTAGCCTACTGATTATATAAGAAAGAGATTTAATCCTTGATCTTCTACATTAATTTCTAAATCAGTTTGATGTGAAGTGTTTTCAGACACTTAGAAGAAGGTAAGGACTAATAAAATTAAATAGCTTAGATATAGTTTATATTTCTTAATATTTTAAGATAAAGTTTACGTACATATGTTTGTAAAGGATATTTAACATAAGCCAACAATGTCAGAATATTTTAATTCTGAACATGTTGCTTAGACTCTTAGTAAACTCTTAGACAGTTTATTTTCATTTGCCAGAAATTTGCTAAGTTAAATATGAGGACTGACAGGAACAATGAGAGTGGGCGAATGTTAGACTTTTATTCAAAGGGGTATATCTTTGTCCTTCAAAGGGAATGAGAACATGAGCAAACCTTATATTAAAACATAGCACTGTAGCACTGTCATCCCATTGTTCATCGATTTACTCCAGCAGGCACCAGTAATGTCTCCATTGTGAACCTTGTCGTTACTCGTTTTGGCATATCAAATGCGCCATGCGTAGCTTGCCAGGCTCCGTTGTATGGGCGGGATACTCTCTGTAGCTTGCTGGGCTCTCCAAGAGGGATGGAGGAATTGAACCTGGGTAGGACTGGAGCAATAGCACAGAGGGTAGGGCATTTGCCTTGCATGTGGCCAACCTGAGTTTGGTTCCTCCGTCCCTCTCCGAGAGCCTGGCAAGCTACCGATAGTATCCCACCCACACGGCAGAACATGGCAAGCTACCCATGGTGTATTTGTATGCCAAAAATAGTAACAAGTCTCATAATGGAGACATTACTGGTGCCCCTTGAGCAAATTGATGAACAACAGGATGACAGTGCTACAGTGCTATATGAAAACATATTAATATAAATATAAAACATTAAAACAAACCATATATTAAAACATTAAAACATATAAACATATAATTAAAATATATTAAAAAAATAAGGATTCCCTTCGCTCCCTTCTAACTAGGACACAGATCTTCACACCTGACTTTTCAAGGGGCCTGGTTTGACATCTTCATAAGTATGCAGTTATACACATGGCCACATGGCAGCTTCTCATTATATTTACATTCTTACAGTTATACTTATTTTCACTGGGTGAAGACAGACAGGGGAGGAAAAGAGAAATTCCCAGCCTAAAGTGTGGCTAACAACAGAGATTCACCCTCAGTAAAGCAGGAACATGCTAACTTTTAAGGGAAGATGCATAGAAGTCCATCAAATTCAGTGAATGAAAAAGAAAACACTGAAAGCTCTACCAGCTCAATAAATCCCCAGATAATAACTTTAGCAACAGTATTGTGAGTGTTGTTTAATGAGCTCAAAGAAAAGATGGCATGGGTTGTCAACAAATCACAAGAAATTATGAGAGCCAAAATGAGAAAACTCCAAGCTGAAATGACAGAAATAAAGAGTATGATAGATTATATATAAATATTCATGCATATGTATACAAATATGTACACATACATACATACATATATAGTTAATAAAAGCACAGAGCAGTGGAATAGCTGCAGTTAAGGAAAAGACTGAGGTGACCAATTGAGATGGAGGAAACCTCTAATAGACAAAATAAAGTAGAAAAAAATCTGGAAAGAAATGAACAGTATACCATGGAATTATAGGGTGTGTTTATGAGGAACAATTATAAGAATTATAACAGTTAATTATATTTAAAAAATCTTAGATGAGGATTTCTCAGAGTTAAGGAATAAAGGCAACAAAATACGAAAGGCCTGAAGAATCCCAGTGAGAACAGAAGCAGATGGGTAAACTTTATACTGTACTCAAAATGATAAAATCCAAATATAGTAATAGAATATTGAAGACAGCAAGACCAATAAAGGAACTTATATACCAAGTAAGTGAATCTGATTCATAGCAGATCTATCAAATGAGACTCTTGAAGTCAGGAGAGAGTGGAGGAATGTAGTACAAAAATTCAATGAAATTTCTCAAGAAAACTTTATGAAATAAGATTGTCTTTCAGATTTGAAGGAGCAACACACAATTTTAGGAACAGGCAACAGGCAAATTTTAGGAAATTCAGAGCCTTGAAATCGGTATTGCAAGAAGCATTAAACGAACTTCATTAAAAGGCAAAATAAATTCCTCAGCCCTTGACATTGAGTATGACAGTCACTCATAGGATTGCCCTTTACTAGATTAAGGAAAGGTTTGTTTACTCCTGTCCTGCTAAGAAATTTTATAGATTTGCAATAAAAAATTAGCATTTAATTTATATTGAATGTTATATAACTGGTCATCTATTTTTATTTATATCTGTAGAGATTTTTATTACAATCCTTTATTTATTAATGCAGACACTTAAGCACTAACTATAGTATAATATTTTCTAACATAATGCCAATACTCTTCATATTAGGGAAAAATCACACTTTTATACTACAAAAGACCTACTCAGATTCTTTCATTAAACATTTCTTAATTCTCTGTACTCTTACTAATTTTTGCACTTGTAGGATTTCTCTATTTTATGGAAATCTTAAAATTTATTAGCACAGAATCACTTATAATGTTAAGTTTTAGTGTATATAGCTGTAAAATAGATTTCATTTTTGAAAAAAATTACATTATCAACTTATCATTGATTTGTGGTATTCTGAGATCAGTTCTATTCACCTATGTGTGTAAGTGTCACCACCTCATGAAAAAAGAAAGATAACTCTATTCCAAATATGGAATAAAAAAGAAACAGGAAAGAAAGAACAAATGCAAAGCAGCTAGAACTGAAAATTTGTGCATAGAACTGAACTTACATGAATATGGTCAGAGGGTTCTTTGGGACACTGGTGGAGGAACGTGGCCACTCTGATGGTGGGTGTGTTTTTGGAATGATGTACCCAGGAAGAGTATGATTGACATTATTATAAATCCTGGTACCTTCAATAAAAATGGTTTTAAAAATAATAAGAACTAAAAATAATAACAAGTTAAAAATTAGACTAAAAGCAGCTTAATCTAAGCCAAGAAAGAAATTTGTTCCAAATGCTTTAGCACTGTATTATTCTATAGTTTCTGCCTTCCAAATGTATTCAATCAGTTTTAAAAAAAACTCTCAAATTTAGTAAATGAGTCTAGGCCACATTGCCAAAATTTTCTTTTTTCTTATTTATTTCCTTAAATATTTCATCATTTATTTTCTTATTTTTGTCTAAGATGACTCTCGATGTACTCTTTCTACTGGTATTCATACTGCTGAGAAGTCCCTTTCTATGTATATCATAGGGGTAATAATATGACCAACAGAATAAAAAGGAAACAATGCCATACCACTTCCAATATTTAATTATAAAGATTCTGTGCAAATATTTCTTATATTTTCATTGAGCTAAGAAATGTACATTATGTTTCTTTGTAAATACTAAAACTTAATATATATAGTCAACTTTTTTAGTTCTATTCTCAAATTTATTCAAGCGGGCACCAGTAACGTGTCTCATTGAGAGACTTATTGTTACTGTTTTTGGCATATCCAATACGCACAGGTAGTTTGCCAGGCTCTGCCGCTCTGGCTTGATACTCTCGGTAGCTTGCCGGGCTCTCCGAGAGGGGCAGACGAATCAAACTTGGGTTGGCTGGAGCGATAGCACAGCGGTTGGGCATTTGCCTTTCACGCGGCCGACCCAAGTTCGATTCCTTCGCCCCTCTTGGAGAGCCCGGCAAGCTACCCGTGCGTATTGGATATGCCAAAAACAGTAACAATAAATCTCTCAGTGAGACACTGGTGCCCGCTCGAACAAATTGATGAGCAAAGGGATGACAGTGACAGTGACAGTGACTCTCAAATTTAGAATAGATTTCTCTTCTCATGGAGAAACCGTTATATCCAGAGTTTGTCTAAGCATTCATATTTTTCATATGTTCAAATGGGCTCAGTAGGTTGAGCACATACTTATTATCATGTAGACGTTTTGAGTTGATCCCCTCCCAACTTCCACATCATCCCAGGTCATAACCAAAAGGCATCCCTGAGCACAGAACTGGCAGTAGTCCTTAAATATCACTGGATGTAGTCAAAAAACAAAAGAAGAAAAATATTCTCAAATAAAACATATAAACTAAGCATGTGTTTAATGCATATGCAGTTTATATATGTTTTATATAAGGCTGATAGCTGTAAATGTATATACAGGACCTAGAAGCCAGCATGAAACTGACAATATTCTAATCAGGAAGTCACCAGTTTCCAAAAAAGGGATTGACAAGAGTAAAGTAACTTCTAAAGTTGATAAATGAGTATATGTGGAAGAAGAAAGATTTGAAAGTAAAGATAATGCCAGAGATTTGAGCTTAAATACCAGGATAGCAGCTGGTGATTCCCTTGGTGTTTAGGAAGTAGGGCAGTTGGGGAAATTTTAAATGAAAAGAAGACATTGTCGGAGGCACACTGATTTGAGGTGGAAATGACCTCAAATCTGATTAAAATCTTTAATCAAATGACAGTCTTCTGTGGCTTAAAATGCACTTATTTGACTATCAATTTAATAAGTATTTTACCCTACGGAATTTCTATGGCTATTTACTTCTATTTCAGAAATTATTTCTCACTCTTAAATTCCTTAAAAGAAAATTTTAGAACACATACTTAAAAAAGGGGATTTGAGTCTCCATTTTCACCAGTATTGCAAAGTATCCTTGCTTACCCTCTGCTGGGATTAGTTTACTATTGTGGTTGTAACAAATTACTACAAATTTAGTGGCTTATAAAATACAAATTTGTTACTTTGCAGCTCTAGAGTTCAAATGTCTCACAGGAGTCTCATTGGGATAGAATCAAATTGTGTGGAGAACTGATTTTCTTTCAGGATATTTTAAGGGAGAATTCATTCCCATATGTGATGCACCTTTTAGAAGCACTGCATTCACTAGCTCATGGGTCAACTCCACCTTCAAAGTTCAGTGTTTCTCATACTGCATCTGTCTAATATTGCTTCATTCTTCCCATTCTAAGTCTTCTACCTTCCTATTCCACTTCCAAAAGGTGTGCATAATTAAATTGTAGGCACTTGATGATCTAGCATAATATTTTCATTTTAAGTAGGATTAAACAATTTTAATTCTACTGATAAGTATTATTTCCCTTGCAAGTAATCTAACAAATTTACAAGTCCTAAAGAATGAATAGGACATGAACAATTTTATTAAAATAGACATTATTCTTCTATCGCTACAATTCAGTTGAGAAAGAATAAACTTTTCAAAAATGTTGCTAGACAGGGGCTGAAGTGATTGCACAGTGGGTAGGGCGTTTGCCTTGCACGGGGTCGACCCAGGTTCGATTCCCAGCATCCGATATGGTCCCCTGAGCACTGCCAGGAGTGATTCCTGAGTGCAGAGCCAGGAGTAACCCCTGTGCATCGCTGGGTGTGACCCAAAAAGCAAAAAAAAAAAATGTTGCTAGACTAATTGAATATATATAGGGAAAGTTGAATCTTGTTCATATTTTACACCTTTTCAAGATTAAAACCCAAAATATGTCATAGGCTTAATATTAAAATATGGTACTTTTCAAAGAAAATATTAGAGGGTGATATCCAGGTTAGTCTGGATTTGTGATGAGTTTATCCAACAGCATAACATAAATCATAGAAGAAAACATAGACAGGTTGGAATTATTAAAATGAAAAATAACATACTCGACAAAAGACACTATCAAGAGAGTAAAATGGCAAGTTACAGCCTGAGAAGAAATATTTGCAAACAAGTATATGATCTAAGACTTGGTACCAAAAAATGCACAAAGAACTTCAAAACTCCAAAGTAGAAAAAGGAACTATCAACTTTTTAAAATGTTTTTGAGCAGGTACTTTTCCAAAAAAAGAAGACATAAAGATAATAACTAAGCAATTTAAATACATTTAAGATTATTTGTCATTCAAAAGTTACAAATTAAGGATCCAAGTGACAACTCTGATAGAGCAACTGCATGGGAAGCAGGAGGTTGATGAAACGGAAGGTTCCGTCTTTGGCACAAATACACAAGCTCTGCTGTTATCCTAATGGCTCTGCTGTTTGGGATTCCAAGTGCCACAGAGATCGTTAGCATAGCACAGCCAAATATCAGTGTGAGTGACAACCTTGGTGAAGTTACTGTGAATAATATTTAATGGTAATTATATGTGTTTATATATATATATTTTAAATTATACTCAGCAAGGCTCAGGGACTACTCTTGGTTTTGTGCTCAGAACTAACCCCCGATCTGTGGTGCCAGGGTCTGCTGCATGCATGAAAAATGCCTTACCTCCTGTGTACTTGTATTATATTTTAGGTAGAACTTGCAATATCTCACAGCACAGTCTTTATTCTAATAGAACTGAATAATTAAATAGCTGAATGAAGGATGTAGGATTCAGTTTTCTTGGTGGAGTAAGAGGTTCTATAGTGGTCCTATAGAATGAGGGAAAGAGATTGACTTGATCCATGTTCAATAAATTAGAGTTGAAGACATCAGTATGAATTCCTGTTTAGTGCACAAGTATATATTATTACATACAGAAATGATATATGTGTGTATATATATATATATATATATATATATATATATCAGCTGAAAACCTCCAGAACCCAGTCACAGCCATGCTCAAGGCCACTCTCCACACGCTTGGATAAGCCTCACCCATCAAAGAACCAACAGAGGAACCCAGGTATGCGGGACCCGTGGCTGAGTTCTCCAAACCTGTTTGAATTGGGACTGGGCCTCCTACACCCAGATCCCCAGTTTTCCAGTAGCTTGGTAGTCACACCCACAAACTCTCCCTTCTCCCCCCACTCCAGTGCCATGTAATCTCATCAACGACCAAGATCCAGAGACTATAAAACAAAGCTCCCGGAAGAGAGTGATGCAATTTTTCCTGGAGCGCACAACTACAAACCTCTATTTTTATTTTTATTTTATTTTATTATTATTTCTTCCCACACGGCAGAGCCTAGCAAGCTACCTGTGATGTATCTGATATACCAAAAACAGTAGCAACAGTGTGCTCTTTGTGTTCCTGGAGTGAGCAGGTGCTATTGGGCTACACTAGCACACGTTACTCTGTTACCAAAGACATTACTGGCACCCGCTAGAGCAAATCGATGAACAGTGGGATGACAGTGACTATGACAGTGATACACTGGTCAGTTATGAATATTTTCTGCATCAGCTGAATGAGTGAACCTAGGGTTATTGGTATTTCAATAGCAACAAGTATACCTTGTACCCAGAATTTCATTTCTCATACCACTATCCAAAAAAAGGAACCAAAGCTCCTTAGAGAAATGAGGAACTTTAATTGTGGAAAAGGAAATACACAGATGAATCTTTAGTATCTTACACATCCTAAAGAATAAGGAAATGCAACAGCAACTACAACTAAAGCAAATATTCACACAAATCCACAATCATTGGAAAATATTGAAGGAACACAGGAACTAACTAAAAGATCTTTCAATGACCCAAACTGGCACAATTTAAGTAACAAAAAAAGTAGTGTAGGATTATAACCCAAAATATAGCCCCCCCCATAATTCCACTAATTCATAATGACATAAAAATGACAAAATATGCAAATAAGTAGGAGAGATTAAATAAATCTCCTAAACAGGAAAAATAAAATAGCTTACATATATTCTCCATTTTCTAGGAATTGAAGCATAATTTCACTTCTTTATTTCAAAAAATACAATGTGGGAAGGAGGGAGAAAGTTATTTCATATAAAGAAATCTGACAATGCCTCATTCTATGGATCAAGGTCAACATAAACAATGTAAGACATGTATCCTTGACATATATGATGAAATAAAACCTTACCTTTGTGGGCTTCACTCCAAAATGTGTAACTCTAGTTGAATCAAGAATAAAGCATCAAAATAATGCCAATTGAGGTACAGTCCACAGATTACCTTATCAGTACTCTTTTAAACTGTAACTTCAAGCAAAACAAGGTCTGAGAGATTTTCAAAGCAAGGAGGTGCTTTAGAACACATTATAAGCACATGTATGGCGTGTCATGAAATCCTGGAAATAAAGAAGGAATTATAGGTAAATATGAAGAAAATCTGGATTAAGTACAGACTTTAAAAGCTTAATAAATAAATATTGCTTTATTAGCAATAAATTAACAATAAATACTAAAGTTAGATATTAGTAAAGGACATTGGCTAAGTTATATGGGGACTTTAAGTTCTCTTTACAGTTTTTTTTAAATCTAAAGTTTCTAAAGTAAAGTGCTTATTTAAAAATATTTTTCTAAACTAAACAAAGATAAAATGAGGAGCAAAAAGAGTTGAAAAACTAAAATGGAGAATAGATGGCAACCAAAATATGACATTAAGGATATATGGGCTAACATTCCATTTATAAAAGTTTATCATAGTGGCTAAAAAAGCCAGATCCATAACAGAGTCTCTGAAATAATTGCAGTTTAATAAAGGTATAAAAAGACAGAAAATAAAACAGAAATAAAAATATATACTATAAAAGTCTATGCACACAGAAAATCTAGGTTGTGTGTCTTATTTTATTATATAGTTTTGAGTTTTGCTTCATACCTGGCAAAGCTGAGGGCTTACTCCTGGCTCTGTGCTCAGAGTGCTGGCGCAGGAGATTAAGTCTGCATCAGCTATGTGCAAGGTAAATGTCTTACCCTGTAGTACTAGTTCCCTTGCTCCTAGAGTGCTTATTTTAGTATAAAATACAGCGCACAACAAAAAAAATGTATATTTTAAGGTGACAAAATGCTATATGTTTAATGTATGTTAAGTTTGACTTGTTTGGAGGCCACACTGGGCAGTGCCTATGGTTTATTTCTGGCTCTGTGCTCAGAGATCACTCCTGAAGAGGCTCAGTGGACCATACAGAGTGCTAGGGATCTAATCGGGGGTCATCCTTGTGTGAGGTAAACACTCTATCCTTTGTACTATTGCTGAACTCCAGTATCACTGTGTCACTGTCATCCATTGTTCATCGATTTGCTCAAGTGGGCATCAGTAACATCTCCATTTGTCCCTGTCGCACGCTAGGGTAGCCCTATGACGTATTGGGGGC
This sequence comes from Sorex araneus, assembly GCF_027595985.1. Lineage (NCBI taxonomy): Eukaryota > Metazoa > Chordata > Mammalia > Eulipotyphla > Soricidae > Sorex > Sorex araneus. The sequence continues at coordinate 321,433,374 of NC_073313.1, forward strand.
TGTTTCAAGATCAAGGGAATGAGACCGTCGTTGTTACTGTTTTTCACATATCGAGTATGCCACGGGTAGCTTGCCAGGCTCTGCCATGCGGGCACGATACTCTTGGTAGCTTGCCGGTTCCTCTGAGAGGGACGGAGGCTTTTGGGTGGCCTCTAATTGCCTTTGCAGGTGTTCCCAGTCTACCTAATGTAAGCTTTTTGTCAATTGGCATGTTGTAACGATTTGCACACTGACAAACATGCACCTGCCTACATCTCTGGGCAGCACTCGGGACATCTTCGGCCTCAGGTTGATCTCCTTGAGGTTGATGGAGTGCGCCAAGAGGTTGTTGAGCAGCTGGCAGAGCAGGACCCTATGGCAGAGGGTCTGTGCCAGGTTGAACACCTGTGCTGAGTCACCCAGTGGTTGGCTGACAGCACCCCACAGTGGATGAGCCATTGCGTGCACTGCCACCATGGCTCTATGTCCGACAACAGTGACTCGGCCCGGCCAGGGCAGGTGGAGATGCTGCGGCTGCTGCCATGGTTTCTCCATGCCCCACCAACACCATTCCATCCGAATCTTGCAAAACAGCCAGTGATGTCCATCAGGAATTTTGCAGAGTTCCAGCTGTGATCACAGTTAGAGTTCCATGCCTGATGTGCTGAGCCGCATGTTGTCTAAGGTGAGGTGGTGAGCTAGGTTCGGGAGAATGTGAGGGTTTGGGCAGTGTCGGCCATCTGGCCTCCAATCATATATGGTGTGGTAATTATGGAAAATGAGTGTCTTATGATGTGTCGCAGCCACGCAGTTTAGGAATATGTTCACTCATACGTGAAGCCCGGCCCGAGTGTGTGGAAAGCGGCCTGGAGAATGATGGCGGTTGGGCTGTGGAGGTTGGTGGCTGGGGCTGGGTCCCTTGGGGCAGGGAGGGCTCTCACTGGCCCCCACCTGGGGCGCCCCAAGTGAAAACTGCCTGACAGCCTGGCACAGAGTCCGGTGGCATGGTTATGGGGGTCTCATTTTATGCTCCCTTCCAGGAGAAGCAGCTATCGAGTTCTGGACGGTGGCCGATGAGTAGACTATCTGGCACCGGCAGCAGGTGGCTTCTGGGCATGACCCCTAGGGCTGCCGGAGACTGGAGAAAGTAGGCAGAGGACTCCAGTATGTTTAAAAAATATATTTAAAAAATTTAATTCACAGTGATTTACAAAGTTATTGTTACTTGAGTTTTAGGCATATATGTCAATACCATTCCCACCACCAGTGTGAGATTCTTTTCACCAGTGTCCCCATACAGTGGCATTTGTGGTTTTGTGGTGAGCACAGCCGCCCCCCAACATTTATTTATTTATTTATTTATTTGTTTGTTTATTTGTTTGTTTTGAATGAGAAGGTTGGGTTATGAGGTTTAATCTCCTGGCTCAATTTTTCAGGGCCTTTAGGAAACCAGAAGCTGATTCCCCTCTTTTTTAGCTATGACCTGACAGTCTCCACACTGACCACCATCTCAGTGGGCTACTTCCACTTCACCTAAGTAGTATGACAACATCTGCTCCTGTGGAACAACCCTACTCATCACACCTCACACCAATCACACTTACCCTGTCACTTAGATGAAGACTAGCAGTGAAGCAAAACAACACCCAGCCTAATCCCTCGGACTGCCAGAGCAAGATTTGGGCAGGGGAGTTGGGGGTCAAGGTAAAGGGGCTGGCAGGGATTCTTGGGACACTGGTAGAGGGAAGTGGGAACTCAGATGATTGGTAAGGTGTTGAAATGATGTATCCATTTAAAGTATAATTAACAGGATTTTAAATCCTGGTACTTTAATAAAAATTGTAGCACTGTAGCTCTCATCCCATTGTTCATCGATTTGCTCGAGAGGGCACCAGTAACATCTCCATTGTGTGACTTCTTGTTAACTGTTTTTGGCATATCGAATACACCACGGGTAACTTGCCATGCTCTGCCATGTAGGTGGGATACTCTAGGTAGCTTGCCGGGCTCTCCAAGAGGGATGGAAGAATCAAACCAAGGTCGGCCGCATGCAAGGCATTGCCCTACCCTCTGTGCTATGGTAAAAACAAATAAATAAAAATTAAATAAAAAACAAATATAAAGTAAATAAAAATTTTAGTATTTTAAAATAAAAATTAAAAAATAAAGTCTTTTCAGCAATGAGTACTGAGATTCTCAGGCTGGCAGGTAGAAAATATGATACTAAAAGTGAGCATATTTTGCTATGCTTCTATAAGTCCATAAAGGGGTATTGGATTCACATGGAAAAATTCTGATGGGCTCTTTCAGAACAGATTTGTCTGTGTAGGGAAAGAACACAGAATATTTTGCTTGCATTCAGATGAAATTTGCATTAACCTTTGTAAGTGGGGAAGCATAAAGAAATAGCACAAGAGGTTTGTAGATATACCAGACTATAAGATTGTTTGCTTATGAAAGCTGTTGAACTATTTATTTGATCCACACCACACACATTTTGGAGGCATTGAACTGAAAGCATAATAGACCCTAGGGTGTGTATGTATTCTAGGGAAAGAGAGAGACTTGCATTCAAATGACTGCATTTTGTTTAATGTATGTTTTAGAACCATACTTGAAAAGTACTCTGTGAAATTTCAATTTGAATTTGCTGGGTTATTTTCATTTAGAACTTAGTAAAAGCTAAACTGCCTAATGAATATTTAGTACACCTTAGAGAGTTCAGCATTTTCAAACCTGCATTAAATTGAAGCATCAAAACAAAAATATATTATTTTTTAAATTCACTTTTTTCTTTTTTTTTTCTGTGCCTTCTAAATAAAGATAGCCTAATAGCTGGAAACACTGGTATACAATGACAAGGGTAATGAGAAGGAGAAGAGAGGTTAGGAAGCTATAATCAATTGTAAGCTTCAATGCAATCATAAACTATGAGAGCTAAATAAGTCCTCTCTCTACCTTTGCCCTTTTGTTGTAATAATGCACACAGAGATTTTTAAGTAAAATAAGCCTTAGATAAAAACTGCAAAGTTCAATTATCTTAGCAATGAAACATTAGGAAGGAAAAATGGTTATGTTTGAGTAAGTGATAAGAGCAGAAATATGACAGCATAATGACATTTCAGCAACAAAATTAATTTACCTCAGATATAAGGGTACATTTTGCCATACTGATTTTTTATTTAGTTTAGCAAATTGTAAATCTTTTCTGTTGATGTTTAGTAATTATGTATTCATTTGAATTATGAAGATAATTATGATAATATCCCAGTCTCTGAGGGGCTATAGATTTTCCTTACTTTCCAACCATTTATTCCATTTTATTGGAACCCGGTAAGATGAGTTCATTTCTAATTTTTATAATCATATATGTAATTTAAGTTTTTGTGATTTTAATTTATATTGAAAAAACTTTTGTTTGTTTATAAAACTTTTATAACCCAAAAATCCCCAGATATATTTCTACAAGTGAATGGTTTAACAGAATTATATACATTTCCACACTATTGAATACTACCCAATATACAAAAAATAAGGTATTAATACATGCAATGACCTGAATGAATCTCCAGGATATTTTGAGTGAAGTCAGTTCCACAAGCTTACATATCTGTTGTTCTATTCATACAACATTTCTAAATCACAAAAATTTAAAGGTGAAATTGGCAAAGAAGAAAATGGAGGTGTCTATGAAAGAACAATTAAAGTGATCTCAGTGGTGATGGAACTGTTGATTCTTAAGATTTATGCAATTTTCTATTTGTGATGATATTCTATATAGCTTTGCAAGAGGTTACCATTGGGAATTTTCCATGATCATTTACATACTAATCCAGAATTACTATAAGTAAAATTTTAAGCTTTTAAATTTATTTTTAACTGAATTTTATTTTAATTTGGTCACTGAGATTTATAAAGCTACTATTAGTAGACAGGCATACAAAGTTTCAAGTCCAAACCCATCACCAGTGTCATTATTTCTCCTCCAATGTCCCTAGATTCATGCCCACCACATGGCAGTCTTCTTAACAGACTAATTATTTTCAATTAATTACTATAGCTTGGGTCTCATGCTTACATTAGTGTTGGTACTAATGTTTTTTTAAAATTCTCTACATGTTTTTATAAAAGTACTGTGATTTATAAAGTTATTTATACTTAAGTTTTAGACATAAAATATTGCAGTACTGATCTCACTACCAGCGTCAACTTCCCTCTACCAATGTTCCCAGGATCCCTCACATATCCCCTTCATCCCCACCCTCCAGCCGGACTTCTTGAGAGAACAAAACTTTGTAAACACACATATGTGAATGCATGTTATATACGTGCTCTTGTATATTTGCATGTACATGGAGGAAACAACCAAGACAATTCATTGGAGTTTATAAAAACTGAATAAATGAGTTATTAAGTTTTGAGAAAGAATAGAAACAGAGCAACCTGAAACTTTAAAATGAGGGCATTTCCCCATAGTGCCATAATTAATTTAAACCTATGAAGGCGAGGCCAGCAAAAATGGGAGATAATATATAGTCTTGCTTTGAGAAGAGAAAAGAGTTAGCAATTTTTAAAGAACAAAAATATTACAGACTGTTTTACAATGGAAAAACTTAGGTTAGAATACAGTTTACTTTTTGGGTCACACTAGCGATGCACAGGGGTTACTCCTGGCCCTGCACTCAGGAATTACTCCTGGTGGTGCTCAGGGGACCATATGGGATGCTGGGACTCGAACCCAGATCGGCCGCGTGCAAGGCAAATGCCCTAGCCACTGTGCTATCGCTCTAGTCCCAAGAGTACAATTTAAAAGTAAGTGGAATAGTATCATTTTCTCTTTTTTTTCTTTTGGTTTCATAATTAGATATTAAGTCTAAGTCTCTCTCTAATATATAGACACTGTGCTAACTGTGAAAATAGCACTGTGCATAATACTGCTCCTTCACACCTTTTGGTTCCTGGGCCAGAGAGATTGTATAGGGGTTAGAGCACTTGCCTTGCATACAACAAACTCATCTTGGATCCCCAGCACTGCATATGGTTTCCTGAGCATTGTTAAAAGAAAACGCTGAGCACAAAGACAGGAGTAAGTCCTGAGCACCACTGTGGGTGCTCCACATTCACCAAGAAAAAATATCTGAAGAGTTTATGGCTCCTAATTGGAATGTGTAGGAGTTCGCTCTTTGTGTTGTATTGCAAGCAGAAAAAGATGTTTTGAGAGAAAAAGAGTAAGGATTTCTTGAATTTCAATTACCATGAGCTTCATTTCTTCTTTCCCCATCATCATATTATTCGTGGGGCTTCTGGGTGGATTCAAAGCATGCAAATTGAAGATGGATTCTAGTCATGAGTCTTGTGAACTGCATCTCTCTCCCTATCAGCTTTTCCATGGGTAAACAGTATAACATTTGTTTCAATTAAATTATTTTTCAAGTATTCCACAGCATGTGTGAAAGTGACAACATTCATAATTCTAAAATGTGCAAAGAATTAGTGCCATAAACCTGGGAAGATAGTCTAGACTTCCTGCCTGTTGCCATCCTCTAGTTATCTTATTATACTGTCTTAGATTTTAATAGCCTGTGAAATAAATTATGTAATGTTAAAATGTACACTTTAATTTTGCTTTTGGATCTTTAACCCCCCTCCTTGCTCTTCTCAAAAGTGAGAGCAACAGCTTGCTTGTGTAAGACCCATCACCTGGCAAGATTGCTCTGTGAAGTATCTGTAAGTCCTCAGAGACTATCTGCTGGGTCCATGAACAGGTCTGTACCTGTTGGCAGCTGCAGTTCTCCACCCCCTTTGCTCGGGACCAAGGCCAACCATGACACAGGTGCTCTGCCTCTGCATTTCCAGAAGCTCCCCATGGTGCTTGTTGTAGAAATTTAGATTTGCAAAATGTTATTATTTTGCTTGCAAGTGATTTATATCAGCAGAAGATAGCAGCATCTACTTCTGAAATAATAAGTCTATCTGAAATAGGAACTTACAAATTTGAGGAAATTTAAGCTCATGATATTAAAAAACATAATGACTTATATATAAAATATTTAATTTCAGTATTGTCAAGTGATTTTCCTCATGATGTCTATACAAAAAGACAAAAATAACACAATCATCAGCCACACTACATTAATTATGACTAAAAAATTGTGGGTTTGATTTATATTGTCCTTTTTAGCCTTAAGTACCATATTTTTCACTTGAGATAACCATCAATTTTTCCTTGAAATATAAACTGGAAAACATTTTACCTTGTTTTTCCTGAGGGCATACAAGTGGGTTTGTTTTGAGAAAAGTAAGCATAGTCATTTTCTATGTTAATTACAAAGATTAATTAATGAAGATGAATTTTGACTGCAAATGGTCACATTTAGGTGGAGTTCAATGCTTCCAAATAAAATAAAATGACCAGAATTCTTATATAAGGGCTTCTATTTTGCAAAAGTTAAAGGTTGCATAACAAATAAACACAAGTTGCTTTGTGGTGTCTTTTATGACTCAGTATAAGACTATTTGTACAAACAACGTATCCATGTCTAACTTTATAGATATCAAAATGTAAGAGAAACATAAAAAATCTGTGCAGAGTTGTCACTTTTGTAAGAATTTTTTTAAAAATAAATATTCCCATCTAAAGTGTGTTCTTAGAATCTCTGATCCTTCCCTGACTTCTCAAGGCCAGAGTCAAAATTAATGTCCCGGCCAGTGGGTATATAAAAAAGTGTTCATTGTCACTTATTATCAGATAAATATAAATCAAAATGACAGTAAATTATCATCTCACACCAGTGAGAATGGCATATATCAAAAAGAAATAACCAGTCTTAGTGTAAATGTTGTGAAAAGGTACTCTCCACTGTTGGTGGCAATGTCATCTGGTTCACCTCTGTGAAAAACAGTATAGTGGTCTCTTTAAAAACTATAAATAAAAGTTCCATATAAACCAGAAATTCCTTCCTGTGGCATCTATCCTCAGAACACAAAAACATTCATTCGAAGGGGCCAGAGCTATAGTACAGCAGGGAGGATACTTGCCTTGCATCTGAATGACCCAGGTTCAATCCCCAACACCTTGCACCATCAAGAGTGATCTCTGGGCACAGTCAGGACTAAGCCATAAGCACTGCTGAGTGTGGCCCAACCCCCCCCACTTTTTCATAAATCTTAAAATATATGTGTGCACATATAATCATTGTATTGCTTCATACAAAAACTATATATAGAAACAAAGCCAATGTTCAACGGCAGATAAATGGAAAAATGGCTGTGGCATATACACATTGAAATCTACCTGATGTACTATTGTTCTGGTCATACTTTAATGTTAAATTATATGTCTGGTGACATCCCTAAGTTCTTCTTGTATCTGTATATTGTTTTGAATACCGACTGCCTGGTAGGTATTCTAAAAACACTTGGTCCTTGACTTTCTTCTGTGCAAAGGGAATCATGAGATCAGACTTTTCATGAGATCAGAGTGCAGAATACCACTAGGTTTCCTACTCTTATGAAGTTCTTGATAATACTCTATGTGTTAGTTGTAAGAATGCCATTTTCCAATCAAAATAAATATAATACCAAAGTTGTCAATGTTTAGAACATAAGACCAATTTTAAATAGAGTGAAATCATATGATGTCCTGGAATAAATATCTTTCACAATTGGGAGAGGGATAGCTTGATATACTAGCACAGTTTGCCTTCCAATATGCAATCCTAAGAAATTGGAATGAAAACTGAAAATTTCAGCCAATTATCTGGATATTTTAGTTTGTCTAGTAAAAATTAGAGAATAGAAGGTATCTAGAATTCTATTATTTCTTAGTTGTCATTCAAAAGTCATTGTTATACATAAATATGATGTCATATCAATGCATAATAAATCTCCCTGTCAATCAAAAGTATTGTTATGTATAGACTTTGTGTCAGACTTTGCATTAAGATATGAAGCCCATGCAAATTAAGGAAAATTTAAAGATGGCATGGCCACAGGCAAATATATTTTAATAGAGTTCAACTTTACAGGGAAATTGACACTAGAGCAGAGTAAGTAAATACAGTTTTCTTAGAAAAGAAGCCAGCTTTTGAAGGAAAAGAGAGAAATATATATATATGTAATATGTGCTTTCTATTTGAACAAAACCACTCATTAGGATTCTATAATTGGGAAAAGAAAAACAATGAGATATAAGATACTGAGACAAATTAATCATACTCTCTATATTTTCTATTACATAAAAATAAATTTAAGTTTAATACAGTTTATTTTCAAATGAATTAAGTGTGGAGCAAGTTAAGAAGTTACATTTAATATTAAAAATGCTTCCATCAAATAATTAAAACTTTTGTTTCAATTTTCTTTCCCTATACTAGCAAATTTTCTTTTACTGAGAGAATCTGCTGTTTAAAATAAGACAATTAATCCCTGAAATATAGAGATTATGTACCTGATTATCTTTTGTTTCTCCCCAACACATGTCTCTATCATGGTATACTATGTTTTCTACTGTGGTAATAATCAAAATTAAAAGAGAACCATTAACGAGTGAACTTCTATGTAAAATCTGGCTTTGAATATTATTATACTTCAATGCCGTTTCATAAATTTTAACAAAAATACCATTCTGATTGGGAATGTTGATAATAGACAGACTATGTATATGTGGAACCAGGGGTAAATTGAGAATATCTGCACCTAACTTTAAATTCTGTGAAGCTAAAACTGCTCTAACAACAGGGTAGGAAATATAGGGCCAATGATATAAAATCATGATGTCTTACCCAAATAGCTTTGAAATCTTCTGTGCAGGTCCTGGTCTGATATGGTGTTTATGCAATTCAGTGTGTGACTTTAGGGGAATCATTTATCTTCTCTGACTCAGGTTCTTCACTTATAAACATTTCACATGGAAAACAAGTGCATTCATAATAAGTATATATTGGGATGCTTTGCTCAATACTACAACAGAGCACCAAATCATGTGATGGTACAACCAAGAAAAAAGACCAGTTTCAATAAATATCCTAGTTTACTATTTAATTACAGGTCACATAGGTATTTTGGATAACGTAGAGCATTTGATGATGTAGAGCAAGGAAATTCAATGTAATCAAAGGTGGTGAGGATGGTATGATATCTAGGTAATAATATCAGGCAATTACAAACTAGTTTTAAGAGTCTCATATATGTCAAGTAAGAAAGTGCTTTGCAGAGTATAGAGAAGCATATAAGCTTGTACAACTTGGAGCCCTTGTAGTTTCCTCCAGGACATCCCAAGGGGACAAAGGTGAAAATCATGTAAATGAAGGATTAGAGAATAAGACTGGGATATACCCAGTAGGATCCTGGGGAATACTGAAGGGGCCACAATCAGAAACAGCCCAAGAGACAATACTCTAGTGTTATTCATTTGAAGGCATTTGATTATAATTCTCTAATATCAGTATCTAACTCAAAATTATCATAAGTGATCAAGAATATGTATTGATCATGCTCAAATGATAGAAGTTTTCTCAGTCAATATGTGTTTCAAAATAAGGTTATTTTTAAAACATATATTATGTTTAATCTTTTGGTTTATAATACTATTAACAATGATTTTTCCTGGACATAATTCCAACACCACACCCATGAGGACACTTGATGTTAAACATAAATTACATATCTTATAATACAGGGATATGCCAGTCTTGTTCATAGTGCAGGACAGAGAAGTTACTATCTAAATATGGACTGATGGACTGAATGTCCAAATAATGGTTTCTTTCACTATTGAGAAAACTCAGGATTAGAAAAATAATTTTTTTGGAGCAATAGCACAGCGGGTAGGGTGTTTGCCTTGTACGAAGCCAACCTGGGTTCGATTCCCAGCATCCCATATGGTCCCCCAAGCACCGCCAGGAATAATTCCTAAGATGCAGAGCCAGGAGTAACCCCTGAGCATCACCAGGTATGACCCAAAAAGCAAAAAAAAAAAAAGAAAGAAAGAAAAAGAAAAAGAATTTTTTTTCAAGATTGCAGACTATCGCTGGGGCTGAAAAGATAGTATGGCAAAAACAATCTTACTGAGTCTCAGTAGACTAGACATACTCATTGTCATACATAGGTCTTATGGGCCAGGAAGTTAGGACTGGCTAAACTTCAAAATGCTGATGTGGAGCCTTGTATAAGTTTGTAGTCAAGATGTCAAATGAGGCAGCAGTCCTCTGATGCTTTGACTAGAGCAGGAAAACCAGCTTCCAGGATGACTGCCTCCCACGCCTGCTGCTGGCTGACAGCAGGAACTCTTGGTGCTTTAGCATTTATCTGGGTCTGTCATTAGGGCTGATGAAGTTTCTTCTGACATAACCGACTTCTACCAAGTGAACGAGTACCAAGAAAGCAAGATGAAGTCTCAAAACTTATTATGAATTAACCCTCCAAATTATACTCTTTCATTTCTGATGTACTAGTTATATTCAGTACAAAGGGGACTATTCCAAAGTATGCCAGGGAACAAGACTGATTGGGAGCCATGTTTGAGTTTAGCTAGGAGATCACCTGGAAATTATAGTGCCTTTCCAGGAAATCAAGCAGACAGTTAGGTCACAGTACAAGGAAAGTGCCTACGTTGTCTAATGAATGATTCCTTTTTAACCAGTAAAGAAAGTTTCAATTTAATAAAATTTCAATACAATAAAATTATACAAACCAGCTCTCTCTATGAAAAACACATAAATTTGTTTATAGCTTTATAAAGCAAAGGCATTATAAAATTTTCCAGCTTAGGTTCAAAGAACAAAAAAGCATAGTAATGAAGCAGAGAATGTAGAAAATGTTCTTTCCTAATATCAGAAATCTAATTTTATGTCCAAAGTCTGAAATAATTGATAATTAGAAAGGACCGTATATGCAGACTGGATTGTTCTAAGAATGCCACTATCCTGCTGGCCAACTCATAGAGAGACGCTGACACATAGCCAGTGGAAGTCACTATATTTCATTTGCTAGAGAAAATGATTTTTAATTTTCCTCTTTTTTTGGGGGGGGAGGGGAAGCTGGGAGTCAAACACAAGTGCTCAGACATGAAAGCAAGTATGTTATTGATGTATTACACCTCCAGCTGAGCAAAGGAAAAGTAGACAAATTGAATAACAAAAGAAACTTATAGGAGAAAAAGTAGGTAATTTGTACCCAAAGGTCTACTATTACTCACCCTATATGCTTGAAGTTACTCAGAAACAAACCAAATAAAACAACCATACAAAGTAAAAGATTCAGACTATTGCAATGAGACCAAATTAACATTGAGTATCTCTGTGGGAAACCTCATTTAATCCCAAAGATGGACATTTTCTATCATCCTAACAAGTGTACATTCTCAAAGTTCCCAGTCAAAAATGAAATGTGCTTCAAAGTAGGTCAAAACTGCATGACAGCTCTCAAGAGCTTTGTGGCGCACCATGAATGTCAAAGAAGAAAAACAAAGCCACTTACCAAAGTCTCAATTCTCATATTCTTGGATAAATTCTCTAACTGGAATGAAGTACAGAATAATCTTTTTTTGACATTTTGAATTAAGAATTTTGTTATGAATTTTATCCAGTAGCTTTGTTTTCCTTCAACATCTATCCATAAATTTTTTAGGATTTACATGAATATTATTATCCAGATAAAGTTATTAACAAGTACTCTATAGATTTATGTCATAACACAATCCAAAAGATTAATCTACAGGGACATTAAACATATATGCCACTAGAATTTAAACATTTCATCTTATATCTCTTAGGCATTTCATTTCATCTCTCTGGAAGTAATAACTCTTAACTATTACCTAATATGGATTTCTCCATATTAATTTTTTTTTTTGGTCTTTGGGCCATACCTGGAAATGCTCAAAGATCATTCCTGGCTCCGTGTTCAGAAGTTACCCCTGGCAGTGCTCAAGGGATTAATACCAGGTTGGCTGCATGCAAGCTCTCCCACTTTATTGTTACTCTGGCCCTCCATATTAATCTTAAATAGTTAAGATTATAGAAGATGGGAGGATATAAATAATAGAAAGATAGATGAAATTTATTTACTGGTTAAAAAGGAATCACCTAATCTTGAGCAATTGTAGAGTATAGATACAGGTGTAAATTTTATCCAAAGGTCATTTTAGTGCAACAGAAGTTGAGACTCAGTAGCTGGCAGTACAAAGTGAGTCTAGCTACATGACGTAAAACTTTCATTACAATACACAGTCTGGAATCATATCTACTCAAGCGCCTCTTACTATTTCTATGTGAGTCCATGTTACCTTCTTGCAGGCCTTTTCTTATATTTTCTAATTACACAGAAGTAATAAGAAGATGAGGCAAATCCAAGCAAAATTTAAAAGCTTAGATGTTATCTCCTTCATGAATGTCGTGGCCAATCCCTCTTTTCTCTGAACTGCTAAAACTATCTCTCTTTTAGTTCTTACCATTTATTTTCATGTTTCCTGACACAGGGGAGTTTTAGAGGAAGTGATTAATTAATTAAACAAACACTTATTGAGCATCTATTATATTCTTTGCATTGGGGATACAAAGATGATTAATCACAGGCTCCTTAGCAGGAGCTCATAGTCTACCAGAAGTGACAGATGTGCAGATTGTAGCATAATGCAATAAATTTCATAATGAAAATATAGACGGAGTGCTGTGTAAACAGAGAAAAAGGGGAGACTTAATATTCATTTATTTACAAACCAGGAATTATTCTGAGAGTCATAAAATTTTAGCTTATTCTATCCATCTAACAGTCCCACAAAGTGTACATGATGCTGTTGTCCAGTTTCAGATGAAAAAAAGAAGACAGCTCCAGAGCTGCTCCAAAGCCAGTACCTGGTCTAGATAGTCAAGGTCCTCACTTAGAACTATTCAAAAATGCTGACAGACTGCATATTTAATGAGAGAGAGGTTTTTTAGAAATAGACTTATTTCCAAAAGAAACAGCTCCCACTACATTGCATATGATAAGAACCTCGCAAATGTTTGTGGAATAATGACTTACAACTTCAAGGACATGTGAGAGTTTTAAAAGCAGGAAAAAAAAAAAACATGGGAGGAAAGCGCTCCTGATTCCTGGAAAGTGATAGACCTGTGCCAAGATGTAGAATTACAAAAGGACAGGGACAGTTGTGGGAAGCTCCACGCGCAGGTACTGGACGGGTTTGCCTCATTTCCATTCTTACCCTTTGCCCTGCTCTACTCTGTATCACAGCTAGAGCTGTCCCTGTGGGCTGTGTTGTCTGCATGAGGCTACATTTGTCAGGGCTACAGTCTGTCAACTGCCCCCACTCTGCAGACCACAAAGCAGACAGAGGCCAGAACAGTTCTCACAAATTCTCTTGTCTGTGGCAGCACCCCTGGCAGAGTGGCAATGTCTCCTAGTCAGCTTCCACCAGGTGACTCTGCCCCCCACTGCCCCTCTTCTCTTACGGAGCCTTTCACCCACATGTGTCCTGTGACTGTGAATGCCCGAGCTGCTCACACTGCCTTGCTTTGTCTCAGTTCTCCTACTTCCTAGACAGGCAACCCAAGCACTAAATTCCCACTAAACTATACTTACATGGGCTTCTACTTTTACACTTAGACTCTGACGTAGACACAGAATTCTAGTACCAGTGTTATTTGTAGCAAACCAGAGAGAGAAAACTTGATTTATCACTGATGAATGGAATCAAATAAAACATTTTGATATTATATTGCTTATTTACTTTCATCTTTAAAATATTTACTTTTTCAAAATGAGTAATTTATTAGTTTAGTGACATGTAATTGAATAAATATATATATGTTTAAGGAGTTAATCATAATATAAGATTTAAATATATTTTATAGATAATATAGTCACTGTCATCCCATTGCTCATCGATTTGCTTGAGCGGACACCAGTAATGTCTCCATTGTGAGACTTGTTTTTACTGTTTTTGGCAAATCGAGTATGTCATGGTAGCTTGCCAGGCTCTGCTGTGTGGGTGAGATACTCTCGGTAGCTTGCCAGGCTCTCAAGAAGGGCGGAGGAATCGAACTCAGGCCGGCTGCATGCAAGGCAAATGCCATACCCGCTGTGCTATCGTTCCAGCCCTACTAAATACAAATATTTATTGTTGTAAAATATGTATATTATATTGATATAATATATGTTATATATTATATATATTCTGATATATTATATCAGAATAAAGATATTCTGATTTCTTTAAATTTATTTAAATACATCTTTTGAGGCATTCATCCTCAAATAATATTTCCACTGATGTGACATTCTGCTGGAAGGGTTTTTGCCTTGCACGCAGCCAACCCAGGTTCGATTCCTCTATCCCTCTCGGAGAGCCGGCAAGCAACCCTGAGTATCCCGCCAGCACGGCAGAGCCTGGCAATCTACCCATGGTATATTCAATGTGCCAAAAACAGTAACAACAAGCCTCACAATGGAGACGTTACTGGTGCCCACTTGAGCAAATTGATGAACAACGGGGTAACAGTTCTACAGTGCTACAGTGCTATAAAAATACATATAGTGGGACTGTAGAGATAGTACAGCACGTAGGGCACTTGCCTTGCATGTTACTGACACATAGTCTATCCCTGGCACCCCATATGATCCCCAAGCACTTCCAGGAGTGATTCCTGAGTGCAGAGCCATGAATATCCTCTGAGCATCACCAGGTGTGGCCCCCAAATAAATAAACAAATAATAATAAATAAAAATTACATTTAGTTAATGCCATTATAACGTCAACCGAATATTTGCATCTTAGTAATAGGCACTTTTGTATGAGAATGCATGATAAAATCATGTTAAGACAGGATCACAGACTGAGTTATGTGGGCTGGTTTTATTTTTCTCCAGACATGGTTTAACAAGGTTAAGTACTCTAACTTGGACAAAAAGAAAAGAAATATTAAGGAAGAAGGAAGCAGGAAAGAAGCAAAAGGAGTGAGGGAAAACAGAGAGAATAAAGAGAGAGAAAGAGGGAGAAATAAAGGAAACATTGGGTGCAGTTTCCCATCATTCACTGTTCCCAAGGTGGAAGATATCAGAAATTTTTTAATGTTGTTGGCACTGACAAAACTGGTCCTGGCTCAGTCTCCTGGACTTTTTCTTATTTTGAATCAAGGAAAGAATGTGGCTGAATCCAAGGTATCAGGAAGGATAGCTATAAGGATTCTTGACATGATGTTCATTTATGTATTTCTTTGCAGATTCATGCTTCTCAGGCTGTACTGGGGAGATGACTCAAAGGGCCAGAGTGGATTCAGAGCATGCAGGAGCTCAGGGTAATTCTGAGAATAGGACCCTTGTGTGTGATCTCACCCCCATCCCAGGGAAAAAAATATTCTTGCATACTACACTTGACAAATGACCATCCTACATACAGATAACTGAGTCACTGAGAATAGAGAGCACGGTGTCCGTCAACTTATTAATGTTAAGCATATTTTTAATTTTTAAATAAAAAATACCTACAGGTAGGGGTCATACTCATATTATTTTATTCTATACTTTGAAAAACAACTTTTTTGCATCATTTTCCACTTTCTGGTATTTTAAAATACCAGAAAAAGCTAGGCACTTTTACTTATGTTTTCAAGTGACCCTAGGGGAAGATCAAAAGGAGGGGGAAAGAGAATTGTTAAAATAGCTCAACACCTGAGCTTGTTCATACAGCGCTTTCTCAAGTTCATACTTCTGCCTCAGTCAGTTCAATCTGGACAAAACTGAGAAATAAAAAAAAATTATATAGAATAATTTCTCTATACAATTTATTTTAGAAACACATGCTCGTGTTTCATAGTAGCTATTTTCAACAAGTATCATAGAGTGCTACTACTAGCAACTGTTAAATTACATAGGAATTTTAGCATCACGCTTCTTATTGAAGAATTTCTAGAGCATACTAAGTAAAGCTTTATTGTTCTTACATTGTTCTCAAACACAACTACAATACTAGGCAATTTTATTAGAATGAATAATTTGATATAGAATTTATAACATGCAAATTTGTAAAATATGTTTTATGTTTTCAAATAATCTATGGAAACAAAGTAAAGCAAAATTATTTGTGTGTTCAGCAAAGCAGAAATCAAAAATTTTTTAAATTGCATGCAGAAAATGCAGAAAATCTATACTGTCTGCTTTGAAAATCTATAAGAATACACATGTTATAAAATGTATGCTTTACAGGATAATTTTAAGAATAAAAAATTTCTAATCTTAATTGAGAAAATCAGCTCTTAATTTCCTTTGGGTTCTCCATTTTCTATCCTTGAGAATTACAAATCTCTAAGCGTTCTTTCTTATATATCTCTGCTAATGCTTAGTTCTTGGATTTATGCTCTATTCTGGTCCTGATTGCATTAAATAATGTTAATTCTCAGTAGTTATTAGTTAAAATTAGCTAAATCACCTGAAATCTCCCTATCATGATAAAAATACAATTTAAAATACCTTTGTTACTTTTTTTGGCAAGGGACCATCATTATTGTAATCACCATCTCCTAAAGAAGTATTTATTATTTCTGTATTGAGAGCTCTAAAAGAACTACTTAAGAGCCCACAGCATAAGAATGAAAAGGTGACAGCCATTTCATTTATCCTTATTCCTATATGCTTGCTGCTAAGAGAAGCATTAATAGTTGTTTCACAATCAAGTGTTTGCATCACTGAATAGACAACAGCTTGTTTGGTATATTCTGAAAGACTTTTACAAAACATTTGAAAGAAACAAGCTGAATTTCTCTATTTTTCCTACCAAGATAGATACAAGTAAAGTATGTTTTTAAAGCATATTTTAAATATAAATATATACATGTACACATGTATATGTTCCAGATATTGGTTTATTTAAAGGAAAAATAACACTTTTCCAAAGCACAGATTCCAAAGGGCATAATTAAAATTTAAAAACACTTTGGGCTAATTTTAATATTTCAGGCTGAAAAAAAGTGAATGAGGTGGTAGTTGTTGGGAAGATACTCATTTGGCTGCTCAAAGAGCTGTGTCTGGGTTCTGGGACCCCTCAAGTATAGCAGCAGCTGCGCCCATAGATGATCCTGCACCCATTCCAAGAAGTGCCTGGCTAGAAGAGAGAAATTTGTGTTTCCCGACTACCTGTGCCAAGTGCAGGGAGAAGCATTGTGAAGACTCCACAATTCTTCTTTTTGTGCTTGCTATAGATGCTGTGGTTATAGCCTTATTAAACTAAAAAAAAAGGAAAATAGAACTGTTAAAAATTTTTGATCTTTTCATAACTCTGCTGAATATTAGAATCTTATATGCATTCCAGAAACCACAGAATGCATGAGTTTTCCAATTTTTATTCTCCTCTGATTTGAAAAATATTCTTCTTAAGCCAAAACTTTTTCTGAAACCAAAAAAAGTTTTATTTCCTGAAAAGCTAATGAACATTTGGGAACCATAATAGAAGAGTTGTTTTATTCATCACTAATGGATATGTTTTGCAAGTAAACAGTATAATTAAAGGAAACCATGAAAATGCTACTACTATACGCCAAAAGTTTTAGGATAGTTAATAGTGATAAGATTGGTGAGGAAAATTAAGTCAAAGAATGAGAGATTAGAATAAAGATTAGTTCTAGATGAAATTTGGACATAGGCATATAGTAAAACAGGTCCTGAAAAATCATTCTGCCACTGAAAGTTTCATACTGCATACCAATGTGAAGTCTTACCTTTAAAAATCATTATTTTATGATTTGTTAAAAAACGTTTTATTATTCTCAAATATTTTTTCTTTCTAAATTGCAATATATAAGGATTCTAAAAAAGCTGCAATGTGTTCAGTATCATATCAATTATTTTAACCAAAGTATCTTTTCTTTCACCCTTGTCCTATTTACCTAACAGGTAAATTCTACTTTCATATTTCATTATTCTACTTTCATAAAGTAGAATATTTAACTCAATGCTAACTTTAAAATTGAGTGTATCTTGATAATTAAAAAAATATTTATTAGGGGTGGGAGGTTATCTGGTGGGGCTTAGATGCTACTCCTGGCTCTGTGCTCAAGAGAGAGGTCTTGGAGATGCTCAGGAAGCCCATGCAGTTCAGAGGATTCAGCTGGAGTTGAAAACATGCTAGACAAACGCCTTCATTTCTGCAATCTCCCTATGGTTATCTGTAACATATCTCTATGGCTATTCTATACTATCTCTATGGCTCAATCCTGGTTTTGTTTTTTATTTTTGCCACACTCGACAGTGGTCAGTGGCTACTTTATCCTCATTGATCAGGTGTTACTTCTGACAATGGTCTGGAGATCAAATGGTGGTGAAATTCGATCCAAGACTTCCTTCATTGAAAGCCATCCATTGGTTAATCCATTGGTTTATCTTATTAGTGTTCATTTTTGAACATTTAAATGCTCATAGTTTTTCTAGTGTCGGTGTTAAGAAGTTTTACTTTTAATGCTTTTGTCTGAAATAGATCAGAGCATGATAATTTCTTAGGAATAGCCAAATGAACACTATACAAATTCAAGTGTCACAGAACTTGGAATTCCAAGAATGCTCATTGTGCGGGATTGGAGTGATAGCACAAGGACTGGAGCAATAGCATAGTGGGTAAGGCGCTTGCCTAGCAAGCAGCCAACCCAGGTTCTACTCCTCTGTCCCTCTTGGAGAGCCTGGCAAGCTACCAAGAGTATCATGCCCTCATGGCAGAGCCAGGCAAGCTACCCGTGGCGTATTCAATATGCCAAAAAAAGTAACAACAAGTCTCACAATGGAAAAACATCTGGTGCCCACTTGGAGCAAATCAATGAGCAACAGAACAACAGTGCGACCGTGCTATAGTGCTCATTGTGCAAATACATGGCAGTATAGGAAAGCCAGTATGACCAACTCCATATAAATAAGATGGACATGAGTTAGCTTAGACAAAATATTATTATAATAATTAGTTAATTTAGAGTTTAATAGCTTCTTATATTAAAAGGTGTTTATGTTCTTTTATCATATAAACTTTTGAGCACTTAGGAGACAATTCAACTTCTGAAGACAAATCATTGTTCACATTCTTAGATTTGGCAAAGAATTCTTTTTCACACTGAAACATCCATATTCTCTTGCCTACTTCCATGTCTATTTGTAATCTGAAACAGCATCTAAAGACTATTTGACCCTCTAATAGGCCCCCAGGATATTTCAGGGGAACCACACTGTAAAAATTATGTAGAAGAGAGATTATTGCATGAGACTAGGGAGTCAACTGGTAGGACATGGAGGTCCCTGGAAGTAAAAACACTTATGAGAAAGAGAGGAAGAGAGAGTGGGAGAGAGAGAAAGGACCAATTCAAAGATCACAAAGTCTCACATCAGTAGGTTCCTAACTCATATGCAAGTATAACAATATATAAACCTGACATTGATAAGCAGATAATTGCTTTTATGTACTAGGTTTGTATCTGAGCCCCAAATTTCTTCTATTTTCTGATCTAACTTGATTAATTTCTATGGAGAAATGCATATTTTAAAACATAGTTGGGCTTACTGCACTCTGGGTGACCAGCATCTTGAGCTCTGGGTGCACAATCTCTCCTTTATGCAACACTCCACTCTGGGGTTGTTCTTCTTAGAGCAAAAATTTCCTTCACTTTTGGCCTTTCTTCTCTTTTTCTTTGTTTCCTGCTGGAGAACCTCACATTTTTCACATTGCCTGTAGAATTAGTATCCTCCTTCAGTAAAATAATACTGTATAAATAAATCAATAAACCAAACTTTTAGAAGTCCCTGGGATTGGGAAGCACTAATGTTCATTTACTCTGCTAACCATTCGCTCCCATAAGAGAAGATATGACTCGCTGGATACTACCCTATCTACCATAAGACCTAAAAAGACCTTCTAGCACTGATCAATTTTTCAACATTTTTGAGAAGCAAGGTAGCTTTTATTAAACAAACCCTACTTAGAAAGATGTGAGAGGAGAGAAAGAAGGGAAATATGTGTTCAAGAGAGAAGACCAGCTTTTCCAGAGTGGGAATAGGCAAGCAAAGAAACAGAGATAATCAAGCAAGATATGTGTTCAAGGGAGAACTCGGACGTGAAGAGCAAGGCTTCAACATATTTTTGACAAATGTCTGATACATAGCACATCAGTAGGGTGTTTGTCTTGCACGTGGCTGACCCAGGCTCGATTCCTCTGCCCCTCTCCGAGAGCCCGGCAAACTACCGAGAGTATCTCGCCTGCAAGGCAGAGCCTGGCAAGCTACCTGCGGAGTATTCGATATGCCAAAAATAGTAATAAGTCTCACAATGGAGACATTACTGGTACCTGCTCGAGCAAAGGGATGACAGTGATATAGTGATACAGTGATTTCTACTGTTAACTAGTAGAAGAAAGTTACATAGACACAAATATATAAAGAGGATCTTTCCTATTGTGAAGTAATCATGTATATGATTATTATGTATATGATTTACGCATGTGTATATATACATATATAGATGAGCAACGGGATGACAGTGACAGTGACAGTGATGAATATATAAATATATACACACACATATTATATACACATATATTCTTCACGTTTCTTATATAGGGTACCTATATAAATTCCTGACTAATAAAAAATACTAGGAAAGGCTGAGATTTGGTACAGTGGGTAAGATACTTGCCTTGCACACAGCAGAGCCTAGTTTAATTCTTAGTGTCACAGATGGTCCTATAAACACCTCTAGGAGCGATCCCTGAGCACAGAGTCAGGAGTAAGTCCTGAGCATTGCTAGTTGTGTTGAGTCCTTTCTCACCCAGAAAAAAAATAATGGAGGCTTAATTTGTTCTATTGAAACCACTTCTGGATGGTTTCAATGATGACTGGTCACCAGGAAGAAGCCATAATTAGACGTTTGCAACTTTCAATTTCAACTTTGCCATAAGGGAAAAGGATAAAAGGCTTATATGATGAAGTCTCCCTTGAAAACATTCAATGGATGAGGGTCAGAGAACCCTCTGGTTAACAACCACCTCTATGCCAGAAAAATAACACCACACAGTGAGAATCAAAGCTTCTGATCAGGACTCCCCTTCACCCAGATTCCCAACCTCTGTGTCTCTTCATTACTTTATCATAGCACATCATAAACTGGTAAATGTAGATAAACGTTCTTTAAGCAGCTTTAGAAGAGAAAAAGCCTTTGGTTTATATCCTACTCCAAGAGAAGGTGTGGGTCACTTGGTGACTTAATACCTACAATGACACCCAAGTAGTGGTGCAGGGCAGTCTTATGGGACTGAGACTTAACTAATGGAGTCTGGCACTATTTCCAGGGCAGACTGTTGGAATTGAGTTAAATTTGAAGACATCACCTGATGTCTATGGAAAAATTCTTGATGTATGGAAAGAAAGATCTATACTGGAGACCAGGAGTGTCAGAAAAGAAGTTTAAGTTGGTAACTGCCTGAAAGTAAAGGAAAAAACTCAGTAGAAGGTTGAGTATATATATATATATATATATATATATATATATATATATATATATAACCTTATATATAACCTTCTACTGAGTTTATATATATTTTATATATATATATATATTATTGAATCACCATGAGAGCAGTTACAAAGTTTTCGGGTTTAAGTCTCAGTCATAAAAGATGAAACACCCTTCCTCACCAGTGCACATTTTCCACCACCAAAACCCCCAGTATACCCCCATCCCACACTCTCCCCTTACCTGTGTGGCAGATGATTTCCACATTACTCTATCTCTACTTTGGTTATACTCAATACTTTGACACTGTTCACAGCATTGTAAGTTGAAATTTTCCCCCAACACTGAGATCTGCTAAAAAGGCAACATTACACACTTTGTTTTCTGTTGCTGATTATGAATAGCATACCACAGCTGCATGATTTTGGAATTCTGAAATTTTAACAATTAAATCTGGAGGGATTTCTACCAAAAGCTGCTGGGTTTCCTAGATTTGTTTCTGAGTCTCTGGGATCATGGTGTTCAGCAACTCCATCAGAAGCCAGAGAGGCCATTCATGGGTGGCAACTTGGGGTCTCGTTGGGGTGAGAGAGGAAAGGGCTGGCCCCACCCCCCATCCTGAGAGGCCCTGTGTGCCTGGTCACTGCGGGCCAAACTTGTCTGTCCATTGGCCTCTGGAAGATGGCGGCCCCTGAGCCGCCAGGGGGAAAAGGTGGTGGCTTAGCACCTTTTCCCACCTGGGGTGGCCCAAGGCTGAAAACCTAATACAGAGTCCAGACGTGTTTCTGCCAAAAGCCGCTGGGTTCCAAGATTCGTTACTGAGTCTCTGGGATCCTGTGGTTCAGCAACTGGATCAGGAGCCAGAGAGGCCATTTGTGGGTGGCCACTCGGGGTCTTGTTAGGGCGGGGGAGAAAAAGGCTGAGTATTTTTAGTACACCTAGTTGAGATGTATACCGATAGGAGGAGAGATACAAGCTGGTCTATTTGTTTCTCTTCTTCCAACTTAGCTAGTTTATGGCCAGTAACACAGAAATGAATTTGAGGAGGACAAGGAAAATGGTGCAAATAAACACAATGCAAGTTTAGAAAATAAATATTGTCCATCTGAATCAACACTTTTAACAAGCAATCTGATCTTTAAATACATGTAATCGTTTTGTTTGGGGCGGGGACTCCCTAGCACCACTGGGGTCTCGGTGCCTCTCCCAGGAAACTCCAAAAGCAGTGCAGGCATGATTACTTGGCACCAGTGTGAAGGTGCTGGATCAAGACAATGTAGTGACCATCCAGCCATCTTTGTTGATGATGGGGGGAGGGGAGCAGGGGAAGATAAGTGGGTAGAGAGCCTGTGGCACTGAGGGCAGATAAACTTGGGACTTCAATCATGCATATTCTACAGTTTTAAGTGAACTCTCCAGTTCTCAACTCACTTTTAAAGGTGAAACTATTGCTCCTTAAGTCTGATTTTTATGCAATAAAATTAATTCTATACATGAGTCTCCTATTCAAAGACCTACATTACACAGTCCTGAAGCTCAAATTTACAACTAATGTCAAAAGAAGTTAGGCACAATCTTTGAGAGAAGCTACTCATCAAGATGGATGAGGTTCCTAAGATCAGCATTGTTAGCATTGGGGAAAACCTCTAAAATTTAGCACGTTATAAAGAACATGCAGGTATAGAAAAGAATGAGATTATAACCTCCGCTGAACTTTTCTAAGGGCCTAAAGTTAGGATAAATAGGAGAGTGTATTTGGGTCAATTTGAAAAGAGCTGGACAACTTTTTCCTCTTTATAAATAGTCAGAATGCACGAACCCCTGTTTATTAGTGGACCTGGTAGTTAGAACCACTGCAATAACTGGCCTATAACCTAAATATTCCTTAAGTCTGATTGTCTTGATAGAATCAAATGGAGCTTTTGGCTACTTTTGGTTTTGTGTTGTGTGGTGGTGGTGGTGGTGGGGTGCCAGGGATTAATGGTACCAGGGTGGTACTTTTGGCTCAGCATATGAAGACAGGTGTCTTTTTGTACCATCTCTCCCACTCAGACTTCTAAAGATATTCTTCTATTCCTCTATACAGTAGTATTTTCCCCACACAGAACTAAGCATTAAGACAAGAATCTTTTTTTAATGAGATAAACTCTGCTAACCTAAGAGACACAGTTTTACTACAAAATGTAGTTGGTTCTCAATCCTCCTTATGAATTGAAATATAGAATAATTCTTGGGGTCATCAACACGGGTTAAAAATAGAACGAGGCTGAAGGAAGTAGGTTTTAAATAAATGAGAACCATAACCTTCGAAATTTTATGCCATGGGTTACCTTGAAGTCTCATCATGAATCCACCTAGAGCAGGACTGGAATGTTTATGTCGACTACAGAGATAAGATAATAATCAATGGCCAAGTGCATTTCTTACACGGAAACATTCAGAAAGGGATTCTTAGCTTGCCTTCCTCCCATCACCTAAATAGTTCTATAAGTTTAAACACACAAGATATGTTCAGTCTCCCCCATTTTCAAATATTTGTGCAACAATAAGTACCAATAGTTTATGCAAATGTGAGTGTGAAATGCCTTCTCCTGTGGGAGCTTTCCACTGTGTTGGTGCTGCTTTGGACTACGCGCCCGGGGCTGGAACCCAGAGTCAGCCTGCAGGAGGCTGTAAATTGACTGCACTAGGTCATCGTCCTTTGATGAGGACCGTGCATTTTGACGATCCCTTCTCTGGTGCGGCGGAGACCAGGCTGCATGTCCTTCAACTGTGGGGTATCACTCATAGTTGCAAATTTTCCAAGTAAAGTCGAATGTGGCGCTTTTTGCCCAACCCCAAATTCCACCTGCAAAGTCAGAACAGAGTTGGGCACAAAGGAACGGTGTCTGGGACTTTCACCCATTAGTCTGGCACTTTCCAGGGGACGGTAGTCTAATAAATGGGAGGCGGCGGAGGGAACGGGGATGGGGGGAGGACAGCCTCCTCCTCCCAGAAATTGCACCTCAGCCTGTGATGTGGGTATTCATTCTTTTACCTGATTTTACGAAAACCACCAACGCACTCCCCGCCACCACCCCCCCAGCCCCCCAGCTGCCTCGACTTCCATTCAAAACAGCTCCTAAGACCCAAGAAAGAGGGAAAGACCGAGGAGCCCGGAGGGTGGCAAATAAATAAATAAAACAGAGCGCGGGGCGGGGGGGCGGGGGGGCCGGGGAGCTCGGGGAGAGCGCGAGCGCCGGGACTGGCGACGGCGGCAGGTTCAATTAGCTAAACAAAGAAATCATGGCGGATTGTTTACTTTTGGCAGCGCCGGGGCTGCGCGCCCACCGCCGGCCCCCGCCGCCGCGGCCCCCGAGGAGTCGGCGAGCTGCCCCTGCGCCCTGGCCGGGTAAGTGACGCCGGCTGCGGGCCCGGGGCGCGGCCACCGAGCGCGCCGCCCCCGCCGCCACCCCGCCCCGCCGGCCCCCGGCGGCCCCCGGCGCCCCGCCGCTCCCACCCCCTCCTCCGCCGCCCCCGCCCCCTCCCCCTGCCCCCGCGCAGCTGGGCTCCGCGTGCAGCCGGGCGACGCCGCAGCCGAGCGTCTGGGCACGGGCCGGGCAGCGCCGGAGCCGCGTGCCGAGCGACGCCCCGGCCCCGGCGGCCGCTGCCTCGGCAGGGTCGGAGGCCTCTCCCGGCCGCTCGACGCCCCCTTGGTGGCCCCGGCGTGGCCCGCCGGTCGCTGCGGGCTCGCAGGAGGGCGAGTGCCCGAGTGGCGGGCGCGGACGGGCGCTGCCCGCTGCGGGTTCCCGCGCCCCGCGGTCCGGAGTCCGCGCCCGGCCTTCTCCCGCCCGCCGTTCTGCGCGCCCCCGCGGCTCTGCTCCGGCCCGGGCCGGCCCTAGTAAGTTTCAGAACCGGCCCTGGAGGAGATCCGTGCCCAGGGCCGACCCGGGCCAGCCGCCGGCGCCCCGGGAGCGTTTGCAAAGGCCGACTCTTGACCTTTTAGGACCTGGGTTCACTTTTTTTTTTTTCTCTCTCTCTCCCCGTAGGTTGGAACTCTCATTCTTAACAGAGGCTTTTAGACGGCTGTCTTTGTGCTAAGACTGGCACAGCGGTCCTAGGAGGTGGGCTAATGACGGGAGAGGGAAACAAAGGCAACAAATAGGGGCAAAACATGAAGGCCAATGCCATCAACAACAGAGGGGCCTTTCTCTGTCCTAGGAAAAAGTGGTTTTTTTCTTTGCGTGCACCCTTCGAGCACCATTGGTGTTAAATGAGCATCATCTGTTCTTAGAAAATGCATCCTTAGATCCTTCAAAGCTTCTTTCAATTTTCTTTTCAATAAAACTGTAAAAGAAATGTTTAGACCATTTACTAGTTTTTTTCTTCTTCTTTTCTGGAGTCTTCTTTTAAGGACGTGTGTGTGTGTGTGTGTGTGTGTGTGTGTGTGTGTGTGTGTGTGTGTGTGTGTGTAACATATATACACCTGTCTCTTGTTGGAACGGAGGGGGTGGTGGGGGTGGTGGTGGGGATCATAGCCAAGTCCATTTGATCAGGCAGGGACTGGAGTTGTTGGCATTTAAGCAGCATTAGCAGAGGCTTGCCTGAGAACCAGGGAAAGAGACCCAAGCCCAGTTGCATTATTTTTGTACATCCTTTCGAGTACTCTGACATCACAATAGAGTCGTAGACAGGTTGCTAATATACATTATAATTTGTAGCTCAGTGAATTGCTTTACCACCTGTGAAAGAAAATAGGATGTTTAAGGGAATAAAAACTTTTATCTTCATAACAATTATTGGATCTTTTGTACACTGAATTATTCAAATGAATGAGTGATTTTTTTAGTCATAATTTTTGTGCCCCCTTGAAAGCCTCTCTGGTATAAGATATTCTATTTTTTCTCTCCTTCCCCTCGAAAATAGAAGGTAATGGGTAAATGACTCTCATTTGTTAGACTCAACTATATTGTTCCTATTTTTTACTTGTTAACCACTAAACTAACTTTCTGTTCAAATCACTGCATCTTTAATAAAGTGGAACTTACATTACAATAATAATTTGTTAGGTATAGTTCAATTTTTTCCATATTGCCACTCAGTTCTTATTGATCCATTTTTTTTAAAAATTAAGATGGGTTTTCATAGAGTAGGATAGAAATGGAACTGGATGATAGGTGTTCCCTACCTCAAGATCCCAGAACTTATTCCAGCAGAATCTCTCATTGATGATTGCATATGACTGTTTTTATGATTGTGTGGACATTAGAAATAGTTCCCATAAAGAGCTTTTGTTTGAAATTCCGTTACTCAGTAACCCCAAGCACATTCACATAAATGGATTTTATGTTGACTCCCTGCCCATATCAGGTCAAAGATTATAATCATGAAAGGAAGTGAATTGGCCTCCAGAATGACTTTAACAGAAACAGGGAGATCAGTCTTTGGGTTATAGATCATGATGACCCATTCAGGGTCAGCAAATTAGTAGACTGCACTTGAGTTGACACTACTGATCTCAACTTAATGTGTTGATTAACTGATGGCTAGTATCTTCATTACGCGCTATTAGCACATTGCTAAATCTGAACTTAGAGTAAGGAAGTGTTTTTATGTTTACTCTTTAGTTCCCAAGGTTAATCCATCTTCATCATAGCCTTAATTTTTTAACTGGAAAATTATATAAACTCTCTTGCAGGAAAAAAAAAAAGCAATAGCTATCACTTTAGGATACAAAATACAATCTGGCAGAAGAATTGTCAATATACAATTATATATTGTATTGCCTATTGTGTTTCTGATCTAATTAGAAACACCACTGCCAAATAAAATAAATACATATAGCATGAACATTAAATTTAAAACCAACACACTTTTCATAAGTAACTAGCACTTCTTATTTTTCTGTGTGCATCTGTATAATTGCTAAAATATTAAGATTTCTAGTACCATTTATGTAACTGACTATGGGTAACTCTTTTTAATCAATACTTAAGTCAGGAATTTACGTAAATTATTCTTAGTCCAAACAAGGCTTACTTTTATGATAACCACATCAGAAATCCATCTCTGCAGAGCTGAAGAGATAGTATAGGGTTACAGTGCTTGCTATGCTAGCCTGGTTGGATCTCTGACACCACATATGATCTCCCCAGCACCACCAGGAGTCTTCTGAGCACAGAGTCAGGAGTAAAGCAGTGAGCATAACCAGGTGTGGCCAAGAAACAAAGAGAAGAAGAAGGAAGGAAAGGAAGGAAGGAAGGAAGGAAGGAAGGAAGGAAGGAAGGAAGGAAGGAAGGAAGGAAGGAAGGAAGGAAGGAAGGAAGGAAAAAGAAAGGAAAGAAATTAGTCTCTGCATTCATAAATATTTGAAGTAGTTTTTTCTTCAACTTCTTAAAATTTCTAGAGTATTCCAAGGTAATTGGAATTCTGAAATGGGTATCATCAGTGACTACTTTATTTTATTATTAGGTGATTAACTTTCATAATACTGAAAACAATTATAAACTACTTAAAAATCTTGAAACATTTTATACTCTAAAACTTTAAATAGATTAGGAGTTTATAGACTGCTTGTTTTATATGAAACTTTATTCCAAACTTACCTAGATTCCCTAAAGGAATAGTAATTTCTGGGAGAGATTCTTTTTGTTTAGTTTTGGGAGACCATACCCAGTGATGCTCAGAGGTTACTCCTGACTCTGCACTCAGGAATTGTTCCTGGAAGTGCTTGGGGGAACATATGGGATAATGTGCAATATAGGCCATGTACAATGCAAGTTCCCTATCCACAATACTATCTCTCTGGCCCCGGGAATTATTTTTGAAGTGATTAATAGGTAAATATTTTGTGAAATGAAATTTGAAGCAAAAATCTAATCAGACCCCCAAATTTTCCTATAAAGATTTATAGGTAAATTAGATTCTTTTTAAATATCAAGGCTAAACTAGAGACCAAGAAGACCTGATTATGTAAAACACAAAGAGGTGATCTCTAGAAACATGAAAAGCCACTGGATTTGGCAAAGAGGAAATCACTGCTAATTTTAGGGTGGGGATATTGACTGAAGGTTAAGATGAAGGACACTGTTATAGGAAGGTAAGAAGAAGGTGATATTCTTGAAAGTTACTGTGGTTGGCAAATCCTCAGTTCGTAAAACCAAGTCTCAGAGAAAGGATGTTAGTAGAAACAGAATTAAAACAGCATTAGGTACATTAAAAACTCCATAGCAAATAAAAGCTGTGGAAGACACCTGCCTTTAAAACCAGCTACATTTGTCAGCATGAAAAGGCTGCACCAACACGTAATCCTCTTGAGTCATCTTCTTAGGCTGTTCAGGGACACATGATCTGTGGAGGCAAATGGTCCCCAAGCTCTAGGGTACACAGATTATTTTTTATTTTAAAGCATTTCAACCCCTCTTACTTGAACTTCAAGGTCTTTTGCATTTCTTTCTTCCATGTTTCATTTTCTTAAGCTTTGCTACAATGCTTTTGTACCCATATAGCCTTTCTACAAATTAGCTTGGTATTTAGGGGATTTCATTTTTGCTTTTTGATAAGGGAAGTGTGTGTCTTTGTCATATATACAGAGTTAGAGAATATGCTACAAGCAGATCCCCTTCTGAAATGTGGGACTGCACCATTCAGCAGAGAAAGAAGTAGCATTTCTGATCTGTCCTGCCTGTTAAGTGATTGAATTGAATGTATAACAAAATATTATAGACTTCATATAATAGACTAAGAAAGTATACATGTAAAAACATTTCAAATTTTGTTTAGCACTTGTCTATTATTATTAGCAAATTGTAAGAAAGGGAAAAGTTAGAACAAACATTTGACCTTATTAGGTGACAATCTGCAGACAATGTTTTAAATGAGTATCTGATTTAATTATTGTGGCTTTGTGATAAGCTATGATTGTGGAACAGGAATGGAATGTAGGGTCAGTAAGAGTTGCTATGAATCAAAACAGAGAGAAACAAAGTGGGCCAGAAGAAATTGTCCTCACTGCATCTTTATTCCAGCTTACCTTGAGAGGAAACAACAATGAAAGCAACCAAGGCAACAGAACAGGCTAACCCAAATAAGTGGAATATGCATGGAAATAAAACAGTTTCAAAGAAGTAGCTGTTCTCAGCCTTGCTGTGCTTTCAGATGCAGTTAGCAGAGAGTTCTGTACCAGTCAGAAAAGCTAGTGGAAGCGGAATCTTGTTGGTGTATGAGACTAGGATAATTTCACTGAGAGGACATATAGTATAATACTCTAGAGGTGCTAGAGTTTTAAGACAAAAAAAATAATGCTCAAATAAAACTATATATCCAGGATTACATATTTGAATAGTTGACTGAGAGTTACTTTAAGTTGTTTTAAGTTAATATGTCAAATATTTTTAATAACAATTCCTTGACTGTGTGGTTACAACTCAATGAAAGTTTCTTGCATCATGTTTAGTTAAAAAGTGATATTATATATAGATAAGAGGCTCTGAATCTCTAAGTATATCAAAGTCAAGCACACACACAAAACATTGTGTTGACTGTTAAGACCAACATCTGAAAAAAATCTGTCTTTGTTCATTTTTTTATGACTACCTCAAATTTTCAGTAGTCTGTGATATAAGGATAATTTGTCAACTTTCTATAGCTGTTATTTCAAAGCCACTGCAAAACTTATGGCTTAAAGACAACACAAATGTTATTATCTTACAGCTCTGAAGGTCAGAACTGACAGAGGACTTTCTGGGTTAAAATCAAGGTGTCAGCAGGGTTGCTGCATTCCTCTCTAAGAGCAGGAGGAGGAGGAGGAGGAATTGATTTCTTTGCCTCTTCCAGCTTTTGGAGGCCATTCATATTCCTCAACTCGTGGTCCTTCTCTTCCATCTACAAAGCCAGAGATTTCTCATCTTTCTGTTCTTCCACAGCCACATATGCTCTTTAAATACAGCTGAAAAAGTTTCCCTGCTTTTAAGGATTCATTCTTTGATTAACCCTGTGACAGTTGCGAAGATTCTTCCTTGGTAGGTTCCAAAACTTAGGATGTGGACATTTCGATGGTATACAGGTGGGCGTGGCCTCATGATTCTGCCTAAATTTTAGTTTTGCTTTAGTTTTGCTTTCTTCATAACTGCTAGATTAGATTCCTCTTGGAGTAGCTCACAAGGCAAGGATCCTGATGCCATAAGTTTATTTGGGAGAGAAACCAAGAAATACTGGTAAGGGAGCAGGGAAAGGAAATAAGAACTGTCACTCTCATCCCATTGCTCATCGATTTGTTCGAGCCGGGCACCAGTAACATCTCTCATTGAGAGACTTACTGTTACTGTTTTTGGCATATCCAATACGCACGGGTAACTTGCCAGGCTCTGCCGCGCGGGCTCAATACTCTCGGTAGCTTGCTGGGCTTTCCGAGAGGGGAAGAACTAAGACAAGAAATGGAATCTTGTCTACATGCTGATCAGAAATCAAAGTTTAATTCCATCAAAGTCCTCTAAGCAGTGTTTCTCAATTGGGTCATGTGGGTCCCAGGAGAGTCCAAGGAGAACACAGGTGAAAATCATATATAAATCAAGGCCCACGGGTGGAGCCTAGGGGACCTGCAAATAGGACAGGGGAACAAGGTGAGAAGGGGACTGTGGTCAGAAAAAAATTTGAAACGTGCTGAGGGATAGTATAGAGCCAAGAGTCATCCCATTTTTGGAGGTAGCTGGGGGAGTCCCCAGTGGTGCTCAGAACCCTGGGACCACTCCCCTGAGTATTCGCCTGGTGTTTGCGCTTGGGGGCCATTAGTAATAAGTAGTGTTGTATAGACCATGTGGGGCTCAAATTGAATTAGGGCGGTGCTGTGCCTGGCATAATCTCCACCCCTGAGCCCTCCCTGGGCATTTGAGAGCTATTGTAATGAAGTTGTGAGAAACCTTCCAAAATAATCCTCCAAACTCTTGTCTTGTTTTCTGGTTCAGACCATTTCTGTGAGTATTCTCTCTTTAGCACTTTGGCTTGTACTGCATATGGGCCAAGCATGTTGCTCTAGCCAGGCAGAGTACCTGTAGCAGAGATCACAGGTGTTCACAGCAGCAGGCCGCTGTGTGAAGCGCTAAGTGCCAGGAGTGTATCAGGCTCCATGGTGCTGCTGCCCCACCTCTCAGAGTCCTGTATTCACCGCGTCCTACTTTTTATTATTCCTCTAACACTTCCCAGTCTCTATCGTTACAGTTTAAATTAACTTCTCTGTATCACTCCATAAAACTTTTCTTTCCTATCTGATTTGTACGAGAAATATGGTTTCATACTTTGTCTTCCTGCAGACATAGCATTTATTTTTTTACTTAAAAGCGAAAACAAATATCTTCACCTATTTCCCACTATCTGTAGAAGCATTAAAAATAGAAATCCTCAGTCCAGTCTTCAGGCACTTCTATTCTGGCTCCATACTACCTTATCTTTGTCAACTGTTACACAAAATTATGTTGGTTAGCTTTACCTTGGAGAGCAGAACTAATTTACTTTGTCGTATGTGGCTTTGCTTTGTTCCCAGTTCTTAACCTGTTGCATCCACGTGTAGATAATATGATACCCTTCACCAGCTCTAATCCCAACACTTGGGTCTCATTACTCTTTTCACCTTTCTTATTACATTTAAGCACATTGGAGTTTTTTCTTCATACCTTCCTGTTCATACACTTTCTTTTTTAGGACTAATGATTTTGCCCCATCTGCCCTCTGAGGTTTGGGTGTAAATTTTCTCTACCCTCATTGGTCTTCCTTTAGACCATTCATTCTGGAAGATAGATCTCTCTTTTCTGAACTCCTTAAGAGTACTAATTATCCTTTATTATTTTTGTTTATAATTTTCACTCTTTTAAATTTTCTAACATAGGTTCTAAGTATTTGATGATATTAGGATGGCATACATTTTTGACTCTGAGATCATGGATATTTTGGCTGTTGTAAATATACTCCTAAACTATTTGTTGATATATTTGTTAAAAAAATAATTTGAAAAAGTATGAGCAGCATATTTTGGTTCAAGTGAAAACTAAACAAGGGTTAAAATTAGTATTGCGTGGCATATGTTACTGCTGTGCTGTAAAGAACTTCAATACTTGAATATTAAAAAGAATCCAATTATAACTTTTTTTTTCTCTAAGCCATGTTTAAAAATTGTAATGATACTAATAGTTTTACAATTACAGTATCCAGGGGCTAGCAGAAGTGCTTGCTTTGCTTGCATCGCACCCTTCTTCCATCACAGGCACCATATATGGTCCCTTGAGCACTATTATCCCTGAGCACAGAGCCAGGAGTAAGTTCAGAGTACATCCAAGTATGGGCCAAAATGCCTCACAAATAAAATAAAATAAAATAAAATATAAAATATACATATCATAAAATAATTGACTAGATATCTGAATATTTTCCTTTTATTCTTAATTTATCCCAAAGACAAGGCAAGAATTATGAAGGATCTATTGATTTATAAATATGGATACAGTACAATTTTGGGGGAAGCACATCTAGTGGTTCACAGTGGCTATTCTTGGCTCTAAGGAGTTATTCCTGGAAATGCTTAGGAGGATCATCTGTGGTGCTACCAGAGATTCAAATCAGGGTCAGGGCCAATGCAACCACATGCAAGGGAAGTCCTTTACTGCCTACACTACTTACCTTAACCCTGCAGTTCAATTTCAAAGTGTTTGGGGTTTTTTTAATTAAAAATTTGCAAATTTAAAGACTAGTTTAAAACTACGTGTGGATACAACTCTGTACTTAAAAAGCAAAAATGCACAGTACTTACTTGAATTCTATTTTCCAGTGGAGAACTCCTCTTTTTTTTTCTTATGAGTCAAATGTGATGAGTTGGAAAGGCTGCTAATGATTGCTGTAGTTCCAGCATAGCTCTTTTCTTATGCAGTATACATGACCTGTGGGAGTTTCTTGGGAGGCTTTGTGTTTCTTTCACTTTTCAGTGTTAAGAGTGTATACCATCAACCTAAATGTCCATCAACAGATGACTGGGTAAAGAAGCTATGCTTCTTTATATACTCAGTTAAATACTGTTCTCCCATTTGAAAAAAAAAAAAGATGAAACTGTGCCTTATGGGACACAATAGACAGATCTTGAGGTTATTATGCCCAGTAAAATAATTAAGGAAGTGAAAAATGAATACTGGATGATTTAGTTCATATGCAGGATGTGAATATTTAAAGCAAACAAACTGAAAAAAATATGGTTCCTAGACTGTGAAAAGTATGGTGGTTCCTGGAAGGAAGATAGAGTGAGTTGGGAAGAAGGGATGGGTGGAGGGATTTTTCTGGCAATGGGATACCTCTGGAACATCAATGATCGGAATGGTGAGAATTACTTACATACATATAGAGCTGAGTGTCTAAACTCCTGAAATTCCAAATACTGTAAATGAATGTCAGTTGACAAAAAAAAAAAAAAACCAACCCAAAAACGCCCTCAAAACTAAACATACATAAAAACTAGTATTCTACAATGTCTGTAATCTGACTCTTTAGTCCAATCTTTGGCTTCACAGTTACTGCCAATAGAATAAAGTTACCTGTTAAAGGAGTATCATTTCCCTATGATGACACCAACAAGTAGACTTAATAATCAACATGCTTGAGGCCAGACCATGCAACTTGCCTTCCTCGTGACCAACCCGGCTTCCATCCTGGCTTCTCTCATGGACTCTTGAGCCTGCCTGGAGTAACTCCTGAGCACAGATCCAGGAGTCAGCCCTGAGCACTTCCAGGTGTGGCCCCAAAACAACAACAAAACAAATCATCAACACACACTGCTCTGTTTCTCTGCAGTTGTTCTAAACCTGGTGAATTTGAAAAGTACTGACGCCTGGGCCCTGGCTGTGGAGATGCCAAGATAGAAGATTTTGGCATGTGTTCTAGGCATAAAAGTCTGAAATTAGCTCTAAAGAGGAGCTACAAAATCACTGGTTTAGTTCCTCTTGTCTTTTATGAGTTGAAAGAATAAGGATATCATGAACTGTCTAGTTTACAAATAATGTAGAAGGTGTTTGCTTGCTTCTTCCAGGCAAGTTAAGAGCTGGGCAAGCAGCTGTGACAGTATAACAAGGAAACACTCATGCCCATACCATAGAATAAGCAACAGGAGTCAGAGTTAGATTTCAGGTCTCATGACTCCTGGCCATAAACCATGGTCCTTTC
Organism: Sorex araneus; assembly: GCF_027595985.1. NCBI lineage: Eukaryota > Metazoa > Chordata > Mammalia > Eulipotyphla > Soricidae > Sorex > Sorex araneus. The sequence continues at coordinate 321,468,001 of NC_073313.1, forward strand.
CTACTTAAGGTATGCTCATTGTGCCAGCAACATTACTGGCAGCGTTGTTCCGAATGCAGAATCTGGACTGGAGAGGTAACTCAAAGGGCTGTCCACATGCTTTGTTAATATGCCCTAACTCAGTTGGATCCCCAGCTCTGTATGGTCTCTTGAGCACAGAGCCTGCAGTAGCCCCTGAGTTCCACTGGTCATGAGTCTCTCCAAAACAACCAGAATTTAAAAATGCAAAATCTTGGCCTATACCCCTGATTCCCGAATCAGATTTCTCTTGTTCAACAGCTTTCCTAGATGCTGGTTATTCACATTGCTCCGAGCAGCCCTCATCTTAAGCATTGTTTAATTTGCATCCCTGCTTGCTAAGTTTCATTTAGCTTTGTACAGGGAATATATAAACAAAGGTTCCCAAACTTATTTGGGCTGCTACTAATCCAAAAGTTATTTTCAGAAAAAAAGTACTTAGAGCCCCCATATAAATCTATCTTCTTTAAGTAAATTAACAGAAAGTAACTCCATTTGCACCCAGGACTGTTCTTATACCCCTAGAGAGAGGTATTGCTCTCTTTGAGATTCTAACACAAAGCCTGGTGCAAAGAAGGTAAGTTTATTACATTTTATATTAACTTCTACTAATTTCCTATATGGTTTTTAAAAACCATCTTTAGAAGGCATCTATGCTCACCAATATACCATGAGTGTCCACAATTTATTATTATTTTAAATGATACTATACTGTTATATTCAGCATATATGTTCTATATAGTCTTAAGTGTGTCATCCTTTGTTGGGGGAGGGGAGACTTGGGTCACACTGCATTTTTTATTGGACTATAGTGCTCAGGGCTTATTTCTGGATCTATGTTCAGGGCTCTGTGCTCAGGGATTACTTTTGGAAGTGCTCAGGGGACTATATGTGGTAGGTGCTTGGTACTGAGATGAAGTCTGCTGTGTGCAAGGCAAAAATCTGGCAGTATCTCTCCAGTCCCTCCAGGTTTTATGATATCTTATTGAGTGCCCATTGCAGTATATTTTTATGGTTCTGTATAAAGTTGGGCTAGAGATAAACAATAAGCAGATATGATAACTGTGGGACTAGGGCCCATGATGAAAATATTGTAACCAAGATATTTACTATGCTAGCATGGTGAAGAAACATTAACTCTGGATCTTTGGGATAGTCTGGAATGGTCTTTGCTTTGGAGTTTTAGGGGCCAAGTTGACTCCAGGCTGGAATCAGTTCGTTGCTAGAAGTATGAGATGCAGTTAGCAATGCTCAAAGAGGGGAGAGAGAGAGAGAGAGAGAGAGAGAGAGAGAGAGAGAGAGAGAGAGAGAGAGAGAGAGAGAGAGAGGAGGAGTGAGATTGCAAGGGGATGAGAGAGCATTGGCAAAAGCTCAAAGTAGAGATAACGCTATCCTGTGTATGAAAATAGTACAGCTACACTAGAAACAGCTGTTCCATAGAATCCAATGGAAGAAAGTGGAAAAAGCACTAAGGAACAGTTGGAGGAGGGGTGCAAGAAAGATGTTTGGATTGTTGAGGAGAGAAACATCTCCCCAATTCAGATGTTTCTCATTGGAAAGATGAAAGATGTTTATGATTGGATTTCAGTCATATAGTATTAAATCACCCATCTCTCCACCATGTTACATTTCCCAGCACCAATGTCCCCAGGTTCCCTCCCATCACCCCCCCCCCCACCCCTGCTTTCCTCTATGACAGGTGCTTTTCTTCTCTCTCTCTATCTCTCCTTTTGGGCACTGTGGTTTGCAATATTGATACTAAAGGTTATCCAGAATATTCCTTACCTACTTTTAATCCTCAGCACTTGTCCAGTATGATCATGCCTGAGAACAGATGAATGGCTAAAGAAGCTATGACACATCTACAGAGTGGAATATTATGCAGCTGTCAGGAAAAATGAAGTCATGAAACTGCCTATAAATGGATGAACACAGAGAATATCATGCTGAGTGAAATGAGTCAGAGGAAAGGGACAGATATAGAATGACTGCATTTATTTGTGGTATATAAAAAATATACATAGTAGAAGGATTGAGAAGAGACTGTTGTCATTGACTTGTCACTGTCATCCCATTGCTCATCGATTTGTTCGAGTGGGCACCAGTAACGTCTCTCATTGTGAGACTTATTGTTACTGTTTTTGGCATATCCAATACGCTACGGGTAGCTTGCTAGGCTCTGCCGTGCAGGCGCGATACTCTCAGTAGCTTGCCGGGCTTTCTGAGAAAGGTGGAGGAATCGAACACAGGTAGGCTGCATGAAAGGCAAACACCCTATCACTGTGCTATCGCTCCAGCCAAGAGACCGCTATATACCATATTTTTAAGACACTGTAAAAAGTAAAATCTCATTATTATCTTATTAATTGCATGTTGAAATGCTAAGTATTTGGATACATTGAAAGGGAGCAAAGTATTTTCAAATTAATTTCATCTATTGCTCTTTGCTTTATAAAAGATAGCTACTAGAAACTTTAAAAATTATATATGTGGCTTATATTTCTGTAAGCAGGCACAAACTCTAAACTATTTCAATCTAAAAATCTTACCAAATAATTTTCCTTTTTATTCACCATCAAAATATCTGTGACTCCAAATGATGTGGAAGTAGTCTTCTATTCTTTTCTTCTCTTTTCTGTGCTTGGGTTTCCATCTAGGGCTCCCAGAGACCAGGTTTGCATGCTATGTCCATGGTACATACACAGCCCTGGAAGTGGTTTTAGCATTATGGTTGGAGAAGCACAGCTTTTCAATGCTTGTGACAAAGTAAGATAAAGCCATGTTAGAATAATTGGTAAAAATCTATCTTTACCAAATAGTTTTAAAATTTTTATTTGAGTCTCTCTTACAAGTTACTATATAGGTAGTATATAAACTACTGACTGTAAAGGTTCATGACTTGCCCAACTCTCCCTCAAAATCCTGAATAAAATTGCATTGTCAAAAATTCCATCTCTCATCTCTGTTATTTGACATACAAAAACTCGGTAGGACCGAGTTTTAGGTTCTATTTTCACTTCAGTGCAGATGTGAAAGTTCCACTTAATGAGAGTGTTGTATAAGTGTTTGTGTTTCAGGACGAATAGTCTCCCTGAATCTGCCTTAAAGCTTTAGATATTCTGTAGAGGGAATAAAATGACATGCTCAAATTAACTGTGGCCAGACAGATCCACCTGATATGAATATAAATGTATGAGACTCGCTCAAATTAAAGTTCTTGGTATCAGGAAAGGCTGTGTCTCACTAGACAAGTCAAAAATCACGTCATTATCTTACTCTTCTATTGGGACTTATACAGCAAAACTTGTACTAAACTCAACAGTGAGATTTTTATTCAGGACACTCCTTTTAAAATATTTAAGGCAACTTCTTTAATGATCTAAAATTTTCAGTCAAATTTCTTTAATTTGGTGGTTCTTCAAAAGTATCTAAACTTTATAGCCAATGGTTATATGAGTGTATAAGGTTCCTTGACCTCAGTTCCTAAGTGTAAGTGTGTGCAAAAGCTTCTCCACTTTTAGCAATTCTCAGATACCAAGAGCAAGTGTCTAAGAGTTTTACTCAGTTTTTACACTATCTGCCCTCCCTCCCCCAAAAAACACACATTAGGTTGCACAGGGTCTTAGTCTCCCATGGCTTTGAAAAGCCAGTTTCAAGCCCACACATCTGATTTACTTCATCAATCAGAGGTTCCCAGAACCACCTAATCACATTCAATTAATTTGCTAAAGCAGCTTACAGAATATAAAAACTGGTTCAGACATAGATTATTTTCTTAATACAAAGGACACATAACTGAAGCACTTGAGAGAGATGTGAGACAGGGAGGTAGATTGGAAAGGGCCCCCATGCCAGTGGAATTCCTTGGGAAATAATAAAACCAATAGCCCTGAGGTTGCAAAAAAAAGTCTACTGTGTGAGCTCAGGAACTAAGGTCTGATGACTGTACCTGGCCTGGTGCCAAAAGAGCTAGAAAAGGCTAGAACTCTAAACAAGAGATGCGCCAGCAGGAACAAAGGCCAAGGAAAGGAAGTTCCAAAAAGACCATCAACCAATCCCAACTATACCACCCTGGCAGTTACCCTAGCAATGGACTCTTACCTATGGACATCAGGTGTGGCTTGCCTGGCCCTCCTGCGATTTGTGCTTTGAAGGACTTGTTGCAGACTTTATCAATCCTAGCCATTCCTGGGGTGGCAGGAGGTGGGTTGGGAGAAAGTGGCCATCTGCTCTCCACATCACAAAATCCCTTGGGGGCCCACCAGCAGTAGATGTATAGGGCAATGTGGAGAAGGAACTAGGAGCTTCCATGCCCTTTCCAGGTATAACATACTTCTCCAAATTTCTGTGCTTACTTAGCTGGAAGATCTCTAAGCCTTCTATTTTAAGGAAACTTTATTATTTAGGGATGATTAATTAAGTCACTGACAGTTGATAATGGAACCAATGTCCATCCCTTTGCCCGCCTTGAAATCTGAGGGTGGGACTGAAAGACTCAGCCCTCTTAGTTGTTTGTCCAAGCAATCGCAATCTCAGTCCCATCTTTTGTTTTCCAAATGCCTCATTAACATTACAAGATACACCTTTATCAGTGTCCATATTTAGGAAATCACATGAGTTTTATGAGCTCTAAACCAGTAAATATACTGTATTTCTATATTACATATTTTATAACATATTTAATATGTATGTCTATGTATAAATCATAATGTTTCAATAGGTAATTAAGAAGACAAGAGAGGCTAAAATGTGAATTTTGGAGTCAGCAGATAGTTTCTGTTCCTGGTGATCATAAGCAGATTAAGTCACCCAAGAACAAAGCTTAGAAGGACTTGTTCCTTGAATTGCAATTTGTCAAAAAAATCACTTCTCTGAAAATTAGTTCACAAAAATTCAAGTCCTCTACTGAACAACTTATTAAATGACCAGTTACTGATAACTCAATTACTAGTTATTAAAACTTTTCATCTATTAAACTTTCCTAAACTTTGTAGCAAATTTTTTTGTGTAAGATGAGCAGCTTTGGGGGATACTCAAAGTTTAATTTTGTTTGGATTATTCTTTGTTTTAATTTTGCTAAAACCATTTCACATCAACAATTTGATATGCTCTCACAGAAGTGTACTTCAATTTTTTCAGAGTATTGGTCTGTTGACTTTTGGGAATTTCAACTAATTTATTTCAAGTCATAATATAACAAGGACCTTAAATTTTAAGGATAAGGTATGTTTCTGTTCTCTAACTTTTAATTATGGTCTATTTTATTTTGTACATTTTTGTGCATTTTTTAGGTTTGTTATCTAAATAAATAAAATGGATTACGTGCAATATGTTCTAAACACTTAGAAAATCTCTGAAATGTGAAACATATAGGAAATAACCTTTAATTGGTTTGGACAAAAGGACAAACAAATAAGCTGCAGAGCTGCTAGCCATAAATGACATGGCAAGATAAAAACAAACAAAATGACTAAACTAAAACTTTTTAAAATAAATCATTTGAAGTTGTGTGATGAAGGACTGCAAAGCCATCCAATGCAACTATATTTACAAGAAATTGACAAAGTGCAAAACTTTATGATTTCTATCTTTTTGTTATGTTGACTTGGTTCAGTTTGGAGCAATATTCAAGATGAAAGGCTATAATGAGCAATAAGATAAAAGCAGGAATGCCCAGGAGAAATTTTATAATGAACCATATAATTGGGATCTCGAATATGATATGTAATAATCACCACTGCAGAGTGAATTAAAAATTCCTGAAATACCATGGAGAAAAAAATTATAGCTAAATCTTTAAAAATAGTCTTTAAAAGCTTTAACTACCTATCTCTAAAAGTAATTGTTTAAAGAAACATGTTCTTGGTCAATTCAGCAAATTATCAGTTCTTCAAATTCTTTGGTAAGTTGACCATTTTGGCAAATTACTTTTCACATTTTTTTCCTGAGGGACCAGATGAGGTGCCAGAGATCTAACCTGGATTGGTTGCTTGCAAGACAAGCTTTCTACCCACTGCTGTTTCCAGCCCGAGATTTCTCAGTTTTAAAGTGCTGAGGTTTGACAAAATTATCTCTAATAGTTTGTTCCATCCAAAGATTGTATAGTGTTAAAATAGAAATTAGAAGTAAATAAAACAAAACAAGAACCCTAGCTATTTGGATCAAGACTGCTGAGATCTCAAAACTTCTGAGGTATGGCCCCACCCCTCAAAACAAAGCAAGCAAAATTATAAGGCCTGGGATTCACATAAAGACAGAAGTCCCTGGGCTGGAGTGATAGCACAGTGGGTAGAGCGTTTGCCTTGCATGTGGCCGACCCGGGTTTGATTCCCAGCATCCCATATGGTCCCCTGAGCACGGCCAGAGGTCATTCCTGAGTGCAGAGCCAGGAGTGACCCCTGAGCATCGCTGGGTGTGACCCAAAAAAAAAGAAAAAAAAAAGGACAGAAGTCCATAGTTAGAGTAACTGCATCATGATGCTTTTTGAAGAGTCTCTCTGAGTTGCTAGCTAGAATTGAGAATGTTTCGTGTACTCAGGAATTCCAAGGTGAGGTGTTCTTCAGCATCCCCATTTGGAAGACAACTTTGGTTTTATTTATGCCATGCACTAAGTAGGGTGGTTATCATTGGTATGAAATAAATGAGCATCAGTTCTGGTTCAAGGGGGCCTCCTCTTTGATATACCTAGAGTATTTGTAGGAAAAGGGGCCATGGGTGAAGGGTTTTGATATCTCCTGGCATGTAAACTAAGTGGAATCAGCCATTGGTTTTGTTTTGACCCATTGGTTTTTGTCCCTATCCACTCTAACATACCTTAGATATTTTTTGTTAATTTTCAATTTCATGTATTTGTTTGCTATCCTCAAATGGTCTCTCTTTATTAGATCAAGATAAATGCAATTTGATTGTATTATGGCTTCTGAATATATCCTTGCAAAGCATGTATTCTATTCTTCTGTCCTGAGCACATCATTCTCTTTTGAATGCAAAGGAGAATAAACACAAAACATTTTGTTCACTTGTTTTGCAGCCACGCCCAGTAGTTTTGGAGCTTATTCCTGACTCTCCCCTCAGGGATCACTAGGTCTAGAGGGGGGAGTCAAGTTCCTGTATCTGTACTCTCAGGCCTCACAAAACCCTTTTTAGAGTATATCTATGAGGATTTTTTGAAAATCATCATGTTCTAATCAAAATGATGTAAAAACTCCAAATTATTTCTCTGATAATTATGTTAAATGTTTTATCTGAACATAATAAAGTGTATAAATCCGCTGGTTATGCAGTCAGTCAATACTGTATCTTTAGACCAGCTCTATTTCCAAACAAGATTTTAATTCTATTCTTAGGACTTCTATACAAAGTGAAAAGCACACATTTTCTTTGTATTCCATCTATAAATTGCAGCACAAATCTTACTTGTTTGCTCAGGGGAAAAAGAAACATCTTCATGCTCTGGGAACCATTGACAGAACATATTGCCATCTTTTCATTAAGTTCATACAAAATGAGGATTTAACGCATGGGCAAAATAGCCCATCCCAGGAGGTTCCAATGCCCATAATCCCACCTTGAAAATAGCTTCATATTAATTGTTGCAGTTAAGTGGACATAGAGTTTTACTACTTGGCACTCCCACTTCACAGATTACTAACTGCAAATATGAAACTCTTTGTTTTTCATTTTCAGATATCCCCTTTATACAGCAAATATTTCTAGGTTTCTTTCAACCCAAGAAAATCCATAAATTCAAGGTAAATAATGATGTGTTTTGTTTTTATTTTTTTTTGGGTCACACCTGGCAATGCACAGGGGTGACTCCTGGCTCATGCTCTCAGGAATGACTCCTGGCGGTGCTCAGGAGACCATCTGAGATGCTGGGAATTGAACCCGGTTTGGCCTCGTGCAAGGCAAAAGCCCTAACTGCTGTGCTATCACTCCAGCCCCCTAAATAATGATGTTTTTACTATTGTTTTACTATTGTGTTTTTATCATAACTATATAATTTTCAGAATATTTATAAGTACATACAATATTGTTATATACACATGTAAATGTATGTATACATAGTACTTTACAAATTGGGATATGAAAATTCATATCTCATAAACTGATGAGTTGCCAAGAAGTCAGTCACAATACCAAAGAACCATTTGAAACTTCCTTTAAGTAACCATATCCCTAGTTCGTTTAAAATACCATTCAATTTATGTGTATTTTATTTTCACTTCACTCTTGGGATGCATTTATTGTTTAAAGTGAGGTGCACCTGGTTGAAATGAACCTTTAAAAATTCTGGCTTACCTTACCCAATTTCGTGCCTCAGGTCGTTAACTGCTACAGTCTTAATTTGTCTAAAATTATGTAGTTCAGACTTTTAATAAACTCAGAATAAGTGAGTTCCCAAATAACCATTGGGACTTGTTTCCTCAAAACAAAGAAATTGGAATCTCCTCTATAGTAATCAGTACCTAAAAGTCCACTTTAGAAATAAGAAGAGCTTTAGTTGTTGCGATGAAATGCACACTGCTTTACAGCATGGTTTGAAAAAAAATCCTGGCGCATAAACAGCCAGTAGGAATAATGTGCCGATTTTGAATTGTTCACTGTTTTTATTACAGGTTCTAGGTTTCAGATGAACAGGAGCCTCCTAGTGCTTTTATAGCAGGATATTAAATCGCAGTCCTGGCAGGCGGCACCTGCCCTCTTCCTGGCATGCTCTAAGCAATCGTTGGCCATGTGATACTCCAATGTAATGTATATTTTGTGTTTTGCCCTACATGGAAATTTTAACACTGGGTAACACAATCTCTCCCTGAAGGTATACATACAACCCATGATGTCAAGTCTTAATAGTCTCCGTACAACTACAATTTAGTGTGTATGGAAGGTCCTACCTTCTACCAGGTGGTGAAATGAAACAAAACTTTTTGAGCACCTTAGACAAATATATGTGGGTTTAGGATTTTGGTGATGGTAATGGTGGATTTGTTTGTTTGTTTTTGGTGCTACATTGAGCAGTGCTCAGGGAATCATGCAGTGTCAGGATGGAACCTGGAGCTCTTGCATGTTAAAAAATGGCTTCGGTGCTTGGAGTCAGTTTCTTAGTTCAAAAATGCATATAATGTCCTGTTCCCTGGGAATTCTTCTATCTTAGCAGTTTATTTTATTCATCAGAGAGTATGTTGTGTTTTAATACTATATGTAAGGAATTACATATAGACATGTGTACTGACCTTGTGTTTGATGATATTAATATATCTACTACTAAAACTTAAATTAGAAATAGTATTTGAAATGATAGACAATAATTGTATGCAGTATTCATCTTTATGGCTAATCTATAAAATTATAATTGTAGATTTAGAAAATCAGAAATAAACAAAGGTTTTAGCATTTTTATTTTAGTGCAGAGCAATATTTAAGTTTGTAATTTAAATAAAATGCTTAAATTTAACTCCCAAGTTTTGGTGTTAAGCTGTATCTGAATTCATATTTATGGGCATTTCTCTTAAAGATCCATCTTCCAGAGTTGACTAACTGAGCTTTCAACTCACAGCTCAGTTTAAAAATAGTAATTAAATCTGTTAATACATAACTATGAAACTATGGATAACTTTTTGAAATGTGATATGTATTTATCTCACTTATTTGTGGACTCAGAGAATAAGAATAGATCAGAAAGGCCAACCACACATCTGATACTTAAATCATGTCTAAAATTTTCTTGTCATTTTCACAGGTGTTCTTACATTTTATGTCACTCTAAGGAAGGCTGATCCACCCAACTTTCCAAACAAAATGCCTTCCTCACTTCCAGCTCAAAGTGTTGCTTAATTGAGTTGAGGAATTTTCTGATTGAGTGAAGAGATAACTATGAGTTTCTCACTGGCTCTTCATTGAGAGTGTCATTGAATTTTAAGGTTTAAACAGCTGATGTATACTTAGCAATTGGGCTTTTGTTTTTGACTCTCTCAAAAAAGATTAGTAAATGAAATTTGAAATTTTAAAGAGACAGTGTTATGCTGAAATTGCTTCTACCAGCAATTATAGTTTGAAGTTAAGTGACACTTTATGCTATGTGACTTCCCTTTGATGGCTTGAAGTTGGTTTTGGTTAGTATTTACACTATAGGAATTGGTTAGTGATTTAAATCATTGTTCTAGTGACAGATTAGTAACTATGAAATAAGAAAACAGGTGAAATGAATTGCAAATACACTGCCTTAAAGAAATCAAATATGTCACAAGATTTTCACTTTTTAAAATAAATATTATGGTAATGTAGATAAATATGAGAATGAAATGTAAAGCCATAATCCAGAGGATGCTATAAAAATATCTTCTCTCAAAATAAATTGTTCTTTGGGAAGTCTTTCTGTATGTAACTTCTTTGGGAAACTCAAAAATTTACTTGGGTAATATTGCAGAAAATTGTTGTTCTTAGCATATATTCTATACAATAGAATCTGCATGATTTTGGAAAACTGAACCATGAACTGAAAGCCTCTGAATTGTGGAAGCATTATACAAAGTAATGATAATCATTTTTTAAAAATCTGTGATTACATATGGATGTGATAATCTGTAGTCACACTATCAGATAAATAATACATATTTAAAAATTTTCTGTAATTACATGTTTACCCGATAGGCCAGAACGACTCTGTCCCAAGGAGCTGTTACAGACTGAGTAAATAATACATGTTTTAAAGTCCATAATTACATATGTAAACGATAGACTATCGAGTAAATAATGCACATTTTAAAAAGTCCATAATTACATATTTACATGATAGTCTGTAAATTCTGTAATTACTTATTTACACAATAGACCATAACAGCTGTTACAGTCTATTATGTTAACTCTCATAGAATTATATTATGGATTTTTAAAAACACCATAAAGAACCTAAGGAATGGAATAATAGAAATAAAATATAAACTTTTCACGTACGTTATTTTTCTTCAAAGAAAACTAGTTCAGGTAAACTCATGACTGATCATTTGTTGATAACTACTGACTTTAAATTTATTTACAGAAATATAAGGGAAAGAATCATAGGGCAGGGAATAACTGGTGGTTTTTAGTAGGCAAAGTTTTTTTTATCACTTCTGGGATAAAACTTATCCCATCCTTGGTGACATAATTTAGGCATTATGTTTTCTGATTTCTCTTTTTCTTGGATTCTCATAAATTTGCAGTGAAGCATTGTCATTAGAATTGTATTTGTGTTCTTTTATTCTTTAAGTACATTTGGATATCATACAGTTTCTACATACATATTTACATAAGATATTTGCGATATGTGCGTAGGTTATACATAATGATAACAAGCATTTGAATGTTTTTCATGAAGATTATTGTTGCGTCTAAGGGTTCTCATGGATTAAGGTTTCACACAATACATTTTATATCTGAACTTCTGAATTTATACTAAAATTAAATAAAATATTAATGTGACTAAATGAGACTTCTGTCCATAATTACTACCAAATAGCAAACTAAATCAAGAAAGTGAGAATATACTTAATAACAAAACACATAAGGAGAGAAACCTTTGATCCTATTTGTTAAGCATTATTCTGGAAGATATTTGACAGCTTGCAGTAAGTGAGTGCTTGGTTTTCAGAGAGCTATTGTACAAAAATAAATCTTCACATTCTGTATAATGTATTTTCACTTCATATTTGAGCCTGCAAACCTCTGACATTTCTCAACAACATCCGTGGACAAGTTTATTTAAACCAGTTATTTATTTAAACTATTAAATTTCTTTGAATGAGACTCTTGGTTAGAAATAATTTACATTAGGAATTAATGCATATACTAACACAAAACTTTCACAAAACCATATATGCTCTTATAAAATATAAAGTACTCCGATGTTGTCTAATCTATTGCATTTCACTTTATTTTGTTAAAATGACTCACCAAAGGGCTGGAGTTACAGCACAGTGGGTAGGGCATTTCCTTTGCATGTGGCCAACCCGGGTTCAATTCCCAGCATCCCATATGGTCCCCTGAGCACTGCCAGGAGTAATTCCTGGGTGCATGAGCCAGGAGTAAACCCTGTGCATCTCCAGGTGTGACCCAAAAAGCAAAAAAAAAAAAAAAAGAAAAAAGACTTACCAAGTTGATTTTAGGATCCTCAAATGGGTCATGAATTGGAATCTGAAAAACAATGATATTAACAATGTTTTTTATTGCTGGGGTGCAGAAAGCCTCCTTTATTATAAAAAGTAGATAAAAACGGCTTATATTGGAATTTTGAGTCTATTGACAGATTTTATTAATGTAATCTAACAAAAGTTGACTCATTATTATTGTATAATTATATAATAGAGATATAAACTTTTCCCATTTATGTTTTTAGTGTAAAGATCTTGAAATGATATGAATTTTTTTTAAGTAATATTTTATTACTCTGAATATTTTTTAAAAATTTTATTGAATCACCATGAGATAGTTACAAACTTTCATGTTTGGGTTACCATCACACAATGATCAAACACCCATCCCTCCAGCAGTGCACATTCCCCACCACCAATATCCCTGGTATATTCCCCCCTTTCCCACCCTCCCCATGCCTCCATGGCAGACAATATTCTCCATACTCTCCCTCTACTTTTGGGCATTATGGTTTGCAGTACTGAGGGGCCAACAATAGCCAAACAACCCAAGTGCCTCAGAACAGATGACTGGTAAAGGATACATATTATTAACACTGTAATAGCACATTATTCAAAAATTTTTGTTGTCCTTGAAAATTCAGGGATTATTTAATGAGAGTTGTAACATTTGTATGTCATATTTCTGACCCAGAATGTCCTGCTTGAGAAGGGATCCATTTCTGAGGCATTGTTGATGTCTTTAGTACAGATTTTAAAGCAGGGAACTGGGGGAAGGAAATACTAATGCAAAGGTGATAAATGATATAAAAGAGATTCTTATCTTCTTAAAAGAGGAAAGTCCTTAAATAAAATTTAACATATACATTAAATTGTATCTGCATTTTAATAAATGAATTAATTTTAAATTAGCATTCACATGGAAGTCATTAACTATCAATTTTTAAATTAAGTACATTGTTGCCTTTATATCTTTTCCATTGCTTACATTGATGCTCACTAAAATACTGTGTGCTAAGATTTTGTTGTGTACTATAGAGTAGAAAATATATGTTTAAGAAGAAGCCATACTTCCAATTTCATTAAGGGATTATGTAATTGAAAGGCCTCAATTGAGAAAATATTCATCATACACAAATAATTAAAATCTATTATCCTGGTTACTAGTTCTTATCTTTCAACACAGGTTTAAGCCACTATTTGAAAGTAAAATGTTCCTTTTAAACCTTTCAAAAGCCAATAGGAAATAAAGTGAAGAAGCAGTGACCACTTCTACATATGAAAAAAAAAATGCATATTCCCAGAACATAAAAATTACCTACCAAATCACAAAATCTATAATAACATTAACATAGAGTAGCACTGTAGCACTGTTGTCCCCTTGTTTGTGAATTTGCTCGAGTGGGCACCAGTAACATCTCCATTGTGAGACTTGTTGTTGCTGTTTTTGGCTTATCCAATACACCACAGGTAGCTTGCCAGGCTCTGTCATGTGGGCAGGATACTCTCGGTAGCTTGCTGGGCTCTCTAAGAGGGATGGAGGAATTGAACCTGGGTTGGCCCCGTGCAAGGTAAAAGCCCTACCCGCTGTGCTACCGCTCCATGTCCTTTCTATAGTTTACTTTAGAGCAATATCCTTTTTGTATGGTCACAGGAAGACAGATAATGCTGTGTTTTTTCAGTAACTTGGGAGTTAATTGACTCCAAGTAATATTTAATTTTGGCCATCTGTCATATCTCCCGACTTAAGCCTCAGTTTTCCTTAGTTCCTAGCATCCCAAAAGGAGGGTCCTGATGAGGGAGATTGGATAACGCTGGCATCAGAAAAGGGGCAAGCTGTAAGCTACCCTGGCATTGAACAGGGACAGGCAAAGTGCCATAAAACTTATAATAAATTATGGGGCTGGATCAGTAGCACAGTGGGTAGAGCATTTGCCTTGCATGCGGCTGAACTGGTTCAATTCCCAGCATCCCGTATGGTCTCTGAGCACCACCAGGAATAATTCCTGTGGGCATGAGCCAGGAATAACCCCGGTGCACTGTTGTGTATGACCCAGAAAAATAAAAAAAACATAATAAACTGGACTGGAGTGATAGCACAGCTGGTAGGGCATTTGCCTTGCACATAGCCGACCCAGGTTTGTTTCCTCTGTCCCTCTTGGAGAGCCCAGCAAGCTACAAAGAGTGTCCTGCCCACACGGCAGAGCCTGGCAAGCTACCCATGCATATTGGGTATGCCAAAAACGGTAACAACAAGTCTCACAATGGAGATATTACTGGTGCCTGCTCGAGCAAATCGATGAACAAAGGGATGACAGTGCTATGACAGTGCTATAATAAATTAAGAGCATGGTCATGAACAAACTCTGTCATGACCCTAAAAGAAGTAACTGAATAATGTCCCTGCTAGGATTAGGAAAAACTAACCTGACTTGAGGACTGTAGTCTAGTTATTTAGCGAGATGTGCCCAGTAGAGCCCCCTTTAAGCTTAATATATCTCTTACTGGGTCCATACAAAGGGACTAGAAATATTATTAATAAGTAAATTTAAGATGGCTATTTAAATGATTTGGACTAAGGAAAGGAAAAATACATTCTTAGATGGAATTCTACACTTGGGGAGGGGGGCTCCTAGCAGAATGAGATTTTGTCCTAGAAGAAGCTTTCCCCAGAATGAAGGGCTTTACATATGTTGATTGTGCAACCACACCTTTGTGTATTGCTTTGTGTTCTTGAGAATTTTCTCTCTAACTAAGGCTGTGGGACTTACTGCAAAAGGTCTGGAATATGCGGCAGTGTGAGACTGGAATAGGGCACACAGTGAGAATGGAATGCGAGCGGGGGAGACTGGAATTGGGTGTGGATGAAGATTGGAATAAACGGCAATTGATCACCAACCAGTCTGGACCTCCTTTCCTCCTTCGTTTGGCCAGCCTGGGGAGGGAGGATACTCTTGGCCACCAAATGTATGCATTAAGCAAGCACACTTTTTTTTTTAAAAAAGACAATAAATGCCTAATAGTTTTTAATTGTCTCTTTAACAAAATATAAACAGTCATTAAATTCATCCAAAAAATTGTTAGAATGGAGATGCTAAAATTTCAGAATGTACCAAAATAGCAACTTCAAGATCTTCTGGTTGCCTCCCATTCATTTTTTTTTTTTTTTGAATCACCATGTGGAAAGTTACAAAGCTTTCAGGTTTAAGTCTCAGTCATATGATGCTCGAAAACCCATCCCTTCACCAGTGCACATATTCCACCACCAAGAATCACAGTATACATCCACCCCCCCACCCCCACAGTCTCCCACCCGCCTGTGTAGCTGATAAATTTCATTTTACTTTCACTTTCCTTTGACTAAATTCAATATTTCAACAAAAAACTCACTATTATTGTTTGGAGTTTCTCTCCCCAAAGTTGGACCTGCTGAAAAGGAAGCATTTGATAATTTATTTTCCATTGCTGAGAATAAAGACATATGAGGTCAAGTGGCTGCAATGGTGACCACGCGGTTTTGGATTTCTGTATTTTAGTATTTTAGTAAGTAAGTCCAGAGAAATTTCTGTCAGAAATTGCATCATTGCAAACTCGTACCTCTCTGCTACTTTATATTCCACATGAGTGCAAACCTTTATTATTGCAATCTTTCTTTCTGACTCATTTCACTCAACATGATACTTTCCATGTTGATCCACTTATATACAAATTTCATGACTTCATCTTTTCTAACAGCTGCATAGTATTCCATTATGTAGATGTACAAAACTTTCTTTAACCAGTCATCTGTTTTGGGGCACTCTGGTTTATAACAGATTGTGGCTATTGTAAACAGTGCTGCAATGAACATAGAAATGCAGATGTCATTCCTACTATACCTTTTTGCCTCTCCGGGATATACTCCCAGGAGTGTTATTGCTGGGTCAAATGGAAGCTCAATTTCTAATTTTTTGAGAATCGTCCATATTGTTTTCCAAAAGGGCTGAACCAGTCGGCATTCCCACCAGCAGTGAAGGAGAGTCCCTTTCTCCCCACATCCACGGACAACACCGGTTGCTTTTGTTTTTTGGGATGAAGCAAAAATACTTTTGAACTCACACCCTATCCCATATTTTTTTATTTTTTGCAAGCAAGCATTAAGTATATATATATATATATATATATATATATATATATATATATATATATATACTGTTACATGTTACTGTTGGGAAAGACGAGTAAGGAGAGGCTACAAAAATCTCAGGGCTGAGTGTAATAGAGACGTTACTGGTGCCTTCTTGAGTAAATCGATGAACAACGGGATGACAATGACACAGTATATATATGTGTGTGTGTGTGTGTGTGTGTGTGTGTGTGTGTGTGTGTGTGTATGTTTTTGAACTACACTCAGGAGTACTCATGGCTTATTCTTGTCTCTGTACTCAGGGATCACTCCTGCAGAGCTTGGGGAATTTGGTATTGAACCTAGGTTGGTCATTTATAAGGCAAGTACTTTCACAAATCTTCTGCTCTCTTTCTTGCCCCAAGATCTTCTGTATTTTTTTAAATTCTTTTTGTTGCTGTTCTTATTTTACTTTTTCTCCTGTATCCCTTAATCATACACTGTAGCTATCCCTCTATCCAATCTGTTTATTAAGGTAGAGAATTGGTAGTTGTCTTAAGCACCTTATTCTTCATTTTCCCAGAGCAGACAAAACCATCTATTTTATGGTCTATTTTAAAAATATATCTTATATTTGCTCTTCATTCTTGCTGCCATTTTCTATGTTTAGATCTTCATTATTTCTTATTTTAGTTCCATTAAGCCTCTTTAAAGATGCTCCTGCCTCCAACCTACCTCTTTCACTCGTTGACATCGCTAATAGGTGTCTCCAGCCTTTGGGTGACCATAGCAGCTTGGGCCTCACTCTATCTAAGTTCTATAATGCTGTTCCACTGAATGTTTGTCTTTCTTTCTCATTAAATATTAACTTTTTAAAAGGGAGTGACTGTATTTTTGGCCAGGAAATATTGATAGATAAATATTTGCAAAGTAATTTGTTGGAAGAGCTGCTGTCTAAAAACATTATCTTCCAGTTTTGGCTAATATTTTTCAATTAGATTTACTATAAATTAAAGTTATCCTCAGTGATCACTCAGGAAATTTGAAAGAGAGGACATCTCAGAAATATATGAAAATTTCTCTTTATTTTATAGACTCAGTATGACATCATTATAGAACCCAGATTCAAGCATATTTTCAAGAGAGACACTGAAATCTTTCCTCGTTCTGCTCTTTTTGTATATATACATAAATTATCTCACATTGCATATTGCAGTGTTTTTTGAATTATATACCCAAATTAAATATTGCATTTAAAACCTGGACCACTTTGTTGGAGGTGAAAAGTTCTTTAGCTACATACTGCAACTACGAATGGACATTATTGTTGGTACGTTTTTTTCTGAAGGAATTTCCTTCTTGCTATATTGAAGTTTCAGAAATTTGTGATTTAACAGCAAGTGATTGCTTCACATGGCTATTGTAATACCACATACATATATGTACCAGAGAAGTTATTTATTTTTTATGCATTTGTTGTTTTCATTTTATTATTATAATGGAATTTGAAGACAGAGATAGATTTCTTCCCTGCAGTGTTAACTACTGTAAGGATTAGCATTATGAAATGTCATTCAACCTGCTCTTATAATGATAAATATTACCATGACAAAACTTATTGTGAACCTATATTCTTCAGAAATTTCTCTCCCTTGGCTATTATTTTACCTCTAAGTAGAAAGCTGGAAAAAAAAAGCAGTGGTAATAGATTATTCCTAGAGTCTTGCAAGCAATTAAATAAAGCTGATGCATATGAAGGACATCTTTCCCCTTATATTATTCTGCCATCAGTGATGCAGTATGTAAATTGTTTTTGCTATTTTTATTCAAAGTTGATGCTCTTGGTGGTGCTATTGTCCATTGATAACTATGTCTTGAAACACAGGATTGTGTGCCAAAGATATTGATATGCTAGGTTCTTTGTCTAGTGACATTTAATTCATTTTATCAGTTAAAATGTTTCTGAGTATCCCTCCGTTGGAAATGTAAGCATGAACATAAATCCTGGCTTCAAGGAGAGTGTTGTCTCTATGGTGTATAATATGTATATATAGATTGTAGATATGACAAAACGTTAAAAAGTTCTATATTATAATAATCCAACCACTTCTTGCCAGCTCAATGGTCGGAGTCACCATCTTTTGCTTAGAAAACTACTATGGTTGTTGGGTTGTCTGGCCCTCTAATTGGTCTACATACCTGAATACTCTTTCTTCTACCTCCTCCCTTCTCTTCCTCTTCCTATTTCATTCTTATAATCCCCACTACCACTCAGTGCATGCATTTATGTATGCGTGTGTGCATGCATGCACGCACACACACACACACACACATACACACATAAGGTGTCTAATATCACCTTATTAATTTTGTTCTCCTTTCCTTCCCTTAAACAGCTTTGGTTTCTTTGCTGTTCCTTAAAATGACCAGGTGTACTTCTTCTAGCTCTATTGTTCTTTCCTCTGCCACCTTCCTTACACATCCATATGGCTAACTCCCTTCCACCTTCAAAGACTTCAGGTTTTTACTCAGATTTCACCTTTTCTGTTAGCCTTCCCTTAACCACTGTGTTAAAAATTGGAGCCTCCTTCCTCTGATCTATATTTCGTTTCACCACAGATTTAATTTCTAAAATCCTGGGGGATGATTTTTTGTGATATCTAATGTTTGTTGTTTCCAATTAGACTTTCAGATACATAGAGCAGGGATCTTTGTTTTGCTCACTGATTCATCTTATTAGAGAAGGCACACCTAAAAGAGTGCCTTCCAAGCACTCAGTGAATATTAGTTGAATTAAAAACAAAAGGAATAAGTTAACATAATGTCAGGGCTGGCAAATAAGCAGGCAGACAAGTCATTTGCTTTGCATGCTGCCAATCAGGGTTCGGTCAAATTCTCAGCACTCCATAAGGTCCCCTGAGACCTCCAAGAGTGATTCCTGACTGCAGAGATAGGAGTAAGCCCTGTCACTACTGGGTGTGGCTCAAAAACAAACAAGAAAAAATATCATTTATGGGTAAAAAATATTTCTTCTAAGAGAAAGGAATTAAGAATGCCTCACTGGAGCTTTGAATGAGTTGGATCTTTTTATTTTTCGCTTTTTGGGTCACACCTGATGATACACAGGGGTCACTCCTGGCTCTGCATTCAGGAATTACACCAGGCGGTGCTCAGGGGACCATATATGGGATGTTGGGAATCAAGCCCGGGTTGACCGAGTGCAAGGTGAACACCCTACCCGCTGTGCTATCGCTCCAGCCCCGAGTTGGTTCTTTGATGAGTAAAATTTAAATATATTTAATATGTTTAGGTGGAATTACTTTGCTGTTTATTCACTATATTTTTCTTGAATATTATGATTGTTATTCATAATGGGTAAGAGGGATAGCACAGCAGTAGGGCGTTTGCCTTGCACGTGGCCCACCCAGGTTCGATTCCTCCGTCCCTCTCAGAGAGCCTGGCCCACTAGAGCAAATTGATGAGCAACGGGATGACAGTGACAGTGACAGTGATTCTTAATGTCCTTGTTAAAGGCAGTCAGAGGCACATTAAAGAAAAAAAGTACATATAAAATTAGAAAATTTTCCATAAAATTATTTTTGGTTTGGGAGCTTTATTTCATCTGCCTATTTGATGATTTATTTTATTTTGTGGTCTAATAATTCCAGACCAAAAGGAAAAAAACAAAAGAAAAAAATCATTATATCAAGTACATTAATTCTATCACATTCTTTTCCAAATGATGTCCTCAAAGCCTTCTTTTAAGTAAATAGTCATTAAATCCAATATATGCATTAAGAAATTTTATCTGTTACTTGAATATTTGGCCAGTCTTTCTTAACTTCTTTTTCAGAGGCTTAGAGGAAAAATAACACATATATTAACAGATAATTAGGGTAAGATAGTGCTAACAACATAGTTTATAGAAAAATTCTAAATTGAAGTACCTGATTGGTTTCTGTCTTCTTTTATTTCCTACTTAACTGCTCAAAATTAAACTCTTACTGCAATACCCAACTCAGAAGTTTAATACTGAAATGGCTAGAGGCCATGCTGAAAATGAAACAGCATAGAACTAAGAAGCAACATGAAAGGCAATTCCAAGGTTGCTTTGCTAATTTGGCAAGAGACTTTTGCTAAGGAACTGTTATTCTTTGCATGCTAACTTTACTTTCTTGTCCATATCACAATCAGGCTTTCATATTGTTCACTCTACTGAAATTTCCAGGAGTCATCTTTGAATTTGTTATACATGAAATACTTTCTTGGCTAGCATTCCTATGCATCCCTCCTGCCTCCATATTCTCACCTCAGTTTTCTATGCATGATCTCTTCCTCCTCAATGCCACTTTAAACTTTTTGTGTGATCTAAGACCAAGTTATTTTACATCTTGTTTTATAATTCTGCATTCATTCTTGAGGCAATCACATTTCTTCCATGATTGTGCATATGCATTCTCATAACCCCAATTGTTTGTGTATAGTCCCTGCTTCTCTTCTAAATTCTGACAACTTATCATAATTTAATAAGCATCTCAAAAAATTAACATCTTTAGCACCAAAACTAGGTTTGTATATAGCCTCAACTCTGCAAACCTTTCTTGCTCCTCAGCCATGTGTGAGATTGTGTTCTTAATCTTAGTAAGTTCCAGCACCACTGTTCATTCAGTTGCACAGGTCAAATATCTTTTATTCTTTCTTCAGTCTGTTTTTCAAATTGCATATCCAATTCCATTGGAATATTTTCCCTACCTTCCAAATATACCTCAAATTGATCTCTTTCTTCTTCTCTGCCTTTCCCCTATAGTTCTAGTCACATTTATTTTAGTCTATTCTCCTGCACTAGTGTCCCACCATTTTATTTTATTTCTGTTTTCACTATTGTCTCCTTATATTTGATTTTTCATATCTATTCTTTATATGTTATGTCTCCTGTTTCCATTATTCTCTCCATAGTGAACCAATGAAGTTTTCAGAAGGTACATCAAATAATGGCGAATTCTCCAATAGGTTTCTGACACATAGCCTAAATCCAAAGACCTATTGTTATTAGGAAAGCTCCCAAGCTAGTAGATTCTTGCCTTTGTTGTGAAAAAGAATTACACAACTAAACTGGACTTTGAAAGTTGGTTCAATTTTTCCAATTTCTCCAAGCTAGAAATCTTCCATGGGTGCAAGAAGACCAGGTTATTCACTTGGAATGTACACGGGGTTCTGGAAAATGGCATTTATAAACCAAGATTTTATTACTTCCCAGCTCACAGTGGGTCACTGAGGGATTAAGTCTTCTCTTTGGTCATATGGGCTTCGCTCTAGGAGAAAATCAGAATCTTTAACATTCAGAGCTCCCCCTTCAGGCTCCTGCCCAGAGGCGGCAGAGGGAGATGTGACCAGACTTTCAAATGGGCTCTTTTGACTTTGTCCTCCTGCTCATGTGCAGGGATGGCTAAAGCAGCACACCATACCCCAAGCCCTTAAAAAATAAGAAATAGCAAAATATCTATTAGTAACTATAACATAAATAACATAATAAATTGCTAACACTAGAACTCTCAGGTCTCCCTTCTGCATATTAATCATTTGGTTCTGTTTTGTTTAGGCATCACACCAGGCGATGCTCCTGGGTTAGTCCCAGTCTGGTGCTTGGGGGACCATGCAGGGCCAGGGACTAAACATGAGCCTCCCACATATAAATTATACACTTAGCTTACTGAGCTATTTCTCTGGCATTTCTTTAAAGGTATTTTATTTTCTTCCCTTCAGTGCTGAGAACACCAGGGCCTCCAGAACTACGTCCAGGAATTCTTGGGGGGCAGGGGGGCTTTAGGGTTAGAAGGTGATGCTCAGTGCTCAGGGTCAGGCTGCATAGGATTGGGCCGTGATTCTTTCTTCAGCCTCATATCTCATTACCTCATCTCATTATCTCATCTCATTACCTCTCTTATCTACCCCAGTGCTCCATTTTACTGATTGTTGTTTTGCAGCTCCTAAGAGCCTTCTAGGTTTTGCACTTGATGCTCCCTTTTCCTGGACTGCCTTTATGCTTTATTCCTGACTGACAGACAGAACGTGCTCCTGATCTCCATTCTCTACTCCCCAATATGCCACAGCTAAGACAGTCTGTCCTTGCCCATGCTATCAAAACCAACCCACTAAATTCTGTGCTTCCCAATTTAATTTTTCTCTATAAGTGTTTCCCCTATTAAGTGCTTTTTGAGTGTGTGTGTGTGTGTGTGTGTGTGTGTGTGTATTACCAATCTTCCTGCTTTATGAAGTAACAGGCAAGGGATTTACCTGTTTATTTCTCTGTCCCCTGAAACACGGATATGCCTGATTTTTCCCCCCTCCTTCATTTTCTCTACTTCTGTTTTCTCATCAGAATCATGCCATAGCCCAACCATTATTTGTGTCCTATTGAAGGTAACATTATTTTTTGCAGGGCTCACACCCAGTGGTGCTCAGGTCTTACTCCTGGCTATGTGCTTAGGTCTTACTCCTGACTTTATGTTCAGGGATCACTCCTAGCAGGCTCAGGGGATAATATGGGGGGCTGGGAATCAAATTCAGGTGGGCCATATGCAATGCAAATACCCTAACTGTCATATTACTGCTTTGGTCTTTGAACATATCTTTAAACTATATGTGTATATATTAACCCAGCAAATAGTATGGATGATACAGAAAATTTTTGGAAATACTCATAGGGAAATTAAGTCTTAGCCTTTTCATACTGTCTGGCATATTATCATTAACTTAAGATAATTCAATAATTGAGTATAGTTTTTGTTCAAGGTTTCCTTAGAATGATAGATTCCCATTGAAACCAAACACAAAGGAGACTATCTGAGGTACATATAGAAATAGAATATTGGGGCTGGAGCAATAGCACAGTGGGCAGGGCATTTGCCTTGCATGTGGCCAACCTGGGTTCGATTCCCAGCATTCCATATGGTCCCCTGAGTACCGCCAGGGATTATTCCTGAGTGCAGAGCCAGGAGTAACCCCTGTGCATCGCCAGGTATGACGCAAAAAAAAATAGAATATTCATATTTATTTCCTGTAATGATTTCTGAGTAATTTTCATTCAGTCCATGAAGTTTTGGAGATTATATTCATTATTTTATATTTTCCACAACACAATTCAATGAATTGCCTGTAAGTTGGTCAAAAACTAAACTAGGTTTTCCGATGGATGTTAATAGGAAGTTCTAGGTAGTTGTAGGTGAAAAAAGTGAGAAATGCATGTAAAATGCCAAGTCAGGAATAGGCTGCCCAAGTGCCGGGAGGGTCATTTGGTTACTGGGTTCCCAGCTGCTTTTCCCCATTATCCCACTAGCACTTCACCTTAGGATCTCTTCACTTCTGGTGCTGGGCTCTGAGCTGATAGATAAGTTTTCCTGGCACACTCTTGTTTTCTTACTCACTGATATAAATAAAGTTAAAGATCTAGGATAATAATACCTTTATTATCAATCTCTCTTAGAAGTGTTGATTGTTCTTTTATTTGTTATCTGGAAATTCTCAAAAGAAAGCAGAGATAAAATGGACCTATACAGAAAGTTCCAGAAAAATGGTTACTCCCTGGAGAAGTCCTTTACCTAGTTATAGGAAAGAAAACAAACATCAAAACAAGTGACTCTAGGATCATTGGACTTGAATGAATATATCAGTAAACATAATTTCAGATAGCCTGCTCAAGTACTTGTAGAATTAAGTAACTAGGTTTTTTAACCCTAGTTTACTTAGTTGAAACTAATATGAGGAAATGATGGAGATTCCAGTCTGAGCTAGGAAAAATAAATCGTGAAATTTTTAAAGAAAGATTTTATTTTCATTCACAGAAAACTTGTAATAACTCACTATTTAAATGAATACCCTGCCAGATCAAAAAGATAAACTTTAATTGCTATTAATATACAGCTTATATCATGTTAATGCTGAAAGAGTGAAAAAATGTTAGGTTAAATTAAGAAAGTTAATACATATGTTTGCAAAAAAATTCCTTTTAGGGGAATCAGAGAGAGTTTGTGGATATAATCAGCAGTGCTCACGAATCACACCTGGTGACCATAGACATGAGGAGTAAACTGGTTTAGAACGTTGGTTGGTCACTTACCAAACCAGTGTCTAAACCCTTATACTCTATCACAAGCCCACAGAACTCCGATTTTATAATTGTTATGCATTAATCTAAATTATTTCTTAATGTTAATAATTTAGAATTATGATGGCCAGAGAATTGTTTTCACTGCGTGTTCAAATAAAACATTGGTTCGCAGACACTGGTAAGTGGAAACAGATATATGAAATTGGAGCTTTACTAAAACGTGTGGGCCATTCCACTCTCTCAACTACAATGCTAATAGCGGTTAGAGCCTGAGCCCAGCTCCTTCATGTCTGCAGGCATAGAAACGAAGGCCAAGGACACAGTGTACTTCAATTGTGATAACATTTCTGAAGGATGTAGATAAAAGTAAGCTTGAATATAATCCATTCCAAACAATGTTTGGAAATGTTTTATTCAAGTGACCTTCCTATTTTGTAGAATCATATTCATTTTGATATATTTGCAAACTTTTATGAAGTCTTTTTTGAAGTAAATCTATGTCTTATATAACATCTACATATAGTTAGTTATATAAGCTTTTTCTTCTTTTTTTTTTTTTTTTTTTGGTTTGGGGACTATACCTGGCTATGTTCAGGGCTACTCTCTGAGCAGGGATCAGTTCTTATGGGATTCCGGGACTATATGTGGTTCAGGGATCAAATGGGTTGGCTGCATGCTAGGCAAGGACTTTACGGACTGACTGGTCCACTTTTTAAAATGTTCTGTTTTTATTAATACTGATCTCTCTTGATATTGGATACTCAGTTACATACTTTTGGATGCTTGGCTGAACCTGGGGTCCACTCCTAATGGACAGTTGCTGGGGACTTCTAGGGCTACACCTAGCCATGTTCAGAGGGCTGTGAAGTACCCATGAAATATCAAATCCAGTGGTTTGCATGTGCTCTGTCACTTGAGTTGTATCTGTTTCTTTAATTTTTTTTATTCTCTTATGCTGGAGATTTTTATGTTTCTCTCAAGTTCAGTTCTTTAGCTTCACTATATTTGTATTCATATTTTTGTAATAGTTTAAATGGGCTTATGGCATTTAAAATTAATTAAGTGTTCTTTTACAAATGTTTTTCTTGTGATATAATAACTATTAGATTAAATAGAAGAATATAAAATAAGATTCAGTTTGAAATAACTGCTGTGTTGCTAATAAATTTAAACTCATGTTTAAATTAGTATACTTCATCAGTAGTTTTATAAGCTCCATACATTTTTATTTAACATATTTCAAATGAGTTAGACATAATAAGCATGTGTTGAAAACCTACTTGAAGCCTATGCAGAACTGTTTGGGGACTCCACATCCATTTTCTAATATTTAGTTCTTATGCATTTCCTGAATTTGGTGAACTTTTCCTTGCATAACCAATAAAAAAATTTGAATGTTAAACAATGATTCTTTTGCTTTTCTTTGTCTTACTTCTTTGGAAATTAAACAACAACAACAGAAACTTTAATTCAACACTGTATTATGCCTGAGGTTTTAAATACACAAAAGTCAATAAAATAAAAGTGATGGTTCCTAAAGCAAGTATAATTCAGACATAATGCACATATATATTAAAGCATAAAAGTTAACACCATATGTACAAAATACTACATGGGCCCATTTGTGTCACCACTGATAAATGCACAACTCCTATAGGAGCTGTGAGCTCTTATAAGAACCCAGGATATGAGTCCTAGAGATGAAAGAGGTTTAGGTACAGTTGTGGGAATACTGCTGCATTTCTACTAGAAATCTAAATTTTCCCAAAAAAGAAGGTATGAAAATTTCATTAAGGAAACACTTCTAGAATTTCTAATTTTTGTAACTACACATTTGTTTCTGTGTAAATTGATTCAATAGGATCTTTTTCATTATGGTTTTGTTGCTCATTTACTAATTTGTCAGAAAATATTTCTTGAAAAGGTAGGTGTCAGGTTACCATAGATTCTTGAGTTACTGGCACATCAGACTATAATGCTTGCCTGCATGAAGCTTATGTTTATTAGACAAGGTAGACTGTAAACATAAGGACATTATTAAGTAGGTTACGAGATGGTAAATGCAATAGAAAATATGGCCCTGGGAGTTCCCAGCACAGATTGTCTGAGCAGGAACATATTGTTGAGCTGGAGCACCAAATTGTCAGACACTCAGGTCAACTACTGCTGGGAGTGGTCCCCAGGAACTCTGAGCACCGCTAGAGGTGGAAGCTTGATAAATTAGGTTAGATAAAGTTTTTTAAATGATATATAAATAACAAGTAAAGGGTCTGGAACGCATAGCAGGTAAGGTGTTTGTTTTGCATGCCGCCAATTGACAGGACACCCGTTTGAGCCCTCACATAGATGCATATGGTTCACCAATAACCACCAAGAGTGATCCCTAAGCACAAAACCAAGAATAATCCCTGAGCAGCACTCGGTTTACCCTCCCTGCCCCCCCCAAATATATATGTATATGTATATATATGTATATATATATATGAGAGAAGTAAGGAAGGTAGGAAGCTGTTATATAAATAATTTTGCATTAAATAGAAGATATAAGGAAAGAATGTTCTGTTATTAATGGTATTATAAATCATGAAGCTTAAATAAAAATGGAAGGAAGAAAGGAATGAAGGGAGGAAGGGAGGGAAAAGGATAAATGAAGGAAGGGAAGGAGGGAGGGAAAGAGGGAGGGAAGAAGGGAGGAAAAGAGGGAAGGAAGGAAGGAAGGAAGGAAGGAAGGAAGGAAGGAAGGAAGGAAGGAAGGAAGGAAGGAAGGAAGGAAGGAAGGAAGGAAGGGAGGGAGGGAGGGAGGGAGGGAGGGAGGAAAAGAGAGAAGGAAAGAGGGAGGGAGGGAGGAAGGGCAGTTTATGCTTACAGGCAAAGCAAGTCCTAGTGAGAGTTCAAATACAGAAGCATGTTGGGTATATTTGAGGTGCAGCTTCAGACTGGAAAGTGATAAGTAAGAGAGAATGAGTGAGATTGGAATATGCTTCAGAAAGTTTTCAGGAAGATCTTCTGGTAGAAGAAACTATTACAATAGGTTCAAAGGAGAGTAGAAAAAGTGTTCACATTTTCAGGACATTTTTATTGATTTTGTTGAAAAGGATAGTAAAGAAATGCAATTGATTATACTTGTTGAACCTAGTAGTAATGAATGTTGTTTGCTGATATTTTCCAGATTTCTGAAGCTAAAACAAACAAAAACAAACTCCTTATTTGCAGCATTTGCAATTTCAGCGTGTAAATATCCCTTCCAAAATTGATTTACTATGTGTTAAGTTGAGATGGCACAGGTGACAAATATTCAGCCCACCACTGGGTCAAGAGTTTTGGTTTGTTTTAAGGTAATTAAAAAATGGATATATACTTATATACTTTAGGGATTAAATTGATAATGTGGTAAAAATTATTGGTGTAGCTAACAAAGAGGAGAACTACTGGATTTAATTTCCCAGAGTAGAAGAGGACTGAGTCAGTACATAAGTCAATTCACTCTGTGGGGCTAAGGTAGGTTCTTTATGCAGGACAGGGCTGAAGATGAAAAAAATAAACATCTCTTTATATGGTCACAAACAGTAGATGTGCTTCTGTGCAATTCATTTATTTGTTTCATTCATTCCTTTGTTTACAAAAAGAAATTTTAAGGTTTTACTATTCACCATAATGTGGTTCTATATGGAGAGATATAAATAATGGAGAGAGAAAGAGGAGTAAAGGTATTCATGATCGCTGTGCCCAAATATTTTTTTCTTTTCTATGTTAAAGACAGTATTTATCATTAGGAAAATGATAGCAGTACTGGTTGATTATGCCTTGAGAATTAAATGTTGGGAGCATTTTTACTCAAAATGTTTGTTATACAAATGTTAGCCATTAGCCCAAAGGCATCATGTACCTACAGACATTGTTTAAAATAATTTATTGCTATTTTAATCTACTATTAGTAATGAATTGTTTTTGGTGATTTTTAATACTTAAAGCTTCATAGATCATTTAATCTTTCTGAGAAAAGAAAGATGGATTAATTACTTGACTATAATGAAAAAAGATACATTACCTCATGCTGATATTTGAAATAATTCATTTGTCTTCCAAATTATTTTTGAATCATATAATAATATATGTACATTGTTAAAGATTATGCATTGCAAGAGATAATAAAATAAATGTTAATATCTTCCCTCCTTGAACTCTTTTATTAAAACTTCTAGTTTCATTTCCAAGAGAGCAATTCCACCATCTCTTAAGGAGATTTTAGGAAATATTAAGTGCATTTTTAACACACTTGTACAAACATGGATGTGATCTTGTCTTATACATTAATGTACTTGGTGTTTGTTCTCAGAAATACTTAACACATTTGCTTTAAATATATATATATATATATATATATATATATATGTATATATGTCAAAAAGGTGAGGCTGGGTGTGGGGGGAATTTGTGGCACTGAGCAAAGAAACATTATCAATACCAAGGTTTAATTTTTTCACATAGGTAAATGCATTTATTTCATAATAATAACCTCATTTTGGACTGGAGTGATAGCACAGCAGGTAGGGCCTTTGCCTTGCACGTGGCTGATCCGGGTTCAATTTCTCCATCCCCTCGGAGATTTTGGCAAGCTACTGAGAGTATCCCGCCCTCACAGCAGAGCCTGGCAAACTATCTGTGGCGTATTCGATATGCCAAAAACAGTAACATCAAGTCTCACAATGGAGACATTACTGGTGCCCGCTCAAGCAAATCGATGAACACGGGGACGACAGTGCTACAGTGCTACAGTGCAACCCCATTTTAATAAATTATGTTTCTAGAAAATTCATATGACTTGCCATTGTTTGCATAATTAACAAGTGACACAGGTGAAAATAAGACCTATATCCTTATTGTAGTGGATTCTACTATCTCCTAAATAACCTTTTTGTTTTGAAGAAGAATCACACCCAGTGGTATTAGGGGACGCTTATTACCAGCCTGGTGTTCAGGGGACCATGTGGTATTAGGATTCAAAGGCAAGGTTTCCAAATGCATAACATGTTTTTCTAACCTCTGAGTTATTTTCTGGTTCTTCAGTGTTCCTACTGCATTATATATATATATATATATATATGCATATATATACATATATAAAACTATGTTTATTTACCATGAATTAAAAAAATCCTTTTTCCTGCTTTTACAATACTGTTGTTATACCTACCTTCGACATAGATGCACCTCTAAAATACGATGTCTTCGATAGTATAATAGGTACATAAGATAATCACATGTTTGGGGCCAGAGAGAGTACAGCCAACAGAGCACTTCTTGCACATATTCTTCCTGGGATTGGTCCCCAGAACCCCATATGATCCATATGTTCCCCTGAGAATCACCAGGAGTGATCACAGAGTGCAGAGCCAGGAGTAAGTCCTAAGCACCAACCCCCCCCAAAAACCAAACAAAACCCAAACAAACAAAAATAATCATGTTTCCTTTTTGAATTTAAAACAACAACAAAAAAGTTTTGTTCTTGGAGTTGATTGAAATAAAAAAAATGCTTTTGAGATCTTATCTTGGAGGATAATTTCATTTAGGGTTTTGGTTGCCAAAGTAGGTTGACAAATTTATTCCAATACCTTCCTGTCACTGTAACATTGTCATCCCGTTGTTCTTTGACTTGCTTGAGCAGGCACCAGTAATGTCTCCATTGTGAGACTTGTTGTTACTGTTTTTGGCATATCAAATACACCACAGGTATCTTCCCAGGCTCTGCTCTGTGGGCGGGATACTCTCAGTAGCTTGCCGGGCTCTCCAAGAAGGATGGAGGAATTGAACCTGGGTTGACCACGTGCCAGACAAATACCCAACCCATGTGCTATTGCTCCAGTCCTAATAAGAACAAAAAGCAATGGTGTTGGAAAGGAGAGATGCATATATGCATATATTTATGCATTGAGGCCAGATATTCTAGTGGATTATTTCTGTGTTCACAGACTACTTGAATCTCTGCTCTCATATGTGTGTTGCTTAGATTACCTAGGCCGAGTGTTTAGAGAGGACAGAGACAGAAAGAAATCAAGGGAGAAAGAAGAGAATGGGAAGTTATGGGTGAATAGAAATCAGGGCTTCAGTTATACTGGTGATAGGGGTGAGTATATCGTATACCGATAAATCCAAAACACAGTTTCAGTAAAGCTGAAAATATGAGATCAAAGCTGAAAATACTGAAACCTTGTGATGTGCCTGTGAAGTTAGCAGTTAAGTTAGGGATGGGGTTTGAGTTGGGTTGGGGAGGGAATATGGGGACACTAGTGGAGAGAAGTTGAAAGTGGAGATGGGATTGATTTTGAAATATCATATGCTTAAAACAACTATGAATAATTTTGTAAATTACAGTTCTTTGGAGCGATAGCACAGTGGTAGGGTGTTTGCCTTACATGCAGCCAACCTGGGTTCGATTCCTCCGCCCCTCTCGGAGAGCTAGGCAAGCCACCAAGAGTATCTTGCCTGCACAGTATCAGCAGAGCCTGGCAAGCTACCCGTGGCATATTCGGTATGCCAAAAACAGTAACAACAAGTTTCACAATGGAGACGTTACTGGTGCCCGCTAGAGCAAATTGATGAACAATGGGATGACAGTGACAGTGACATTGAATAAAAAAATGAATAAGAAAAAAAAAGATAACACTTCACAGTTTCCAGGACTGAAAATATAACATCACTTTTCTTCAATGTGAACTCTACAATTCTTACTATCTGATGAGAAAAAGAAGACTGAGAAGATCCTTTCAGTATTTTGGGAATTGGGCCGTTTTCATTTCAGCCTTATCCAAATTTTACCCAAATCTCTATACCCATGTTAAATAAATGAGTATTTCTTTTAGGCTGGTATCACTAGACATAAATTTCTTTTCATTATCTATTGTATTATGGTTTTGTTTTATTTCATATTACATAAGAACTTGAGAAATAATTTTCTTATGGAATTTTACTTTTCTTCCTATTAAGGAAAATGTGACTTTCTTAATAGTAATGATGTTCACTCCGGGGTATAAAAATGAAAACCTTTTTACAGAGGTCACATGATAACTGTGTAAAGGAAATAAGGGCACTTGTCTTGCAAGTGACCCCTTCTGGTCAACGATGGTTTAACCCCTGGCATTCCATATTGTCCCCTGAATACTGCCAGGGGACATTCCTGAGCAAAGAGCCAAAAAAATGCCCTGAGAACCATTGAGCATGATCCAAAAGCCAATAATTAACATAATAAAATATCCTCAGAGTATAAATATTATAAAAGAATTTTCATTAGTGATAATTATATCACAAATATATATCTATAAATGTAAAAATATATAGACTGAAATTTTACAGCTTTGAGATAGAAGAGTGTTCCATTGTGATGCATATTTATTATATTCTATAGTACAATGATCTAATTGAGTGACATTACTGATTAATTAATTAAATTAACTGATCATTAAACTAATGATTAAATGCATAATTGTTAATATGTATTCTTAATTATTTAAGGTTAGTTTTAGGGAACAATTACAATAAACTTGACAGATTTAATTAGACCCTTTCCTGAAAGGGCTGTATCAGAAGAGGCAAATCCTGAAAATACCCTGTTTATACTGAGCTACCTGGAGAAATTACTAAGATTATTTTTTGTCTTCATTTAGCATTTCAACGTCTCTTTTCCTTTTTTCCCATGGAAGTTTCTTAAATTTATTTTCAGTTGTTGAGAGAAAGAGTGATATTAAGTAAGATTATATATCTTTCAGAAAATATTTTTAGCACCTTAATTAGCAATGTCCCACATGAAGTAAAAATGCACTCAAAACCAAATAATTAAAAAACCACAAAATTTTCCGTTTCTCATTTTCTAAGTGGGGAAAAAATTTTGATGGCTCTACCAGCTGATAGATTCTCCCCACTATAGTGAAAAACCTTCTTTTGTGCATTTGTATTACCTCTCTATTCAATTTATTTATAAGATATTGTTACTGGCTAGTGGTGTTAGAGGTGTTAGAAAGGGAGTTCTCAAAAATGACTATAAGAAATTTAAGTGTAATCAATTTGCAAATTTACTTAGGTTAAAAATAAAGCTGAATCACTGTAAGTATAACCCAAATAAACATTCTAAATATTATAAAACATCTAGTGTATTGAAATATTTATTAACACAATAGAACCTACACAAAATTTCCTGCTCAGAGCAAATATCTACCAACTCATTGAACTTTAAAGTGTTGTTTATATAATATACAAAGACTAGTCCTTAAATTCAAGGAAAGACATAAGATTGTCATAAAATTAGGAAAAAAAGAGGAAAATGTTCATTTACCTAACAGTGTAAAATAAAGTAAGAAAATATATTTTTTAAGTTAATTTATTCCTGTGTCCTCCCCAGCAATCCTTAGGGATCTGGGCAGTGAGACATGCAATGGTGGCGCAGGCCAGATGCTGCTCGAGCCGTGAGGTGCTTCTGGAGCCACAGTCCCTGCAGCCACCGGGGCCACAGCGTGCAGTATTTGAATGTGGGAGTGGCAGGCATATGATTCCAGCCATCAAAACTGGATCTCATGCACACGCATGCAGGCATACACTTGACCCCTTTGAGCTCTCTGTTCAGCCCCAAGAAGGAAATGTCTTTTAATTTGAAAAAATTGCAAATTTATTTTTGAGTATTGGATAATGTTCAAAGATTCCCCTCATTCCCAACCCCCATAAAAAGAAGAAAAAGCTAAACCCTAGAGTCAAGAAAAATCACAGGACCATATTAGATTTTACAAGATAAACATTAAATTAGAATTTTATACACACATGATACACAAATAACAATGTGGTTACACATCTATATTTCAATATATATTTAATACCTATTTCAACATTCTTTTAAATAGCTGGTCATATATATATGTTCATATATAAATATACATACACATATTATATATCAATTTTGCCATTATTTATTTATTTATTGGTTTTGGACCATATGTGGTGGTGCTCAGGGCTGACTCCTGGTTCTGAGCTAAGGAATCACTCCTGATGGGGCTTGGGGACCATATGGGGTACTGAGGATTGAACCCAGGTTTATTGTGCACCTGGCAAGCACCCTATCTTCTGTACTATCTTTCCAGCCCTTCAACCTTGTCTTTTCACAAAGTACCTGAATGAGTTCTGTTGTCTTAAGTGCATCATAATTAAATCAATTAGTTATATAATTTTAATTAAGTATATTCTCTGTCCCTCTTGGAGAGCCTGGCAAGCTACTGAGAGTATCCTGCCCACATGGCAGAGCCTGGCAAGCTACCCGTGGCATATTTGATGTGCCCCAAACAGTAAGAAGTCTCACAATGGAGACGTTACTGGTGCCCACTCGAGCAAATCGATGAACAATGGGATGACAGTGCTACAGTGCATATATTTTCTATATTTGCCTATATTGTCTATATTTTAAAATGTAAGTTTTAGATTTTTAGATTTTTTATTTTATTTTTATAAAGTAGTTCATAATATCATTGATAATTTGAACACCAATCCCACCATCATCACACCTTCCCACCACCAGTTTTCAGATATTTTCATCTCGAACCCAAACCCCTGTCCCAATGCAGAACTGAAATAATTTATTATGTATTGTTTGCTATTAATAATCACGGATCACGAAATCCCGTTAATCACCGATTTCTCAAGCGGGCTCAGTAATCTCTCAATTCGTCCTTTCCCTGAGATCTTATAAGTCTCTCTCAACTCTGTCCTCCCAACGATGTCACACAGGAGGCTCTTTCAGGGTCAGGGAAATGAGATACAGCTTGTTACTGGATTTAGCATGTGAATACACCATGGGAAGCTTGCAAGGCTGTCTGTCCCATGTGGGAAGAAAATCTCAGAAGCCCACCAGCTTCTCCCAGAGGGAGAAGCAGGCTACAGGATATCGCTTCTGGGAGCTTGCTTTTAAGTCTCTGGATGTTGGCCGTTGATGGGATTACACACACCTGGGTTCCTCTGCAGGTACCTTCATGCATGAGGCCTGTCCGAATGTGTGGAGAGGGGCCTCGAGCATAGCTGTAGCTAGGTTCCGGTGGCCTTTGGCCGCTGGGAGCTCTGCTCGGGGTGGGGAGGAAGCTGGAGCCCATCCCCTCCGAGGGGCCCTGGGGAAGACAGCCAGGCATGTGGACAAGAGACTCTCTGCTGTTAATAAACCACTGAAAATACTCCAAAAAAGTTTTCTTAGAGGAAAGTGTGTGAAGATTGTTGTATTTCACCCAAAGACCATTAAACCCTTCTATAAAAGATTACTAACATGTTGTGCATATACATAGATATACATATATATGTAAAAATATATTTGCCCTAAGATTGCTTGCCTTCTACTTTAAACCCAATGAATGTGATGCACTACTCTAGAAATATTAGTGGTGTGAGGTATGAGATGTCCAGAAGTTGATTCACTCATGGGTGAGACTCTGCTGGAGAATGTAGAGAGCGGCCCTGAGCTTGACAGCAGCTGAGTTCTGAAGGTTTTCGGTGCTGGGGCTGGCTCATTGCGGTGGAGAGGGGAAACTCATCTACCCCACTCCAGGTTGCCCTGAGTGAAACAGCCTGGAGCTGTCACGGAGTCTGACAGCATAGCTATGGTATATCCAAAAATGTGTTTTTATTAGCTTTATAGTAATCATAATTTTGATGATCCATGCCCTGTATAAACCTATTACTCTGATTTATTGGAAACTTATAGGAAATCTGACTGGAAATTATTCAGAATCTTCATGGAAAGCAACACTGAAAATTAACTTTTAAGGTAATTAAATATTAGTGATCTAAATTCCCTTTTTTTAAGAATTAGATAGCATTTGAATTAATAACATAATTTTAGTGCTAGCAGCAGTAAACATGACGAATGATATGTTTTTATAGATTTGTTCTGTAGGCTTGTTATTCTTTTTGGGGGGGGAGGGGTGACTCAGTGTTACTCAGGAAGTCTGGGGACTCACTGGTGATTTGGGTTCATCAGACTTGCAGTTTAATGCAAGACTCCAAGGATGCAGGGTTGCTTGGGCAGAGATCCTCAGAGTACCCAGGACATCCCAGTGGGACTGAGAATCTCCAGGACTTCATTCTGCAGTGCTTGAGGGACCACATGGTGCTAGGACTTTCACCTGGGTCATGGGAATGGCTCACATATGCCCTAATCACTACACTATCATCTAGCTCATGTTCTAAATTTTTATAGTGGCATGGAGGTTAGCAGTAACTCTAACTAAAAGATGTTTAGGGCATAGAATCCATGTAAAGCAGGGGCACATTTTTAATTGCTATGCATCTGTGTTAATTAAGAGGGAGAACACTATCTCATGAGATTGTTCTTAGTTTTAGATTTTGTTTTCCCCTCACATATTTCATTCTTGTTGGATGATGTATTAAACTTTTACAGCACTCCTATCAGTTCCCTGCTTATATCCTAAGCTTTACGGCAGCTTTCTAACTCTTAAAGTTCCTTCTCCATTCTTGATTCCTTTAGATCTCTTTTCATGATTGTATTTTTGTTGGTGTTGAGCTTTCTTATATTAATTTATTTTCTATGGTTCAATGACTTCTGAAACATCGATTACTTCTAGATACTCTGTTCAGTGTTGATAGTTTCACATGCTGTTTTGTTTTGTTTTTTCTCTGGATGACATTGAGATATATATAAAAGATCAGAGAAATTTTCCTGTTCTGGTACTATTTTTATTAATCTGAAATTTTAGTAGTCTTTTATTGTCTAGTATCTTCTCTGAATCTTTTATAAGTACTAATGGTATTAAATATATTATATCTAATTCATTTGTTTTTATACCAGTATTATATATACGTGCACATATCCTGTATGCATAGACTTCACTTTCTTTGTTTGGATGAGACAATTGTGATGAGCTCTTAGGACAGTATTCAAATATTAGTTTTATTTAGAGGATTAGGGTTTTATTCTTTTTCTCTTTATTGAATGCTTGGGTCTTTCTCCTGTTATCAAATTATATACAAACACAAATTTTGCAAGAAAATGGGATATTTCAAGAAAACTTTTCAATTATGAGGTTAGAATTTAAAAAGTGAGACAATATTTTGCAAAGCATCCATTTTTCTGTATGCTTTGATAAGTGTCACGATATAATATTGGATTTTGTATACATTTTAAATCTCTGATTCATAATGTACATTGTAATTTAATATCAACTTTAATTGTGTTATACTGTATACTAAATATTTGATAGATGTCTTGATGACAAATGTTGCATGCTAAAAAGAGAGTTCGTACTTTAGTAAAGATTAAGACAGAGCAGAATCCCCTGCCTATTAGTTCTGAACTGAGCAGATTATAGGGGTGTATTCATTCCTTCAGGGAAGTCTAACTGGTCCGATGTAATTTACTTTGGATTTTCAATATATTTTGGTTACTTCATCTTTGGAAGTAAATTGCCAAAGCAACAATATTAGACTCTTCTGATAAAGAATTAGAAAAACAGATCAATATTAGCTGAAGTGTATATTTTTCTAAATCAGCATTAGCATGGCAACCAAGAAGTGATTTATAAGCTAAAAGTACAAATTAATCATCAATAGAGTTCTTGATCTTACCTTCCAGTTAAAATATTTAAGAGCTATGGTTCAGCTCCCTATAGCCTAATGATCATAGTGTTTGACAGAATTTTCATCTCACAATAAAAACATACACACATGCAAATGTTCAGATTCACAAATTATAATAATTCTATTCATTATGATGCATATTTAATTAGCCCCCTTGTACTGAAATGAATTCTTTGGAAATGTAGATGTTTTTCCCACAAGCAGATCAACTGCACGTAGAGCAAGAAAATACCCTTCACCGTATTTTCAACTCTCCCATACTTGCCTTTTTTCTGGTTCACAGTCCTATAATGTAAACATCTATCTGCTTGAATTGAACTGACGCTTCCTGTGCATTTTGCATAAAACAATAGAAAAACATTAGAATTGAAATTGTTTTATTTTTGATGCAGATATTTAAATTGATACCCTAAGGTGAAAGGGCATAGCTTAACACCCAGTGCCCAGGTTCAGAGATTAAAGCAAAGAAAAAAAACAGGTAGAAGGAAATTAATTGAATTTTCAAATTTGGGGGAATACAGCCAGTTAAAATGTTTTATATGTGTAGTTGCTTATAGAAAACTATGATTTTTAAAACATATTTTTAATATATTAAGCTTCTGAACAAAATGTTTTTTGGTGCTTGGCTATGTATGTGTGTATCTTTCAGTATTTATTGCAACATAATATCCATATAAGTAAGTAGAAGTATAGAATTAGAACATTCAAACCATTAGAAAGAGTAATTTTAAATTCCTTTTCATATAGGAGAAAAGGTTGTTTATTGCCCATATTTTTCAGGTGATATTTGATGGCTATGACTACAAGTTTCTTCTTCACTTTTCTGGAATCTCACTCTTCATCAGCTGACTTTTCCATCTTGCAGACAAAAAAGATTCAGTATTATCTGGCATGTTATTTTACAAAATCTGTCTATAGCTATACACAGTATTTCTGTGTCTGTAGATAGGCAGAATCAGGCAAGCACTGAATCCCCAACTACTATCTAAAAAGTTCCATAAATCTATGGAATTTCAGATGACAATTTTACTTGCTCAGTGATCTGTGAGGAAGCTTAATAGAAGTAATTTTTTTGAAATTAGCATTGAATTTTCAAAAATAATTCAAAATATTATAGCACCAAATTCTCCACTTTCTAATCTCTGACATGTAAGTGCACCCATTCCTGCTGCAGGCAAGGGCCCTTCTGAACTTGACTACACAAGCCTATGACCAGCACTTAAATGCTTTACAAATTGAATTGCACTTGTGTTAGAAACTGATTGATAAAATAAATTACTATATCTTATAAGTTAAGATTTGAGTTCTGCAATTGTAGCTGTTACAAATTACCTGAAAACCTTTTTATATTGCATTTCTTATGGCTGTGTTTTACAATTGCTCTAATAAAAAATTCTATACAAAAATTGTTTGATATTAATAGCAATCATTAACAACTTGATAGATTCTTGTTAAGTATATTTGCAATACATTTAATCTTATTAAACTCAGCCTTGAGTTGTTTCTTCCAAATATTATGGGTCTTTATGAAGCTAGCAATATAAAAAAGAGATTTCAACCATTTTCGGTCAAAAATTAGGTTTAGCTTAATGGATCAATTTTTTTCTTATTAAACTGCATCTGACCAGTGCCAAGTAATACATTCAGCATTGATCTTTGTCTCACCCTGCTGTAGCTTGCGTTCTCTTTATGTACATGAAAAATAAGGTGCCAGGAATGAAAACAATGCCTGTATAATACAAATATAGAATTTTTCTCAGTCTTCCATTCGGTTTATCATTTCACTGTTATTAATGCCTTGCCTGCTGCTTTTCAGAAATGTGTTTTTAAAAAGCACATTTATTTCCATAAAGAATGCCTTCTTCTGGTGTAATTATAAAATACATACACCATATACTGGAGTACATCAATTGTTTCAGGGACACGGACAAAGTGTCTGAGCCCTGTTCGCATGTGCAAACAGCCTGTTCTAAATGTAGAGCCCTCTGGGCCTTGACCCATTAACATCAGGAATTTGAAGTGTACTGCTTAGAACCAGGGCTCAGTTTTGAAATTTTGTTTTTCTTTCAGTAAAAAATAGAAATAAAAGGCCAAATGGAACTGGGTTTTAATAAATACGCAGTGTTCATATGACAGATTTATAGTGATGTTCTTGCTTCTTTGAAGTTCTGTCTTTAAGACATTTATAAATAATAGGAAACCTCAAACCTCTTCATACCACCCTTTCTCCTTTTTTTCGTTCTCACCCCCGTACATTTTTCAAGCTTCCCTGAGGAATCTTATACCACTGCCTCAGTTTGGTACTTTACCTGAAATTAAAAGTTTTGCTTGACTTTTTTTTGTCCTAATGGACAGAATTGAAACTCTACTTCTGTGCATTTAAAACTGGAAAATCATACTTCAGCTTGGTTTTTTTGATCTTATCTTGCACTTCCCCTGACATGCTTTCAGATTCAAGTTTTCCAAGTATGTCTTGTGTATTTATTTTTTCACTCTCTTCTCCTGTTTAAAATACCTTTTCAGGGGTTGAAGACACTATACAAGAGGTAAGGCATTCCACTTATATGCAGCTGATGCTGGCTTGAATCCCTGGCACCACATATGTCCCCAAAGCACCTCCAGAAATCACTTCTAAGTCCAAAACCATGAATAGTTCTTAAGCACTACCAACTGTGGCCCCCAAGATAAAATCAAAATACTCTCCCATCTTCCTCTTGTCCTCTCCACTTGTTGTTGTGGGAATCCACCTGTTCCTTGATGGAGTTCTACCAGTCTCTTTTGCCATTGCTTGAAAAGATCACTTGCTCTGTGCAAAATGTACTCACAGATGTGTGATAGTATTTGACTTTGCAGTTGGACAGAGTTTGTTGGAATACATCACAAAATTGGGGCATGATGTTGGGCAATGTATTTGATTTGACCACAGTCTCCAATTTTAAGCACTGTAGCACTGTTGCCCCATTGTTCATAGATTTGCTCGAGTGGGCACCAGTAATGTCTCCATTGTGAGACTTGTTGTTACTGTTTTTGGCATATCAGATACGCCACAGGGAGCTTGCCAAGCTCTGCCATGCGGGCATGATACTATAGGTAGCTTGCCAGGCTCTCTGAGAGGGACGAAGGAGTTGGACCCCGGTCAGCCACGTGCAAGGCCAACACTCTTCCCGCTGTGCTGACTTAAATTTAATTTCATATGGCTGTTGTGAGAATTAAATGCATGATTAAAATAAGGTTACCATGTGGGTTCTGATAAATAATAATAATAATTTTCCTTCTTTCACCTCAGCTACTCTCTTGAGAAGTTCTTGGTAATAAATGGACGAGTATACTTAACTAAGTGGTTTTTTTTTTTTCTTTTTGGGTCACATCTGGCAATGCACAGGGGTTACTCCTGGCTTATGCACTCAGGCATCACTCCTGGAAATGCTCAAGGGACCATATGGGATGCTGGGAATCAAACCCGGGTCAGCCACATGCAAGGCAAATGTCCTACCCGCTGTGTTATCACTCCAGCCCCCTAAGTATTTTTTTGAAATATTATATGCCTTGCATATGGAATCAATGACTGCATTTTTATAAATACTAGAGTTATAAACCATGCATAATTTTTCCCAAGCAGACAAGATGTAAATGTGCTTTTTCTATAGGCATACATGTACATAGATAATATCACTTGCTATGTTAATTAATATAATAAAATTGATATAATAATGTAAAACACCAAATAAATTTGATACACAATATCTTAGTGTGTAAAAAAGAAGTATAGAATGGCATGTGTGTGTCATATGGATACATATTCTGATTTTCACTATAAGCCAAGAGATATTCTATGTTGGATATATGTCTCAAATGTAACCCAGGAAAACACAAAATGGATATGGTCTATAAAGTACTGGCTACTTTTAGAAAAAAATGTCTTTTATTTGACTATGTATAATTTATGTCAATATCCTTTTTCTTTTTAATATCTAAGGAATGTCTGAGCACTGTTGGGTGCAATTCTGGAGGGCCCTGAGCATCCATCTCTGGGCACTGCTGGGTGCAGTCCTGTTGACCGATGAGCACTGTTGGGTGTGACTCGGATAATTCTGGCAACTTGCAGTCCAAGCAACACCACTTCTTTGGGCCTATGCATTGAAATACCTGTTAATCAGCCGAGAATCACTGTGAGTGGCCTTCTGGCCTCCTGAGCACTGTTTGGGAGCCTACGACTCATAAACAAAAATGG
This sequence comes from Sorex araneus, assembly GCF_027595985.1. Lineage (NCBI taxonomy): Eukaryota > Metazoa > Chordata > Mammalia > Eulipotyphla > Soricidae > Sorex > Sorex araneus. Next base: position 321,509,205 of record NC_073313.1, read on the forward strand.
AATATTGCTGTTGAATTTTTTTATAATACCTTTTAGGTTTCTGTATTATAGTTAGTGTCGTATGAAACCTATTTTCAAGGCAGCTTGAAAAAAAATACATCCTTGGGACATTTTGCCAAGGAAACATGTATACATAGAGCTTTAAGCTCATTGGCATTAAAATAATTGACACTTTTGATTAGTTTGGGTAACAAATAAAAATAATGCATATGATTAACTTCTTATGAGCCTTAATTTTTCTATAGGACAAAAAGTAAAAGTGAAAGTTTCTCTTAGCCAGGAACCCCAGTCCCTTTGAAAAGTGTTTTTAACTTTTCCTCCTCCCTTCCCTCTCACAAGTTTTATCTTTTTCCCTTTCCCTCTCTTTTTGATCTTTTATTCAGTTGTATTTTCAGGTTGTAAAACTATTCTTTTGTTTTCTGAGTATCCATCTAAGATTGCTCAGATGATTGTCTATTGGGAATACACATTCATTTCATGTAATGGCTGCCTTTTATTTTCTTCCCTATAATCCGCATTTTGTCAAGATTTATAACAGACCCATTCTATTCGGTCTTCTTTTCCTTTTAAACTATAGGGCGCATCTATATGTTTTATCTCAATAAAATAATTATGTTGTATAAATACTGTTCAATGCCAAACCACATATTCTAGTTGGACTTGTGCGAAATAAATGTAGTAATGTTTCACTAAAGTACTAATGGAAGGAGAACCCAAACTTCCAAGTTCAATGTGTAAATACCTAAATTTCACTAGTCTTTTGTGCGTAATTTCCATGAATCTCCCCCCTTTGTCCCATAAACAGCCTATTCTTTTTAATAGATACTATCATTTTGGGAGTGGACAGGGGCACCCTGGTGACACTGGGGGTCACTCTCTGCATTGCTCATGCTCAGTTATTGAACTCAGAACTCTGATGCAAGCATACTCCTGAGCCCTTTGAACCTTCAAAAAATCTTCACGGATACTAATTATATTTTCTGAAAATATCCTGTTTCTGTTAACTCATATGTTGTTCATGTCTTCCTTGGCCTTTTCCTTCCATGCTCTTGGTGCTCCTTGAGATCATATTCCTGTAAGTTTACAGTACATGTCCCTGTAGCTAAAACCTTATGTCACTGTTTCTGAAAGAGGTGTGGGCAAGTGCTTGTGGGCTTCACTGATGGCAAAGAAGACTCAATTTGGTACTTCAGACTTTATTTTCTTCTAGGCTCATGGTAAAAAATGCATTTTTATTGTTTAATATTGAATCCAGATCTGCTCTGTTTCTCAGCCCAACTCTTTCTCTGAGAGGGTCACTTTCCACCCTTGTCACCCACTTCCTTCAGAAAGCAACTTTTGGCCTTGTTTCTCAGGAAAAGAAAAACGTGATGGTTTTCTTTTGCTCACTTAACACACTGAAAAGGGAGAGAAGGAAGGAAGATCTTTGTGGCTCAACTGTTCAGAATGTAAATGTTCAGCTCTATGACTGTGACAGACCCAGAGCCCGTCTACCCACTTTGTGTTGACCTAAATTGTGTTCATTCTGTTAGCAGGCATCAGGGATTCAGTTATACCTAAGTGATATGCATGAGGGGTCTACAGATATCTACAGATACACCACAAGCACGGATTCAACAAAACTGAAAACCTGAGACCTAAACAACAACCACTGCAACTGTGTAATGTGCCTATCAAGTTGAAGTTTGGGGTAGGGAGAGAACCTGGAACACTGGTGGAGGGAAGTTGACAGTGGTGGAAGAATTGGTGTTGAATTGTTGTGTACTTAAAACGCCAACGATCAGTAACTTTGTAAATCATGACTCTTTAATAAAAACATTTTTTAAAAGTGTGTTGATCCTTTTTATGATGTTTTAGGTTGTAGTTTCTTTCCAGCCTTTTCTCTTCTAGTTTACTTTCATTTACTATGAATCAAATCCCTGTCCCTCTGCTTTTCTTCTGGATGGTTTTGTTAGTCACCAGAACTCTTAGGGTTTTATTCTTTTGGAGGGAAAAGGGGAGAGAGACGTTGAGGAGAGAAGAAAGAATAGTCTTCCATTTTGGTGGGCTAGAAGAAAGGAGGGAGGTTGACTGGCTTGCTTTCTTGTGCTAGAACCATAACGAAGTCTAGCCTGAGAAAGAGTAGAAACAGGTACTGTAAGACTGGAGGATATACAATACTCATTTAGATTCAAGAGAGTGGGGGTTTCATCTAGATTAACTGAAGAGACAGAAAAAGATGAAACCACATTTGATACTAGATTTTGTTGTTGTTTTTGGGATATACCTGGCAGAGACCTTACTACAAACCCAGGTAAGCTGTGTGCAAGGCATGCACCTTATCTCTCCACCCTAGATATTAAATGCTCTTAATTTTATTGTTTAGTTTTTGGTTCAGTAGAAAAATAATGCTATGTACTAAATAAAAAAATTCTTGGGTAACTCTGAGAATAGTATACATCTTAATCTTTCTCTCTCTCTTCCTCTCTCTCTTTCTCCCCCTCTCCCTCTCTCTCATTTGTCACACCTTGTGGTGTTCAGGGCCTTAGCTGACTCTAATCTCAGGTAAGCACAGAGGGGGGGTGTTGTCAGAAGACCATTTGTGATTCCAGAGATAGAACCTGGGTTAGCAGTGTGTCAGAAAAGCACCCTACCTGATATACTATTGCTCTAGCCCCTGCACTTGAACCTTCTATGTATTGTCTGACTAGCTACACAGTGTTTAAAGTAATGATTCTGTGATAATAGCTTTCTCTACCACAATGCAAATTAGTAGGGTATTTATTTATTAGCTCTGCTCCCAGTGAAGTACACATCTTTTCCCTTGCCGATGTGCACTTCTGCACATATTTCTTCTGCTGGTAATTTGTGTATTACCAGCAAAATAAGTGTTAGGTGATATATGAAGCTCTTGATCATTTTTTCTTTTATTAAATCATTAAAAATATTTTGGGGGCCAGAGGTGCCCGCTTGAGCAAATCGATGAGCAATTGGATGATAGTGACAGTGACAGTGGGGGACAGAGAGATATAGTACAGGAGGTAAGATAAAAGCCTTACACAAGGCTGTGATGACTACAACTCTGGTTTAAATTTGTGGTAAAATTTATGGTCCCTTGAGCACTGTCATGGGTCACTCCTGAACACAGAGACAGAAATAGCTCCAGAGCACTGCAGGGTATAGAACAATCCCTCCATTTCCTATAAAGAATATTCCAAATCTTTCTTTTAGAGAAAATCTATTCCCATAGATTGTTGGTGGAGAATTCTTTCTTTCATTTGTCTCTCTGGTTTTTTTCTGTCTCTTTGTGTTTAGTTCAGTCAATAAACAGATGAAAAGAAAATGCCTGCATAACAAAATGCAAAGTGCATTTTGTTTGCCAGTTGATAAATTATTTAGAAAAGATGTGGAGAATGATAAAAATATAACCTGCATTTGCAAGGCATTTTAAAAAATCTTTCTGGAGTGCATGCTTATGCTTGTGTCCCATTTTGGCTTCTGAATAATCTTCTGTATTAGGCTATGTATTACTTTCCTAGGACGGAAGTTGGAAATCCCATTTGCAGAAAATTTAAGTGACTAATCTAAAGTCCAATAGATGATGGTGATATAGAAAAGTATTGAATTATTTGTGCTAATTTTCATTTTAGGAATTACCTTCACATTATAAGTACAGCACAAAATCAAGGTTTACTTTTCAATTAATGAACAAAGAAAGAAAGAAAGAATTTTAGTACTATTTTCCTAATTGATAGTCCCATTAGTACTATATTAATTGTTTCTGTAGGCATAGTGATTAGTAATATGTACCAAATATTAAAATGGTAGAAATAAACAACAAATCATATGTTCATTCTTTATGAAACATGAGAACACATGGTTGATGTTATGGAATCTAGAGTTAGTGGGTGGGTTCTGCAAGGACCTTGTGTAGCATCCCGATGTAATTTTATCTAAGTTTATTTACTTTGATTTTGAGGCCATTCCTGTCTGTGTTCAGGCTTTCTCTTCACTTTGTTTTAAAGATCACTTCTGGCAGGGTTCAGGGATAAAATCTGGGTTGACCACATGCAAGGCAAGTGATCCTGGCAACCTGATTTTAACCAGAAAGCAACTTAAGCTTATAAAGACCCAATAATTTTCCCAGGATAGTTTTTTTTATAGTCTTAGTACTACAAACAAAACAATTGACTTTTTAAAAACTTCTCTACTAGGTATTAGATATTTTCCTTATATGTACCAATTTACAGAGTAGTAACTTTAAAAATCATTGAAAACTGGAGCTCTTTACAAGTAAATTTCGAGCTCTACAAAATCATGTATGTGATTGATATTATTGGACTTTTGATTGTGTTTTACAGACAGTAAGTACAATAAAACCCCAAGGAAAGCTGAAAATAGAATAGAAAAGAGAAAGTATAAAGTTTTGCTATACATCATAATCTAGGAACTGCAACATCAGCGTGACAAGGCAGAGTCTCCAGATCCAGGCTGCACAGACTCAGAATCTGCAAGATTTTTATGTGATTTGTATGCACATTATAGTTGACATACTTCTTTAAATTAACAGAATAATGAGAGTGAATGTTTTTGTGTGCTTTTTTCCCTTTGATTCTTTTTCCTAGTACAGAAATGCCTGAAAGTAACGTGAAGATTTGACTTTCTAAAATGCAGAGGTAGCTGTTTGATGTCCACAAATTATTCTGACAATTTAGAACTCTTTACAAAAAACCTTTTCCCCAAGGGACTGGGGCAATAGCACAGCAGGTAGGACGTTTGCCTTGCATGCGGCCGACCTGGGTTCGATTCCCAGCATCCCACATGGTCCCCTGAGGACTGCCAGGAGTGATTCCTGAGTGCAGAGCCAGGAGTAACCCCTGAGCATCACCAGGTGTGACCCAAAAAGCAAAAACAAACAAACAAACAAACAAACAAACAAACAACCTTTTCCCCAGATTCTAAAACACCATATAACAAAAACATATATATATGTATGCATATATATATATACACACACAAACATACGTGCATGTGTATGTGTGTGTGTGGGGGGGGTGGGTATACAAATGGTTTCTAAGGACACAAAGATAGTATAGAGATTAAGGTTTGATCTCTGGCACTGCACATTTCCCTGAGCGCTCCAGAGTACAGAGCTTAGAGGAGCCCCAAACACTGCCAATGTGACCCGTTTGTCTGCCCCCCCAAAAACAATTTTTTAAAATATTTTTATGTATACCAGATATCAGTACTGTTATGTGTGAAGTTCAATATATGCATAACAATATGTGTATAAAGTGCTATTATGGAAAATAAACTACAATATAATAAACTTATTCATGGTGCTGCAGATCCTCTTACATTTGGAATGTGAGATTTTCAGTTTCATCTTCATTTTGTGTAAGACTTGCTCATGAGTTTAAACCTAAATTTTTGAGATTACATTATGAAAAGCTCAAAAAATTATTTTGTATCAAATAGTTTAGTGACAAAAGAAGGCAATATGTGTTGAATTATATAATTAATTCAAGCACATAATCTATACTGGCAAAATATTTATTCCAGTAATATGTGGACTAGTGATACTAGGCTTCAAAGTGTACATCAACAAAGCTGTAGTGATATTTCTGTGGGCAGGACACTTGCCTTGCATATAGCTGACCCAGGTTTGATCTCTGACATCCGATTTGGTCCTCTAACCCCTACCAGGAGTGTTTCCTGACTGCAGAACCAATAGTAAATCCTGAAAACTGCTGGGTTTGATACCCCCACCAAAAAAAAAAAAAACATCAAGGAGGAGGCCAGAGAGAGAGCACAGTGGGTAGAGAGCATTTGCCGTCCAGGAGACTGACCCAGGTTTGATCTCAGGCACTCCATAGGATTCCCCAAGCAGTACTAGGTGTGATCCCCGAGCATAGAACCGGATGACAGTCTGAGCACCACCAAGTATGGTTCCCTCAGGAAACAAAACAAAAGAATAAACATCAAAAAGCTGAAATTCATGCTTTGTATGAATTTGTATGTGGGAGCCCTGGCTATGATCCCCAGTTTAACACTGGCCCTTCCTCTATCCCTTAGTACCACACACACACTGGGAGTTGCCCCTGAGCATTGCTCGGTGACCCCACACAAAAAATAACCAACGAACAGGTATTAGGGCCCAAGGAGATAGTACACCTGTAAAGCTCTTGCCTTATATGAGTGGAGTCCCGAGTTTGATTCCCAGCAACACACATAAATACTCAGTATTAAAAAAATTAAAAGTAAACATTAAATTTGTCCAGTACTCATGTAATATTTTTACAAAATGCAAGTTTAAATGCTCCCATTATATATTCCTTATATTATTCATGTAGCACTGTCATGCCTTTGCTCATCGATTTGCTCAAACGAGCACCAGTAACGTCTCCATTGTGAGACTTGTTGTTACTGGTTCTTTTTTTTTTTTTTTCATATCAAATATACCATGGGTAGCTTGCCAGGCTCTGCCATGTGGGCAGGATACTCTCGCTAGCTTGCTGGGCTTCCTGAGAGGGACGGAGGAAATAAACTCAGATCAGCTGTGTGCAAGGCAAACGCCCTACCCACTGTGCTATCGCTCTAGTCCATAAGAAATTTAATTGACAAGAGGGTGTTCAAATATTTTTGTGAGCCAGATTTTCTTGATTTCTTAATTTATATACATACTTTCAAGATAAAGTCAGTGAGGTGAGAAAAAAGACCTAACCAGTGTCTTAGGAGAGGAGTAAGAGTTGAACACACGAAGAAAGTTTAAGACAGACATGAGAACAAGCCAGGTTTTGTGTGGTGTGGCTTAAAGTTTATAAACTGATTAGGTATCTTTTCAGGTAAGCATTGTAAGATATGAAATAAAAATTGGATATCAAGATTTTTGAGGAACCCATGCAAATACTTCCTGGTATATCTGCTTCTGGAAAACTTTCTGAATGGAATAGAATTGTATCCACAAAAATACAGAAATTAGATTTTATTGTTGAATATAGAACTATTCATTCAGAATGCAAAAAGAACTCAGCCTACTGCTACCAAATACTACCCAGAAGTGATGCATGTATAAAAGGAGAATGAGTCTCATTACCATCACTTTAATGATAAGTAAAACCCTCAGCCACATGCTTTACCTATTTGTACAGCTTTTCTTTTCCATTTGGGTCATTCCTAGTGTTCAGTAACTGATGTATAACTTGACTTTTTCCAAATTTTATTAACTTTCCTGTTTGGGAAACAAGTTAAAAATAAGTGCTGACTTTGAAAGTGAGATGACAGATTTACTATGAACGTGATAGTGACTGTATTTTATTCAATTTATGAAAGTGTGATAAATAAGAGAAATAATTTTTGTGAATGTAAGGGCCAATATATTCACTTGTAATGATCCATGCTTCTTTTATAAACATTTTTCCTTGGCATATATGCAGAATTATCATTTGCAGCACAATAGATTCTGTTTTAGTGAAAGAAACTCTGTGTCTCATATTATTTATCCTACTTTGGAAAAGTCTTAATTTGAATTCTGAAAAAGTTATTTTTTATTAATTTAAAACTTATGTAGCTCTTTGAATCATTGCCAAAAATCTTATACCTAAAAATAATGATCCTAGAAATGTTTGGGGGGGCCTGTGAAATAAAGAAATAAATTAATGAAAGTGTTTTGGATGTTCCCAGGATAATGAGGTTCTCAACAATTCTTTGCAAAGAAAAGTTCTTACTTCTAAATCCCAGAGGGTAAATTATGTCTCTTTCATTCATCACAGTCTAGGGAACTCCTAATTTTAAACTAGTATATAGGTGTCTCTAAGCTCACAATAGAACAAGTGAATCAATAAGAGATGAATAGTTTGGGAAGATTTCAACTCCTTCTGCACTTGCTTTCATTACACACAGGGCACAGATATATCAAGGTCAAGAGTTACTTATAGACACTGTGATAGGGTCCAAGGAAGCTTTCTCTTTGAGTGGCTTTCTCTTGAAATGTATTTGCAGACACCCAGCAATGCAGACAAAGGCAATCCTCTTTACTAATATATTTACACTCACAAAAGAAATATTCATTCAGGATTCAAATGCAAGCCAAAAGGAGAGAACTGAACTTTAAAAATCAAAACAAAACAAACTTTATGCAACAATTTTATGTCTCCCCCCAGTTTTTGCTCCCCTTTTCCTCATTCTAACATTTGTGCTGTTCTCTCTAGTTAAATCCCAAATTACCACTTCAATTTATCAGCCGCCACAATCTCATAGAACAGATCCTAATCCTAGTGTCAGCTCCACTCTATAAGGGCTCCTCCTGCTTTAACTTAGTTCTGAGTTGCCCTGGATACAGCTCCCTGCCTAACTTGGTAGCCCTCACAGGGGGCGCTTTCAGCCCGCAGGCAATGCAAATGAGTACAGGAAATATTACATTAATTTCTAGGCACTTCAAATAAGAGTGAGAATGAATCTCTAACTAAATTGGTAAGGAGCAGTTAGGTGACTGCCTTTCTACTCCCTGTTGATTGACAGGTTGTCCACATTTGAGAAGGGAAAGGAACTTGAAGTTAAAACCATTCCCACCAATTCAGTTTTTACTTGCATAAAGAAAAGGGTCACCAAAGTAATTTGTGTATATTTTCTCTGAAAATCCTGCCCCATTTTTCACATGTACACATGCACACATATAAAAATAGAGACACATATATGTATATGTTGACATATGGGTATATATATGTGCATATATATGGGTGTATATATATGTATATATACACATCTATTTCTGTTCATCCATATATATTTATATCCATATATGTATTTATATCCAACCACATATATATTTACTTAGGAATGTTAAAATGCCTGAGGTTGGTGGATAGCAGCCTTCTTAGAAATGATCTCTGCCTATCCAGATTCTCTTGACCTACAGGGTCATCCATACCTGCCTCCTTGGAACGGTTTTGTATGTTTAGTGACATCACCAGGATAGTTGCTAAGAGGAAAGAAAGCATGATTTGGATGATAGTACCTTTCTGGCTAAGGCAATATAAGTTAAAATCCTAGCCGGCCATTGACAGTCTATGCACTCTTGAAGAGATTTCTGAACTCTTCTGTGTCTTTCACCTGTAAAAGAGGGATAGTGGGGACCAGAATGATAGTACAGTGGGTAAGGCATTAATTTTGCCTTCCATGCAGTCAACCCAGGTTTGATCCCAGCATCCAATATGGAGCACTTCCAGGAGTGATTTCTGAATGCAGAGCCAGGGGTAACCCTGAGCATTACCAAGTGTGACCCCAAAACCAAACCAAAACAAAACAAAATTTAAAAAATGACAACAAATCAAAAAACCAAGAGGGATAATAATTGTCACATATAATCAGGATAGATGTAGCAATTAAATAAGAACTGTGCATGGTAGCACTGAGTATAATAAATCCCTAATAGACTTGAGTTCTTTTATTACATGTTAATTATTATTTTCTTATTTACATATTGATTATTTCTTATGGTTTATTTCCTGGAAAGAAGAGGATCTTTAAAATAATTTGTCCTTGGAGCTGGAGCAATAGCACAGTGAGTAGGGCGTTTGCTTTGCACACGGCCGACCCGGGTTCGATTCCCAGCATCCCATATGGTCCCCTGAGCACTGCCAGGGGTAACTCCTGAGTGCAGAGCCAGGAGGAGTAACCCCTGTGCATAGCTTGGTCTCCCCCCAAAAATAAAATAAAATAAAATAAAATAAAATAAAATAAAATAATTTATCCTAAAACAGAATTTGTGTAGCTATTAACTTATCTCAGTACTTTGGCAGATGGAACTGGGGCATCTTTCCCTAATCTCTCAGACACAAAAGTCTGTTTGCTGATTCCTGCTTTTTATGTATTTTAGTATTAACTTTCATAATGGGTCAGTGATATAGTGGATAATGTGTCTGGGCTGTGGAGCTGAAAAGTCTCAGAGTTCCCACTTAATCTAAGAACTTACCTGATGCTTTGTGTCACAATTTACAGTGTTTCTGGCCAAGTGGAGTCTAGAGGCTACACAATAAAGATGCAGGGATGGATTAGTCCATTGGCAGACTCCTGCCTGTGATGCCATTGAGTAGTTAATAAATTTACCTCTAACAACATATTTAAGACCTGGTTCAAAATGTTTATCTTTCTGACGCTGTCTTTACTTAACTCAGAGCTTGTTCCTTAAGAATAATTTCACTTAAATCTATTGTATTCAAACTTGTTTGTTGAGATTGTTTTCTAATTGTGTACTGCGGGATCAAATAAATTGTAAATTGAATTTTTTTTATATTCCTTAATTTCTCTTGCACTTGAAGGAGCAGTAAATAATTATGTACACAGCAGAGCTTCCACATATAAACAAATTGAATAATCAAAGGAGCCATTTGCATTTTTTGCTTGAGAGTGTTTGGTTCTCAAATGGTTTGGAGAAATGTGATGGTGAATGTAAAGCCAATAATTACCTCCAAAGTTGCTGTTGTCTTGTTTGCTCTTCCTGTAGCAACAGATAATTATGGGTCAATTATTTTTCCTTGGTGGTTCTTCTCCCCTGGACTTCAGTTTTTTTGAACAGGGGAGGCTTGCACCACATCTGTTGGGCCTCAGAGGCTCTTTACCTCTTTATGCTCAGAGGCCATGTCTATCAGTCCACAGGGGAACATATAGTGCCAGGGGTTGAACCCAGGACTACAGCATACATAGCTTGCATACTGATCCCTTTGATTATCTCTCTAGCCCATCTCAGACCCCTCTATGGTTGGTTTTTCTTTTTATTGACTCAGAAACTGCTCTCATTCCTGTGTATGATCCTCTTGGCAACACCATACTTTGTTCCCTAAATTTCAACCCTGTATCTTTTTTGAACCCCAAACCTATATGCATACATATCTGGAGGCCAGATAGTTCTCCTGTCTTGTAAAAAATAATTACAAAGACGCGTGCACAGGTGGGGTTGATAATGTGTATGTTGTGTTCTGTTGTTCATGGGCTCTGGAGGCGGCTTTCTCTCTCTCTCTCTCTCTCTCTCTCTCTCTCTCTCTCTCTCTTGCCGCTTGCATTCAGTGCTCTCAAGCCGCTGTGTATGAACTAGATTGGGATGGCTCCTGCTTGTGCTCTGCTTCTGTGTGTGCCGCTGTGCTCTCTTCTGTCTGTCTTTCTGTCTCTGTCTTTGTAGTCTCTCCTCTGGTCTCTTCCGACCTCTCTCTGTCTCTGCTTCTGTGTCTTCTCTCTGCTTCTGTGTCTTCTCCCGTGTCTTCTCTGCTGTTTCTCTATTGCCTCTGCCTTTCTGCCTTGCCTCTGCCTTTCTGTCTTGCCTCTGCCCCTCTGTCTTGCCTCTGCCCCTCCTCCCCCCGCTTACAGTCTTAGTTTGTATAGCAATTACATAGGTGATACAAAGGTGGGTTGAACATTAACAAATCAATAAAGAAGGGTAAAACCATTTCTCCAGGAGATTAACAAAATCTCATCTAAGGAGATTACTCTAGATTACTAGGAGATCTGCTCAAGGGTGGGATCCAAACAAGGGTGTGCCACTTTCTTCCTTAGCTAATAATCTACTTAAATAGTTATAGTAAATTTACGTCTAATATTTCTAGCAATGTCATTCTGTATGAGCACAGTAAGAGATATATCAGACTTAAAGTTTGGTTCTTCCTGAGGACATTCACTATAAATTCCAGACCACAGTCCTGAGGCCAGGTTATTTTTCCTAAATCCATCAGGGTCCTAGTCTCGTCATTACTTTTGATCATGACAGCATTTGTCTATGACTATGTTCTCAACTTATAGTTGAGTATTGTGGTGCTTTGTCTTGGCCCATTACTATCCCAGGGTAGCTCAGTTTGCCCTGGGTCCATTCCATCCCTTGTCGGGACCCTACTTTTGGGGTGCTAGGAACTAAGGGCAATTGAGTCAAGAAAGCAGATGCCCGGGAGTAAAGATTATTGGAGTCAATCAGCTCCCAAGTTACAAAGCATAATGTTAACTGTCTTCCTATGTCCATACAGAAAGACCATTGCTCTAAGGTAAACTAAGTTCCCTGCGGCAAGGCTAAAAGAACAAACCCCATGTTATCCTACACTGTCTCTACTACTGTATCACAAAATTCTTATTTCCAAAGCTATACTAGTTTCCACAAAGCTCCCAAAATTATCTCTACTTTCTGTACTTGGTTTTTAAATGGATAACACCACCATTCATCATTTACAAAATAACAACATAGATGTGCATTAAGATTCATCCCTCAGAGTTCAGAGGGAATGTGCAGTGACTTACAACACCTGCCTTTTAGGTTTGGTGTCACAAGTTAAAATCCCATGTATCACTACCTGTTGGATAACACTGGGTTGCCCTGGCTGTTTCTGCAGGAAGCTTAAGGTTTATTGAGCCACTCCCACAACAATGCAACTGAGGCACACCCAATTCCACCAGACACTAATAATCATAAACTGCTCTACTTTTTCCATTATGTCATTTGTATGTTGATTTAGCAATGTATAGACACGGGAAGTGTCTTTTTGTATAGACACAGCAAGTCAGTTGATGCTATGCTATGTAACATGGGAGTTAATTGACTCCAAAATAATACTTACATCTGGGCAACCATATTTGCTTGCGAAGTTCCCCTTAGTTCCAAGCACTCCAAGTGCAGGGGTCCTATGAGGGACTGATAGAACTAGGAAGAGTAACTCTGAATGAGCATGTCTGTGAGCACTGTGACTAAAGGAGTGCAAACCTCAGTGGGCAAGCCTTGCAACATGATGCATTGACCACCCCCTGATAAGTGTTGCAAGCAAAATGTGTAATTGCCACAGCCAGGTATGTATATGTGATCCTCGGCCATCTCATCTCAGCAACATCAACAACAGTGGAACAGTGGAAATACAAATATTAAACAAAATATTTGTCCTTTAAACATTTTTCTCACAATATTGCATCCTGAATATCTGATGCATATATTTCTCTCCTTGACCTGCCTGCAACAGTAGCTTTGTTCCTGTGGTGTCTCTTGTTATAGTTGAGAAATAAGTGGTCTCCTTGTCTCTATTCTCAATTATCAATCTTTCAATTTATCTCCTTTTTGTAGTCAGAGGAATCCTTCTGATTTGTAGACTTGATTATTCCGCTCTTTGGTGAACATTTGTTGGTGGCATGCATCTTATCATTGTTGTGGCAGAACCTCCATTCAAAGGCTAGAAACCCAGGGTTCACCCCGCAGCACTGTCGGGAGGGACCCGCAAGCAGCAAACAAAAAATGGTAGAGTGATAGAGAGAAGGGAACACCAAGATGTTGGGAGGACCCATTCGGGTTGAAAGATGTGTGCCGAAAGTAGACTATAGACCAAACATAATGACCACTCAATACCTCTATTGCAAACTACAATACCCCAAAGGAGAGAGAACAAAAGGGAATGCCCTGCCACAGAGGCAGGGTGGGGTGGTGGGGGGCAGGGTGGGGGTGGGGGGAGGGATACTGGGAACATTAGTGGAAGAGAATGGGCATGGTGGAGGGATGGGTAAACGATCACTGTATGACTGAAATGCAAACACAAAAGTTTTTAAGTTTGTAACTGTACCTCACTGTAGGATAACATAGCTCTAGGTAGTTTAGGTTTATTGGGTTACTCCCGTTACAGTGCTCCTATTCCTCTTTGTTTATTTGTAGCTTCTTTCTTAGTGTTCTGTTGACTTGTAAATAATGTTTTTCTCTTCTCCTTGAGTCCTTTGCATAGTTTATTCAGAGCAAGTCCTTTTTGTATGGACACAGGAAGACTTAACAAATGTTATGCTTTTGTAACCTGAGAGTCATTTAACTCTACATGACATTTTCCTCCAGGGCATCTGTTCTCTTGACCTAAGCCTCAGCTGCCCTTACTTTCTAGCACCCCCAAAGCTCCGTCCTGATGTGGGACAAGAAGGACCCAGGGCAAGCGGTGAGTTGTGTGCTACCCTGGCATCGAGATGGGCCTGGCCAAAGTGCCTAATGCTTAACTATAAGTTAAGAGCTTGATCATGGACAAATGTTGTCATGATCCAAACAGTGATAACTAGATTCGGACCCTGCTAGGGTGAGGAATGATTCATCTGGCCTGAGTGCTGTGGTCTGAGCCTGTGGCAAGATGTTGCCAGGAGAGCTGCCTTGCAAGCCTCACTGTATCCCTTGCTATGTCCATACAAAAATAACTAGTATTAAGATGTTATTAAGTTCCTGGACTAAGGAAAAGAAAAAAACCTTAAGAGTGAGGAAGGGCTTTGGAATGCCCTGCCCTCAGGAAGGGCTTTCTTATGTTGATTTTGCTACCTGGCTGGGTGTAGCCTAGAGGGCAAGGTGGGAGAGAGAAGTAGGAGGAGAGACAGAGAAGCCGGAATGAAGCAGCAGTAGATCCAGAGAGAGGCCGGAGCTGGGAGTGCGGGAGATGAGAAAGATGAAAGATTGAATAAACGGTAACTAATCAGCAACCAGCTTGGTCCTCGTTCTTCCTTCGCCTTTCCTTGACCACTGGCCGTCCCGATCCAGTCCACACAGTGCGGTTCCAGGGCACCAAACGTGGGTGGTGAGACAGAGCCGCCCAGAGAGCCCGCAAGTGCACTCGCCCCCTCGGCGAGCATTAGTTTTTTACACCTCACAGTGATTCACGAATAAAAAAAGCATGCTACTAGCTATAGTGACATCTATAAATGTAGGTAAGAATTGGTACATCTGAATTATATATGCATCCAAAAATCAGGTCATCGTTGTATGCATGAAAAGTATAATCAAGTATTTTAAATCCCAGTATCTCAGTTAAAAATTAAAGAAGGAAAGATCAGTTTTAGTATTCCCAACTCATGTAACACAATTATTTCAATAATAATCATAGATTAGAATGAGTAATCAAAATATGAGAACAGTGATTTTCCATTTTATTAAATTTTGTATATCTATAATCATGCTGGATTTTGAAGGTAAGTTTTCATAAAGCAAAATGTCTAGGCCTCCTACAGCATACCTATGCAATATTTTATTTTGTTGATTAGTTTTACCTTACTTGGGGGGTCAGTGAGCCACATCCTACAGTACTCAGAGCTACTCCTGCACCAGTGCTCAGGAATCATTTCTGGTGATTCATGAGGGGAGCATCTATGGTGCCTGGGATTGAATTTAGGGTGGTCACATGCAAGGAAAACAGCTTAACCCCTATACTATCTCTCTAGTACCAATTCTTAGCCCAGTCCACACATATAGAAAATCAATTTTACTTTTAAAAGTATTATTTGAATCCAGTGACAACCTTAGAGAAGAACCAAAATTTACATTTACCAAACAAAAATGTATCTCTCTCAGTCTGCACTATTTTATTGTTTAGACTTTAAACACAAATGAAAATTCCAAATCATCCCATATAATAATAGAAAAACTGAAATACTCAAAAGTGGTAATTTATCATCTTTAAGCTAGAACTTGTACCATGATTGTTTATTTTTAATCAATTGTTTTAATTAAAGGATACATGTTATCACAGTGTTGGATATAAACTATGCCCTAAACAAGCTAGAATGAGGTCAAACTTTATAAACTTTGAAAGCAAACCATGAAGCTGGTTACATATATGTCAGAGGTAACATCATATAAATGAAAATATTAAATGGAGAATACAGTTCAGAGTACAGTATTTACTAAGGAATAGCTTAAATGTAAACATAGGCATAATTTATAGCCATCTATATGTGTTTATGTCTTATGAGGAAAGATTGTTTTGTCTTTTATTTAGAGTTGTTAATTCTTTGTGAGAATATCTTATTTTCATTTGTTGAGTATATACGAATAAACTAGATAAAAAAAAATGGTAGAGAGAGTGAGCAGAACCAAGTAGTAAGAATCATATTGATGTAGGCAGGTACATAGGGAAAGGCCCCTGGCAATGAAACTTAGATTATCAAAGTCTCTGGGGAGGAGAATCCTGAGACTGACCCACCCTGTGGATACAGGAAACGGACCTGATAAGACCTTCAACAGACTCTGAGGACAATAGACCCCTCCCCAGGGGGTTCCCCAAAGAAGGCCATCACCACTCCCAACCTCCCTGGTAACCTCCTTAGCAACGGACTTTTACCTGGGAAGAAGCCCCCACATGGGGGCAGGTTGGAGAAACCCTATAAAGGCCACCTTGAACAAAGGAAGGGTGCGCATATGCTGCCTGAGCCCATGTGCTGCTTGTGCCATGTGGCCGAGCACATGTGTCACCCGCATCTCCCCCCTTGAGATGTGTACTTTCATGCTTTCGTGTCCAGTGCTAGGATGTGTGTAGAGCTCTCTCCATCTTTGGAGGAGCCCGAGTTCTTTCTTGAGCGCGTTACTCCTACTGGTTCTCCTTTTCCACTTATCCTTTCCTCCTTCCCTAAGACCTTCTAAATAAAATCTGCTACTTCACTGCTTGTCTACTCCTGAAATTCTTTTCCGCGAGCGAGACAAGAACTCAGTAACCCTGGGTCCCGGGTGTTGGAGGCGGTTGGAGAGAAAGTGACCGTCTTTCTCCTCCCCGCTTCACGAAAGTCACCCGTGGGGCCCACCGACATCAATATCATACTTTCAGAAAATACAGATCAATACCAGGTTTCTGCTCAGCCTTTATAAATGCAATTCTTCACCATGTATATTCTGTGTCTATTAATTTCTGCAAATAATACAACTGGCTTATCTTATACAAGAAGTGTTTCTGTATGGCTGAGAGCAGTTGTGTGAAGGGCACATATTAAGTATGTGGACTCCTGTATCCCAAATCTCCAAATTGAAATTTGTATGACATAGGAAAAAACGAGCTCACCTCTCTGGACATTGCTTTTCTCGCCCACAGTAGAATATAGTAGGATATTCAATGTGCGATAATTGAAAGGCATAAAGCATAGAAAATAATGAATGCTCACTATAAAGTTGTTGTTATTGCCATTAGAACTACTATTTCTTCCCTTGACTGCCCTTCTCTATCTAGATACCATCACTTCTTTCTTTAAAATTCAGCTTAGATACATATTCCAAAAAAGTTCTCTAACTGTAATTTCTGGGTTTCCATTTCTTTCCATGCACATTTCTACCCACTGTGTTTGCCTTAACTTTATGCAGTTGTTTGCTTGGTTTGAACTATCTGGTCTCTGTCTTCTGCACAAAACACTTAATACTGTTGGTAATTGTAGAGTGGCTTAAGAATGTAAATCAATGTTTAAAGAAGATGAGGCTCGAGTCTCTGAGTAAACTACTTTCTCTGTGACTTTGGGCAGGAGAAATGAGTTTTCTCTGAGGCTTGTTGAGATCATTAAATGTATGTGGCTATGTTTTAAGCACTCTAAAAATATTAATTATCGGAACAGCTGAAGATGAAAGTGGTAGCTCCACCAGATTTTTTATCTTGATGTATAAAAGCCATTTACCTTTGTTATGGGGCTGTGTGGGTACTTGTTCTTAATTGCATTTCCTCTGAGATATTACAGCACAGACACTTTGGTTGAAAGATAACATGAGCTAGAGGGGAAAGAAATGTGCCAGAGGGCATGAAACCTGGGTCTGTTTGCTACTTACTTGTGGTATATCTGAAACTGAGTGTCCACTGGTATAATTTTTTTTCACTTCTTTTAGCAACCAGTCTAGGATGTGCATGGTAGTCATAATTAAATTCTCAGACACTTAACTAATACTTGGTCACCTTATATGTTTTCCTTTTCTCCATTTTTACCAAATCAAACAAGCACGTAAACAATCAAATGTCTCTGGCAAAAAAAAAAAAAAAAGGATTATTCTAAATATTTTGAAATGCTTCTACGTGTTCTAGAAGGCACTTTGTTGTCTTGAAGCTGGCCAGTGAAAAATAATTTTATTTATTTATTTGTTTGTTTATTTATTTATTTGGTTTTTGGATCACACCTGGCGATGTACAGGGGTTACTCCTGGCTCTGCACTCAGGAATTATTCCTGATCATGCTCAGGGGACCATATAGGATGCTGGGAATCGAACCCGGGTCAGCCGCGTGCAAGGCAAATGCCCTAGCCGCTGTGCTATCGCTCCAGCCCCAGAATTTTAGAGCTTAATGTCAGATCTGGCACATAGAGGAGGAAAAGAGATGGGAGGGTGAGAAATATGAAATTGCTGATCTTTTAAAGTCAGAAAATAAATATTTTAATGAGTCATCATCCAAAAATATTTGTGTTATTTTTTTCCTGGTGGGGGTAGGGGGTGGCTTCCATACATCTTCAGGAGTCCATATGCCTTGCATTTGCCTTAAGAGCTGTGCATCTTTTCTCCCAGCCACTATTTTACATTTTATGTTACACAAAAGAACACAGGGGTCAGAGAGATAACTCAATGGGCTAAGCTTATGCAAAACATACTTTGTATGAGGAAGACTCAGGTTCCCCAGGTTCTATTTCCAGCACCACATGGTCCCCTGAACAATGCCAGGATCACTCTCAAGGTCAAAACCTGGAGTAGCTCCCAGGCTACTTCTGAGTGCGGCTCAAAAACGACCACTCCCACACAAGCAAAAATACCCCATACAAACAAAACAAGCAAATAAAGAACACAATTTAAAGTCTGCTTTAAGTATCAAAGGACCAGAGAAAATCAACAAGACAGATATTTAGTAGTATCTATTCATAAGCAAATCAGTAGTTCAAAGAAAGTCATGGACACTTGATAAGACATTCTTATTCTTCAGAAGAGCAAGACTGCACCTAAAACTATTTCATTTCTAATTACTAATTAAGCTTTTGCAGTATATATATGAGGCACTCTATCAGTTAATTAGCATGCAATAGATCACTGCAACCCTATGGTATGCGTATTGTCTGCTACTGTGCCCATTTATCTGTTTAAAAAACTGAAACACATGAGACTGGAGTGATAGTACAGCAGGTAGTATGCTTGCCTTGCATGTGGCTGACCTGGGTTCAATTCTTAGCACCCAAGTATAGTCCCTTGAGCAATGTCAGGAGTGATCTCTGTGCACAGAGCCAAGAGTAAGCCCTGACCACCACTGGGTATGGCTAGACTCCTTCACTCCCCTGTCCCCACCAAAAAAAAAAAAAACCCAAAAATCTGAGACTCGTTCACTCAGAATAAAAGGCAAACAAGATTTTAATTTGGCAGTTCAGAAAATTGTATCTAAACTTTATCAAAATCTTATCTATTGTACTGTAAGACACTGCTATAAAGTTTGAATGGGAGAATAGTGGATGAGGAAAGCAGGAATAGAAAAGCATGGTTTTTAAAGGAAAATATGAAGAGGAAAAATAGAATTTTCTGATGTCTGGAACATGATCAGAATAATTGTTGTTCGTTGCTAATCTAAATTGCTTACAAGGTAAGTGAGATGGCTCAATGGGTTAAGTGTATGTTTTGCATATTGAAGCCTTGGGATCAATTCCCAGCACTACATGGTACCCCAAGCACTGTAGGGAGTGACCCCCAGACACTGAGTGAGGACTAGCCCCCAACTGCTTCCAGATGTATCCAGAACCAAAATTTGAAAAACCACAAAATCATAAATAAAATCCATTAAAGTATTACCAGTGCTTCAGAGTAAAAGATTACGCTGTTCCTCCTAACCCTAGCAGGGTCCAAATCTAGTTATTACTTTTTAGACCATGACAGCATCTGTCTATGACCAAGCTCTTAACTTATAGTTAGGCATTAGAAAACTTTGACCAGGCCTATCTCGATGCCAGGGTAGCACATAGCTCACCACTTGCCCTGGGTCCATCCAGTCCCTTGTCGGGACCTGCTTTTGGGGGCACTAGGAAGTAAGGGTAGCTGAGGCTTAGGTCGAGAGAACAGATACCCAGGAGGAAAATATCATTTAGTGTCAATTGACTCTCACGTTACAAAAGCATAGCATTTACTGTCTTCCTGTGCCCATACAAAAAGGACATTGCTCTGAATAAACTATGCAACGGACTTAAGGAAAAGAGGAAAACAATATTTACAAGTCAACAGAGCACAAAGAAAGTAGTTACAAATAAACACAGAGGAATCTGTGATCAGAGTAACACAAATAAATCTAAGCTACCTGTAACAATGTTATCCTACACCTCCTGAATCACTGCTTTTCACCAAGAAAGCTTATCTTAGAGTTAACTAACAAGAGCTAGAGTGGTAACTATTAAACACGTCATAGTTTGACAATTTCATATTCTTTTAAAAGTTTTATAATTGTTACTTAATATATATCACTTACAGTGATACAAATTTATTTATTATTTATTCTACTCATACCAAGGGCTTAGAAATGATTTTTTAAAATTTTTTGCTTTTTAGGTCACACTCAGCGATGCACAGGGGTTACTCCTGGCTCTGCACTCAGGAATTACCCCTGGTGGTGCTCAGGGGACCATATGGGATGCTGGGAATCAAACCCGAGTTGGCAAATGCCCTACCCACTGTGCAACCCCAGAAATGATTTTCTTAATCTTTGCAACAAAATGTAGCTAAATGTTGTTATTACCACCTTTTAGAGCTAATGGATGAATTAGTATCATTTGTTGATATTGACAGCCAGATCTCTGCTTTCTACCCTTTCTACTTGATCATCATGCTTTTTTTAAAATCACATATTTAGTGGTCACCTTAAAACTTTTCTAAGTGGCAAACAATTAACTTCTGCCTTTTATTGTTTGTTTGTTTGGGGGGCACATTGTGGCAATATTTAGGCTTGCTCCTGGCTCTGCCTTCAGGGATCACTCCTGGTGGGGCCTGGGGAACAATATGGGGTTCAGGGGATCAAATCTGGGATCTGGGTTGACCTTATGAATATCAAGTGCCCTACTTGCTGCACTATCTCTCCAGCCCCTTAACTGCTACTTTTAATGAAGAAGACTTAGCAGACCATTAAGATAGGTAAAGCGGGAGTGTTACGTTTCTGTTGGTGAAGAATGCAGGGTTTCAATGATGTAAAGTCATAGTGGAATCTAGTTTGAACTCCTTTAAGTGAGTTACCTCAGTGTGGAGTGAGGGGGAGGATAGATTGTGATGGAGGAGAAGGGGAAGATCTGCCATTGGTGGACACAACAGTCCCTCCTTTCTCTCCACTGACCACTACTTCTGTTCTTGATGACAGTAGATTCGGGTAGCATCTAACACCCAGGTTCAGGGTTAGTCCTTATTATGAAAAGACCTGTGATAAGAGGAGAGAAAGGAGAAGAGGACAAGAATAAATGAGAATAAATGAAGGAGAAAGGACAAGAATGAAAGAAGCTCGAGCTTTTGTTTTGATTAGGGTTTGGGGGTGGTGGGGGGCGGAGGGAATGACTCCTAATGATCCTTAGGGACTGCTCTTTTGAGTTCATCCCATTTCCTTTCCCTCAGGATCTTGAATTTATAAGTAAAAGGTTTATTATGAAATAGCTAATGTAAAACAGGGACTACTTTTTCATTTAGAAAATATCCTAAGAAGCTATGATGACCGAGAGAATGATAGACCAAAAAAAAAATAATTATACTGGTTTTGAGGTTAACTCAATAAAATAATTTTCTTTCTTTAGATAAATGTATTGAAGCCTACACTCATGATTGTTATCTTATCTGGGAGTATTTTAAGATATCATTTACCAACCACCTTTTCCCCCTACCATGTAAAGATTTATGTATATTTAATCTGTTTCTGCAAACATCCCTTTTCTGGTTTTATCTGTCATGACTCTAGAAATAGTAATTTTTTTACAGGCATTTAATACATATTTTCACTTAATAAAATAAGATGCATACATCTGAGACATTTAGAAGGGAAGAAAATTAGAATAAAAAGAAAACTATTAAAGGGTATCATAACTCTATAAAGTAGTTTTCATCAAAGAAATTAGTCAAGAACACTAAACCTTATATACAGTACATATACAGTAACAAAATTTTAGAACTGGTAGCTAATTTTAAAATCATTTCCTAACTACAAATATCAAAGTGATGATATCAGCGTATTAACTGTCCTCTCTCAAATATTTACTTACACATAAAGTCAATAATTAGAGAAGCAAACCCAAGCAGATTTTTACAGTACAGTCTTTGTCTCAGATTCTGTCTTTTTTTAACACCCATTCAAACTGTTTTGAGATTTTATATGCCTAGACTCAGTCATAAAATTGAATTCAGATATAACCTTTTGCAGTATGAGGAGCTAATGAAATCACCCCAAAGGTCATTTACTTAAGCAATAAGCACTTTAAATTGATCATGATCAGTTAAACTATCAACTTCCAGTAACGATTTTTCTCTCCTTTTCTTATTTTTTTTTAGTACTTACTCAAGCACCAGAATTAGAAGATCAGTTTGTCCCTAGTGTTTAATATCCAATTTTCTACCAATCAGAACACAAGACATGCTCTGTTAGATTTATGATACTCTTAAATGAGTTTTATTTTACAAGTCAAGGTACAATCACCAATTTTGTTGACATTTATTATTTGCTATAGAAAACCTCAGATAAAAGCAAGAAAGAAGATAAATTGGTATATTTAACATCTAATAATTATATATTGTGGCAAAATTGAAATATGTAAAGATATAGATATGACCATATGCATGAAAATAAAATGAGGACACTATTTCAAATTTATTATTTTTAGCTCAGTTTTTAAGATCAATTTTCTCTTTAAAAATGTTTGGTGAGTCAGACTAAGTAATATTTCATATCTAGATTGTAATGAAATAAAAATAAATGTCAGCAAATGTAAAGGACCAAATTAATAATAGAATTATATATAATCCCAATTGCTTCTGAAAGTCTAAGAATCATAATACAAAACTTTAGAATTTTTTCCAATTTGCTAATTTTCATACAGATAAAGTTTTTCTTTCGATAATTATAAGAATAACATTTATCATATATATAGATGTATAGATATATAGATATAGATGTATATCTATACATCTATATATGAGCAATCTGTATTTTTCACTCGGGTGTTCACATTGAGACCAGTTCACAAGATACAACCTCTTCACTAGAATCTGGGAAGGGACAATTAAAACAGTGGAAATTTGTTTCTTACTAACCCTGACAAAGCAGCTGATGGTTGCTGAGATTGAAAATAATTATTAAAATGAGACTTGGGGACTATGAATTTAAATTTTTTTATTACGAACTCTATTCTAATGCATCACATAGCAACTACCTATGGGGAGAGGTTCAAAGAAGAATTTAAAGTTCAGTAGGTAATTGTGCTTTCAAAAGAGTTCTCAAAGTTTTCGAGAACTTTAAAGTAGTTCTCAAAATTCTAATGGTTTCTAAAATTATCCATAATCCTTTCACCAAGGAAATAATTTTTTGCCTCTGTTTATCAAAAAAAATTTTCTTCATATTGAGTTCTATCCAAGATTTTTGTTTTGACCTAAATATATAATATAGCTTTGGCTAAATTTTGCCACAATTTTGTATGATGTAATATCCAATATATAAGCAAATCCTGTTTGACCTCTTAAAAGTGCATCTTCAATCTAAAAATTTGTCATCACTTTTATCAAATTTATCACCTTTAAGTTAACTGTGTTTTTCACATGGACCTTAGCAAATATTCCTAATAGTAGACTGCTTGCTTTTGCATTGTTGTCTTCTTATAGAACAGTATTTCTTTCAAATTTTCCTTTTGGTTTTGTCACTCTGCTGCTCCATCACGTGAGAAAATAAATTAAGCTCTAACATCACCTCTGATGTCCTGTATGCGCTGGTTTCTAGCTTCTTTGTTTCTCTTCTGTGCTCTAACCAAACTCTAACCAAAGGTCCTGCAGCTGTTGATCACATAAGAAAGAAGAGTTATTTTTATCTGAAAGTCTTTACCCAACTTTCCTCCTTACCCTAATCACTTGGTTTGTGCTTTCATTTATCTAGGTCACTATTCCCATATCAGCTCTTCATAAATACCTTCTCTGACCATCCTATCTCAAATAGACCTTACCCTCTCTGCAGCTCTACATGCTGAGTCCAATAGCTTTGTTCACAGCAATTATTGCTATCTAAAACAATACTGGCTAGTTGGCCAACTACCTGACAATCTCAGTATACTAACTGCCCCAGAATATGAACTCATAAGTTAAGAACCATGTGGGCCAGAGAAAGAGTATGGTGGGTAGGGCATTTGCCTTGCACACAATTGACCAGGATTAAATCCCCAGCACCGCATATGGATAACCCACCAGGAGTTATCCCTGAGCACAGATTCAGGAATAAGCTTTGAGCACAGTTGGGTGTGGCAAAACAATAATGAAACAACAACAACAACAACAGATTTAGGGCCTAGTGCATGCCAGGAATCAGTTTTATCCCCTGGGCCTATTTCTCAACCCAAGATATTTGGACTGTTTTTTTTTGTTTGTTTGTTTTGCGTGTTTGGTTTTGTTTTGGGGCCATACCCATACATGTTGGGAATAGGGGTATATTCCTAGCCATGCATTCAAGACTCACTCCTCATGATGCTCCTGGGATCACATGGGATGCCAGGATAGAATCCATGTTGGCAGCACACAAGTGCCTTACCCACTGAACTATCTCTCTGGCCTCTATCCTGATTTTAAAAACATTTGATTCATGTATGTGTATTTGTCCATTTGAATATTTTATCAATAATCTATCTAGGAATATACTATAAAATAAGTTAATAGTTTAACACTGTTGATAATTATATGACATATCAATCTTTAAACAAAAGCAGCTTCTTTTGGAAGTAGAAGTTTTTTACTATTAGTTCTGTCAAGGAAATATTTAAAAGAATAGAATAATCAATGGAAGATAAAGCCAAAAGAAAATTGATAGACTTTTGAATTATTTTTTTAAAGAACACAGTATATAAAACATATATATAGCTGTGCAATAGTATCATATATACATTTTATAGACTTAGTTTATACCAATGGCCTTCAACCAGTGGTCTGTAGACCACTGCCAGTCCACTGATGGTCTTCAGGCAGAGAACGGTTGAAAACCAGCACTCTATTCCATATAAACTCCTCGTCCATGGACGAGTATACAGATTCTCAAGTCTAAAAAAGATTGAAGCACTCTTGTGTTATACAAGTAGCAAAAGTACGTAGCATAGTTCAGAAATAACATTTAATTATA
This sequence comes from Sorex araneus, assembly GCF_027595985.1. NCBI lineage: Eukaryota > Metazoa > Chordata > Mammalia > Eulipotyphla > Soricidae > Sorex > Sorex araneus. The sequence goes on from NC_073313.1 coordinate 321,534,258, forward strand.
ATTGAATATCACAATTTTCTGAATATTTATGAAATTTCAGGAGGCAACACATGTTCCTTTTACTTTATATACAGTTGTTGCTTTTCTTCCTTTTTTTTTCCTGTTAGATGCACTAGAAAAAGCTCTGAAATATATATCTAATAATTACTTGCCATAAATAGGGAATTTCTGAATGACATGACTACTCTGCTATTTACTATTTTAAAAAACAAAACTTCTCAGGCTGAAGAGATAGTACAGTGTGCTAGGGGCTTGCCTAGCATGTTGGGGGCCCAGGTTTGATCCACTGCATTCCCTATAGTCACCTGAGCACTGCCAAGATTAATGCCCTAGTGCAGAGTTAGCAGTAATTACTGAGCATTGTCAGGTGTGGCCCAAAATAAACAAACAAAACTGTAACACCTTATTGGTGTGGATTTTTGACCTCTAAATGTATGAATTGTCTACAAAGTTATGTTCTATCAGCTGGCAGGAAGTAAGCAACCCTGGGGGACTTTCCTAGGAGGCAGTGGTTGGTAGGAGTTTCTGGAAACCAGTGCTTCTTCTGATGTTTCACGTGGCTGATAACCCACTCTCTTCCGTGTTGAGTTTATATCCTTCTGCTTTCTTCAGACATCAATGATTAACACAAAAAGCCTCTTGACACCTAGTTTCAAAAAGCACCAACTTCTGAAGGAAGCTGGAGGTGCGGGGGTAGGAGCTGAGCGGCGCCAGAAGCACCGGGGAGCCGCGACGTGTGGAGTCGAAGACACGCTTAACTTTGCAGTTTGGAGAGTTGATGGCTTTAAATTAAATATTAACAGTGAGAGCAGGAAAAAAAAAAAATCTGGGCCGACTGTCACTGCACAGAGAGGAGCCCTAAATTGGGCTGTGGCCCGAGGTCCCTGCTCCGCTGGCAGCAACACGGCGCTGAGAGGGGTGAAGTGATCTGCCCATAGAGTGCAAGGGAGGTGGGGTTGCAACTTCATTTTCCACTGACATATTTTGTTGGCTGATTAATAGGCTGACACTAATGCAGGTCTCAGAAGACTGGAGTGTTCTGTCACAGGATAAAGAAGGAAGATGGGGGTGGGAGAAGAGGGGCAACAACAGAACGTGTGATGTCTCAGAATTTGGGTCTAGGGAAAGCCAGGGCATATTTTAAAGACCTTACCCGCTGGCAAATTGAGAATGAGAAAGCTAGTGCCTTAAACAATTAATTTTGCTAATCATGCAGTCTAAATTGTCACACTTAAGTGTCGCAGCATTGACCTGTTTAGACAATATGCCTTAATCCACAGGGGAGTAGTCTCAGTAGATCATGTTTAAGTTAGCTAATTAATATCAAAAGCAGTGTGGAATTGACTAACAGGTAATTTAATCAAAAGATAATTAAAACGATTGAAATTTATAAATTATTATTTAATTAATATTAGTTAATACTATAATTTTCAGTCTGAATTATGCTGATTAAAGGGTTCTCTTATAAATACCACTGAAAATTAATTACAAATTAATATAATCTGCTGAACATCCTCTTAATGGACTTCCAGCTATTCTTGACTTTTGCAATAAATAAACATTAGACCCCATACTGCACTCCATCTTCCTGAATGTATTAGGTATTCTGGAAATATTGAGGCCATTAACTCCTGAAATTTGCAAGGGAATTTACACATATAATAGCACCTTTAATGGCAAAGGGGCTGATTCTTTTGTTGGGATATGAGGCCACAGGGCACTGAGTCTGGGTAAAGACTAAGGGAGGTGCTCATCTAGCCGGTGGCTATTTGGCTCCTCAGTATGTGGCTCAATCTAATCCTTTCCTAATCTGCTTTAGAGAAGCTTCCAGAAAATAGTTGGGCAAGAGTGGGTAAGAGACAATTTTAATATAGAATGCTGCCCTAAATCCTTTTCATCTCTCTGTACTCACTACAATCCCTGCCTGTGGGTAAATTCATTAGGAGTGGTGTGAAAGGATTCAGGTAAGTAAGATAAGGGAGCCTGTGAGCCTCAACCTTGTTAATGAAACCTAACAGCCTACTATAGAGTTGTGTTTTATTTGCAGAGAATATAGAGATATGGGAGGGGAGGGCGTGGCAGGAGTTGTGTGGGTAGAGATGGGGGCACTAGGTTTTTCTCACCTCATCCCTTATCTACCATAGGAACACAGGCTAATGACAAACCCAGAGAAAATGTTCTTTGTGTTATGTTAGGGAATTGGCAATATTTTCATATTGAAGTGGGCAAGTACACTCAAGAGCCCTGGAACTCCTTATTGCTACTTCTCCCAGTATTTAATTTTTGGTCTGTTAAGGGACCTGAAAAGAGGAAATGGAAACCAGAAAGCTGAATCAAAGGCAACTCCCTTTCGTCTTCGAGGATCTGTGCTATTAAGCTTCCCTAATAAACGAGAATATAAGGCCTACCCCACTTCTCGCTCCAGAGTATAGCATCTAGCACTTGGGGGTGCTCTAGAAATATAAAACAACCTCTTTGCCTATATTTATGAGGCAGTTAGATACTAAATAGAATGTCACATAGCTTAATACGACATATAGAAGACCCTGGCTGAAATGCATATGCAGTAAAGGCAGATTTACAGCTGCCATGAATTTTTCTTTGAATTTCCAAGATTTATCTGAGCTTAAGGTCTCAATGTTAGTTTATGCTGCCAGAGCATTCTTCAGAATTCATGCTAGAGCAGGGTCTTGGGAGCAGTGCTGAATTGCCTTTGATGAACATACGCTTTTGGTCTCCTGCTTTCCCTGGAGGCTGTGACTGAAATTGAGGGTTATGGTCTTCATTTTGTTTTAGTCATTTACTATGAACCACTATCAAAAATGCTTTTTCTTAATTGAAGCATTTTGGGGAAACTAATGAAGGAAAAATCTTGTCCCTTAAAAATTGAATCACAGCTGTAGTAGTAGATAAGACTGACATATTCAGTTCTTAGAAAGAAGCAATCAATGTTGAATGCATCAGGTGAGTTCATTTCTTGAGCTTAGCTTTAATAGCTTATAAAGAAGATTGATTAAGTTCTTGTCTGATAGATCAATAGTGGAATGAAACTGAGCTTCCCCCCTTCCCTTCCTGGATTCCCACTATGCTTAGAGGCAGAGGAAAGGCAAATATTTGTGTATTGCTTTTCTCTTCCAACTTGTTATTAATGGCAGCTATTATAAATAGCCACAGTATTTTTAAGTTACCTCAATTTGTTGTATTGTATGTTAAACATTTGAGAAAGCCCATTAATTCATCCAACAAAAGTCTTTTTTTCTGCTACCATAAATGACTCTGGTCCAGATGAAGATAAAAGTGGGGGCACTAAAAATGTAGGGACACTTCATGGGTTCAAACCTTGAGATTTCAAATATATTCTGAGTTGGTGTTAGCTTACAAATGGATGAAACACAATATATCTCTTGTGATTTTAAGGTGGAATTATAAGTTTTCTCCTTAAATTACTTTCTTTTATTTATTAATATTAAACGCATTGCATTTATTTATGAATACACTCTTTAATTCTATTACTTTGACTCAGCCTATATACTTATATTCAGAAATTTTTATTTGTCTCTTATTACCTTTTAATCTCAGAATCATGACTGTTGACATTAAACTGTAAAGTGTAATGATTAGGTTGGTAATTATTAAAATTTTTCTAAGAATTATTAACTTATGCCCTATCTTATTTTTTTACTTATTTTTTTCTTTGATTTTAAAGCCAAACCCAGTACTTCTCAGGGGTCACTCATAGCTATGTTTGGGGGAATTATTTGTATTAATTGCTCTCATAAATTGGACAGGTTCCCCAATTAGATAGAATAGTAGATAGAAAAAGCTATTCTAGTATTTTTATGTAAATAAGCTCTTTAGTGACTTCTCATACTCTAAGTATTAACACCTACTGTCTTTCCCAGCCCCACTAACTTTGCACATATAATGTGATTTTGTCACACCAACCACTCCTTACTCCTATGCTGCCCTCTAGTCACACTGAACTATAATTTGGGGTTTGGGGCTATGTTTTTCAGTTCTTTGGCCATTTCTTTTTATTTTCTAATATGTCACTATTGGGAAGGAAATAATTTTCTTTTGCCAGCATCCCATCCCGTCCATTTTCGTCCTCTCTTTATCTGGTCACCAATTGCTGAGCCTTATTAGGTAAATCATTTTGCATCTTCTCTGGAAAGTCTTTGATTCCTTAGTGGTATATCTTGTTTTCTTTGGTATCACATAATCCCTTGTACTATACTTTGTATAAAACTTGTTTAATTGGTTGAGCAGTGCCTATTTATTGCAAAGGTGAACAAAATCAGATTTAACCTATAAGGTTTATAAGGTATATAACCTATAAGGTTATATCTGATTTTGTTCACCTTTGCAATAAAGTAATAAAATAGAATAACGGTAAGAATATTTCTGGAACCTTGCGTATGCTCAAGAAATATTTGTTTAGTAATGAATGAGTGCTGACTGTGGTACCTTTGACCTTCCTTTGTTTCACTTAGTGCTATTTCTTTTTAAGAACATTTGAAACTGTAGAAATCAGGGAGGGCATTGACTAAAATGCACAAACAAGCTCACAATGTCTCTGTTAGTGAATAAGTGAATTTATTTTTCCTCAAATCAGTTATTGTCCCATGTAATAAATACATGATTGAGTGAAAACCAGGGTCAGAAAGATATGTCAGTGGGCTGGAGTGCATGCTTTGCATGTGGGAGAACTGGGTTTGCTTCCTGGCATTGCAAAGTTCCCTGAGCACATCTGAGCACAACTCCAAACACAGACTCAGGAGCACCACTTTAAAACCAATGGGTGTGAACCATCACTGTATCACTGTCATCCCATTGCTCATCATTTTTCTCGAGCGGGCACCAGTAACGTCTCCGTTGTTACTGTTTTTGGCATATTGAATATGCCATGGGTAGCTTGCCAGGCTCTGCCTTGCGGGCGAGATCCTCTCAGTAGCTTGTCGGACTCTCCGAGAGGGGCAGAGGAATCAAACCCAGATTGGCCGCGTGCAAAGCAAATGCCCTACCTGCTGTGCTATTGCTCCAGCCCCTGAACCATAAAACAAAACAAATAGATAAAAAGCATATGCTTATGCTTGGTAAATAGGAATGCTTCTCCTTCTTTTAGTGAAAATCAGGAAAGGTATGTGCATATACATAGGGAGATAGTTTGGAAGTGCAATAAGAATGAATATATTTGAATACTTATGACAGAGGACAGAAGAAAGAAACTCTAGTACTGTAGAATAAATAGTGTTTCCTTTGTGACTTATTGAAGAGAAAAGTCTGATCAATGTCAGGGTGAGATTAAAATACTTTTACGCAGCATTAGCAATAATTCTGCTTTTAAGGGAGAACAATAGGCCATCAAGAGTAAAAGGATGTCTCAGAGAGGTTGATCTCCTCTTTACACATATGAGCACTCCCTTGGGTACAAAGGGAAAAGAAGAGTGAAATATATCAAATGAATAGTAATACATTGTTGGACAGCTTTGCAACTGTGGATTATTCTGAGGTTAAAAGTGGTTTGTTAAGAATTTCAGGAGTTTTCTAGGTAAGATTATTCTTTTCTGATCATCTCTTGTTGCATAGTTTGTCATCTGCCATAACTTTTCTTTTTTCTTGAAATTCAACCCAAATGCTAATGCTTCTTAAAATTAAAGAACAGCAGGTACAGTGACTTTTTTTAACTTTAAGAAGTTGTAAGAACATGCTTCCTACTGAAGACCTGTTCTTGTGCCACTGGGCCAGGGTGTTGGGAGGGGGCATAGGAAGTGGAGGGGGGAACTACAGCAGTGGTGGGGGGAAGTGGTCACCCTGGAGGAGGAGGGACTGCTAGAACATGGTAAAGTATTATCCATATCAGTAACAGTATTGTAAAGCACTCTGCCTCTAAGGGAAAAGAGAGTACCTGTGAAGGGATTGATATTGGAACACTGTATGCCTAAAACTCAATCATGAATAACTTTGTCGATCACAGTATCTCAATTAAAATAAAAGAAGCTGGAGAGATGATACAGTGGGTAGAGTACTTTGTACCTGGCCAACCTACATTCAACCCCCAGTACTCTGAGTATCCCATATAGTCTCTGAGTACAGAGCCAGGAGTAATTTCAGAATACTGCCAAATATGGCCCAAACTCTCCCCCTAAAAAAAAAAAAAAACTGTAATGAGAACAAGGGTTACTGTGTTAAGATGTATATGGTCTCTGTCTCCTTTTATTGTTTTTGTTTTGTCTTTTAATGATTATCATAACCCTCTCTTTCTTTTTTATTTATCCAATCACTTTGAATTACAAAGTTACCCATGGTTGAGTTTCAGGCTAGAAGTGATGATTGAGCACAGAACCAGAAGTTAGCCCTGATTCCTACTGAATGTGCCTCTCCCCTCAGAGAAAAGAAATATTCCTTTCAATATTGCATTAAAAGCATATTCCAGATATATAATAGTTTTATTATATATCTGAAAAAAGCCTATATGTATTAATTACACTTGATTGATAATTTTGTCCTGTAAACTATTCATGGCTAGCAGTTTTTGTCTTCCAGTAATGTGAGCATGTCACTTAATTCTCATCTAGCCTTAGAGTTCCTGGTAAGTCTTGCAAAAGATAGAGTTGCCTCTATAGGTAACATTTTTCTTTCCCTAGACGTCTTCAAAATTTTCCTTCACCATTGACTTCTGATGATTTAACAATGATGCTGAAAGGATAAATGGTTTGTTTGTTTTTCTAATAAGAACTTCCCAGCAGTACTCAAAGGCATGGGAGTCACTCCCCTTGCTATTTGGACCTGTTGTACATGCCTGATGGTTTAGTGCTGGTGTTCCTCAGTGCTGTGCTGCTCAGGACCTTTCATGCTGGGCCTACCACAGTCAGTGCAGCCATACTCAGGGGCCACCAGCGCATACCCAGTACTGATGGGAGGAGCATGCAGTGCCAGGGATCATGAAGTGTTTCATACATGCAAAGTATGTTCCGCCCCTTTGAGTTATCACTTTGTCTCCTGGTTTATCAATTTTGAAATTTAGAGTTTTTCTCTCAGCAACATAGACTACTCTGTGGTCTTGTCTTAGGTTTGGAGATTTCTTAGCTATTATTTCTTTGCATATGGTCTTTTTCTCTTCTTTCATTTTCTGGAATCTGCATCATTCTGAAACTTCACTGTCACTGTCATCCCGTTGATGATCGATTTTCTTGAGTGGGCACCAGTAATGTCTCCATTTGTCCTAGCCCTGAGATTTTAGCAGACTCATTCTTCCCAGCAATGCCACATTAGAGGCTCTTTCAGGGTAAGGGGAATGAGACCCATCATTGTTACTGTAATCTAAATATAAATATGTACCTAAACATTAAATTTAAATATAAATAATTTACATTTATAAATTATTTATAAATTATTTAAATATATAATCTATAATTAATTTAAATATAAATAAATTATAAATTTAATATTTATAATTTAAAATTATAAATATTAAATCTAAATATAAATATTTTTAAATCAATATATATTTAAAACTTTTATATAACAGTTGCACACCAATTTGCTTTTTAAATACAAAGGAGGGGAGCATGCAATGTGACAATTATGCATGTGTGCACGCATACACACACACACACACACACACACACACACTCTGCCTGGTTATGGTTCTGGCACAATGAACTGTGGTGCTTGCCAGGGTCAACATGTGATTGTGATGCTCACACACTCTCAGCCGATGCGCTTGCTTTTTTTAAAATAAATATTATAAAAAATTATATTCTGATACTTAGATTTCTAAAACAAATCTATTTTTTTAGTTTTATCATTAAGAATTATTAATATTTTTTCCTCCCACTTTGTCTTCTCACATCTACATCAAACTAATATTTACTTTTCTAACAGAGTCTGCTGTTTCTTTATTCATATTTTTTTCTTTTTTGTAGTGGTGTGCTACACCTAGAGGTACTCAGGATTTACTCCTGAGTCTGCACTCAGGGATAATTCCTGATGGGGTTTAGGGATTGAATCCAAGTAAACCATGTATAAGAAAAGTGCCCTATCTTTCCCAGCCCCTGAGTCTGATATTTCTTATATAGCTCCTACATCTTTCCTAATTTTTTCCCGTCCACTTCCATTTGAGTTTTTCTTATCATTTTAATCTTTAATTTCTGATATTATTTCTTCTGAGAGATAAAATTTACTTGCTTTGCTTTTTATGTGAGATGGGCTTTATTCAATGTGTTTAGTATCTCTTTTGATATTTTTAAATATATTTCCACTCTTCAGTAAAGAATTCCCTGTGCTCTCATAGATGTCTTGATATCTTGGACCTTCTCTATGGTGAGAGGTCTAATTTTGCTCATTGAAATTGTATGTATTTTCTCAATTATTGCCTGTTATCAACTCTTAATTCTGTATCTTTGAGTTTGTCCTCTGGAGACCTGTTCATTCCTTTAAGTTATTCCGTCTTAGTTTTACAACTGTTATCTGTGAAATTTTTTGCTTACACATCTGGTTTATCTTCTTTTGTTTTCCTACAGGTGGTGCTGTGACTTTAGTGTGGGACTTTGTGACTTTGTTATTGTGCCCATGATGGAAAGGGGAGAGACAGGATGATTCCTCTCATCCATGACCATTTCTGACCTCTATTTGTACCCCAAGTCTGCCTCACTCTCGGAAGTGGAAAAGAGTTCTAGAAACCCTACAACACCAGGTCACACACATGTTTTCTTTGTCAGCTTGGTTTCTGCTAGCAGCAATCTTTCACTCCCTTTCAGGAATTGACTGATTTGATGAAGTATTATTTATCTCCCCGGCAAGGGTCAGGTTAGCTAACACTAGTAGCAGCCATGGTGCAGTTATCTTCACCTATCAATTCACCCTTTGCTCTTTTTGTGCTGTAGTCATCCACCTTCACCTATGTGGTTACACATGTCAGTCAGAATGCCTGTTACAGCATGTACAGGCTCTTGCTCAGGCAACCAAAATTTAAAGCAAGGAACCAGAGATAAAATGGCAAAATTCAGAAGATATTTTATTTGAGATAAATAGAAGGAGGGAAGGAAAATTTCAGGGGATATGGGGCATGCTTGAGCAGAATTCATAAGAAAGGTGAAAACTTATCTATTTTTATACATTTTAAACTAGTAGGATGGGTGAGCATTTTGCATTGGGTTTAAGGGATGCCAGGAATGAGAGTAGAGAGATGATAATACAGAAGTTAAGATCCCTAACCCAAGGTTTTATCCCAGCTAACTGCATATGGTCCCCAATCACACCTCAGGAGTGATCTCTGAGTAGTGTGGCCCAACCAACCCTAGCCCTGAAAAAAATCATCATCATCATCATCATCATCATCATCATCATCATCATCATCATCATCATCATCATCATCATCCCTTTGATCATCGAATTTCTCGAGCGGTCTCAGTAACATCTCCATTCATCCAAGCCCTGAGATTTTAGAAGCCTCTCCTTACTCATCCTTCCAATGATGACGATGCCATACTGAAGGCTTTTTCAGGGTCAGAGAAATGAGACCCAGCTTGTTACTGGTTTTGGCATATTAATACACCATAAGGACCTTGCCAGGCTTTTCCATGTGGGCAGGAAACTCCCAGTAGTTTTCCAGGTTCTCCCAGAGGGAGAAGTAGGCTATAAGATATCGCTTGGTCGCTTTGCAGCCTTAAGCTTCCGAGAGCTGGCTTTTAAGTCTCTGGATGCTGGCCATTGACAGGATTATACGGCGCTGGGGGCAGTGTGTGACCGCCTAGCTACTGGGAAATGGGAGATCTGGGCAGAGGAGCCCCAGTCCCCATCTGAGCAGTCTTGGAGGTTTCAGCACTGGGTCCCACACACCTGGGTTCCTCTGCCGGTTCCTTCATGCGTGAGGCTCATCCGACCGTGTGGAGAGGGGCCTTGAGCATGGCTGTGGCTAGGCTCCAAAGGTCTTTGGCCTCCGGGAGCTCTGCTCGGGGTGGGGAGGGAAGCTGGAGCCCATCCCCTCCGAGGAGGCCCCGGGGAAGACAGCCTGGCGCGTGGGCTAGAGACTCTCTGCGTCGATCTCTTCCGGGAGCTGGCGTTTAAGTTTCTGGATGCTGGCCAGATCTCCGAGGGGTGTGGCCCAAACAACCCTAGCCCTGAAAAAAAATAGAAAAAAAATTTGGAAGGATTTTAGACACTCTTGATATTCTATACAGATAATACTTTATCCTAGGACCTTTCTTTCTAATTTCACCTATTTCCTTTTCCCCCCTATATCAAACCAAGATTGTGGACTGATGAGGTATTTTCTGTGATGTAGTTGATTTCTGCTTGTACTTTATTGCAAGGGTGTTTTTTTTGCAAGTGTTTGTTCTCCACTGACAATTTTTATAAGTATGGACCTTGGAAAGTGAAATTGGTAACAACTAAGAGAAATGAGATAGTTGTTGTAATGCACACAAATATAAGTAGTGGAACTCATTGTGTTTGTGTGTGTATGTATGTGTGTGTGTTAAAGTTTGGCTTGCAGTAATAGGCTTGGCAAATTTCTTATCTGGCTCATTTACAGAGGACTTGGAAAAAACAGGTAGCTCTCATCTCAGGGGAAAGAACTCTTAAGATTTGTGTCTGATAAAGACTAGTGGCTGTGGAAAAGCAAGGCTAAGGATCAAGTTGCAGCCTTGGTTTCCCCTTTAGTTTAGCAGATAGGCCAGGTTTCCCTGCCTGGGTTTTAAGGCCTTGATTATACAATTCCCTTACTCCTATTGTTGCTTATATTCCTGGGTCTTTTACATGCAATGTGTTCACTGTTTCTCCAATGATGATATGGCTAAGCCAACCCTTTGCATCTCTTACCGTACCTGTTAACGTTCACTTCAGATCATACCTTCTTCAGAGAGAGAACAGTACCTTTGTAATTGTTCTGACAAAATTTAGTTTCTCTCAACTTATTTCATAAACACTAGCTCAATCTTCCCAGTCGAACAGATTGCAATCCTCTTAAAGGAAAGAATCACGCCAGAAGTTTATTAGTGCTTCATGGTGCTCAGCTAAAGGGTGGGGCATTCAATGGTTCCTGGGTAAGTAGAAAATACTTGGGTTTGCTGTGGGAAAGCATAATCTGTTTCACATTTCCTGAGTTAATAGGACAAATGACCTCAATCCGATGGAGATATGAACTACAACCAGAGTCACTTTAATTTCTCTTTTATGAATATTTTTGATGTAATCAAGATCTCAGGCTTTTCTGGGAATTAACTTCTGTTTTGTGTAATGCTATCTTAGATTGTCTCTAAGAAGTGTTTGCCATGCCATCGCGCCTCTGTTCATGACCCAATGGGCACTAAGTAGTAGCTATGGAGCGACACTAATTATTGTCAAAAATGTGTTTCCAGTGGAATTTGAAGTTTAGGATTAAGAGGACAGTTCTTGATTATGATAATTTGTTTTATTTATGTTATTTAATTGTATTATCAAGGACTCCTTTTCTTGAATCAGATATTTCATTTCTTAAAGTTTAATCATACGCACACCTATATTCCATAATGCCTGTTCTCTTTCATAAGATCTCCATAACATGAAAACTATTTTTCACTCTCCTGGTTGACTCATTTATTGTATTCAAACCAATAATATGAAATTTTTGATATATTTTCTTTGTATCTTGAAAGAAAACGTTATCTTTATTTATTTATTTATTTTCTTTTTGGGTCACACCTAGTGATGCACAGGGGTCACTCCTGGCTCATGCACTCAGGAATCACCCCTGGCGGTGCTCAGGGGACCATATGGGATGCTGGGATTCGAACCTGGGTCGGCCGCGTGCAAGGCAAACGCCCTACCCGCTGTGCTATCGCTCCAGCCCCGAAAACGTTATCTTTAATGCAGTAAGTTTGTTCTAAAATATTTTCCTTATAGAATCATCGTTACTTTTTATATTTTACACTAGTCACTGATGATTTTGTTTTATGTAGCTGTGTGACTATCCATATATCTGCTTGCTTGTGTATAAAAACATGCAAGTAACATCAGTGATCTCAATAACTTTTTGTTTTGTTTTGTTTTTGCACAGCACCCATTATTGCTCGGGTTATATTCCTGGCTCTGCACTCAAGGATCAGGCCTGGTGGGGCTGGGGGTCAATGCGGGATGCTGGGAATGGAACCCGGGTGACTGTGTGCAAGGCAAAAGCACAACCTACTGCACTATTGCTCTGGCTCCCTCATCGCAGGCACCCTCAATTTTAAGCAACAATTTTAAGCAATCCCATTTTTAAAACATGTATTTATGAAGTGCCTGCGATGTGCCACTTATCTAGGTATTCAGAATTCAGAAGGGAAGAAAATAGGGAAAAAACTCTTGCTTAACATTATAGTAAATAATAAACATTATAGTAAGTAATACAGACAATCATGTTTAAGAATGGAAGACAAATGGCAGATATGTAAAATAAAGCAGATGAAGGGAGGGTATAAAGTGTTAGAGATTTTTTAGGTAATGTTTGTTGAACTTGTTAATAAAAAAGGGTGGAATTAAGAGAGTGTTTTTTAATCAAAGACCTGAAAGTAGAGAAGAAGTTACATGGATATTAGAAAAAAGAGTATTCCGGCTAAAAGCATTCCAAATAAGGGCAAAAATCCTGGAGCATGAGCTAGATACATTTATAACAACAAGGAAGTTGTTGTAAGGAAAATTTAGAGATGGATTTAGAGAAGGTTAGTTATAGATAAGGTAAGAACAGTATTGGAGAGTCCTGTGGGAATTCATTCTTGAAATGTATTATCAATACTTTTAATTTGGCAGCTCTGAAGTGCCTCTGTTTGTTTGCCTCTGCAGAGGCAGTGCTTGAGAACTTGGAGATCAGTCCTGGCAGCACTAGGTTCAGCTGGGCAGATGGCTCCATGTAACACTTGCGGATATTGTGCTTTGGGCCCTGCAGTACCTGGGACTCAGTGCAACTTCCAGCAATCCTGGGGCAGCAGAGACAAGGGATGGAGGCCAGCTACAGTATCAGGATTAAACCAGGTTGGGCATATGCAAATATGCTTCTAAATCCTGTGTTATCTCCCTGGCCCTTCCTTTATATATTTTAAAAAATAATATCTTATTTTTTCTTTTATTTCTGTTTTGTTTTGTTTTGGGCGCCCACACCTGTTGATGCACAGGGCTTATTTCTGGATTTGCATTCCAGAATTACTCCTGGCAGTGCCCAGGGACTGTACAGGATCAGGGATTGATCCTGGGTCTGCCACGTGCAAGACAAGCACCCTATGTGCTGTATATCTCTCCAGTCCCTATTTTTCAATAATCTTATATCTATAATGCTTTTCTATATCTAGTGGTGATATATTTATAATGGAGGTAAAAGCTCATAACTTCATATTAGCCATTAAATTAAAAAATTATTGATATTTAGTGCATTCATACATTGTGCCATCATGTCTCTTTCTCATTTCAAAGTGAGTTTATTGCACTGAAAGAAAACCACACTTGCGCATTTATTCCCCAATCTACCCCCACCCGTACCCCCAGCCTCTGGCATGCACCTGTCTGCTTTCTGTCCCTATGGATTTACCTATTCTGGTTATTTCATATAATGGAATTATACAATATGTGGCCTTTTGTGTCTGTCTTCTTTCACTTAGCATAATGTTTTCAAGGTTCACCAATATGAATGGTATACCTTTTTGTTATTATTTTAAAAACTACTTGTAGATTCTAAACTTCAAAAATTTTGTTATTGGATTGCAAAATCTGAAAATATTACTTTTCAGTGGATTTTTAAATGAAATTATTTGTCAGGCCAAAGATTGCAGTTCTTCACATTATATTTTATTTAAGCCTCATATTGAACATTTAGTTATCTAAATTTGCTTCTAATGTTTTTATTGATTTAAGTTTCTGTTGAACATTTTTGAAAAACATTGGCCATATCCATGAATTTCTTTCATGGATATGGTCACTGACATCACTTGCTAGTTTAAAAGAAATGATTCTTTTCTCACTGGTTGAAATTGCATCTTCCTATATCTTACATTTCTGCCATTGCCTTTTTTCTAAAATTTTCCTCTTTCTCTGATACCATACTCTTTTGCTATAGTTATTTGTATTGTTCATAAGTTTCTTTCCCTGAGATATCTTTCTGATTTCATGTTAATATACTTAATTTTTATTGTAGATAAGAAAAAAATACACTTCACTCCAACTTTGGACTTAAAAGCAACAAACCTAACAATTTATTCTGAAATAAGTAACTGGAAAATTTACTCATATTTCAGTTGCTAAGTATGTGCATTTAAATCATTTGAAAGAAGAGATTGCTACTTGACTGGGTCCCTTCTTAGGGAAAGTACAGAGATAATTTTCTTCCCATCAAGTTTTATAATAAATCATAGGTGTTTTTTACTTGGACCGAGCACAAGTGATTCCATGTAGAAATTGTATCTCTGTAAATAGATTTTTGTTCCTTTGTTTCTAAAGACCACTGCACTCTATTCACATAGCACTTATAGGCGACACATTCCTGGAAAAATCTGGAAAAGAAAGCATAACCTGTTCTAGTTGTGGAAAAAGAAAAGTAAGTTTTACTTCACTTAAAGAAGACATATATATATATGTATATATATACATATATATGTAAATCTTCAAACTAACAGTTAAATGCACATACCAGTAGCAACTCACATTTGTATAACATATCTCTTTATAGTTTAGACAGTGTTTTCCTCAAAATTGTTTTATTAGAACATTCCCACAACATTGTGAACAATGTTCAGTAGCTATTTATGCCCCACATTTACTGTTGGGGAATAGTGAGAAGCTCTAGGAATTCATGTTTATGTTTGAGTGTGGAGTAGGTATAAGAAGCAAGACTGCTTAAAAGCTCTAGAGATCTCAGTATATGGTTCATCAGCAAAGCATATGACTTGTGTGCACTGAAACCTGGATTTCATCCCTGGTACTGGAGGGTGGAGAAGCACATTGGCAGAGAAATGAGAATGATTTGGGATGGGTTGGATATTGATAGTAAGGATGGATAGAATGGAACGTAATTGAGTATCATTTAGGAAATAAAATTCTTAGGTCTTGGCAATTTAGTCATGGTATGGAGGAGTAAAGACTAATCACTTAAGGGCTAGAGAGATAGTACAGGGATAGAGGTAAAATGATTTGCAGCCAACCCTGGCTTGATTCTCAGCACCCAAAATGACCCCACAAGTATAGCCAAGAGTTATCCCTTAGTATACTGTCAGGAGTCAGCTCTGAGTACCACTGGGTATGGTCTCCACTCAAATAAAAAGAAATATAACTCAAGCTTGAGCTGGGTTTGGGGAGAAGAACAAAGGCTGGATCAAAGACCAGGAATTTCTTTTGGCATTTTTGTCATCTGTGTAAACAGTGGCAGAGAGAACTCTTCCTATAAGAATTAAAATGAAAATGACATACCAAACATTTGCTTTAACTAAAGAAGTCTACAGTTATGTGAGCTGAAGTGACTATGATACACTACTGATAATAAAGCTAAGGTCCTGCCCTCTATAAAAGTTAAACTAATTATTATACACTTACATGTTCACTCATGTTATTTATTATTTTCTATGTAAAATAATTATTTTTATTACAAAGGAGGAATAATTTTACTCAGCGTATAAACCTTACTATAGCTTATCTGTATCTTCTAAGCACAAAGCCATTTTTTTCCCTTTAATAAGTGTGGTAATTTACATTGGCTAATGGTATAACTATGCTAATTAGTAGTGTGCAATAGAAGTATTCTTAACCACCTACTTATTACAATAATATTAAATCTTGTTATTTTTTCCTGGTGGAGCAGAACTTATGATTCTCTGTGATTTTTTTTTTGCTATGTATAAAATATAGTTTTACTTACTTTATTTCATTTCTGGTTCAATCTGGTCAGCAAAATTTTGCATGCCATTTGGAGATTTTAATCACTATTTGGGCAAAATTGCTCCCTTGCATTTTTCCTTGGATCTGGATTTGTGTTTTCTTTTTAGATCTTTTATTTCCACACCAGTACATGTAGCTTTTCATGACCAAGAGAAATTAATGTTACTTTTCCCCAACTTTACTATGTTAGATACTTGCAGAGAAGAGTTTAATGATAATGATTAAAATTATACATAAAAACTACAGAGAACTTTATATATGGAATCACTGTGAAATCAAATACTTCAGCACTCAGAATATTACCTAATATTCATGAAATACTTTATTTTGAATTTATAGATTATCAGTTTTAATAAGCAGAGTCAAACTAGCTTACTCTAAAGTCCATATCAAGCCTAGTTATACTTTTGCCTTTGATGATTAGAAGCTAAATCAGTAATTTCTGGAGCCTGACTAGGACATGAGGATGAGAACTTGTAATCATTCCAGGCTTCATTAGACTGCTCTATAAAATGCTAAACTTCTCAGTATAAGAGCATTTTAGTTCATAAAATTCATAAAAGATCACTTACTCACTTATGATGAAATCCTCGATATTTTAAAATAAAAGCTAAAGATAAAATGTCAGACTAGGAAAGTGAGGTCTAGGGAGTAAAATGAGTAGTCAAATAATTAAAATGCAAGTTGGATTTTATTACTAAAATTTATATGGATTGATTAAAAAAATCAATCCATATATTATACCTGTGATATCCGCATGAAAAACACGTGCACCAGACCATTGAGCTTCCTCTTGGGATCCTTAAAACATTGTTTTTGTTTTAGAGCCACATATTGCAGTGTGCAGGGCTTACTCCTTACTCTGTGCTTAGGGATCAATCCTGGCAGTGCTCAGGGGACCATATGGTATGCAGGAGATCAATTCCAGGTTGGGTACATGCAAGGTAAGTACTCCTATAGTACTACATACTCTACTATAGTTTTGGCTCCAAATTTTTATTTCATTTAAAAGAAAGATTGTTCAATGGTCTGAGCATAAGCTTTGCATGAGAAACACCCAGCTTCTATCCCTGGCACATCATGCTCTCCTGAACATCTCTAGGAGTGAGCTACTAGTACAGAACTGGAATAGCTCCTGAGCTTTGACACCTGTGGTCTCAAATAAAAAAATCAATCCATAAACTGAAACATTGATCTGGGGGGGTGGGCTACTGGATAGTGCAGGACCTAAAGCACTTGTCTTACATGAGGCTGTAACAGCTGCACCATGTATGACTTCCTGAGCAAAATCAGGGGTACCTCCTGAGCACAGATCTGGGTGTGGAAAAAAAATCTATTAATCTGAATCCTAACTCATGAAATTATTAAATAATTTGATTTGGTGTTTTAGGACTTGTCTTTCCCATTGAGTGTGAGATGATCAAGTTCAAATCAGCCTTATCATTCTTTAATTTTTTTTTGTAATTGAATAACTATGAGATACAGTTACAAAAGCTTTCATGATTGAGTTTAAGTTGTACAATGATCAAAAACTCCTCCCCTCACCAGTGTAGCTTTCTCACCACTAGAGAGATACTAATATCCCCAGTTTCTGTCCCACCAACTTCATTCCACCACAACCCCTGCTACTATAGCAAGCAATTTCCTTCTTAATTTCTCTCCATTTGGGGGCATGATGGTTTACAATACAGAAACTGAGAGGTCATCATGTTTGGTCCTTTCTCTATTTTCAACATATATCTCTTATCCCATGTGATTCCTCTTACAATCATTGATTTAATGATCCCTTCTCTATCCCAACTGCCTTCTCCTCCAGCACTTGAAGCAGGCTTCCAACCATGGACAAATAATCCTGGCCTTTGTTTCTGCTGTCCTGGTATATAAAATAACGTGGTATATTAGTCTCATACCACGTTATTTTATATTCCACAAATAAGTGCATTTTGTAGATGTACTATAGTTTCTTCAACAAGTCATTTTTTCTGGGGTGCTCGGATTGTTTCCATATTCTGGCTATTGTGAAAGGGCTGCAATGAACATACAGGTGCAGATACCATTTCTACTGTGTTTTTGGCACTTCTGGGATATATTCCCAGAATTTGTATTACTGGGTCATATGGAAGCTCAGTATCTAGCTTTTTATGGAATGTCAATATTGTTTTCCAAAAAGGCAGCATTCCCAAGTCAGCATTCCCAAGTCAGCATTCCCACCAGTGATGAAGGAGAGTCCCTTTCTCCCTGCATTCTCCCTGTTCTTGTTCTTGTTGATGTGTCCAGTCTCTGTGGTGTAAGATGATATCTCATTGTCGTTTTGATTTACATCTCCCTGATGATTAGCAATGTAGAACATTTTTCCATGTGCCTTTTGGCCGTTTGTGTTTCATTTTTATGGAACTTTCTGTTCATTTCCTCTCCCCATCTTTTGATATGATTGAACATTTTTTTCCTTGTAAAATTCTACCAGTGTCTTTTATATCCTGGATATTAATCCCTCATCTGATGGGTATTGGCTAAACAATTTTTGCCATTCTGTGGGCAATTTTGGTCACCATTTCTTTAGAGTTGTAGAAGCTTCTTAGTTTAATGTAGTCCCATTTGTTTATGTTTGTTTTTTGTTGTCAACTCATTTGCTTGGTCAGTGGTGTTTCATCCTTAAAGATACCTTTTAGGTTCAGTGTCATGGAAGGTCCTGCCTACATTTTCGTCCATGTGTCTTATGAATGCAGGTCTTATATTGAGGTCTTTAATCTGTTTTGATCGGATTTTTATGCCTGGCATTAGACAGAGGTCTGGGTTCATTTTTTTGCATGTAACTGTCCAGTTTTCCCAGCACCACTTGTTGAAGAGGCTTTTCTTCCTCCACTTCACATTTCTTGATCCTTTATAACAGACTAAATGATCATATATTTGAGAGTCTGTGTCAGGATATTCAACTATATTCCATTGGTCTTCGGGTGTATTTCTATTCTAATACCATGCTGTTTTAATTACTACTGCTTTGTAGTACGGTTTGAAGTTTGCGAAGGTGATGCCACCTGTATTCTTTTTCCAAAAGACTGTATTAGCTATTCGTGGGGGTTTATTGTTCCATAAGAATTTCAGGAGTATTTTTGTGTATGTCTTTGAAAAATATCATAGGTATCCTTATAGAGACTGCATTGAATCTGTGTAATGCTTTGGGGAGTATTGCCATTTTGACAATTTTAATCCTCCAATCCATGAGCAAAGGATGTGTCTCTATTTCTGAAGAAGTGTTTTGTAGTTTTCTTTGTATAGGTCCTTAACTTCTTTAGTTAAACTAATTCAGAGGTACTTGGTTTTCTGAGGCACTATTGTGAATAGATATTTTTTAATGTCTTTCAATTTTTGTATATACGAAAGCCATAAACTCTTGGGTGTTGATTTTGTAACTTGCCACTTTACTATACAAACCTATTGTTTCTAGGAGCTTTTCTGTAGAGTCTTTAGAATTTTCTAAGTATAACATCATGTCATCTGCAAATAATGATAGCTTAACCTCTTCCTTTCCTATCTGGATGTCCTTGATATATTTTTTTTCTTGCCTAGCTGCTATGGCAAGTACTTCCAGTACTATACTGGATAGAAGTGGAGAGAGTGGGCAACCTTGTCTTGTCCCTGGTATTATAAGGAAGGCTTTAGTTTATCGCCACTGAGAATAATGCTTCGTGGGGCTTGTGGTAGATGGCTTTGACTATACTGAGAAAAGCTCTTTCAATTCCCATTTTGTTGAGATTTTTATTATGACCAGGTGCTGGATCTTGTGAAATGCTTTCTCTGCATCTATTGATATGGTTATATTATTTTAATTTTTTCTTTTATTGATACTTTGCATTATGTTAATTGACTTGCAGGTTTTTAACCATTCTTGTATCCCTGGGATGAATCCTACTTGGTCGTGGTGTATGATCTTTTTGATGATTCATTGGATTCTGCTTGCTAGTATTTTTTTGAGGATCTTTGCTTCTGTGTATATCAGGAATATCAGCCTGTAATTTTCTCTTTTTTGTGGTGTCTCTGTCTGCTTTTTGTATGAGAGTGATATTTGCCTCATAGAAACTGCTTGGAAGTGTTTCCAGTTCTTCAACTTCCTGGAAAAACTTGAAAAGGATTGGGAATAGGTCCTCTTTAAAGATTTGGAAGAATTCACTACTGAATCCACCTGGGCCAGGGATTTTGTTTTAGGAGAGACTTTTGATTACTGTTTCAGTTTCCTTCATAGTGGTTAAATCTGTTCAGGTATTTCAAGTCTGTTTGGTTCAGCCTAGGGAGGTTGTAGGAATCCAGGAATTTATACTTTTCTTTAGGGTTTTCTTGTTCCACAACACAAAGATTCTCAAAGTAATCTCTGATGATTCTTTTTATTATGAATCTGTTTATTAGGATTCTCCCTCTCTTTCTTTGTGAGTCTTAGTAAGGTTTATCGATCTTGTTTATTTACTCAAAGAACCAGCTCTTGGTTTTATTGACCGTTCAGATTGTGTTTTTGGCTTCCATCTCATTAATTTTTGCTCTAAGTTTTATTTCTTCCTTCATCCTGCCTCAACCTTAACGTTCTTATGCTGCTCCAGATCACCAGTGATCAGGAAACCTTAAGGTTGCAAATTGTAAAATAAATAATTTTAAATTTACTATATTCCACCTAACCAGAAATATGAATAATCAAACTTATTGAATATTCCCAATGTGGACAATGGTACTTAATTTGAAGAATTTGGAAAAGAGAAAAACACATTTTTATTTCAAAACCTAAAATTCTGAAGATGATACTGTTTTTTCCTTTTTAATTATATACTTTTCTACTTTGTCTTTTGAAATTAGACCTAATAGGGGTATCACAAAGATAACAACAAAGGCATCCGCTATTTAGATCTTTTGGTGCAAATTGTGTGAGAACTTGGTGACTTCATTAAAAAAATGGAAGAAAAGCACAGGCAATTTTGCATGGACCCAAAACTTGAACCTATTTCCATTTTCTTCATTGTTTATCTCTCTGAGATTGAAAGGTTAAAACAAATGGTACTGACAACAGGAAACAAGATCATGTAAACACCTAGGTAAACAAGTAAAGGACTCACTGATACATGTATATACTAATAAGAATAGTGATGATGGTGAGCATGTGGCTGACTATTCCCATCCCCTAAGCCCTGATTTCAGAAGCAGGGAAGCTACTCTCCTGCAGAAAATTTTCTAGTACGGTAGCTTCTGCATTAATTTGAATTTGCTCATCTACTCTGCTGAGTTTTTACACATTGTTTGGCCTATTTCAGTCTCTAATGACAGGCCTGGTACATTTTGATGGAGAACTTGCCAAACATGTCAGATTTCTTACCAACAGGTAGCCAGCAACCCTGTCTCAGACATCCTTTTACACGTTGATCTAAGTTGCTTTGCCTCCTTTTACAAGGCTCCCCTTCATGCTGATTTTGTTTAAAATGTCTATACTTCACTATTCAAATATAAAGGTTATTGTCTCAGTTGGTCTTAATATATGAAATCTTATATTTTGGCAGAGACCACCTAGCGATGTTCAGGGGTTATTCCTGGCTGAGCTCTCAGGAATTACTCCTGGTGGTGCTCAGGGACCATAAGGGATGGCAGAAATCAAATCCAGGTCAGCAGGGAGCAAGGCAAATGCTACTCACTGTACTATCACTCTAGCCCCTGAAATCTCATTTTGATATAAATTTATTATATGTTTTTAAATCTTTACTTTTGTCTCTAGAATTCTTACTTGTGCCCTTATATTTTCAGGTAGATTTCATGTGCATTTGCCATATGCTATCTTCCATAGTATAAATCATAGTATACAGTTTAATATAGTTCTGAAATCTGAAATTGTAACTTTAGGTGGATTTGGTTGCTTTACAGTGCTCAGGTTATGTAAAACCGTATGATCAGTTTTTATTGATTTAATTTGAATCACCAAGTACCTGTTAGCTCAGGTCAGTATAGAATTCATAAACCTTCCTGAGCTTAGAAAATATATTTGATTCTTTTCTCCCCTCAAGTAATTAGTTTTTATTTTAAAAAATTCTGTGTGTGCACAGGCAAAGGAAAAATACAAAAGTTTTTTTTCCCCACTATACTTCTATCTGTGATTAATTTCCAGTTAGGTTGAGGATACTTAATGTTGGTGAGTTTCATAGGACCCAGATATTTGTTGAAATGATATGTTATTATGTTTGGGAAACTTAAACCTTTGTTCATAGCTCATAAAGTTTGTCAGAGTCTCAAAAATTGTCAGACATAGTTTAGGATCCTTAAATAGGCACTGGACCAATACATTAGAAGCTACTAACTGGTATATCTGGATATACAACAACTAAAGGATGTGAGACAACATAATAATAAAGCTGAGCTCAAAGGCCTTTTTGTTTGAATACTTCTTCTAACATCCCAACCTTTGAAGTTGTTTTGGTGTTTTCTTCATGATAATACCCTAGACTAATGGTTCTCAAGTGCAGTCCCAAAGTCAACCTGCTTAGCTTCACCTCAGACGTAGATTTAGGGACTTAGGCTCAAACCATTTAAATCTGAAAATCTGACTGTGAAGTACAGCTCTTACTTTAACAAGCATCATTGGTGATTCTGAGAGCCGTTGTGCTAGGTATTTCTAATATCATTAATTCTACCCAGTATCTCATCACTCTCATTTTAACTACAAAATCCATACTGTACAATCAATATTTTTTCTTTTCTTCTCCCCCCTTCTAGTATCTCAATAAACCCTTCAGATCCATACATTTTCTATTATTAACTTCATGTTATTATTAGTCCTGTTTGAATCTGTGGTACATGACTATAATTTTTAAGAATCAAATTTCCTAAACAAATGAAACTACATTAAGTAGAGAGTTTGGGTCTGTGTTACTTTGTCCACCCCACATAGAGTCAAAACGCTACATAGCACTTTTGGTTTCTTCAGAACTTAACTACTTATGGCCTAGAGTAGACTAGAAGTCTTACTAAGAACATCACAGTAAATAAACTCATATATTTTATTGTGTCGTGTGTATTATATCCTGTATTGTTACCATAAGGTAAACTGGAGAAAAGAAAATGTTACTAACAAAATTACAAGGGAGAAAAACCACATTTATTACATTATTATAACTAATGTTAGCTGTAATTACCAGTATTATATATTGTCTCTTACAAGAAAACTGGCATGTTACTGGATTCATTCAGTCCTATACCATTTTGTCCAAAGGTCAGCCATATTTCTCACAGCATTTCTTCAACCCACCTGGTCAGTCATCTCCCTTTTCAGATAGATTAGATTGTTGTAACACCTTCTTTGCTTGCCTTCCTTTACTCTAATCTCTTTCGTGACTTCTTCAACTCAACAATCAGATAAGTCCTATTAAAAAGTAAAGTGTAACACCTCCCCCGTTCTGTGGCTGCCCACATCTCAATTTTGGACATTTAATCTCTTTCTTATATTTTATGGGTACTCTTGACTCTTGTCCCTCTGGAGAAGCCCATGTTCTCTTTGAAACACATTTCTCTTCCTCTCCCCTATTTCCTCATATTCCCTAAATAAAACAATTTCATTTTATTTTTAAAAGTTAATTGTTGATATTATTTTGCTTAGAGTCTTATTTTTTTTTTTTTTAAAAAGAGGCTTCTACAATCTCAGAGGTAGGACGAATGGAGACATTATTGAGACTGCTTGAGAAATTCGACGATCAATGGGATGATGATGATGATGATGATGAGTCTTCTTTTTTTTCAATTTCAGCATCTTTTTAATGTATTTAATAATCCAGTACACAGTGCTTTTTGTAGTATTTGTCTCTTCCCTCATTAGATATTTTCTGTTATTTTTCCAGTCTCAAAAATTGCAAGTAAATACAAACAAGTAAATTCTTGTCCTTTCAGTTAATCTTATTTTTAATCAAGTCATTTCTTTCTTTTTTTTTTTTTTTGGCTTCTTCTTCTGTTCTTTTTTTCAAAAAATTTTTTTATTGAATCACCATGTGGAAAGTTACAAAGCTTTCAGGCTTAAGTCTCAGTTATACAATGCTCAAACACCCATCCCTTAACCAGTGTACATATTCCACCACCAGGAACCCCAGTATACTGCTCCCCACCCTACCCCTCACCCCCCGCCTGTGTAACTGATAAATTTCACTTTACTTTTCTCTTTACTTTGATTAAATTCACTATTTCAACAAAAACTCACTATTATTGTTTGGAGTTCCCCCCCGCCCCACCAAAGTCAGACCTATTGAAAAGGAAGCATTTGATAATTTGTTTTCCATTGCTGACAATGAAGAGATATGAGTCTTGGATTTTTGTATTTTAGTAACTAAGTCCAGGAAATTTCTGCCAGAAATTGCATCACTGCAAACTCGCGCCTCCCTTTTGTGGTCTTCATAAGATGGCGGCTGTGGCTCAGTCTAGAGACATTTCTGCAAGAAGCTGCTGGTGCCCAAAATAGTTTAGCTGGCCTTTGGGGCCATGGTCGTGCAGCAGCAGAGAGGCCTCCAGGGTTACATCTTGGCGGAGGGCCGAGAGTCTTCTTAAAACTCCCAGTCTTAGGGGCTGGAGCGATAGCACAGCTGGTAGAGCATTTGCCTTGCACGTGGCTGACCCGGGTTCGATTCCCAACCTTCCATATGGTTCCCTGAGCACCGCCAGGAGTAATTCCTGAGTGCAGAGCCAGGTGCTGCATTGCCAGGTGTGACCCAAAAGCAAAAAACAAACAAGCAAAAAAAATTCCCAGTCTTATCAAAGCAAAATAATACTCCTTATATCACACGGTTCTGTACAGCCTTTCCTCCAAGTCCCTCTCACCTTGTGGATTTCATTGTCACCCACCCTGCACTCTTGCCCATTCTGATCCAGATAATCTGTTTCCTTCTGCTGGTTATTAGTACATAAACCCACCTTGCTTCTACTGTTCCTGTGCTTTGATTGATCTACCTAGAGATATTCACATTACTTTGCTTCCTTACTTAGTTAAGTTCCCTTCTTTCAACTACTCTATTCATAAGGCAATATACCACAAATGATTCCTCTTTATTCTAAGTCAGCATTAATATTCTCCATGTCACTTATCATCACCTGGCATTATTTAGACTACATTACATGAAGCAATAGATAATAACCTTTTGTCCTACGAAAACTTCCAGTGCATTAGAGTTCAGATTCATATTTTGTGTTTATTTATAAGCTTTGTGATAGAAGAGACTTTAGCTTCTTTGTTTACTCTTATTGTCTCAGGTTGTAGCTTGGTATATAATAAATATAGAGTAGACATTTATTAAAAAAAAAAGAATGAGTCAGAAATATTCTAAATTACCTAGAGTGTGTTATTTATTCAATCCATGTTCTCCATCTCTTCTGTTTTAATTCTCTTTATAAAATAATCACCAAATTTTTCAAACAGAAATTAAATTAATATGCAGTTGGGATAATGTGTAGGGAACAAAATAACTATTTGAAAAATATAGAATATAAATTTATTTAATATATAATTTTAAAATTTTATGTATTTTACATAATATCTATTTAACAATTATGCATTATTATTACTAAGACTCCTAATAAATCCTGACTTCTTAGGTCCTGAGCACATAGCATCTAAAAAATATCATGCTGGTAGGGTAACCCTAGAATAAAGTTAAATATTATTTCAAATAATTAATAAATGATATTTTTCTCAAAGTAAATATTGACTATAGTTGAAAGAGACAATTTTGAGATCATGATAAATATTGGGGGATGCTTAATGTTTACAGTAAGAATATTGTTTAAGATATGGAAAGATAACTTAATTGGCTGGAGGATGTGCTTTGCATATACTCAATCCCTGGCACCACATGGTTCCAACTATGGGTAGGAATGACTTTCAAGCATAAGAGCTGGATGTTGCCCCCAAGCACCATTAAGTGTGCTCCACCCCCCACAAAAAAGAAGAAGAAAAGCAATAATAATATTATTCTTAGAATTTGCTGAGGCTAGGGATGTATCTCATAAACAGAGTGCCTGTTTCATATGTATAAAACCCTGGGTTAGATCAATACCATCATCATGATCATGATCATCATCATCACTGTTAAGAAATTAAAAAATTAGAACATGCTGGTTGAGAATAATATGAAATGTTTCAGCAATGAAGTACAGTCAGAAAACTAAAGTCTGAGACTATACTAAGGGCACATTCTCACATTCTCAATGCATAATTTTAGAAAGGTTAAAAAAAATGTCTCTAGGATAGGAACACTCAACTATAAAATGAGGGAAAAAACAATCAGGAATCACATTTTTAAAAAATGGCAATGGGCTAGAGCAATAGCATAGTGGGTAGGGCGTTTGCCTCACACTCGGCCAACGCAGGTACCATTCCCAGCATCCCATATGGTTCCCTGAGCAACGCCAAGGGTGATTTCTGAGTGCAGAGCCAGGAGTAACCCCTGTGCATCGCTGGGTGTGACCCAAAAAGCAAAAAAAATTTTTTTAAAAGGCATCATCTTATATAATAGTTAAAATGGCTGTATTCATTCTTTGAAGAACTTAACTGAAGCAAAGGAGAAAAACAGTATATTTCCAGGAGTACAGAACACATTGGTTGGAAGATCCGGGATGACAGCCCAAAGTCCTATCTTCTTATCTCATACTTTTATATTCAAAATATTGCAATCTGTTAGGTTGATTAGTGTGTAGAACTGAGTGCTTTCATTTTTACTGCGGGGAAAAGTCATGTAGAAAAAAATCATAGGCTGTGATGGAGACAAAATTTGTCTAAACAAAGATATCTTTGGTTAATTAGTAAAATGGCAAAGGCACTTATGAAAAACAAGATAGACATAGAAATCTTTTCCAAAGTATTACATATTTCAACATTCACTCATATGAAACTCTTCTCAGATAATTCTCTTATATTTGTAGAAATGATTAACACTGTGTTTGAAGCAATTTTTTGACACTGAACTAACATTACTTTTTAATCATTGTATCTTTGAATATAGTATTACTTATCTGACCTAGAACATTTCATGAAAGAAAAGCTAAGTCAGCAAAAGAACGGTTCAGCTCATAAAAACTATGCGATATCTGTGAAAACAGGTATGGTTAAGACAGTGTATGCTGTTTAAATGAATTAGGAGTCATCATGGACAGTTTGAGGAAGAAGTTTCCTCTTCAAACAGGCTGTTATGAAGGCAAATAGGACTCCGGGGTATATTTAAAATGGAGAAAATAATATAGAAATATTAAGTTTCTGTTACATCAAATAGTGATACATTTTTATCTAGGATACTGAGTCTAATTTCAGTCAATGCCCATTAAGACAAGGCAAGCTGACAATGAAAATATCTAAATTAATAGATAGGAATTGTAAATTGGGGATAAATTTTGTAATAATAATTAAAAAACAAAGTTAACTTGATGTCACTTGTTTTCTAAACAGTATATAAAGGACAGCTTTGTCATTAGGTTATTGGTGTTCATAATAAAATAGGTTGCACTAATAAATAAACCTAAATGATGCCTAAACATGTATAGTATAACCTTAGATGCAGAGCAGTTTTATAAATAGTAGTATAGAGAACTGTAAAAGCATGCTGCTGATTTAAAAGAATTGGAAAGCAGTACCAGTAATAGAAACAGAACTTCTGTGTTAGTGGACTAGTTCTTGTGTGTGTGTGTGTGTGTGTGTGTGTGTGTGTGTGTGTGTATGTGCGCATGTGTGTGTGCGCATGTGTGTGTGCATGTGTGTGTGTGTGCATGTGTGTGTGTGCATGTGTGTGTGTGCATGCATGTGTGTGTGGGGGGGGGTAGGACAGGAGTAGAGGTTGTTTTGTTTCGGGGCCATATCCAGTAGTGCTCAGGGTTTACTCTTGGTTCCGCCCTCAGAAATCAATTCTGCTGGGACTCAGGATACCATAGTGGTGCTTGTGGATTAAATTTGGGTTGGCTGTGTGCAAGGCAAATGCACATGGTACCATTTCTCTGACTCCCAGCCCAGTGAAATCTTATTAATTTTTATTGATCCTTTATAAAGAACTAATTTTATTTCATTGAATTTTGTATAATTTTGTGTCACTGTCACTGTCATCCCGTTGCTCATCGATTTGTTCAAGTGGGCACCAGTAACATCTCTCATTGTGAGACTTATTGTTACTGTTTTTGGCATATCGAATACCCCACGGGTAGCTTGCCAGGCTCTGCCGTGCTGGCTCGATACTGTGGGTAGCTTGCCGGGCTCTCTGAGAGGGGTGGAAGAATCGAACACGGGTCAGCCATGTGAAAGGCGAACACGCCCTACCGCTGTGCTATCGCTCCAGCCCATAATTTTGTGTATATTTCAATTATTTTTACTTTAATTTGCATCATTACATTCCTCTGGCTGACTTTTGTCTCAGTTCCTTCCTTCTTTTCTAGTTTATTCAGGAATAAGTGTAGATTGTTTCTTTAAGACTTCTTATTTATTAATGTGGACCTGTATTGCTATGAATTTCCCTTTTAATACTACTTTGATATATTCTGGGCCATTTGATATTCTATCTCTTTGATTTTTGCTGTTCTGAAAGTATTTTTTAAAGTCTATTCTTTGCTTTTTTCATTGACCTAAAGATTATGTAGAAGTATTTTATTTCGTATACACATTTGAGTTTTTTCCTATTATATTTTGCTATTATTGAGATCCAGTCTCCTACCATTGGGAGTAGAAAAGATGCATGATATATTTTCAGTCATCATGTATGAATTAAGATTCTTTTTGTGGTCCAAAATATGGTCTATTCTTGAGAATGGTACACATGCACTTGAGAAAAATATATATTTATTTCTTTTAAATTGCAAAATTATAAGTTCATTCCACCACTTCACAGAATGCCATTATTTCCTTTATATCTTTGGACAAATATATATTTTATCATTATTTATCTTATTATAGGCACCGTGATTTACAATACTGTCAATGGTAGGTTTTATCAGGGATTTTCCCTCAACCTACACTGTACTCTTACCAACACCCCACCACTGCTTCCCATATTGTCCTCCACCATAGTAAGTTCAGTTCTTTCTTAGTGGATTTATTTTTTGATGATCTTTTCATTACTTTGGGAGGTATGTTGAGATTATGTTGCTGTAATTGTATTCCTGATATCTGTTAGTAATTGTTTTTGCTTAGTATATCAGTTGGGGTATAAATATTGCCTACCGTTATAATTCTTTTAGCTTCCTGATAGTTTTATAATAATTTGAGTTGATTCTTGTAACCTTTTTTAGTTGAAAGTCTACTTAATCAGATACTAGCGATTCCTGATTCTTTCTCTGCACTAGTTCATTGGGGCATCTTGCTTTAACCTTTCACTTGAAGCCTATGTTTGTTTTTATGTGTGATGTGAAACTATGTTTATATAGTATTGATGGATTCTTAATTTTATTCATCCAGCCATTCTGTACCTTAATTGATGAATATGAATCATTCACATTTAGGATGATTATTAATATATGGGACTTATTCACTTTTATTATCATCATTTCCCCCTAGCTATTTTACATTCTGTTGTTTCCACCACCACCACCATGCTTTCCCCCTCTATCTTCCATTTTATTTTGATGGTTTTCCCTGGTGATTCTGTTTCACCATTTTTTATCTATGTTTATCCACTGTAGATTTTGTTTTATGCTTGCCATGAGACATCTATCAGCCATTTTGTATTTGAAAAAAATCTTTTCTGTGCTGGTATTGATGAGGTAGCATTTAGACTAAAAACATTCTATCTTATTATCTATTTTTGATCTGTGTTATTACTATAGTTTGTTTTTATTTATGTTTCTGGTTCTGTATTACTGTTTATCATGTTCAATATTTAATGCTCTTTTTCTTTTCTTTCCCAATAAAACCTCATATAAAGACTCCTTTCTGTATTTTGT
This sequence comes from Sorex araneus, assembly GCF_027595985.1. NCBI lineage: Eukaryota > Metazoa > Chordata > Mammalia > Eulipotyphla > Soricidae > Sorex > Sorex araneus. The sequence goes on from NC_073313.1 coordinate 321,564,051, forward strand.
GTAGTGTAAGTCTAGTGTTAGTAAACTCCGCTAGCATTTGTTTATCTGGAAGATCTTTATCACTTCATAATTTTTTAAAAATTTTTGGGTCACACCTGGTGATGCACAGGGGTTACTCCTGGCTCTGTACTCAGGAATCACTCCTGGCGGTGCTCAGGAAATTGAACCATATGGGATGCTGGGAAACAAACCCGGCTCGGCTGAGTGCAAGGCAAACGCCCTACCGGCTGTGCTATCGCTATAGTCCCTACTTCATCATTTTTAAATGACAATTTTGCAAGATCGAATATTATTATCTGATACAGTTTTGGGAAGAGCATTGGGCCACACCTAGCAATGCTCAGGGATTATTCCTGGCTCTGTGCTCAGGAGTGATTCCTATCAATGCTTAATGTACCATATGTCATGCTGAGGATTTGAACTGTGTTCAGCCACATGCAATGCAATCCCCTTGCCCCCTGTAATATCTCTCTTGGCCAGGTTTAAGCTTTTAATTTGTTTAGAGTTATGATTATGTTATCTCATTCTTTCCCAACCTGTTGGAGGGCTTAGAGCTCTGATCAGTGTGCTTTGTGGTATATTTTTTTTTTACTTTTTTCTCTAGAAACTCTTAATATTTTTCCTTTACTATTAACTTTTAATAATTTTACAATGAAATTTTTTGGTGTGGGTCTTTCTACAGTTAGAAATTTGTATCTTAACTTAGTGACCTTTTATTTTAGTTCTTTTCCTATATTTGGGAAGGTCCCAGCCATTATTTCTATGAATATGGCATCTGCTTCCTCTCCCCCCTTTCACCTTCTGATATTACCATTATTTTAATATTATCCCTTTTAATTGAATCTAATATTTCTTAAAGGGTGTTTCCATTTTTTCCTAATTTTTTTTCTCTCTCCACTTTCATTTGAGTCATTTCTAGGATTTTTATCTTCAATTTCACTTACTCTTTTATCTTCAAGATTGAGTCCACTTTTTGTGTTTTGCCTGGAGGTTTTCATTTCTTTTGCTGTGTTCTTCATATCCAGTATCTCGGTTTGTATTTTTTTTTTAATATAGCTTCAGTCTTTTCAGTAAGAAGTTCCTTCTGATCTTGCATTTTTTTTTATTTTATTACTGCTTCATTCTGTTAGTGTACATCTGATGTATTTTAGACATTTTCTTCAAAATAGATTTTAAATTTGTTGTTTGTTAAATCCTCCATTTCCATGACATTCAGGTTGATTTCTGAAGAGATTTGTCATTGTTTCTCATCGAATTTAACTCCCCCACCTCACCCCCCAGTGTTGGCTTTGTTTTTCCACTAGGATGTGCTGTAGCTCTTAGTTCAAATATCTGTTGAGTTTTCAGAACCTCAAGCCCGGTGGAAGAGAGAGGCACAATTGTAAAGGTTTTCCTTAATCAGGGCCCACACTGAGTAGCAGTCTGGGTGTGAAATTTCTTGATGTTAGCTCTACTTCTATGTCCAGATGTCTTCTTTGATTAAGCTCAGAACTCAGTAGATCTTTATTTTAGGACATTGATAGGTATCTGCTACCCTTGGTCAGGTGTTTTGAGGACATTCTTGCCAATAAAATTTGGAGGGGTCTCAAACCTTCAGACTTTGCTAGAGTTCTCTCTGTAGGATCTCAACTAGAGCCTTGTAGTCTAAGGCCTGTGCTTGTTAATGCTGACTGGGAGTGGAGGCTTTTCCTACTGTGTTATATCTATGACATTATTAAAACTTTTGTTTGGCAATTGTTCCCGCCCTTCTTTAAAAATTTTATTTTAGCGCGAACACAGAATTGCCACTTTCCAGAATGGTGTGTCCAGGCGCCTTCAGGGCTTCTGACACTGATCAGAGCAAGCGAGTTGCTGTGATGGCCATCAACATAGCGTGGGGATGTGAGCACAGGCTCGGCACCCTCAGCTGGGTCCCATCCTCCATTCTCTCTACGGGGATTAAAGGCTAGCAGGTTGTTTTCTTGGGAGGAGCAAAGCCCCAGGTGATCAGATAGCACTGATGTTCCCAGAATAAAGAGAGAGTGTAGATCTCTTCTTTAAAGGACAGCATAGGATTAGGGAGATTTACCTGGGTTACAATAAAAAGGGTCTCCGCACCAGGGATGCCCCAGAAGGGGAAGGGTGAGAGCCCTCCCTGCCCCAAGGGACCCAGCCCTGGCAGCGGGCCTCCACCACTCCCCGCCACCATGCTCCAGGCTGCTTTGCACACACTCGGGCCGAGTCTCACACATAAGTGAACATATTTCTGGACCATGTGGCCATGACACATCATCATAGAAGGAAATATATATGGGCTGGAGCGATAGCACAGTGCTTGCCTTGCATGCAAGCACTGGGTTCGATTCCTCTGCCCCTCTCGGAGTGCCCGGCAAGCTACCGAGAGTATCTCGCCCACACAGCAGAGCCTGACAAACTACCCGTGGCATATTCAATATGCCAAAAACAGTAACAACAAGTCTCACAATGGAGATGTTACTGGTGCCCGCTCGAGCAAATTAATGAGCAACGGGATGACAGTGACAGTGATTTTTATAAAGTAGTTCACTATATTTGAATACATTTAATATTCAAACACTAATCCCACCACCATTATACTTTCTCATCACTATATTTTGGATGTTTCCATGCCTAACCCCAACCCCTGCCCCAAAACAGAACCGATAAAATGCTCCAAAAAACTATCCTTAGAGGAGAGTGTGAAGATTGTTGTATTTCACCCAGGGGCCATTAAGCCCTTCTATAGGATATTACTTACTAATGTGCTGTTAAGGGTTGAGCCTTATGTGCATGCAAGCTACCAATAGTATCCCGCCCACATGGGCAGAGCCTGGCAAGCTACCTGTGGGTATTCATTATGCCAAAAAGAGTAATGATAGGTCTCATTTCCCTGATGCTGAAAGAACCTCCGATTGTTGGGAAAGATGAGTAAGGAGAGGCTGCTAAAATCTCAGGGCTGAGAGGAATAGAGATGTTACTGGTGCCCACATAAGTAAATCGATGAACAACAGGATGACAATGATATATATATGTATATATATACATATATATATATATATATATATATATATATATATGGACTGGAGCGATAGCACAGCTGATAGAGTGTTTGCCTTGCATGGGGCAGACCCAGGTGTGATTCCTCTGTCCCTCTCGGAGAGCCCAGCAAGCTACCTGTGGCATATTTGATATGCCAAAAACAGTAACAAGTCTCACAGTGGAGATGTTACTGGTACCCGCTTGAGCAAATTGACTAACAACGGGATGACAGTGCAATTCTATATAATATATATATATATATTTCCTTCTATGAGTGGTTGCCTTCTACTTTAAACCACATCAAATGTGGTGTGCTACTCTTGGAGTATGAGTGGTGTGAGGTATGAAATGATATAAGGCCAGAGCTTCATAGATTCACTTGTGGGTGAGGCTTGGCCCAAGCATGTGGAGAGTAACTGTGAACATGGCTTGAGTTGAGTTTTGGAGGTTTTCAGCTGCTGGAGCTAGGTCCCTTGGAGTAGGGGAGGGGGGGATCACTGGCCCCTCTCTGAGTCATCCTGGATAAAACAGCCTGGTATGATGTCAGCATGTCAGCAAGGCTATGACGAGTTTTTTTGGGTTTTTTTTGCTTTTTGGGTCACACCTGGAAATGCACAGGGGTTACTCCTGGCTTTACACTCAGGAATCACCCCTGGTCATGCTCAGGGGACTATATGGGATGCTGGGATTTGAACCCCGGTCGGCCACGTGCAAGGCAAACATCCTACCCGCTGTGCTATCTCTCCAGCCCCTATGACGAGTTTTTCTGAGAGAGAAGAATTGTTCCCCACCTTACTAGTCACATGGATCCTTTTCTCTTGCATGAGGTTGTCTGTAGTTGATCCAGAGACTTGCATATTTACAATGTCCACAAGTATTCCCTTCTTGAATTGCATTTTAACACAACCAGGGGTAATCCCCCTATCTTTCCACCCCTGGAACAGGAGAAATAGTCTAAGTCTCTCTTACTTGGAAGTTTACAATTTTTTTAAAAATTTATTTTCATAAAGTAGTTCACAATAGTTCATTACAGATAATATTCAGACATCTATCCCACCAGGGAGCATCTTTCCACCCAATAAGTGGGAAGTGTGTGAAGATTGTTGTATTTCATTCTGGAGCCATTTAAGCTCATATATAAGAGAATGCAAGCAAGTATGTTAAAACCAAACAAATGTATGCTACTTTAGGTACATCAGTGGGCTAGAGTATAAGAGGTTGTACACTCCAGGAAATATTGCATCGCTCTCTTCTGGGAGTTTTATCTTATAGTCTCTGTATCTTGGGAGTTTTATCTATAGTCTCTGTTCAGATTACATTGTGCTGGGGACAGTTTGTAGGTATGACTGCCAACCTACTGGAAAACTGGGGACCTGTGGGGAGGAAACCCAGTCCTGATCTGAGCATGCTTGGAGGTCTCAGCCACAGGTCCCGCATACCTGGGTTCCTCTGCCCATTCCTTCATGGATGAGGCTCGTCCGAGCATGTGGAGAATGGCCTTAAACATGGCTGTGGATTGGTTCTGGAGGTTTTCAGCTGTCAGAGTTGTGCTTGGGATGGGGAGGGAAACTCAACCCGCCCCCCCTCCAAGAAGCCTCAGTGAAGACAGCCTGGCCCGGGGTCAAGAGATTTTCTCTTACTTGGAAGTTTAGCCCTGATGGCTTGTGGAAAGCGTCTACCTGCAACAGTTTGTTTGCTGAAATGTCTGATGTTCAGAGCCAGAGCCCAGTCTTGGTTGACTGAATGGATCTTTTCCTCCTCAGGTATTCAAGTCATTGATGGATCACTGGGCATCCCCACCGTCTTACCCTACCTGCTTGGTTTGCAGTCATTGTCCTGCTAGCTGTGACTTCGTTTCTCTAGACAGCAAGAGTTGCTTTGATGCCCTTTCTCCTTATTCTGCAACATCACAGGTTACTAGCCACCCAGCTATAAAAAGGGAGGTGGTATGGAGTAGTACTCTTTTGGGGCCAAGATATAACTCAGTGGTTGAGCACTTACATTTTTTTCTGTGGAGGCCCTCAGTTCAATCCTTGGTACAAAAAGACAAACAAAATCTTTGATAACTGCTGTAAGTTGCATAAGAAATATAGTTGTTTTTTATTATTAAAGTGGATTTTTCCATTTTGAGATTTATTCCTACATATTTTCTTTTTAATTTCATTATGGCATAGACATTCTTATTATATACTCTATGATAATTTTTATCCAATAGCGCATCAGTAGATGGCTCAGAACTGATGCAATCAATTCCTAATACTGATGATTCAAATACTGACAGTTCTGTACTCTGATAAAACTTTCAAGTGATTAATAAATAGCACATTTTGAATAAAACAATGACTATACAAGTTATAATAAGACATAATTTTCACTTGTGTTTTTTAAAATTATTTTTAGATACTCATATTCATATCACATTAGTATTTGCCCTTTAGATAAAAAATTTAAGAAAAAAGTTTCAACTTGTTGACCCCTTTGCCTGAGAAATTTTTACAAATGCAGATATACAAAACAAGTACAAAGTTATTCACTGATAATAAATAATAAACAATTTCTTTTAAAAAAATGTGCGTGTGTTGGGAGTTGGGGGATTTAGCAACACCTGGCAGTGCTCAAGGGTTACTCCTGGTTCTGCACTCAGGGATTACTCCTGATAGGGCTTGTAGTACCCTGTGTTAATCCTGAGATTGAACCTAGGTCCACTGTGTGCAAAGTAAGTACCCTACTACTGTACTATCTCTCCAACCCCTAAAATAAGTATTTTTAAAGTTCTGCTATTATTAGCATGTGGGGGTAACGACCCAGAGTTATGAAGGTAGGCTATAAAAGATTATAGCAATCCACGGTATTTGTTCAGTTTCATATGCAATTGGGGATTTAGTTGCTGTTAGTTTTCAGTAGGGCTTACATCTCAAATCGTGATTGTGTTCAACATGATCTAAAGAGAAATACCTGAAGGACAAAATAATTACCCCTGAGGGGTCCAGGAAGTAACACAGTGATAGAGTGCTTGCTTCTGTCACACATTTGTGAAAATCTAGGTTTAATTACCACCAGTAACACACACACACACACACACACACACACACACACGTTATCCCATAGGAATTCTAAATTTGGAGAATTATTGTAGATTATATTAAAAAAATTGCAAAGGACAGTTTTTAATCTATTAACTTAGAAATAAAGTAGCTATTTCTATTTCTCTATTGTAAAATTTGAGAATTCCACTAAGAACAGAAATTGATTTTCTTTATTTGGGGACCAAGAGGTCCTTGGAAAAGGTGCTTGCTATGTACATGTTCAACCTGTTTCAATCTCCAGTACTACATATAGTCACGCAAGTCCCATCAAGAGTGATCTCTAAATGCAGAGCCAGGAATAAGCCCAGAGTATAGCTGGATATGGCCCTAAAATAAAAAATAAATGAATAAACACATAATAAAAATATTTGTAATTATATACTATGTAAGGTTTGGTAGATTAAACTGGCATATACATTTTATCTAATTTTTCCTCATGTGAATATTAAAAAGATTCATAGTATCTTAATTTTATAATGAGGAAAAAGTGTTATGTTAGAAGAATAAAATGGATCTTGGATTAAAACCTGCACTCTTCAACTTGAGTCTAATTTTTATAGTGTCATTATTTTTAATAATACAAGTGGCAATGATGATAGAAACTTGTCCCACATGGGCCATTGACTGCAATCTGAAATATTCTTTCTTTTCTTTCTGTTACCCAAATAGGAAATACAAAAAGTATTACTATGTGGTGGACTTTGTATATAATCTGAATGTACATTTATCTTGCTGAACTTGTGCAGATAGTTCCTTGACTCTCCAATCACTTTCAAATAAGTTAACCTCTAACACTCTCCTTTAACCATCCATATCTTGGGTCTTCTGGAAGTCCAGAAGATGTTCTGCCTTCTCCATAACTAGTGTTAGGTTAAAAGATTCTTTGCTCCCCTTTTCAAATGATAAGATTAGTGATGATAAATTTGGTAAATTTGGAGGAACCGAGCTTATTTCAGAGGTAGAATGAACTCAGAATACATGCTATTTCAATACCAAGCAAAGATATTCAGAGATGAAAAAAATAGAAATAGAGTGAAAACAGAGGAACTGAATAGCAAAATCTAAACATTTTAGAGCTTTCACTCAAGCATTCTTTTCTCTTATGAAATGTCTTTGAAAAGGATTTTGGGACTTGATTGTATGTTTAAGAAGTCATAGAACTAAGCAGGGATAAGAAAATTCAGGGCTCTATTCTGGCTTTGCTGAATACTGTAGTTTTTTCCTTTCCTCTCCTTTGGTAATTATAACATTTGGAAAGATGGGGGAAGAGAGTGGGGTGTGAGTGTGTGTGTGTATGTGTGCGCGTGTGTGTGTGTGTGTGTTTGTACATGTGTGTGAGTGCATGTGTTTTCTTGGAGGAAGCTTTTCTTTCAAGCATTCAGAGTTTGGAGAAGATCTTTAAGCAAAGGGGTAATAGACATAAGAGTCTTTTAAAATCCGCCTTATCCCAACATTTGAAAAGACATTTTATTCGTAAAGCTTACACTTTTTTCAAAGGCCCATTTAATTCATTATGGAGTAGTATGAAGCTGTTGAGAGAGATATAGCAGCTTGATTCATTTGAAATCACAGGACAAATAGACTTTAAAAAGCAAATGCATCCATTTTGACACTAATTATGTGTCTTTTGCACATGCAGTATCTCATGTCACAAATTGCTCTCATTTATTTCTCACTGCTGAATGTTTCTGAAATTAGATGACTGGAAAATGCCTTAAACAGGTGGATGTGGAACAGGTCAGGTCTACAAGGACTTGGATAAAGAAGGTAGGGTAAAAATGAAGGTGTCTTAGATGTCACTGCAATTCATAGGAAATTTAATATGATAGTGGTCTGTGTGTAAAGTAGAATATATGATTTTCCAAATGTTATGTATCCTTCGCATAATCTTAACAGCCTAACAAACAGCTTTGTTTATAGACATTGTGTTAGCATTATTTGTATGAGGATTGTAGTCTTTGCTCCTTTGAAAAAGTCTGTGGTCATTTTCTGATTTTTACTGAGGAGGTAACCAAGGCAGTTAAGGAATTTACATAAGCTATCTCATTTTTTCTTGATACCACGAAACAGTTTAGCTCAATTTGGACATGTTTACCTAGAGGTAGTATCAAATCCCATAGCTTAATAGTTCAGACATACAAGGATGCTTTTCCAACTTTAGACACTGATTGTTGTTGTTGCCTTTACTTCTGACCATTTCATTATTAATCAAAGTCCTAAAACCCTTTTCTTGACTTTGACCAAGTTGCTGGAGCAACTTAGTATTTAGAGAAACATTATGCTTACTTTATTTACTAGTTATTTGGCTGGGGAGATAGCTCATAAGGCTGGACTGCACCCTTTGCATGTGGGAATCTGGGCTTCAGTCTCCAATACTCAATGGTCTCCTGAGCACCACCAGAAGTGACAGCCAAGCAGTCAGCCTCCGTGGTACCATACCCAGTGGTACCACAGAGTACTACTGGGTATGGCCAAAAATCCAAAGTTAAAGAGAGAGAAAGAAGGCAGGGGGGAGAGAGACAGACAGAGAGACAAAGACAGAGAGACAGAGACAAAGCGAGATGACAAAGAGAAAGACAGAGAGAGACAGAGAGACAGGGAGAGACAGAGAGAGATTGTCATTTTACCAGAAAAGGCCATAACTTGAAACAGCAAGGTGGATGAACTGTAATAGAGTAAAAGCATGGGGAAACTGCAGAACTTACACACCCTCTCCCAGTACACAATTCTGCTATCCTTTAGTGTTTACCAATCTGGAATTTCTTCAACTCCTGTTATTCAAGAGTGTTTTTATGGAGCTTATTCTTTAGTGTGCCCACTCTTTCCCCTCCTAGAGGTCTGTGTGTAGAACTGAAACCTCAAGGTCTGTCAGATAAGTAGCCCCATCCTGAGGCCGTCTTCAGTCCTACAATCACCTCACTAGTACAACTTCAAAACAGTATTCTCACACATGACAGGAAACTACAACAAACAAACACAGCAAAAAGATTTCTCTATACATTCTAAGGGTTTAAGAATTTTGTGCCAGGAAAAGAAATAACCCATCTATCTCTTATTGTACCATGCTATCATAACCATTACCTAGAGGATTGAATCTCAGCTGATCTGATCCCAGAGCCCTAGAGAACTCTACAGACGTGCATGCATTCAGGATCCTTATCCTAAGTTTCCCCCCCTTCCATTCTTCTAGTTAACTATTGCTGAGTTCTGGAGAATGCTTTATGACAGACAAAAAGTTTACTGAAATACTACAGAATTAACCTGCATCTTGCACTCCACTCTTGGAACTATTTAGCACAGGAGGAGAGCTTTATAAATGATGCAAGAGTTTCTTAGAGTTCTTTATATAACAATTCAAATAAGGCTAAAAACAACCAAAAAAAAAGAGAGAAGTACACATTCATTTTCCCCAAAGATGAGCAAAAACAAAGGCGTTGGCTACATGGTGTGAATTGGAAGAATCTTATACTATTGAGCTGGCGCTTGTTGCCTGATAATGGACAAGATTAGCGTCACTTTTCTGTAACTAAGCCTGTAATGGTGTCACAGCCTATTTGATGCCAATTGCTGTTCCTGGGGTCTGTGGTATAAAGCAACCTTTGCAAATGAGTAGTCAAAATGGTTGGAGTAAAGAATAAAACCAGAAAGTAAAAAAATGAATAGCTATTTCAACACTTAATTTCTTTTAATTTTGAGAGTTTTACATATGCACTGCCACTATTAATGGGTGGGATCCTGATGACAGGGGAAGAGATTTTAGCTGTAAATTTATTTTCACCTGAGCTGCAAAATTCAAACCTGGCATGCCTTACACGTAATGCAGTTTGACAGTTCATTTGAAATAAATGTGCCGATAACCCTTAAAAGTGGTAATAAAATACTCTTTGCTCTACTGTACAGATGATTAATACCACTAAAGTAATTAAATTCCATTAAGCCGAGGTTCACATACCCAAGGAATTGGTGCCAGGATTTAGCCATTCTCTAGTGAGGACAAAAGACTAATGCCTTTTAAAGCCATGTTTCACCAGGAAAATCCCAGGGAAGTCTATATTAACTTAGGACATCTGCTTGTTGTGATTGTTTGAGGTATTGATGCATTGGATCATTAGCGGGGTAGCATGAACTAGTGTTTTCCTGTTGACAAGGATCTCTCACCAGGCACTGTTAGCTTTCTGCAAGGGGAGAGAGAAAGCAAAGCAGGGCAGCCAAGTTGAGTCCTGTGAATGGCTTTGACTTACAGAATTATTGCTAACTGTATAGTCTCTGATGGTAGGAAACAGCATTTTGCCCCCAGCCATTTTTCCCAAGATCAAAGCCAAAGTAACTCTGTCTCCTGCTGTTTTGTAGCTGTAGATTCTTAAAGACTGGCATTATTGTCATCGATGAACAGTTTGCCCCCTTTCAGATGGCTGCAGTAATGACCCACGGGGGAGGCAGTGGTTAGGCAGTGCTGACAATGTGACCAGGTGCTGCAGCATAAGCGTTTCATTAAATATTGAAGCAATGGTTTTCAGTTACAGTGGCAAAAAGGGAATTTGGTCTATGTCCAAATACGTGGCTATTTTTTTTTCTTTCAACCTCTTCTAATCACATTATTTTTTACATGACCTTTCTACTGGAAATTAGCTGCCGCCTTGAAAAGCATTGTGTGTAATATATCCAGGCTAATTCTGCATTCCACTTTACATGCTGGTAATCATTTTAATGTGTGAATGATTTATTTACTTTTATTTTCCTTAAAATATGCAAGCCAGATAAAGAATAAACCTTTGTATTTTTCCTTGTTTTTAGAGGTGGCATATGAAAGAATCCTAAATTTTTAAGGCAAAGACAGTTGCAGAAACTGAGAGTATGAGTCTTGTGTATTTAAGAGTTAGGGTTTTATTTTTTTTTGAGTGTCATGTGAAAGTTCATTTTAGAGCTTCAGCACTGTTTCTATTTGGATATCATATTAAATAAGTCTTAATAATTTTGTGCAATTCTGTTCACTAGAGTATAACTGCCATCATTTAAAAGAGAATATAGTTACTAGTTTATTATAGTAAGACTTCAACTTGCTATATGAGCGTGACTAACAGATCATACCATTGGCAGTGCTGACTGGCTGCAAGTCCTGTGAGAAAATGTCGTGTGACTTCCTGATCCTCTGATTCCAGAAAATTCTAAGGGAATGTGCAACTTAATAAAACAAAAACAAACATTTGTGAATTTTTAACAAAATACCAGGCACATACAAAAAAATCACTTAAAACTTTTAGAGAAAATAGTGACTATAGAAGGCTATGAAAAGTAAAATGTACCTGCACTGTAGCACTGTCACACTGTCGTTCATTGATTTGCTCGAGCAGGCACCAGTAATGTCTCCATTGTGAGACTTGTTGTTACTATTTTTGGCATATCGAATACACCACGGGTAGCTTGCCAGTTTCTGCCGTGTGGGCCGGATACTCTTGGTAGCTTGCCGGGTTCTCTGAGAGGGATGGAGGAATCGAACCCAGGTCGGCTGCGTGCAATACAAATTCCCTACCCGTTGTGTTATCGCTCCAGCCCAGCCCAAAATGTACCTAACGTGTACATAAACCAAACCAACAATGAAAACAAGTATAAAAGCCAAAAAATTAAAATAATTTTCCCTCCACCTAGCCCTAAATTGAAAACTCTAATCTAATGCAGCAATTTTAAACTTTCAAATTTCTAAAAAAATCAAATAGGGTTTCTGTATATTCAATGTAGTTTGATAGATGCCCACATTTAAATCAGCTTCCAATTATCATTCCACAAGCTCTTTGCCACTTTCTACCAAATATAGCTATGGTTTACTATTTATCAGAGAAACAAACTGAGCAGTTTAATGTAAACATTATGTACTAATGCACAAATTTGCCCATGACATATCAACTCTGTATAATAACAATCCTAAAGTAAGATTCTACTGTCAATTTACACTCATTTTTGTTTGTTTTTTATTAGAAAGAACTGATTTAAAATGCCCTCTGGGTCAGAAAGATAGCTCAATCGGGTGATTTTTAGCTTTGTTTAGGTGAGGTCTGTGTTTAAACTCTAGCCAAGCATGGTTCCATGAGCACTTTTAGGAGCCACCCCCAAGCACAGAGCACCAATGTAAGTGACCACCCCTCCCCCCTCCCCCAAGAGGAAATTTCTATTCCTGGGACTGGATAGATAGTACAGTGGTAAGATGCCTGCCTTGCACATGGCCAACCTGGGTTCGATCTTTGACACCCCAGATCATCCCCCAAGTACCACCAAGAGTTATTCCTGAGCACAGAGACAGAAGTAATCATTGAGTACAGTCAGGTCCCTTCTCCCCAGAAAAAAATCTTATTCCCCTATTCTAGAGTCTGGAGAGATAGTTTGAAGGATAAGGCCAGGAGTCATGCCTGAGCACAGAGTCAGGACTAAGCCATGAGCACTTATGAGTGTGCACATAGAACAAACCAACAACAACAACAACAAATCCCTGAAAACAATCCTCATTCTAACTAACCTCTCTCTCTCTCTCTCTCTCTCTCTCTCTCTCTCTCTCTCTCTCCCCCCTCCCTCCCTCTCTCTCTCTCTCTCTCTCTCTCTGCTTTTTTGTTTTTAGACCACAGCAAAGGTCCTGGGGATGGGATGGGGGTGTACTACTTAGGACTGGTGGGAAGGGTGTTGCTCAGGGCAGACCATTTGGTGTTGGGAACCAAACCCAGCTCTCCACAGTGATTTACATGCAATCCAGCCCTTTGAGCTTTCTTCCCAGCCCTCTCTTTCTTTCTTATCTCATCTTTATCCCTTTTTTCCTCTTTTTTCAAATTTATAGATGTTAAATAGTATTTCTAATATATTAAAATGATGGTTTACTAACAGGTTTTTCACATTATCACCATTTTTAGTAAAAAGGTTGTGCTTTAAAAAAACAAGAAAATTTTCAATTCTTTAAGTTAGATATTTCCTTTTGCTTATGCTTTTTTGGAATACTTTATTGTTATTATTATTATTTTGATTGAATCACTGTGAGATACAGAGTTACAAAGCTGTTCATGGTCAGATTTCAGTTATACAGCGTTCCAACACCCATCCCTCACCCAATACATTTTCCACTATCAATGCTCCCAGTTTCCATCCTGCCTGAGAAGTTATCATGTTTGTTCGTTTACCTATTTTCAATTCTTATCCAGAGTGATCATTTCCATCTATCTTTGTCATAGTGGTTCCTTCTTTATCCCAACTGCAGCACGTGAGGCAGGATTCTAACTGTGGACCAATCCTTTTGGTCCCTGTTTCTACTGTCCTTGGGTAATTAATATCATATTATGTTTTTTCATATCCCACAAGTGAATCCAATCATTCTATGTCTATCCCTCTCATTCTGACTCATTGCAGTCAGCATGATAATCTCCATGTCCATCCACTTATAAGCAAATTTCATGACTTCATTTTCCCTATAAGCTGTGTAGTATTCCACTATGTAGAGATATCATAGTTTTTTTAACCAATCATGTTTTCAGACACTTGGGTTGTTTCCAGATTCTGGGTGTTATGCAATGAACATAGAAGTGCAGATAAGATTTCTGCTGTGTGTTTTTGGGCCAACTAAAGTGGTATTGCTAGGTTGTATGGAAGCTCAATTTCAGCTTTTTGAGGAATCCCCATATTATTTTCCAAAAAGGCATTTCAGCCTTTTTGTTTGTTTTTCAGCTGGTATTTCCACCAGCAATGAAGAAGAGTCCTTTTCTCCCTGAATCCATGCCAGCATTGGTTGTTCTTGTTCTTTTTAATGTGCTAGTCTCTGAGATGATATCTCATTGTAGTTTTGATTTGCATCTCTCTGATGATTAGCGATGTAGAGCAATTTTTCCACGTGTCTTTTAGCCATTTGTAATTCTTCTTAGAGAAAGTTTACGTTCATTTTTTTTCTCCCCAGTTTTTGATGGGATTGGATGCTTTTTTCCTTTGTTAAATTCTACCAGTGCCTTCTGTATCTTGGCTATTAACCCTTTATCAGGTGGGCATTGCATAAATAATTTTCCCCAATCTGTGGGTTGTCTTTGTATCTTGGTCACTGGTTTCTTTTGAGATGCAGAAGCTTCTTAGTTTAACAGAGTCCTGTTTGTTTATCTTTGCTTCCACTTGCTTGGTCAGTAGTATTTTGTCCTTGAAGATTCCTTTAGCTTCAATATCATGGAGGGTTCTGTCTACATTTTCCTCCATATATCTTAAGGAATCAGGTCTTTTAATGTTATCTTTATCCATTTTGATTTGTTTTTTGTGCCTGGTGTTAGAAAGAAGTCTGAATTAATTGTTTTTGCATGTAATTGTCCAATTTTCTCAGCACGACTTGTTGAAGAGACATTCCTTGCTCCACTTCATACTTCTTGCTCCTTTATCAAAGATTATAGGTGAGGGTTGGTGTTAGGATATTTAACTCTATTCCATTGATTTGCTTATCTCTCTTTATTCCAATACCATGCTGTTTTGAGTATCACCACTTTGTAGCACAGTTTATAGTTAGGGAAGATGATCCCTCCCATTTTCTTCCCAAGGATCACTTTAGGATAAATTTCCTAATTTATCCTAAATTTATAGTTAGGGAAGATGATCCCTCCCATTTTCTTCCCAAGGATCACAAGGATAAATTTCAAGAGTTTTGCATCTACTTATTTGAAAAATGTCATAGGTATCCTTGTAGAGACCGCACTGAATCTGTATAATGCCTTGGGGAGTATTACAATTTTGACATTGTTAATCCTCCAAATCCATGAACAGGGGCTGTGTTTCCATTTCCTTATGCCCTCTTTTATTTCTTGAAGTAGTGTTTTGTAATTTATGTTGTATAGTTCCTTCACATCTTTAGTTAAACTGATTACAAGGTACTTGATTATCTGAGGCACAACTATGAATGGGATTGTTTTTCTTATATCTCTTTCTTCTCTTTCATTATTTTTAAATAGGAAAGCCATGGACTTTTTGGTACTGATTTTGTAAACTGTTACTTAACTAAACAAATCTATTGTTTCCAGGAGATTTTTGGGTAGTTTTTAGGATTTTTTAAAGTATGGTATCTTGTCATTTGCAATTAGTAAAAGCTTGACTTCTTTTTGTATATGGATGCCCTTGATATCTTTTTATTGCCTAGTTGCTCTGGCAAGTATTTGTATTTTTGGAATACTTTAGAAAATGACTAACTTCTTTCACCTTCAAGACTAAATTCTAATAAAACACAGATTTATTTAAAAGGAAAAAAATAAGTTCCTCTAGGGGCTGAAGAGATAGTACAGGGGTTGAGATTCTTGCCTTGTGTGAGACTGACATCAGTTCTACCTCTGACATACAGGTAGTAACCCTGAAAACAGGACCAGCACTAGCTCCTTAGTCCTGATGAATGTACCTTCACACACACACACACACACACACACACACACACACACACACACACACACACACACACACACACCCTGTCAGAAGACTGCTGGAGATAGGCACTAAAAATAAAATAAAAATAGAGAAAGAAGACTTGTCTAAAGAAATAAATACTAGTTGCCTAGTTGCTGATGTTATGACCTAAGTAGTAGATTCATGTTGAAAATAGTCTCTAATGCTGCACCTAATTCAAGGGATGACAAGGGCAAATTTTAGTGTTATATGGTGAATAAAGAAATGATTACAGATGCTAGAGAGAACACAGTAGGTAAGGAACTTGCCTTCCATGTAATTGACCTGCGTAATATCCTTGATACCACATATGGTCCCCAGAACCTACTGGAAGTGATCCTTTAGTGCAGAACCGGGACTAAGCCCTGAGCACCGTCAGGTGTGACTCAAACACAAAAAAATGAATGAATAAAAAAACACAATATATCTCTTGCCAGTATCATTACTTGTAGCCAAGATATCCAAATTATTTTATGAAATGTTTATAATATTCTGCAAAAAATAGATTACATTTTTATATCTTCAAGTACTGGATGGGACAGTTTTACATTTTTCAAAGGTTTCAAGATGTCAGACTGAGGGTGGGAAGAGGAAGGAACCTGACACTGGTGGTGGGATCTGTTCTGGAACATTGCACTTCTAAAACCCAACTATGAATAACTTTGTAAATCATGGTGCTTTAATAAAATAAAATTTTAAATAAAATTTAAATAATGGTGACATTCATAAATAATGGTAACATCTTCCAAGTTCACTCTAATAGAATTGAAATATTTTTTGAGAAGTTAGTATAATTGAAAGCCATTATTTTTTCTTAAATATAATGTGAACATTCTGTTTTGACACAATTGCCTCTTCATTTCTTCTTGAAAATTTGCATGGATAGTTTAAATTATTCCTCCTTATTCAGTTGTATTATTTAGATATCTTTGAAACTCACAAATATTAATGATAAATTAATGCCAGAAAGAACATGTCTAATCTATTGTTGTCAAGCTTAACAAATGTTCAGAGGGACTTTTTTAATAGGTAGAAGATTGAGATGTAGGTTATGTGGGCAATAGAGAGTTCTTTTCTTGTAATGAAATATCATCTGTTTAGAAAAAATTAAGAATTTATTGTACCTCCTTGCACTCAGCCAACCCCAGTTTGATTCTTCACACTGCAATATGGTTCCCTGAGCACCATCGAGGATCACTCTTTTGCAAAGACCCAGGAGTAATACCTGAGCACCACTGGATGTGATCAAGAGCTAAAAGCCAAAACCAAATATTTTTATTATATTAATATATTAAATATATATTTATCTCCAAAATATTTTAAGATGCAATAAATATAGTAATGGTAACATAATATTGATTTATAACAATATATTAAAGTTGTTTTTTTCAAAATTTTCTTTTTATGTTGGAATGCATGTTTTATCCCTCATATTCTTCCATGAGCATCCAATTTTGTTGAATATAATCTTAGCAATTGTAAGATGATCTGTATTAGGAGAGATGCTTTCGAAGGAGAGATACTCAATTTCATGTTTTATATGCTATTAATAATATAAATCACCAAAGTATTAACCATAGACTCATATTCCAGAAATAATTTGACTAAGGCTTATATTTTTCATTGGCAGAAATTGATTCATCCGTGGTGCTTAGCCTCAGAAGCTCATGTACTATTTCAAAGGTTAGATGATGGCTTCACCTGTATTTTGTCAGATATTGCCATCCTGTGAAAACAACAATGTGTTTCTATACATTCTACACACAATCCTAACATGGAAAAAATGTATACTCTTAAGTTTTATCAGTTCATAACAAAATTATCTCTACCTTTAGTTTTTTTCCTTGGATAGCTACCTTCGGAGGTGTTGATTTTACAGCATTTTGAGCTCTATGGCAATGTCAGAGCCAGAATTTGATCAGTATAAAGACAATGCCAGATATATATAAGTAAGGGAAATTTGGGGTATTTGGTCATAAAAGAATGGACTTTTCGGGGCTAGAGCGATAGCACAGAGGGTAGGATGTTTGCCTTGCATGCGGCCGACTTGGTTTTGATTCCCAGCATCCCATATTGTCCTGTGAGCACCACCAGGAGTAATTCCTGAGTGTAGAGCCAGGAGTAACCCCTGTGAATTGCCTGGTGTGACCCAAAAAGCAAAGAAAGAAAGAGAGAGAGAAAAAGAAAGAAGAAAGAAAGGAAGGAAGGAAGGAAGGAAGGAAGGAAGGAAGGAAGGAAGGAAGGAAGGAAGGAAGGAAGGAAGGAAGGAAGGAAGGAAGGAAGGAAGGAAGGAAGGAAGGAAAAGAAAGAAAGGAAAGAATGGAGTTTACAAAGGACCCAACTTCCTTTACAAAGGAAGTTGAACATAAACATTACAGACTGTATTTTTGTGTTCTCTGAAATCCTATGAACCTAGTAAGATAAATGTTTGGAAGTAGGATACCTATGAGGGAATTAGAATATGAGTGCTGAACTCTCGAGCTCATCTTCATAAACGGGCCTTCAGCAATGTAGTTTATTATTACCCCACCCCACCCCCATTATAAACATGCTAACTAAAGCACAAAAGAGAGTTAAAAGAAATAAGTGCAGAGCAGACAAGTGTAGGATAGCATTGGTTTGTCCTTTCTCCCTTACCATAGGGAGCTTAGATTTATTGGGTTACACACTGTATCACTCCCATTCCTTTGCTTATCTATAACCTCTTTCTTTGTGCTCTGATTCCCCAAGTGGTCTATAACCTTTTCCCTCTAATCAGACTCTGTTAACTTGTAAAGTCAGATACTTCTAAGAACACTGGACTTGTATTCATAAGTGAAATATTACTTTTCTCCTTCTCTTATATCCTTTTGCATAGTTTACTTCAAAACAATGTCCTTTTGTATAGACATGGGAAGACAGTTAATATTATGCTTTTGTAACTTGGGAGTTAATTGACTCTGAATAATATTCACTACTGGGCATCTGCTTTTTCGACTTAAGCCTCAGTTGCCCTTAGTTCCTAGCACACCAAAAGCAGCGTCCCAAGGAGGGACTGGATGGACCTAGGGCAAGCTGTGAGCTACCCTGGCATAGAAATGGGTCGAGCCAAAGTGCCACAATACTTAACTATAAGTTAAGAGCATGATCATGGACATATTCTGTCATGATCCAGAAAGTAATGACTAGATTAGGACCCTGCTAGATGGGATACTCTTGGTAGCTTGCCGGGCTTTCCTGCTAGGGTTAGGAAAGACAAATCTGGCCTGAGCACTGTAGTCTGAGATCTATAGCAAGATGTCCCAGGAGAGCCATTTTATAGGCTTAATATATCTCTTACTCTGTCCATACAAAATGACTAATATTAATGAATGTTTATATGTTTGTTGGACTAAGGAAAGGAGAAACACCCATAGATGGAATTTCACTCTTGGGTGGGTCGTCCTGCTGAATGAGAGTTTGACCTAGAAGAAGCTTGTCCTAGAAGAAGCTTCCCCTGAGGGAAGGCTTTTAGCTCTGTTGATTTTATGACCACACTTATGCACAATGCCAGCTCTCATGCTTTGGGATATAACTAAGGCTGTAAGAGTGGGCGGGGGAGGATCAAGGGAATCAGGGGGAACTGAGAGAAGGAGAATGAAGTAGACTGTAGAGGAGAATCAGGGGATCCAGAAGGGGAATCAGGAAGAATCAAGGAGAATCTAGAAGAATGAAGAAACAGGATCCAAGAGGAGGAGGAAGAGGATCAGGGATGGAGGAGGAAGAGAATGGAGAGGAGATTGGAATAAACTGCAACTGACACCAACCAGCCTGGCCCTCATTTCCTCCTTCGTCATCCCATTGCCATCGGCTGCCCCCTGGAGTGGGGGGAGCAGAGGGAGACCACTGAACACAGGTGGGGAGAGAGCCACTGTGGCTTTTCATAATTTATTTTTTGAATACACAGACAAATAGCGAGAGAGCCAGATAAACCTGGTTTGTCTGGCTAAAATGGCTTTGCCCACATCTATTTTTTTTTTACTATAAAATCCTTTGAAGATATGACCGTAATTCATTTACTCAGATATTTTGAGTCCCATTACAAGCAGGTTCCTAAAATCTTTTAGAAATTTTAGTCCATTTGGATTCTTTACTTAGGGAAAATTTCAAAGGTCTAAGGTAGACTGGAAAAACTTTCACTTATTTACTAGTCTTTGATAATATTTGACATAGTATCAGTCAACTCAATATGAAGAGTACTAGTGCTGGAGTTGCCCAATACTAACTTAAAAGAGTCAGTTAACAGTTGAGTTTTAGGAATCCAAAGACAGTTACAAAGTGTTAAAAATTAAATCATTACACTGAAAGTTAAATGAATGAATAAATATATATTCATTTATACACAAATATGTGTTTGTGTGTGTATATGAGGGTTGGGGATTACTATTACTAGCTGGAGTGTGTGTGTGTGTGTATGTGTGTGTGTGTGTGTGTGTGTGTGTGTGTATGAGGGTTGGGGGTTACTATTACTACCTGGCTCTGTGCCCACAAGAAGACCTAGTGGTGCTGGGAAACTAGATGTGGTGCTGGGGATTGATCCCAGGTCAGCAACCAGGAAGGCAAGTACAGTCTCTCAAGCCCTTAAGATAAAGATAACATACACTAAAAATATACTAAAAATCTGCCAGTCCTTAATTACTTTGCGATTTTTTTTTGTTATTTATGGTAAAGAACATTTACTATATCTTTATGGTGAAAATCCTACAAGGTGACCTGCTGCTGCAAATCTTTTCCTACCTGTGGTGTATTGGATGTGCCAAAAACAGTAACAAATAAGTCTCACAATGAGAGATGTTACTGGTGCCCACTTGAACAAATAGATGAGCAATGGGACAGTGAATCTACAATCTAAAATCTATAGTCTAATATCACCCTTTTGATAATGTGCTACCTATCGTGTTGAGAGATTCACCAGTAATACTGTCAAATGCCACTCTCAGAGCTTTATTTTTTTCCCCCCGAGCTATCTGTCAAACATTGAGCAATACACCTCTATATACAATTTTTCTACTGTTTGGGTTCTTTTTTAGTAAAAGAAATATTAGCAACACTTAATCTGCTGTAGCTCCAATCTCTTGTTCAAATTGCTTTCAGTGGTTGATAAATTAGGATTAAGGTCACTTAGAAGAGTAAGCATCTTCCTCTTGCTCAAAAGCACTTTCAGGTTAAAGGAAAAAAATATCTGGAAATCTTGGCAAACTCTCTTATGTCTAAGAGTTTTGCTTGGCACTTCACCTGATGTCAATAGGGAAGAAATGAGGACCAGGTTTTTCCACTTATTTGGAAACTGAACAGATATGCATTAAGACCAAGGGAAAATATATTTTTTAATGAATTTGAACAAATGCGTTTCGTAGGATAAAAACTATTTTTTTCTGTAATGGGAATAAAGAGAACACAAAATGGTCCCATGATTCATACAGTTGACAACATATCAACAGTTCAAAAAAAAAAAAAAGAGAGAAGAGCCAGGACCTCTTCCTAGGATTGGCAATGCATTTCTCTGGATTCTTGGGCCTTTCTAGAGCCATTAGAATATGTTTTAACTTTGATGAGTAGTTCTGGGTACAGAAGGAAAAAGTTTTTTTATTTTTTGGTCTGAGGGTGCACATTTACAACTCTGAAATTCCTTTACATTTTCATTCTTCATGCTGATGAGTCTGTGCAGATTTATATTACCATGTTATTATGGGTAGTCGAGACTGTGTCTCCTTGAAAGTAATGACATGTGATTGCTTACTCCATTACTTTCAATGGGACTCAGTCATTGTCGTCCTTAGGGACTCAATCCCATTGAAAGTAATAGTCTGAGACTGCCCACATTGTTACTGTACTTCAAATTGGATTGAATTTATACCGATAGATGTGGGACAACCATAGAAGTGTCACTTTTAAAAGATATAGAGTTGACAAAGTTTTTTGACCAGCAGTTGGAACGTTTAACTGCTTGTTTGGAGAATGAATTCTGGTTAAAACTTCAAAACTAAAACTTTTAGAGAAATCACTTTTTTTTAAAGACTTTTTTTTGAGAACCACACCTAGAAGTGGTCAGGAGCTTTTCCTGACTCTGTGCTCAGGATTGGCCCCTGATGATGCTTAGGGAACCTAGAGGATGTCAGGGATTGAATCAAGGTCAGCCACATGGCAGACAAGTATCCTAACTCCTGTACTATCTCTTCAGCCCTTAAAATACATTCAGAATTTTTTTGGAAATGTTTTAACATTTAACCATTGGACTATTAGAAAAACTCATAACATTTCAAGAAAATTCTTTTTAAGCCTTAATTATTTCTTAACTGTGTTATATCTAGGAACTTTAGGAAAGAAGACATTTTCTTGCTTAGATATTAACTGCTTTCTTGTTCTTAGAATAATTATATTTCTAAAACCAGAAGTAATCTTTACAATAACAGGTTTTGCTGAGGAAACTGAAGCTTAAGGTATAATAATTTGCCCATAGAGTCAAGATTACAAAGCAAAGACCAGAATAGTACTATGTAGGATAACCAACTAGCATTTCATTCTTTAGAATTCATCTATTTTTATACTAAAAATGCAAATGGGGTTATTTTAAGATAAAATACGCACAGACATTTATGCTTAAATAATAGCATGTTTTAATATTTCTCTATAAACAATTTATACACTTATAGTATAAAATGCCTTTCTGGTAAATGGGAGGGAGACATGTTAGAGGGAGAAAACAGTTATTAATTAGGAGGCTATATAAAAAAAGTTATAGGGCCAGAGTAATATTATTGTGGTTAAGGCACTTGCCTTGCAGGCAATCGACCTGGATTCCATCCCCAGGAACACATAAGGTCTCCTGAGCACAGATCCAGGAGTCATCCCCGAGTTCAGCCAGGTGTGGCCCAAACCCCTCCACCCTCCAACACAAAAATGTAGTGTTTTATTGCTGGAGAAATAGTATAGGGGTTAAAGTGATTGCCTTGCATGCAGCTGACCCTGGTTCAAACATCATACTGTATGGAAGGAGTAGCCCCTGAGCAACAACAGGTATGTCTCTCTCTCCCCAAATGTTAGAAAATTGCTTGAGATCTTACCCTATTTTGAACTTTTTCCTATAGGAGTATTACGTTTTGGAATGAATCACATAGTTAAAAATGTATGTTTCAAATTTTTACTTTTGTTTTAACCTTGGCATATTGCTATAAGAATAAAAAGAGTTTGTAATAGCATCACTGTACAAAAAACTTATTTTAATTGTAGTTGATATTACAGCTAAAATAGAACATAAAAACCATAAAAGTTTTTGTATAGAAAACTATAAAATCTTGATATAGAACAAAGTAAAAATTAATAAAAATCATTAAATATTTTTCAGTTTGCCTCTTGTTATATAGTCTTACAAATAGTAATAAAGATCTTCATCTTTGTTAACAGTGCTAATAGTTTAATATATTGACAATTTCTGGATAATAAATGTAGAAAAATGCAATGCTTTGTCAATTATTCAATAAAAATGAGACAATATTAGCTTTGACAACAGCATAAAATAATTTTAATTTACTATTTTAACCATTATCAATACTATTAATGCAGATATTACTGATGTATAGATTTTGACCAAATGCATATGTGCAAGATGCTTATCCAACTAATATTTGTATAATTATTACATTATAAATATATTAGTTATATTACTCTGGGGATTCTGTTGGGAAAAGGGTGCCACTGTAGATGTTCTCTAAAATACCTTTCATTTCTAGAGTCTATGGTTATGTGGTTTCAAAATTATAAAGTTCAATTAAAAAAGTTAATTGCTTTTTTAAAAAAATTAGACAACATAATTTATCCTTAAGAAAAAGCTAACAACTGTAACAAACCAAAATAAATGTAGTACTTTTTGCAAATAAGGCAGGGTTTACTTTGCATGCAAGGACCCAGGTTTAATCCCTGGGACCACATGGTCCCCTGAGCACAGCTAAGAATGA
Source organism: Sorex araneus (assembly GCF_027595985.1). NCBI lineage: Eukaryota > Metazoa > Chordata > Mammalia > Eulipotyphla > Soricidae > Sorex > Sorex araneus. The sequence continues at coordinate 321,587,578 of NC_073313.1, forward strand.
CACCTGAGACTTCTTAATCACTTAATGGGGAGGAGAATCTGAGCAGCCAAACATGAAAAGACTCTGAGTGAGATGACTCCCCCAGACATGCAAACTTCCCTCCCTGAAACTAGAAAACAAAGGAAAAATGGAGGCTGGGAAAGTAGTTTTATGGCAGAGCACAATCTGGCGGGTAGAGCATCCAGATGCAATCCCCAGTACTATCCCAAAGAAAAGGAAGTCAGGATTAATACTACCTTAAAAGTGGGATGGAGGTGGTTTGGGGCTAACATAAGGAGCATGAGATGAGCTGATCAATTTTATTTCTTACTCTAGTTTGAGTTCTGGTTACGTAATTGTGTGTGATTTGTGACTGTTCATGAAACGGCATATGTGTTTTTTTTTTGTATGTATATTATACTTGAATAAAAATTGAAGGATGCCATTAAATCTATTAAATTTAATTAAATACAGAAAATATGGTTTATTATTTTTAAAAAATCTGATAGTTTATGACACTCGCTTCCTTTTAAAAGTTGTTCCTGGAGTTTTTAATTTTGTTTTTGCTTTTTTCATAAAAACTAGAAGACAATTGTCAGTAAACTAAGCCTAAGACCAAATTTGTCATCTCCTTGTTTTGTATAACTTATGAGCTAATAATTAATTTTTAAGTGATTAAAATAAAAACATTTCATGACAATGAAATATTGAAATTTCACTGTTTAAATGTAAAGTTTGATTGTAATCCACATGCACATTATAACAGAAATATAAAATATTGACTCTCTGGTCACTGAAAAAAGTTTTTTAACTCCTGGCCAAACCATCAACCTTGGTGAGAGGGGAAAATCACCCACCTCTCTGGGTTCTTCTTAATCTTATTCTCAGGCTGGATGAATAAAGGAAACAGCATCAGAGAGGCTAGCAAAAGAAAAATCAATATGTTAACATGTGTTTGAAGAAAATGGATGGCAGAAAATTCTAAAGAAAAGTAGGTGAGCAAGGGATATGTATCCTATGTGAATAGACCTTAAAAGCAGGGAGTTTTCACATAACAATAGGAGATGACTTCATCTTTGCTCTGAGTGCAAAGGATGGGTTTCTCAGAGAAAAAGGAAGGGTATGTTCACCTATACTCCTACTCCTGGGCAGGAGCGATAGCACAGAGGGTAGTGTGTTTGCCTTGCACACGGCAACCTCGGTTCGATTCCTCCATCCCTCTCAGAGAGCCTGGCAAGCTACCCAGAGAATCCTGCTCACATGGCAGAGCCTGGCAAGCTACCCATGGCACATTCCATATGCCAAGAACAGTAACAACAAGTCTCACAATGGAGATGTTACTGGTGCCCGCTCGAGCAAATCAGATGAGCAACGGGATGATGGTGATACAGTGATAGTCCTACTTCTGGGTGACATTTCCCCTGCCCCACCTATGTTTTTCTAGATCATGTGGGGTGGGGGGAGGAAGTGGGATGTGTGTGCAATGATTGTTTTTTTAATTTATTTTATTTATTTATTTATTTATTTTGCTTTTTGGGTCACACCTGGCAATGCACAGGGGTTACTCCTGGCTCTGCACTCAGGAATCAACCCTAGTGGTGCTCAGAGGACCATATGGGATGCTGGGAATCGAATCCGGGTCGGCCGCGTGCAAGGCAAATGCCCTACCCGCTGTGCTATCACTCCAGCCCCAATGATTGTTTTTTTAATGAGGAAAGGGCAAAGGACTGAGTCAAGGACAAGAGTTTCTTCACAGCCACTAGGACCTTCTGCTTTTTTGTTTTTAATTTGAGGTTCGGGCTGAGTTCTGACTTTGTGCTCAGTGATCAGCCCTGGCAGTACTGGGTAAGTGCTGGAGGTGGAGTGGGCTGAAGGTGGGCACTATATATGGTGCCAAGAATAAACCCAGATGTGTTGCATGCAAGGTTAAGTGCCTTACCCACTGTACTATCTTTCTGACCCCCTTCACTGCTTTTAAGTGATAACTATATGTGTTCCTCCTGGGCATTGATTAGGACACTGGTGTGTGGCCCTAAAGGCCCAGAGACACCACTATTATGGTCACCATTACTGCAGTTATGATCCTGGATACCTAGAAGAAACTTTGGAATGGCCCAGGATCACCCCCACATCCCAAACCCCAGATAATCTGAGTTCCTAGTGATAGAGATTTCTCTTGAGACTCCATTCTGAGGTCCCATAGCAAGGTGATTGTTATAGGGAGAGTCTTAGTTTGAGCATATTGGAAAACACCTCTCCTTTGGGGGGTCACTGACCCCATATTGTCAAAGACATATTGATAGCATTAAATTTATATGGTATATGAAATTAGCTACCTTTTAGAATCAGCTAACTCAAATATTGTCCTCACTTGCTGGATAGAATTTTTAAAAAAAATTTTATTAGTGAATCACCATGAGGTCGTTACAGACTTGTGTTTCAGTCATACAATGATAGGGTACCCATCCCTCCACCAGTGCCCATTCTCCACCACCAGTGGTCCCAGCATCCCTCCCACCACCCCCACCCAGTCCTCCCTCCACCCCACCCCACCTCTTTTGCTTTCTCTCTTTTGGGGGGTGTTGTGGTTTGCTGTAGAGGTATTAAGTGGCCATCATGTTTGGTCTACAGTCTACTTTCAGCCCACATCTCCCATCCCGAGCAGGCCCTCCTATCACCCTTTACTTAATGGTTCCTTTTCTATCTGAGCTGCCTTTTCCCCCAGCATGCGAGGCCAACTTCTAAGCTGTGGAGTAATCCTCCTGCTACTTATCTCTACTGGATAGATATTTTTGAGGTATACGTTCACTGTTCCTTAGATTCTATACTCGAGTAATGAAAGCAGAGCAGTAGAGCCAGCAACTGCAATGAAAAAAATGAGAGTAAGGAGAACATTGATACTTTCCCTTTTATTTCATCCTGTGAGTTTACAGCATCATTATAGAACCAGTCTATCTTTGTCTTCACAAAATTCCTGCTGACTCAGTTCATGCCCTTAGACTGGTAATCTGGTTAATCTTTTGCAATCTTCATGTGTTTTCACACCTGCCTTTGTCTTCAAGAAGTGAAATGTTGATTTACCAGAAACACTTTATGACCCTCATATGTCTGGTTTCTGGTTTCTTCAGGTTGTGGTCTACACCTGTAAACCATTGTTCTTCAGCTGGAATCAGACTCTTAAAATCCCTCTTTCTCTCTCTGTCACACTCTCTCTCACATTCTCTCTCCTATTCTCTCTCTCTCTGCCTCTCTCTCCCTTTCTCTTTCTCTCTCTCTTTCTCTCTCTAGCTCTCTCTCCCTCTCCCTCTCCCTGTCCCTCTCTGTGTGTTTACATCTTTTATGCACTCCACACGTGCATGCATGTGCACTTGTGTGCACACACACACACACACACGCACGTGCACACACACACTCATTCACACTCACTTTTCATGTAGTTCTGAGGGTAACTGTTCCCAGGTATTCTTGATCAAATATACACTATGCACACCGAAGTTTTCTTGTATTTGTTCAAGAAATCTAACCAATATTATCTTGGTCATAATTTGTTGATGACAATCTTATTTTGAGAAATAAGGAAAAAGAAATGACTGAAAATTTTACAGTATAGCCAGGCAAGAAGAAGTCAGTAAGACATACCAGAAGCTAAACTATTCAATACTGCAAACAAAACTGTATTGTTAAGAGATGTGATGACAGAGTAAGAAGGAGTTTATGGGCTCTGATTCATTTCAAAGAACAAAATGCATGAATCAGCTGCTCCTCACTCCGTACTGAAACTATGCTAGGAATGTAGAGCTCCCCTCACTTGTCTGACATAAAGCAGTCTGTGGTAGTTGGGCAATCTGTCAAAGGTGCCCACTGGACACACAGGAATATGGGCAACCACATATTGTGACTGGAATAGGTGTGGTCTCTGCAGCTAAAAGGTTCACATTCAAACTCAGATGTGCCATTTTGTGGCTCAGTTTCCCCTGGCAGGTCCCTAGCACCTTCAGTATCATTCCTTCCGCTACAAGGTAGAGGTTAAATAAAATAATAAAGTGCTTTCAGAGTTGTCGTTAATATGACCTTTTATTTCACAGTTTGTCTCAGAAACTAAGAAAGAGTACTCAGCAGGACTAATATGCTACTAATAACTGTAGAGTAAAGCAACAAAGTGATCATATACAAAGTAACTCTGAGTAACATTTGTATTTTGCTAAAGCTTGACTAGTAATATCACTAAAAAGTACTTTGTCTGGGATGAAAAGAATATAGATGGTAGAGTGCCTGCCTTGCATGTGGCTCACCCAGGTTTAACCCCTGGCACCACATATGCTTTTTTTGTTTTTAAGCACATTTAGGAGTGATTCTGACCAGAGTCAGAGTAAGTTCTGAGAATAAATGGGTATGACCCTAATCCCCTCATAACTCCCCAAATTCTTATGACTTTGTAAATGAAATTATGGTTGAAACTTGCACCCTAGGGATAGGGAGATAACTCAGTGGACTGAATGCCAGGTTTGATTCCCATTACTGCATGCTGCTCAGCACTGCCAGGAGTGATCCCCAAGCAGGAACCTGAAGTACTCTCTGAATACTACTTAGTGTGGTCCCCCAAAGCAAAAACAAAAGCTTCATCCTCATATATTTTAGACATTAGTTAACACCTTATAGTCATCATATCAATTGAACCAATAATTAGTGACTTCTTTCTGAGTATATACTGACTCAGGACTTGAGGATGCATCAGTGCATGAACAATGCTCATATCATTCTGGCGGGGGAGGGGGTGCGGGGAGAAAGAAGACAAGCACATTGAAAAAAATAGTTGTTGTAGAAGAGATCATTGATATCAAGTGTATTGAAGTAAATAGATAAATATATCATATTTTTACCTAATGAACTGCAAGGACAATGCTTATAACAGAGTTATTGGTGGACAATCAAACAGGAAACTTAAGACTAAGGAGAAAGTAGCCTTTGTGGAGGAGAGCATTCCAAGTGCACTTCATAGCACTTCTAAGAATTTTAGGGTGGAAATTATTTGCTTTGTTTAGAATAGAGTAATAGGAAGTTGGAAGCTTGGTGAGCAACATGGAGCTTGGAAAAGATGATGACAATAGGAAAGTCAGTCAGGAATACAATCAGATTTCTGTTTTACTCTGTAAGAGGATTCTCTTTTACATTATTAGACTTTTGTAGAATAAGTAGGTAGGACAAAATCTAAAATTACTAATAGAATACTGCTTTATTAATCCTCATGTTTCATGTTACACGGCAGGAACATTTATGATATGTGTGCACCTATGTATGTTTGTCAGTGTGTGATTTGAGGCATATATACTATACAATCCAATATGTGATGGGAATTCAAACTATCTTTGTAAGTAAAGCAATGAGTTTATATGAATATAAGATTTAAAAATATTTTGGATGCATATCTGGATTTATAATAGATAAAATATCTTAGTATGCATGCAATTAGGGATTGTTCATGATGTTAATAATTTTACTTTTTTGTTTCAAGTATTTTTTTTATTTAAAAAAATCTTTGTTTTCTGGGCCTCTAGCAATAGTACAGCTGGTAGGGTGTTTGCCTTGCATGAGGCCAGACTGGGTTCAGTCACCATAACCCAATATACTCCCCCCAAGCCCAACAGAAGGAATTTCTGAGCACAAAAACAGGAATAGACCCAAGAACCACTGGATGTGGCCCCGAAAACCAAAAGAATCAAAAATTTAAAATGTTTAGAAATGTATTACCTAGAATAATTCATTTCATTCCATACAAAACAGTATTTCCATGAAAACATTCTTTGTTTTATTTATTCATTTGAAAATATACATTAATGAACCTAGCAGTAGATTTGAAAATGTTACAGGAGTAATTGTTACCAAAATTCATGTTAAGGAGATGGGTAAAAATGGACCAAGTGGAACAACTCAGCTGTATTCTGCTCAAGCAGTATAATTCTTCTGAAAATTCTAATCTCTCTGGGGGTTTCTTTCCAATCAGCCTCCTGGCTTAAATACTCATGATGTGAATTTTTGATAGTAAAATTAGACAATAAGATGACTTTTTCTTTTAAAAATAAATTATGAATTCAATAAATAATCTGGCTAGAAAGCTATATAACCAAACCTTACATTCCTGATAAATTATCATAACACGAACAAGAAGTTTCACTTGGTTCCTCTTGGTTTCTTTATAATATGATTATATCCTGTGTTAGTGATGAGGTTGGGCAGAACTTGCCTATTCTAACTAATTTATTCCATCATGAGAACCAGGTCAACTATATTTACATAAGAACTCACCATGCCATCTAAGAAAGATGCATAATTATTCTGAAATAGCCTCTTACCTGAGGAATGCAACATTGAATTCAGTGTGAGTCAAGTCCTTCAACATGGAGTTGGCTCCTCCCCTCCAAACCCGCCTTCCTTGTCTAGAGATAGAGCAAACAAATGCTCAAATCCTCCTCCCTTCTGAGGTTGGCAGTTTGCCAGTGGTATGGACATTAGTTTCTCATTAGAACCTTGTCATCTGCCAACAAATCTATACTTCACACAAAACAAAAGTGATCAAACCTGTTGAAGTTTTGACCACTGAAGAGGGAATGGCAACCAATGATTTTCTTGTGGGTTTATAAGTTAAAGTAGAAGAGAAAACTGTGCTATTTTGATCCAACAGATTAATGGGCAGGTTGGTCAGTAGTATATCTAGTCGTGGCAAGACATTGTGATACCATTTTTATAAATTCAAATTCTAACACTGACCTTTTATTTTCTAAACCAGAAATAATTATTTTTGTGTAGAGTGTTATCTTTGTTGATTATTGGTGTTATTGTTTCTAATAACAGAGCACTAAAGAATTGCAGAGTAGGGGCTGGAGTGATAGCACAGCGGGTAGGACATTTGCCTTGCATGCAGCCAACCCAGGTTCAATTCCCAACATCCCATTGATCCCCTGAGCACCAACAGGAGTAATTCCTGAGTGCATGAGCCAGGAATAACCCCTGTGCATTGCCGGGTGTGACCCAAAAGCAAACAAACAAACAAACAAACAACAATGAATTGCAGAGTAACAAATAAAAATGATAGCTCTTTTTTCTCAAAAGAGGCTTTGAGAATTAATTCTGAGATGTGGGGATACAAAAGAATTTTAGTTGCTCTAAAATTCTTTGCAATATTGAACAGATTAGGGTCATTTGATAGAGGCTCATGATTTGCATGTAGGTCTGGATCTGATTTTTGATACTGCATGTTTCTCATCTTCACCCATGTCAACCTATTCCCAGAATTTCCTGCCTATACTCATGGTCTCTAGAACTGTAAGTACTGCTGGGTCTTTTTATTTCTTTTTTTTGGGGGAGGGGGAGGTTATGCTTTGAATAATCTATGAACACCTCTGATATACACACCAAGCAAAAAGAGGGCCTGGAGAGATATAGTACAGTGGGAGGGGTCTTGCCTTGCTTGTGATTGACTCAGCTTCAATCCCAGGCATAACCCAAGTACTGTCACTGTCACTGTCACTGTCATCCCAGTGTTCGTTGACTTACTCGAGCGGGCACCAGTAACGTCTCTATTGCACTCAGCCCTGAGATTTTAGCAGCCTCTACTTACTCGTCTTTAGTAATGATTGGAGGCTCTTACAGGGTAAGGGGAATGAGACCTATTGTTACTGTTTTGGGCATATCGAATACACCATGGGTACCTTGCCAGGCTATGCCCTGTGGGTGGAATACTCTCCGTAGCTTGCTAGGCTCTCCGAGAGGTATGTATATCTGTTACTGTATACGCCACGATATGAATACGCCACGGGGAGCTTGCCAGGCTCTTCCGGTGGGCAATACACTCTCAATAGCTTGTCAGGTTCTCTAAGAGGGAGATCTAGTCTATTAGATGTTGTTTTACTAGACATCTAGTAGATGTCTAATAAATTTATTATTATAGAGATGTCTAATAAGTTTATTAGATTATTGTTATCTTATTAGTTGTTTATTAGTTTATTAGATGTCGTTTACCCACAAGTACTACCAGAAGTAATTCCTGAGTGCATAGCCAGGTGTAACCCCTGAGCATTGCCTGGAGTGGGCCCCAAACCAAAACAGTCAAAAAGCAACAATTCTTATTTATACCTTAAACCCCTTGTTTTTGTCCACAGACCTGTTTCAAGATCTCTGGGTATAAGCTATATTTATCTTGAACATGTGTATCAGTAAAACTTTTGCAGAAAAATATCTACAAATTTGCTATTGAGATAATTTCACACATCTATGTCAACTTATGTGCCTATTAAGTATTCTTTTGTAATCATTGCCCAGCTAATTAAACATTAGTTGAAAATTCTGAATTAAGTATCTTGTATTTTATTTCTTCCTTGTAATACTTTTAGACCTCAAAAGTTCACCTTTGTTCCACCCCTCTCAAGATCAGATAATTAGGCATTAAGAAAGTAGTAGTTAATTGTCAGAGTTTGTAATCTCTTAATTTAAATTCTGGCTTGCCAATAGTTTAGTTTCTTTTAAAGTTGAACTAACTTCAATACTTTGGTTCTATGCCAGTCTGTGCCTTCACTCCTTATAACCAAATGTAATTCCATAGTAAATGATATAATGATGAGGGTAATCGATGTCCTTAAGCAAACAGCCTGCTTTATTGGGATGAAAATATTAAGGCTTGCATTGTCTTTATAAAATGGGCTTACTTTCTTCAAAATACTAAAATATTTTCAGGTATTTTTGACTCACTTGAGATATAAAGTATTCGGGATGGAACTACAGATAAAGATCAACCTGTTAAATTATATTGTTTCCAACCATAGCTGAGATGTGATTAAAAAAAAAAGCGCATCACTCATTCACTATTGGTGAGAATTCAATTTGGATCAATCTCTTTCTATAGAAAGCAGTTAGGGAGGTGTAAGGAAAGAAAGAAAGAAAGAAAGAAAGAAAGAAAGAAAGAAAGAAAGAAAGAAAGAAAGAAAGAAAGAAAGAAAGAAAGAAAGAAGGAAAGAAAGAAGGAAGGAAAGAAAGAAAGGAAGGAAGGAAGGAAGATAGATTATCTTACGACCTAATAATTCCACTTTTACCTCAAATAATTAATTATATATAATGATAAAATAATTATAATAACATATATAAATTAAATATATAATATATAATAAATTGGGTTGGAGTGATAGCATAGTGGGTAGGGCATTTGCCTTGCATGAGGCCACCCAGATTCTATTCCTCTGCCCCTCTCAGAGAGCCCAGTGAGCTACCGAGTGTATCTCACCTGCACAGCAGAGCCTGGCAACCTACCTGTGGTGTATTTGATATGCCAAAAACAGTAACAACTCTCACAATGGAGATGTTACTGGTGCCCGCTCAAGAAAATCGATGAGCAATGGGATGACAGTGATACAGTGATATAATAACTTAAATATAAATAAATCACTGTATTACTGTGCCACTGTCATCCAGTTGTCTGTCGATTTACTCGAGCAGGCACCAGTTACATCTCTATTACACTTAGCCCTGAGATTTTAGCAGCCTCTCCTTACTTACCTTTTCCAACGATTGGAGGCTCTTTCAGGATCAAGGGAATGAGACCTATCTTTGATGTTTTTGGCATATCAAATATGCCATGGGTTGCTTGCCAGGCTCTGCCATGCGGACGGGATACTCTTGGTAGCTTGCCAGGCTCACCGAGAGGTATGTATATATCTGTTACTGTATTTGGGATATGAGTACACCATGGGGAGCTCCCAGGCAATCAGTGTGGGCAATAGACTCTTGGTAGCTTGTCAGGTTCTCCAAGAAGGAGAATTAGGCTATTAGTTGTGCTTCCGGGAGCTCAGTTTTATAGTCTCTGGTTGTTGGCCTTTGATGGGATTACATGGCATGGGGCAGTTTCTGGGTGTGACTGCCTAACTACTAGAAAATGGGGGATCTGGGTGGAAGGGGCCCAGTCCCGATCTGAGCAGCCTTGTAGATCTCAGCTCCGGGTCCCGCACACCTGGGTTCCTCTGCCGGTTCCTTCTGTGTGAGGCTCGTCCAAATGTGTGGAGAGTGTCCTTGAGCATGGCTGTGGCTGGGTTCCGGAGGTCTTCAACTGTCGAGGCTCTGCTTGGGGTCGGGAGGGAAACACAACCTATCCCCTCCAAGGGGCCCCAGAGAAGACAGCCAGGTGCAGGGGCAAGAGACTCTGTCGCTCTCTTCCGGGAGCTTGGTTTTAGAGTGTCTGGATGTTGGCTGTTGATGGGATTACACAGTGCTCTGGGCAATTTCTGGGTGTAATTGCTTAGCTACTGAAAAATGGGGGATCTGGTTGGAAGAGGCCCAGTCCCAATCTGAGCAGCCTTGGACATCTTGGCCCCGGGTCCCTCACACCTGGGTTCCTCTACTGGTTCCTTCATGCGTGAGACTTGTCCAAATGTGTGGAGAGTGGCCTATTTATTAATTTAAATAAATTAAATTATAAAATCAATTATAAATTAAAAATTAATTCAAAAAGATTTAGGCACATCTATAGTCACTGCAGCATTATTTACAATAGCCAGGATCTGAAAAAACCCAAATGTCCACAAACAGATGACTGGGTGAAGAAATCGTGGCCCAGATGCATGATGGAATACTATTCAGCTATTAGAAAGAATGAAATGGTGCCCTTTACTTGGGTAGAATTAGCATGTGCCATATTAAGTTAAATAAATCAAAAGAAGAAAAATAAATATTGGATAATCTCTTATGTGTGGATTATTATAGAAAGGCACAAAGCTAGGTAAAATACAATGAAAATAATCCCTGTGATTCTGTCAATAGGTCTGAGTTGACCAAGGGGCAGAGATGGGACCTGGTTGTGATGGTTGTGGAGTGATATTGACACGTCAGTGGTAGGTTTGGGGAAATGATATTGTATGGCTAAAACATTCACACATAAGAATTCACACATAAGTATTCACACTATTGTAAACCATTTGTTTGTTTGGTTTTTGAACCACACTCTGGTCCTACTCCTGACTCTATGCTCAGGGATCACCCCTTGTGTTACTCAGAGGACCATGTGGATGCTAGGGATCGAACCCTGGTCTACTGAGTGCAATGCAAATACCCTATCCACTGTGCTATCACTCTGGCCCCTATTGTAAGTTATGTTGTCTCCAAAAATTTCATTGTTTCCATTGCTGAAAAGATACAGAAGGAACAAAACACAACCCCTGGTTGATATAGTTTCATTCCTTTCCTACATACAGAAAGGCTGTTTCTAATCATTTTTAAAAATTACTTCAAGTTCTGTGTAACCCATGAGGCTCTGAGGCTCTTATTTAACTTCTATTATTTGCCACGTGTGTGCAATGTGTTTGTGTGTGTGTGTGTGCATAGTGAAGAGTGTCTTGTATTTGTACCTGCATTCCCCTCTAATTTGCATAGGGTGTTTTTTTGCTGACAGATCAAACCTCAGCCCCTGGCTGTTTGAGTCTGTCTAACTGCAGCTGCTGTCAGAATTCCTTTTGGACATAGTACATTAATTTGTGACCCAAATTATATATTTAAGATATATATTTTTCTAAAATGAACAAAGAAAAATTAATTTCATGACATTCTTGCATTTCACTACACTTGTGGCAGTTTTGTGCTAATCAAACAAAACCTAGTCCTTTGACGTTGAAGTGCATTGTTTATTTTTCAAGACACAAACCTCTCCCTTATCACACTTTAAAGAGTATTATGGTCTGGTTGTCTAGTTTCTGTTCATATTTATATATAGACAAGGAAACCAAGATATATGGCACATGCAATCTACACGTTTTAAAATTCCAAAGTATAGTTATCAAAAACATACTTTATAACTCAGCAATGCATAAAAAGTGTTTAAATAATAGATGGAGATGACAGATGTCATAAACATATATGAAACGGATATAGTCAAACCTGGCAAATTTTGAGATGTGGTTTCAATCACAGTATTTTTTGTTGATTTTTATATATGATCTTAGGCAATTTTAAATTAAGGCAGGTGTCACCTTTAATTTATTGTCAGGTGGAAAGCACACTTATTTTGTACTCTACGGATTTATTCAACTTAACTCTGTAATTGCTAGCAATATACAAGCTCATTATATCACAATTTAGTACACTTGATGCCAGCTGTTATGGAGTTAATGGCAAAGTCGAAAGAAATGACATAAAACTCACTCTCATGTTTGCTGCAAGTATCATAATATTATTGTTAAAAATTTCCAGTTGGCTCTAGAGTTCACGTTAGCATTATTTCTTACTGTTGTCATGAGTGAAAAATATAAGATTTTTCTTCACAAAATATTACATTTGGTATTTTAAATATTAAACTTTTGACCTCTCCATTAGTATATGAGGTGGAAGTGTAATAGCTTATGCTATTTTCTTTTTCTGAAAGTTATTTTTGGCAAAACTGCTATTAAAAATATTTTTTCCCTTCATTGACATGGGGTTTGAATAGTGTCTGTATAAAAGCTAAGAGGCAACTATGTTTCTAATCAGATTATGTTTCACTCAATATATATTTCTTTCCGGATGTAAGTTCCTTAATTTTTACTTACATTTTAATAGAATTGGTTATTCTTAGAGGAACAATGCCAAGAATAAAAACAGCAATACAATCCAATGTAAATTCAGTAGCAACAAATTCTTAAATTAAATAAAAAACATTTTTCTATATAGTAAGAAATTATATATTACATATATTATATATTACATGTAGCTATATATTCCATATAAATACATATACTTATATTATAAATACAGTTGTGACTGTGATCATTTCCATAATTTCAATAGTAAAACATCAGTCTTTACACTTTATTTCATCCCAACATAGTCATTGATATCAATATATTACTTTTGATACACTTTCCAAATTGATCATTGTTCCAAAATTTTCTTTATTTGTAATCAGGTAACTTCTTTTTTTCTAAATATTTCGGTATGTATGTGCAAAAGGCAAAATTCAATATATTTTGAAAAAATCAAACATAATAAAATCAGAAATAAGGTAGCACATTATATTCTAATTATAGGAATCTTAAAAAAAATTCCTCTGCCATCCTGTGAACTGATATATTTAAACCAATAATTTTATGTCGTTTGTGAATTTGTGTATTTAACTTGGGAAAATTCACTCTTCACTGTGACACGTGAAAAGAGAGAAAATGCGTTTCCAGGAAACAATCCACGAGTAATTTAGTCCAGCTATTTTCAGTACTTAACTTTTGTGTTTTTTTCTTAAGTTCACGATAATATGACATTTCATTATTAGACTTAAAAAAAAGTAGTCACTCACCAGATATTAAAGGATGCAATTGGTTTCAGTTCAGGCAGGTTTTAACTGCGTTTTAATTAGCTTAAAACATATGCTTTCATTTATCGTATTACGTGGAGTACATCCTATTCCATTTAGCTGAGTATTGAGGACTATTGTACAATATTGTGCTCAGGCTAAAACAATGAAATACTAATTGGATCCAGTAAAATAACTGTAACATTTCCGATTCCTATTAGGCAGGTTACGTAAATTAGGCTAATATAAAATGGTGCTTAATAGAATTGCAAATATGGTGTGATGATACATTCAGACAGGAAAGACAGTGAAAGGGGGATTTTGGAGGAAATCAAATACATTTGCATTACAATAAAACATTTCCTGCTGTGAGGGCTCTTGCAATGCTGGAAAAAAACAACAATCCAGCACCACTCCCTCCTATTTACATAGGAATGCCAGCCCTACCTCTTCCCAGTTCTTATGAACTGTTTTCTATCTGTAAAGTGCAGTTTTAAGTATGTTGATGAATATAGCCCTTTTATTATTTCATTGGGCCTCACATCTGAGCTCTTTATAGTGCAGTGAGGGAGCATTTCTCTTCTATACAGCATGTCTTTTTATGATGCGAATGTGCTTTTCAGGCTTGAAAAACTAACTGCAATCATTGGATTGGATTGATATTTCCTATTTGAGCTACTAAATGTCTTGTGTTTATTTCCCTTTCTTCTTGAAAATTATTAAGTTTTAAAGAGTTGTATTGGATTGCCGTGACATTTGTGCATACTTTAATCATCCTAAAATAGATTAGAAAAAAGATTTGGATGTTTCTTTTCTTCATTCCTTGGCCTCATTGGACTTTCTTATTTTAGCTTGAAATAGCAGCCATGTATGATATTTTAAATGAAGAAATTTAAGAAACTGACATGAGGAGGGAGAAAGGTAGAGTGAATCTGTTTCTTTTTTTTTTTAATGCTTTTAAACCCATACTAATTTATTTCATCTTTGTTCATTAGCAGTCCTCATAGGGAGTTTGCTTCTCTATTTTTGAAGAATCCAGAGCACTTTCTGGGCTAAAAGGTGTTTCAGGGGAGGAGATTTTTGAAGCTGTCCCTCAAAGGAAAAGTTGGCCAATAAAGTAGGGAAAGGACTACATCTTTCCCTTGCAAATACATTGATAAAAGAGCTATATGCTGAACTCACAAGCACCCTTGAACCTTTCAGTTTGCTCTCAGCACTCAGATCCCAGTGTTCTGTGAAATGGCAGAGAGAGAGAGAGAGGACCATTCTGGGGCCTAGCATGCAAATGAGCAAACCACGTAAAGGAAAAGAAAATTTAAATCCTGTCTATTGTATTCTAAGCAGGTTGCTAGCAAGCCTTTGTGGAGCTGGTACAAAAAATGAATCTCATCTTCCCTGCCATGCAAACTAGCAACACACTTTTTTTCTCCCCACTCATTCACATCTGTAATTTTTATGCAGTTTTATCTTCACAAAGGTTTTGTTTTTCCTATGAGTTTAGTGTGTAACATTTTTATTCATGATACAAATTATTTTATCTGTGTCCATGCCTCTGATTTAGACCTTAATCTCCCTGAAATCTTTAGTTCTGGAATTTGTCTCTTTATTTATATTCACAGGTAGTTCCTCTTCCTCTTTTTTAAAAAGTGGAAATTAATACTATTTGCCCAAAAGAACAGCAATTTTAAAAAGGAACTACATCCTATGGGGCATGCTTTCCTAGTGAAGCAAAGCAAGTCAAATTCCTCTAGATTCAAATACCCTTCTTTTTCAGCTTTCAGCTGTGAAGAAAAGGATTTTCACCTAGATGTAAAAGATGGTAATTGTGCAATAAGGGTAGGGTTCCGACCAATAGAAATGAGCGTGGGGGAGGTGAAAGTAAGAAATAGTTATCCAGCCCCACAGGACAGACTTACTGAAAAAGAACACTTGAAAACACTTGTAAAGCAAAAATATCATGAGTTAACTGGCACATTGTCCGCAAAACCAAATCATTCCTTGATTGGTCATCTCCCAACTCCAACCCTCAGAAAAAATTAAACTCATTTATTTTAGCCTCATTTGACATATGGAGAATGTGCAAATCTTTAGCTATGCTCGTTTTTTTTTTCCCCTATCAACTTTTTAAAAAATCTGGGCACAGGGTCAAAGCAGCAGTATAGCCGGTAAGATGTTTGCCTTGCATGTGGCTGTGCTGGGTTTCATCATCAGCACCACTGAAGTTTCTCTGAGCCCCTCCAAGAGTGGTCTCTGAGCACAGAGCCAGGAGCAAGCCTTGTGTATGTTGGGTGTGGCTCCCAAACAAAACAAACAAAATTTAAAAATCTGGGCACTGTGTAATATCAAGCAGAGCTAACCCATTGCCCAGAGGTTTGTTTCTGTTTTCAAATAAAGAAACAAATTACAGATTGTACCTTGAAATAACTATTGACTCAAAGGAATTTACAAAAGTAGTGCAGAGAGGGGTCTTGAACTCATTCCCCTGTTCCCCACTAATGTGATAACACCTGACATACCAATATCAGGAAGCTAAGTCCTCTATCAGCCTTAAAGCCAACTCAGATTTTTACCAGTTATACATGCGCTTGTTTGTATATTTGTGTTTGCATGTAAACATATGGATCTAAACATTTTGTTTAAATAAAGTTCTTCTTAGGTTAGTTATAGGTTTGTGGGGGAAATACAAATATATATACATATATATATATATAGTTACACATATACACACACACATATATACACATGAAGTTTCCCTGAGCCCCTCCACCATATATATATATACATATATATGTATATGTATCACTGTATCACTGTCATCCCATTGATCATCGATTTGCTTGAGCGGGCGCCAGTAACGTCTCTATTTGTCCTAGCCCTGAGATTTTAGCAGCCATATATAGCCAGTGAAACAGACTTTAAAATAAGTGGTTTAGTCTTTGCAGGACAAACTATTTATTCACTGGCTATATATATTGTCACTGTAACTGTCATCCCATTGCTCATCAATTTGCTTGAGTGGGCACCAGTAATGTCTCCATGTGAGACTTGTTACTGTTTTTGGCATATCCAAGACGCCACGGGGAGCTTGCCAGGCTCTGCCATGTGGGCAGGATACTCTCGGTAGCTTGCCAGGCTCTCCGAGAGGGGTGGAGGAATCGAACCTGGACCGGTTGCATGCAAGACGAATGCCCTACCAGTTGTGCTATCGCTCTAGCCTGGCTATATATATATATATTAGTTAATAAAGTAATAAAGCTCTAAAGCTCACATTAATTCAACACTGAAATATGTCTAATAACAAATCTTTTGGTTTTCACTGTTTGGCTGTTTATGGGCTTCATAGACTAGGAACATAAAGTGATTCTATTTTATGGAGCACTGGGTTTTAGGGAGAGCTCATTGGTAGAGCCTTTCAAGCGAGGCTTCAGATTCTTATGCCGGGCATGATCCTGGCAGCACTGCTATTTAGAATCTACAGTGCCATAATAAAATGTGTAAAATCCAGTTGCATCTCAACTGAGTGTGTGCAGACACCATGACTGAAGAGTAAAGTCTTCAGCAAACATTGCGACTAAGGAATGTACTTGCACTGCAGTCAAGTGTGTGACCCCTGCAAACTCTGCAACCATATGTGAGCACTGCAAGTGTGTGTGTGTGTGTGTGTGTGTGTGTGTGTGTGAGACTCCTGCCACCAGACAATAGCCACCAGAGGGAATGGAACTGGAAGTGGGGGAGATTGGGGTGAAGCACAGGAGTTATCACGATGTAATTATACACAGAGGTAAAGAATACAATTTGATCTTTATATACATTTTTATCAAAGCACAGATATTAGTTTTAAATGGCACTTAGAATGATCAATTTTAACTTTTTACACACAGACACAAGCACATGCACAGATGTAAGCTAGCTGTCACCTACTTTGTTTCAGTGTACACACATACAAATTACTACACCCTTTAAATGCAAGGATTTATAGAGTAGACGTGCTTCAGATTAGTGATCATAAACTCTTCCAGAAACAGACTTTGAAGTAAGTGGTTTAGTCTTTGCAGGTCAAATAGCCTCTGCTATGCCTTCTCAACTCTGCCCTTATGCATAAAGAATAGCTTTAGATACGCCATCCATAAATAAATGTGCTTGAGTATTGTTTAATGAAATTTTTATGGACACTAAAATTTGAAATTCAGATTATATTTAATATATATCTATAAATATATATTTAGATAAATACATATATAAATTTTGCAGCAAGACTTGGCAGTGTTAAGAGCCTGCTCTTGGCTATCCATCAGAGATCACTCAGGGGACCATATGTGGTCCTAGGGATGGAAATGGTGTTGGCCACTTGCAAGGCAAGAGTCCTACACTCTGTACTATTGCATCAAACTCTGAAATTCACATAACAACGAAAGATTACGTGTTATAAAATTTTTTTCTTCTTTTGATTTTTGTTCTAATATTAAGAACAATTCTCAGGGCTTGAGTGATAGTATAGGGGTTAATTCATTTGTCTTATTCGCAGCTAGCCCTATTTCAATTCTATGACTACATAAGATCTCCTGTGCACCAGCAGGAGTGATTCTTGAGCATACAGCCAACAGTAAGCATAGCCAGTTGTAACCCAAACTCCCTCCCACAGATTCTCAGTTCACAGATCTTACAAAACCAATTTATGAACAGAATTTGGACAGGATTTTCAGATCCTCACACTACACAATATGCAGAATTTCGAGTCATGCTTTTATTGGTGTGTGTTCATAAATTCGAAATCTTATTCTCCTTGTCACTTCAGAAAGCACAGACTAGTTATAGGGGGTAAAAACCCAGGAAATTAACATAAGATAAAATTCATAATGCAATTATACAATAAGTACAATAACAGTACATTATTTTCATCTTTTTTTATTTTTTAATTTATTTTAGTAGTTTAACATCACATTGAACGGAACAACTGAAGTTTCTATTTTTTTCTCTATTTTCTTGTCATGGATATATTAGCAGTACATGATGCATACTAATTATAAAGTTGGCTGTAACAAGAGTTCCTCTTGTGAATCCATTTAAGAACTGATTGTTTACTATCTTTTTCTGTAAGTATAAAATTTTAATTATGCCACTGACAGGAACTGTGCGTGATACAGTGCTCTACATTTATCACTGGGAGAGGGCCAGTTGCAGAGCTGTTTGACTTTGGAGAAATCCTGATGCGTTTGCAATGTTGAGCAGCAGGTGCCACATTATTATGTACAGAAAAGCAATTAGGAAGCATATTGGATGAATGGGGAGTGCATTAATATTAGCAAGTACATTTGTCAGTGGTTTTGATGCGAGTCTTTTTCTTTCCTTTATGCAACATTAAGATTGTGGCTCTCATAAATTCTCCCCTTAAATTGCCATCTGTTCTCTTGTCAGGCAGTAGTGAGGTAGAGAAAAGTTTTCTTGACAAAATGAAAGGAATTTCTTTTATTTAAAGTAGAAGCAAAAGAGCCTATAGAAAGTTGTAGAATTGTAGGTTGTGCAGTTCAGCTTTGCATGTGTTAAGTAATTACCTTTGAATGTAACATTAACTGTGGAACCCTTTGATTTTTACAAGTTGCTATTTTTTCCTAGTCATTTCACGTATTTTAAAATTCAATAGGAAAGAGTTATAATTAGATTAATGCAATGACAACTAGCAATTGGCCACTTGGATTAGGAAGTTTGAGGAGGGAATTGCTGATTTTTTTTTCATTGTGGAACATCTTTTCCATTTTGCTGGCTCAGGGCCATATTCACATCTTGAAAAGATTTAAGATTAATCACTAGAATGTCACCTCTCTTTAACTCTAGACTATTTCTGAAATGAGTGGCACTTAATGCAAAAACAATTAAGAGAAATTCTCCATTCGATATGTATTGCAACTATGAAATATTATATATCTATTATAAAATATGCTATTATAAGAACTTGATTTTCCAAAATTTTTATTAACTTAAAGATATGGCAAATAAATGAAATAGTAGATTGGACTTTGGAGGGTTAATTTAAAGACAGTCATTCCTTTAATTCTATTCACCTTGATTCAAAATTTTTTTTGATAATTTTTGTTCTCTTTTTTTCACTTCAGCAATATTTATAAAATAGCATTAAGTATATCTTATATAGTTTATCATCTTTCCTTATTTCAAGGCATTTTCAAAAATGAAAGAAAAGCTAGAGTAAATGTCTGGTTCACATAGAACACAACCTACTTTAAACATGGTGTTGCTGTCAGCACACGATTTTGTTCTTTTCTAAAAGTATTTTTGAAAGAAAAATTGAGTTACTATTTTATTTGTTCTGGTTGAATTCTCATTAATTATAAGTACAGAAAAGATGGTTAACTGTTATCACATGTAAATCTGGACTGTTTACAGGTGGCTGTGTGGATGCCTGGTAGCATCTTCATGTACTAACAGGTGAAAATGCTACAAAGAGAAAGTTATAGACATGAAGCAATAGGAAGGGTAGGTCTGTAACTTCTTACTTGTAGCAGAGACCTATAAATAGGCAAGTTTTTTAAATTTTCTATCTTGATCCCAGTTATTAATTCAGGAGGATAAGCCATTTGTCACCTATTTCATTTGAACTAATGTAATAATTACTGTTACTTCTTTTACTTAAAACAAGACTTGGAGTAGGGTGATGGTACAGGGATTATGGGTGTTGCCTTGGTGCATGCAGCTGACCCAGGTTTATCCCTGGTGCCACAAGGTCCTCTCTTTATTAGCATACCTGGAGGCCCAAGCACTCTCAGGTGGCCTGGGAAATCCTGGGAACTGGGCAAGGCCTGAGCACCACACACATTCTGGCCTTTGCATTGATTCAAAAGCCCTAGTTAACAGAATCACTGAGAGGGCTCTGAGGTCTTTTGATATGGAAACATTTCTGAGCATTTTAGACACCAAAATAAACTGCCAAATCATACCAAATACCATAGGGAACCCAAACTTACACAGCATGTAATAAAGCCAAGAATGATATAATAAATGCACTCCTGTAGAAAGGAGTTTGGTACTGCTGCCTTTCTACTCCTATGGGCAAGTGTCCTCTGGGGCCACAAGCAGGGAAGAAAATTGCTCTACCACTGAGCCACATTTCTGGCCCTCTCCGGATTTCTTTCAGTTAGCAAAAACTACTAATGGAGGGGTTGGAGCAATAGCACATCGGGTATGGCATTTGCATTGCACGCGACCAGCCTGGGTTCAATTCCCAGCATCCCATATGGTCCCCTGAGTACAGCCAGGGGTGATTCCTGAGAGCAGAGCCAGGAGTAATCCCTGTGCATTGCCGGGTGTGACCCCAAAAGAAAAATACACAAAAAACTACTAATGGAAGTATTTAATAAAAAGGAAAGTGGTAAAAATATAACATTTTATTTGTTTTGGGCTGCACCTAGTTAATGTTCAACGGTACTTCTGCCATTGTGCACAGGAGTTGCTCTTGGTGTTTGGGGGAACTTGTAGTACCCAAGACTCCTCCCTTCAATGCACACATTCCACCCTTTGAGATATCTCTTTGGCCTCATATATACATTTTTCAAAAACTGAGCAATACCTGCGTTGTGTGGTCACCATGTTTAGTCCCTGCAGGCAAATCTTGTTAAAAAGCTAACGTTCACTTTTCTTTGTGCCATGGGTGGAACCCAGGAACTCACACTTTCTCAGTACATGTACTACCACTGAATATTTTCTTTAGTCCAGAATACTGTTTTTGTTGATGAGAAAGACCTAAGTCAGTGGATTCCATTGGGTCTAGAGAGGTAGTGTCTTTTATGTTTTGATAGCATTATGAAATTGTCTTTGTGCTTGGATACCAGCTGTTTAAGTGTCATCTATCTCAGAGTTAGTTAGAAATACCTCTAACAACTCTTAATTTTAGATATTTCTCTTCATAAAGTGGTCAAGGAGAACTCTCTATGATTTTAGCTTATTAGAAATGTCCACAGTCATAGAAACTTGAGTAGTCTCAAATTTTCTTCATTATATGTAGCTAATAGGCTAGATGTGACTTCTATTTATAGATGCTAAAATCATTTATCAGACAATTTTTCAGTTTCTCAGAGGTAATCCTACTTTGACATTTTGGGGTGCACATATGTAAACTATTTTGTTTCAGGCATCAAAGTGTAAAAGGACAGTTTTTCAATGGCCTTTTACCCTTACACTGGACTGCTGCATGGTCCACACAAACAAAAGCAAAAGTCAAGTTAAAGGACAGTTAGATAATGCAGGGAAGCTTGCCACAGCAGTAAAGTTGGAAACTACCTTATAATATCCTATGAACTTTCTTACCATTTCATTACTTTCTTTTAGCATCCTAATGCAGATGGCACATTCATAAAGACTACTGGAAATGAAGAAACTAACTCTCAGCCAGTGTCCTACAATTATTTCATAGAGAGGAGCAGGGCCAGGAAACAAATGAGGACCTATACATTCTGGACCTGGTACTTTTCCCTGTCTCTCTGACCTCTTCACTTGTTATCCTATTATTTGAGGGACAATTCATGAGTAGGTCCCAGTTTCAGCCAGTCCTAGTTTAAACCTCCAGTTTGTTTCGGTCGGGTAAATGGACCCCAACCTTTTTCTTCCCTGACTTCTTAAGTGTTTGTGTGTTTGTTTAAATGAGACTAAGTAGATGGAAATATCATTATAGTGGGTGGAAAAATGTCAGAGAACTGGGAGTTAACTTTTACATATACTTAATGGATAATGAAGACTAATAACCAAATTAGTCTTATCTATGAAGTGAAGAAGTTGTGTCCTTTAGTGTTTGCTAAGCCCTCTTTAATTAGGATGTCTCATGTCTGTCCAATATAGCTATATTTTATAAAGATCACAAACAAGTATAGTATAAATAAGGTTCTGTTGAGGAATTGGATCCTAAAGATTTGTTCCTAATTTACTTTTAATTGAAAGTATTATTTTCGATAATTTAATCATAAAATAATCAAAAGTACTAGATAGTTTCATATGTAACTTTAGACAGTCCCAAGAAATGCCATAGGATTTATTCTATTTTTTTAAATTTTATTTTTTTGCATCTGATATCTAGAATTTAAATAGATCAATTTCTTTTTTTTTTTTTTGCTTTTTGGGTCACACCCAGCAATGCACAGGGGTTACTCCTGGCTCAGCACTCAGGACCATATGGGATGCTGGAAATCCAACCCGGTTCGGCCGCGTGCAAGGCAAATGCCCTATACAATGTGCTATCACTCCAGCCCCTAGATATCATTTTTTTTCTGTTAATTTTCTCAAAGTGAAATTCATTGAAAAAATAATGCATAATGCCATTTGTGTCATTTGTTTCCCTCTTGGAGAGCCTGGCAAGCTACTGAGAGTATCCCACCCACACAGCAGAGCCTGGCAAGCTACCCATGGTGTATTCCTATGCCCAAACCAGTAACAAGTCTGACAATGGAGATGTTACTAGTGCTGGGATGATGGTGATACAATGATACAGTGTTCCAATATCTTTTGAAATTTTCCAAACTCCTTTCTGTATAGGTAACTTGGCTACTATTAAAGCCTATGTATATCTGCATGCACTGGCAGTATCTAGGTTCCAGGCATACTGGGATAGTATGTGACCAACAGTCAGACAGGTGGTAGCCGCAAGTTCCCACCTTGTTCTTTAGTAAAGGGACCACATTTACTCTGTTGGTTACACAGGTTATGTGAGTCTCAAGGGAGTGTTTTTAATAATAAAAAACGCTTATTAAAGTGTTTTTTTTAAGATAAAAATCCATTAACTTAGTTTTATGTAACAGAATCATTTTTTTAAGCACTTCACCATCCTTCTACCTTTTGGTTCTTTGCACCTGTATTTTTTGGGTTGGCGGGGGCGGGGGGGCGGGGAGAGTGGATAGAGGGTTGGGCCACAACCAACAGTGCTCAGAGTTTATTCCTAGCTCTGTATTTAGAGGTCATACAAAGTAGTCCTTGGGGACTTTCATGCCATGCTGGGAATGGAACTAGGGTCAATTGCATATAAGGCAAAAATAGTTTTACCTACTGTACTATCTCTTGAGCCTCTGCACTAATCTTTGTTCGTGGTACTGCAGATCAACCTAGGCTCTTACACATGCAACTCAGGCGCTGTACCACTGAACCACACCTCCTGACCTGTCTTGAAGCCTGAAAATGAAGACATGTGATCTCAGCTGGGGATAGTATAGTATCTTTTTTGGGCTTTTGCTCAGTAGGTGTGTAGGTAGTCTACAAACCCAACTCTTTCCTAAAGTTAAATAAAGGTCTATGGCAAGATATTTGTCTATTTAAGTTCCCTTGGTGGGGGGAAGAAACATTCCTGTCCCTTAAAATCTTAAAGTAATGATTAAAATAGGAATTCTAGGCAGGATAGGCATCTACTGGTGGTAAAAGAAAATGTCCCCTGAGCATTGTAATTGAATGTCTGTCTCTGCCTTCCAGGCTTCAAGGCAAGCAAATTCCAATCTCCTATCCATCTCTTCCTACAGTGAGACCTGGAGCCAAGATTGCAACCTTTCTTTGCATATCTTTAGGGTTATTTTCTTGACTTCTTAATTATTTATTATTATAAAGCTAGCACTTTGAACCTGGAGATGAGTACACAATGGAGAAAAAAAAATATCTTAACTACCAACAACTGGAATCATAGTGTTTAGCCAATTAAAGTGATCTCCAAAACCTCTTCCTCCATGAAAGGATCACTAAGAAAATGATGGCTGGAGAAATCAGTCGGGATGAGGGATGTGTGCTGAGTGTAGATAGTGGACCAAACGTGATGACCTCTCAGTGTCTGTGTTGCAAGTCATAATTCCCCAAAGCAGAGAGAGAGTATGGGGAATATTATCTGCCATGAAGGCAGGGGGAGAGCGGGAAACGGGGTTGTACTGGGGATCTTGTTGGTGGGCAATGTGCGCTGGTGGAAGGATGGGTGTTTTATCATTGTGTGATTGTGACCCAAACATGAAAGCTTGCAACTATCTCATGGTAATTCAGTAAAATTAAAAGACAAACAAACACGCAACAAAAAACCCCCTCTTTCTCCATTTTCTTACTATGCTCCATCCCCACACAGTCTTTCTCCTCCTGAGGATCACTCTCCTCATTGCTCCTTCTACTTATCTCAGCACTAGAGTTCACATATGGGTATGGTGAAGCTTCTCTGCAGGGGTTTAATCATATACACTCAATAGACAAGGCCAGAATGCACTGCCCATTTTTAAGCCCCATACCCATTTTTTATTTCCCATCTTTTCTCTTTCAATTCTCCTAAACCCGTCAGCTGGTTTTGCTCATATAAGTCTTGAGGAACTTTTGAGACTATGAACCATCGGTCATATTATTTCATACTTGTTGAAAGATAAACTAAGGCATGCAAATTTTTTTTTTGTTTTTGAGTTTGTTGAACGAAGAGTGATTTGAATTTGGCAACTCCAAACCGAAAGTATGTAGGATGATTCAACAGTGCATTCCAGGAGAAAACTTTTATAGGAAAATAAAACAAGTAAAACTAATTTGATTGACTAGAGCGTACATAGTTTTATTTTTTATCTGAGAATGCCTAATTGGCCATTTCTTTCTGCTGTTTAGATTTTGGCTTCTTTTTTTCTTCTCTTTTATTTCTTTTATTCTCCTTATTTTGTTTCCATTGGTTTTGAGGTCACTCCTGTGGTGTTCAAGGAGTGCTCAGGACTTTTATGTCACAGTGCTTCAGGTTACTCTTGGCAGTACTGGAGGACCAGATGGTACTGTGGCTTAAAATGGGGAATCTCATGTACAACCTGTCCTTTGAGCCATATTCTAAGTCCCTCACTTTTGGTTTCTTAACCTTAAGGTTTTATAGATAACTCCTCCATCTTAAAGTGAAATGTGCCTATCTGGCATAATTTATATAATAAGTGGGTTTGGGAACATTATTAATTATGATCAATATCTATATAAAACATTTCTGAGTGTTGTCCAGCTTAAGAAAAGTAAATTCTAGGCCAGAAAAATAGTTCAATGGATGAACATGTTGTGAGAGGTCCAAATTTGATACCCAGCATCTCATGATCCCCCAAGCACCACCACAAGTGGCTCCAGAGTCCCTGAGCACTACCAGGTGTCACCCTAACCTTTCTCCCTTGACCTGCACACACAAAACTAATCGTACCATATCCAAAAGTGATATTTTTGGACTTCAGAGGAAACCTATAAAGTCTTAGGTTTTCATTAGCTTACAGGCTAAGCTAGCATTAGAGCAACCTCAGCCCGAGGATTTCCTTGTTCAATTAATTTAGCATGCAGGTATCATTTTTATACCTTCCCAAGCACTTTAGCTTACATTGCATTGAGCAATGCTCAAAAATACTACACAGCTGTAAGGAGTGATTGGAATCATGCAATTTGCTGCAACATGGAAGGAATTGGAAGATATCATATTACATGAAGCCAAAATAAGGATAAACACAGAATGATATTGTTTATATGTGGTATAAAGAGTAATTGGATGGGGAAATGCAATAATTAAAAGAGGGGGATTCCTAGATCACCCCTGGCTTCAGAGTATAGGTATGAGAAGAAAAAAATATAGAATGAGGGGAAGGAAATAAGAGATAGATGAGAAGCAAAGAGGGAAGTGATCAAGGGAATTCTGGTACATCAGTGATGTTAAGCAAGATAGAGCTAAATAACCAAACCACAGAATAAACCATACTGAAATCACAAGACCCAGACTTTAACAAACAAACTTAAAAATATCTATCAATATGACAGACTGGGGCTGGGTTGAGGGGCCGAGGAAGGGGTAGGAGAGGAAACCTGGAGACACTGGTAGTGGGAAGTTGACCCTGTTGGAGTGATTTGTGATGGAACATTGTCTAAAACCCAACTATAAATAACTTTGTAACTCACAGTGCTTTATACAATAAAATTTTGGGAAAAAAGAGGTCACCTAAGAAGGTTGATAGGGAGGGCCCTATACCATTGTTTATATAGAGAAACCATTGACTTAATCATGTTTAATATCTTGCTAAAAGATGTTAAGTTTAGATGTAGTGTAATTGGGATTTAACAATTCAAATTTTCTAACTTGATATATTGATGGGGATCAGACGACGCTGAATCTATCCAAATTAAGACTTGAAATCATACTTGTTAGGCAAGCCAAGCTTCACACACTGTAGTTAACTTATTTGCTCATTTTCTTTAGATTCAAACATGCATTTCTTGATATGCATTTTAAGTCTTCCTGCCTACCTGCCTGCTTGCCTTTCTGTTTCCCACTCTCCCTCCTTCTCTCTCTTTCTTCTTTCCTTTGCTACATCAGTGGTACTTATGGGCTATTCTTGGCTTTTCCCTCAGGGTTCACTTCTGGTGGTGTTCAGGGATTCATATACAGTGCTGGATATCCAGTGGTGTGAACATTTGTAGGATAAAATCCTTAGCCCATGTACTTGTCTCTCCAGCCCATGACATGTAATGACCAAGTGTGACTTATTTTCAGGCTTTTAGAGAATTTCAAAATTCATAATTTAACATGGGCTGGAGCGATAGCCCAGTTGGTAGGGCATTTGCCTTGCACGCGGCCAACCTGTGTTGAATTCCTCCGTCCCTCTCAGAGAGCCCAGCAAGCTACCGAGTGTCTCGCCGCCACGGCAGAGCCTGGCAAGCTACCTGTGGCATATTCAATATGCCAAAAACAGTAACAAGTCTCACAATGGAGATGTTACTGGTGCCCGCTCGAGCAAATCGATGAGCAACAGGATGACAGTCATACAGTGATTCAGTGATACAGTGATAATTTAATGTATTATTGCTGGTTTTCATCCTGAGTCCCATTCCTAAAAACCCTGAAAACTATTTACAAACCCAAGGGGAACAAACCTTGACTGATGGCTTTTTTCTTAGCTAAAAAAAAAAAGTATAACTAGGGGCTGGAATGATAGCACAGTGGGTAGGGCGTTTACCTTGAACGTGGCCAACCTAGTTTTGGCCAGTTTTGGCCAGCATCCCATGTGGCCCCCTGAGCACCGCCAGGAGTAATTCCTGAGTATAGAGCCAGGAGTAACCCCTGTGCATTGCTGGGTATGACCCAAAGAGCAAATATATATATACATATATTTGTATATATATATGCATATATATATGTATAACCAAACATTTCTTCAAGAAAATGCACAAATCATAGTAACACAACTCAGCGAATATTTACAAATTGGACATACACGTATCAAAAAACTAAACATTGTAGCTATCCTTAGAAGCTTCATTAAAAATGCTACTTTTTGAAAATTGTGCTTTCCTTCTTCCTTATCCTATTATTGCAGTGACTGAGGGGTAGACACACACTCTTGGGTGCAGAGCTTCTATACGCTTTTCATACTTAGCTGGAGACCTCTTGAGGGTTATACACCTTCTCTCAGTGCTCACACATTGTCCCCTCTGATCATACCTTTTGTGGCAGTGTAGGGGATACCAAACCTTAGTGTCATCTGGTACTTTACTTGCTACATGTGGGTGATGCTGGAGATCAGATGCACAGCCTTATGTTTACAAGGAAGTTCTCTTGCCACAGAACCATGCATGGACACTGCCCTCAAGTTTTTAAGAGTTAACTTTCTTTTTATTCTTTGGTTTGGGGGCCACATCACCAGTCATTGGGGCTTATTCCTTGTTCTGAACTCAGGAATCATTCTTGGTGGGCTCAGGGGGCCATAAGAGATGCAAAGGATCCACCCCTGGATCAGATTCATATAAGGCAAGTGCCCTATCTGCTGTAGTATTTTTCCAGCCCAAGGTTAAATTTCTGAGTTTCTATGAGCAAAACTGGACTTGTATTGGGTAGTATCAAACTTTACACAGCTAGAACGCTGTTGCCTGTGTGAAATAAAAGTACAATATAACATGTGTTACGAAGTCTTGATTGATAACTTACTAAAATGCTTGTTCTGTCTTACTTTTATAATCTTTATATGCTAGAAATAATTATTTAAAAAAACATCATTTTAATATCCTTGTGTGCCTATCCTAGTGGCTGAAATAATTAGAATCCATTTCTTAATATTAGTAATTCCATAATTTCAGCTTTAAGAATTAATTATTGGGCCATATATATATATATATTATAAATGTTACTGTCATTTTTAGGTAATCTGGAAAACTTTTGATATTGTTATATTTCAATTGAAATATTTACTTGGCAGTTGCCCCTTAATTACAGAGTTTTGTCGCATTGGATATTTTCAACTTCAAGAAAATTATTTTTTTTCTTTCATTCTAGTTCTTATGATCATTATCCTCTAAAGGATTCTTGTTTTATTTTCTTTTCCTGAGGGTGGAGGAGGGTGGTTGGCCATACCTAGCAGTTCTCAGGGGTTATTTCTGGCTTTGTGTTAAAAGGTGGTGTAAAAGAGACATATATAGTGCCTGGAACTGAACTGAGGTTGGCTGTATGCAAGGCAAACTCCTCAACTCCTATACCATAACTCTAGCTCCCTGATTCAGTTTTCTTTTTTTTTGTTTTTGCTTTTTGGGTCACACCCAGTGATGCACAGGGCTTAATATTGGCTCTGCATTCAGGAATTACTCCTGGCGGTGCTCAGGGGACCATATGGGATGCTGGGAATCGAACCCAGGTCGGCTTCATGCAAGGCAAACACTCTACCCACTGTGCTATCACTCCAGCCCCCTCATTCAGTTTTATTGGTTGGACTTGTCATATGTTTTAATACAGTTAAGGGAATTTGTCATTTTTTTTTCTAATTCAACATTTAGATATCAGTAGCAAGTTCAGCATTTGATCCTCCCCCCCACTTTATTCATTTATTGTCAAATTTAATTCTTTATTATTTTCGGCAAAAACTTTATTTCCTATGGGTTGTAGAGTCTGATATACTTTTTTTATTCTGCAATATATCTTTACCAAATAAATCTTTGAATAGTACCTATGAGCTCATTACTTTTGTGCTCTTAGCCTTACACATGTGACAATGTCATTGTTTTATTGGTGGTGACCTGGTGCTGAGTTCTTGAACTTGAAGACTTGTAAATCTAAGTTATAGTCTTCTTATGTGTCAGACTTTAAAAAATAACCACTGCTCCGATGTCTAATTCTGATATTGCATCCTTTATACTACATGTTTACCCCCAATTTTTCTGCTGGTCCAATGGCCTTTGATTAATAGGTTTGACATTTATGTCCTTAGCTTCTTGTTTAATTATTATTATCCCACTAATCTGATTAATCTCAGTTCCAATAATCTGAGAACTTCACTTTACAGCATCTATGCTCACAAATTTTATTTTGCCCATCTAACAGCCCTAATCTGATAACGTGCAAGATAAAGGTACTCAAATTACGGGTTCCTTGTAATATGATTTCTTTCTTTCTGAATCAAGGAAGGACTGTTTTCTGAGGCAGGGAAAAGAAGGTTACTTTTCACATTTCCTCTCACATTCTCTCTAGAATAAAACTCTCTCAAGAGAAATTTTGGGGACTTGTTTCTAAACAAAACATCTATCTTTTGCCTTTGAGGAATAAATGGTCAATTCTATATTCTATATTCTATGGGAAAAGATAGAATATTACAAATTCATATCGATATCAAGGTCTTTTTATTTTCTTTTCTTCTCTTTTTTTTCAGTATGTATTTCTGCTTTCCCTCAGAGTTCTAGTTCTTAGTCGTATGTTTCTTGGATTTACTCTCTAGATTTAGCTAGCTGCTTTCAATATCCTCCCACCACTTAGTTCTTATACTTTCCTGAGGTGTGGGGTTTCCCAGCAGCACTCAGGCTCTTGCTGCTGGTGCTTGAGGCACCTCAAGCAGTTCTGGGGATCTCCTGTGTGTAACTCAAGTGGCTTATCTCTTGTACTCTGTCTCTAGTCCCTTATGTTTTCTTTTTCTTTTTCCTTTTTTTTTTCTTTTTGGGTCATACCCGGTGACGCACAGGGGTCACTTCTGGCTCTGCACTCAGGAATTACTCCTGGCAGTGCTCGGGGGACCATATGGGATGCTGGGAATCAAACCTGGGTCAGCCGCGTGCAAAGCAAACACCCTACCGCTGTGCTATTGCCCCAGCCCCTCCCCCATTATGTTTTCTTAAGCTTATAGATTCACTGTCTTTTTTTTTTTCTTTTTGGGCCACACCCGGCGATGCACAGGGGTCACTCCTGGCTCTGCACTTAGGAATTACCCCTTTCGGTGCTCAGGGGACCATATGGGGTGCTGGGAATCGAACCCCAGGTCAGCCCCGTGCAAGGCAAATGCTCTACCGGCTGTGCTATTGCTCCAGCCCCAGATTCACTGTCTTTTGGATCTTACCTTATAGATGTCTTCTAAGAAGAATATGATGCAAAGAAAGGGGAAGACTATTGAAAAAGGGCAACAAAGCCTTACTTTGTCGCACAATTTATTCTTATTTCTCTTTGAAAAGGCTCAGAACATTTCCCCTGAAGAAGACCAGGAGTTAATCTGTAAACTTCTGGTTATTTTGCTTCTGCTGGAAGAGTGGGATAGGTGCAGCCTACTGTGGTTGCTGCAGAACGGAGGTAATCAGCTACAGCACCTGTAGCTCAGTGGAATCTTTGCAGACACCCCTGAGAGTCCTTCATGGACTCGGTGATGCTGTGTTATTTTGACAGATATTTTATTTTATGTAAGATAATTTTTTCTCTTTAGTTAATGGAGACAAACTACATTTCTAAAATGACACACTGGTCAGTTTGGAAGTAATCTACAGTTACACCCTAATCTTTTTTCCTAATCTTGTTTCCTTTTTCCATTAATATGCCTACCCTAGGTTAAGGCACTTTCCACCTCTTTATTTTCTTTTCCAATTTCAAAGCTTTTCCTTATTGCCAGAAAAAAAGAAAAAAATTTTCCAGAACATGCATGAGCATTATTTTTGAAATTGGTGGATCAAAATATTAAAATTATTTATACTTGGATTTTTCAGTGAAATTTACATAGTGATTTAGCTGTCCTAGGTGATGTGACCAATTGTTCTTTTTACAAAATGGCACAAAAATACACTTTTCTAGATGTTCTGCTAAATGTTGTTTCCCAGGCTCTACTTTTGCTTTTCCTTTTTAATTTAATATAGAAATTATTATTATTTGAGGGCACCATACCTGGTGGTTCTCTGAGACTGAGGTCCTTGGATTTGAGGATGGGAAGTACAATACCTTCAAAGTGTTTATTTTGAAAAGTTTATATGATTTCTACTGTGTGCTCTCTTTCAATGTTCTTTTTTTAAATATTTAGTTAGACTCATTTATTACGATTGGCATTGAGTTAATACCTCTGATCTGTGGTTAAATTTTAACTAGCAACTCTAAAATTGGAAGAATACTTAAATAATTTGAATGAATTCAGTTCCTGGCACCAAATGAACTTCAACCAACCAGGCACCTGAGTATTACTAGGTTGGCCTTGGTTTCCCCCCACACTACTGGACCTGAGATATATATCTGCATCAGAGCACAAACTGGGTCAAACTGAACCTTCTGATCAAATATCACTATGACTGGTCTCTTGGCCTCATGAACATAACCCCGAATTTAAAAAAATAATAAAAGTAGTTACAACAAATGTATTGTCTCTATGAACTCTTTATCTAAAACAAATGAGAAAGGAAAATATTGCAATTTTCTTAAAGAACTATTGGGGCAACAACTTTTGATCCAAATGGTTGTTAGAAGGCAAGTATGGGTCTGCATTGGAGAGTTAATGAAGAAGCACATTCACCTCAGAAGATAGAAGGTAGATGTATGATATAATCTCACTCTCTAGTATTTGCTGAACAGGTTCTAGTGAATTAGCATGTCAATTCTCAACACTGGAGCTATAGCACAGCAGGTAGGACATTTGCCTTGCATGCGGCTGACCTGGGTTCGATTCCTCTGTCCCTCTCTGAGAGCCCGGCAAGCTACCAAGAGTATCCTGCCCTCAGGGCAGAGCCTGGCAAGCTACCTGTGGCATATTTGTTGTGCCAAAAACAGTACCAACAAGTCTCACAATGGAGACATTACTAGTGCCTGATCGAGCAAATCAATGAGCAATGGGACAACAGTGCTACAGTGCTACATTCTCAAACACACACACACACACACACACACACACACACACGGGCGCGTACACGCACTCACAAGCAATTGTATGCACAGTTGTAGTTGTGTTCTGGTGGAATCTCATCTCATCTTTTATCCTTAAAATTACCTTTGAGTTTCTTCTTTTAGTGATGTCATATAAAACACTCTGCTAAGGAAGAAGATAATAGATAAGTATGGTGTTTCCAGCATCTTCCCCCATCCTATATAACTCTAATTACAATCGTTTAAAAAAGAGCTACAAAATTTAAATAATTTATTCTATTTAGGGATCACATCCAGGGGCGCTTGGAGGGACATTGCTGACCATGGAGACCTGCTGGTTCTGTGCTCTGGCTCCTGCTCTGTGATACTCAGGCCAGCAGTACTCATAGTTTACAGGGACTAACAATGGTGTGTGGGTGTGGGGTGGGGGAGGACTGGGGTTCGAATCCAGATTCATAATCTAGCACTTGAGCTTTCCCTAAGTTCTTAAAAATAATTTATTTAAAGACTTTGATTGCCAGTACATACCTCCATTAGTTATCATTTGAGCTAATACCTTAATCAATTTTAATTCCTGTTTCCTCTGCCTGATGCATATCCTTTTGGAAGAACACACACCCTCTAAGCAATAGAGTTTCAGTGACTTATTTGTGTATTGACTCACTATTTCTACACAGACAAATTAATTCAATTGCATGGTGATAGCTACTTTTTAAAAAGGACATTTTAAAACAAAAGAAGAAAATAAATTTAGAGTCACATTGATTTTAACTTGAGTATTTTATGGTTAATTTGTTGATTCTTATCAGTGACACTTATTAGGAATGTTCAGTGCTGTGTATTGGTGGTAGGATTAGGAAAACAAAGTAGACACATTTCTGCCTTCAGGTCACATGCAACAAAGAGGTGGGAAATCGAGTCATAATAATATAATGAGAATCATACATTAAGATCAATATTAGATACTAGGGCTTATGTGTGCAAGGACGAAGAGTCTGTCACCCTGCAAGGTTGATAGTGGAGGGGATGGGTAGGGAAGGCTTCTTATAGAAACTGACTTCTAAGTTTAGTATAAATAGATGCATTTGAGGAAAAGATGAATCAGTGGAGGTGGAGAGAGAAAAGATAATGATGTTATTGGAGAAGGCACAATGATATTATCCAACCTTTGGAGTCCAGAAAGCACTGGACTTTGGAGAGAATATGAAGTAGTTTAACATTGCAAAGGTTGAAGCCGGGAGGGAGGGAAGATAGATGGGGCCAATATAATTAGGCACGGGTGTTTCCTGCCATGTTAAGGAGGCTGGACCTTTTTCTATAGCTGATGGAGTTGCCAGGAAAGTTTAAAAGTGGACATGACACGGCTCTTCTGTTAATCCGACCATAACTCCAATTCTTTTCCACTTTGAAGAACTGCTGGGTATTTGTCAACCCAATGGGGTTGGAGGTATTTGTCTCCTGATGGGTGGACAAGCTGAATTCTTCAGAGAGATGCTGCCTGACCCATATGGCCTGCTGACAGTTTGACAGTTGACAGCTTTTAGTCAGAGTAGACTCACTTAAGCTGCTTACCCATCCTGAGGCGTGCAAACGGCCAGAGCCCGGACTTCACATCATTCTGGCTGTCTTAATTGGGCACTAATTAAATGTTTTGGCTGGAAACCTCTCCTTGCCATGGCTGAATGGACACATTTGAGGCCAATATTTCAGGGAAACATCTTGTTAGGCTGATCTGATTCCCTGTTTAAAAAGAAAATGCACATATTCAGTTTGTTTCTCTTATTTCTGCTTAAAGATTAATCTGGTGCTTTTTCCTTCTCTGTAAAGGAAATCCAAAAGTTTAAAAGTGTGGGCTTGCATGTACATACGTATGCATACTCATGTGTTTATATACTAGATATATTGATGTGTGTTTACACATGTATATTTCATATGTATATCTGAATATATTTGTATCTTATAATATGTAACACTGGAGTTGAAAGAGCAGCACAGTTTTACCAGAGAAGGCTGGAAGTCACATCTGAATCTGAAGATTTATCTTAGGTTAAGTATGTAATCTTATGGCCTAGGTTCAGTCTTTTTGAGAATACCAAGAAAGCGATTTAGAATTTTGCTATAATATTTCAGAATGAAAGCAGGGGATTAGAATGATTCATCTTTAATCTTAAACAATTTACAAATTGATGGACAGAGGGAATGATTCTGTTTTCTGCCTTTACTTAGCTTTTACATGTTGATGCACATTTCTTCCTCAAACTATCCCCAAAGCACAGTAGAGCACCAAGGGTCAGGGCTCAAAGGGTCCCACTTTTGCACTTCAAGTATGCAAAACATGGCCTGCAATATCAACATGGAATAGACTACCTTCTGTGGACCTTCAGGAACTCATAAAATCACTGTTAAAGTACTGGTGTGGAATACTTTTGATAGGAAACAGCAATTAGAATTTTCTCCATTTGCTGAAGTTGAACTTCTCATACATTTTATTTCTGTGTAAAATAAACGCATACTTTTGTAATAGTTTTTCTAAAAGAATAATAACAATATGATGTTAGACAGGACTAATGTGATAATTGGGATTTGGGGAATTTAAAATTAATTCCTAAGTTATAATTTCCTATAAAAATTAGAACTAGATAGGAAGGATTGAAGATGATTTCTTCTTTAGAAAACAAAAACTAATATATGCTTCAGTTCATATGTCTTGAACTATTTCAATTAATTTAATATATATGTAGTAATGTAGTATTAGTACAGTAATATGTATTATATCTGTTAAGTATAGCTTTCTATAAAAAATCAATTTGCTATTCTTGGGTGTATTTGATTTTGAGTAATATGGGCTAATCCTTCATAATCAACAATTGTAAAATCTGACCTAAAGTGGATCTCCAAAATCTCTATCATGTTTATGCTTCTTTGGTTCTTGAGAACACATTATAGTGTATGTGGTACCTTTTCATATTCACTTTATTTAGTGACAAATGTTTTCCTAGTGTACTTTCCTTCCATATTTATTCCTCCTCCCACCTTTTGTTGTTATTGTTGCTGTTCTGAGCAACGATGCTGTGTGTTCTTTTCCTATTTAAAATTTAAAGAGTTACGTTTGGGAAAAGAAGAATGTGGGGAAAAGAAACCCCTGGAGTGTGTCTGATGTGATCATTCTCCTCTGTGCCACCATTTTTCCTCCCGCTGTGGGAGCGCTAAATGATAATGCCTGATACCTTCCTGAATAAAGCCTGACACAGTTTCCAGCTGTGAGCATGTGATCAGTTTTCATGTTTGATTTTTGCACACAAGTATACTACTGCAAGAATGTCCACAAGCTACTTCATAAATGCTTTCGAGAGGAATGGCTATGGAGTGAATCGAACATTAAACAAACACTGAGTGAGCCTTATAAATAAGAAAAAAAGAAACCGTTCATTTTAGGAAGCCATGTTTTTCTTCAAGCCCGTAATTAAAAAATTAATTTGTATTTAATGGTCAGGTGTAACCAGACAAGCAACTCTCAATAAATTGACTTTCAGGTTAATTCTAGTCTGAAATGAATTGTCCAAATAGAAAAGAACTACATTTTGCAGTAATGATGAAATGTGATTATAATTATACAATGAGTTGAATTCTTTGTGTAAAACATGGGCTAATATATCCCCTACTCTATCATCTTAAAATGGAGTCTTATAGGCTGTAATTTTTTTAACCCATATTTTTATTGAAGTGACATTTTGCACACATGTGATCTTGGGTTGTGTGTCATACTTTGACTTGAAATCTTATATAAGATTTTTGGCTATATTATATTCTTACCCGTCGGACCATTTCATTGTAATGTCTTTCCTATAGTAGATATTATATATTTCTTATTGTTAGTTTATTTATAACCACTAAAAGGCCATGTCTTTAAACCATTTTTAATTTCAAAATAAGATACTTCTAAGGAAAATAAGATACCAATGAAAGAAAATAAATTAGGTTAATTTGGAAAACCTACTTCTATCATTTATGAGTATGAACTTTGCCATGGTATTTGTTAACACCGTGACTCATCATTTACTTCTTAGCTCACTGATCAGCATAGGAAGATGAATCTACACTAATCAGTGTTTTAAGATCAGTGTAGGGAAATGGAACCTGAAGCAGTTTACTAATAGATAAAGAAAACTTATTTCACTCTTGATGATAGTGTAATCACTGGTTGGGGTTTACAGATTTAGAGATGAATGGCATTTTATCATTCTTTAATTCATAAGAAGTGTTGATGACCTTCAAGAAAAAGCAGCTATTTTTGTTTTTGTTTGGGGGGCCACACCTGGTGGTGCTCAGGGTTTATTGCTGGCTCTGTGCTCAAGGATAACTCCTGGTGGTACTTGGGGGACCCATAGAGTGCTGGGATTGGTCTAGGGTGGGCAGAGGAATACCTAGTGCCATGGATTGAATCAGGTCAGCTGTGTATTAAGTAAACGCTTTACCCCCTGTACTACCTCCCTTATCCCACAGCTACTTTCTTGCCCAAATCTTGGTTTTCTCCTGTTCTTGAACTTGCTCATGAAGTGCAATATGAGGAACGAATGTGTGAAGAACAGGAGATAATATGTTTAGAGATTTTCAAAGGGTTAAGTTTCTCAACTGAAATAGAAAAACACAATCAAACATTACTATTCAGACTTTCACTCATCTAAGGTATGTGGGTTGCAAAGATGGAGATAGGATTCACTAAGAAATACCCTAGTTCATTCTAATTTATAATGTATCTGCCTTAAATTTGAACATTTCTAGTGTTCGATTTTACTTGTTTTCTTTTCTCTTAGAAATCTGGTATTCTCTGATTATTCTGATTATTGATAGCTTCTAGCTGTGTCATTACTGTGGGTGAGCATACTGAATCACTGCAGACTTTCAGTCATCATTTTAAGCCAATTCATTATAATTCAAAAGAAGAGAGATAAATAAAGGAGTGCAATGGCAGTTAGTCATTAAAAACTCTACAGAGATAAGGGAACTACTTACTGATATTGCTTTCATAAACTTTCTTCACAAATGTGCTGAAAGAACAATGCTAGTCATTCACATAAACACCAAATTATGAATTTCTGGGGAATAAAGTTTTTCAATATTGTTTTGAATTTTCATAATCTGTGAAATATTCTGTCCTTTGCTACACAGACAAATAGATACATACAAACTACCAGTAGGTAAAATATATATGTGTATATATGCAAAATAGACATATGTAAAATGTATGTCAAATACATACTAAATATATAAGAGATATGTTAAACATATATTCAATATAGCACTATAACACTGTCATCCCATTGTTCATCAATTTGCTCGAGTGGGCACCAGTAATGTCTTGTCTTCATTGTGAGACTTGTTATTACTGTTTTTGGCATATCGAATACACCAAGGATAGCTTGCCAGGCTCTGCTGTGTGGGCAGGATACTCTCCTTGTATCCTGCCCACACAGTAGCTTGCAGGGCTCTCTGAGAGGGATGGGGGAATCGAACCCAGGTCGGCCTCATGCAAAGCAAATGCCCTACCCGCTGTGCTATATATGTAAAATAATTATATATTATTTTTATCTCTATATATACGTATGATTATTTTCTGGCAGGGAGCTGCTATTAAGCAGTGCTTGAATAACATGTCATGCTTGGGACTGAGCTTGAGTATTCTATATGCAAGGCATATATATATATACTCTAGCCCTTTGAACTACCTTCCTGGCACTCTGTGTATTTTTTCTCTCTCTCTCTCTCTTTTTGAATCCACACCTGACTGTATTCAGGCTTACTCCTGAATCAATGCTCAGGAATCTTTGCTGGCCATGCTTGGGAGAGCATATACAGTGCTCGAGGTTGGACTCCGTATGACTATGAACAAAGCAAACACCTACCCCCTGTATTGTCTCTCCAGCCTTGTTCTGTACATCTCTTTACCCATCTAAACACGTATTGCCTTTTGAAGTGTGAGGTTATTAAATGGTTGTCTTTCTTCCTTTTAAACTTGAAAATAATGTGGTGTTTGGTGTCTCATTGGAATAGGCCAGTATTAAAAACTTTCAGAACTGTTAGAATTTGGAGGGAAAAAAAGAGTAGGGAG
The DNA here is from genome assembly GCF_027595985.1 of Sorex araneus. Lineage (NCBI taxonomy): Eukaryota > Metazoa > Chordata > Mammalia > Eulipotyphla > Soricidae > Sorex > Sorex araneus. The sequence goes on from NC_073313.1 coordinate 321,626,047, forward strand.
TAGAGAATTATCACATAATGTATAACTGATACAATCATTATGGACAGTTGAGGGTCTTCTTAATTTCACATTTGTACACTTCAAGTTTTTCTTTTTCCAAAGTGCAAATAGTAACATTTCTCACTCACATATTCAAAATTGTCATTCAAAACATCTGCCACATCCTAGATAACTTGCAGTTAAGAGCATTCAGAGGTAGCACAGGGGAATAATGCCTCTTTTGTGTGTCAATTAAAGAGGGAAAAAACTGTCCTGGCACACCCTTCTACCTTTCAGACACCATTTCATAATTTTTTGTCAGAACCGAAACACTTACTTTGTTTCAACCAGTCACTTACAAGAAGGATGGATTTTTTTTTTTCTGAGGCAGCAAAGACTGGTAGGATCAGAACAAAAAAGGATTCTCTTCTAAATCTTTTTATTTTTCTTCAGTTTCAACTAAGAAAGGACATTCATGATCTCTGAGTTCAGCATTGTATGGAGTCATTGAAAAATTTGTCCTTTAGATCCTGTTTGATTTAGAAAGGTATCAGTAGTCACTTTTAGAATTTTTCAAGTTGTCATTTAGAAATTTTTCTGAAGGATAAATTTATTGAACATGAGCAGTTATACCACCTTATCTTCTAGGTAAACCCAGACTCTTAATCGGCTCCCACCAACACTGTTTCCCAATTAAACAGCCAAAAGAGTCAATCCTTAGAATGGATTAATGACCTGCAAAATTCCATTTAAACATAGCCATTCTTGAGTTTTATTAGTGGAAAAATACAAACTGGTCTGTGGTCATGGATTATTACAGATTCACTCCAGACTGCTGAATTGAACTCTGATGAACCTGCGACACTCTCCATTAAACCTCAAAATGAGCTTTCTCTTAATTGGGGAGTAAGAAGGGAAAAGTAAACTAGTGACTGGTAAATGCCAGACTGGTGAATCATTGTTTTATTTTGAACAGAAAGTTGAAACATTCTTAGATGTGCATGGAGGTAAAGGAGAGAGCGTGGGGATTCTACTAATGGTATTTTTAAAACTTCTGAATATAGTACAAAAACAAGACAGTATTGAAGATGTTTTTAGATGATAAAATAGATTTCAGAGGGGCCAAGGAGATAGCTCAACAGGCTGAACATATGCTATGTATACAGGAGGCCTAGTTAGATCCCTAACAATGCCTATTCCTGGAGTGATAGCACAGGCGTAGGGCGTTCGCCTTGCACGTGGCTGACCCCGGTTCAATTCCTCCACCCCTCTCGGAGAGCCTGGCAAGCTGCTGAGAGTATCTCGCCCCGCACGGCAGAGCCTGGCAAGCTACCCATGGTGTATTCTATGCCCAAAACAGTAACAACAAGTCTCAAAGTGGAGACGTTACTGGTGCCCGATTGAGCAAATTGATGAGCAACGGGATGACAGTGACAGTGACTACCGAGGAGATTCCCAGGTACAGATTTGGAAGTAGGCCTTAGTACCTTTTGATGTGGCACCAAAAACCAAAACCAAAGAAGTTGATTGTAGAAAGGGTTGCCCACATTAAGAATTACTGCTAGAATTGTAACAAAAGCATCCTACTAGATATTTATTAAGCCATGTTCTGGAAATACAGAAGCCAGACCTTTTTGTCCACAATCCAGTGGAAAAAATAATGTTAAATAATTAATCTGAAACTGAGGTTAGAAATTGTGATAAATATTGGGACACAAAGTACAGAGGGACATACTTTTTATAGTTTCTGAGTGCTGGTCAGTGTGACCAAAGCATAATACTTGAAATCTGGTGAAATGAAGCTGGAAAATAGGCAAGAACCAAATTTTTATGGGGCTTTATAAAAGGCTAAACTATAGGCAGGGATGTTGCGATAATATTGGCCTGTTTTGCATGCATGAAGCTAAAGGCTTTGTCATTAGCAACAATAATAACCACAATAAAAATAAAATCACAACAAAACCAAAATTATGCTGCATATTTTTTATCTCAAGTCAAGAGTAAAGCATATTTGCATAAGTAGATGATATAAGTAGATTACAACATAGTGATTTAAAAATCATCCCTTTTGACACATGCCAACCTATATCATATCTAGATAATTCTATTATCTTTAGATAGTTGTTTATCAAGTGCCTGGGTCCAAACCCAGGTCCTCAAACATGTAAGCATGTGATCCATCAATGACCCACATCTCAGAATTCAGTATTTAATAATTATATGTGTCTAAGTAGTGTGAGTGAAGGATATAAACTGTCAAGTCAAATATGGTGCAATCTTTATAGATAAATCTCTTTTTCTTATTTATTTACTTATTTGTTTTGCTTTTTGGATGACACCAGGTGATGCATAGGGGTCACTCCTGGCTCTGCACTTAGGAATTACTCCTGGCGGTGCTAAGGGGACCATATGGGATGCTGGAAATAGAACCCGGGTCGGCCGTGTGCAAGGCAAACACCCTACCTGCTGTGCTATCACTCCAGCCCCTTATTCTTTTTTTTTTTAAGTAGCCAACACAGCAGACGGAATTACCAGTTATTGTGACTCTAAGAAAATATAAGTATATTTTCAAGTTCTTTTGGCAACATGAAATTGACCTATCTTAATTTGTTCTATTTTTTTCCTACTATCATATATGTATGCTTCCAAGAGCTTGCTATTTCCTGGGTTGTCTGTTTAAATTAAATTTGTTTCTTTTTTTGATTCCTTTGGCTTTCTTTAAATTAAAGGTTCCTAGTGCTAAGTACCTAGCAAACTGTTAAGTGACATCAGAGTTGAAGAAACCAAGAGTCCAAAATATATCTCTGCTCTACAATTTTTATTTTTTAATGTTTATTATATGTGTGTATTTGTTTTGGGGCCACACACAGTGATACTCAGGGGTCATTCCTAGCTTTGTGCTTAGGAATTACTCCTGGTAGTGCTCAGAAGGCCATATGTGATGCCAGAGATTGCATTCAGGTTAGCCATGTGCAAGGAAAATGCCCTGTTATATAGTATTATTACAAGTAAATACATGTTAAAATACAAACATTATTTTTAAAGATAAAAAAATTATAACCATTTTTTTCCCTTACAATATCTACCATTTGTCATTAGAAATTCAGTGGTAGTAAAAAGTTCCAAAATACTGTCATAGGAATTTGAGGTTCAAATTTAAATAAAAACCAAGTTTTTAATTTCAAAAAAAAAAGAAAAGAAAATGCCCTACCCATTGTACTATCTTTTTTTGTCCCAACTCCCCTACAATTTCTAGAATTAAGAATTATAACTGATTATTATGTATTTGTTTGTCTTTTCATATATAGAGAATGTATTAAAAGTGTCTCAGACTCCTCTCCTTAAGCCGAGTCATTATTGGTTATTATTCTATGAGGCATGAGTTGGTATTTTAATGAGAAAGTTATTTCTAGGAGTATTTGCATATTTACTTATGTATAAAGATAAACATTGACCCTGGAGATATCTCTTTTACATGTAAACCTTTTCAAACCTTTGCACAGGTTAACAACACAATTTAAATAACAAAAATCATAGTTGAAAATTTACATAAAAGGATACAGAACCCACCAATATTTGTATTTCAAGCAGAGAATCACGTGTGCTTGTTCAAGCAGTTGTTATTCTTTTGGAGGGGGGAATCTCAAGCAAAGCCAAGGACATCTGAGGACCAATCCATCAGAGGTTTCCAAGCTAGGGCCTGGACATATAGTGACATTTGAGCCTAGAAGTGCTGGGTGCCACCAAGACCACAGTTAGGAGTGCCGAATGAAGGTCATGTGATGCAGATAGTCAAACACTGGTCTTTATGCATGCAGCTATGTGCCCCTGACCCTTCAGTAATCTTCCCTGTTCTCTCCTCAAACACCTTACTTTCAATGTTAAGACCTATTTCCCTACTTGTGCAAATTTTTGTGAGACTCTACTTGTCTGGAGGGATAAAGTGGATGACTATTTGCCCTTTGCACTCCCAGTGACCCCTTTGGTGACCACATATTTAGGTCTGCATCCCCTTTGTCTGGAATGTCTCCTCCTTACCTTTTACTTAACTTTAAAATGCAGTGACCCTATTCCAGGCCAGTCTTTGTTGAGTTCCCCTTTAGGTTAAATTAGATTACATTCACTTGTTATAGGCTCTTTGAGCCCCGTGGCATTTATCACAGCTGAAATTGTACAATTATTTGCTTGGTTATTTGATTAATATCTAGTTTGTGAGCACCATAAGGTTAACAACAGTTGTCTGTTTTTGCTCAGTGGTATCCAGCATACATGAGTATAATCAGGTAAAAGCAATTGATACCTCCATTGGTTTCATAATAAAATAGCATTTTAAGACTATTTCTTGCCAAGGTTAAGTTTATTGTGAAATATGTCTAAATAGTTTTTTAAATTCAATATCAATTTCTTCCTCTTTTTCAAATAAATCAACTAAAATAATGGCAGTTTGATGTCTTTTGGCAGTTATTTTCATTCAGTTTTTGATCCAGTTGAAGAAGTTGAGTTTCTATCATCGCCTTGTACTGACTCACATATATATGTATATATATGACTGAAAGTTTCATAAAAATGGTTCTCATGCATTGCAAAAGCTCTCATAGACCAAAGAAATTGATTGTGCTTTCAGATTGTGATATAATCTGAGAAAAGTACTTAACCCATTGACCTAATTAAGATTATCCTCGTTACAAAAGAAATGACTTAAAATTTAAATTATCTATCCAATTATAGTACTATACGTTATTACTTTCATCCTTGTACTCTAATATACATTTAAAAATAAGTCTATTGCAATTTGTAATCAGAAAAAGATTGGGAAAATAAAGTGGTCCTGTTGCTTTGTCATTTTTATTGTATATGTTAATATTTCAGCACTCTAAATCTGAGTTTATCTCTTAACTGTCCACTCCTCATTGGTTTCGTTTCATCAAAGATAGTTCCACCTCAAGTCTTCTCATGATCCTCCTACTTCCAGTTTGTACTCTAAGGAGCTATTGTGAGAAACTTTTTTCCCAACTCTTTTGCAAAGCCTCACCTACTCCTTTCTAATATATAGATATTCTTGAAGACAAGTACCGTTGGTGTCACTTAACAACTTGAATGATCAACTTCTAGCCAGGGAAAGCTTTGATTCCAGTCTTGCAATACGTATGTCTAGTGCAAAGTACATTGTGTTTGTGTTTAACATTGTTGGTTAGTATCTTTATCAACACAGTAATGTTATTAATAGCATTGTCAGAAACAACAGCAATCACCAAGATAACAGCCTTAACAACAGTGGCATTTACAGTATGCCATTATATTAATTATCACAATGGATCTGACAGCCTGCTTCAAGAATTCACATTAGTGAATAGTTTATGATTTTAAACTCAAGAGGAAAACTAGAAGCTACATCAATCCTAATATGCCCTTGTCTTCATGCACCTCCCTCTTTCTACATTTTATGAAAAACAAAGAAGAAAGTGATAAAACCATTACTGAACAAAATTTATTAATAGAATTAAAGAAGTTGTTAGCTTGGTTACAAAGGAAAATGACAAAGAGGCATTATGTTTTTTACTCCATAATTTGATCAGTGTCATTTAGCAGGATACAAGTAGTTTATCAAATGAACATGTGTATATCCAATAAAGGGAAGGCAAGGAATTCTTGCAAGACTTAATGTTTCTAAATATGATTGAGTTGAGAAAATATTTTCTTCTGTTGGGGAGTAGAGTGGATTATCTTCTGTAAATTAGGCTTATAATTTTTATGTTGTGAATTTTGTAGTGATGGACATTGTTGTGGGAGGGGGCGGGGGGTCATTCTCAGTAGAATATTCTCCCTAAATGGAAGAACTTAATTTTACAAAAGATTTTTTTCCTTTTGTATAAATTAAAAGTTTATTGTAACATGAAATACATTTATAATCCTGATTCTGAACATTTACACATTTACTGATTAATCATTTATTAAAACCCAGGTCACTGGGCAAATAGTAATACTTGAAAATTAAAATGTCCTCAAGAATAAGGGTTCCTAGCAAGTATAAACGTTTCTGTTTGATTGTTTAAGTTTTGGTATGTAAAAGATCAATTATCTATGGATGCTTCCACACCTTGCCACCCCCTACCCTAAAGAATAACAACTGTCATTCCTTTTACTTATTTGAGGAAATTATTAATTTAACTATATTTGAATACTACCAATTGTATTTTTTGATGCTCTGTTACTCAACTGGGTTCCATCATAGACTGAAATCATATATCATCTTTTGAAGGCAATGAATATGTGACCTTAAATGCTGAAAGTAAATATGGTTAAACAGCAGATAAAAACACATGGCACATATTTGTTTCTAATCCAGACTAGAATCATGTCTACTTATATTTGTTGTTGGTGCCATGAGAGTTAAACTTGCTAAGAAAGCTACATGTATTATTAGATTTTAATTTATAGTTGCAACTTATGTTTACCTATTTAAAAGTCAATATACAATAATATAGGATTCGTTAAATTCTAACACATAGTGAGGCAAACTACCTTTATCTCAGATCGTAGAAACTCAGTATGATTGGGCATATTTAGCATTGCACTTGGATTATAAAACATTATTTAGGTGACAAAATTAAAAGATAAATTCAGATTATTTATCAAACCAGTATTTGAAAATTGGGCACAGCTGAAATGCTCTTTAGGTAACATGACAGCTAGTAGCCATGGACCTTACATGTGAAAAAAATAGCCACTGATATATTAAAATTAGTCATTTCTGCTGAAGCAAATGGTGAGGAGACTTTAAATTATATACTTTTTTCATAAAATTAAGCAGTTTAATTGTAATACTCTTGGAAAAGTCCAAAGAAATATTCACACAGAATAAAATGGCACGCACATTATAGATAGATGCGCTAACTTCACTGGTTCTCAGAAGGAAAAATTAACAGAAACTATGATCCCAAGTCAAACTGTAAGGTCTGGAACTTATTGCTTTAAGTTGTAAATTACTTTCCTATGCATATTTATTTGTTTTGAACTCTTTATTGGGGAGACTTAGAACACAATGGTATTCTTATAATTTTTGAGGCTCAGAGTGTTATGCATGTCTTACAACACCTTGAAAGACACATCTGCATAAGGAATGTGCATATCCCAAATTTGACCTTTACCTGTTGTTTTATTGTAACATCTCATATTCACATGTCACTTTTCTCCTGCATTTGTTGCATTAAAGCACTTTGCTAACTATTGGGTCCTAGCACTTTGCTAAGTTGAGAGTAAAAGGGTAATGATTGAACCCCAGAAGCAACCTGCTTTATTTGCCTTGGGCTTAAATTCTTGATAGCATAGAAGGAACTTACATAATTTTAAGGAATGCTTATGCATTCTAATTTTTTAAAAACTCTGCTCTGGAGTATGTTATAGAATCTTTTTATATCTTCTCTTAGGAGAAAATCTCCCCAAATTCTCTAAGACCCTTCTCTCGGTATTTTGTCTCTGCTTGAAATAAAATTTTCCGCAGTCAAAAAAGAACAGGGCAGATGTTAAAAACATCTCATGGTTCCCACCAGCCATGGGGTTCCTCTGTTATTTCCTGGCTGCTTGGCACATTTCTGTGACATACAACAAACCCCCATTATAAAGGATTATATGATGAGTCAACAAGCATGTGAAAGATAGCAACCAAATGGTGACTCCCAATTACATGAAAAATTACTATAATCACCCCTGCTGCAACACCCGTCTGTTGGCAAAGTAGTTGATCCCCTTGAAAAGCTTTATAAGAAGGCCTAGTGTATTAAATAAAAATCTCAGTTCTGTGTATAATCATAAAAATTAACACTGTCACTTAAAAAAAAAATCTAATTGGTGTCCTAAAGGGAAACCTACTAGGCTATGTAAAGTAGCTATTATGAAAATGCTGAGCCTTTTGAATGCATTTCAGACAATGTTTGTGTTGCCAGACTTGTCAGCCAAAAATTCAGTAAGCAGATTTGTCAGGGACTGAGGCCATAATCTGTAAAACAGCCTTTGGCATAGAGATCAAAGATAAAGAGAATTATATAGGTTTTGTTACCATATGCAAGGTTCCTTTTTTAGAAGCAAGTTTATTTTCTGTGGGCTGTAACCAGAGCAAGCTATCTTTGGTATTTAAAATAGCAGTATTTCTTGCCAGGGAAAGAACAAAAGGGTTTCATTCACAGGCTCAGGGTGTGGTTGAGGGTGGGATAAAATGTTCCTGACATTCTATTCCCCTTTACTCCTCTTTCTACAGTGTAACTAGCATAAGTGAGTCTATAGAACAAGGACTGAGAGGTAAACCCTTAGGCAGCTCCTGCCAGGTGGGTGCTCCTGGAAATAGCTAGACACTTTTACCTTTTAGGGACAGTGTCTCTTAAGGGAAAGGAAAGTGCATTGCAACCAGGTCTCTCTTTCCCTGTCACAGAATGACTTCAATTTATAGTCCCCATTATGTGATGTTAGTGATACTTGCTTTGGCCTTTCCTTTATAGTTATGGCCTGGGGTGCTCACACCTGACTATAAAGTCTCCTGGGGTTTCAGGCCTTAGTTGGGGTGCTCAAAGTGGTTGTGGTACATCTGACTTAATGTACTTTGTCATGGCACTGAGGATCACAGACAGCAGTGCTGCCACTGCCATCAAACTCAAGCCCTCGTCTACCACTGAACCATACCTCAGAGCCCCTCCCACTGTGTCATTTTGTACAAGAGACAGCAATGATTGAAAGTAGTCATGAAACCACTCGAACTTCCTCATTTCTTAAGTAAGGGTGGGGCTTCGGTGGTCTCAAAAGACCCTTGCCCTTTAAAATTCTCTGAATCTGTACAGAAGTAGAACTTTCACGGGTTACAAATACAGCCCTCCCAGATGCAGTAAGCAAAAATACCCTGTACTGCCATAACATATGCTTCAGAGTTCAATAGACTGACAGTGCTTCCCCCAGATAGTTGGAAGGAATACATTATGGTGGTAGAACTAGGAAAATATAAAGTATGTCTTGGAGTTGTAGGGAGTGATATAGAATGGTGTTATCCCTAAAATTGTGGACCTTGGGGCATATTTTACACAGCCAATTATGGTAATGACATTCTGGGACATTTACAATTTTAGTATGACCATGGATGATACATTTGGCAACACCATATAATTTTAACAATGTTTTAATGGTAGTGCCTAGTCAGCCTATAGGTAACTGCGAAACACAAACATTAATTTACCTAAACAGAAAGGGAATCACATACAGTTATGTGGGAAATTTCAATGGTGCTTACACTAAATCTTTTCCAAGTCACTTTAAAATTATATCTTCATCAGACAAATGAAATACTGCTCTAAGAACCGCTGACTGTGAGAAGCAGCAAGCAGGCTTCACAGACTTTATTCAGTATTCACATCCAATCACATCGGTAAACATAAATACATCATAGCACTTATTCAAACTCTCACAAGTTCTCTCTGTAAGAACAAACTCCCATATATTCTCTGAAATAGATTTTCTCTCCATTACTCTTTTCCACTTTGCATCTGCTATATTAACTGTGAAAATCATCTATCTGTTTTATTTTTAAATCAGATTTCAGACCTTCCTGAATCGAATAGAATTTCCCACATTTTCTTGAAACTAATTTTGCCACATTAAGACGAAAGTTAGTGACAAGCAGAAAGTCCAGGAGTAACCAGGAAAGGGGATTTGAGCCTGACTTCTTGTTTGCTAATCTGAGAGGAAAACGGACTCCCACCGGTCTGAGGTCTTCAGTGGCTTCCACAGTTTCCTTTTGCCCTCTTTTCCATCAAGCAAGAAAGGGAGAGATACCTCTGAGATGGTTTCATGCACACACAGACACTAGGGGGTGTCCAAGGACCAAATGTATTTCTTCTTCCCTTCACACATATCTCCTCAGTACTCCTAGGTCCAGCTAACTTAGAGTACAGCAGCTAAGGGAAAATCCATCCAATTAATTCCTGTCTTGTGCTGAAATGAATAATGTGGGGTCAGTTTCATCATCCGGCCCCGATTCCCCTGGATCTCTGGCAGCAATTGTAATTTCAGGGTTCAGAGCCAGGGACCATCCCATAATATAAGCCACAGGTGATGGGGAAAGAGGTGCTTGGTTATCAAATACTTTTTACCTCTGCATTTTTCAGAATTTACGTGCAGTTCCAAAGAGGCCAGCTGGTTTTCTTTTGCTTTAGTTTGTTTCAGTTTTTGGTCTATCCACACTGAACTGCAAGTGAGAGCTCTGAGAGGCAGGTCTTTGTAGCTCATTTTTGTAGGATCTGTTTTGCTTTTTTTTCCCTCACATATTATTTGTTGATTTTTACCTGTTTAAAAACATTTGCCCTTCCTGCCATAGACATCTTTAGGCCTTTGGGCATGGGTCTCTTTATGAATACCTATTACTTCTTAATTATGATGGTTTAATAAGATACGTCTTTCATTTTCATCTCCCATCTCTCTTCTGTGATTCTTCTACTTTTGCTATTGGTCCCTAAGGGCATGTTACTGGCTCCTTTTCTTTATTACTCCCGGTTTCCCTTCACCCCTCCTTCTGAATTAAAAAAATAAATAGAATACATTTTAAGGATGACAACAGTAATAATAAAGTCAGGAATTGCTTTCCAGCTAAATGCACTGATTGGAAGTTCTATCGAAAATAGCATAAACCTAATTGAAGCAGTCAACCCCTCCCATACAGGTCATGCTATGCTCTATTAAAATGAATGTAAAACAAAGCTTGTGACATTTCTGCATTTCCCAGACTCACTTTTCCTGAGATCTATCAATAGTATTGACAATAGTATTGCATTGTGCTCCCAAGTGACCTGGACTGTCATTCTCATGGTCCTGGATAATTCTTTCTTAATGAAACCATATCATATCCCTTACCTATAACAGTCGATAGAGAAAACTAATTGTCTTAACACATAGGATTTGAAAATTTGAGCTCAATTAAAATGGTAGCTGTTAACTAGCCTAAATGATAACACGGTTAATGTGGATATTCATTACCTACCTATTATTGCTAATACATTTTAAGGATGCTAATATATTTTCTAAATTTATGAAGATATCCAAATTGCTGAACACAGCATCTGATAAGAAATTTCAGGAGAGTTGGGATAATTCACAAGGATTTTTTATTTGATTTTATTTTGAATAGTTTAAGTAGACTTCTCAAGAGTCATTAGTTGGTTCTAAGCTTTATTGCTGAAGTCTCTTATATTAGATGAAACTGACTATCAGATTTGATGGCAAAGCACTAGCAGCTGGGAAACTGCTCTTTCTTTCCCCTCTCATTTCCCAAACAATGTTTGCACTGATTAATACTATGCAACAAGACATGACGCAGAGATTGTGTTGGCATTGTGTTCTGATGACCCCACATATTGTGTGCGCTCTGTGGTTCCTTTTGCTGTTCATAGTTATATGGGTTTATCAGAAATTACATGTCAGGCTCCCGATGAGTGTAATTGTATACTGATTGTGTATAGTTTTTTAAACCTCATTATTAGCCTTGTATGCAAACCAAATAAAAGGAAAGTTTAAAAAAGGAAAAAGAAAATCGCCTCCACCGGACGTCATGTCAGAGCCCAGGTGTTTGAGCCTGGATGCAGGGGGGAAACAAAATGTTCTCTCAGGGACATCTGCTGCAGCCATGTGCTTTAAAAAAAGGCCCTAATGAATGAAGGGGGTGGGGTGGGAGAGGAGCGGCTAGAGTGTGGGGAGAGAGTTCTGGGGCTCTGTTTTCTTCTGGTCTGTTCTTGCATGCACAATTCATTTAATAACAAGGCATGAGGACACGGAGGGATGTGGTGTGCGTGTTCTCATTCATTCTTCCATTCATTAATTGAAGACTCCATGGCAGTTTTGCTGAGTCCTGACCCTCTTCTTAGAATCAGTCTATTAAGAAGAAAACCCAAACAAAAACACCCCAACTACAAAGCCACAAAGTTAGAGGGGAAGCTGACACAGGAGAAGTGATGAGATAAAAAGTGCATGCTTTTCCTTACTGTGCCTCAAGCCTGCTGCCCACTGACACCTGGGCATGTAATGGACATTTCTAAGATGATTGTTTCCCAGAGAGCGCATTGTTGGATTCACAAGCAGGAAGCTCAGCAGGGAATGTTGAAGTATTACATACTAAGGATGAGGGCCATTAGAATCAGACTCATCTCTAATGTGGGAAGTACTTAGTTCTCTTTTAAAAACCTTTAATCAGTATACAGTGGTTCAGTACACAGATGTTAGCACCAGTGTGAGGGCTCTCTAATTGTAATTTAAGTTATCCCTGCCTAAGGGCTCCCAATCAAATTATTAGACTGTTGCAGTAAGTCTGTGGCTCTTGGTTGCACCTTGCAAGGGGTATTTTCTGGAATGATGAGAAACAGTGGTTTCTCCTGGGAAGAAAATGTACCATTATGGACTTATTAGGTCCTTGATTAGATCCACAGCTGATAAGTGAGTAGACTTTTCAAGAGAAAATATTGCAGTTTATTTCAATCTGCTTCACTCAGCCATTGGATTGTGGAAATGGAAGGAAATGAAATAGAACTAAAGGAAATGTGTATACAATTTTCTTAAAAGTGGTGGTAAAATTTATTAATAAGTTTCTATAATTGCCATTAGTGCATCGGGTATCAGAAGTAAAGGTTTTTAAAATCTATTTTGTTTATATGTTGTTTTATTTCTCTAATGCTTAAGCTTGCTTTCTCTTGGCTGCTTTCTTAATAGAACTGCCAAGACTTAAAGAGTTAAATATTGGAGGGACAATTAATTAATTAAGGGATCCTAGAAATTTAACCTCTCTAGTTTCCTTTCTGGAATTCATGTTTATCTGATTTGCGTTAATAAGTGACTAGCTGTTGAACTGCTTTTACATACTTAAATTGGAAGACAATTACAGTGCTATATAATTCACATTTTAGCTGTACCTTAACTTTTCAAAAGATATCAAGCTAGTTACTTCTACCTAGCATTATTCTTAGTTTTTAGTAAAGTGCAACCTGAAGAATAATTGACTGGCTATAGTAATATCTTCTAAGTCTCCTTATTATGAGGCATTTATTTGATTTTAATTGTGGAACCATTGGTCATATTGAGTTCATTTCCTGTTCATGTTGATTTCATGAGTCTCTCCATTAGTATTCAATTGCACAGTAATTAGTCATTAGTTCACCGTGATGTCTTCAAGCATGTGTATACTTATATTCTCATTTTCCACTCAGTTTCTGCAGTCATATTTGAATTCTAAGGAAAGGAAGGCCATAATAACAAAGACAAAATGCTAGAACCTGAATTTACTACATTAAACGTTTTTTACCAAAATACCCCTTGTTAAGGCGTGCAAAACTCGACTCAATGAAAACAAAACAAGTGGCAGCTGCCTAACCACAATACTAAAGTCACTGAGATGTCAAAGCCCAAGATCTGAAATATTTCTCATCAGAAGCAAGTTAGAAGCTATTTAGTCAGGCGTTGGGATGGCGCTTGACCTCAGTGTATACCTGGCTAATTCTGATTAGAGCATCTTCAATTTCTAGAGAAAGGTCAAATTCCCCACTTGTTACTAAGCTCCTGTAATATATTTGATTTTGCTATTTAACTGTTTAGATCTACAAATTCATTATCTTTTACAAGAAAAACTATTCTTTAAAATGTACTACCAATGGACTCATTAATTAGAAATTTAAGCTGTGTTTTTAGCTCACATTTTATCTAAGGTATTCATTTAACTCCTATGAAAAGTAAATATGTCATCTGTCATCTTCTGTCATAAGCTCATAGTATAAATCCATTAGAAAATTGTTCCTGCATTTTATTTGAGGTGGCTTCACATTGTTGTCCTAATTAAATTGGAATCTTATATCATTTAAATGTTAGACTTGAAACTGAAATTCTTTTTATTCAGGTGATAATGACAGCTCTCTTGGCACAGATCAAAAGCATTGCTTTCGAGCTAGTTGAGTCATGTTCAAGAAACCATAGCTGCTCTATATAGGTTCCATTCATATGTACTCCTTACACTAAACCAGAACCGCAAGAAAAGGAGTTCCTAACATAAGAAATCTCATCTCTTCCTCCAAATATGTCAGTTTTATTGTAGCCTATTCCTCTATTTTTGCTTTCATGGTGACTGAATATGTCGTTCAGTTCTTAAAATTAAAAATATTTTGTGCCAGTAGTATATATGTTCCTCAAACTTCCACGCACATATAGATCTGCCTCTGATAAAATGTAAAGTCTCACTCGGTAAGTCTGGGTTGGCTTCAGAATTCTGCATTGCTCATAAGCTCCCAACTAAAGTAGATGTGACTGGTCTGTGTTTCACACATTGTTTTGTAACAGTATAAAATGACTAGAAGGCAAATAAATGAATAGAAATTAAAATTATTTTTTCTAGCAATTTTGATAATTATGAGGGAACTCTCAAAGTGTGGAATAGTAATGCCAAATGTTTTCTGGAAAGTGTGGTAAGGTATGCTTGTTTTTTTACTAAACAAAACCACAAAATTTTATTTGTATTTAGTTTCTTTAGAAGCAGCTGACTTCTGCAAAAGGAATATAATGACCTCAAATTAGTCTCCTGTCTTAAACATACTTATGGCAGTATACTTTGTTTTGGGGATTGGGTATGCAGGTTTTGGCCACACCTGGCACTGGTCCTCAGGCATTATTCTTGACTCTGTGTCTTGACAGTGCTTGGGGACAATACACATGTGGGGGGTTGTACTACTTTCAGTCTCATGCAAGGCAAGTGCTTTAACCCCTGTACTATCTTTTTAATCTTACATAGCGGTATGCTGTTAACTATTAAACATATTTAATTATTATAATAGCTATATTATTTTAATGGGCTGGAGCGATAGCACAGTAGGCAGGGTGTTTGCCCTGCTTTCGGCCGACCCGGGTTTGATTCCTCTGTCCCTCTCAGAGAGCCTGGCAAGCTACCGAGAGTACCCTGCCCTCACGGCAGAGCTTGGCAAGCTACCCATGGCATATTTGATATGCCAAAAGCAGTAACAACAAGTATCCCAATGGAGACGTTACTGGTGCCCGCTGGAGCATCAATGAACAATGGGACAACAGTGCTACCTAGTATTTTAATAACACTGCATATTAACTACTAACATAAGAATGCCTCATCAGTCAGAATTATATGAAACATTTTACAATGAACTTATTAACACATATTTAATATTAATGTATTAAGTGTATTGATATATTAAAACATAAGGTTTGTGGGAAATATTATTTCAACATTTTATTTTATTTATTTAAAATTTTATTTTAGTCACCTTGTTTTACTATTTCACAGTATTGTCAGTGATTTTATGCACACAATATTCTAACACCTCACACCAGAGTGTTTCTCCACCATTGTCTCTGGGTTTCTCCCTCACACTTCACAGCGCTCAGACCCCCGCTTTCCCGTGTCCACTTCTCACTACCCAGGTAAGCTCTGTTCTGTGTTCTTTAGATACTTAGATTCTGCTTTGGGCCATTTGTTATTCTCTTATTATGTGCTTCTTTATATCCCTTATATTAAAGAGATAACTCTTATCATTCTATTGATATTTGTGTCCTATATGTTACTTGTAATTATACATGTTATATTTAATGTTTCTGTTTGTATTAACATTAAATTTTGTTGAACTGTTGGTACATTTAGGCTTGAGGAACTTAAAAATTCTAAATTTAGTTTTAAATTTCCCCTCTTAAGTTTCTTCCCACAAAATGATATTCATATAACTTAATGATCAGAAAAGCCAATTATAGTATCACAAAGAATGGTAAGAATCTGTAAATATTCAAGAGGGCTTAAGTAAATGTATATGGAGTGTGAATGTAGGTATATGCGTGTTATTTGGAAGCTAAGGTCATCAAAGCATAGTGTATTTTATTTATGTGAGTATGGAATATGAATTTCAGCATCCTTTATTGCTTTTGTGCACATAGTTTCAACAACAAATTATTCTCTATAGTAAATTATAGTTTATGAAGGCTGGTCCTCAAATCTAGTTGAATAACTTTTTAATATTTTTCTAAATTTTGGGAGACAGGTTTGGGTAAGTATTACTACAAATGAGTAAAGGAACAAACATAGTAACTTCTTAGTATCTATGTTGCAAACCATAATGCCCCAAAGAAGGGGCGGGAGAGGGGCTGGAGCGATAGCACAGTGGGTAGGGCATTTGCCTTGCATATGGAAGACCCAGGTTCACTTCCCAGCATCTCATGTGGTCCTCCCAGCAACGCCAGGAGTAATTCCTGAGTGTAAAGCCAGGAGTAACCCCTGAGCATTGCTGGGTGTGACCCAAAAAGAAAAAAAATTGGGGGCGGGAGAGAAAGGAGACAAAGGGTGAAAGACAGGCGAGAGGAGAGAGAAAGAAGAGAGAGATAGAGGGGAGAGAAAAGGGAGAGAGACAGAGAGACAGAGACAGAGAGAGAGAAGAAAAGTGTCTATAGAGGCAGGCTGATGGGGGGGCAGGAGAGTTAATGGGGACATAGGTGGTGGGAAATGGACACTGTGTGGAGACATGAGTGATGGAACATTTTATGACTGAAGCTTGATCATGAGCAGCTTTGTAACTGTATATCACAGAGATTTAATGCTAAAAGGATACAAATAACTAATGTGATGTGTGCAAATAAGACAGAGAATGCTAGAACAAGATTTGGGAAAGTGATACCTTATAATAGTCAGAAGGAAAGATGACTTCTAACAAAGGTCTCACTTAGGAGATAGTTCTAAGCATAAGAAATAGCAGGTAGAAAATCCTGAGGCAGAAGTGTGCTTAGAAGTTACATAGGGAAACTCCACACAGGCTGATTTAGGAAGGATGAATGAATGGGGGCATGGAGGACGATAGAGTCAAGAAGGTAACTGGGATGGACAACTGTGCTAGGTCTGAGAGTTTATTGTCACAACCCTCAAGTTTATCCTGTGCTTGACTGGAGGTTTTGAACAGGAAATGACATGTTCAACTTCTGTTTTTAAAAGAACTCCCACTGTGATTTGGTGTCAGTGGAGGTATAAGACCTACAGAGATTCTGTCTCTACTCTGCAGCAGGTAATGCTGACATAATATGCAGTTGGATTTGGATGTAGCATGTGAGAAAAGTAGGATTCCATAATGTGAAGAAAGTTTAGAAAGACTCCAAGTACCAGTTGGAAAATGTCCTGATCTGGTGTTCGATTTTGTTTTTGTTTTTTTGCTTTTTGTGTCACATCCAGTGTTGCACAGGGGTTACTCCTGGCTCATGCAGTCAGGAATAACTCCTGGTGGTGCTCAGAGGACCATATGGGACGCTGGGAATCAAACCCAGGTCAGCCTCGTGCAAGGCAAACGTCCTACCTACTGTGCTATCACTCCAGCTCCGTGGTCTGGTTTTCAATGACGGGGCTTAGACTTGATATTGACATATAACTTTCACCCTTGAAAAAATTTTCCATGGGAATGAAGGACTAGGTACACGCAATCCTTAACATGTACTCAATAAATGTGAATTTTCTTGTTTTTATTTTCTTTCATTTTACTGACAGCACTGCCATCTTTACATGTTCCTTGAAATAAGCAGGGTCCAAGTGATAAATCATTTGTTGTATGCATATTTGTATGTTTTTTTCATTCGTCTAAAGATGATTCCTTCTTTATCTATTGGCTATGGACTCTGCTTCTTGGTCTAATATAGTTTTAGAGCTTATCTTCACTTGAAATATCATATGGCTTTTAAATTTCTTTTTTCTGAGTATTTCATAATATTTATCTCCAGTATTACATAGTTATAAACCATCTGAATTGTGATATGCTACCTGGCAAAACTATTTCAATAATTTTTTGAATGGATTTTTTAGATATGCATCATTTATTAACCTTAACCTATATAGCATTATTTGCCTACCGTCTCTCAAGAACTAATATATAAAATAAAAGCTATGTATATATATTTATATATAAGACATCATACTAGATAAAAACCACCATTAAGATAATTTCACATGATATGTAATATAAAATTCACAAGGTTGGAGCAATAGCACAGCAGGTAGGGCATTTGCCTTGCATGCAGCCAACCTGAGTTCGATTCTTAGCATTCCATATGGTCCCCCAAACACTGCTAGGAGTGATTCCTGAGTGCATGAACCAGGAATAACCCTTGTGCATCACCGGATGTGACCCAAAAAACAAACAAAAAATCACTAAATATTCTGGCACAAGTCTAATTATAAAATTATACCCCCAATATCAAGACTCCCTTTTCAGAAAAATTAAAACTATGTCCTTTTTTATTATATTCTAGTTCTAATCAGAATGCATTAACAGTTGTGACAAAAAGCTTAAATTCTCAATGGCATAGCATAAAAGTTTTATTTTCCCTTTCTGACACACTACAATTTTGATGGGGAATGCTTTGGTTCAGTCATTTAAACCCAGATTCTTTTCATTCCGTGGTCTGTCCCATCCTACATCCAGAAGATTCAGTTCTCTTTGTTGGTCCATTTGTACCTGTGTAAGGAGAATAACAACAATGGTAGATTTGAGAACGTTTTAAAGAACAGGTTTAGAAATAATTTATATTTCTCCTAGCTTTATCTATCTAGTCAGAACTTAGTTCTGTGGATTTTATCTAACTGCAGGGCAGCTCTGGAAAAGATTTAGCTTAGTGACAAGAAGCAAATACAGAAGTTTCTTAATTTTAGAAATCTGCCAGAGTCCTTGTCAAATTTGCCAGCACTAAGAGCCACTCCTCTCTGCCTCCTGCCGTTTTTCTTAATGCTCCTCCTTCCCCACCTATTCTCTTCTGGTGTTTTCCAAATTGTGGAAACTATAAGACAGAAGGGAATTGCATGATGAACTGAAAAACCAATGGAGAAAATAAAAACTTTTAAATGATTATTTAGTGAGGTTTTTATGACTAACCTATATTGGTCTCTATTATCATTTGCTTTGAATATTGCCTTGTCTTAGTATTTAGCTTCCATTTCTCTATATTAGAGGTTGACATCTATTAAAAATAAGTTCCAACATGCCATGAAGACTTGTGGAATACTGAGATAGAGATTCTGACGCAGTGTTCAATTGTGTCCTTACACAAGACAGGGCTGGAGTTAACATTTATATGCATTATGTAACCACGTGAAATGCTTTTAGAATGTGAGTCTCATTAGTCCTCAAAACATCTCTGTGAGTTAGGGTTATATCTTTTTTTGGAAGGAGAAGATTACAACCTTTATATCAGAAGAAGATTGTAATCTTCAGAAGATTATACATTTTTTGATTTAAAAATCCATGCCATTTTTGAACCAGGTTTACTGAGCTCTCCTTCATTTCATATATCTCACTACCCTCAGCTTCTTTAGTGATAGAAGATACGTAGCTCATCCTGTTTGACCATGTAGGTAGAAATACTGATTTATCAAAACAATGGAATCTGTTGTATGATGCAGGTAATCAAATAAGTTATTAAACCAGGACTTAGAAAACTAGTTCATGAGCCTGGAGCAATAATGCATTTTAATAGAGCACTTGCTTCACATGTGGCTTCCTGGGTTCAATCCCTGGCATCCCATATTGCACTCCCAGAACTACCAGGAATGATCCCTGAGCAAAGAGCCAGGAGTAAGCTCTGAGCACTTCTGGGTATAACTCCAAACAAGGGAGGGAAGGAGGGAAGGAAGGGAGGGAGGGAGGAAGAAAGAAGGGAAGATAGGAAGAAAGGAGGGAGGGAGGGAGGGAGGAAAGAAGAAAGGAAGGAAGGAAGGAAGGAAGGAAGGAAGGAAGGAAGGAAGGAAGGAAGGAAGGAAGGAAGGAAGGAAGGAAGGAAGGAAGGAAGGGAGGGAGGGAGGGAGGGAGGGACGGAGGGAGGGACGGAGGGAGGGAGGAAGGAAGGAAGGAAGAAAGGGAGGGAGGGAGGAAGGAAGGAAGGAAGGGAGGAAGGAAGGAAGGAAGGAAGGGAGGAAGGGAAGGAGGGAGGGAGGAAGAAGGAAGGAAGGAAGGAAGGAAGGAAGGAAGGAAGGAAGGAAGGAAGGAAGGGAGGAAGGAAGGGAGGAAGGGAAGGAGGGAGGGAGGAAGAAGGAAGGAAGGAAGGAAGGAAGGAAGGAAGGAAGGAAGGAAGGAAGGAAGGAAGGAAGGAAGGGAGGGAGGAAGGGAAGGAGAGAGGGAGGGAGGGAGGAAGAAGGAAGGAAGGAAGGAAGGAAGGAAGGAAGGAAGGAAGGAAGGAAGGAAGGAAGGAAGGAAGGAAGGAAGGAAGGAAGGGAGGAAGGGAAGGAGAGAGGGAGGGAGGGAGGAAGAAGGAAGGAAGGAAGGAAGGAAGGAAGGAAGGAAGGAAGGAAGGAAGGAAGGAAGGAAGGAAGGAAGGGAGGAAGGAAGGAAGGGAGGAAGGAAGGGAAGGAGGGAGGGAGGGAGGAAGAAGGAAGGAAGGAAGGAAGGAAGGAAGAAAGGAAGGAAGGAAGGAAGGAAGGAAGGAAGGAGAAAAAAGAAAGCTATCATAAACTTACAACTTAAAAAGACAAATAAAAGCCAGTCCAATTCCCCTAAATATTGTTATATTATAAAATATATTTTCTTCCTTCACTCTTTTTCGCTATCATTCATATATATATTCTCTATCCCTGCTGACAAAGGAAGTCAGAAGAATAGAAAAGATTGCTTTTTCCTTCCTCATGGCCTCCAAATAGAATGTACATGGTATCAACCCCTATAATGATTTTCTAGTCACTTTCATCTGCATATCTGATCTAATTATACTAATAAAATGAGAAGGCAAAGGGAGATATTATAGTAACAAGTGAAGTTTTTAACGTGCACAAGAAACATTTCTAATCCCTCTGCCCTCCACTTTCCTTTAAACAGCTATTTCACATCCCTTGATGCTCAGCAGGGGGAGTGGCACTCAGCACCCCATGGTAAAATAGATCTGCATGCCTCTACGTAAAATTGGTCCACGTGTGAATTAGCTTTGAGTTGTATTGTGTTTCTTATACTAATATAATATTGTTCTAGTGCTTGCCCCTGATTAAAGAAATACATAAATAAATAATTTATAATTTAATTAATAAGGTATAATATGCAAAGCACAGTAATTTCAAACAGCTTGTAATGTCTCTAATGTACTTTCAATTTTTTATTTTACATAAGGGCTATATTCATTATGTGGTTATGATAAACATACTAATGAATTTTATTACAGGAACAAATTTAAACATGTAAATGAGATCAAATAGTATTAAAATGCAAACGATGATGAAACTTATTACAAACCAACCTTGCCAACATACATGGAATGATGTTTTTTTCAGAACTTTGCAAGTTGTATCCCTTTAACAAAGGCAAGGCCTTTTACGAGTCTCTGAACGTAAGAATTTGTGAACTGCACACTTTATTCTCATATGAACTCCTCAACCAAAAAAAAAAAAGTTAACTAGAATTCAGGGTTTGCATGTAACTTTGGATGACAATTAAAATCCCTTTTCTTGTTTCAGTGAACAGTAATCTGTGCATAATTACATTCAAATGAGATATTAGCATTTTTTGTGCTTACTCTTTGTTAATTGCAGAGTTCATTCACCATGGTGATGCTTTTGATGGAATCAGGCAACCTTATTGACCTGATGCCGTAAGGCGTGTTGGGAAATTCTGCTGTATTCTTCATTTTTTTTTTATTTTGGCATTTTGAGGAGTCCTGCTGCTTTTATTACATTCCTGACACTTTTGTTAATAAATCATTGCAAAGTTAATGAAAATTGCATTCAGGCATATCCAAAATAATTGTGTCCTTTGTCATGCTAATAAATTGAAAGATGTTGATCCAATGGGCGAATGCATGCCCATTATGGAGAAGTTTGTGATACCGGTGCCTGTTGCACCCCCACTTTTTTCCTTACTATATCATTCCATGTAAAACGTAGGTAAGGAAAACAAACCTCAGTGTGTTTTGCTTCATACTCTATACTGTGGGCTTTTAATTAAGTCAGTAAATGGGTGAATTATATCTACTCAGAAAGATAAAATTATTTGTATTATGATTTATGAAAGGTTGTTAATATCAGTAAGAATCAGCAACAGTCTAATATTAGATTCATGGAAATATGAAAACCATATTTAACTGACCTTTCTGTAATGCCTGGGGATTTTTCTATATTCATATGTGACCTACTTGATTTAAAAATCACAATGATATTAACTCAACATTTGTTTCTCAAGGATTCTCCTGAATTAATTTAGAAAGAAGGTGAAAAAATGTGACTTAAAAAATAGTTTGTGCTTTTGGCAAAGCACCAAGTTTCTTGAATTTACTAAACCTTAAGAGTGTGAGTGTGTAACTGAATGTATTTGGAAGATCACAGGCGCACACACACACGCACACACAGGAGTAAAACAGGTTTGTCTGTTCTGTGTAAAGAGGAGTATACAGTTCAGAACAATTTAAACTCATAATAGATTTTGTATATATATGTTTTCAAATTTATCTCAAGGAAGAACTCCAAGAAATTGTTGTCTTAGAGAGTTCTTAATTTATGCACTAGCCCATCATGCTGATTTAGGTAGGTATTTATTCTGCTATTCAATCAAAAAGCATAGTTTCCATAACAACTGCCACATCAGATGAAACGTACAGCTTGGCATTTGAAATACAGGACTTCTAGGAGATATGCTTCCTGACATATTGTGTTGAACTTGTGTTCCTTTCATTCTCTTTTAAGCTAGCAAGATCTGTGTTTCTATAAAGGACCATCGCAGTTTTGCATAATTATTACAATCCATCTGCACATTTCCAGGATTTATATTAAAGTAATTAAAGCCATTTTGTATTAGTGGGTGCTGTGTGGAACCGGCTTGGATGCAGGATTCTAAAAGTTCCCACTTGCCTGCTTGCTGTGCTGTAATTTGGAGAACAGAATGTTCCGTAAATGAGGTTTGGGAATACTACATTTTCTTCTTTCTTTCTTTTCTTTGCAAAGTAACTTTTTTTTTCATCCAGTGGAAAGTGGAATAAAAGGTTCACCTAGGGACTGGAATTAATGTGGTCCTTCTGCCTAGGGTTAAAAAGAGCAAAATCACAGCTAGTAACATTGTGCAAACCCTAATGTATTTTGCTTTTTCTATGGAGAAATAACATGCCCACATTTCTAAGACAGCTTTCTTCCAAAAAGCAGTAAAAAATTTAATTTATAATCTTATTTTTCCCAGTAGAGTTTGTTCAAGGTAAAAGAGGGCCAGCATTATTAACCCCATTTTATGGATGGAATGATTGAGGTAGACAGATATATTGAACTGAGCAGATAATGAGGAAAATGATGTACTGGAAAGAGGAGACATAAGGTGGCAGGACTAATAACCAGTACCTGTTATATCAAATCCATAGAAATATCTAACTGAAAATGCAAAACTGAATTTACTCAGAGAAAAAAGTAACTTTCACAAATTTTCAAGGGGATAGTTTAATACAGGACCAAACACTTAGGATATAATATCCCTGAGATTCTTCGGTATCTCTATTGAGATTGTTAAGATCCTATTTGATTCTAGACATTCTGAAACTTTTATAAGAGTCTGTGATTCTTTCTATAGTGGAGACTATAGCATTCAATTAAGGAGTTAGACTTCTAAATAGTCAATTTATGTAAAAACACCCCCCATCCCACAACAACAACTATGTGTATTGAAATTGTTTACTGCATGGAGAGAATTGCTTCTTTCCTTATTGGAAATTACTCTCTGAGTATCAAAACTTTCCCTACTGAGAGAGGAAAGAGTGGTTGCTACTTGAGAATGTTTTTTCCCCAGTCACTTGTCCACCAGACCAAGTCATTATGTTTCCTCCCAAATGGTCATTAATTGCTCTTTTTAAGACCCCACGTATATGTGTAAGGCTGACTAATGATGCACATACTTTATTACTAACAATAGTATCCACGAAGTTTATGGAACATAGAATAGTGACTTATGCTCCAAGAGAGGAACTGAGATGAGAGGGTGTCCTGTAGCCCAAGGTTGTAAGCAACAGGTCTTGGTACACGGTACAAGGTGGGAGGGATACTAGGAACGTTGGTGGTAGGAAAGGTACACTGATGGAGGGATGGGTGTTCTATCATTGTATGATTGAAACTCCGTCATGAAAGCTTTTCAACTCTATCTCATACTGATTCAATTAAAAAAATTATGTACATGCAGAGCCAAAGATACAAGTCTGCTTGCTGAGTGTATTCTCTGAATGAAGAAGAGGTCTTGGATATGATCCCAGGCACTGTCACTTCATGGACTCCTTAGTATTGAGCCAGGACTATCCTCTATGCACCCATCGGGTGGGGCACCAAAACAAAACACTGTACACAGACTTTCATATTAGACAGAAACTGCTCATGTATCACCTACTGTGTGCCTTGAGTAAGTTACTTAATAGCACTGAATTTTGTTTTCTTTTTTTTGAACAATAAGCATAAGAACAATAAGAATTCATTTAGGGATACCCTAATCTGTTTCATGAGGCAGTGTTTGGAAAGCGTTAGCACATTACTGGGACTTTCTTTACTAAGAGAGGAAAGAGTGGTTGTGATTCAAGAAACGGTTGTTCCTAAGATCATCCTCATCATTTATTTATTTTAGAATCTATCAATATACATGATCTAGTTTGTGGATTTTCTTTATTGTCAATTGTTTACTAAATGACTCCTCCTACTCTCTTTCTGGTATGTGTGTGTGTTCGGTAAGAATAAATTTAACTTTAACAATATCTTAAGTTAGGCATTTGATCATGGAAGGTGAAACTTTTTATCCATAGCATATGCCATTAAGCAGCTACAAAAAAACAGATGATATGGATGCAATTAGAATGAGTAACTGTGAAACCCCATATTGAGGTTCATGAAAGTGAGTTTCTTGATAATCCAAACTTTATCCTGGAGAGAGTTCTTAGACCTGAAAGATACTTAAAGAATAGTATTTGAAATCTAGTTTTCACAGCAACTATAGAAACAATGCCTTTAACCTTATTATATAGTATATTTTAAAGAAAGTTTAAGAAGTTCAAACTCTTTTTATGTGTTTATGATTTCAAGTCAACACCCAACCTTTAGCAGGTTTAGAGTATTTTACATGGAGAGTAAAGTAGGGTAGTGCCTACATTGCTGGGGATTTATGTGTCTCAGAATATGAGCAAAGAGGAACATATAAAACAAAACTTTAACAATCTGCTAGACTAGTTCTGAAGTCAAGACTGACTAGACCCCATTTGGACCCCCACATATTACATTTCTTATCTGTAGCACTGTATCACTGTCATCCCATTGTTCATCGATTTGCTCGAGCAGGCACCAGTAACAACTCCATTGTGAGCCTTGTTACTGTTTTTAGCATATTGAATACACCATGGGTAATTGCCAGGGTGTGTCATGAGGGCAGGATACTCTCAGTAGCTTACTGGGCTCTCCAAGAGGGATGGAGGAATCGGACCTGGGTAGGCCGTGTGCAGGGCAAACGCCCTACCAACTGTGCTATTGCTCCAGTCCATTACATTTCTAATACTCTCAAAAAATCATCAGGTTAGGACCAGAGAGAGTTAGGACCAATATGCCAGGTAAGGCACTTGAGATGCATGCTGCCGACCTGGGTTGGATCTCTGGCATCACATACCTGAGAGCTGCCAGGATCACTCCTGAGTGCAGAGCTGGAAGTAATTCCTCAAACTGCAGGGTGTGACCCCAAAAGAAACAAACACAAAAGATTATCGGTTTATAACCAGATAGTTTTTCCAAATGAATCACAGCAGGTTATATATACTGGACAAAAAAAATCTTTATATTTTAAGGATAAAACAGTTAAAATAAAAGTTATTTTTATTCTATTCCAAGAAAAATTGCCATACAAACAAGAAGTTCACAAATATTTTTATTGAACTCAAAATGGAGAATATCCAGCTGAGTTAATACATTCGAATTTTTAAAAAGTTCTGACCATCTATTTTCATTCTGATTCTAGAAATATAAAACTTAAGGTGCTTTATACACACTTCCATTTCCTTTTTAAAATGTGTATTTATTTTGCTTATCCTAAATGCTAGTCTGGGATGGTAGACTTGTTTGATGCTTCTGTACTTTAGTAACTTTTATTAACACAAATTGATCTATGACTTCTTTCTTTGCACAAGAGTCCAAATTATTTTGGGGTGAAAATTACCATAACTAACAAAAATACCAACATGTGAATATTTAAAAAATTTAAACGAACACTCCTAATACTTTCACATTAAAAATATTTTCTCAAGCATGTCTATTTTATATCAAAGTTATTCAGTTTAGCTATGTAAAAGACTAGCATTATAGAACACTGTAATAGTTGCATAACTGTTAAATAGATGAAGCATATTTAGCCTAGCTGAAAATGTTGTAGAACTGTGATAGGAAGACCTGTCTTTTTCATATTCCCTTTTCTGTTACCAATTTCCAAATTTATTCCCTGCAACTTAGTTAATCTCTTTAGTTATGTTTTTCTTCATGTAAATAAATATAGAAAAACTATCTGAAATACCATTTCTAAAGTTCTGAAATTCTGTAGAAACTTTTTGTTTGAGTATAACTTAATATATGATCTTATTAACAGTGTATTATTTGATTTTCTCTATTTTAAATCAATGCAGCATAATATATTTGGGAGGAATCACCAGTAGGAATTCCAAAAAAGCCCAAATAACTGAATCAAACACCAGACTGCTTAGATTTCCAATTAAACCATGTTGGTTGTCTGTTCAAAAGGAAAAAAAAAAACAACATAACAACTTGGTTAAGGGCTGGAGTGGGTAGAGTACTGGTCTTACTTGCAACCAACCTGGGTTCAATCACTCCTGCCAGGAGTGATCCCCGAGCACAGTACAGGGAGTAATGCCCTGAGCACTTCTGAGTGTGAGACCAAACACTTCCACCTCCCACCAAAGTTAATAAACAACCTTTGGTTAAGTTCTCCTTAGTTTTTCAAAAAGTTGGTCTACTTCTTTATTGGTAAGTTTGTGTCTTAAGCACATCATTTGCATTTGAGCAGCTTGCATTTTTCTGAATATATCATATTTCTGGCTGTTTTGTGCTTGTGTTCTATCTGTTAAAGTTATTCTTTCCCCATTTTGCTTTCGGTGAAATTCCTTTCTTTCCTAATAATAAGACTCAGTACTAAATAATTCTTTTGTTATGTGCATGCTTCCTCTTGCAAAATTGTTTTAAAAAGGTAATTTCTAATGTCTATACCAGCACTTATGAAAGGTATAATAGATTTTAAGCAATCAGAAGTTGATTACTGAATAAACAGCTAGAAATCTAGATGTCTAATAATTTTAGCTCTGTAGAACATATTGTTCTAGAAGTAAATGAGTTGCTCTGATGTGGTAGCTCAATGGCCCAAATCCCACATATCTTTCTTTATTCTTATGATTTATTGAGATATTAAAATTTCTTGAAGTTTTTTTCTGTTTCATTTATTATCATATTTAGGTTAATGCTATGATAAACTACCCTTTTTATGATAAACTACCCTTTTTAAATCTAAGAAGGCAACAATTCTATGACTAGTTGGTGTAGAAACCTCGACCAGAATTCTGGAACTCTAACTAAAATAGAAATTCTGACTAAAATTCTAACTAAACAGAAATTCTAATCAGAAGTCTGGAATTCTAACTCAAGTAATTAATTTGATGTATCTTTTAATTTAACAAGTTTAGAAAAGCCAAATGTTTTTGTGACCTTTCATAAAAGGAAAAGCAAGAGAGTGGGTTAAATGTTGGTATTGGAGCTAATTTTTCCCAAGTATTCCATACTTTCCAGTCTTTACTTACTACTGGGAATTGTAGTGTGGTTTTTGGGTTTCTGTTGGTATTTCTTAGACATCCTATTGGATAAGTATTTCTTTAATATTTCTTCAAATTTACCAAATATTTTAATGTTGAGTGAGGCAGAATCAGCTAGAAACATTATTATGATGATGATTATATCTTATTACAGCATGTGTTTATACTTAGTCTAGCATCAGGAGCATATTCTGCTTCTTTTTCACATAAAAGTTTTTAATTTCTGAATCCTCTAATGAAAATTTTGCACAATCACCACAGATAGTCACTTAGGAACCTTTTCTTCTTTAAGCTGTAACCAGCATTGGCCTTTGTAGTTCCCCAACTTACTACATTCTGTTCTTGCATTGGTTTGACTGTTCTTGCATTGGTTTCACTGTTGAACCCTATATCACTGTATCACTGTTATCTTGCTACTCATTGATTTGCTCAAGCGGGCACCAGTAACGTCTCCATTGTGAGACTTGTTATTACTGTCATTTGCATATCCAGTACGCCATGGGTAGCTTGCCAGTCTCTGCCATGCAGGGGAGATACTCTTGGTAGCTTACCTGGCTCTCTGAGAGGGATGGAAGAATCGAACCTGGGTTGGTCATGTGCAAGACAAACGCCCTACCCACTGTGCTATCACTGAACTGGTTGAACCCTAATATGTTAAAATTAATTTATAATAATAAAAATTATTATTCTAATTGGGGGATCATGATTTGCAAAGTTATTTACGATCATTTCAGGCGTACAATATTCCAACACCAATTCCTTCAACAGTGCTCACTTCTCTCTACCAATGTCCCCAGTTTCTTGAATCTTAGTCTATTTAAACAAATCTTAGCAGTCTGATGCTAAGATGTTTTAGATAAAAAAAGTGAGTGAGCTGCAAAGTGTTTAGTTCTCCAGAGCACCTAAAGTGAAATTGTACTAGGGAATAACTCGGTGTTTTTGCTCTTGACCACAGCGTCTCGAGCAGGTCTGCATGAAAGACTTCTGGTCCCTCAAATAGGCTTGAGTAGTTGGCATGAAACCAATTTAATTTGGTTTATATAATGTAGAATTGTGAGAATGGGGCTGCTCTTCAGCCTGACACTTTTTCTTATTTGAGGTTTACGCTTGCTGCATGCCTGTTCTCTATCTTATGTTGCTCTCCTTCAGGTTATTCATGACATTGAAAACCCAGTGTCTGCTGGACTGTTTGCTCCTTATTTAATGTCTTTCCATTGACCTTTGACATGAAAGATGAACTGATCTTGAGTGAGTAAAGATGCTCACAGAAATGTTCTACGTCAAACAATGAAAAAACTTGGAAAGCATTCTGTATTCCTGGGGAGACTGAATATTGATTCTTATAGCTGATATTTTATAGGATTAAATACTTTCATGACATTTCAGAAGAATTTTTGTAAATTGTAATCCATATTTTGTAATATATTCTCAATACCTATGTGTAACTTAACAAGGATTTCCCCCCCTTTCCTTTCCTTTTCTTTTTTTCCACTTTTCTTTCCTATTTATTTTCTTTTCCTCCAAAATAAAAATTGCATCAGCATTTTCTCAGTGACAGGACAGACCTAAATAGATTTCTACATTTCTTTTTTGTTTTGTTTTGTTTTTGCTTTTTGGGTCACATTCAGCAATGCACAGGGGTTACTCCTGGCTCTGTACTCAGGAATTACTCCTGGAGGTACTGGGGGACCATATGGGATGCTGGGAATTGAACCCAGGTTGGCTGTGTGCAAGGCAAACGCCCTACCCACTGTGCTATTGCCCCAGCCCCTAGATTTCTACATATCTAACAAGCTCCAGTCCCTTCTCCACACTTTGAAGAGTAAATTTCTAAATATAAATAAATGAATATAACCTCATTGAACTGTATGCCTGAAGAGTCTGTACCCACCTTAGAGCTGAAGATTGTGATGCATTCAGGGTTGTGCAGTTTCTAGTTACAGAACTGTGTACTGTTGGATGTGTCTTTCTTAGTTCCATTAATGAGTTCAGAACTTCATTATTGATATTGGAAGGGTCAGACTTTATCTTGGGCACATCCTGAACCCTGAACTTTAACTAAAGGAAAAGCACCCAACACAGCTTTGGATTAATTTCACCTCCTTCTGTACTGGTACTCTACTTGGGGAACTAGTACTTCAGGCTCACAGCCAGATGAGCTCATCCACAAATTAAGATGACAGTTTCTTCCAGCAATAAATGTTGTCTTGGAGCCAAAGCAAGCTTGATTTAACTGGCTTCAAACAATCCCATTGGCCACAATTTCCCAGATTCCTAAGGGAGGACCTCTTTTATAGGGATGCTATGATGTGGACCTCTTTCTTCTTTCTTTTCTGTCTTCAGAGATGCTGCCAGCCAGTGAGCTGGAACTTCTGCAAAAGAGGTGGGGATGGGGGGGTGAGATGGGCATTGATTAAGGTAAATGACTCTTAGATAAAGGCAAATGGAACCAGCATTCCTAGTCAGAGCATGAAAATGAGCATCTGTAGTGAACCAAATTAAGAAACAGAGGAAAATAGTCACCTGTGGACTTGAGAATGTTCACTGTCACTGTCACTGTCATCCCGCTGCTCATCGATTTGTTCGAGCGGGCACTGGTAACCTCTCCATTGTGATATTTGTTGTTACTGTGTTTGGCATATTGTATACACCACGGGTAGCTTACCAGGCTCTGCCGTGTGGGCGAGATACTCGTTAGCTTGCTGGACTCTCCGAGAGGGGTGGAGGAATCGAACCCAGGGTCGGCTGCGTGTAAGGCAAATGCCCTACCGCTGTGCTGTTCACAACCACTTATAATATATGTGTCTCCATCAAGTAGTTGTAGAAACGCTTTTGATAGCAGAAACACAAAAATTCCAAAATTGGAGTGAAAGGATATTTTCTAATTACCAGTGTCTACTAGTGACTGCAGAGCAACAGCTAAATCTGAGGGTTCCTGTTTAATTTGTGATTATATAGAATAAGAAAATAAATTTAGTAAACTAAGGAGAAGGTAAGATTTTATGAAGATGATGATCTTAATGAAACCCAGTGAATTTTCCCTGCTTCCACTGAAATTAGTTTTGCATACCTGAGCATTTATTTTTCTGGAATAGCTTTTCTTTATCAGGATATCAATGTTTTTGCAAAATGTAAAGGCTAAATTAAAAACTTTATGAAGGTATGGCGACAATGACATTTTGGCTATTGTCTATGTTACCCAGTACCTCATACTATACTTCATATTTTATCACAAAATTCTTTGTAGTAAATATATGAGTAGATGAAACTCAGCTCCTCTTCCTTAATCTGGAGGAAAACCTTGTTTCTCTTTGCGTGTGGTGAAAAGCCTAAGGCTAGGTGCATTCAAGAGGTAAGAACGAGAAGGGAGAGTTTCTCTTGAAAAGATACTTGTGTCTGGAATAGTTTTGGTCACTCACCCTGTGTATTCTGTTCAAAAGATGATGAAAGGATATCCTTATTCTTAATTTCATATACATTTACATATCACCTAATTTTAGAATTCAGTAGTCACTCAAAAAGCCTTTCTGACCAAACTTTTCTATTTTTAACTTCACATCTTTCCCAAGATTATTGCCTGATTTTGCCATATGCCTTTAGAACAAAACTTCTTAATGATTTGTGGTGGTGGTGGTGGTGGTGGTGGTGGTGGTTTTCCCATGCAAGAACATGGGAAATTCTAAAAAGATTGTGCCTTCTTTTAAGAACCTTTCCCATTTTTGGCTTTGCATTAAAAATCTCTGTTCTAGTATTTCACAATATTGTAAGATGACTGAGTATTATAAACCCACTCCTGACTCTTCATTGCATGTATTCTAGCCAGGCCTGCTTATTCTCTAGTCCCATCTGGGTTCATGCAGTTGCATTATGCACTCTGACATACATGTCATGTCATGTTTATCCAACTGTTTTACTACTAGTCAAAATCAAAAGTTTTTTTTTCCTCCCCAGTTCTCCCAGCAGGGCCTTCCCAGCTTAGAGAAAATGAAGCTGTCGACCATCAGTTTATACATCATCACCAACAATAAACATGCCAGGATCAGAACCTGCATTTTGTTATCTGCCCATTGCTGATGGCAGGGAGAAAGAGACAGCTTGATTTTCATTAGCTAGACTAACCCCCAGCCCTGGGGGCAGTGGGAAAAATATGCATTTTGTCTGGATGTAAACTGAGGAAACATGACATTGAGTCAGGAATCTATTGTAGATCTGTCCCAGGGGTGAGATTTTTTTTGTCTTAACAGACTGACTTTTGGCATTTGAGGAAAATCTCAACAACTCTTGGACAGAATTTTTATAACTGTCCATTTGGCAAGGTTGAAATGTGACTTGAAATAATATTGCTATTTGATTTCATATGTTCTGACTTTTGTCAACAAATACTTTTGTTTCCTGAGATATGCCCTCCCCATCCCAACTTTCTCTCTTGTCCTCCCCCATTTTGTATCTGTGACCTCTAACACAGTGACTGGTGCAATCAGAGTAGAAGAAATGATCCCTCATTCCCAATAAAAAGGAGATGCATATTGTCTGCATGTAAACTGAGGCTATGCAGATGAGGGCTGCATATAAATATGCATCCACTTGTATGAGAAAAATTGTTTCATCCACTTGTATGAGAAAAAGTGTTTTACTCTCCACTTGTATGAGGAAAAACTGCAGTCTTTGAGACACAGACAGGACTAGAGCTAGACAGAGACAGGACTGAATTGGGAATGCCACTCACTACTCTGATCACAGTGACTTCATCTTTATTATGGGTCTAATTTCTTCTGAAAAAGAGATATAGTTCAGAGGTAGAGTGCATGCCTCCTGTCTGACACTCTGAGTTCCTGTGTTTTATCATGGAGAAAGGAAGGGAGGGAAGGAGGATCAGAGTTAAGTGAATCAGTGTGTGTAAAATGCTGGTGGGAGGGATACTGGGAACATTGGTGGTGGAGAATGGACACTGGTGGAGGCATGGATACTCACTCGATCAGTGTATGATGGAAATGTAATCTCGAAAGTTTGTAAGTCTGTAACTGTATCTCATGGTGATTCATTAAAATAAATTTTTAAAAATTTAAAAAATTATAGGCGTGTGATACATTCCTAAAATAGACTGATTCCCTTTCCTATTTTGACGATTCTTATTTGTTATAAATGCTAGATTCTCTGAGATGAAATACAGAGAAAATTCTATACGACTTTTACATGAATCTGATAATCTTTCAAATTTTCTGTGTGATAAGGAAGAATAAGGTCATTGAATCAGAGCAACATGAAACAAAGGCTGCCATTTACAGAGGGACCAAGTGAAATAAGTCATGACACAATACTGCCCCAAGTAGGTATAGTTAATAACTGCCCCATAATCTTTGCCTACTTTTCTATTCTTTTTGTATTTAAAGGTGACTCTTGCGACTCTAACAAAAAATGAACAAAGCAATCTTACTGAATAGAATATTGAGAGGGATCAGGACAGAGAAAAGTAGGAAAGAAATTAGGGCATTTGGGAGGAATGAGATAAGAGGCAATCAGATGGATAAGGACAGAACAAGCATTGTCTACACTCTGGGTGACTAGGTGGACCCCAAAACAGTGGCCTGCTCACAAGCGTCTTTTTCTAAACATCTGGATGCCACCATAGTTTTTTTTCTCTTGGCTGGGGTTTTCAGAATTAAGATTAAAATTTCCTATTCTCTTCATGTTTAGAACTATAATAAAAGGCACCAGGAGGGTCTTGGCCCCTCTGGCTCAGAATGAGATGAAAAAACAGGGAAAAACTTGATTTTATGTCGACAAATTGAATTTTCTTTATTGGGTACACTTTTAAAATCCCAGAGTAGAAGATTCACCTGGACTTGAGGGCATTTCATTTGGACTTGGCTTCAGACCTTAGGGTAGACAATTGGAGTGCTGCTGTGCAAACTTAGTGCCTATGTTACCAAGTATGTGTGGGGAGAGATAAAACAAATATTTTCAATAAAGAAGGTTCCAACTTCAGCTAATCATTGCTAGTGAGGCAACGAAATCCTTTCAGGGACATTTTCAATTCATTCTGACAAGTCAGTCAATGGCCAGCTCTTTTCAGGATGGTGGGAGCAAGGGGTTATCTTGCCCGTTTGGGTCTGGAATTACGTTTAGACAGATCAGTTTGTGCTGAAAGCAGGTTGCCTCGTTTTTCTTTTGGTTTCCTTGGGGTTTGTTGGTCACACCCGGAAGCACTCAGAGCTCTTCTTGGATCTGTGCACAGGAGTGCCCCCTAGTGGTGTTTGGGCGACCTATGTGGCACCAGGGATTTAACAGGTTGGCTGCATGCAAAACAAATCCCTCAACTCCTGTACCGTCTCCGTCCTTAGAAAACAGTCTTTAAAAACAATGATAAAATGCTAAGTTACACTAAACTGGACCCTAAGTGTCAAAAGTAGTCTGTGGCATAATGTGATCAGAAGGTTGAATGACCAGCACTGATCAGAGCATCTCTTGGAAGTGGACTTTATACCACTCTAAAGAGGTGCTTCCTGCATGTGGAATGGACTGCCTCGCCACCTTTCTTTGTTCCTCATCAAATCTTCATATCCTTCTTATGGACCACATTCCCTCACACCCTGCATGTTTTACATGTGTGTCTTCTCTGCCCGGCAGTCTCCTCTTTCTTCATTAGTTCCTTTGATTTTTTTTCATCCACTTCAAACTTGGTTGAATCCTCTACTTATATTTCAGAACACATGCCATATGCTTCCTTTTCCAGGAAGCCTTCTCAGAGAGCTGTCCTCTCTGTTGCTGGCCTGAGCATAAGTGTCTCTCCTTCACCTACCAGTAGAGCCTATGCATATCTTCAAGTCATGCAATGTGGCGAATACTGTTTTCCTGACTGGACTCTGAAATCCTCCAGCACAGATTTGTCTGAGCTCTGTGCTCCCGGTCTCTACAGTGTTGACAATCCATGGCCAACTAAAGAAAAGATGTGTTTTTTTTTCTTTCAATATGTGTGAATAAAAGAATATGGAAAAGCTAGTCATGAAATCTCACTGCTACTTTAGCTGCATGCTCCTGGGAAGAAAATTTATGTGGCAAAGAGTCATCCCATTTCAGAATCAGAATCCCTAATGCATATCTCATCACTGAAAATTATGCCCTTGCCTGGCAGTGATTCCTGTGCATCCAGAAGAAGAAACATTTTAGCCACAGGTGACCATGTGTCCCAGCACTCCTGCTGGCTGCTGGCATAGCTCCATGATGCCACTGGGAGAGAGAGTGCTGAGGCCAGCTCCTTCCAGGATGAATGAAGAATCCTGGCAATGCTAACTGAACAAGTCTTGGGGTCCATTTGGAGACTGACCTCCTCTCGTTATAAAGCAAATGCTGTGCTGTGGATTGGGTGCTGCATTTAGTGTTCTGTTTCCCCTGCAAGAGATGCAGAGATGTGAGGCCAACCAGAGAGAGGTTAAAGAGATGTGGGAGCCTTACAGCTGGGGATCATTAACAACAATCAAGACCAACATAAAAAGGCAGCAGGACTTCCCTCCCTCTTGGCCTTGGAAGCCATCTGGATAGAGAAAATTTGGTTTAAACTCTGGTAAGGGAACTTTTTGTACACCAAGTGTTTTTTTTTTTTGTTTAACTTCTCTATACAAGCCCCTTGAATTCCTATGCCTCCCCACCCACCCCCACTTTACAGCACATATGTGTCCCTTTAGACCAGAGCAGATGGTGACCAATGGCATAAAGTATGCACTTACATACCTGGTGGGCCCATTGGATCTTTTTACACATTCTGAAAAACATGACCCGTTATAATGAGAATTAGGCAAGGTTCTTTGACTGACACACACAAATGCCCTTTTGAAGGACTCACCCAGTGCACAGCTGATTACAACATAGCTACCCTCCTGGCCCTGGAGCAGTCCAGTCTCCTACGAGGCCAGACTAAGTCAGTCTGTATGTTTTCCTTGGAGAATCGGAAGCAGAAACAGACTGAACTTGCAATCTGTTATGTACTCTCGAGATGAAAGGTCAGGGTCATATAGAGTTAACAACTCTGGCACTGCTTTCTGGAGAACACATGCACACTGAAGACATGAAGGGCTGAGTGGTCCAGACTTGAAACGATTGAGCAAAGGCAATGGGATGTGTGGAGACGAGTCAAGATGGAACTGTATGGTCCCTACAGGTTAGAGTCTGTGGCCTCAGGTACTGCCTTCTGGTTTCTAGGTTGGTATGCTGAATTGATATGATATATACATATGCTAATTATTCACATTTATTTAGTACTTCAGTTTAAAAATAACTTTTCGCTTTGAAAATTGGTTATGTCATAGTGGAAAGAATGTAGCATTTGGAGACATTTAGCTATTATCTGCTTAATTCACTGGCTGGCCTTACGCCAATTGTTTAAGTTATTTCATTTAGCCATCTGAAAAATGGGAACAGAAAATCAGTGTATCACTTGTGGCAAGAAAATCTGTGGTACATCTGTTACAGTGCCTGTCACTGGCAAGTTCTGGATACATGATAGCTTGAGTCTCAATCACTATACTTGATCCTCACAGACATTGGGAAGGACACAGGAGGAACTTCTGGAATGATGGCCGGTACTGGGCTGAGTACAGAACACTTTCGGCACTTGCCTCCCTCCAAAAAGGAGGGCAACTTTAAAGGCTTGAATCCTCTATTACACCACGGAATATATATCCTAAATCTTTTCTCCTTCCCTCTCTTTGTAAGTTATGAAGACAAAAAGCACACAAGGATAGCATGGGGGTAAGAAGATAGGTGGCATATCTGCCTTTTCCGGGTGTCTTTATTCTATTTTACTAGTGAACTATTTAATTTTACTTGCAGAATAACAGAGATGTTAATTGTCATGTCAGAGCTTTTACATGACAAGATACAGTTAGTTATTGAATAGATAAGGACAATTTCAATGCAGTACAGTTATGGTTGAGGTAGCACAAGTGAACGGTGACATTTTTTATTTAACTCCCTATTACATTAAAAAATCAAGTCCTTCTGCCTTTTCTTAAGAAATTATCAGCCATCAGTCTTTTGAACTTTGAAGCTCATGAGTTAAACGTGTCTCCAGAATATGTCTGAATAATCACATTATAAAATGTTCTTTGCCTAAAAGGTTGCCAAAAGATTCAACTCTTGCTCAGATGCACCAAGTCAAAGGACAGCAAACTGAGTAGGCACAAAATTGGAAAGGGTGATTGGAATAAGAATTTATTGCTGAGTGGGATAAGCAGTACAGAAATGGAGACAGGAAATGAGCAATTGTGTGGCGCTAGAATGACAGGTTTCTGCTGAGTGTTCAGAGCTTAGGACACTGTCACACATGGTCAAATAATAAGTACAATTTTGTCACATGGCTCAAATTTTTTCTATACTGTCTTTATTTATTACGTTTTTCTCAACCCAGTCTTCCTTTTATTCTTTTTATTTTTTTGCTTTATGGGTCACACCTGGCAATGCAGAGGGGTTACTCCTGGCTCTGCACTCAGGAATCACCCCTGGCGGTGCTCAGAGGACCATATGGGATGCTGGGAATCGAACCCCGGTCAGCCACGCGCAAGGCATATGCCCTACCCATTGTACTATTGCTCCAGCCCCTCTTCCTTTTATTCTTGAAAAAACTCAGCTCTTGAAAGGGCCGGCTATAATTTTAAAAACATTTTGTTTGCAACATGAATACAATAGTTGTCCTATTTTGTGATCCTCAGCATTGTTTGGCATTGCATTGCTTCATTGCAGAAGCACGTTTTTCCTTTGGTTTATGTGGCCATGTCTTCAGGTTGCTTTTCTGTGAACCCAAATATTTATACTCATGTGCCTTGATTTGCTTTGCTCCCTAGTATTTAATATTTGAGTATGTCAAAGATTTGTTCTAACCCTCTTCTCTGAATAGGCTGTTACCCCTAGAAAGTTTGATTTATGTCATTGCTTTAAATATGTTCTGCATTATGGAATCACTATGGTCATCATGTATATCTCTAGTATAGACATTCCCTTCAAACTCATGAAAGATGCCCTCCTAACTCCTCACTCCTCCTCCTCATCTGCCTACCCTGCCCCTGATTTAGGGCAAACTTGGTCTTTCAAAACAGGATTCATCATCCCTGCCACCTAAATAAAAATCTGCTTTTTTCTATGACAGATGTACATTTTGTTTCATCTCCCATCTCTAAGTATTTATTCAAGTTCCTCTGATATGACCTCAATATTTCTCTTGAGTTCTAACCATTTTTCTCCTGTTGCAGTGTCAGTGTTGTAAATGAAGCTACCCTAATTTTTTTTAAGTTTAATTGAATCACCATGAGATAGTTATAAGCTTTCATGTTGGGTTACAATCACACAATGATCAAACATCCATCCCTCCACTAGTGCACATTCCCCACCACCAATATTCCTGGTGTACCCCCCTTTCCCACCCTCCTCCTGGCTCCCCCTGCTACCTTATTTTTTGCCTTGACCACATAACCTCTTAATTGATGCTTCCATTTGCCTTTATAACTTTAATATAGGCACTTATTTTCTGCCAGTTTTTCTAATTGAATTTTTATTGCACTAAAATAAAAAAAAATACTGAAACCCAGTCTCAAGCCCTGAATGGTGAGCTCTCCTAACAGTTTCAACTAGTCTTCTACCCTCTCTGTGAGTCACTGACCCGTTAGTGCCCATGATCCTTCCTAGCTGACAGAACTTTCACATGTTCTCTCTTCTTGACCTAGAAATCCTGATCTCGTGCCATATTCCTAAACTAGTTGCAGCCTTCTGGGTTCTTTGACCACGTGCCCTTCTAATGCTCAGCCATCTCCTTTTCTCTAACACTTGGTCATATAGTTTAACTAAAGATTTAACTGAGGGAAGAGATATATGATATTTTTATTATTCTAATTGGATGGTACTAGCCACGAAGATAGACTTCCTATCACCAGTTCTCTGCTTCCTTCCTAATGCCTGATAGAACTCTTTATGTATAGAAGACATTTAGAAAAAAAATACTGGTTGAATAAAAGAAAGAGAAATGGAGGAATACCTTTGTGATGGGGAATGTAGAGAGGTCAGAAAAGAACTCTGAGAAAAAAAAATCTATAAGAACTACAGGATGTGGGAAGGATAATTTTCAGTTCTTTATACCCAGCCAGAGGTTCAATGCAAGGGACTAAAGACATGGTGCTACTTGGGCTCTTAACTGCCAGGGATACCTGGACCACCCCTGAAGCAGCTGGTGACATACCAGGCATGTTTCTAACCCCTGCACTCTCTGTCCCTAATTTAAAGTTCTTTCTTTAAGCTGTTCTGTCTCTCTGTATATTTTTGTCAAATCCTTTTCCACTTAGCAAAATAGGAAGGATGACAAGATAATTTCTCTCTTCAAAACTTCAATCAAATAAGGGCAGTCATGCTATATTTATGTTGAGAATATATGCCCGGTTGTATAAATGTTCTTTGCCTCTAAGGAAGACTCATTTCTTTTTCTTGTGCTAAAAAAATGTGAGAAAGTTGAAAGAGATTATATTCCCAATTGCTGAAACATGTTTCTGATTTAAACCCACATTTTCTTTATGCATTTAATTTAATGATGTATTAGAGATGGTTGAAGGGCATAAGTTCTGCACTGGTATCATTGTGAACACACCTAAGTAATTAGTGAGGAGTGTAAATACTCTCTTTAAACTGATATCTTTTTAGCACTTGAGGGAGATTTCATCTTATGATTCTTTCTTTCCTTGATTAAAAATAAGTGATAGGGCTGTTGTAACTCAAGGGTCTTTACTTATTTTGTAGGAAATGTTGACACTGGAGACCATTGCATGAAGGGAAAAGAAGACAAAATTCTCACCCCTAACAAAACTCACAAAATCACATTTTCACATAGCAGAGGATTAAAAAAAATGAAAGCACAATGCTATTCATTTGTATTGTGGATTTCTCAACAGCTAAATACAGGTGACAAATGAATATTATTACACAACTGTTTTCTAAAAGATCAATAATTATCACTGGCCATCTTTTGTATGGAACAGTATTAGGGGGGTGGGGCAGCTGAGAAATGGTAATAAATGAGAGTTGCCAGAATAGAGACTTACGGAGAAACTGTTCAAAAGGTAAAAAGGAAAGAAGAAATTTTATTGGAAAAAGCAGGAGATTACTGTGGTTTGAAGAGAGTAGTAAGAATGAAAGGAAGTGGAGGAGACTGCTGTAGGTCCATGGAGGATTGAAAACCAGAAGTGGAATTTTGAATTGGACATACATATAAAAGGGATTGATTGAGGATAAGGGAGTGGGATATAATATTTCAGAATTTTAAATGTGAGGAAATGGACAGGGCCACTGTCCACAAGCATTGATACACTGACCTGAGTAATGCAATGAGCTCATCATGGTCCAGAAATGGAAAAGCAAAGAATATTGCATCAGCCCTGATGAGATCCTTCTCCGATGATTTTCTGAGTCACTGGCAAGATCTTCCTCTACAAGATACTTCTTATTTTCTGACAACTGATTTTATGTCATTTCTTTTTTTTTTTGATTTTTATTATTAAGTCAAAGAAAATAAAGCATGGTGTCTGAAAAAAATTACTTATGTCATGAGTAATATATAAACACAAGCATATTATACATATATATATTATTTTTATGAGTATTATATGCTTTTCTTTGTATGGCATTATGCTTGAAACTCTAAGGCAGCAATGAATCACTATCACAAATCTTATTATACATTTTCCTAGAATATTGTTAACTAGATTACAGTGATTTGTGCAGAAAGCATATAGATTCTAGACATTCATATTTTATAAGCACCTATATTTAACATCAAGAAAAAAACAAACAAATATTTCATATTTGGGAATTTGATGTCCTCTAATAATTCAAAAATAACCAAAGAATCAGAAAATTTAAGTCTTTTAATTTTTTTTCATACATCTTCATAGCATTGTCTTTGAGTGTCTCATTAGCAAAATCATGTACAGTACTATATTAGTGTTGCATCATCCCAGTGATCAATCTTTTTAGGTAAAATTCCTTGGTTTATATAGGTCTTGAAAAGGAATCAGATTCTATATATGACACACAGAGTCTTACGAAAGCAGTTGCACAAGGAAGAAGACGTGTTTCTCTTTTGTAAAACTTTGAAGTACAATGTCTCTTTATTGTAAGAAAAGTACCACTAGAACTCCTCTGTATTGATTATGATTGTTACTCTACCTATAATTAGTAAGTGTTCTCTTAAGGATTTGTATATTATATATGTAGACATTTTGCTCTAGTGAAAATTATCCATTAAAAAGAAGAGAAAAGCAAAAGTTTTTTAAAGCATTTTTTAAGAGACAGGGTACTATATGCATAGCATTTATAAATAAACCCTAACATAGCCATAAGACATATGTGGATAACAGATAAGTAAACATGGTCAATATTAAGACTTTCACAATTGACTCAAGTAGGGAATATTGATTTTTCAAACCTATAACTCATCATGAATGTGCATTTAACCTAACCGAGCTCACAGGGTGGCATCTGAATTCTTGTGTGGCTTGAATTTTCTGTCTGCTGTCTAGCAAGTACTATGAATTGGAAAGTGGAGCTCATTTTAGATGTGTATGAGATCTATAAAGGCATTTTTAAATAGTACAAGAAAAACCTTTTGTTCCTTTTTTTCTATTTTTAAATTGTAGATAACCTTGTTTCAGTCTCTACAAATAATTGTATATAAAGCATTTCAGAGTTTTCCTACTTTTTATGATTGTTGATGAGAAGGCATGTCATTTTCTAGCAGTGAGAAAGAAAAGCAGAATTTATAAACTCTTAGTCCCAGCGAACGTTTCATAGTTTCTTTCTTTTATTGTTTTCTAATGTGTGTGGTCTTGTTCTTTTCTTGCTTTCTGATGTCCTAATAATGGTGGCTCATTTTTGAGGACAGAAATGACCAACAATTTAAGAAAGTTGGAGTTTTTCTGAAATGCTATTATCTCTGTAGATATGCCACTTGTTTTACATGGATTAATAGTCATCAGAATCAATGTGCTCTAATGTAAGTGAATGTTAGCATTCTTAACATTTAACAGATTTCTATTGTAAGCCATATTTAATGATGAGCCTAAAATTGGAAATAGGTATTTATTGTAGGGCTCGAAGTTATGAGTTAATTTTGTAATTGAGATAAAACGAAGCTATGATTACAGTTTGTTCCTTATATGTGTTATGGTTTAAATAATGCCTCTGTAATGTATGCATGCATGTGGAACTGCATCTGTGCATCTGAGGTTAAAAAGTGCTGTCCTTAATATTTCAGACTGCTGTGGAAAATTGGTTATGAGATTAATTTTTTTAAGTTAATGGAAGTAAAGAGCTACAATATCATGTTGTACCTAAAAATTGGAGAATACTGAATCACTTATTTATATGTCGCCGGGTTTTTAAGCTTTGTATTTCAATACTGGTTTTGAGGTCAGTAAGAATGACTTTCTGCGTTTTTTTTTCTAGTTCTAGACATGCAAAGGAAAAAAAAAGTTTCTCTAGCATAGTTTGCTAACATTAATAAATTATGATTATAGTCCTAATAATAAAAGTGTATAATTTTCTCAGCAATTTCTTTTTTGGTGAGAAGGGGCAGGAAGTTTGGGTATCAGGCCCATTAATACTCAAGAACTATTCCTGCCTCTGTGCTCAGGAGCAGCTACTAGTGATGCTTGGAAGCCATAAATAGTGCCTGAGAACTAACCAGATTGACAACATGCAAGACAAGGGCCTAACCTTTTGTACTATTTCTCCAGCCCTTTCCCACAGTTTTTACATTTTAAAATACATCATTTATCTTGATTCCTAGAACAAATGTGAACTTTAGCAGGGTCTCCATGGGGAAGTTGAGGTTTAGCAAGAGAAAGTGACTGGCCATGAAGTCACAGAATGAGATCAGAATCTAGATCCTTGGACACAAATTCCCATGTATTATTCTTCATTCATTGGAAAGTGCAAAGCCCCTCACGACCATGCTCTTTAGAAACCCTAAGTTTTTGGTTATCAATGGAAAAGACTGACAGAGTTCAGAGGAAGCACTAGGATTTTAACAGAGGCCTTTCTAACCACCAGTACACTTGAATTTGCTGCAGAAAAAAGGCTACTGTACCCTATTTGCATGGCAGATCAGAACTGATATTGTCATCATACCCTTTTGCTTAAAAGGGTCATGGCTCTGTACCTTTCATTATCTAGGGAAATACCACATTATTAACCAGGGGCACTGAGGGATGTGTATGAGAACTAGTGGCACAAATGTATATGGATGATATTTCCCAGTGGTCTGCTGCAGAGGGCCTATTCCAGTGGTAGTGTGGGTTTTCTAGCCACATTAACAGAAATGCTCTTCACTATATTCCTTCTGTCCATAAGGGAGGAAAATGTTAGGGAAGGAAGTTCAATTTCTACTTCTCTGTCACCATAAATGCATTTCCCTCCATTTTGATAAGGAGTCTTTGCAATTGAGAAAATTCAGTTAGAATTATTGAAATGATTGCACTTGTTGGGCAATTATGTGAAGATGGCTCATTTAAAAACAGATCTTCTGGTGTTTATCTCAAAGAGAATTACTGTCTCTGTATCAGTAGGAGGAGAATAATTCTGACTGGTGGCTCTTAACTGAGGTCTGCAAACTATTTCCTCCTAAAACATGTTCACCAGTGACAGAAAAAGAAAAGTGCTGAGAGGCGCCATGTTGGGGTGGGAGAATAACGGGAGAGAGCTTTCCAAACTATTTTCTAATAAATATACATTAATTATATGAAGGAAATATGTTAATATATGAATAATCAAAGTCCTTATTAGATTCTACAATTATTTATCAGTTTTATAAATATTTCCACCAGCATTTAATTTGGATGCAATAAGAAAAACTAGCAACAATATACATTTGAATTCGGTATGTTATTGGGGTCTGGAGTGATGGCACAGTGGGTAGGGCTTTTGTCTT
This sequence comes from Sorex araneus, assembly GCF_027595985.1. Taxonomy (NCBI): domain Eukaryota; kingdom Metazoa; phylum Chordata; class Mammalia; order Eulipotyphla; family Soricidae; genus Sorex; species Sorex araneus. Next base: position 321,669,815 of record NC_073313.1, read on the forward strand.
GCACGCGGCCAACCTTGGTTTGATTCCTAGCATCCCATATGGTCCCCCAATCATCTCCAGGAGTAATTCCTGAGTGCATGAGCCAGGAGTAACCCCTGTACATCACCAAGTGTGACCCCCCCCAAGAAAAAATAAATAAACCACTGTACCACTGTCATCCCGTTGCTAATGGATTTGCTCTAGCGGGCACCAGTAACGCCTCCATTGTGAGACTTGTTACTGTTTTTGGCATATTGAATATGCCACAGGTAGCTTGTCAGGCTCTGCCATGAGGGCAAGACACTCTCAGTAGCTTGCTGGGCTCTCTGCGTGCTTGAACCCGCTCAGCTGCGTGCAAGGCAAATGCCCTACCCACTGTGCTATTGCTCCAGCCCAAATAAATAAAAATAATAATGAAATTTAGCAAGTGGGAAATTAGAAAGATGCTGTAGTAGGTTAATGCACTTGCCTTACAAGTGGTTGACCCGGTTATTCCCTGGCATCACATATGATTCCCCCAAGTACCACTAAGAGTGACTCCTGAGCACAGAGCCAAGAGTAAGCTGTGAGCACTGCTGAGTGACATCCCCAAATCAAAACCAATAAAGATTTAAAAATTAGAAAAGAGGGTCTGGAGCAATAGTACAGTGGGTAGGGCATTTGCCTTGCATGCGGTCGACCCAGGTTCAATTCTCAGCATCCCATATGGTCCTCTGAGCACTGCCAGGGGTGATTCCCGAGTGCAGAGCCAGGAGTAACCCCTGTGCATTTTCAGGTGTGACCCAAAAAAGCAAAAAAAAAATAGAAAAGAAACAAAAGAAAAAGTAAGAATTGTTAGCATTTGGGAGCCCAGAAGAATAGCATAGGGCCTTAAAATGCTTAGCATGCAAATATATGGCCATGAATTCAAATGATATGATGCCCCACATGCCCTGATAATTATTCTGGCAGCTTTGAGGTTTAAGGCTGACAGTTCTGCTGTCTGTATACCCATTGTCACAAACAATTTACAGCTTCCCCCCAGGTAGTTGTGTTTGTGCACAATAAAAAGAGGTGCTTTCCTTCAACTAAAATGGTACACCCAGAAAGTGTAGCCTCTGGTACGCATATGTGTGAGCACTGCCACAACCTCTGTACAGCACTACAGTCATGACTTGCATGACTCAACTAAGTCTGTGACCCATGGTGTGTATATGTGCAAGCATCACATCTAAAGAAATACAAATGAGCACTACAACCGACTGTGCAAGCATGGTGACCTGGTTCTTTGTGAGCTCCACAGCTGAGTATATGCCAGTATCAGAGCCAGTTCTCTGTGCAACCTCTGTCATTACAATGATAACACCGTCATCATCAACAGCAGCAACAAAAGTAGGGGAAAGACTGGGAAGAGAGGCAATAAGTAAATGGGACTTTAGTAAATATTTAAATCAATATTTGAAAAGTGGACATTTGGGTGTACTTCCTGGGTTATTTTTTGGTAGGCAGCAGATTATAAGTTTTATTAATATAATCAACACTAGAATGAGACACTAAGAATCTGTACTAAATAAAAGGGTTCCACTTCAAAACATTAATGAATACATGTGAGTATGTGTGATTTCAATTTAGATGTCTGAGGTTGTATTTATTGTTGTCTATGATTTTTTATTTCAGCTTATTTTTTCCAACAATGAAACAAATATGCATCCAGATAACTTAGAATTAAAAGCTTCTATTGAATATCTGTGTCAGTTCATTTGAATGTTAACAATATTTTTCTCTGTCTATAATTCTTTTATATGCATAGTTAAATAGTTTTGAAGATTAAATGTACATAGATAGTTTTGAAAGAATGAAAGCCAGTCTTTAGTTAAAGATTTTTATTAATTATATGGTACAAAGTTGGTTCATAGTTAGATTAAATGTTCTTGAAATGATTTTTATAAGTATCCATAGGTGAGAACATTTTGGCCTAGTAGATTGGGAACATATAAATTCATTTCTTAATAAATTAGTTCTGGGTATTATTAGGATTAGGGACTATGTTTTATGATTATTATTCTATCCTGTTTTCTGAGTCTGTCATGAGTATTATTCTCTGAAGTAAATAATGTTAGGTAGATTTTACTAAGCAGCAAAAGTGGGTATAATACACACTATAAAGAAATATAAACCCCATGTAAGTGTACTGAGGTATAAGAAGTTATATATATACATCATGTATGATTTTTTTGAATTACATTAAAATCTTTCTCCAAGATAGGAAAGCATTAATCGAAGAACAACTGTCAAAAAGTTTCTTTCTCTTTCTCCATCTCTCTCTCTTTCTTTCTCTCTCTATATGTCTTTCTCTCTTTCTTTTTTTCTATTTTTCTTCCTCTGGTTCTGGTATGTATGAGAAATTTTTCTTGAATTCATTACAGTTTTTGGTACTGATACTTGTGTAGGTGATGAATTTTGTCAGTCAGAAACCATTATATTTTGAAAGTCCTCATAGCTTTATGTGTAATTCAGAGTGTGTGTATATGTGTGAGAAAAAGAGATAGAGAAAGGGAGGGAGAGAGGGAGGGAGAGGGGGAGGGAGGGAGGGATCAACAATAGACTTTGTTGTTATTGTGTCCTGTTGGATATAACTATACTATAGTATTTTTTCCCATAATGCTCACATACTGGTCTTAGAGCACTTGACAAGGTGAGGAGACAAGATTTGTCATTTCTGACTCTCCCAGGATCTGTCATCATCCCAGGATGCTTCCCATCGTGGTCTCCGTTTCTGATTATTTCCATTGCCTGTTCTATGACACTCTAAGCAAACATCACACTTGTACAAGTTCAAGGAGTTTCTGCCTCCTTTTGTAGTGAAGCTTCTGAATGACAGATTGTGAGAATTGCTTGTGGCTAGGAAAAATATATATATACAAAAGAGGCTCTTAATCCTCATCATATTTTAATATTTTAATGTAATAGAAAACTAATTTTGAAGTTATTTTTAGAAATTTATAATCTCAGTAGTATATATGGTTGCAATAAGGGCTATTTGCTCATCACTATACATACACAGATATGTTAACTTGATGTTTCTTAAAATAAAATTTTTAGTATGTTGGTATTACTTTGGCTGATGAAGAGATTATCTGGAGATTCTCCTTATCAGCCACCCTCCAGAACTCATGGCTGCTTCTCCAACAAGGGAGCATAAAATGAGGCCTCCATAACCATGCCACCGGACTCCACACCAGGGGTGCCTCAGAGGGGAGCGGGTGAGAGCCCTCCCCGCCCCAAGGGACTCAGCCCTGGCAGCTGACCTCCACTACTCCACCGCCGCCCCTGCTCCAAGCCACTTTCCACACACTCAGGTCAAGCCTTACACATGAGTGAACATATTCCTGGACTGCGACACATCATCATAAAGGGAAGTATATATATATATATATATATATATATATATATATATATATATATATATATATATACCTTTTGGAGAGCCTGGCAAGCTACCTAGAGTATCCTGCCTTCACAGCAGAGCCTGGCAAGCTCTCAGTTGCTTATTTGATATGCCAAATACCATAACAATAACAGGTCTCATTCCACTGACCCTGAAAAGAGCCTCCAATTGTTGGGAAAAACAAGTAAGGAGAAGCTGCTAAAATCTCAGGGCTGGGACGAATGGAGACATTACTGGTGCCCGCTCGAGTAAATCAATGAACAACAGGATGACAGTGATACAATGATACAGGTATTACTTTGTGATATTGACTTATCAAATGCAACTGTTATATTTTATGTTCCACCAATGAAGGATTCTGAAGTTGTATTTGGTGCAGAGGGCAGTGACAAAGAAAAACTTACTTGTATGGATTATAAAATGAAGCAAATTGATGAGCAACAGGATGACAATGATACCGTGAATATCAGCTGATAAGATTTAAAATGCATGTTTTTACCTTAGGTTCAAGTTGAAGTTGAATATCAAAAAGCAAAATCTTCTATAGTAAGAAAGTAAAGATGCAAGTACAAGTGTAGTCAAGAACATGGCATTATGCTTGTGTGTATTCTCTTGTAAGTTTTTGTCTTGAATATAAGCTGGTTCTGCTAAATATTAAGAAGCTCTTCACTCTGCTTATCCAATGATAAGAAGCACAGCACTCATTTTGTAGAGATGTGTTTGTTTAACTACTGGAGGTTATCCCAGTGGCAAGTTCATCCTTATTTGATAATAATGAAACATAAGTTTTATGTGTTTGCTTGAGTAAGATTGCCATCTGGTAAATAATATGTTTTGTGAGTGTTTATAACAATCATGGTTTAAGCCAAAATTGACTTATCATGATTGCTGCAAATAACACTTGAGTGTCCTAACTGGTTTGATTTTTTTTCTTTGTTAAATTGAGAAAATGTATTTTATGAAGCTTCCTGCATTTATTTTTAAAGTATTTTGTGGGTTTTAAAGCTTGAGTTTTCAAAAGCAATAATTACAGCTGATTACTATCTCTATACAGTACTTCTGCTCTAAAGTAGGAAAAAAAGATTGTTTATATAGCATCATAAGTATTGTTTTTTGTATATATTTGGTTTTTCCTTCAACAAGTTAGAAGTGTATTGCTTTACGAATTGAACTGTAAACATTTTCACCTTGATAGAATAATGTATTAAGGATGTGTGGCTAACACATCAGCCAGGAGTGCCCTGGCGTATTATTTCCCAGGCAGTAATAACTTTAGATGTAATTGTGGAAATGGTCTCTAACACATTATCTCTTTAAAAAGGAGATATTTATAGTAGAAAGCTCCCCCATCCTCTTCAGCCTAAGTAAAACTGAGATTCTCCATATCATGTGTTATTTTTTCCTCCTAGCTTTTCTTCTAACTATTTTTTCTGGTACAGGATTGATTTTCAACTTAGCAGCAGTTTCAATCTCAAGTGCCATTCATTATTTCTTAAAAATGTCAATTAAAATTTTTGTTAGTTTCTTGGCATGTTAAAAGAAATAAAGGGAAATTTATATTTAGACTAGAAATTTGATATGAGTATCTGAAGGAGATCTACAGTTGTTCGCCATTTTTTGGTAGAACACCTGGAGTTTGACTTGTCATACCCATCAATTCTCTTCCAAGGTCATGGTAGGGCACTTGACTATAGTTGGCTCTCTTTATTTTAGATAGTGAGATCTGAAAGTGAGCGAGAGGCACTAAGAGTATAATTGGATCATCAGAAAGTCACACTCTCCTCCTTGAAATGTCCTTTTCACCCACATTTTGGAGACAATCATATCTTTATTGGATAGTCTTCATCCATTTTTCTTTAGAACAGAGGTAGATACTTGAATTTTATCTTTATTCTCCTCCCTCCCCCCTTCTAAATTTGTTGTGATTGTTGCTCACAGCAATGTGTTGAAAGCACATTATTGATCCAAAGCTTTAGATGTACCTTTAACTTTATACCTGTCAGCATTACTACCAATAATTGAGCAATGACTCAAAAACATTATAGAGGTCCTATTACTCCTCTTATTTTCTTGTTGTTTTTTACATTAATGGTTTCATAAATACCTATTACTATGGAGATTCTACTCTAAACTATAACTATGAAATTTTTATTTTAATATATACAGATTAATTTTCTCTATGGGCTAGAGCGATAGCACAGCAGGTAGGATGTTCGCCTTGCACTCGGCTGACCTGGGTTCAATTCCTCCACCCCTCTCAGATAGCCTGGCAAGCTACCGAGAGTATCTCACCCGCACGGCAGAGCCTGGCAACCTACCCATGGTGTATTCAATATGCCAAAAACAGTAACAAGTCTCACAACTTGAATTGAACTGTAAACATTTTCACCTTGATAGAATAATGTATTAAAGATGTGTGGCTAACACATGAGATGTTACTGGTGACCACTCGAGCGAATAGATGAGCAATGGGATGACAATGACAATGACAATTCTCTCTATAGAATTATGCTCTTCACATGATTAGTCTATTCCAGAGAACAGGATTACCTTCAACCTGTTTGGCACCCTGGATTTTACCTGTCATTTTATCCTTCAAATCAATTGGTATTCATGGTCTACTTTTTAGTAGCTCTCAAATCCGTGAATTTCTCTCAACTTCCCCCCCTTGTACCCTGAGTCTGGTCTCTATACTAGCTTGCCCAAATATGGTAGCTTTTATATAAGCAGTTCATTTTGCCATATAGTCTTTTCAATGGATTTCTTAAAATCACTACCAATATTATCATTGAAAATATAATTTGGGGGACTGGAGAAATAGCCAGGTTAGATTCCTGTAAACATATGGCATTACGAACCCCAGCAGGAGTTACCCCTGAGCATGGAGCTAGTAGGAGTCCCAGAAAATCCCTACTAGGGGTGTGGTTCTCAAAGAAAGAGAAAATCAAAATAAAATATAACAGTTGGAAGCCTGCCTCAAGTGCTGGGAGAGAAGGTATTTGGGATAGAGGAGGGACCATTATGACAAAGATAGTTGGAAGTAATCACTCTGGATAGGAGCTGTGTGCTGAAAGTAGGTAAAGGAACAAATACGATAACCTCTGTGTATCTGTAAATGCTGATCATAATACTTCGAAAGAGAGAGGGGGGAGAGAGAGAGACAGAGACAGAGACAGAGAGACAGAGAGAGAAAGAGAGAGGAGAAGGAAAGTGCCTGTCATAGAGCCATAGAGGCAGGCTAGGGAGGCTGGGGGCAGTGGAGATGGAGGGAAGGAAGGAAACTGGGGTCATTAGTGGTGGGAAATGGTCACTGGTGGGGGGATGAATGTTGAATCCTTGTATGACTGAAAGCTGATCATTAACAGCTTTGTAGCTATGTATCTCAGAGTGACTCAATAATCTAAAAATTATATATTAAAATATAAAATAAGTATTTTTATTTATTGTACATTACATCATTATTTTTTAACTTTATTTTTTACATTGAATCACCGTGAGATATAGCTACGAGCTTTCATGTTTGAGTTTCAGTCATACAATGATCAAACACATCCCTCCACCAGTGCATGTTCTCCACCACCAATAGCCCCAGTATACCCCTCCTTTCCCACCCTCCCCCTGCCTTTATGGCAGACAATTTCCCCCATGCTCTCTCTCTAATTTTGGGAATTATGGTCTGCAATACAGATACTGAAAGGTCGTCATGTTTAGTCCTTTATCTACTTTCGTCACACATCTCCCATCCCGAACAATTCCTCCAACCATCATAGTGATCCTTTCTTTATTCCAGTTGCCTTCTCCCTCAGCTCATGAGACAGGCTTCCAATTATGGGGCAATATTCCTGGTCCTTGTGTCTATGGTCCTTGGGTGTCCATCTCATATTATGTTATTTTATATTTCACAAATGAATGCAGTCCCTCTCTTTCTGACTCATTTTACTTAGCATGATACTATCCATGTGCATTCATTTATAAGCAAATTTCATGACTTCATCTCTCCTAACAGCTGCATAGTATTCCATTGTATAGATGTACCAAAGTTTCTTTAACTAGTCGTCTGTTCTTGGGCACATTACATTATTATTAGCTTTTCTGTTGAGATTAAAATTTTGATAGGCATATTATTATTGTATTTACCTCATAGTGTTGTTTTTTATTTTTATTTTTTAATTGAATTACAGTATGTTACACAATTACAAAGTTGTTCATGGTTGGGTTTCAGTCATAAAACAATATGTGTTTTTATATATACGACCTTTCAGTATCTTATAATTATTAAATTCAATTATTTACATAGTAATTAATGTTGGATGTTAGTTACTATTGTTATCATCTTTATTGCGGCAGTAATTTTAACTAAAAGGATATCAGTGAAAGAATGAGTCATATTCAGTATTAACTTTAAGTCCTTACCATTGTGCAAATGAGCTATGATGGTTTGGTTCTGACTGGCTTCAACATCATTTTGTGCTGTCTCCATAAACTCATCCTTACTCCAGGAATTCTGAACCTCGGAAAGGATGATGGATCACAGAATCTTTCACCTTCACAACTTAGCACATTACACTTCATCTGCATGAAATACTCTTATTCACATACCTCTCTGCAAGTCCATTCTTTCCAAACTGGATTAGGCATCTGTCCTCCATGACTTTTTATCATGCTGAGAAAATTTGTAGCACCATATTTGTCATATTAAACAATTTAGTTTACTTGTTTCTCCTGATTTCTCAGGCACTTCTTGCTGATAGTGAATTCTTTGGGAGAGGGGTGTGGCCATTAGTGCACAAGGATAACTCCCACCTGGTTCTTGGCAGTTGCTTTTGGTGGTGATCAGGGGAACATTTGCTGCTGAGCTGTTCAAACTTTGGAGATACCTCTGAAGCTCCTATAGTGACCTTTTATTTGCACCTTATTCTCAGCTGGGACAAGGAAACTATTTAGTGAAAGAGCATAATTTCCCATTACTGTGTTTTTATTTTTGCTGTTTGTTTTCTTTTAAAATCTTCATATCTTGATTCAAGTCAATTGTAATCTAATTGATGAAGCCTTTTAAAACCTATTTGTAAAACTCCCTCACCAATTATATACATTTATAGAACATGGAGAAATATAAATATAGAGGACAGAGTGACCTTACATCTAAGATACTTACAGTAGAATGTGATATATCCTATGAGCCTTGATTATTTTATTTTACTTTTTAAAATTTTGTTGAATCACCTTGAGATAGTTACAAGCTGTCATGTTTGGGTTACAATCACACAATGATCAAACGCTCCACCAGTGCACATTCCCCACCACCAATATCTCCAGTATAACCCCCCTTTCTCACCCTCCCCCCTGCCTCCATGACAGACAATATTCCCAATACTCTCTCTCTACTTTTGGGCATTATGACTTGCAACACAGACACTGAGAGGTCATCATATTTGGTCCGCTATCTACTTTCGGCCTACATCTCCCATCCTGACTGATTCCTCCACCCATCATTTTCTTAATTATCCCTTCTCTATTTCATCTGCCTTCTCCCCTCTGCTCATGAAGCAGGCTTTCAGCTATGGGGCAATCCTCTTGGCCCTTGTATCTACTGTCCTTCGGTGTCAGCCTCATGTGATGTTAATCTATACTCCACAAATGAATGCAGTCCTTCTATGTCTATCTTCTTTCTGGCTCATTTCACTTAGCATGATACTCTCCATGTCTATCCATTTATAAGCAAGTTTCATTACTTCATCTCTCCTAACAGCTGCATAGTATTCCATTGTGTAGATGTACCAAAGTTTCTTTAGCTAGTCATCTGTTCTAGGGCACTTGGGTTCTTTCATGAACTTTCCTCACTGACAAGCTTACGGGTATCACTACAGTGACAATACAGTAGAAAATAGGTATAAAGAGCCTATTACTGTTGGTTGTTGTAAGTAAATTCTACCCTTACCATCTGGAAATTCCACTTTTATACATCTACCCAAGACCCCAAAACTCTAATCAGAAAAGACACTCCTAATCAGAATAGCACTCCTCTGTTCGTTGCAGTACTATTCACAATACTCTAAAGCTGGAAACAACCCAGTTCTCCGAGAACTGATGACTGGAGATGGCACTGATCACACACACACATGCACACACACATAGATAAACACACATGTGTGTATAATAATAGAATGCTACTTGTGTACAAGAAAAGATGAAATTATGCAGTTTGCTGCTGTATGGTGCAGAGACTTGCTGAGTGAAGTTGACGGAAAGAAGAGAGACAGACACAAAATGATCTCTCTCAAATGTGGTATATAGTGAAGCATAGTAAAGAAATAGCAAAATCTAAGAACTAAGAACTGGTCTAAAAACCTGAGTTTACTATGACAGTGAGATGAGGGGGGAACAGTGGGAGTGGGGTGTTGAAACGGGGCTTGGACGTTGGTGAAAGGAGATTCTGAGGCACTGGTGCAGGATGTAATGTGAGAATGTGATATTCATACAGGCTTATCATTGACAGGATTGTAGAATTGTAAATTGCAGTGACTGAAAAAATTCAGTAACTGTTCTAGCAAGGTTTCCAAATAATACATGATTTTTATCTTTGGCAGGGTTATTATTTAGATATGAGAAAGACAAAATTCATCCAGGAAATAGATGATTATTTTCTCTAGGTATAAATCGATACTTAAAAAAATTAGAAAACTGTTATAGAACACAATTACTTTTGAGATGTTTTGCTTATGTTTTTTTGTTTATATGTAATTTGAAGATAGTTATGTTTATCTACTACTATGTACAGTAGTGCAGAGCAGACTATGTTTTGTACATATAATGTCCCAGATTTGATCTCTGGCACTACATTAAAAAATAAATGAAAAAATTAAGTCAGAAGGAGAAAATTATGAAAAAATTGTCAAAACTAATTTATTTGCTAACTGCCAGTAGACATTAAGTTTTTTGCTTGTTTGTTTGGGACTGGAGTGATAGCACAAAGGGTAGGGCATTTGCCTGCATGTGGCCACCCTCCAATTCCTCCGTCCCTCTCAGAGACCCCAGCAAGTTACCAAGAGTATACCGCCAGCCCGGCAGAGCCTGGCAAGCTACTTGTGGCGTATCCGATATGCCAAAAACAGTAACAACAAGTCTCACAATGGAGATGTTACTGGTGGCTGCTTGAGCAAATCCATGAACAATGGGATGACAGTGCTACAGTGCTGCAGTGTTTGTTTGGGGGCTGTCACACCTGGTAATGTTCAGGGTTTATTCCTGGTTTTGCACTCAGAAATCACTTTTGACAGTGCTCTGGTGACCATGTGGGATTCTGGGGAATGAACCCAGCTCAGCTGCATAGAATGCAAGTGTCATACCCCACTGTGCTACCTCTCCAGCCCCACATTAGTTTTTTTTTTAATTTAATTTTATTATTATGTTTTTATTTTGGGTCATACCCAGCTGTTCTCAGGGTTTTCTTCAGGCTCTGTGCATAGGGGTAACTCCTGCTAGTCCCCAAAGAACCACATATGGTTCTCGGATTAAACCTAGATTGGCTGCAGGCAAGGTTAAGTACCCTACCTACTGTATTATTCCTCTGGCCATACATTAAGTTTGCTGGAGTGATAGCACAGGATTGGGCGTTCGCCTTTCACGCAGCCAACCCAAGTTCGATTCCTCCGCCTCTCTCGGAGAGCCCAGCAAGCTATCGAGAGTATCGAGCCCGCATGGCAGAGCCTGGCAAACTACCCGTGCGTATTGGATATGCCCAAAACCGTAACAATAAGTCTCTCAATGAGAGACATTACTGGTGCCAGCTCGAACAAATTGATGAGCAACAGGATGACAGTGACAGTGGCTATACATTAAGTTCTTTCAAACTAATGTAATATTTTGTTGAACAATTACACTTATGAGATCCAACCTGAAAAAAATAAGAGGAGCATATAAAAGCTTATGTTTGTATATTATTATTTACATGTGGTTTTGAAAAATTAGAAGAAAATTTCTTTAATTTTCCCATGGAGGGGTTATTAAAATTTAGCATGTCATAGTCACAAAAACAAACACTTCTGTTTTCACTCACCAATACCCACACCCAATTCATTTGCTTTTATAAAATTTTAAAATAAGTATTGCATTTTTAAAAGGATTTATTCAATTGTATACTTGAAAACTAAAGACCAAAATGTACATGTTTTTTCCCTATTTGGTCTACACAATTATTTATATCCTCTGATGTCTATTGATTTGTTTTCTTTTCCTGTAAGTATATGAGAATCTCTGTAGTATTTATTTAGAAAATTTGGACTAATTCATTCTTGAAATGTGTATTTCAGAACAAGAAAAGTCATTAGGAAGAGGGAGTCACATAAAGTATTCCAAAACAAACCCATCATTTCTACAAAGCTGAACAGTTTACTTAACCAATAAGGATATAAATATTTGCATATCTGATAGACTAATGCCAGATCTAGATTTAGCACACAGCACACAGCTGCTGTTGGCTGATGGTTTTACTCCTGCAAATTCAAATATTAACTAAACTAAATGACAGTTCTTTTTTTTTTAACTTCTGTGATAGGAGCTTTACAATGAGATTGAATACCCGAGATTAAAGACACCTATGGTTTCCCAATGTAAATTTGTTTTTAACTTAAACTGCTCCAAATAGTATTGTTAAAATCATAGTTTTTAGAAAAGAATATAATGTAACAAACTGGTTTTCAACTATCCAGTTTTGGCTAGCATAAATATAAATCCTGTTTACTTACTCCAAAAGGCTCTTCAGGATTTACTCTTAGAGTTGTTAAATTTTCTTATTTCTTCCATTTTTCGATAGATCTGATTCATCTGAAATGTGTTAACCTCTTTGATCTATACCAAATCAATTGTTCTTAATGCTACAGCGGACTTTAAAAACTGATTTTTCAACTTTAAAACATGATTGCTTTAGACAAATCTGTAATAAATCCATCCCTTTTCCACCAAGTATACACAAAGCACATAGAGAAGCTCGAGGTGAGGTCATTGTCCCCAGGAAATGCAGCAGGAAGAGCTCGGGGCAGGCATGGTGTTCTTGGGCATCTGCTGGACGAGCGTGATTAAAGAGAAATTCATATCATGTCTCTTCACAGATTGTTCTATGTATACTCTCCAGGTATAATTGTGCAGTTGGGTCAGTTTTAAACAGTTGGATTGATTTTACATTTCTAAAAACCAACACAACAATACACATAACAATAATGGACAGTAATGAATGCTATGCAAAAGCAATATGGTTTTTAAAAAATATGGTTTTAAAAAAAATTAAGAAATGAAGTTTTTGGATCTTACTGATCCAAGGCATTTCTTGGAAATTTTGGGGTTTTACCTGTTTGTTTGTGGACCACACCCTGTGATGCACAGGGTTTACTCCTTGCTCTGCACTCAGTCAGAAAATAATCCTAGCATTGCTTGGGGAATCATATGTGAAGCCAGGGATTGAACTCTAATTGGCCACATGCAAGGCAAACACCTTATCCACTGTACTGCCTTTCCAGCCATTATTTGGTACATTGTGTTTTATCGAGGCTCCCATAACCATGCTGCCAGACTCCGCACCAGAGGCTGTTTCCACTCAGGGCCCCCAGAGTGGGGCGGGTAGAGACCTCCCTGCCCCAAGAAACCCAGTCCCTGCAGCGCACCTCCACTACCCAACCACCACCATGCTCCAGGCCGCTTTCCACATGCTTGGGCGGAGCCTCACACATGAGCGAACATATTACGAGAAGCGGCCACAAGATACATCATAAGACACTCCCTACCCATTTTCCATAAAATCATAGAGGGAAATATATATAGGTATGTATATATGTGTGTATATATATATATATATGTATATATATATATATATCTTGGAGAGCCCGGCAAGCTACAGAGAGTATCTTGTTTACATGGCAGAGCCTGGCTAGCTCCCCGTGGTATATCTGATATGCCAAAAACGGTAACAATAACAGATCTCATTCCCCTGACCCTGAAAGAGCCTCCAATCATTGGAAAAGATGAGTAAGGAGAGGCTGCTAAAATCTCAGGGCTGGGACGAACACAGACATTACTGGAGCCTGCTAGAATAAATCAATGAACAACGGGATGACAGTGATGGTATATTTTATTTGCTTTAACAAATTTGACATGAATGTACTACTATCTTAGAAAAAAAATTTGATTTTGTTTTTTGGATTGTACCAGTGATGCTCAGGGCTTACTCCTGATTCTGTGTTCAGTAACTACTGCTGGAAGTGCTCAGCTTAGGGACTCATATGTGATGCTGAGGATCGTACCTTTGTTGGCCGTGTGCAAGGTAAGCAGCCTGCCTGCTGTACTTACCTTGTACACTCCAGTCCCATCAGAAAAATATTTTAACATTCAGAAAATTCTATTAAATATAAGATATTGTTAATATCCTATCTGAATCTTAGGAATTGTAATAAACCACTTCATATTAGATATCTTTCCACATTTCCACATCTGTCCCCCATTATGGTTGTATCCTTGAAAACCTTTTTAAACTCGTGTCTCTCAAATTGTCTTGTAAAAGTTAGGCTTTGGGCAGATTATAACAAAGACCCAATTTAAAATTTTTATCTGTAGCATGAATCACAATTTTTTCCCCTTTGGGAAATTTTTATTTGACATTTCTTTACATCATAAAAGATGATTCAATTTTTTAGAGTCATAATGTAAGTAACTTGGTCTAATTGAGAACTGGCTTTTAACAAAGCACCTGTGTTGGGAAGGTGGAGGGAAATTTGATAAAATTATAAATAGGCAAAACTCTAATCTATTTCTGGTTAAAACTGTAAAACCCATTTTGGAAAACTGGTAAGAATGTCAAAACATTTTTTTAGGATGAACATTGAGGACTTAAAATGTAAAAGTAAAAGTATTAGAAATTGGATATAACTGAAATGACCTAAAAAAGGTAATATGGATGGGAACAACCTAGCAGAAATCCTGGTAAAGATGTGGAATAATTGAAACTTCTCATAAACGACTTTATTATAAAGTTAAACTTAGAGACCTGCCCATGACCTAGAAACACTACTCTTAAGTATTTATGAGAAATGAAAACTTATATCTACAATAAAATATTTGTCCACTAGAGTTTATAACAGCTTTTGAAATAGTAGAGCTATATACTAGACTAGGTAATTGTAGTGTATTCCTATAATAAAATACTAACTATAAATATAAAGGAAAGAAATATTGATGCCTTCAGTTATAGGGGTGAAATGAAAATAAATGTACAACATAAAATTAGCCTGAATTGATAACTTATCATCTGTTACATGAAGTTGAAAGATAGATGAAACTATGGGTAACTGGTGATAGGTTGGAAGCATGAATGAACGTTCTTGACTGATGGGAAGATCTATATATCTATATGTTGGTTGGGATAATCATATAGATGTGAATATTGTATAAAAGCAAATAAAAGTGGGGCTGGAGCGATAGCACAGTGGATAGGGCGTTTGCCTTGCACACGGCCGACCCAGGTTCGATTCCCAGCATCCCATATGGTCCCCTGAGCACTGCCAGGAGTAATTCCTGAGTGCAGAGCCAGGAGTAGCCCCTGTGCATCGCCAGGTGTGACTCAAAAAGCAAAAAAAAGCAAATAAAAGTATATTCTTAAGGTCTGTACATTTAACCATATGTAAATTTTACTTTAATAGTAATATAGGGGAGACTTTACGCTAAGTGGAAAAGTTGACAGTAAGAGGAATAAGGACCTACATAGCACTGTAGCACTGCCATCCTGTTGTTCATCGAGTTGCTCGAGGGGGCACCAGTGACATCTCCATTGTCAGATGGGCTCTCTGAGAGGGACGGAGAAATCAAACCTGGGTCGGCTACAAGGCAAATGCCTTACCCACTGTGCTGTCGGACCTACATAATAGAAAAGAATTAGGTCTTGTTTCATTGACAGGAATGTAGAATCATTTACAGCAATTATTAGAAGAGATGAATTCTCATCTAATTCTCAAGTGGAGAATGTTATAGATTTAAACAAGCAACAGACTGCAATTATTTATCTTTGTTCTTTTGTAGCACTGTTATCCCATTGTTCATCAATTTGCTCAAGCGGGCATCAATAACGTCTCCATTGTGAGACTTGTTGTTAATGTTTTTGATATATTGAATACCCCGCAGCTAGCTTGCCAGGCTCTGCCGTGTGGGCAGGATACTCTTGGTAGCTTGCCAGGCTCTCTGAGAGGGACAGAGGAATTGAACCCGGGTCGGCCACATGCAAGGCAAATGCTTTACCCGCTGTTTTATCACTCCTGACTTTGTTCTTTATGTTGGCAAAAACATCAATGGAAAATAAATATTCTATTATTTTTCATGATTTTAGAACTTCAAATAACATAAGTACATCTCGCAGTTAAAAAAAATAACTTACTTTCCCTATTGTGGGCTATATTCATATTGTTATAAGTTCTCAGGTAGTACACACAATTCACTTTCTACACATGGCACTGTCTGTAGCACTGTTGTCCTGCTGTTCATCAATTTTGCTGGAGCAGGCACCAGTAACGTCTCCACTGTGACACTTGTTGTTACTGTTTTTGGCATATCGAATATTCCACGGAGAGCTTGCCAGGCTCTGTTGTGTGAGCTAGATACACTCAGTAGCTCACCTTACTCTACACATAATACTTAAAAAAAAAGAATTTGTTAGACAAAACAAGAGAATGGAAGTTTTACATATCAGAGAGCAGATAGTAGTTGAGATGTGTTTCCAAACCTAGGCTATGACATCGAGTAATCATCCGTTCCTCATGCATTTTTGAGAGTTGTAGAATTCTGGGTTTTAATTGAATTTGAGTTGAGTATTTATGAAAATGGATGCTGATTAGCATAGCTAGTCTAGAATGCTTATTTTCTGAGCATCTCTGATGATGTTGATAAGTATGTTTTCTTATTATTAGGGTGGGAAGTGGGTGGGGCAGTTCATCTATAACTGATGGATCAGATCAAACATAAAACAGATTTTGACTCTAGGTTATGATACATAATACATATTTCTTTCATTAATAATCAGTGCAATAACCTGAATCAGATTTTATATAATGTAACTTCACAAAACACAAACTCACTTTGAATTCTATCTTGATTAATATACTATAAATCAGGCTGAAAACTCCATTTTGATAGAGATTAAAAAATACTCCAACAAGTCATCTTCAGACTAGTAAATTAATCGCTCATGTAAAGGGAGAACTTGTATGATTTATAGAGTTCCTTTGAAACACAGCATCATATTTTAAAAGAACTACTAAAAAAACTTTTGTAGAGAGAAAGGTGCAATAACTGTTTGGTAATATGTCATACTTTTATTTAAGATGCTTTTTTGGGGAATAGATTTTGGTTCACTTGTCTTAAGATTACAGCTTCAACTACCAACAAAGCCATTAATCTAAAATGAAGTCTAACAAATTTATTAAAGAGAGCTTTAAAAATTAAATCACCTTTTTCATATATTTGAAGGCCAGTCATGTAGAAGAGGACATATTATCATATTTGATTGTTCTTGACGACAGTCCTTCTAAATGGTAAAAGAGAGGGGGAATTTCCAGAGAAATAAAATAATTTGTGAGATTTAGAGAATTGAAGTAAATGAATCTTCTGAAATATATGTTTATCACTGAAGGGTTCAAGTCTGTTGTGTGAGATCACCTCAGAAATACTGCATAGGAATTCTGTTGTACATGATAAGTATATCTGATGAGTTTTGTGTGCTCCACAATGTAAGACTAGATCTTAATTGATAGAAGTGTACATTTTTGAATTAATTTTTGTATTAATTATCTTTTTATTACTCATGTATCACTAGAATAGCAATGTAAAACAAATCTTGCCAAAATTGCAGTAGCTGACAGGAAAGACTAATTTCCCCTCCCTCACAGGATTATAATGTAAATGGCATGGTCTGGTATCCAGTAACATTTAAACTCAGCTTGGTTTTAGACTATAGGTTAGCTTCTAAGCAGCCCACACATCTAGACCTTGTTGGACCAGCAATTCATCAGGCATGTTGTTACCATTAAATATTAATGGTATAAGAGGTACAGTCCAGTTTTACAGCATTTTAAAGATATCTGTTTGCAATCCAACACACTAGTAGGATTTTTTTGGTTTTGTTTTATGTTTTTGTTTTTTGTTTTTTACCATGCAAGAGCTCAGCAAGCTACCGAGAGTATCCCGCCCGCACAGCAGAGCCTGGCAAGCTACTCGTGGCGTATTCGATATGCTAAACAGCAAGTCTCATAATGGAGATGTTACTGGTGCACACTTGAGCAAAATGGATGAACAATGGGACGACAATGCTACAGTGCTACCATTCTTCTGAGCTTTTTTTGACAAACTAGCATGATATAAATTTGTTATATGCCTGCCAAGGGGTGAAGGCATGAAGAATCTTCCTTTATGACAAGAAAGATATGATGATAAATAAAAGGTTCAAATACAAAATAAAATTTAATGCGATATGTTTTCACACAAGAAGATCCACCCCAATTCTTTTAAATTTCAACTATTAATAATTATTAAATATAGTAGACTAACAGTTCTCCAATTATTGTGTGGAAGCCTGAGGAATCCCTAAGACTTTGAGTCCCCTTACAGCCAAAACCATTTATAATAATGTTCATATTAAAAAGAATACATTATTTACTTTTTTCATTCTCACCGTCTCACAAATATGTAGTGGAGTGGAGTTTTTCACAGCTACGCTAAAATGTGACATCATAACAGAATGAAAGCAAGACAGAAATAAAAATTCCATTGCTTTCTATTGACCAGATGTGAAAGAAATGTGAGAATCATGAAAAAACAGTGGTGCTCATCTTATTGAATTATTTTTGACTAAAACATAGCTATTTTTCATCCAAAATGCTACTTGGGTATCACTCTATCACTGTCACACCCGTTGCTCACCGATTTGCTCGAGCGGGCACTAGTAATGAGAGACAACAAGTCCATTGTGAGACTTGTTACTGTCTTTGGCATATCGAATATGCCATGGGGAGCTTGCCAGGCTCTGCCGTGCAGGCAGGATACTCTCAGTAGCTTGCCGGGTTCTCCGAGAGGGACGTAGGAATCGAACCCGGATCGGCCGTGTGCAAGGCAAACGCTCTACCTGTTGTGTTATTGGGTAACATTCTTTTTTGTATTATTGTACAATAAAATGAACTAATCCTTCCTTCCTTTCTTCTTTTTTTAAAAAAAATAATTTGGGTCATATATGGCTGTTCTGAGCACTTACTCCTGGCATTGCACTAAGGGAACACTCTGGGCAGAGCTCAGAGTGCCAGGGACAGAACCCAGTTGGTGTGTTAAAACCAAATGGGTTACTCACTATACTGTCTCTTCATCCTGCTTATGAATTGTTTTTCATTTAAACTGTCATAATATAGATAAAGCACATACGTGAAAGCTTACAGGTATTCTTTTTTTGGAAGTGAGACTCACCCAGTGGTGCTCAGGGTTTACTCCTGATTCTGTGCTGAAGGCTCATTCCTGGCAGGGGCTGAGGAACCACTTATGGTTCTGGAAATCAAATTTAGTTCAACTGCATGCAGGGCAAATCCCTTACCCACTATACTATCTCACCAGTCTGGCAGTATGCATTCTTAATATGTATTGAGGATCAGAGAGGTAGTATAGGGGTTAGGATACTTGCTTTACCATGAAGCTGTCCTCAGTTAAATCCCCACCAATGAGTGGTCTACCGAGCATAGCCAGGAGTGACAGTTGAGCAATTGAGCTACACCGCCTGAGTATAGCTGGGTGTGTTCTAAGCCACATATATTTAAAATATAGAAAGGTTCTGAGATCAGAAAGTTATAGAATCACCATAGCTAATCAAAACTTACTTTCATTAACTTTTACTCATAGACTCTACATAATGTGGGATCTGTTCAGTACAAATTTGGTCTAAGAAACTTGAAAAAAACCTTGATATCAGCGTATTAATCTCCCTTTTGAGGATAAAGAGCCCTGAGTCCCATTAGTTATTATACATGATTTTGAGTTTCTGCACTATTTGGAACTCTTTCTTGAATGTAATTTAGCAAGAGATATATTATCTTAAATATAGTTTTCAGATATAAGTAAAATATTGTACATCTTACTTTTAATAGAGTAGGATCATTATCTTTATTATTGGAATTTTGCTGCTCTTCATGCTGCATAAGACTGAATTAACAGTTTTGGCAACCCTATCATGGTTTTTGATGCTATGGAGTGTACAGCTAAGACTCTTAAATACTTTTTAGTCATGCCTTCACTTCTATTTTTTTTGCTTTTGGGTCACACTCGTCGATGTATAGGGGTCACTCCTGGCTCATGCACTCAGGAATTACCCCTGGCGGTGCTCGGGGGACCATATGGGATGCTGGGATTCGAACCCGAGTCGGCCGCATGCAAGGCAACGCCCTACCAGCTGTACTATTGCTCCAGCCCCAAGCCATCACTTCTTTACCCCATTTTTCCAAATCTTTTATTTTTTGTAATAATTTTCTTTATCAGAAGAATTTACTATACATTACATTGAGTCTTTATCAACTTATTATTGCAACCTGCTGGAATATTTTCTGGACAACCTGCCACCTATAGTTCAATCTAATATATTAGTTTAGTTTTCTTAGTTTTGAGGTATCCAAAGTTTTTAATACACATGACATTTATATGTTGAATCAAATAACTGATGCTTGACAACCCTAAGGGAAATTCTATAAGGTCCAGCATTGCACAACTTCTTCTTGGGAGCAGGGATGACTGGGGAAGCATATGTTCTTCCAGGGATTAAAACTGGATTGGTCACATGCAAAGCAAGTGCCTTACCTGTTATCATATCTCTCTGGCACTGTGAAACTTCTTTTAGTTGAAGGTATTTTCCCTTTTAAGATCCATTAGTGATTTCTTTAAGTGGTAACAAAGATACCAAAGGTGAATTCTCTGAGTATCTCTAGACAGATTCCTTCTCTGAACCAAAAAGTTGTTGACAACCATCAGGTGCCATAATTTTTTGTCACTCATCTTTCTTCCTATTCCACACACTTACTGTGTCCCTTTTATTTATTTACTTTTTATTTCTGGGGCCATTCCTGGCAGTGTTCAGGGCTTACTTCGGTCTGTGTATTCCGGGATCAACCCTCATGTGGCTCAGCATACCATATGGGGTGTCTGGGATCAAATCCGTGTCAGCTGAATATAAGACAAGTGCCCTATCCACTATAAGACAGCTTTGCACCTTAATGTGCCCTTTTCAATCTGTTTATCCTCATATATATGTATATATGGCATTTTAAAAACCATACATTATCACAAATTTTATATATAGGTACATTTTATATACAATATGATATATTTGATGTATATGTGTGTGGTAATATAGTACATATGTATTACATCAATTTAATTCCACATATATACATATATGTCAAAGAAATAAAAAATTTGATTTATTTTCTCCATCAGTTATCTTATATATGCCTTTTGACACTTTCATCTTGCTTTTGTTGTAGATAAATTTTTAAGTCTGTGTTTCCCTTTGGATTGCTCACAGATCTGCACTTACTTTGGGTCTTCTACCAAACGATGCTGTTCCTCTTTGCAGGGTGCTCTCTTCACCGTTGGTGATTTACCCTCCTTTGATCTACTGTATGAACTTTAACAGAATTTGCAGTAAAGATGCTTCATAAAATCTCAAAATGACCCTATTGTCTTGAGCAGACTTTGCTTTTATGAGGCTCTGATCTGAGACCTTGATTATCTTTCCATATAACACTTTCAAATCACTTTTCTAAAGTTAACAGTACTAATGTGACTATGCTTAGCTCTTTCTTGTTTTGGCTTCTTGAACTCTGAAATAACAGTCACTTTAAGAATATCTAATGTTCCCAAACTCTTAAGTTCTTAAATTTTTATGACATTTAAATGCTACATGTATTTTCAAAATTGATTTCTTGCAAGCAAAAATACATTTGACTTGTCTTTGAGATAGAATGAAATGCTTTATTTCCCCTGCATGTTTGTGTGATGACAGTCCAACTTCCCATGTGCTAGATGCCATGTATGTATTGATTACACAATCACTAACACCTTCACATATGATTTATGTGAAAGAAAATATTTCATTGGTGTATTTATGTTCTTAGAATCGTGAAAAGTGAAACTGCAAAATGTAAAATATGAACTATTTTCTTCACTTATTTATTATATTTCTTTGAAAACAGGGCAGAGTGACAAAATAAGAAGAAAATTATATGAAATAATCAGAGCAATAATGGCATGGGAAACCAAGTCATTCATTTAACTGTAACTTATTTTTTTTAATTATTGAATCACCGTGAGATAGTTACAAGCTTTCATGTTTGGGTTACAATTACACAATGATCAAACATCCATTCCTCCACCAGTTCACATTCCCCACCACCAATATCCCTGTATATACCCCCTTTCCTACCCTCCCCCTGCCTCCATGGCAGACAATACTCCCCATATATCTCTCTACTTTTGGGCATTATGGCTTGCAACACAGATACTGAGAGGTCATCATGTTTGGTCCATTACCTACTTTCTGCACACCTCTCCCATCCCGACTGATTCCTCCAGCCATCATTTTCTTAGTGATACCTTCTCTATTCCATCTGCCTTCTCCCCTCCACTCATGAAGCAGGCTTCCATCTATGGGGCAATCCTTCTGGCCCTTATATCTACTGTCGTTGGGTGTCAGCCTCATGTGATTTAACTGTAACTTATTAAGCATCTACTGCATCTATGTTTTGCCTACTATCTCCCAAAGTATTCCTAGCAAATCTCGTGTAAACCAAATGGCATACAGTAAAGAAAGAGTTAACATTTTTCTATAGGACAGTAGCTCTCTGGGAAGAAAGCTTGTGGTGCTACGCTCTTTGCTCTCCAATATGTACCAGGAAGACTAATGAGTAAGACACAAGACATATCCTTGAGGAATGCTATCCAGTGGAAATAATGGGGGAGCAGAATACATATGACTATAATATGGTATATTGAAAACTAAGAAAGATGTACACATATCTTTATAATAACCCAAAGGAAATGGAGACCAGGGTGACTTGTATTCTTTAGAAACCTTTCACAGGTGAAAAAGGAGTTTCAGCTTGGATTAGTTTTTATCAGGAAGCAAGGTGGAAAATGGAAGTCTCTATAAAAGAACAAGACAAGCACCAGGTGTTAGCTAAGGATGCTGGTCAATTCTTCAGAGTTTGTGTATTTGCTTTGATTCTGGGGAAGCAAGGCATGGAGATGAATGATAAAAAGCAGGGAGTTAAACTTTATCATTTTAACCAATGGTTTTCCAATTGTGCTCTCTAGAACCCTTAAGGATGATGATATGGGTGCTGTGGAACTCCAGAAAGCTGATAGGCAAAGTCCTAGAACATTAATGCTGATATCTACAAGAGTTATTCCTCCTTTTTAATTGGAATTTTGAGATTTCATTAATTATTCTGAAATTTTCTGTCACTGTCACTGTCATCCCATTGCTCATCAATTTGCTCGAGTGGGCACCAGTAATGTCTCTGTTGTGAGGCTTGTTACTGTTCTTGACATATTGAATATGCCATGGGTAGCTTGCCAGGCTCTGCCATAGGAGTGAGATACTCTCAGTAGCTTGCTGGGCTCTCTGAGAGGGGCAGAGGAATGAAACCCAGGTCGTCCGCGTGTAAGGCAAATGCCCTAGCCACTAGGCTATCGCTCCAGCCCTCTGAAATTTTAAAATGATCTATTTCTTTTGATCTTGATATTCTAACACACATTATATCCATGCTTACACTTCAGAGGACAAAAAGTAAACCAGTATTTCTGTCCAGAGATGGAATTAAGAGTCCATTGTTGACACAATAGTGTGCTGGGCAATGTGCTCATTCTATTGACATATTATTTTCTTTAATTCTCACAGCAAACTGATAGAGGAAGACTTCCTACTAGTCTTCATACCTGAGAAAATTTTAGCTCAGAGTTATTTTATTACTTTCAAAGACTATTGATAATAGGTGTCAGAACTGAGTTTAACCAGGAATGCTCACACCTTCATTTCATTGCTAATGTGTAAAGTCTCCTGAACTTTCCAGCACATGTTCAGAGCAGAGATTTGGTCAAAAATTCTTCTGAGGTAGGTGGATGAATCTACAACTATTATATCCAGATAGGACAAAGTAAAGGAGAAAGGAAAAAATGTTTTTCAATAATCATGACAAGTCAAAGAGCCTTCATTACTGACTGAAAGCTAATCTCATAATCAATCTTGATACAAAATAGACTAGGATATAGAATCTGTTAGCTGAGAAATTTCTTTATGAAAGAAATATGTGCTTATTACAACAAAAATTAAAAATGGATGATAATAAATGGGCAGTTCATATGTCTTGGTGCATTTTCCTACCATAAAGTTTATACAGCTTATTTATGGTTCTAAAGCATTTTATAAAATACATGCTGAGCTTCTACTCAGACATAATTGCTAAAAATTGGTTAAGTTAAATAGGATGCATTGGTATAGTTTTGTTTATAAAATTAAGATTCTCTAATTCTGAATCTTAGATGATAACATACCTGCTTATGCACATTATTTTGTAGTTTTTCTTTGAATCTTTGGTCATAGTTGTTCTCATGGAAAAGACATGTCAATGAAGACTAATTTATATGATTCATGATAAACAGTCTAGTTGAAATAACAATCAGTGGCTCAGTCATTGTTTTCTAAGTACACCCTTTTCTTTTTATTAATTTTTTGCTTGTGGCAACACCCAGGAGTACTTAGAACTTCTTACTGCTCTGTGTTTAGGGATAATTCCTGATGCTTCTTGAAGGCCCATAAACAGTCTATAACACAGGTCAAGAGCATGCAAAGCAAGCACCCTACTCTGTTAACTATCTCAGATTTTTTTCTTATGTTTTTCAGATAATTTTGGCAAAAGCAGAGATTTTCAAGGAAGGAGGGGGTCCTTGTATGTTGAGAAAAAAATTTATTTTTAAATGAGGTTTAACAGAATCCCCAAATTGTAATTTTTCAAGTAGTACCTTTGAAAAGATAACTTTTAAATATTAAAAGTAAACATTAAACTTCACAAATATTTCCCTGACTCCTGTAGAACAAACCAAATATCCTCAACAAACCCACAATGCTGATTGTAAGTCATAACAAGACTATTAAGTTAAAACTCTAAATACGTAGATCAATATATTATAAAAGTTAAGTTTTGTTGAACCCAACAATAGTACTCTCATTCAATTTGTTTAAAACAATAGAAACATTTTAAGGTTTTATTTATTTATTTATTTATTTATTTATTTATTTATTTATTTATTTTTTCCACCACACCCAATGAGGTTCAGAGTTACTTCTGGATCTGCACTAAGGAATTACTCTTGGAGGTATTTGTGGGACCATATGGGATGGTCGGGATCAAACCCGGATCAGCCACATGTAAAGCAAGTGGCATACCCACTGTGCTATTGGTCCAAATCCATCAAATGTTTTTTCCCCTCGTAAAAAGTTTACTACATATTTGTATGATTTCAGGGAGAATCATTATTTTACAGTCTAGTCTGACATGCTCTACTTTTCCACTACTCCATTGTCAGCAACATTCAGTCAGAAGATACTGAGAAGTCCAGAGGTGATACATATCAATGCAGGTCCCTTTTCATTCATTACATCTAGTCATATATACTGTCTAATTCCAAAAAAGCTGTGAAGTGAATTGTCTAAGTTTCTGAGAGGAGGAAAATATGATCTACATTTTACCTTAGTTCAATAATGAGACAATAATTTGATATAATGAATACCATATTCTCATAGAATTTTACTCTGGCTCTTGGTCTAAATTTGATATTCTTTATGGATCTTAAATTGTGAGTAAATTCCTTGCATTCCTCTTACCAAATCTCTCCATGCTAATACATGATAGTGTAGGAGGTTCATGACTAGCCTCAAATAGCAATGACCAACATGCCATGTAAATGTGATTTTCTAAGACTGACACATCAATTGTGGAATAGGTTCATTATATAAAACTGAATGAATGTGGATGGATGAGTGGAATGTTCTTGGAAACATCCTTCATGTTCAGGCGCTGAAATTTGGTATCATTTTTAGTGACTTGAACATCTGCTCTGTATTAATTTTTAACACAGTGGAGATGAAACTTCACATGAAAATAGGAAACTAAAAAACCTCTCTGTCCCTCTGAGCCAAATATTTCTTTAGGATACTTCCAGGTAGAGTCATCAACAAAAGAGAAAACCCATCACTTAAGAACGATGAAGTAGTATACGAACTACTGTGTCCATACAAGATGTTGAAGCACATTTCCTCAATTGATAGCAAGTCTTTTTGTGTTCTGTTATGCTATCTCTTTAAAAGTTGAAATTTTGAACATTTTTTTCCACAATGTTTGATTAATGCACCTAAAGTTTAAAAGATTTATCTCTGGATATTCTAATTTTTAAAACAAACAAAAAACATAGAATTTCATCAGATGTAAAGATTGTTTTATTATATTGCTGGTGGGGAATAAAATTAATATGAAATTTTGCCATAGACAAGAGGTTCTCAAACTGATTTCTTTAGTGTTCTCTTTTCAGGAAAAAAGGAGAGAAAAATCCAAAACAACTCAGTGTTTCTTGAAAAATCTACCCATAAATGAGCAAATAGAATTTGCACTGGAAACTACTACCACCCACCATAGAACATTCCACTACCACTACCACTACGCCTCTGGGTGCAGTGGTGGTGATGTATAGTTCATTTTGGGGAAATACTTTGTAGAGCATCCAGATTCTGTCATTTGTGCATGTTGGTGGATTTTGTCACTAGGAGTCTAGGAAGTATTTGCTGTATAGGTTCTATTTTATTTAACCGTGTTTGGGGAAGTTGCATTCACTTTTTATCACTAGGTAATGAAGTAGAAATAGAGGTTATAATTATTTTAAGTTCTGTCCGTATTTTTACCTCATTAAGTCTGATGAATGCCTGGCCAAAACCAGAGTGAGTTTGTGTGTGTTTGTGTGTGTGCGCATGCTCGTGCTCACGTGCATGTGTTTGTGTGTGTGTGTGTGTGTGTGTGTGTGTGTGTGTGTGTGTGTGCGCACTGAGTGAAGGACTCAATTGACTATTGACTATTGACTATTGTTTACAAAGCAATGGTAACTGATGGGAAAAATTGCTCTTGAGTTAGGAATAGAAAGGAAAGTCTTTTTTTGCTGTAGATAGCAAGTCCAGTTTTTCTTTTTGATATGTGTGAATGAAGAAATCTTCTTGTTGCTACTTGGATGATTCAGGCCAAGTTCTTAGACATATTTCTCCTGCTTTTTTTAAATTAAATGTCTTTTTATTCTCAGTTTGAGGATGGTTTTTCTTTTCTTCCTTTTGTTGGTCAACCCTTCTGTGTGTCTGCCGTGTTGAGCCACCAGTGTGACTGCAGAATCACAGTCACACGTGATGAGCTAAGGGACAGACATGAAAGCAGATTGTCCCAGGCGGCTACTTTTCTGTTGACTTGGACACAATCCTAAGGGGAGAAATAATTTAAAATAAGTTCCCCTCTTTAAATCTTAAAAGTTTCTGGGACAGCAGGCAGGGACTTGGCAATGTGCTAGTAATGTGTTTTAGCCAGGATGGTCTTCAGAAATATGCTTGAGAATTATTAACTCGTCTGGGCATAATTTAGCAGTATTTACTGTCTGTTCCTCTGAATCATTGCACAATCTGTACTGTCCCTGGGATATTTAGACCTTCCTGGCCTGGTCTATTTTGTCATGTAATGATATATAAAGATACAACCATTCTTAAAGTGCAAGCTTGTACTCTGTTGGAGTATGACCTCTTTAAGTTAATTTTTATGCATCAAAGCTATTTGACATTTACCCAAACAAATTCAAGTCTCTTGGAGAGTGTGGGTTTTTTTTTTTTTAATGACAAAAACACCATTGATCTGACAGCTTGCTCTCCAGGGAAGAGATATTGTGGGTAGCTTTAAAGCCTTAATGTTTCCAGAGTCCTTTTCTACTACCAGTCCCAAAGCAGTGTGTCTGGAACCAGGGCAATGCAGCTTGCCACGGTGGCAGCTGGGAGTTTGACAGTGTTATGAAGAATTGCAACTGTTGATCAGTGAATTGTTACAGTGTTGATGACAGCGTTGCAAATTAATTCTGAAATTAACTGAGGGGACATGAAGAGGTCCCACTGCTTATTGGAGAGAAGGAGGGCAGAGTAAAAATTACCAGTAGAGCTGAGTGAAGAACACATTCAAAAAATTGTGCCTAGCAATCAAGGTGGCAGGTGAAATTTTCATAGGCTTGGGAGAGACATTTGCTTAGGGAGAACTGTTGGCTGAAAGAGACATGTAAAAGAGTTATGACGGAATGTTTTCAGTAGTTTGTTATTTTAGAAGTGATTTATTGAACTCATTGCATCTTAGAAAGGAAGAATTAATAGGCTGCTGTTTTCCTTCTGTTTCAAAATTAACCCGATATTTTACAAATTGAAATACTTTTCAGAATTTCTCTCATTTTCTTCCTGCCTCTCTCTCCACAATTCTGTCACAGGTTTGGGTTTTTCTTGATTTTGTTTTATAGATTTTTGTTTGTTTATTTGTTTTTCCAGCGGAAACTGCCTTCTGGTACTCAGTGTTATTTTGGCTATGCATACAGAATGTCGTGTACCTGAAACCTGAGGTATCCTTCACTGGTTTGTAGTAGCCATTAACATATGCTTTTCCCAAGGTTTCGTGTACTTATTCTGAGCATGTGCCTTTTACAATGCAGAACACAAGAGACTTGTTTTGTAAGATTAATGAAGGTCACCAAAATTCTCAAAAGTATTCTGATAATTAAGGCTTTGTTTATCAAAAACAAGTTATATTAAGAGCAAAAAGATTCATGGTAATTATTCATAATCTTAACAATTCAAGTGTAGCCACCTCATTTGTGCATTTAATTCTTCTTGTTAATGTTTTGCATAAATCTGCATAATTACTTGAGTTGCCTGTTGTAATTTTGACAGCTACTCAGTTCATGTGCACTAAAGTATATCAAAAGCTTGATGTGCTGAATATTTATAATTTTACGTATGTTCTTGGGATAATATTTTTTCAACAATATTTTTAGTTTTTATAAAATTGACATTGTATACTTGGAAGCTTTGCCAAACGTAACTCTCTAAAATAGAGAGCTCATGAGGGAAATAAACTAACATTTAAAGGTATAGAACCTTCTCTTGGCAATTTTCTTTTTTTTTTTTGTAATCCAGATGAATTATGCCTGTCAAGAACTATTTCTCTCTCTTGATTTCTCTCTGTCTCTCTCTCTTAATGTACATAATGCACACACACACGCACTTGCACACACATGCGCATATTAACACATCTTTATATTATGATTTTTATAGATGTCTTTTAAAATTAGACAATCAAAATTTTTCTTTGCATGTTTTCTTTGGTTATTTTGTGGGAATGAAAATAACTATATATTTTACTTATTCTTATCTCCTGGATAATAGTAATAGTATGATAAATGAATTAAAAATAAAAATAACATCAAAACAAGTGCAAACTTAAATTATCATCTGATTCTGTATAAGGCAGAGAGGAAGCAAGCGTTCATTTTATTACAAATTTATTAAAATGAAGGAAAAAATTTGATAAAATGAGTGTTTCTATGCAAAAGAATTTTTCAGGTAGTATAAAATGCTCAAGAAATAGCTGGTTCTAATCAATGCAGTTACAGGGAAATAATAGTGTAAAATGAACCCATCAATAAAATGATATTATGCCTCTTGCAAACTCCTGGCGGAAAAAAGATTTTATGGATTGAGAAAATTCTAACCTCTTCCAGATAAATGGAAGCAGGCATGATTTTAGACTGATAGCAGATGTTGCAGTTGTTTGTAAATATCTCTCTGCTTGTGAAATATTGAGGCATTTCAAGCTTAGATCTTAGAGGAAATTTTATTGTTTTTGCTCAGATATACTTGGGAGAATTTCATCAGTCATTTGAAGTTGTATAATTGATTGTGCTGATATAATAATCGAAATAAGATATTAAAACAAGGTAAGCTTGAAATTCTTGTCCCTGGCACACTCATGGATGATTTAAAAATATCTCTGAGGTTCTGTTTTGCATGAAACACTGACATCTTCAAATTGTCTGACTTCAGACTAATTCTTTGCTTTAAAAATATTGGAAGGCCTGAGATTTTCATGATGCTTTCTTTAAAATCAGTGTATGCTATCAAATGGAATTTGGAATCCTTCAGAAGTCAAATTAATAATAAACCATGAGTTTATAAGAGTTAACATATAAAAACATTAAACTTTTTTTGTATATTAACTTTTTACATAATACTTTTCCAAGTTATTTAAATTTATCAATTTTCCAGTATTAAACAACATACCAGTACCTTGTTGTAATAATTTAAATGAGGAATCTATAACTAACGAGATTATCTAAGAGAACCAAGATCTTGCTTATTTATTACACATCAGCTCTTATGGGATGCACTTACGAGTTCTAGAAGTTACCCCCATGCAAGTAAATAGCACCAGTAATTGATTGTTTTTTGTTGTTGTTGTCACTGTTATTTTTAAATACTTCTTGACAACATAATTTATTTTTAAAGGATATTGGTAATACAGAGGTGTAAACTAAGTACATTTACCTATTTAGAATTTTTTTTATCAAAACAAAAAGACTCTAAATTGGTCACATATCAGAGTAATTTTTCCAGGCTCCTACATAAAAGTGCTTTTGAATATTTATGATTGTGTCTGTGAGTTTACACACAAACACACACACACTTGTGTATTTGCACAAATTGCATGTAACACAAACACACACATGAAATATGAGGTTGATTAAAGCTATAAGGGTATCCGTGTGCTTTATATTTTTTCACTTTAATGAACACTCAAATATAAGTGAAAAATTAAAGGGTGGTCATATTTAGTAGTAGCTGTATACAAGCAATATATGTTGCACACAGTAGGAAATAAACATAAAACCAGTGAAAAAGCCTCAACACTGCAGCTATATGCATTAATTAAAAGAAGTTTGTTAAACTAAATTTGAAAAAAAACTTCTTTAATTGTGTTTACCCAAAAGCCTTTTCTTCCTAATTTAAATAGCATAAACATCTGGACTAAAGCAATATTAGAATCATGGCAGTAGTCAAGCAAATCTTGTGGAAAATAATGAAATTAGATCCCTGGTGTTGTGACAGAGTAAGGGCAGGATACATCAGTTCGATGTTAATAAAATTTCCATGAATGACTGAATACAATTAAGAAATTGTCAGTTGCGGCAATGAACTTTTGTAGCTCATAGATGTTTGCATCATTTGATTATCCTGGCAATTTAAAATTGTTTGTTAGTGTCTGTGTTGGGATATTAATTATGACCTTTATTACAGCCCACAATTAAACTAGTCATATAGCAACAAGCACATGGTGTTGAGATATTAAAGGGTCTGAACTGTTTAGAAAGGGGTCTGTTATGTTTGGGCCACCAGTGCCCTTTCAAACTGGAAATGATTTTTAAAAGATGCGGTAGCTAAGAAACCGCAACAACTGGGATATGGAAGCCCTTTAATACAAGAATTTCTTTTTAATGGTGTTTTAACAGTTTTAATTGCTAACAACATCTGTAAAACTGGGAAAAAAGCATTTTTAACTGTGACTCCAAGATAAGCTTTCCTTGTTTCAGGAAGAAAAAACAATTATTCATTGGTTAATTAGCTGTAAACAACTTTTAAAAGATACATCCATTATATATGTAATTATTTGGCAAAAAGACTTTAATGTTATTTGTACTAATGCATAATTATTAGTGCCTGCTAAAAGGATTAACCGTTCTTAGATGACCACTATTATTGAGGAGTATCACAGTGAAGAAACAAGATTAGCATCAGGAAGGAATGTGTTATGATTAATCAGATAGGATTTTATTTTTTTTGTTTTGTTTTGTATTCTTTTTAAAAAATTTTATTCAGAATTTTTATTGAAGGACCAAGATTTTGTTTTGTATTCTTTGATGGAGGTAACTGTGAAGTCATATAACATTTTCTAAAACAATGTTTTTAAGCTTCAAGGAACTGAAGTTTTTTAATCTTTATTTTTAGGACATATAAAGAAAAATATCTCACCAAACAATATCATATTCCTAGGGTTTCTACATGCTACTATTATTTATTTATAGCTCTGAGAGTTACATTAAAAATATATTTTGAGGAGCTGGAGCAATAGCACAGCCGATAGGGCATTTGCCTTGTGCATGGCCAACCTGGGTTCGATTCCTAGCATCCCATATGGTCCCCTGAGCACCGCCAGGAGTAATTTCTGAGTGTACAGCCAGGAGTAAGCCCTGTGCATTGCTGGGTGTGACCCAAAAAAGCAAAAACAAAAACAAAAACAAAAAACCCAACCCCCCCAAACCAATAAAATATTTTGAACTTATAGTTATTAAAACCAAAGCAGTTACTAATAAAACTATGAGCTAGTTAGAGCCTTTGTACTACATTTATTAGATCATATCCTGTGCTCTATAGCATGTGTGATAATTCAGTTATCAGAAGAAATTATGCATACTAAAAACAAAAGAGTTTGGCCTGATTTCTTTAGTTTCAGTTTATGAAATTTATTAGTAATTTGGTCCTAATATTGTGTGATTTTGGTTGAAACAGAATGACCTGGACATTTCAAGGTCAAATAGGTTATTTGCCAGGCTTCAACCTTGCAGTTTAGCGTTTTTGTTTTTTTTTTTTTTTGATACCTCTGTCAGGTTATCTTAAACCATTGTTCAAATCACTCAGATTTGTGCCTTTTTTTCTACAGTTATGTTACTTATTAGCTTGGGGGTTGGAGGGGGATTGAGCCATACCAGGTTGTGTTCAGAGCTTACTCTTGTCTTGGAAATTAGGGGATCACTCCTGGCCTGCTAGTACTTGGGACTATATATGATGGAAATCTGCTGTTGTTGCTGTTGACAAAATAGTTGGAAGTGACTACTCTGGCTAAGAATTGCATGCTGGTAAATAGGTAAAGGAACACACATAATAACCTCTTAGTATCTGTGTTGCAAACCATAATGCCTAAAACGGGAGACAGACAGATAGAGACAGAGAGAGGTAGATAGATAGATAGATAGATAGATAGATAGATAGATAGATAGATAGATAGATAGATAGATAGATAGATGTTAGATGACAGATGATAGATAGGTAGATGGATGGATAGATAGATGATAGATAGATAGATGATAGATAGATAGATAGATAGATAGATAGATAGATAGATAGATAGATAGATAGATAGATAGATAGATAGATAGATAGATAGGAGAGAGAAAGAGATAGAGAGTGACAGAGAGAGAGACACAGGCAGAGAGAGAGAGAGGGAAAAGCAAAGTGCCTGCCACCGAGACAGTCTGGTGACAGTGGGCAGGGGAGCTTATTGCCAGAGGGAAACTGGGGACATTGGTGGTTGAGAAATGTGTACTTGTGGAGCTATGTATCTCTTAGTACACTGTATGACTACAACCATATCATGAACAGCTTTATAACTGTTTCTCAGGGTGATTAAAAAAAATGATATAAACCTGATTGGCCATAAGGAAGGCAAGTGCCCTACCCATTCTCTCTACAGTGATGTTAATAAAGACTTCACCTAACCTAGGTTCAAAGTCAAGTACAGTTGTTGCTACTGTATATTCAATCTCATCCATAGTCATGGCATAGGCTTTCTGACTGCAGATTTAATAATTCCACTCAAAAGCCCTCTGCTTTAGAAAGAACCAAAGTTCTGAGAATATGATTTCAGGATTTGCAAAACAAAAATTCCCAGGATTCCAGTTAAAAATCTCCGGGGTGACAATTCTTCTTTATCTCTTCTGAAGAGAGAGAAGTTAACTATTTCCAGGGTAAGGTGTATAGGAGATGAGACCTTGGGAGGGAGGAGCATTATGGAGAGAACACCACATTCACATATTTCTTGATAGTAGAATCTTTGCTGAGGCAGTTGGGCAGGTTATTTCAAGGCAGCACAGAAAAACGTAGCTTAAATAGGTGGCTGCCGCATAAGACGGCAGAGTTAACTGGTAGGACAGATTAGCAGTGGTAATGGGGGAGAAGGGGAGGTGTGGTAAGACAATTGGGAAACACTGATCTAAAAAAACTTGACAAGTTTCCTCTTACAGTTGAGCATTTGAGGTATTATCCTAGTGAGTAACTTTACCCTGTGTCGGAGGTAAATAAGATTTGAGTTTTGGGCTGGAGTGATAGCACAGTGGGTAGGGTGTTTGCCTTGCACGCAGCCGACCCGGGTTCAAATCCCAGCATCTCATATGGTCCCCTGAGCACCGCCAGGAGTAATTCCTGAGTGCAGAGCCAGGAGTAACCCCTGTGCATCGCTGGATGTGACCCAAAAAGCAAAAAAAAAAAAAATTGAGTTTTACATGTTTATACAATTGAATATTGGCTAGCTATATCTAAGCATTGGGATTCTTTGTCTTGGATGACAGAAAGGAAACTTATTTGCCCTGTTACATTGGCCAAAGAATCTAAACCAGATTGTCTGATTGAGAGACCTTACATGTGACATTACTTCAGTGACTATTTGACTTTGAATATACTTTGCTACTTACATTTCTATCTGATACTTATATTTCTATCTGCTGGATTATCAGATTCTTTCTTTAAATTTTCCCATTTTTTTCATGTGCCCTAAATATTTGCAGGAGGAAAATGATGTCAGAAAATTCACTTACATGAGTTACTTGTTTTGTACGTGTGTGTCTGTTTTAATTTCAAATTCAACGGCAGTCCTTTGGCATGGAGGGGGATCTAAGTGGATGTTGTAGCACTGTTATTTTCTTTAGATGACAGGGAAATTATTACATTTTTAGAGATTTGTGAATTTAAGCATAGATGATTACTTCCAACATTGGGGTTTTGCAAATGGGAAACCTTGTTGCTCAATTTACTAATTTATTTTGTGATCTGTGACTAAACTGAGTAAAAATGCAAATAGTACCAAGCCCTTTCCATTTTATCACCAGATCAGTTTACTGATGGGAGGATCAGAGTCACTAAACACTCCAACACTCTTGTGATTCCTAAGTAGTTGGGCATTAAAAGCAGCTCTAGTGAAGACTATGGGAAGATTGCAGCACTTCACACAGGGAGGTTTAAGTGAAATCTAATTATTTATTTTAGATTTAAAATGAAGAGTCTCCAGCTCAGTTTTATTGGCCATTGTGACAGCACAAACAGGTCTGTTCCCCATCACATGCAACAATAAACAGCATTGCTGGGAGGTAGCAAACTCATGCAAAAAGTAATGCATTTGGTAAAGGCTGAGTGAATAATGCTGCAAGCTTAAAGGGTTGCTGCTAAATGCCTTTGTATGTTAGTTGTATACAACTTCTATTTCTTAAAACTAAAATTGCAATCTTTAGGATCAGTAAATTTTGTATTTCCCACTTGTGTATTTTAGTATTAGCTTTAGTATTGGTGGCATTAAGAATAATTCATGAAATGAATATCTTTCTTATGTTACTTTGCAGAGAAGCCAGGCTATCAGAGAAACTTGAATAAGAGAAACCTGCTATTACATAATACATTGTTATGTATGTTTAGAAATTCATTGAATCAAATGAAGTTATAATATGATTTAACAAAACTCTAATATGGGATTTATTATGAAATATTGTAGAGGGAATATAAAATTCCTACTGACTGTACATAGACTACAGATGTCTCAAGCAGAAATGATGAGAACTATGTTCCCAATATAAGAGGATTAACAGCCCAAATTTATGCTCTCATTGTTTTGCAACTTAAAAAAAATCTAATAGGACATGATATTTGTTCACTATTATCTTTCTAAAATATTCCTTGGTATAAAATATTTAATTCAACAAAGTGATAGAGCTCATTCATTAAATAGATCAAGAACTGAGTAACTTGAGGTCTAAACATGCATGTAGGTATACAATTTATTCTCTAAAATCCCTGGGGCAGATGCATTTCTGCATTCAGAATGTTCTTTTTTAGAAAGGTAATACGGTAGATATACAACAGATTATACAGTTCTTCCAGCCGGGTCTGGGACAGCACCTAGTATTCAGAAGTATTCATTTTCTGTGTTGCATTGTGTAAATATTCACACAGGGTAGGGATAAAAGGAAAGAATGGAAATAATCTTCTTGAAGTTAGTTCAGGTTTGGTTGTGCTGGCATAGGCATTAAAACGTTGAGAGTATTTAATTAATTAATTAATTAATTTTTCTCTAAACTTTATTTTTCATAAAGTTGTTCACAATAATTGATTACATTTAATATTTCAACATCAATCCCACCACTATTACACCTTCCCGTCACCATTGTTTCAAATTTTCCCACCACCACTCAAGCCTACCCCACAGGCAGATTCTAGATAATTTATTTTGTATTGCTTGTTATGAATAGCATGAGATGTTGCATGGCCACTTTTATGGCCATGTGCTCCTGAGATTCTAAAATTATAAATTACTGGGGTCCAGAGTGATCTCTGTAGTGAGCTGCTCAGTTCCGAGATTCATTTGTGAGCCTCTGGATCATGGTCATCTATGCTTAAATGGCACCCAGAGGCAGTTCGTGATATTTCACGTTCAGAATTGCAAATGGGATAGCAGAAAACTTTCTCTTTACCCCAAATAATACTATACTTATTAGAACATTCCCATTAATTTTGTGTATCTTAATTATCTTTTAGTCAAGACAGGCCATAATATATTGCATAAACAAATAAGTAGGGTTAAATATAGTGAAAATCTTATTGGTATACTCAAATGGTTTGTTATATTCAGTTTCTTTTTAAATAAAAATTCAGCCACATATGTTTGTTAATAACTAAGTGCCAAGTACAGTGCTAGGTGCCCAGGAGTATGCTAGAGGAGTAGAACCAGACTTTCTAAAACTTTGCCTTTTAGAAATTTTTAATAACTTTAGACATATTCTTTCTCTTAGAGAACCTGACAAGCTACCGAGAGTCTATTCCCGGCTTGGGAGAGCCTGGCAAGCTTCCTGTGGCATATTCATATTCCAAATACAGTAACAGATATATACATACCTCTTGGAGAGCCCAGCAAGCTACAGAGAGTATCCTGCCTGCACAGCAGAGCCTGGCAAGCTACCGTGGCGTATTCGATATGCCAAAAACAGTAACAATAGGTCTCATTCCCCTGACCCTGAAAGATTTGCCTCCATCATTGGGAAAGACGAGTAAGGGGAGACTACTAAAATCTCAGGGCTGATTGTAATAGAGATGTTACTGGTGCCCGCTTGAGTAAACTGACGAACAACAGGATGACAGTGATACAGTGAAACAGGTATATTCAATTTCCTTGTCTCTCCTCTTCTCTTCTTCTCTGTTTCCCTTATACACCACCTTATACTTGCACACACAGTATATCCTATCAACAGGTACATAAAGAAGTGCTAGATTGAATGTTCTGTACAATACATGCTTTGAATCTGTGATGCCAAATTGGTTTCAAATCACCTGCCAAATCCTATTGATTTAAAGTAAGTAATTCTGTTGTCATATTGAAAATTCTAAGTAAAGCTGAGGTTACCTGCAAAGGTCTTCTTATGATTATATGAGTATGCCATGGTGGTAGGAGACTGGAATTACAACAGACATATATATTTGTCATCCCCTGTATCTAGGTAGTCCAGGAAGAATTTTTTTCAAAAGATGTATCATTGCTGTTGTAGTTATTACTATTATTATTACTTAATTATTCCATGTCAGTTTAAAAATAGCCCACACGTTATTTTATGTTTAAAGCACATTAATGGAATTAAGTAGTTGTAGTTAAAAGATCTGCTAAATAAATTTGTCATCTTTTATTTTTTTGACCAGAATTCCGATATTGTGATATTATTTGATTAAGCAACAATAAAATTTGATGTAGCAAATTTGATTATAATCATATTAGAAGTTGAGAATCTCTTCAGCATAACTTTGTTGTTATTCTTTAATTTTGTTTAGCTATAATATGAGATATGAAAATATGACAATATTAATTAAATATGAACATTTCAAGAACATTTTAAGGATTACATTATTACCCTAAGTAATGCCTTCTTTTGCTTCTTTATCTCTCTGTCTCTTTACCTTAGGAATGCTGTTTGTTTTTGCTATATTTCAATAGGAAGACTTTATAATCTTTTTGTTAAGAGTGTTTCACTTCTTAGATTAACTTCTGAAATGTTTCATTAAGATGAGCACAGGATGTTGGAAAAGACTAATTCTGATATGATTTTTTGTATTTTGCCACACTTGGAAATACTCAGGGCTTACTACTGGTTCCATGCTCAGGGATCACTTTTGGTGGTGCTTGGGGACCATATGGGGTGCCAGGGGTCAAACCCAGGTAGTTCGCATGCAAGGCAAACAGTCTACCTCTAGTACTATTGCTCTGGCCTCTCTAATGTGATTCTTGTGAAGCATATACATATTCATGCCCATATGATGTATGTGCTTATATGTGTGTTTGTATATGTGATAAGCATTATTAATAGCAAGTATGTAACTCTACATGTAACTTCCCTCTGCCTCCCTTATTGCAAGCATCCTCTTAATTGCAGAATAAGGTGTCCAATTTCTCCTAGTTTTGGAGTTTGGCCTCTTCCCATAGAACTGGATTTTTGACCTATGCTTTCTCCAGTTTTGACTCTAATACTTGGGGGCTTATTTACATGTATTTCCCATAAATTTTTATTCTCTGTTTTGGAAAGAAAATTATTCTTTTGTAATTTATTTCATATTTTATAAGTCCATGTTAAATTATCTGGTACTATAATTTTATATCATTAAAACATTATGAGATGAATATTTTAAAATTAATTCTGAAGACTTCAAAGTTTCTTGCTGCTTGTGTGAATGGCTGAGCCACGAGAATTAAAACAAGACAAAACGGAATCATAAAGCAAACATAGGTATCTTTTATTTTTGTGTCTTTGGGAAGCAAAAGCAGGGATCAAACAGTTTAGCTATGACAGTGCCCTTCTAACCTAGCATGTACATCCTTAGGCATAAGAATGGACAATCCAAAAACTTAAAATGTGCTCATTCAGACTCTTTTGTACATCAAACTGGGCAATCATATCTGTTCTCAAAGGAAGCTGATTCATGGCTGGCCACAGAATGGCAATGCAAGCAACCAAATGAAATGGATTATAAAATTTGATTGGTATAACAAATCGAAGTTAAAATGTCCCCTAGTGCATTTAATACTCAACTGGGAAATAGAGATCAGAGAGTGTGGAATTAATAATGGGTTATTTTTGCCAAAAATTAGAACAGAGATTCATATCCAAAAGATATGTAGAAGAAATTGAAAAACAAAGCTACCAACTTTTACAAAATAAAAATTGATAAATAAAAATTTTACCAGATAATAATTGTGACTGACAAATAAAACTTTAGTCAATTAAATGCAGGTATATTTTTAAGATATTAAATGTGTGATATTCACAAATTTATCCACGCACAGTTGATGAAGCTGATAGATATGTATAAAAAATAACTATTTCTTATTCTAAAAATATTAAATAAAGTAAAATGTGCCATACATTCTTAAATGTTAAGTTTACTTGAAATCCATAGAAGAATTATACTGGACATTTTAAACATATGTAAGTACAAATAAAACACTACTTTAATAAAATAACAGCATTATTATTGACTTTACAGCTAAAAATAAGTAAAGGAAAACAAAGATTTGGAGTGAAGTACTTAACTTGTTTCAAGGTATGCTTATCTTTATTTTGCTAGATTTCTGCAGTATCTAGAAATAGACTCATGAATTTCAAATATGATTTGATTTATCACAGAAATCAGTTAAAAACCTATCTCTCAGGCATTGAACACTTATCACTGTATCACTGTCTCACTGTCATTTCGTTGTTCATCGATTTACTCGAGCAGGTGCCAGTAATGTCTCCATTCGTCCCAGCCCTGAGATTTTAGCAGCCTCTCCTTATTCGTTTTTCCCAATGATTGGAGGGTCTTTCAGGGTCAGGGGAATGAGACCTGTTATCGTTACTGGCTTTGGCATATTGAATATGCCATGGGGAGCTTTCCAGGCTCTGCTGTGTGGGCAGGATACTTTCAGTAGCTTGCTGGGCTTTCCAAGAGGGAAATATATATATATATATATATATATATATATATGTATATATATCCCTTTATGATTTTTATGGAAATGGGTAGGGAGTGTCTTATGCTGTGTCTAGAAATATGTTCACTCATGTGTGAGGCTCAAGCATGTGGAATGCAGCCTGGAGCATGGTGGCAGTTGAGTAGTGGAGGTTGGTTGCTGGGGCTGGGTCCCTTGGGGCGGGGAGGGCTCTCACCTACCCTCTTTGGGGCACCCCGAGTGGAAACAACCTCTGGCACGGAGTCCAGTGATATGGTTATGGGAGCCTCAATTTTTGCTCCCTTCTGGGAGAAACAGCTGTGAGTTCTGGAGGGTGACCCATGAGGAGATTATCTGATGCTGGCAGGAGGTGGCTTATGGGTGTAACCCCCTGGGTCACTGGGGTTTGAGGGAAGCAGGCAGAGGACCTCTGCTCCCGGGTCCCGTTGAGCCCAGAGTCCAAGATCACAAAGTTCCACATTACCTGGGTTCCATGGGACTAGTGGAGGTCGGCTGCTGAGGCTGGGTCCCTTGGGGCAGGGAGGGCTCTCACCCACCCCCCTCTGGGGCGCCCTTGGGTGGAAACAGCCTCTGGTGTGCAGTCCCTTGAACACATATGACTTTAATAATTTA
Organism: Sorex araneus; assembly: GCF_027595985.1. Taxonomy (NCBI): domain Eukaryota; kingdom Metazoa; phylum Chordata; class Mammalia; order Eulipotyphla; family Soricidae; genus Sorex; species Sorex araneus. The sequence goes on from NC_073313.1 coordinate 321,710,090, forward strand.
TTATAGTTAATGTGATGTATTTACAATGGTGTTGACACTTACAGTCTTGGTGTATAGTTATCTTCCACCACCAAAGGACCAGAGATTCTCTTATCTAGCCATGCTCCTGAACATACTTACACAATACATACGATTTTATTGAGTTTGTCTGTTGTTACAAACAAGTTCATGATAAGACTTCACTTTTGCTGTTTTTGTTGAAGTACCACATTAGAACATTCTTTGCATCTCACTTATCTTAATATATGAAATGCATGCTAATAACCTCATATGTGTATCTGTATCTGTAAATTGTCTCTGGTGCTATGAGCATGAGTTGGTCATGGTCCTTAATTGCGCTGAATTTCACTTCTGCTTTTGCTTCATGGCTCCATCAGTTGCTGAGCCTGGTATCACACAAATTCAAGCCTGTTACTAGGATGCATGTATCTCTTCTAACAGTTGTTGGCTTTCTGAGAATTCTTACCAAGGAACTAGAGTTCTATACAAACCTCTTTTATTTGTGTTGATATTATTATGACCATGACTGATCTACAGGCATGGGCAATCAGGATTGAATGACATCAACCACTTGTTTACAATGAAGCTGATAAAAAGATGTGCAAATGGCAGTGGAAGATAAAACCTGGCTGTGCTGAGGGGCCCCACCTCAACTAAATTAAAATGTGGTTACGGTGACACATTTTTAAAGCAATACAGGTGTCTATATTGAACAAATCTGAAATGCCTTCTGGATTTAGCACTTTTGGTTCTAAAACTTTCTCTAGACTTTAGCAAAAGCCATTGGGAGAAATGCATGGTTCTCTCAAGATGTAAGCTCTGCCCATCTCCATGCCAGTTCCCTGGGCCTTTTTCTTTTTTTTTTAAGGGGGACACAAATGGCTGCACTCTGGGTTTACTCTTAGCTCTCAACTCAGGGATCACTTGTGGTAATGTTTGGGTGGATCCTATACAGGGACTGAACTCTGCTACTGCAAGGCAAGAGCCTTATATACTATGATATCTCTGAGGCACCCCTTAGACCTCTTTTAATGTTCAGACCACTTTTCCCTATCAGTAGTTATATTATATTGCATGGTTATATTGTTGTCATGTGGACTTCTCCTAATAAATAAAATTATATGTGATTAGATTGGATCTTAAGTAAAACCTCTCTATCTAGATGAATGTTAGTACTTTTGAGTCTTGAACCTTATCTAGGTGGTAATGTTTCATTTACTCCTGTTTAGATGGTATCGTGTCTATATAAATCTTGTCCTGTTTTCTGCCTCTCAGAGAACCCAGACTAAAACAATGCTTTTAGTTTATGTTTATTCTTTTTGGAATTTAAGTGCTTGTTAGTCTTTTGTAAATCAAATTCAATAGACATAGGTGATGAGGTGCTCAGTAAATGTCCAATACATTTGTAAATGAATGAATAAGTTTTGAAAAATGAACATTTTGAAAAATATTTATAGATAATAAAATTCCAATGTCATGTTTGTTTTGTTATTTTGTCAACTATGTATTACCGGTTTTATTATATCCTGATCCTTAAGATGTTTTGGTGCTTAAGATTTTAATGTTTTTCAAACCTAAATACTATTACAATTCACCAAAAGTAGGCTTTTATCATGATCTTTTGGTGGCTGGCTGATTATTCATTTACAAGAAACATGTATCTTTGAAATAACAGTCACTACTAGTTACTAATAACTGGGAGAAGTGGAGGGCAACAAAAAGTATAAATATGGGACTTTCCTTCAAGATGCTTAGAGCTCAGTTGGCCAAGGAAAAAAATTGCAAACAACACCAATTAGTAATTAGGTAGATATTAGTTTCTAGCCCCATTTGCAATGTAGAATATACCTGTTAGAGAGAATCACCTCAGTCATTGGCTATCTTTGTTTGTCAAAGGAGATTCACTGCTTTAGTTATACTTTGGAGCTTGTAACAAAAACTGAAACTCAGATCAAACTCCAAAGCAGGATCTTTTTTTTTCTCATGCATGCAGATGCTTTGAATCAGATCTGTTTCTAAGCTATTTTAGATTTGGTGGGTTTTTGGCCATACTTAGCAATGGTCAGGACTTTACTCCTGCCTTTGTGCTCAGGAATCACGGATGAAGGTGCTGATGGAACCATATGTATTGCCAAGATTTGACCCAGGGTTGTAGCAGCTATAACTTAACCATTGTACTATTTCTCTGGCCCAGTATACACATTATCACAAGGAAGAAATCACATTAAAATCTTAAAAGCAATAGCTCGGAGTCTAATACTTAGACTATTGACAGTAGTGTTGCTTTAACAAGATTTAGATCATGGCAATGCCCATATTATTTGGAAACTTGCCTTGAGTTATTAGCATCTCATCCAAGCATTCCAAATACTGCTTCACTGATTCTTAAAATTTAATTTTTAATTTACTTATTTCCCTTAAAATATATTTGTTTTCTATACTCTGAGTTATTTTATATTTTATATTTATATCCACATATTAATATATTTTGTATATAGTTATATAATATACAAATATATTTAATATATAAATAGACATAAAATATATCACTGTATCACTGTCATTCCGTTATTCATTGACACCAGTAATGTCTATTTTACACTCAGCCCTGAGAGTTTAGCCACCTCTCCTTACTCATCATAACACACATATATGAAATTTATGAACTACAACCATGAGAGCTAAAGATGTCCTTTGAACTGGGCCTTTCCCAGTGCTCTCTCCAAGCTGTGTTTTGGGTTTGCTAGGGATACAATTGACACACCTTGGACAGATCATTTGGTGCCATGGATTAAACTTGTGACCATGCACATGAGAGGCAAGCTCTTCAGCTATCCCTTGCCTCACCAAATATGATTTAAATGGCTTATAAAATATATGTAACACTATTTTTTTTGTTTGCCTTTTGGGTCACACCAGACAATGCACAGGGTTTACTCCTGGCTCTACACTCCAGAATTACCTCTGGCAGTGCTCAGGGGAACATATGGGATGCTGGGAATTGAACCCTGGTCAGCCGCGTGCAAGGCAAATGCCTTACCTGCTGTGCTATTGCTCCAGCCCTGTAACACTATTTTTTAAATAGTAGTAATTGCAACAATAAAAATAATAATGGCATTGTTGAAGTAAAGATTAAGAAAAAACTATAGATAAGAAAAATAAGTCACAGGAAAAGGAGGTACCCAAAACCCACACAGAGAGACATAGTACCCATACCTTCTTTATTTCTTTCTGTGGTGCCGGATTTAAAATAGAACTATTTTTATAAGGTTCTTCACATTAATTGATTGCACTCAATATTTCAACACCAATCCCCCACCGTTATACCTTCTCACCAGATCAAACCCCAGTGCCCACGAGCTTCCAGAAGCAAAACCCAGGTACTCTTCTGGAATTCTAAAATTGTAAATGATTGGGGTCCAGAGACATCTCTATAGGGATCTTATCCATTCTGAGATTTATTTCTGAGTCTCTGGATCAAGGCCATTAATGGGCTGAGATGGCAGCTGGAGTCAGATTGTGGACATGACAGCCAGGACCCCACGCAGGCCGGGAGATGGGGAAGGCCGGCTGGTCTCCACTGACGCCATGTGACCTGGAGTCTTAGTCCTTGAACCTACATACCTGGGTTTTGCTTCTTTTTCTGGAAGCTCGTGACCGCTGGGGTTTCATCTGGAGCAGGCAGGGAGGGCACCCTCACTCCATCCGAGGTGCCCCAGTGGAACTGACTGGGTAAGGGGTCCAAGAGAGATCTCCAGTGAGCTGCTGTCTTCTGGGATTCACTGTGTCTCTCGGCACCAGAAATTTAACCCAGGGCTTCATACATGCACAGCAAGTGTTTCATCATGAAAGAACCTTCCAAAATTCAGTGCCAGAAAAGTCTTTCCCAAATTTGGAGAATGTGTGTGCTATATTTCTTATAGTAATGAAACTTATATAAAATACTGTTTCTTTTTTACTAACTAGTGGAAGCACAAACCAGATTTTGTGACAATCTTTTAACTTTCACAACTGTAATATTTTTCTGCTTTGAATAGTTAATTCATTTAATATTATTATATATGAATTATATTACAGTTCAGATATTGAGCACAACACCGTTGTAATCCAGCTCAACGTTTGTAATATATAGTGACTATTGCATCAATAATAAAATCAATAAACACATTTTGTTTCTATTTTGAGTGATGGGGAAATGAACAAATAATAACCTTTTTTTCACCACTAAGGAAAATAGGTTGCTCATTTATTTACTCTTGATCAAACTCTGATTCAGCAAGTTTGAGTATTTGGGGTATGTCAAGTAGACGGTGGATTCTAGCAGAGTAAATAATTAAGGAAAAATGATAGTGAAAGCTATGTCTAAAAGAAAGGAAGAAGTGACATGACATTGAAGAAATTCAAAGGAAGTAGTAATAATGTATGTGCTGCCCTATTAGAATCAGTCTCTCTGAATCAATGTGCAGTTATTCCACCCATGAAGTTGAGACAATTGAGACAACTATGTTTTGTGTGTAAGTCCACATATCCATTCATCCGAAAGATATAAATCCTACAAAAGTTTTTGTTTCTTATTTAAGTTCTTGTTGAAAGTGGTGGCAGTGAATGAGGAAATAGAGCTAGGCTGTCTAGCAGTAACTTTTTCACTGTGCAGTACCAAAAAAGCACTTTAATATTACCATTAAAGTTTCATTCTCTTAACGTTAAATCGTGCTCAATACAGGTGGTCTGAAAATAAATATTTAAGCTATTTTATTTTGTTTACTCATTGGATTAGTGTTTTTGACAAACTTCAATGTACGAGTAACAAAGACTGGGACTTTATGAAGATTTGGAAAGAAAAACATAGTGGTAAAGAAGGTTGTGATGGAAGGCAGGGGGAGGAAGAAGAGAAACTAAAATTTCTCATTTATGAAACCCTACCTAATCAGTAGGATTAGTGAGTTTATCTTTGCCAGTCTGTTTGTATGGTATGTATCTGTCCCTCTATTGGCTGGCTTTTGGGGTTGTCAGAGCACAATTTTTTTTTAAAGAATCAGCCTCTGTATAAATTTTTTCCTATTTTTATATACCTTTCACTTAGTTCTGTAAGTCAGCCATATTATTAGATTTTCTTGCTTTTAACCAATTATTTTAGACATTAGTGAATTGCCCCTTTGTCTTTTTAAGATGAATGAGTAATAACATTTTGTTTTCCTAAGTATTTGTCCTTAGTCACTGCTGTTTTAAAAATATAACTAACATATATCAAAACTTTTATTTATGGTCACATATCTGTAAAAGATACGTACGTGAGTACTTATAATCTTGGAGGGAGGCTGGGTGTCATACATGGTGATGTAGGGTATACACTAGGCTCTGTACTAGGAGTCACTCCTGGTGTTATTCAGGGATCCAATAACAGTGCCAGGTATCAAACCAGGCCTCCTGCATGCAAAACATGTACTAAGTGCATCCGATATCTCTCCTTAAGTAATTATTTGATTGTACATAATGAGTACTGAGTAATTTGTTTTCTTTTCTACAATTATTACATTGTAATAATATTTCTTAAATGTAAATTTTTAATTAAGTTTGGCTCTACTGAGAATGAGAGAAGGGTCCCACACAGGTGGTAGCAGAGGGATAAGGACACTCTGGTGGAGGGTTGAAACATTTATGCATGAAACCCTCTCAGTGGCAGTATTGCAAATCATGATGCCCCCCAAAAAAGTTTGACTCTATTTAACTAAAGGTCTGGTTTTAATTATACTACATAATATTCAGGTTTCTTGAAAGTATAGATAAAACTATGGAGCAAATATCTATAAAAGAGTCACTGTAATTTCTACTATTGAATATAATTTTTAATAATTGATGATTGTAAATTTTGCTTCATTATACATTGAAAACTTCAGAATTTTTATTAATTTTATATTAATTCTCTGCCATTGCATTTTTAAATAAGGAAATGAAATAAAATTATCTTTATATCAGATTGGACCAGAAATTCTCAGTCTGGGTTACACAGCAGAATTACCTGGAGAGCTTTAAAAATTCAATTGTCCATAATGCATCCCAGATTACTTAAGTCAGAATCTCTGGGATTTGGACATAGGTATCAAAATTTTTAAACCTCCCTAGTTAATTCCAATATGCAGCCATGTTTGAGAACCAGTAGCTGGGACAGAAAAGCACATCTGCTCTTAGCCACTTGTGATGGCCCCAACAGATTCCATAAAAGATTCGATGCTTCTGGCTTTGTACCCCTTTGGTCTACTTGAGTCCTGCTTCCTAAATCAATTTTAAGTCAAAATAGCATAAAACAGTTTGGAATATGTTGGAAGCAACTTACTTCACAGATTTTGCCAAAGTCTTATTATTACCAACAAGTAATTCCAAAGATTGTCTCTTCATGGCATTATTGATTGCATCTGAAGTTCATGATATGTTCCCTGTTAATAAAATACCTGAGTAAGCATTCTTTTAAACTAAAATTGAATACTGAAATTGCATCTCCTATTCAACAAGTATGTGAACAACAAAATTATATATATATATGAACATATGTTATATATGGGCTAGAGCGATAGCACAGCAGTTGGGCTTTCGCCTCTCACGAGGCCAACCCGTGTTTGATTCCTCTGCCCCTCTCGGAGAGCCTGGCAAGCTACTGAGAGTATGGAGCCCGCACAGGAGAGCCTGGCAAGCTACCCGTGTGTATTGGATATGCCAAAAACAGTAACAATAAGTCTCTCAATGAGAGACGTTACTGGTGCCCGCTCAAACAAATCGATGAGCAATGGGATGACAGTGATGTTATATATGTATATGTAGATAAAACCCTATATGAATAATATTGTATATTTTATCTGGCAATCTTTCCTAGGGTCCAGAAGAACTGATAAGACTGAGTTGATGCTAAGAGCCCTCAAATTTGATTCAGGAGCTAGAATGTTCTCTTTCACTCTATATCTGTTTCTGCCTGAGAATTATATCATTTTTATTGTGTAGACAGTTAAAAATGTAAAATCAGGTGAGATTGATTTCTCTTTCCACCGCCTACATTTTTTTAAGTGCAGAATTTCTGTATAAATATTCTTAAGTAAGAAAGTTTAAGTGCTTGCTCTGACAGTTGCAAATAATTTTATACAATAGGTAGACAGAAAAATTGTGCTGATTGTCTGTATTTCTTTAAAAAAAAATAAAAAGAAGAAGAGGGAGACAAAGTCTGGCCTGGAGACTAGAGTAAATCACAAAAGTGATCTCAAGTGAACAGAGATAGATTTCTAGAATACGGTGTGCAATGAAACCACTGACCTCTTATACATGGGTTCATGTCTTTTTCTACAGAAACAGATGGGTAATAGCATAATGCCGAAATCATGCTCTACATAATATGGACCTAGTGATTGCAGACCTGATTGCTTGCCATATGGTTGCTGAAGGGTTGAAGAGAAAATGGGATGATATGCAAACCCTTAAAAGCAACATTTTTATTGAATGGCCATTACATTAAAACCCAAACTCTGCAAATGAAGGCAAGAACTGTGGTGAATAATGATGAAATAACAAAGCAATAAAAGCAGCAGCAGCATTGTGTGTATTTTGTTTTAGATATGCAAACTAAGGGCAGGCTTATTTTTGTCACTTTGCCTAGTATTATTATGAGCATTAGGGGGTAAGGTGGTGGGACATAAATGCCTTTGAGGCAGAAATTCTGTATGTACGGAACATTGCTGCATTCACTAGGTCAGAGAGAGAAGAAAATAATCACTTGTCCCGGAAGAACTAAATTTGACTCAAAAGCTACCTGCAATATGTAGCTTATGTCGATGAAGTTCAGTATATCAGGCAAGAAGAGAGTGGTAAAAACCTAAGAGTCCAATGTGATAATGCAAAATGAAGAAACTTGCTTACTATTTGCCTTTGAATTTCCTTGTGTAGATTCTGTCAGTGCTTCACTGCTGGCAAACAGTACGGGATAAGGTGGCTTCCATGTCCCACAGTTTAGTTGAGCAGCTGCGGTCTGCTTTGCTCTGTGTTTTTGTCTTTTGTATAATACTAGGGTACAGATTCACTGTTTTTTTTTTAATTTAAATAAAATTATTTTGTTAGCTTTTTTGTACGCCCCATTTTCTGTCACTGTAATAAATGCCCTTGCATCATACAAAATTCTGAGTTTAGGATTTCCGAAATGGAACTCAAATACATTAAATTAAACCTACTAATAGTCTATCAAGGGTAATGAGATGAAAGTAAAAAGTTCTAAGGTAAAAAAATTGGTTCTTCTAATTTCAGGATGGAAGGACTTCTGAGAAAGACCAAGTACTCAAACTTAGCAAACATATTTATGAAATTTGGGGAATGTATATTTCCCAGGGCATGCACATGAAAGTTCAATCCTTGAGAGATGTGTTTTTTTTTTATTATTATTATTAGTGAATCACTGTGGGGGTACCATTACAGACTTATAAACTTTTGTGCTTGCCTTTCAGTCATACAATGAATGAGTACCCATCCCTTCACCAGTGCCCATTTTCCACCACCAATGCTCCCAGCATCCTTCCCACCACCCCCACCCCATTCACCACCACCCCCCACACACCCAACCTCACCTCTGTGGCAAGGCATTCCCATTTGTGCACTCTCTCTCTCTCTCTCTCTCTCTCTCTCTCTCTCTCTCTCTCTCTCTCTCTCTATCTCTCTCTCTCTCTCTCTCTCTCTCTCTCCTTTTTGGTGTTATGGTTTGCAGTAGCGGTATTAAGTGGCTATCACATTTAGTCTATAGTCCACTTTCAGCCCTCTTCTTGAATCCCGAATGGGCCCTCCTAGCACCCTTTACTTGGTGGTCCCTTCTCTATCTGAGCTGCCTTTTCCCCAACATGAGAGGACAGCTTCTAAGCTGTGGAGTAATCCTCCTGGTACTTATCTCTGCTCTTCTTGGGTGTTAGTCTCCTGTTCTGTTACTTTACATTCCACAAATGAGTGCAATCTTTCTATGTCTGTCCTTCTCTTTCTGACTCAGTTCAGTTAACATGAGAGATGTGGGGTTTTTTTTTAATGTCATGTTACTATTTTGGGGGGGTAGAGGAGGGTAGCCACGGTCGGTAGTGTTTGGGACAACTCCAAGCTCTGTGCTTAGAAGTCACTCATAGCTGTGCTCAGGGAACTCTGCAGCGATGAGGATTGAATATGGGCCTTCTGTATGAGAAACCTGCCCTCCATCATCTTGAGCTGTCTCTCCAGCCCATCTATTACATTCACATGGAAACTTACTATGAATTGACTTTCATATCAAACCTATATCATAGTTTTCAATTCCTAAGGGTTAAAATATATTAGTGAGGAGTCTGAGATACTTTCGTTTTTTGCTGGGGTTGTTTTTGTTTGGGAGCCACATATGGTGGTGCTCAGGAGTTATTACTCCTGACTCTGCACTCAGGAATTACTCCTAGTGGTGGATGGAGGACCATATGCACTGCTAGGGATAGAACCCAGATTGGTTGCATGCACGGTAAGTGCCCTGTCCACTGTACTATCTTTTGAGTTCCTGAGGTGATGTCTTATATATCTTTTACATCTGACTTTTAAAAACCAAATTCACTGCTTTAATTCATATCTCCACAAGCAGAGAAGTTCTGTGAAGATTGGTAAGCTCAAGTTCATAAGGGTTTTGGACCTCATTATAAAAATTGTCCTTACCCAAATAAAAAGTTCAATTGGAAGAAGAGGCTGATGTTGATTATTATAAGGTTTGGGCAAGATTTTAATATCCTTTGAAGCATCTTTGAGAATGTTAAGTTGGTATTGTCATGTCCCTTCTCAAACTAAGTGTTTGATATCTTTGTTCAGAGGGTCTCAAATGGAGGACCAGTTAGTACACTTATCTCTGTTGCTCATCCCCAAGTTTCTCATTAAATGGAATTTTGTGCGGTGGATTTTAATTTGCCTTTCTAACAGTTTCCTAGATAATGTTGATGTTTCTGATTCTTGGCACAATTGACTTCGTTGAGAATCACTGGCTGTACTTTTAATGTCTAGTATGCAGGAAAATTACTGATTTGAGCATGGAAAAAGTTTGCAAACTTTCAATTTCCTTAATTTTTTAAAACAATAGTTTGTATGCCTAAGGCAGCTAATGAAGCCACAATGAACAAGGAAAGTCAGTTTTATCCAAAGTAAAAGTGGTAGTAAGAGGTGGAACCGCCTTTGCCCTGATGAGATGTAACTGTTCATGTTTCATCTCTGTTAAAAGTAATCAGCCATATCTGAATCTTTGGACAAGAGGCTCGGCTTTGTTTTGGTAGCTGAGAAATATACCCCTATAAAATCCCGTTTAGAATTGCTGGAAGAACAAGAATTTCTATAGCAGTGTTCAAAGAGTCACGTCCACTTTAATGAATGCCAGAATTGTTAGGCATTTTATCAATACCATTGTTGTTACTTTCCTTAATCTAAAGTAATATGACAAGTATAGTATTGTATTAAAGACATCTTATGTATAGCAAATAGTATTTAATGTCACCTCTTCCACCTCCGTTTTCTGTAACACTGAGCAGCATTTTCTGCCTACCTAGAAAACTGATTTTTTACAGTTTAACTAGTAATATATCTCCCATGTGGCACAAATAAGTTCTGCATGACTTTTAGGAGCCCAGAATGACCTATTTAACAGATACCAAAGCTACATAATGCATTTAGGTCAAGTATTGTGTTTGAGCTTCTCCTCATTCTTGTACATTTCTTTTTGTGAAAACCTCAGGTATATCACAGATACACATACAGACCAAGTGATATTGCCTAATATCAAAATTTAATGAACCTTTATATAATTTAATTATCACATCATTCAATCTATCAGTGAAGTTAAAAAGTACTTTAAACTTTTAGTAAAATTCTGTCCTACTGGTTTCACTCTAAGACATCCACAATGTTACCTTCACATGTGCTACAACCAGGAGTCTTTGAAAAGCATCAGTGGAGTTAAAATGCTTTAGAATGTCATTATTATTTGGAATAGTTCTCTTTGAAAATTAAAAGAAAATGATGGTCTGCTATCATTTTTTGTAACTTTTTCTTGAGAAGTTGAATGATCAAGTTTTGACATATGTCTCTCAGGGTTGGTTTTTTTTTCTCTCTAATAGAAATTTCTCAGGTAAAGGTTGACACCCGAGTGTGGGCAGTGTCATTATCCTAATATGTTGGAAGATGAATCCATCCATCTTATAACAATACCTCATTGCCTCCAAGGATCTTAAATTGTATCAAAGTAAATGTGAATTTGAATTGAGAAGCTGAGAAAATGTGATTCAAAAATCATTCTAAGCTTCTAAGCTAGCTTTTAACATGTATTTATCAAATACATTTATTATCTGTCTAAAAGCATAGATTTTTTTTGGAGTTTTTCCCCAGAATTGGTGCTAACAATGTCCACCTTTTATTTTTTTCATTCATGTCCTACTTTTTCTCTTCCAAGATGCCAAAACAAATGTCTTGAACTTTAGGTCAACCTATATCTGCAAGAGAAAGAAATAAAAAGCTTCTAATTTAATCATTTACCTTTGGCACGTAGCATCTTATCGTTCCCAGTTTATTGCTTACAAACTAAGATCCATTTGCCTAAGAGCATAAATCCATTGTATTAAGGATAACTTAGAAATCTACACTTCTGCCTGGTGCAGTTCTACCTTGGCTGCAGCACGGAAGGCTGTAAAATCAGTGGGTCTCAACCCTGGCTGCACATGAGTGTCACCTGGGGAGCTTTTGAAAAAAATACCAGTGCCTAGGCCCTACCCCACCCCATTAAGTCAGCATCTCTGGGGATAGGGCCTGGGCAAGGATTTTTTTTAAAGCTCCCTAGGTGATTTCTGATTGTGCAGCTGGGTTGAGAACCACTGTTTAAAATTAAATACAAGTTCATCCTCAGTCTACAAGAAACACTTTTTCTGCATTCACATCACTAGTTATAAATAAAGATTGTGTATAAAAAGGAAAAGAGAACCTATGTTATAAACCTCTATTTTGTAACCTGTTTAAAGAAAGAATGAGGTAACTTGATTGACACTTGAGAGCAGAATCTTTGACCAAGGATTATGGACATGAGAACCATAGCTATGCTAATGTCTTTCCCTCCTTTGGTTTAGAACATGAACATTGTGACAGTTGTGAATGCACAAAGTTAGCAAGTTTTCAACCTAACTCTTCTTCTAGCATCATCTATAAAATAGTGATTGTAGGAGGGTGGTTAGGAAAAATAAATGAAAATGTATCAATATACTGGATACTTTAAATTAGAATTTTAAGATAAAGAATTAAAGATCACAATTCCTGCTTTAGACCAAATAGCGAAACTGGAAATTTATTTCTCTTTTCTTTGGTTTACATTTACCAAAGAAATAAATTACATTGGATATTGGCAGGTATATTTTACATTTAAAAACCCTCTGTACATTACATTTGTGTTAGCCATTTTTAGGATTATTTGTGTGTACAGATACTTAAAAATGAATTCCTTCTCTTTACTTTCTCATTCTCACCACTTATTTTTTGTAGGTGATTATAATGTTAGCATGAATCACTGTTTTATGGCATCAATAGTGTGAGAGATAATTTTGGCAATCTGGCACATAAACAAAAGCTTAATTTTGTGAACAGTGGCTATAAATGCAGAATTATGTGTGAGGTATGGCTAGTATATTCAGTCTTATCTGCTGGGATTTCATAAGCATGTATATTTGTACCTGTGTCCTACAAACTGAATACATATTTACTGTATGTTTTTGAAAAACTATATGTATTTGTATGTATAAAACTTTTCAGATATCATTTATTAATTGTAATGAAAATTCATCACACTTGGATAATTTACTTTGCTGATATATAACAAATATAATATATATTTTAATTTTGAGAGTACTAGTAAAATTGCTGCCACTTGCAAAATTTAAGAAAAATAGAAAATTATATTGAACTTAGTTATTAGGGGGTGTATATGTGCACATGCATATGTATGAACTTTAGTTTTCACATTAAAAAATCTTATAATGCCCTGGTCTAAAGTGTACCATGGAATTCAAAGACTCTATTTTAAAAATGCATTAAAATATTGTATGATTTTTTTCATTTCAAGAGAGGCATTACCATTTTTAATAATCACAATGAAATTTGTGCAAATAGAAATCCTTTAATAATTCACTTTTGAGCATATATAGTAAAGTTCTCCATAAAAATCTTACTATTTAGAATTTAAGTGGCATAGGCAGTGTCCTTTTTGACTAAGACTTAGTCAAAATCAATTCTTTATGATTAGGGCTTTCTTTCATTTTTATGCACTGAAATAATGACTTCCATCTGAGAATCTTATTTACGTTCATTAAACCAATTCCCTTCAAATAAAAGTATATAAAACAAGAGCTCCAAACTTTGTGAAGGGGAGGCAAGTCATTTCATGTGCTGCTCCTCCCTCTTTGTCCCATTCCCAAGGCTGCATCCATGAGTCTTCATTTTGATTAACAGCCTTTCTTAGGAAGTGGGAGGCAGTCACTAAGATGCTAAACTCTGTCTGAAGTGTGTTCTAAATGATTCACCACAGTGTGAATGAATCAATTTCTGCAAGCATTCCCAATCTTTTAAATATGACGTCTGCCAAATCTTTGTTGGATTATATTCATATATATGCATATATATGCATAATATATATGCATATATATATATAAACACCTTTCTCCATGGCACCTCTTTTCACACAGCCCACAGTATGCAGGCTCTTTGTATTTTAGCTTTATTTAACTTGTTTCAGAGATGTTTTGAAGAAGGAACTAATACTAATGTTTCTCTACATTTAAATGTGTTAGGGTTGTTTATTTCATCTTTGTCTTTGCCATTACTATTAGAACTCATTTTAGTAGTCCTATTATTTTTTGTTAATTGTCAGACATAAGGGATGCTGAATTTGACTCTTTCCCACGAGTGCACAAATTATGTGTCCTTGATTAGGCTAAAGAAGATTATTTTTATCAAAATGGAGGCGATGCCCATTTTTCTAAATAGCCATTTATGAGCTAATGGGGGGGGTAGTCAGCAACAAATTAGTAGTTTACACTCATTTTGTTTTAGGCAAATATTTACTCAATTATTTTTTGTTACTTGTTTGGGGACCACACCCAGGTATGCTCATGTCTTACTCCTGGCTCCAGCTCAGGGATCACTCTTGGTAGTTCTCAGGGAACTATCTGGGTTGCATGGGATCTTATCCTGGGTGGGCCACATGCAAAGCAAGTGCCTGACCCATTGTTTTATCTCTCCAGCCCCAAATGTTATTCAGTTTTTAAATACATTGCTGTAAATGCTGAAGATTCCTCTCAAACCTGATGAGACCCAAGTCTAATCTCAAAAGAGAAAATATAATTTAAAAACCAGGGGAAGCTGGTGACTCTGATTTAGACACAATAGCATCAATACTCTATGGCCTTTTATCCAGATAGATTGCAATGTTCTCCCTACATCTGTACATTTGAAAATAGGTGTAATTGTTTTCAAGCAAGAACTTTGCTCATTTCATCTGTGGGAAACAACTGAGTATATAGACTTTAAACAATACATTTCTAAGCATAAATTTATTATCTCCTTCTCCCTTCCTCTAAAGAAACACACCAGATTTCCAGTTTTAGTTCCTGTCTCTCTTTTGGGAGTGGACTTGCCATAACCCAGCCATCAAGACTAGAAAAAGATTCAATATATAGAAACCAGGAATCACTCAAAAATGGTTCAAAGACTGCTTGTATTTATCGGAGCAATAACTACACCTCAGTCCTGAGTCAGCTGCGTGTAACCATATGTTTAATGAATCATTTCCTTCCACCTTATCTGACATATTTACTTGTTTCTTCTTGTATTCTTTCTTTTTTATGCTATGAATTTGTAGTCAACAGAACTATAATTTAGTTCCCATTCTAATGCATTTTTCTTGGTAAAAATAAGTTGGTATTTATTTTTGAATATCAATTTCTTTACCTATACAAAGATAGGCTTAGCTCATAGGTTCAAATGAGATGCTGCATTATGAAGCTTTTCATATATTATTTTTCCCATAATTATCCACTTATAGAAAGACCACTCACAGATATATTATGCTTCCTTTATCCTAAGAGCCTTCTGTATTAATTGTCTTTGCTATTTGGCATTTATTATAACACTTATATTATGAGAGATTATTTCATTTGGGCACACCTCCTTCATAACTAGAATTCCCAAGGATAACTACCATAGTTAAACTCTTCTCCATAATGGCTGACTAATATACAAAGTCTTCTATAGAAGTTCATAAATTATTGTGGGTTGTTTTTGCTTGTTTGTATTGTGAAACAAGATAGCTTTTATTGTTGCTTTTTAAAAGAGATGTGAGAGGAAAGTAAAGAGAAGTATGAGTTCCAAGAGAGAACACAAACTTCTTTGGAGTGGGAATGAATAGGCAAGCAAAGAAACAGAGTCAAGCAAACTAGATACGTATTCAAGGAAAACATGGGCTTGAAAAACAAAGGCTAATTATTGTTTTTAGATAGCAACTTATATCTGGTCTATTAAAAAATAAAAATGAAAGAGATTTTATGCCTAGTTGATTGCAGCTTAAAAATCCAAGTAACTTTAGAATTTCGGTAAAAAAGGAACACAGAAGCTTATTGTGACAGATAACAATTATCACTTAAAGAAACTTTTATGGAGATAGCACCATAGCACTGTCCTCCCGTTGTTCATCAATTTGCTCGAGCGGGCACCAGTAACGTCTCCATTGTGAGACTTGTTACTCTTTATGGCATATTGAATACACCACGGGTAGCTTACCAGGCTCTGCTGTGCGGGCGGGATTCTCTCGGTAACTTGCCAGGCTCTCTGAGAGTAACAGAGGAATCGAACCTTGTTCGGCCATGTGCAAGGCAAATGCCCTACCCGCTGTGCTATCACTCCAGTCCGTGGAGATAAGGGATAAATAATATAAATAATACAAATATGTGTAATAATTCTGGTAACAAAATATCACCCGACTAATATCCCACCAATTTGCTTCTTTTTTTGTAACACATTTTGGCAAGTAAATTATACTTTTTAAAACACTAGCAATTTCCTTAGCAACTTTGAATTTATGTTGTATACCCTTTTTCTCAGTACTGGACAATCGAATTAGAATACCTGATTGGAACTCTGTGAAAACTGTTTGAATAAGTAGGTTAATTCCAAAAGATAGTGTTTGTAGGAGTTGTTATTTATTATATGTTTAGTGTCTGTAGTTTATTTTTTAAGTGTATTCTTTCATCCTCAAAGGTATTTATAGATCAGACTTCGTAAGGAGTCTTGATTTCATGTTTCACTCTATGCACTGGGCTTATACAAGTGACTATTGAACACCAGCCAAGATGATTCACTTTTTTTATCACAAGATAGAAAACTTTCAATATGGTTATATCTTGAACTATCTGTTTCCTGCTACTGGTTAAATACCAGTGACATATAAGATAGTAAGCATTCATTGAACACTCTAAGATAAGTAGTTCCGGACTGCTTAAAAGTCTGAAACTTGGGACTGTGATAAAAAAAAAAAATACAAGTGGACCATTTTGCAATAAACTGAATTTACTCATCTGTCTCCTTTACCTCCCACCTATCACTTTAAATACAGATATGGGGATAAAAAGAAATTGTAAAAGGCCATCTCTAATGTCTGCTAAGTTAGACGGTTGTCTATGATAGTTTGCATTTATTTTCCTTTAAAACAATGCATGGTTTATGTGTATTTCTCAGATAAAGCTTAGGAGAGGAGATGAGAAAAGATAAGATTTTTGGAATGCTGTAGATGGAAAAGCATTTCTGTCAGACACAGTGGAGCTGGAAAAACTGAAATTGAAACAAAGAACACCTGCTACTTTAACTCATTTTTTAAAAAATGAATGTTCTTTACTTGCTGACTGGAAATATTACATTTTCAGAAAAGAAAGTGCTCACCTAAATGGGACAAAATGTAATGATTCGCTGTACAATGGCACACAATAAAATTATTTTTAAATGGGTATTTCAGTTTGTGGAGGGGTAGGTATTTTGTATAAAAATGGTTTTACTCATCAGGTGGTGACTATTTCTCACAAACTGCAATAAAGAATAAAACCAGCTTGTCACTAAAGGATTTTTTTTATTGACATCTTTAGCTTGTCTTCATGCCAGTAATTAAATTGCTAATTATGTGTTTCTGTTACTGTGGTCATGCTTTTATTCCATAATTGCTTCAAGTTTTGCTCAAATTACTAACAATATTTATTTAACCTTTTTGTGCATTAGATAAAATTTAACATGTAAAAGCTTTGGAACGAGTTCATTGACTATTTTGATTAGCAAAATCAAAGGAATTTTAACCTTTCTTATAGTTATTTAGGTTAGGTCACGTTTTCAATGAGATTGCTGATAATTATTAATTTGAGCAATAGCAATTATTGAAAGACCAATTAAATAAAGTAGAAAAAATGTAAGAAAAAAAATTTAAATATATGATATCCATTTCTGAACAATAAAATAGCTTTTCTTCATGCAATTGGAATTATAATATTGATAATTTGACCCTTGATATATGTCTGTATTTGCAATCTTCTTTTATTATTAAATTGTGGGTAACCCAGTTACCAAGCTTTTGAATGTAGGCATAACTTTTGTCAGTATTTCAATGTATTCATGATTTTTTCTCATTTGTTTATTTTATGAAAACCATAAGAGACATCTTTCTCAGTGAAGATTGCCTCTTTATTTTATTTTGAAATATTTGTATATTTATTTCATTAAATGAGATAATGCTTTTTCTTATTAACATAATTTCCAGTACATTAAACATATTTCTCCACAGACAGAAGAGAGGAATCAAATTAAATGACAGCTAAATCACTTGCAGCAATTTCAACTGTTAAAAGAAATAAGTGTCTCTGTTTTCTTTGTGATCATAAGATATGCTGTAAAGGGAAATGAAATACTAAAGAAAGAAGGAAAAACATAAAGAAATAATGACTGACTTATTGCAGTAATACCATTGAGAAAAGAAAAATTCACTACAAATAAAAGAGAAAATAATATAGTGGATTTGAAACTTACCAAAATTCATTTCTTATTGATGAGTTCAGTGGAAGCCTAATACTAAGTAAACTGATGAAAAAAAAATCAATGCAATAAACTATGAATGATGAAAGTTGAAATAAATACTTTGCACACGGACGACCATTATTCTAAATGTCTTTAATTTTTTAATAATTCATGCCTTTATGTTTATAAAAAAGGAAGAATTATTGCTTGGTGGAATCAAAATGCATGTAAAATGCATCTACTAGAATCCTGTATTTAGTAATAAACCAAATTGTATCAGTGACCTTATCCTGTTCAGTAGCATGTCCTGACTTTAACAGAAGTACATTAGGGACAGGTGGACTTTACTTTTTTAAAGGTTGCTAATGATACCAGTGCATTCATGTGGTGTATTTATGCTATCAATGATAAACTGCTTTCCAAAATATAAAATTAACCTTTGGACCTGTAAAAAACTAAGGCAGGCTGAGGGGCGTGTGCCAAGGGGCGTGTGCACTCTTGGGCTCTCCGGGCGGCTCTGTCTCACCACCTGCGTTCGTTGCTCTGGAACCGCTGTGTATGGGCTAGATCGGGACGGCCATTGGCCAAGGACAGGCGAAGGAAGAACGAGGACCAAGTTGGTTGCTGATTAGTTACCCTTTATTCAATCTTCCATCTTTCTCATCTCCCGCACTCCCAGCTCTGGCCTCTCTATGGATCAACTGCAGCATCTCTTGCTTCTCTCACCTCTCCTCCTACTTGTCTCTCCCACATTACCCTCTAGGCTACACCCAGGAAGGTAGCCAAATCAACATAAGAAAGCCCTTTCTGAGGGCAGGGCATTCCAAAGCCCTTCCTGACTCTTAAGGTTTTTTTTTTTCCTTTCCTTAGTCCAAACACTTATTAACATCTTAATACTAGTTATTTTTGTATGGACATAGCATGAGATACATTGAGGCTTGCAAGGCAGCTCTCCTGGGAACATCTTGCCACAGGCTCAGACTACAGCACTCAGGCCAGATTAATCACTCCTAACCCTAGCAGGGTCCAAATCTAGTTATCACTGTTTGGATCATGACAACATTTGTCCATGATCAAGCTCTTAACTTATAGTTAAGCATTAGGCACTTTGGCCAGGCCCATCTCGATGCCAGGGTAGCACACAACTCACCGCTTGCCCTGGGTCTGTCTCATCCCTTGTCGAGACCCTGCTTTTGGGGGTGCTAGGAAGTAAGGGCAGCCGAGGCTTAGGTCGAGAGAACAGATGCCCAAGAGGAAAATATCACGTGGAGTCAAATGACTCCCAGGTTACAAAAGCATAGCATTTGCTAAGTCTTCCTGTGTCCATACAAAAAGGACATTGCTCTGAATAAACTATATAAAGGACTCAAGGAGAAGAGAAAAACAGTATTTGCAAGTCAACACTAAGAAAGAAGTTACAAATAAACACAGAGGAGTGGGAGCACTGTAACGGGAGTAACCCAATAAACCTAAACTACTTGAGGCTATGTTATCCTACAGGACCAGAGAAAGAACAAGATTCAGAACATATATATATATATATGTGTGGTTACAGAATTATAGTGTGTTTTTGAATATCCAGAGGGAATAGTGATGTCTAATTTTGGCAAAATTTAGCATTGCAGCACAGATGCCCATATGCATACCTGTGTATATTCATGCTGGTCAAATTGTTAATGTGCTTGGATTAGATCATACAGGTGACCTGGATCTTTATATTTGCAGGTAGGCTCATCTACTTATTTTCTCTTTTCACACATCATTAAAAAATAGTAATTAATTTAATCAATTCAATCAGAAGGCAATCAATTCAGTTTGAGGAAAAAAAAAGTCACAGGAGTCATTTTTATTGAATTGATTTTGACTGAATTAATCTGGTACAGTGGATCCTGAAAATCCCTCGGACTAACTGTCCGCTTTCTGTTCCCCAGCTAGTAGTACCCTAACTCTGCATGCATTCTGTTCTCCTTTTATTCCATTCCCCGTTCCTTTTGACTTCCTTTCCTCTTGCCATCAACATGAAAAGAAGCCTTTGCCATCTTCTTATTCACCTTCCTTCATCTTTTTTCACCACAGTTTTTCATGTCCCTCTAGAGAAACATTCTAAACCTGACTTTCTCTCTCTCTCTCTCTCTCTCTCTCTCTCTCTCCCCCTCTCTCTCTCTCTCTCTCTCTCTCTCTCTCTTATTTTGAGTTACAGAAATCTGAAGCTATTCCTTTTCGAAAACATCTGCACGATGCTCTACTAAGTGACTTTTTTTTTTCCTTTTTGGGTCACACCCAGAGATGCACAGGAGTTACTCCTGGCTCATGCACTCAGGAATCACTTCTGGTGGTGCTCAGGGGACCATATGGGAATCTGGGGATCGAACTCGGGGAGGCTGCCTGTAAGGCAAACACACTACCCCCTGTACTATCGCTCCAGTCCCCAAAGTGACTCTTAAGGTAATAATTGTGTGGGGTTTTATTTTTGTTCCGCTTTTTTTTTTTTTTCACTTCTTGAGAATTCTTTACACCAAAGGCTTACCACTTCCCGCTCAGTGCAAACTTTCAGACCATCTCCGTGACAGTGCCTATCCACACGCCTGTGAAAACGTGTAGGTGCTGGAAGCCACTCCATCTGAGAGGGGAGGGAATGTTAGCATCATTATGATTGTATGTATGGAGGCTGTGTTAATGTTCAGAAATCCTTTTGTGTATTCACTTTGGAAATATTTTCTCTTATCTTTCACTCAGAAGGCAGGGGATAAGGTAAAAGTACAGGCCACTTGCAAGAGATTTTGAATTATGCATTAGCTTATAATGCCCCACAATGTATGCTTATATCAATAAATAACTAGGCTGGTAGGAGGAAGGAGGTCTCTGTACCTGTGTGGAGGGCACCACATAGGGAGAGAACTAGTGGAAGCCTAGGTGAAGGGTGAAAGGGAGTTCATGTACTTTTGGCTTGCTCTGATGAAGAAGCAGGAAGAGTAAGTTAATATTGAAATTATTGTCTACTGCTTATTTGCTTTTAAATTGATTTAGCCAAGATAAGACTATCTCTAATGTGGTTTGCATTTGTGGTGAGGTTAGCCCTTCTGTACATTCTTATATAAAGAAATTCTGTGTAGAAAAAAAATAGTTTGAAGCCTTTAATGAGACCAATAAACTTTTTTTCAAGTCAAGACTTTTCATGACTAAATTGGCCAAATACAAATGAGAAAGACTAACAGTTCTGTTTCAGTATTCTATTTTCCTGATTCCTGTGTAGCAGAAAAGTAGAAGATAATCCAGTGGAAAAGTGGAAGGATTTAAAAAGAATGCTTTAAATGATCTCTTTGGTTCATGATAAAACATTACCCAATACTTGTGAAAACTGACTTTTTAATCTTTGACTTCTCCTGCTTAAGTAAAATGCATTAATGAATATTTTCACTTCTAGAGAATTCTTTACACCAAAGGCTTACCACTTACCATCTTCAACTAATGAAGAATTAATCTATATGCATACATTTACTTGCCATACAAATGAAAAATAGTTAAATTTTTGAGGGAAGCATTTGGGGTTGAGGAGCTAGCTCAACCCCAAATACTTGTTAGTAGTTCCTTAACATGAACAACTGAAACTCAGTCTATTTTTCCTTAACAAGAAATTTCATGAGAATTTCAGCATTTTCTTAGTTTTATAAAATTTTTAAGCCATGATTCTGCATTTAGAAGCTTATGTTTAGACTCTCAACAGCATCAAGTGCATTTGTTGATGCAGGTTCTATATGCACACATGTATGTACACAGCAACAAATAATGGATCTGGGAAAACACCCTTCTCCTCAGAGAGTCATATCAAGCAGTGTTTAAATTAAATAATTTGCAGAGTGTGGGGAATAAAGCTTTTGTAGCAGTATCTGGAGGTTATCATCCCTTGGGAAATTTCTGTCATTTAGTCCAATCTGGTGCATGCCAATGAAACACACATGCATGCATATACGCACATAAAATAGATTTTATTTTATGTTGAAATTATATTAATTTCTTTGTGTTATTTGCCATTTTGTCTTCATGTTAGACCAAACACAGAAACAAAGACAAAATAGACAAACCTCTTGTGAAGAGTTGAGATCATTAAGATCCAAACAAAAGCAAGGAGAGGGTTTTAGTGAACCAGAATAAGGGAAGACTATTTCCTCCTAGTTTTCAACCATTATCTATAGCTCCTGGAGGAGTATGGGTATGATCAGAGTGCCTTACAGCTTTGGCCAGTGTTTTATTTTGTTCCCAACCCATTAACTGATAGCAACTCATTATTGTGATGAGGTAATGTGAGTGGGTAAGCCACACTAACTTAAATAAGTTGATTTCTTACTACTTGTACTGCTCAATGACATCTAACTTAATCTGGATTTAAGAAGGTGCTTTTTGGTTTAAAAAAGTATGTATTTAATTCATTTCTATATAAAATGTATTCTTAATCTAATCCTACACAGCTCAAAATAATTATGGTAAATAAAAGGTTAATATGAGGAGTGGGAGGAAGAGGAAAAAAGAGGAAGAGAAAACGAAGGAGAGGAAAATCAAAAGAGAGGGAGAGAAAACTACCCTATGAACAGAAAATGTTGAAAGTAAGTAAAGGGATGTGTATGATAACCATTTAGCATCTGTATTGTGTAAAAAACTAAGGCTCGCCATGGGGCGTGCGCACTCTCAGGCTCTCCGGGGGGCTCTGTCTCACCGCCCGCGTCTGGTGCCCCAGAACCACTGTGTGTGCTGTCAGTCAAGGGCAAACGATGGGAGGAAGAAGGCCAAACTGGTTGCTCGATCAATTTATTTCTTTTTCTCTCTCTGCTTCTCTCCTGGCTCTCAATCTCTCTCTGGATCTCTGGATCTGGCCCCGTGGATCTGGCCCCATGGATCTGGCCCCTGTGGATCTGGCCCCCATGGATCTGGCACCCCAACCCACTCTTACAGCCTAGTTAAATCTCCACAGCTTGAGGGGGTTGGGGTGTACACATAGGTGTGGTCACCATCAATAGGGTAAGGTTCCTTTCTCTCAGGGGATGCTTCTCCTAGGACTTAATTCTCTTTCAGCAGGAAGATCCACGCAAGGGCGGAGTCTGATTCTCTTCTCAGCCAGCAAACATAAGAATTCATAATATTAATCATTTTGTATGGACTAAGAGATGCATTAAAGCTTATGGAATTGCTCTCCTGGGGCCATCTCAATCTCAGATTACAATGCTCAGGCCAGATCAGTCTTTCCTATCCCTAGCAGGGTCCTAGTCTCATCATTACTTTTGGATCATGACAAGCATTTGTCTATGATCAAGCTCTTAACTTATAGTTAAGAATTAGGCACTTTGGCCAGGCCCATCTCGATGCCAGGGTAGCACATAACTCACCGCTTGCCCTGGATCCTTCCCATCCCTTGTCGGGACCCTGCTTTTAGGGTGCTAGGAACTGAGGGCAACTGAGGCTTAAGTGGAGAAAGCAGATGCCCGGGAGGGAATAATATTCGAGGCCAATTAAATCCCAAGATACAAAAGCATAATATTGTCTTCTCGTGTCCATACAAAAAGGACATTGCTTTAAAGTAAATTATTCAAAAGGCACAAGAAGAGGAGAAAGGCAATATTAACTTATATAATATAAATTCAGTATCCTAGGAAGGTCTGACCTTACAAATTAGCAGAGTCAGATTAAGGGAAAGCCTCAGATTAACTGTTTTGGGGAAGAGAGCATAGAAGTGGTTACAGCTAAACAAAGGGATGGGAGAGATTCGGGAACACCTTGATGGGTGTGACTGGGGTAAGCCTAAACTCCTGGAAAAACCGGGACAAGCTACTCATGGCAAGGAGGGAGAGGACAAAGTAATGTCATCCTACAGTATTGCGAACTATAAGGGCTAAACTGAGTGAGAGAAACAGAGAGAAGAGATACCTGCCATAGAAGCAGGAGGGAGGGGGAGGTGGTTTGGAGGGGATGGTGGGCAACTGGGGACACTGGTGCTGGGAAATTACACTGGTGGAGGGATAGATGGATGTTGGAATGTTATATAACTGAAACCCATTCATGAACAGCTTTGTAATGCTCTATCTCACAGTGATTCAGTAAAATAAAAAATTATAAAAAAAAAGCAGCAAATCACACACACACGCAGAGAGAGAGGGGGAGAGAGCGAGCGAGAGAGAGAGAGAGAGAGAGAGAGAGAGAGAGAGAGAGAGAGAGAGAGAGAGAGAGAGAGAGAAAGAGAGAGAGAATTCTGGTTATGGCAAATAAATGGCCCAGATTCACAATTCATCTTGAAAGAATTCTAAACCACTGAGTAATACCAGGTATGAGAACTCTGGGGCCTTCTTGGAATGAGGGAGATGGTGTTCCTTTCCTGCTGGAAGGCCCAGCAGTCCCCGTTGCACCAGATATTCTCATTATATAATTGACCCAATTCCACAACTGAACCTTACCAAGCCACCAAGCCACCAGATTGCCCAGCACCATAGCTCCTGGAATGCCTGGACTCATATGCAGTTGTGTGACACCTGCAACTTTCCCTGTGCTGATAGTCCAATAGGAGTATTGTATGTTTGATGGCAAAGTTGCACAGAATCCCATGAAGCTCAGTAAGAGAAAACACAGAAATCTCAATTAGCATCAACCAGCTCAATAATCCTCAGATAATGACTTTAGTAACACCATTGTAAGACATACCAATTATTACAAGTTGACTTTTATTAATATATTTCTGAATAATCCGGTTTAGCATTTTTGTTGAACAAGAAATATAAAGTAAATTTGCTATGCCTTCCTAAAAAATTAAAAATCCCAGTTATCACAATTGGGATATTAGAAATTGAGAATATTTTTCTAAGTTGGAATTATCTTTGTCTTTCTTAAACATCTACCTTAATCTCTGATTTAAAGGCGTGTGATTTATCAAAAGTTAATATAGAAGACATGAATTCCTGTGATAGTACCAGTGAATTACACATTCTGTTCTTCCTTGCTTATTTGATGAAAACCCTGTTTGCTACAGATTCCATAACATATGTCCATAACAAATGTCTATAGAATTGCATGGTCAAACCACAGGCACAGTTCAGGAGGCTAGATTTCCGGTTTCAAGGTGGCAGCAGGATTGGTTTCCTCTATGGCCTTTCTCCTGGGCTTGCAGTTGCCTGTCTTATTTTGATTCTCTTTTGGCTGCCTGTTCATGTGCTCTTATATGTCCTTTTAATCCAAATTTCCTCTTTTCATAAAGATGCTAGTCATATTGGAGTAGGACCCACTTTAAGTAACTCATCTTAATAATTTCTTGAAAAATCTTATCTCCAAATATTTATTAGTGATTTTTCCCCATTTTATTTTACCCAGTGTTATTTGTGGGCTAGAGCAATAGCACAGCAGGTAGGGCATTTGTCTTGCATGAAGCCGCCCCAGGTTCGATTCCTCCGTCCCTCTCGAAAAGCCTGGCAAGCTACCGAGAGTATCTCACCCGAATGGCAGAACCTGGCAAGCTACCCATAATGTATTAGATATGCTAAAAACAGTAACAAAAGTCTCACAATGGAGATGTTACTGGTGCTCACTAACACAAATTGATGAGCAACCGGGATGACAGTGATACAGTGACAGTAACAGTTATTTGTAGTTCTAAAATACTGTCATGGAGTTTATGCCCAATTCAATCAGCTTAATCAATAGCTAAATAAATAGCAGTACCCCTACATTTAAAAAAAAATATTGTCAATAGTAGTGGTTGTTTTTATTTTGTATCTTTTTTGGCTAGCTTATTCTAAGGTTTATCTCATCAACTTTTATTCTTTTCTGCATTTTTCTTGTCACTGATTAAAATATTACAGGTGACTGTGTTTTAAGAGGTGGAGGTTGAGGAAAAAGAAAAATATTGACTTGAATCAACAGATTAATCTTGGCTGAATTTTTATTTTTGTTTTTTGTGCTGGTTTGAACCACTCCCAGACAGGCCCAAGCTTTACTTAAAGCTTTGCATTCAGTGATAACTCCTGTGGGATGGGGGACTATATGGGCTGCCAGGGATTGGACCTATACTAGCCACATGCAAGATAAGCACCTTGTCTACTGTACTATATCTTGAGACCTGAACTTTCAAAATGGAATTCATCATTTTTTCTGAATGTCACCAAAATAAACAGTTTTATCACGGGGGTTAAGAGAGCAGGTTTTTGAGTTAAGTTCATGCATTAACTCTGGTCTTGAGCAAGTTACTCAGTTGTACTGTGCCTCTGATTGATTTCTCCTTTACTTCTTATGAATAATCAAGAATAATATGGTTTCCAAGGGTCTCTTAGAAGATTAATTGAGATAATGCATGGAAACAGCTTTGCATGGAGCCCGGTTCACAGTAAGAGCTTGTTATGGACTGAATGATACCAGACATGTCATGTCCTATAGTTCTGATTCCTAATGTATTTGGAGAAGAGAGATAATTAGGTTTAAACTAGATTGAAGAGTGGGACATTCATTCTTTACAAGAGGAAAGATGAAGGCCTCTTCCTTGATGAGTACTACCAAGAAGAGACAAAGACTCAGTGCTATGACTAGTCCCTCTGAGGAAGCAGGTCTTTCTTAGATATTGAACTGTCCACACCTTGATCTTGTTTTTTTCTGGGCTCCACGATCATGAGCAATAAACATTGATTTAAATTACTCTGTCTATGGTATTTTATTCTAGCAAACCTGCACACTACATGTTTATTCAACATTATTTGTTTGATATTTACAGTAGTCAGAGATATTTCTAGAATGCAGTACTGTGTACCAGTACTGGAGAGAAAATATAATTGTCCTGAATATTTTTGATTATGGTTCTACTTCTTGGTTTTAAAAGAGGAGCTGTGGATAGTTTCTTTTATATTTTTATAATTATTATTCTAAATGATACAAGAGGGGTTACTGGACCAGACAGATTACTCACATCTTAAAAAATATATAATTAATTGCCAAACAGTTCCCTTCACTACCAGTGTTGTCAGGAGTACTCAGACTAGAGAGAGCAAAGGATCTAAAGGCAACGTGTACTTTAGAATTGGAATTTGCCCAAAAATAATAATTTCACTTAGGTTTTGCTTCAAGAAAAATTCTAGCAAACATAGTTACTTCTTAGCATTTCATAAATGCTGATGTTAGCATCTGTCTTTGACTTCCAGATTCTCAGTCTACTTTGATAATGCTTTGGTAAGTTTTCTACACTTGAATTCTCATTCCTCATGCTTCTATTTATATTAATTGCATGTAACATAATTACATGTAGTTAATTATAAATTCAGGATTCTAAATTCAGAAATTCTGATTTTGTCTTTAGTTGTTCATAGTATAACCAGGAGATTTTCTTGAGAAAGCCCATGGCTTGTTCTCCATTTCCTTTATTCTCTTTATATTTCCTTTTTGATGGGGTTATATAGAGAGCTTTTTGTTTTACTGAGCTCTCAGAAAAGAGATTTATTAATTATTTTATAATATATTTGTTGTATTATAACATCTAATATAATGATTTGGGGCATGAGCAATAGTACTGAGGATAGGGAGTTTGCCTTACATGTGGCTGATCCAGGTTTGATCCCCTGATCCATACGGTTCCCTGGGACTAATCACTGAGTGCAGAGTCAAGAGTAAGCCTTGAGAACTGTCATATGTGGCCCTCAAAACAAAAAACAAAGCAAAAAGAGCACCTTTTTTTCCTGTTCCTATCTTAAAATGGAAGGTCAGATCTGTGTGTTTTAGAGAATTTTGAATTAATTTATGTAATTTTGAAAGATCATATCAACCTGCTATCATTATCTTCTGACATGCAATTAGGAATACCAAATTCTTAATTTGGTGTCCATTTAACAATGAGACAGTTATTTTTGTATTTCCAGATCTATTGATATTTGATTATAATGTGGTTTCCTTCCATATGACCTGTGGAAGAGGATCTATTTCCCCTGTCTGCTCAATAATTTTTTACTGACCCACTTTGCCTTTTGCCTCTTGTGCATTTCTTATTTTGGTGGTCAAGTTCTAAGTGAACTGTTAAATTCTCTAATGGATGCTAAGGAAATAGTATTCTTTGGAGAAAAAGTAAAAAATGTAACTGTGTGGTTTGTCTGTATCTTCACATTCAGTATTTTGGAAGTTCCGTAGAGCCAGAGGTCCTAACCTTCCAATCACAACATATACCTCTTGCTAAGTTTGTCTTGCTACTAAAATAGCTAGAGAATGAGAGTTGTTCTAAGGTGGTGGTAGGGGAGTGCTTCAATAATTAGGATTCATCTACAATTAGAGCATTTTATTAATTACACATTGTAATCACATGGATAGTCACAAAACCAATCGTGCAAGTCTGTATTTAGAGATTTGTAGACAGAAGACTTAACGTAAACATAGAAATGTTAAACCTACTCAACTGTAACCTGAAAAGAAGATAACAAGAAGGATTCTGTTCTCTGTATGATTTGTGAACAATGCTAAGTAAATATTCATCATTAATATATAATAACTGTTGCTTTTGGCAGTTCACTTTTCATTTAATTTGATAATGTGTCCAGTAAATGAAGTGGTACAGGCTACAGTGTTTTACCAACACAATTGCATATTTTCAATCATTGTTAAATGAAGGCAGCTCAAGGCAAAGCTTTAACCCCCACTAGTTTTGTGTGTGATAAAAAGAGAAGGCGCTATCAATCTTTATTGTCTGTCTCGCTTACTGTAATTGCATTCAATAGTCCACTGATTCTGTTGTCTGTGCTAATGTCAGGAACAGAGGAGAGCCAGATGCTCAGACTTGATCATATGCATCCAGTGGCCACTTTGATAAGTTGGCAGCAAGTCGCTGGGTTTGATGATAAATTGTTAACGCTATAGATTATGAACAGCTGAACACTGCAAGTGTACATGGAGGAAACTTCTTACCTTGTTTTAAATCTGGCATCATGATGCTAGCTAAAGGGCATGTCATGTATTATTCAAATGCATCTTGCACTGGAAATGTGCCAGTGACTCATTGTATCCCTATGAATAGTAAAAGCAACAACAACAACAAAAATCTACAGTGATTTGAACATGACATTAATGGTCCCAGGATTGTGAAAAGCACTTTGAAATACTGTTTAATAGTTTTGATTATCTAATTCAACAAGAAGAAAGCTTCTGAGTTGTATTCACATTTAATCCGTATTAAATCATGTTCTTTCTGGTCATTTCTGTTATATTAGCTGGTAATGAGGATGTTTTCTAAAAACAAACTAGTTTTTCATTAGTTAAAACCAATTGCAATTTACTTGTGAAGGGATATAAATTGGAACTGGAACGTAAGCAGTATGTTTACTTTTTTTCTGCAGGATTTTCATTCACATAGATGCTATATCTGTGGGAGATGCATTATAGGCTATTTGTGCAGAGTACCTCATAGGTCTTCTTTCTAGGTTTCCTATATGATAAATGTAAAAGTTCAGGTCATGGTTCTTAAGTCATTGGATATCTATTAAAGTTGTTTTCAACAGCTGAGCTGACCATGAACTATTAGTCTCATATCAGAGAGCACTGAGATATCCACATTTTAGATGAAATATTTTTATATTATAATCAAATGAAGAATATTTCTTTACCATTGGACAAACTGTTCTTGAAGCCTCTTACAATTATTTGATTTGTTTTTGCTAAAATAAGCACATGTAAGAAATACTGTTGGACTTCCGGATTGCAAAACAACAGCAAATTATCTTCAAAAAACCTTTAAAATCTTGCTTAATTAGTATCTTTCCTTCTAGAAAATAACAGAAAATTTTCCATCCATTGTGTTTATATATGTTATGGGTCTCATACTGATATGCTCAGGGCTTACTCCTGGATCTGTGCTCAGAGATCACTCTTGGTGGGACCCAGGATATCATATATTGTGTGTGCGTGTGTGGGGGGAGGTCGGGGATCAAACTCAGGTCAGACACATTGAAGGTAAGCATCCTACCTGCTGTACTGTATATCTAGCCCAGATGTGTCTATATTTTTGCCTATGCTGTCAAGAAGCTGAAAAAAAAAACATAGTTCCTTTTTAAGCTGGATTTTTAACTATAGGTAGAATGCATTCAATTTCCTCTTCATTCTTTTGTTTTTCAGTAAGGAGAATCAATTTAAAGCCAGGGATAGGGCTGAGAGTTAGAGCACTTGCCTGTGTAGATGAGGCCCTGGATTTGATTTCCTGGATACACACACACACACACACACACACACATACACACACACACACACACACACTTACCACAGAGACAGAGAGAGAGAGAGAGAGACAGAGACAGAGACAGAGACAGAGAGGAGTCATTTAGGTTTATATGAGTCTCATAGCAGCATATTGTTTATTTCAAGTAAGATATTGATTCCTTTACTTAGTACTTGAGAAAGAGTTTGGCCCAGATAACCCTACTCCTAAATCTCAAGAACTATTGCTGATATTTTCTGTATGATGTTACTTATAACTTCCTCGTCTCCAGAGCTGTTCCTTTCCCCATGCTTTCTGCTGTATCTGTCCCAGTGCTTATTTCATTTACACATTTTCACTTAGGACTTGAACCAATTCAGAAGCCAGATACTTTTTTTCATTTTTTGGTGGGTTAAGAGATGGGGTGGTGGTGAGAGTGACACACTCAGCATTGTTTAAAGTTTACTTCTTAGTTCTGTACTTAACAGTTACTTCTTGCAGGGCTCAGGGTATGGTCATACATATTGCCTGGGGTTAAACTGGGATTAGCTGCATGCTTAGACAAGTCAAATCATGTCCTTGCTGTACTATCCTGTCCAAATCCAGAATCTTTAAAGGCCATCTATATATGTATGGCTGCCAAATTTCCATCTCTAAAGTGTGTCTTTCTCACCTACCTTAGATGCTTAATAAACATCAGAAAATTTGATTCCATTCCAATCATCCCATCTTCTTCCCTAGTCATGCTTATGACTGTCATCTTGCGTGCTCAAGCTGAAAAGTTAGCTATCATTCTTGTTTCCTCTATTCCCTTACTTGCCAAACACACACACACATACACACACACACACACACACTCACACACACAAACACACACACATTCATTTAAAAAGTTCTGCTGATTCTGCCTCAGTCTCCGGAACATTTTTGTTTCTGTCTGCTCCTGACTCCCTGCTGCCAACATATTTTTGTTTTCCGCCATAGCCACTATGGCTAAGCTATCTGCCACATCTGCTTGCACTACTGCAACAGCCCTCTGATCTCTTTCCCTTTCTTACTTTCCATAGAAGGCTATTTTACTTAGGATAAAGATCAATCTTTTTGCTATTGTCTGAGGTACTATCTTTCCCAAGTCATCTCCCCAGTATCCTCATTCCTGTACTTAAGCACGTTAAAGTTGCTCTTTTCAGATTTTGAACAGATTTTCACTTGGTATATTCTTTTCCAATATTTTTTGCTGGCCTAGTATGCCAAGTGTTAGCAAAGTTGTTTGGGGGCGGTCTCCCATGTAATACACAGGGATCTTGGGGTCCCAGTTTTTAGTCAACTGGACTGCTGGTTCAATGACAGGTCCTGCTTGGCCTGTATAGTGTTAGAGATACTCTAGACCCGCGCTCCCGCCCCCCCCCCCATGCTCTGGATCCTCCAGAACTGCCCCTGGTGATGCTAGGCATCCTAAGTGGTGCTGGGGGCCCAACTTGCTAGGTGTGTCCCTGAACTATTTCACTGTCTCATGGATCTATTTCCCAGATGGGGAAAATAGTTAGGGAACTGGATTCTTCATGTCTTTAGAGCTCAGCTTACATGCATCTCCTGGAGGTTTTTTGCTAAATCTCATTCCCCACTGTCTGTTGGATTTTATTTTCTTCAACTTTTATAATTATTCGATCATATTTTTCTTAATTTATTTTCCCATTTTTGCATCCCTCTACTAACATGCAACTTTCATGGGAACACAAAGTGTTGGTTACTCCTAAGTACTGTGCTCAGAATATTGTTTAAGACTGCGATCAAGTTCACAGAGCATGTATGCTGCCTTTGACACCCACAGCTTTATGATTTCACACCTGTGCTCCATTCTGTGTGGCTCCATTTCCCATGTGAAATGGAGACTATGTTAGTGTCTGTTCATGCTGTTGTTGTGGGGAATAAAGGATAAGATACATATGAAATATTTATGACTGGCACTCAGTAGTTATTTTCAAAATATATTTTCTTTCTCACTTGAAATAATACTTTCATGTAGTAGCTATCCAATAAATATGGTTTGAATAATAGGTGGAAAGATACATAATGAAATTTTTATGTCATATTGATGAATATTATGTATTTTATTATAGTAACATAAAAAGATCTTTTAGTACATTTTTTTCACCTTAGAAGATATCCAGTAAGTAGTTAAAACTCTCATAAATTCAACTACCTATTTATCTATTTTGAAGTAGCAGCATAGTATAGTTTTATATAGACTTTAGGTTGGTATAATAAATCAGTATCTGTATATACTATGTTAAGTTCATCAGAAAAAGTCCAATCCTCTCCCCTAACATAGAATTGCCTTCTTTATCCTGTATACACATTCCTCTGTCCTTCGATTACACTTATCTGGATCTTCTAGCCTACGACATAATTATGTTGTCTTTACATTTTTAAACAGAGGTATAAAATCTTGATGAATTAGTTAAGTTTTGGAAAATCAGTTCTTTTATAAATAATAAAGTCACTTGATAATTTTATTAATAGTATGTTGAAGGTTTTTAATTTTCTCTTTAATATAACTTGTATATACTAAATCCAAGTTAATAATTCCCAATTTGGAAAACAGAATATGTTGAGCAAAATTTTAAAAATAAACTGAAAATGTTGATTATATGTATTATTCATATTTGTACTTCCAGACTTCCCTGTATATTGTTAGGTGTATTTTGTTTGAAATTAGCTTTCTATGTTAGCCTGAAACAAAGGTTCGTAGAAGATGGTTTATTTGGGAAGCAATCCCAGGGAGATCACTTGTATTACTATTGCAAAAGGCACTGCTTTTTTGAAATTGATTTTTTTTTCAGTATTTGCTGCATATATATAGAACTCCAATTGATTTTTAAAATTGTATCTTCAGGTCTTGTTAAATTTGCTTAGTAGCTTTTTTGTACAATGTTTAATATACCTAACAATCATGAGTTACTTAATGGTGAGTTAATCAATGTTGAACACATATGTTACTGTGGCCCAAATAGTTATATCATATGGTGTGGACAGGTCATAGTCTATATAATCTAGGTTTGTGTAATTATGCCATATGTTTACACAATGATTAAGTTGTCTCAGAATATAGTTCTCAACTACTATTGTCAAGTAACAACTGTATATAATTGTACAGTGTATAAATAACATAACTATGCACAATGTGTCCTTTACAATTTTTCTATTGCTTTTGCTTTATTTTCTGAGCAAAGGAATTTTACAATTCTTTCCAATTCTAACCTATTATTTTATTCTGTTATCCTTCTTCACACTATTGGATTTCCAGTAAAATGAAGTAAGAGCAGTCTTTGCCTTAATATATCTAATTAATTTATATCTTGGATATAAAAATCATAATACATTCTTTTGTTTGTTTGTGGACCATACCTGTTCTCAGGACTTCCTCCTGACACTGCACTCAGGGATCATGTCTTTTAGTGTTTAGAGGGCCTTCTGTGGCGCCAGTGTTTGAAGCTGGGTCCACTGTATGCTAGACAAGTGTCCATCCTGCTGTATTTCTCTCTGGCCCTGAATTTCAATATGTCCTAGTCAGTATGGTGCCTGTTTTAAGTTTTCGGTGGAAATCGTGTATCATATTGAGGTAGTTCACTTCTCTCTCTTTTCATGAATGGATGTTAGATCATTATTTACCCTTGTGCCTCTATTAGGAAGAGTAGATAAACTTTTTTTCCAAATTTTTTTAACATGATAAATTTCACTGATTTGTTTTCAAACATGAAATCAACTTTCAAAGAATTAGTTATGTTATTTATAATCACTTAATTATGATGTAATTTATTTTATGTTTATTGTTAGAGTCAATTTGCTACATGACTCATGTGTTTATTCATAAGATCTTACCTATTTAGAGATTTTTTTAGTATTGCTTATCCAAGTAATATTATTGCAATTTTTGATATCAAATTATGTTGGTTCATAAAATGAGCTAGAATATAAGCTTCTCTTTATTATTAGAAAGAATTTGTGCGAGATCATTGTAATTTATTTTGAAAGTATTTGGTAGACTCTACCAGTAAAACCACTTGGTTCTGAAGTTCTCTTTTTGGGAAAGGTTCCAATAAACATTTAAATTATTTTGGTTGGAATGAGGTTATGCACACTTTCTAATTTTTTTTTTACTGTCACTTCTGTCAAATTGTGTTATAAGAAATTTCTCTAAAATTCTTAAATTTATGATGCATGTTTCTTTCCTTAATATTTTTTATCTCTAGGATCTGTAGTGTTATCATTATTTTCATTTTTGCTATTTTTTGTGGTTTTGCTTATTAAATTTGATTTTACTTATTTGGGGGAGGGCTTTAGGTTATACCAGGTGCTGCTTAGGGCTTATTCGTGGCTCTGTGCTCAAGAATCACTACTGTCATTGTTTGGGAATCATCTGTAATGCTCAGGATTGACGCTGGGTCACTGTGTGCAAGGCAAGTGCCCTACCGACTATACTATAGCTCCAGACCAAATTTTTTAAAGTATCAGCTTATTAATCTGAAAATCAATGTGTCTCTGACACTCTAATTTCTTTTTATTTAATTACATTATTTATATACAATATTGTGGAATTCCAGGGATTTTATTTAGACTCCTATGTATATTTGTAATTGCCACCACTCTAACTATAGAAGCAAGAAGCCTCCTTTGCTTATTAGTTCTACCTGTTTCCTCAAGCCCTCTGGTAACAGTGATAGATTTCATCAACTCCAGGAGTTATTTATTTATTTATTTGTTTACTTATTTATTTTTATTGAATCGCCATGAGATACAGTTGCAAAGTTTCATGATTGCATTTCAGTCATACAATGATTAAACACCCATCCCTCCACCAGAGCATGTTTTCCACCACCAATGTCCCCAGTATCCCTCCCACCACCCCCAAACTTGACCCCACCCCTTTATATATGGCAGACAATTTCCATCTTACTTCAGGAGTTAATTTTGTTGCTTTTTGCAAGCTAATTTGCTTTAGGAATTAATATTCTATCCAAATAAAGTCATTTGATAATTGTCTTTCACTTCATTTATTGTATATTTTTTGTTTTACTAATTGCATTTTCTCTTTACTACTTCCTTTGTTTTCTACTTGGTTTAATTTAATTTTCTGTATTATTAAAATGAGCATAATTCTTTGTATTCCAAGTGCATTATTACTTTTTAAATATTTGGGGATCTTTTTAAACACACTTATTTTCACTGATTCTAGAGTTTTATTCTATAGTTATAAGGAACATGCCCTGTAAAATTTCTGTACTTTTAAATTTAATTGTATCTAGTTATACCATAATTTGTGCATGAAAATGATATGCATCCTATAGTTCTTTTGTACTGAAATGTCAGTTAAGTCAACTGTAGAAGTTTTCTAGATTTTGCTGAATTTTGGCTATTTTCTCTCATAATTACCGAAAAAAACTTGTCCAAATCTGTCCAAAAGTATACTTATTTTTCTAATTCTGTCCACATTTGTTTTAGCTATTTTGAAATTCTGTTATTAGGTAATTCATACTTTCTCTTATTATGACTCCTTGAGAAATTTACCTTTGATTCATTATGTAGTATTGCTTTCTATTTCTATTTATTGACAAAGTCAAATTTTCCTGGCATTACTTTTTTACTAAGTACAAACAAATAAAACTTTTAGCTGTTTCCTTCAATCCCAAATAGAATGCATTTAGATATTTTTATATTATGTATCTGAGAAATGCTTGATGACTAAATATTAATAAATGTCATATTTTATAAATATATGTCAAATTAATAAATGATAGATTCATGATGTTATTTTAAAATCTTTTTGAATTTTATCTATTTTAGATATTTTTTCTAAAGTATAATGGACAGGATTTTGGATATGAAATGACAAAAAGATTTCAAACATTTTTAAATGACCGATTTAATCATGTTTCCATTTAAATTTCTAGAATTGTGTTAAATCTTGATATAATAGTTAGTAAATTCAAGCAACTTATTCTACTATGCTAAATTATAAAGTTACTGATTTAACTTTAAATGATTAATAACATTTTTTCTCATTATATAAACAAAACATGTGGTTTGATTTTTGTCATTGACCTACTTTAATCATCTGAAGTTCTCAATAGGTTAATCATACTTTTAGTCCTGTCTGCTGACTCATACTTGCAAAACTCCTGTCTTCTTATTTATTTTAAAATTTGCAATCCATAAACTTTCATCCTTGGCATGAAACTCACTTAAGTATCCTATGGAATCTGGAT
The DNA here is from genome assembly GCF_027595985.1 of Sorex araneus. Lineage (NCBI taxonomy): Eukaryota > Metazoa > Chordata > Mammalia > Eulipotyphla > Soricidae > Sorex > Sorex araneus. The sequence continues at coordinate 321,746,636 of NC_073313.1, forward strand.
TAGGTGTGTTTGTATGTGTGTGTGTGTGTGTGTGTGTGTGTATGGAGGACTTTTGTATTATTTTCTACCAGACATTTCAAGGGGTATATTGATCTTTGTAAAATTTCTAATGCTAATTACATAGTTTTGGATTTCCTAAATCATAGGATTAAAATCATGTAATTAAATATAGGGTTAAAATCCTCTCCAGCTTTACATTTCTTGTGGAGTATTTTTGTGCATTCTGTTCTATGTCAGAAAGGGAAGCTTGCATGTTGGGCTATGAGTAGTCTTTTACTCCAGTGAAAATAGCTTACAGGTCAGAAAAGGAAGTTTACATCTTGGGCCAGTGGTCACTGTCACTGTCACTGTCATCCCATTGCTCATCTATTTGCTCGAGCGGGGGGAACCAGTAATGTCTCCATTGTGAGACTTGTTGTTACAGTTTTTGGCATATCGAATGCACCACGTGTAGCCATGCCCGCAAGATACTCTCGGTAGCTTGCCAGGCTCTCTGAGAGGGATGGAGGAATCGAACCCGGTTTGACTGCTTGTAAGGCAAACGCCCTATGCGCTGTGCTATCGCTCTAGCCCTGAAGTAGAGTGGTAGAGTGGTAGAGTCTGATTCCAATGAAAATATAGTTCTATGAGGGTCTCTGTTTTCGTGATGTTTGGGGAAGGAGGTCTCATTTTGAGTTCTATTCTTTTGAAGCTTAGGACTTTCTCACATCTGTGGATTTGTGTTAAAACCACATCTCTGTGGAGTGGGAGAGGTAATATGGGTGAAGATGCAAGCCTGGCATAAGCTGACCTTCCAGGTACCACAACTATTATCCCCCAGGATCGTAGGTTCCATGCTAGAGGTCTCAGGCACCAGTCTGGTGACTTCACACCTAAGACCTAAGACCTCCTCCTCTCCCCCCCCCCCCACGCCAATAAAATGCAAAATAATTCAGTAAGTTCCCAAATCTAAACACCCACCACCCCCGAAATGAGCTCCATGCATACCTCCATGCATTTCTTTCCAGAGTGTCCATGGGCTTTGCACTTTGGTTTTCTGATTTTTCTTTACCTCTGACATAGGGATTTACCGTTTTTAAAGTTAATTTTTTCTTACTCATTCAATTATGCATTAAAATGTTTGTGTTTTATCCAGCATTTCAAGACATATTAGCAGGAAAAAACTTACTTTATCTGTATTATTGATAAAAGTAGAAATCTCACTCTATCTTTTCTTGTATATTTACTTTGGAAAAATTTGAATTTTACTTTGACATTTTAAAATTTTATTTGTATTTATTTATTTTTGTAGTGTTGGACATTGAACTCAGAGCCTCACAGATCCAAAGCATATGCTATGTCTTAGAATCACATCTTTGGCTTATTCAATTCTTTAAAGTAATTTAAAAATTCAAAATAAATACATGAATTTGTTCATAGTGAAGAATAGAAAGAGCAATAATTATTATTCAAATATTGAGGTTTATGATATATGATGATGATAATGGAAGGTCATGAGTACTTTTTAGTATTTTAAAATTTTTGCTGTGAATTATTTTCTGCAGTAAGACAGAACCTGTAGCATGCTAACTAGCATGCCTTGTTTCCTTTTCACTTATTTTTGCTTTGTTTTATTTGGGGCGGGGACGAATACCCAGCTATTTCAAGGGCTACTCCAGTTTCTTTGCTGGGGTAAGGGCAGCATGCCTTAACCCCTTTACTTTCTCTCTGACCTTTCACTAAAATTAACTTATCTAAATAGTTGCATAATATTGAGTATGAAATTACTTTGATGACATTGGAGACTAATGAGACATACTTAATAAACCAAATACTGACAAAAGCATTTAAAATATTCCAAATTTTTATAACAATGATAATTTAAAACAGTTCCTTCCTCAACATTTTCCTACTTTTTTCCTACTTTCTGTTTACTAGTTCACCCTAATAGCTTATAATTGTGGTCTTATTGTTTACCAGTATTAGATTTAAACTACATTCTGTACCATTGAACAATTTGTACATTTTCATGTTAAAAATCTGTATTTACAAAAAATAAAAAGAAACACATGATCCACTGGGAAAAATGAAAAAGTAGTTTTTTATTATGGGTGTATTCTAATACATTGCAATATAGTTTTCTGTACCTAAAAATGCGAATTAGATATTATTGCCAAAATTATCTTGGTAATTTGGACTTTTATATTTCTATTCTGGAGTTTAATAAGGTTACATTTTGTAATTGTATCATGGCTGAAATTCTAATAGTCTATGCAACTATCATCTATGAAACAATGAGGAATGGTTTGCATTTTATAAGTTTTTTTGTACAATTAGAAGGCAAAATTATGGAATGCTTTATGTACAGTTAGTCTTGGTTTAGGCATCTAGATATGCTTAGCAATTATAATATCGAGTATAATTAGAAATGTAATTTGCAAACCTTTCTTCTAGATGATAGCTATATGAGAAATATATTTTTCTACTCAATATTTTATATTTTCTACTCTGGAAAAGTTTTAAATGCTAGTTTTATATTTGCCAAGTGCTTTATATTTGAACCTAGTGTTACTTGGATGCCATTTGTACCTAGTTGAATAATAAATCATCTTCTTCAACATTCGATGTGTTCCTTTTATCTTTATCTGAATCTTCACTCTAACTTAGATGTCTCATGCAACAAAGGGATTGAATGGGGACCCAAAACCTAGAGTTTCTCTGGATTTCACTTGCAAAAGTATTCACTACTGTCAAGCACTCATATGTTTCTGCCTGACATATATTTGGGGAAGGATCCAAATTAGAGTGTAGAAGTTTTTATATGATTTTTATGAACCTACGATTGTTTCTTTTCAATGATTGGAGCCTCTTTCAGGGTCTGGGGAATAAGACTTGTTATTATTATTGTATTTGGCATATTGAATACACTACGGGGAGTTTGCCAGGTTCTTTCATGATGTATATATTTATATTATATATATAAAACTCGCTACTTTGGTTTGTTTTTTTGGGTCACACCCAGCACTGCACAGGGGTTACTCCTGGCTTTGCACTCAGGAATTACTCTTAGAGGTGCTTGGGGAACCATATGGGTTGCTGGGAATCAGATTCCCATATGGTCAGGTCAGCTGCATGCAAAGCAAATGCCATACCCTCTCTGCTATCGCTCCAGCCCCCAAACACTGCTACTTTGAAGGTCTAACAAATTTATGGTAAAAATGGTTATTTAAATCAGAAAAATGCTGGGTATGTGAATTATTGTCTAGGATAGAGGAAATCTTTGCAGGAACAACGTAGAATAAAATAATTTGCTGACATGTTAGGAAGTAATGAATTATTATGAGGCAATTAAATAGCCTTTATTACTTTCCTTGATGGATGTTTGACTAATATGTGATTAATCAATAAATTTACATTCTTTATGGAAAAAATCTCAAAAATACTTTAAACATTAAATGATTTAGTCTAATAAATCCAACACTATTCTGTGCAGCATGACTCTTCATTTGATTAAAAAAAAAACACCAACTTTGCTTAAAACACAGATAATTTCTTTAAATGGTCATATTTCTCTGCAAGTGTAACATAAAATGAGCAAACACTGACATCTAACCTAAAGTTGAAATGTTGCTGAATTACTATTTCTGAATTACTAGAAATACATGATTTACTCCAGTGATTTTTATTCAAGTTAATGCAAAATTATTAGAATTTTTTCCCTTTAAACTTAAAGTTACTTTAAAGTACCTCTTGATAGTGATTTTATTTTATCTATCTGTGAATCCATTTCTCCATATACTCTTTCCTCCAGTTCTTAAATGGTGTTGATAGATAAATGTACATGCATATATTCTCTAGATTTTACATAAAGATTCAGAGCTACTATTGGGCTTGAGAAAATTAAGTTTTGATAGTGAAATAGCTGAGAATTAAACAAATTTGTGTTTATAGGAGAGGTGTACATTTAAATGAGAAAAAGAAGTTTAGGTAGGATGATTTGGAGATTAAAAAAATTCTAAAATGTCTTTGGTATTGGTCAGATCATGTGTCTAGGGGTCATAATGTAGGGGTGGGATATTAAATAATATGTTTATTTATATGTTTTAAGTGTCTGTGGCAAGATTTTTCATAGAAACAGGCACCTTTAAATACATGTGTATATGTTTATATGTATCCTTTTGCATATTGTTTCCTTTGTATGTATGTCCTCGATTGAGAACAATCATTATAAATGTTTTTCTGTGAAGTGTGCTCGTAAATCAGTATGACTGTATTTATAGTCATGGGAATTATTTAAGGTTGTAGATAATCTCGTGCTTTGTTTACACTGAAAAATCAGTAACTAAAAAGCAGAAAATATGAAAAAAGTGGTTTGTTAAATTCATATTCCCTAACATTCCTTCTTTTTTTTTCTTGTATTTTCTTCAAATTAATCAATTAAAATGCACAGATGTTCAATTAAAACTATAAAAATTTTCCATGGCTACAGCTGTTTTGAAGCTACATTGTTGAAAATTTAACATATCTAGTAATGATTCCCTCTCAGAAGAAATTAAATTAATGACTCTTTGCTAGATTATTTTCCATTTGATAAATTAAGCAAAATTAGGGGAAAAAACCTAGAGACTTACACTGCCTGCTACATTTATTAATTAGTAAGATAGACTAGCAGCTACTAATATGAAAAGGCAACAAAATGGAAAATGTTGCTTATTTTACAAGTGAAATACCTTCAGGACTGCAGTTTATCATATCAGCAAGTTGTTCTGTCCTATTAAGTATTAAAACTTCACCTATAAATATCAGACAAATGATAATTTTTGTCATTTCACATAAAAAATGGAAAAGGTGTGATTATGCAGAGTGAATATAACATTTTTCTTTACATTTAGGCTCACCCCCAGTATGTAAGACAGTGACCCTGAAATAGGGAAGAAAAATCTTAGTCATATTGTTTTATTTCTGAAATAATTTTGTATTTTTTCATTACCAATTTATTGTTTTATTTTTAAATACTCACATTTTGTTGTTGTTTCTGTAGTTTTGGCTTCTACCTGGCCCTGGTAGGAGACAATTTCCAGATTTATGCATAGGATCTCTACTGGAGGGGATCAGGGGACCATGCAGTGCTGGGAATTGAATCTGGATTTCCAATATGCAAACCTTGTGCTCACCCTGTTCAGCTATCTCTCAGGCCCATGTATTTATTTTCTTATGCCAAATCCTATGTGCTTGAGTCAGGGATTTCCAGAGAAACAGAACCAATAGAGACCATGTGTGTGTGTGTGTGTGTGTGTGTGTGTGTGTGTGTGTGTGTGTGTGTGTGTGTGTATGTGTGTGTAATGCATGTACTCTTGGGGCTGAGGGGAAAATTCTGTCTCCTTGGATTATTCTCAGGGTAGTGGGAATAAATAAATTAACATAGATTAGCAGGATAAGAACAAATGTAATTGCTTTCATACAGAAAATTTATATGACAGCAAATTATAACATAAATGGTGCAAACTGAGATTTTACATCCTTTGCTATAGCAAAGGTAGGGCGTTTGCCTTGCATGCGGGCGAGCCAGATTCAATTCCTCCACACCTCTTGGAGAGTCCAGCAAGCTACTGAGAATATCTCACCTGCATGGCAGAGCCTGACAAGCTACCCATGGCATATTCGATATGCCAAAAACAGTAACAAATCTCACAATGGAGATGTCACTGGTGCCCGCTAAAGCAAATTGATGAAAAATGGGATGACAGTGCTACAGTGCTATAGTGCTATGTGACAGAGGCCTGATCTTTCAGAATAAAAGAATCTCACATGATACAGGGGAGATTATGGATAACAAACTCTTCCCTCTAAATGTTTGCCCTGCCTTATGATAGGATTCTCCTATAAAAATGTTTCTTGGAGTTGTTTTTAAATCTAGATAGTTTGAGTTCTTTAAAATTATGGTGGTAGTTTCTCCCAAGATCATTCTAGATATTTTGGAAAAGGCTGTATGAGTAGAACAATCCTACCATATACGTTGTGTGTGTGTGTGTGTGTGTGTGTGTGTAGAGAGAGAGAGAGAGAAGTAGAGAGAGAGAGAGAGAGAGAGAGAGAAGGAGAGAGAGAGAGAAGGGGAGAGAGAGAAATTTGAGCATGGAATTGACTCATGTGACGATGAAAGATGAAAATTCTGAAGTATTTTGGGTAGACTGATAGCCTGGAACTGGAAACTCAGGCAGGACTTGATACTTCAGTCTTCAGTCAGGTATTTGCAGTTAACTTTGGCAAGATTTTTTTCTTTTTTTGCTGTCCTGCACTTTCTTTCTTTCTTTCTTTCTTTCTTTCTTTCTTTCTTTCTTTCTTTCTTTCTTTCTTTCTTTCTTTCTTTCTTTCTTTCTTTCTTTCTTTCTTTCTTTCTTTCTTTCTTTCTTTCTTTCTTTCTTTCTTTCTTTCTTCCTTCCTTCCTTTCTTTCTTTCTTTCTTTCTTCCTTTCTTCCTTCCTTACTTTCTTCCTTTCTCTTTATTTGAAAAACTCATTTGCTTATAAAGGTTTCAGTTGATGAGATCCACTCCCTTTATAGTAGGTAAACTGCTTTTCTTACAGTCTACTGCTTTTAAATGTTGATCACATCTTAACAGTGACTTCATGGTTGTTACCAGACTGTTTGACCTAGCAGCTGGGAGTTACTTCCTAGTTAAGTTGACATATATGACTAGTCATCACAAAGATTCATTAAAGAAATGTTAAGAGAACAAAAAAAAATTAAAGTGGACAGGTAGCAAAAATACTTTAATTGAAACCTTTCAAATAATCTCGATTAACTTTTCTATGCTAGATCAATGTATATCCCTAGAGTATTTCTTACATTTATGTATTTTTCCAAAGTTGAGAATATAGTGTTTATTTTATTTCATAACTTCTTATTCTCTTTAGAATATAAACACCTTCTCACTTCATTAAAATAAGCTCTCTGAACTCATATTTAATAGATGCAATATAACTAAGTGAAGGAACTGTTGGGCCCTTAGGTTTTGAATCCTAGAAAGACATTATATCTTTTCACACTTATTCTTTGAATATATTATTATACATGTATTTTCTAGTTAAAAATATGCACATTTAAAAACTTTTTGCATGCGTTGCTAAATTGCCTTCCAGAACTGTTGTATCAGTTTACATTCCCAATAGCACTATCCACTAACATGTTTCCTGTTCCTTCTTAGTATTAGGTGTTAGAATTTAAAAAAAATGCGAAAGATCAAATATAACTCTTCATCATTGTTGTAATTCAAGTTTTCTAGTTTCTAGCCATGCTGAATGCATTTTTAACTTATTGAAATTTGCTGTCCTACGTGAACTTTCTACTTTGCAACATTAAGATACTTTTTTATTATAAAAACTTTATGCAATACATCCAATCACTTTGTTTCTCAAATATATTTTACAAATACACCTTTAAATGAATATTTGAAATTATAATCAATTAAATTTTTTCTTTTTCTTATAATGTTTTATTTGCTGAAGTTTTTTTTTATTTTGAGTAACAGTAACCAAATCTATCAAAATTCTATCATGTTATACTTTTTGTTTCATGTATTGCAAATTTTCTACCTCAAAACTAAGTTTTTTTCTGCTCTCTTTAAAACTATGAAGATGAATTTGGTTTATGATGTGAGATATGGTGTGAGACAGGGATTAACTTTTAGTTAACAATTTAGTTTAAAATAAAATTTATCTATCTCTTTTAAATATGAAGTAGATGGCATACAGATGACTGAAAAAACTAATAAAGAGTAACTATTGATTTTGCATTTATTTAACCCATTATAGATCACAGTGTTTCTGAATAGAGCACTGCACTGCACTGTTGTCCCATTGTTATCGATTTGCTTGAGCGGACACCAGTAACAGTTCCATTGTAAGACTTGTTACTGCTTTTGGCATATCGAATATGCCACGGGTAGTTTGCCAAGCTCTGCTGTGAGGGTGGGATACTCTCGGTAGCTTGCCGGGCTTTCCAAGAGGGACAGAGGAATTGAACCCAGGTCAGCTGCATGCAAGGCAAATACCCTACTCGATGTGCTATTCCTCTGCCCAGTGTTTCTGAATAATTAATTATTTAGCTGTCTTTCTAAAAGCAAAATTAAATGTAATAACTCTTGCCCAGTGTATATGTGTGTGTGTGTGTGTGTGTGTATGTGTGTGTGTACTAGGGCATGCAAGTAGCATGCTTGGAGGATAACAACTAAGATTTCGGCAAGTAATTCCTGTTAAGGTAGTTGTACCATCTTCTAATCCACATGGGTTTTATAGGCAGGGAATTTATCTTCATAGACAATGCCTATGTCTTTAGTTAATAGTCACACTCACTCAAGGAATACTAGATTACATGTTTTGAATACATAGGGTATTTATGCTTTAGGACAATCATGCCTAAAGCAAAAGTAATATCAATGTTAAGCTTATAATCAGTGAACATCTTGAGGCATGAAGCTTATGATTCCTAGCTCTACTATAATTGTCATTCTATTTTATTCTATCTGCATAGGAAATATGCCTTCTATACCTGTGGCATATTCGATATGCCAAAAACAGTAACAATAGGTCTCATTCCCCTGAACCTGAAAGAGCCTCCAATCTTTGGGAAAGACGAGTAAGGAGAGGCTGCTAAAATTTCAGGGTTGGGAGGGAATAGAGACGTTACTGGTGCCTGCTCAAGTATGACAGTGATGATGGTGATACAGTGATTTTTTACAAAATTGTAAGTTATTTCAATTGGGTAACAAATCTGTAAGATACTGCGGTAACTGATATAAATTTTACCCTAGATAGTCTCTTTTTTCAACCCCATCTTAAACTCTCATCACTCTCAATTTTAATTTTCAATACTAGTGTGAGATAGGAAATGGTTATGAGAAATTTCACCATTTGATAGGAAATTTCAAGTATCAAGATTTTCATATTTCTCATAAGCAGGCTTAGTATTTTATCAACATCTTTCATTTAGCCACCAATTTATCTTAGATACAGTTGTTTGTTGTTGTTTTTTCCTTAGATGATTTTGCAGTGTTATTTTATAGTTCTAAGGTGGCAGAACTTTTTAAATTAATATTTCTAGGTTTTTATTTTGCATTATAAAGTTTAGGTCTTCAAATTTCTAAGAGACAGGACTTGGGATTTAAGAGTTTATCAAGTTCTTCAAGCCTTTGAAAGACTGAGAAACACTAGACTGATGTCTGGGTTTAGAATCGTTGTGAAAAGTTGTAAAAAGTTTATAAAAGTGCCTCGTATAGTGCCAACTACAGTGTAGGCACTGCAGAAATAGGCATTATTTATTTAATAAGGGTATTAAAAACAATGGAAAAACTGCAGTGTACTTAGTCTTTTTCACATTTGTGGCTATTTCTAGGGAAGCATCCATTTAAATACATATATATTTACAGTGCATGCTTTGTATTACTAATCTCTATGAGCTTAACATTTAGAGAACGATGTTTATTGACTTTACAATGTGACCAGCTCATCATTCTCTTAAAAATTCAATATTCTGAGTATTGTAGGAACATAAATATCCACAAGTACTACTTGCATTAGTTAACAGAATTGCCATATATTTGCACAGCTGTTAAATGGTTGTCTTAATTTTTAAAAAACATAGTTCAGGTATATGGAGTTATTCAAATTATGTTAATATTCAGAGGTTTATATAAAAATAAGAAGATGCCACCTTGTGGCATAAAAAAGATAAAAGATTATTTGTATGTGTATAATATATGGTTGACACACCTTTGAAATAATAGGTGATTGACAGACATACCTGACTGAATAAGAAAAGCAGCTAAAATGTACATGCTCATTATCAAGTTTTTAATTCAATAGCTATGTCACCAATTTAAAGATCATATGGGGAATATTAAGAAGTGTGTTGATTTCTGAAAGTGGGGGGCGTCTATTCTGTAGTATACAATGACCACATAGAATTTAAAATAGGGCATTTCAATAAAATTTAATATGATGAAGTTAACTTGGAAAATATATTTTTAAATTAAAATAATATTACATTTTTAAAACTATTGTGTTCCTTTGGGTAAAAAAGAAAATTTCATTATGGTTTGATTTTAATGAGTTTAAAGATAACTTTTACCACTGATTAACATTTACATATATTAAAATGATATTTTACTAAAAGACAAAGATTACTTGAATTAAGAATAGTAGCATTTATCTACAGTAGTTCATTACATTAAATTATCCTAGACTATCTGAGATTGAGTTTCTCTTAAAAAACATGTAGCCCAGTATTCTCTATTTTATGAGTGCAAACTAAGGCATACAGATGTTTATGACATGTCTGGGATCTCTCACCTCATCAGAGGTTGACTTTATCCTGTGTTCCTTCTACCTCCCACTTCTGCCTTTGAATTTGTTTCTTGTATTAAAAGCCTTTGTTTCTCAGAAAAAGGAGAGAATACATTTCTCCCCTCTGAACCTTTCATTAAATGTTTATTCTGTTGCATTTCTCCATAAGCATTTTTATATTGCCATTTTCTCCTCTTATTAGAATACTTAATATAGTTCCAAATAGTGCATAATTGAAAACAGTTTATCATATCCATTTTTATTTATTAGTATAATAGTATCCCTGCGATCTGATGGCAGAAAAGTACTATACTATCTTATTGTAATTTATCCCATTTAAAATGTTCATTTGGGTTTACGAAATTGCATTGTACTTTTTAGAAATGTTCTTTCAGACTATGTGTTAGAGAAAGCCTCAAACATCAATACTGGTTGTAGAAAATTTTGCAGAAACAGTATAATAGAATATTCTGATTCCAAACTTAAATGAATCAATCAGCTAACCATTTAAAGGATTTTGAAAGGTTGTTCACATATGTGTGCACATCAAGGTCTTGTCAACAGACATTTGTTCTTGACAAATGACAAAAGAAGGGATGGCAATTCTTGTTATTGAAATTTTAGATGACAAGAGAACACTGGGTGGGTGGATTTATCAGAAAACATCACAGATAGAATTATATGTAAATGAGGACTTGATGAATAATAAGAACTTAGATGATTAGTGGCAGTGGGGGGACCCATTGCTATTTCTTTCTGGGACAGGGTTACTAGAAATTTGCTTAGAGGTGAGGGGTCTTATGTAAGAGTAAAACTATTGATGATATTTAATGGTAGACTAACGGTGTATGTTCCTTTTGGTATATAATGAATAGCCATGGGAAACTGTTGATTATGAAAGTAATGTTAATGAAGTGGCATCGTAGATGATGTTTATATAGAAAAATATGCTTTCTGACAATAGCACAAAGTGTAATAATGTGGGTTAAATGTTACACCCTTAATAAAAGTCTTTCAATTAGAAAGACTTTTATTTCTAAGTTATAATTTCTAAATTAATATAATTAATATAATTTCTAAATTAATATTCAATTTCAAAGAATATTAGATATTCTTTGATCTGCAAATATTATAATTTAAAACATCTTTATTGTATCTCATTGTAGCACTGTAGCACTGTCGTCCCCTTGTTCATGGATTTGCTCAGGTGGGCACCAGTAACGTCTCCATTGTGAGACTTGTTACATTTTTTTTTCTCTTTTTAAATTTTATTGAATCACTCTGAGATAGTTATAAGCTCTCATGTTTGAGTTACAATCACACAATGATCAAGCACCCATCCCTCCACCAATGCACATTCCCCACCACCAATATCCCTGGTATACCCCCCCTTCCCACCCTCCCCCTGCCTCTATGGCAGACAATATTCCCCATACTCTCTCTCGACTTTAGGGCATTATGGCTTGCAACACAGACACTGAGAGGTCATCATGTTTGGTCCATTATCTGCTTTTGGCACACATCTCCCATCCCGACTGATTCCTCCAGCCATCATTTTTTTAGTGATCAATTCTCTAATTTTTAGCATATCAAACATGCCAGGGGTAACTTGCTAAGCTCTGCTGTGTGTGTGGGATACTCTCGGTAGCTTTCGGGCTCTCGGAGAGGGATGGATGGAGGAATTGAATCCGGTTTGACCTTGTGCAAGGCAAACGCCCTATCCACTGTGTTATTGCTTATTGTATTGGGTGAAAATTGGTCATGTTAAAATTATGTTTCCTTTCCATTAGTTCTTAATTGGTAAAATTTCTTAATTTCTTAATAAGAATTCTTAACTCTTAAAATATTTTAACAATAATTTTTACATTAACAAATTCTGAGTAGTGCACATTAACATAGGTTGGAAGTGTCCCTGGGACATGGGAGGAGTGAGGGTAAGTGAGCGCTCTGGTGGTGGGTATGATGTTGAAATAATGTACACATGCTAGCATTAATAGGGTTGCAAAAATCACAGTACCTCAGGAAAAATGCAAAGAAAAAGAGAATGAGATATGTTGAAGAGGAAGGAGGTCCGAGTGATACCATTGTAAGAAGGATTAAGCTCTTAGTTGCTAACCTTGAAAACTATCTGTCTTGGCTATTAATTATGATAGGAATTAAAATAATTAATTGCTAGCGCTATTATTATTCTACGGAGGGGGAGACATTGCCGTAATAAGTCATTACATCTGATTTACCAAACTTATCTATGAGCTATACACTTTACAAACTTCATTTTATTCCTAAGTTTGGTTTTCAGAATTTATTAAAATTCCTCTCCACCTCATTAAACAGTGGGTGTGACCTTAATGTATTTGACATGGTTCTTATTTCAAATTGCTCATCAGAACTCTCTTAACTGTCAATCTTTGCCCAGTACTTGACAATATTTTGAAATAATTTACTATATATTTTTTCTTTTTACTAATTCTAATTTTGTGCATACAGTGACTCCCTATGGAAAGTTACTTGAACTGAGAACATAGATGTCTAAAGAAAATAGAGTTACCTAGGTGCAAGAGATGCTCCTACATTTCTGCCATTGAAGTTTCACTGGACACTTACACAACTTTCAGCAGCATCATGCTATTATTTCTTAGAGGACCCTCTGTTCTGTTTAAATCTCAGCTAACCAGAAGATAGGAAGAAAGTCCAGAAAATTATATTATGATAATATGAAATCACTGAATTTATATTATACTTTAAAAGAATATTTGTATGTGTAAACTTTTTTATAGACTGTCAATATAATTGTTCAAATATCCCATATGTTGCTACCACCAAGTATCAATAATTACCAACATTTTCCATACTTGTTTCACCTATGCCCTCCCTTTTTTGCAGTATTTTAAAGCATATCATAAACATTATGAAATTCTATAGTAATAGTTTATATTTTAGAATGTTATGTAGCTCTTTATGTATGTGCATGTATATTAGTATTTATGTGAGTGAGCATATCCATACACTTTTAAATGATTGGGAGAATCTCTTAGGTTTTATGAAAATATTTGCAATATATGTTTGCTTGTTTGTTATCAACAACAGTAATCACTGTCACTGTCATCCTGTTGCTCATCGATTTGCTAGAGCGGGCACCAGTAAGGTCTCCATCGTGACACTTGTTACTATTTTTGGCATACTGCCCCTCTCGGAAAGCCTGGCAAGTTACCGAGAGTCTCTTGCCCACATGGCAGAGCCTGGCAAGTTATCCGTGGTGTATTAGATATGGCAAAAGAACAACAGTTATAGTAAAAGAAAAATTTTATATATGCCAGATATGTAGTCAAATCTATATTTTTGATCTGTGTTATATCTGCTGCAAATAATTCATTGAGCTTCCCACAATGGGTTAGTAGCATTAACTTTTTAATTTACATGAATTCTTTGAAAAGAGTAGGTAGCTCAATAAAACATCTTATTAGTAACTATTTTAATCCAGTTCTCTATTTATCATTATTTTAATTATAATAGCATAATTGTCCATGTTCTCAAATTCTTCATGATCTGTCCAATGTTTAGTAAAACCGATCATGACACTTTTATTTCTATTTTTCATTTTATATTTTATTGTCAATTATTGCTTAATACATTTGAATATTGTATTGACACATAAAAATTCACAACTGCTGTATTGTCATTATCAAAATATTTTATCAATATAAGAGAGCATTCCTTTATCCTATTTTATGCTTTCTACCTTAAAACCTGTATTTTTCATTAGTATTACCACCTATGCATAATCGATATATTTTTGATTGGAAATATCTAATTTTCATATTAAAGTGTTATAGCTTATCATAATATATAATTGTAATTAATGTGTATATAATTTAAGCATGTATTTATATCACACTTATATTATAATAATTTATTCTATTTTCAAATTAAAAGAATGCTATTGTATTATATTCTTAAAACAGCACATGGAATTATCTTTTGAGTCAACATGGTACTTTTTTATTTGCTCCAATTTTTTCTTCATTGGTTCATTTGTTCTTCCTTTTATCATCAACATTTCTAGGTGATCTTTGATTTCTTTCAGTGTTTTAATTTAAATTTTTTTGTTCTTTATTTTGGTTACTGTTTTAATGTAATATAACTGTCTTCTTTACTGATTAATAAAGGAAACATTTTGAGACTTTCAATAATCTTTAATTTACTCATTTTCCAATATGTCTTTTATTCTGCTCAATGTTAAAGTCAGGAAAGCAACAATATATTTTTGTTCATTCACCAAAAATTGCTGGCATATTCACTTTCCCATCCCTGCTCCTTTGTAATTTGTTCATATTTAAGTGGATATTGGGCTTTCATTAATATTATAAAATTATTTTGTATCAATTCTGTTGTTAGAACTACTTTTTAACTGTCATATTCACATTTGAAAATATATTTGCAACAGCCATTCGGGCTTGCAATACATTGAATTATTTCAGCATAAATATATTTCAGCTTTTGTACCCCAACTTTCTTATTCAGAATTCTAAAATTATTTTTTTAACATGTCATTATTTTTGTTTTTATGTTACTTTGTAGCTGTTGACCTTTCTGCAACGTTCAGAGGTTGAACACATTTGGGTGGTGATGTCCTGGAAGGAGGATTATACACATCTGTGGTACTAAGTGTATTAGAGTTAGAAAGTTCTGGGTATAGAACTCATGGCCTCCTGCTTACAAGCCAGGCCATCTACCATTCAGGCACATTTCTATCTCAAGGCTTCAAAAATTTATTTTTTGACCTGATGGGATTCAGGGCTTATTGCTGGTTCTCTGCTCTATAATCACGGGTAGCAGTACTTGAAGGGCCCTATGTGTTGCCAGAGGTTGAACTAGGGTCAGCCAAGTGCAAGACACATGCCTTATACTCTGTACTATCTTTCCAGCTTCTAGGTTTTAAAGTATAAGTATTCTTTTCATTCCAATCTATTTTCTTTTTCTCTCAAATTGTACTTTCTTCTTTGAAGATAATTAACAACTTTATATTTTTCCCCCAAGTGTCCATAGCATTAAGAAATAAATAAAAATTTTAAATAATGGACTGGAGCAATAGCACAGTGAGTAGGGTGTTTGCCTTGTACGCAGCCGACCTGGGTTCGATTCCTCTGTCCCTCTCAGAGAGCCCAGCAAGCCACTGAGAGTAACCTGCCCGCATGGCAGAGCTTGGCAAGCTCCCTGTGGCATATTCGATATGCCAAAAACAGTAACATTAAGTCTCATAATGGAGACACTACTGGTGTCCGCTCGAGCAAATTGATGAACAACGAGACGACAGTGCTACAGTGCAGTGCTACAGTTTTCTTGGCGAGCTGGAGAGAAAGGACAGTGGATAAGAAAATTGCCTTGCACACAGCTGACCCAGGTTCACTCCCTGGCACCTCATATGGTCACCAGAACACTTCCAAGAGTAATCCATGAGCATAGAATCAGGAGTAAGCACTGAACGTTGCATAGTATTACTCTGTCTATCCCCATCCACCCAAAAGTGGACCTTAAGTGGCCCACAGACTTTAAGGTCTGTGCTTTGGAATTGCTCCCAGTAGTGCTTTGGGGTTCACATGGTGTTCAGGATCAAATCTGGGCCTTCGGCATGCAAAATAAGTGCTTAGCCTGTTGAGCTCGTTTCAACGTTTTTTATACTCTTTTTTTGGCATATTAAAGCACATGCTGTTTAGTGATTTATAATCACTGAAATAACACTGCGCCCTGATTTTTTTCCATTTTCCTCTTATTCCTTTCTTCACATATTATTGGATAGAATAATGTGTCCGTTTCCCTTCTTAATTCCTAGAAATCATTCTACATTCACATAGAGTGACCAATATCTACTGAGGTGGAATCTTCTACTTCCTTCTGCAAGCAAGACAAGTAATGTAACTAATTGAAATTCTTTACTTCACTATTTATGAAATTACTCTCCCAGTTATTTCTGGCAATGGTAGCCAGATATGACTCTATTCAGAACTCTTCTGTTCTTTGTCATAAATGGTTCTAGCTAATGACTGCTTTTACTGGGAGTGCTTTTACTTAGTCATTCCACCAGTATTTGTAGAAATAGAAATTTATCAGCATCAATTCCTACATATATGTTTTTATGAAGTGTTCAATACTTAGAGCATAAAATGACTTTTGCTCCACAGTATTATGTTTAGACTATAATATTTAACAGAACTAGTCAACACCACTTTTCTCTTTGGAAGGTTGGAAAGGTTTTATAGTATTATAAGTCTTGGGCTACACATAAATATTTAATATTTTGGGTAAGGAGTTCAAGATATCCTGAGCAGAAGAAAACACGTATAAGAGTGTAAAGTGTCATCATGAAGTCATGGAATGGTGTAGGTGATTATATTGAAGAGTTTATGAGACCTCCCCCATTTTGTGTAGACAGTGAGTTAGAATGGAGAAAGATGAATAACGGGAAGGTGAACATTAGACAGTTAAAATCAGGCAAGATGGGAGAAGCAAATCAAAAGCAGCAGTAGGAATGGAAGAGAAATATATGTTTTATGGTTTTTTTTTATGGAGAAATATATGTTTACAGGCCAAAATGGAGGGATGGAGGAATGCTTAGTTAGAAAAATTATTATTTGATCTTCTAATCATCTACAGGTTTATGTGTAATGCGGTGTTCAAAGTAATTGATAAGTTAGAGGATATGTGTATCTTATAAATTTCAAATCAACCTGTTTCTGACCTTAGATAATAACTCATGTGGGACTTTGATCAAATAACTCTACTTATTTTAAGACATTGTTTTGGAAGAAATACTAATACATTTGTTATTGTACCAAATTATTAATTTTCTGCTGTAGAAAGACTAAGGTTATTAGTCGGATTCTTCATAAAATTTGAGGAATTAGTTAATTATATTTTTTATTTCTAAGCAAACATCATTTTCACTATGTTTATCTGCTTTCATGCTCAAGAAAAATGATACAACTATCTAAAAGTCTTCCGGTAATTTATAAGTTAAACTAGAATTTGTTTTGTCCTGCTGCTATATTTGCATTGTCTTAGTTCCAATGAATGTTTTTAAATTATTTTCATGTAGATATGATCATAGAGAAACATAGTTAAATGTTTCCCCTAAAATTTTGAGGAAACTAATATTCCATTCAGAGAGTTAAATGGTATTATCCAAGTGAATATATTATTTATATGCTAAAGGATTTTCAACTCATTACCCACTATTCAGTTAGATTTGTTTCTATTATTTGAGTTACTTTTCCAATATCATTTATCTTTTATTCAAGTGAAAAAAGTTTAGACTGTGTTACTGAAAAGTTTTTTATTAATGGGAAAGTAAATAGTAAAACAAAAATCCTTAATATATGCAAAAATTGCTTGACAGACTTAAGTATCAATTTTATAAACTCATACATTTACAGATTCCTGAAATGGAGAAGTAAATCTCTATTTGCTCTACTCAAATAATTTTTAGAGAGGTACAGAAAAAATATATAACAGATTTTAGTAAGTTGATTATGTGCACTACAGGAAATGGCATTTTCCCTGCATTTTCACTTGTGGAGTAAAGATTTTTAGAACATACTTAAGATTGAACTGTAGTGTTCATTTCAGAAATTAATGTTGAGATGATTAGTGACACACATGTATTAATTTAAAAACATAACTTGTTATGAATTATATAGTATTTGTTTTCAAACATTTTCAGATTCTAGTAAAGATTCTAACACAATTGTAATCAACCACCATTAATATGCAGAGGCTGGTTTTCATTTTCCACTTTGCATTGAGAGGCAGCTTTTAAAGTATTGAAGACCAATCTATACTTGAAAATGTCAGAGAATTACTTGTGTTTAGATCTCTTCTATTCTTCCTCCACTTTCAAGACATGCTTTCCTTTGATAAACCTGCTTTAGAGCCTGTATTTTAACATGTAGCGGTGTGCATTTATGCATGCAAATATACACAGTGTATATTATTGTGCTTTTGCAGTAATTATTTTTATTTATGAAATTCTAAATTCAACGTTAAATATTGAATATTTTGGTTAAGTGACAGCTTGTGCTAGCTTTAGGATATTCCTGCTTGATAATTATTCATGAGAAGAACAGCTGAAAACAAACCAGTTATACACCTTGGCAAATTACTGTGATTGTAATCCTGTGAAATTTCCCCATGGCCATGTGACTTTATTATAAGTACTCTAACAGTGCAGATGTCCAGAATGTTGTTGTTGTCACAAATGTTATTTCTATATTCAAAGTTTTTGAATTACTCCTTACTGCTTCAGAGAAAACAAGAGGTAGAAGATGAGACATGCAATATGCATGATAGAACATATGCAGCTCCTTTTCAGTGCCTACACTACCTTGATTTGGTGTGTACATCCCACATCCCTGTAAAAGACAGCAGCAGTGGCATTTTTCTTGTGAAATCTACATACGAAGGAAACATTTTCTATTAAATGTTAAGAAAACGGAAAATAGCCCCAATTTCTCATCTGTCCAAAAAATGCAGTAGAAATCAAATGTTATTTCCTTACTCCCCTTCTTCCTTTCAGTTCTTTCCCCATATGGTTCCTGAAATGTTCCCCCATTTAAATGGATTTTAAAGCTCATTCCTTATAGTTCCTAGAGCATTCATTGCTTTTGAGAGAAAAAAAAAGAAGAAAAACATTTTAGCATGTGCTATTTTTGTTATTCTAATTAGCAAAAACAGCTGGTCCTGTGCAGCTCAGACTGTAGTCTTTTTCAACACATTGTTCAGATTTTTTTCCCTCCTCTTCTGTCAAGCTACAGGCTACCACCTCTCCTCTTCCCACACAAATCAACCCCCAAAACACCTGCACATACAACCTTAAATATCACCTACATCTGCCATGAAAGAAAAAGGGAAAGAGCTTCTCTTTCCTGCTGGCTAGGTAGCATACAGGCACCAAATTACACAGAAGGTGAACAAAGTCACTCTCAAGGTACTCACTATCTCATTGATTTTACATTCACCAAGCACTTTACTCTGTTGTCTCCCAAGTGCAGCTACCTTACAGGGCTTTTTTTTGTATTTGCTCTTTTTTCTTTTTCTTTTTCTTTTCTTTTCCTGAACTCCATCTGGCAAATAGGAGTAGCCTCTTGTAAAATTAGAGATTGAAAAATTGGATAATCAAACCTTACTCACAATTTGGTGTCTATCAAAGACATGTGACTGCCAATGATCATTGAAGCTGATCAAAGTCACACTCTGTTGCCATGGTAACGAATCCCCATTTTGTTTATATGGAGGGGTATGCACCACAGGAGAATAATGCTGAGATGAATTAAATTTGTGTTGTTCAGAAATTAACATGTGGAATGCTTAGGAGTGAGTTGAGTGGGTGCTTTTCAGTGTGATTTCTTGTTTTAACAAGAGACGTGGTGTAGATACAATATGATATTTGGAGGGTATTGTTGCAGAAGAGTCCAGTAAAAACACTGATGTTTCAATAGTGCACTTCTAAGGTGGAGTCCAGATATGGGGTAATCATTTTTATTTGCTTTTATCACTAACACATTTCGTGAGCATAAGTCTCTACAAGCTCTTTGGCTTTTCTTCCTTTATCCAAATTTAAAAAGGATTACAAGAGAATGCATCTTTTAAGTTTTACATTTGTTTTGCCTTTGAGCTGGAAACAATTCTTTATCCAGTATCAGTAATCTGCTGGAGAAAGTATACTATGTTTAGTATATTTAAATTTTCAGTGACTTGAGACATCCCCTAGCCAAATTTTCAGGCTGAGTGAAGCTCTTTGTGTTTTCAGTTTGTAAGATATTACCTGGTCATGAAAGCGATGCCCTTAAATTGTTTCCCATGTTTAAGTATATTTCGGTAATAAATTATAGTCTTTTCTTTAAAGGAAATGCAATAAAGGTGGATTATTTTAAACTTTTGTCATGTTCAGTCACTGGCATTTATTGTCACCTCGCCCGTCCTTCCTCCTCATATGGTTTCTCCTCCATTTTTTCCCCTGTCCTTCTGCTTCATCATGCCTCCATGTCAAATATATGCACTATGATATCTCTCCATGAGGATGACCACTCCCATCTTCTTAAGGAGCCACTGGGAATCATTTGCTCATATTTTCTGAAATAAATAAAATCATAATCATAAATAAAAATACAATTCCCTTTGGTTGCTCTTCTTACTTTGGCCTTTTACCTTTTTATGTTTCTCATTGTATCACTTGTATCACTTGTCATCCCGTTGATCTTCAATTTGCTTGAGTGGTCGCCAGTAACGTCTCCATTTGTCCCTGTCTAGCGCTAGTGTAGCCCAATGGTATCTTTTCATTCCAGGAACAGGAAGAGCTTCAAACTGTTCATTCAGGGTTTGTTTTTTTTTAGTTTTTATTAGAGAATCACTGTGATGTACAGTTACCAACTTATGAACTTTTGTGTTTGTATTTCACTCATACAGTGATTGTTTACCCATCCCTCCACCAGTGCCCATTCACCTCCACAAATGATCCCAGTATCCCTCTCACCTCCCCATCCCCCACCACCCCACCCTGCCTCTGTGGCAGAGCATTCCCTTTAGTTCTCTCTCCTTTTGGGTGTTGTAGTTTGCAACAGAGGTATCCAGTGGCCTTCATGTTCGGTCTATAGTCTACTTTTAGTTCGCATCTTCCAACCTGAATGGGTCCTCCCAACATCCTCTATTTGTTGTTCCCTTCTCTATCTGAGCTGCCTTTTCCCCCAGCATGTGAGGCCAGTTTCCAAGCTGTGGGGCAGACCTCCTGGTCCTTATCTCTACAACTCTTGGGTATTAGTCTCCCACTCTGTTATTTTATATTACACAGATGAGTGCAATATTTCTATGTCTATCTCTCTTGTTTTCTGTCTCATTTCACTTAACATGATACTTTCCATGTTGATCCACTTATATGCAAATTTAATGACTTCATATTTTCTAACAGATGCATAGTATTCCATTGTATAGATGTACCAAAGTTTCTTTAACCAGTCATCTGTTTTTGGGCACTCTGGTTTTTTCCAGATTTTGGCTATTGTAAACATTGCTGCAGTGAGCATACAAATGCAGATGTCATTTTTACTATACCTTTTTGCCTCTTCAGGATATATTCCCAGGAGTGGTATTGCTGGGTAAATTCCTGGATTCCTGTAATCTCTCATTCAGGGTTTTAGCGAAGAAGTCTGACCATCTCATAAGTGGTCGGCTACATGGTCTTTTGATGTCCCATGGAATCCAGTCAGTAGCAGCTCTAGTCCAGCGGTGGTTTCTGAATCACATCACGTCAAGCCCATCTGATTTTTGATGCCTTGGCCAACAAGACAGCGTCCCTGATTCTTGATGGTCTATGGAGGTCGGAACTCTGGATTCCTTCTATCACTTGAGTGAAACATGTACTCCAAGCAAATCTCTTTCAATTCCTCTTTGGGATACCTGTATAGTGTTCTCATCCTGTTTTCGTAGGGCCCAGGACTCTGAGGTGTATGCTAATGCAGGAAGAATGGTGGAGTCGAAAAGATGTGCCCGGAGCCGGAGGTTCCTTGTCCTCTTAACCACTTCTTCGATGCTCTTGAAGGTGTTCCACGCTGCTCTCATCCTCCTGCGATGTTTCTCATTGTAATTCAAAATATGAATTTCACAAATATTTGAAGTAACTGTCTCTTTCAAGGCTGAGTTGACATGGAAAATGTGATCCCAGTCTGGGAATTTATCATTTGTTATGAGAAAAGGGAAGAAACAGCGGTCACTAGCTATTCCCTCTATATTAGTGCTCTTTCTTAGCACTTAATGCTTTTATATGCTGTTGAGTCTACACATGCAATATTCTTATTATTCAGGTGAGGAAACTTAGTCTTCCAGAGGGTAAGCAACTTGGTTAAGTGTATGCAATAGTAGAGCATTCCTAATATTTTTAAGTGCTTTACTATAAGATCAATATTTTTTCTTTCTCATTTTGTGATAAAAAACAGATGGACATGCACATGCACACACATACACAAATATCACACAAGATTCAATAAACTGATTGTTACTTGAGTGCTAATGACAATACTTCATGAAAAGTGAAAGATAAGGAATAGGCCTCTTATAGTGTGTTTAGTCTGGTAGCATTTGAGTAGGGTCCCATCGAGTATAGCACATGTCTCGTGAAGATAGCGGTTATATATACTCTTCTACCAAGTTTTAATGATTTGCTAGCAATACAAGTCTTTTACTGATTGATTAGGTGATATTTAAAAATAAGAAAGAAGAGTATGAGAGTAAAAGAAAAATGCTAAATTGTGTCAGGGGGATTGAGTCAAGAGCCAAGAAACAATAGATCCTATCCTTGCTACTGAGTTGTGTAGCAATTACAAGGCAATGACCCTTTTTTTGTTTAGAAATGAATGATAAATTGCTTATACAAATAGATCTGTAAGCAAAATATGGTGTGTAGGCCTCATATTATTTTTAACATGCATTTATGTTGTTACTGCAATATTATGAAGGTCATTTTTATAATAAAATTTACCCTCCGCTGGGCCTAGAGATAGTTATAGTAATTTAGGTATTTGCCTTGCATGTGGCCTAGTCCATTTCAATCACACCATTGCATATGGGCCCCTGAGGATCAGGCCAGGAGTAACACCTGACCACCAATGACTGTAGCCTAAGCCATCTGAGAAACAACCAAACAAATGAACAAAAACAATCTCACTACCCCAAGAGTTTCATCTGTTTACCTCTCTTTAGAAAAGCAAAGGGTCCTTCACACTTCTGCCTTCTCTCTTCAACAGGACGTTTAGCTCTGCCTTGATAAACTTTGTGCTTTTGGGATTTCTTGTAATCACGGTGAGAACTTCGGAATAGGAGAACACCTCCAAGTTGACCTTTTCTCCCTAAAAACAGGAAGATGGTTGTAGTCCAAGAAATATATTCAGAGTTGTTTTTTTTTTTCTTGAAGCACTCAAAGGATGCTTCTCCTGCCCTACTCCCATGTGAGAAGAAAAGCAAAGCTGTCAATCTTATGTAATTAAATAATACTTTAACCCACAGGATTACATAATCTTGTTTGTTGGTCAAAAGTATTTAAGCTAAGTAAGTCATTTATTTGGTTAAGAGAGAAAATCTCTAGCTATTGCCTTTTAGGAAGTGAATTTATCAACTGCCTGTGTTGTTAATGTAACTAACAGGTTATCTTTCTGGTAACAGGTGTAAAAGGTTTTCACACCACAATCTAAAGCATCATCTGAGCATTTTTGTTTGTCTAAAAAATGTCAGGGAAGCTGTTTACCACTGCTTCAGTTTGCTTTTGGTACAACTGGACAATTTAAAAAAGAGGTGCTTTAATATTTAGAAGAAGACATTGCATGGGTGATCCTATTAGAGGCCTATGCTCTAGGGTAACTGGTTGGTTCTTTAGTTCTATCCTTGGCCAGCATTTCATTCTTGACTCCCAAAGCACTTTGTTTGAAGTTTCAGGTGGGGCTTCAGACTGGCTGGCAAGATGATAGAGATTCAGAATCAGAAAAATCTAGCTCAAGCACCTTATTTATTAATTGGGCCTGAGGAGTACACAGTGGGTTGACAAAGTTTTGGAATCATGCTGTTTCATTTCACAATGGGCAATCTGATTCCCAAGGGCACCTGATCCTTCTCTCTTCCTAATAGAAAAACTGCCACAGATTAATCAACTTTCACTTAATCAATCAACTTAGTCAACTTTCACCCTCTTAGTGTGCATCCAAAAAGTGTTAGAACATTGTAAAAGCTCACTTTTTATGGAATTGTTTAATAGGTTTTGTGTAGAAATGAAATTTCTTGAAATGTATTTACATCCTCAGAATCTAATCTATACTCCTTACAATTCTGTCCACCCCTCAGTTTCTGAGTGGCTTTTCCATCCAGTACTATTTTTATCCAGCATAGAGGAACAAATACATAAAAGAAATTTCAATTTGTTAGAGCCTGATATTATGGCGTAATGACTAGATTCGACAATGAACGGACTTTTGAATTTTAGTGAGGGTAAATGAATGGATTGGAAGCTGCTGCTTTTAGAAATGGGCTCCTTCTGTTCTTCTATTCTAAATTTCACACAGGAAGAAAAGTTATTTTTCAGGTATAGTCCTTTGCCTGGAGGTTGCTTTTAATTTATTTGAAATGGTGGTTTCTTTTCGCACTTTCCATTAAAGATTTCCTTCTGTTCAAATCTAGAGTGCTGAAAAACTGTAGCAAGTATGTAGATTCTTTGTGATTTACAGGTTTGATGTATATATTCAAGTTATAGTAAGACATCAAGTATTCTCCCTACCAGGCAAGGGAAAATATTGTGTAAAAAAAGTGAAAATGTCCGTGGAGCTAATGAATTTCATGAAGCCTTGAGAAAAACGACAGATTATAGATGAATTCCCTCCTGTCCACCACCACCAAAGCAGTTGTTTTCTTCCTCCCTTTGCTGTGTTGGTGGCAAATTGGTGGGATGGAAGTAGTAATCCATCAATTCTAAGGAGAATAAATAGTCCACATTGACCGTTTGATTTTATTTCTTTTTGCAAAACAAAGTCTGTTGCATTCCTGTTCACCTAGAACTATTATGTATTTTTCTACTGAGTATCAAAGAAGAAAAGAAAATCTTTAAATAGATGGAAATCTTAAATTTTCAACCTCTTACATCTTGGTCCTCTGTCCCTAACAATTATATTAACTTCAAGATTTAAATTTACCTTGCAATCACCTATCTAATCTATGTAATGGGCATACTATTTAAGAAAACAGAAGTTGGGAAATGGTAAGACCTCAATATGGTAAGACCTCAATGTACCCTGTGCAACTTTCATTATTGTTATATTTTTACTAATAATCTCAGAGTTTAGCTAAATGTCAAGATTTTTCCTGTGCTATATACACAAGAAAGTGATATGAGAAAATAGTAGGGAAAAGTCCTGATGACTATCCAGATATTATATATAATATATACATATATATATATAAACTTTGTGACCTTGGACTTCAGGCTCAACGTGACCCAGAAACAAGATTTTCTGTCTGCTTCCTCCAATCTCCAGTGCCCCAGGGATCAAACCCAGACGCCCTACCCTACCCACGCCAGATAAATACTTCATCAGCCAACTTCCACTACCTCCACTACCCAGCCACTTCCACGCTCTAGGCCACTTTCCAGACACACCATAAGACACTTAATACCCATTTTCCATAATTTATGCACCATATTTGATGGGGTTTAAATATGGTGTGAACCATGGGAACACCTGTAAGGGCGATTGGAGGCCACTCTAAAAGCCTTCATCCCTCGGCAAGCTACCGAAAGTACCCTGCCCACATAGCAGAGCCTGGCAAGCTATCCGTGGCATATTCGATATGCCACAAACAGTAACAACAATGGGCCTCATTCACCTGACACTGAAAGAGGCCCCAATACAACAACATTAAGAAGGGTGAGCAAGGAGAGGCTGGTAAAATCTCAGGGACAAACTAGACTGCCAAAAGGAAGAATGACTAAAATTGACTATCTGCACTTTCAATGCATGCATGCTGGCATTGTAAGCATCCATCAAGGACCTGATGAAGCAAGTGAAGAAGATCAAGTACGACATCATTGGTCTGACTGAAACAAGAAGGCATCAATCACATCATATCATTTTAAACACTAGAGCATGGCATTTTCGACATTAGAGAAGAACTGTTCCTCAGAACATGTGACAACAGAGGCATTAGTGGCATCAGTGTCCTTGTCAACATGAACTTGGCCATGAGCATCAATTCATTCAAATACCTAACAACCTGAATCAGACGATTACGCTTGAATAGATATGGCTCACTGCTGATAGTTTCTATCTTCCTCATCTACACACAAACAACCAACTATGATGAAGAAGAAATTGAGATGTTCTACATGGAGCTGGAGAAGTTCTATAAAGAAGAACACACCTTCTACAAGATCAGGGTCAGTGATTTTAATGCCAAGATAGGACCAAGAAGGTAGCCTGAAGAACTCCACATTGGATCCCATGACCTAGAATGGAATGAACAGGGTGAGATACTGTCTGAGTTTATCATGTCGACCAAGAGCATCCATGGAAACTCACAATTCCAAAAGGCTGAATCTAAACATGGGAGTCTTCTGGTTCTACAACGTAATTGTTCTCTCAGTTCTACAACGAAATTGACCACATCGTATTCAATCAAAGGTTTTGCCTGACCAATGTCGCTGTTGTCCCAAAATTCCAAACAGGATCGGACCACCATCTCCTTCATGAAAAATTCTACTTCACAGAATGGGGATAAAGGACTGAAAAGTTTAAGTTTAAAAAGAGAACAACCAGAATGACCACCAACTGGGAGCTCTTTGGCACTATTGTGGCAACATGAGAGGATGCCATTGTTGACAACATCAAGGAGGAATATGATCGACTGGTTCAGTACCTCCATGACTGCTCGAGGAATACTGAGAGTGGGAAAGCCACAAACAGACACCTGTCTTTGGAAACTCTCAAGCTCATTCGCCAACATGGTTTGGCACGAGACTCAGGCAATCACAAGCTAATGTCCAAACTCACAAAGCTGTGCAGAGAAGCGATAAAGGA
The DNA here is from genome assembly GCF_027595985.1 of Sorex araneus. NCBI lineage: Eukaryota > Metazoa > Chordata > Mammalia > Eulipotyphla > Soricidae > Sorex > Sorex araneus. The sequence continues at coordinate 321,773,552 of NC_073313.1, forward strand.
AGACCTCAAAGAGAGAAGAACAGCAGTGTTGGCCGATGTGGCAGAAGCCGGAAAAAGTATGTGCAATGCTCATCTGTCCTTCACCAACTACACAACCAAGATGACTGCCCTCCGACATCCTGATGGATCTATCACAACTTCCAGAAGGGCAATGGAGAGGATTATTCATGACTTCTACTCAGATCTCGTCGACAGTCACGTCCACCTGCCCACATACCAAATTCCGCAGGATGGATATGTCGTTCCCAATGTCCGCCCTTCTGAAATCTGACATACCAACAGCACCCGATCCAGACAAGATCAGACCCGAACACTTGAAGAATCTGCCACCAGTACTCATCAATACACTAACTCGGCTCTTCACACGGTACCGGTTTGAATGCAAGGTTCCATCCCAATGGAAAACCAGCAGGACTATTCCGTTGTACAAGAAGGGAGATATCCACAACATCAGCAACTATCACCCAATCTGCCTGTTGTCCATCATCTACAAGTTGTTCACTCGAGTCATCCTGAATAGAATAGGCAAAACATTAGACAAAGGACAACCATGGGATCAAGCTGGGTTCCGAAAAGGATTCATCACAATTGACCATATCCACACAGTTATCAAGCTCATTGAAGTTTCGCGAGAGTTCAAGATGCCACTCTGTCTAATGTTCATTGATTTAAAGAAGGCCTTTGATTCTGTTGAGACTGAAGCAGTCATCAAAGCCCTAGCCAAACAGGGTGTTCAAACTCAGTACATCAAGATCACCTGCAACCTGTATTATGGATTCACCACCAGGATTTCACCATTCTACAAGGAAGTGATCATTGACGTAAAGAGAGGGGTTTGGTAGGGTGATACCATTTCACCAAAACTCTTCAGTGCCACCCTCAAGAACGTCATGCAATGACTGGAATGGGAAGGAATGAGAGTGAAGTTAGATGGTCGAAAACTACACCACCTCCACTTCATTGATGACATTGTTCTCATAACACCAAACATTAGCCAAGTGGCACAAGTGCTGACCGACTTTGACCACGAGTGTAGAAAGATCGGACTGCAGCTGAATCTCACCAAAAACAATGTTCATGAAAAACAAACTAGTCCCTGGCATTCCATTTTCTCTCAATGGAGCGAACAACTCTGAATGTAGCAGGTATGTGTACCTGGGTTAAGAACTCAAGATGAGGAATGACTTGGAGCCAGAACTGTGCAGGAGTAAGAGAGCAGCGTGGATAGTCTTCAATAGTGTTAAAGCAGTGGTTAAGAGTATGAAGAACGTCTGGCACTGGGCAAATTTTTCGACTCCACCATTCTTCCTGCACTAACAGACACCTCAGAGATGTGGGCTCTATAAAAATGGGATGAGAACGCTATTCACATATCCCAAAGTGGAATAGAAAGAGCTATGCTTAGAGTATCAGGTTTCACTCAAGTAATAGAAGGAATCCAGAGTTCCACCCTCCATTGATGATCAAGAGTCAGGGATGCTGTCTCGTTTGCCAAGGTGTCAAAAATCAGATGGGCCAGACGCGTAATGCAATTTAGAGATGACCACTTGACTAGAGCTGTTACTGACTGGATTCCACGGGACGTCAAAAGACTGAGTGGCCTACAAGATGGCCTATGAGACTTCTTCCTCAAAACCCTGAATGAATGATTTGAGGCTCTTTGTATTCCTGAAGCAAACAGATACAACTGGACTACACTAGCACGTGACAGGGACCAATGGAGACGTTACTGGTGCCCGCTGGAGTAAATCAAAGATCAATGGGATGACAAGTGACAAATGACATATATATCTTATAAGTGGATATGTAGCTATATTTTTACAAATTTTTGAAAGTTTGTTTTTCTTTTTGGGTCACACCTGGCAGTGCTCAGGGGACCACATGGGGTGTGGGGGATCGGGATTGAACCCTGGTTGGCTGCTTGCAAGGCAAACACTCTCCTGGCTGTCCTATCATTCCAGTCCCTGGCTAGCTCCCTGTCTCATATTCGGTATGCCAAATACAGTAAAAATAACAAGTCTCTTTCCCCGACCCTGAAAGAGCCTTCAATCATTGGGAAAGACAAATTAGGAGAGGCTGCTAAAATCTCAGGTCTGGGATGAATGGAGATGTTACTGGTGCCTGTAAAAAACTAAAGCTTGCCGTGGAGCGTGTGCACTCTCGGGCTCTCTGGGCGGCTCTGTCTCATCGCCTGCGTTCGGTGCCCTGGAACTGCTGTGTGTGCTGTTGGTCAAGGGCAGGCGACGGAAGGAAGAAGGCCAAACTGGTTGCTCAATCAGTTTATTTTATTCTCTCTCTCTGCTTCTCTCCCGGCTCTGGATCTCTCTCTGGATCTCTAGATCTGGGCCTCCCAACCCACTCTTACAGCCTAGTTAAATCTCCCCAGCATGAAGGGGTTGGGGTGTACACATAGGTGTGGTCACCAATAATAAGGTTGAGGTTCCTTTCCCTTAGGGGATGCTTCTCCTAGGACTTAATTCTCTTTCAGCAGAAGGATCCACCCAAGGGCGGAGTCCCATGAGTGTGTTTCTCTTCTCCTCAGACAGCAAACATATAAGAATTCATATTAATCATTTTGTATGGACACAATAAGAGATGCATTAAAGCTTATGGAATTGCTCTCCTGGGGCCATCTCAATCTCAGACTACAGTGCTCAGGCCAGATCAGTCTTTCCTAGTCTCATCATTACTTTTGGATCATGACAGCATTTGTCTATGATCAAGCTCTTAACTTATAGTTAAGAAGTAGGCACTTTGGCCAGGCCCACCTCGATACCAGAGTAGCACACAACTCACTACTTGCCCTGGATCCGTCCTGTCCCTCGTCGGGACCCTGCTTTTAGGGTGCTAGGAACTGAGGGGAACTGAGGCTTAAGTGAAGAATGCAGATGCCCGGAAGGGAATAATATTCGAAGCTAATAAATTCCCAAGTTACAAAAACATAATATTGTCTTCTTGTGTCTATACAAAAAAGACATAGCTTTAAAGTAAATTATTCAAAAGGCATAAAGAGGAGAGAAAGGCAATGTTATAATATTCAGTGTCCTAGGAAGGTCTGACCTTACAAATTAGCAGAGTCAGATTAAGGGAAAGCTTCGGATTAACTGTTTTGGGGAAGAGAGCATAGAGAAGTGATTATAGCTAAACAAAGTGATGGGAGAGATTCGGGAACACCTTGATGGGTGAGACTGGGGTAAACCTAAACTCCGGGAAAAACTGGGACAAGCTACTCATGGCAAGAAGGGAGAGGACAAAGTAATATCCTACAGGTGGCCACTCGAGTAAATTGATGAACAACAGGATAACAGTGATACAGTGATTTAAAGATTATTTAAACATCATGGTTCACAAATTTGTTCAAATATAGGTGTTGTGAGTTTTTGATATTACAACACCAGTCTCTACCTGAGTGACCTTCTCTACAATATTGTCCCCATATTCCTAACCACCCCCCCAAACTTGCCTTGTTAGCAGGTACACACTAACTTGTTTTATATTGCTTGTTACCATACAAGAAATATAAATGTCTAATGGAATTACTATAAATACTTTAGCAAAAGAAAATTTGTGAAAATTGCTATATTTCACCATAGGGTTTTTAAGTCTGTTTGAGGATTTTTACTTGTCTATTTATCTCTACTTTAACCTCTGTGCTTTTTATTTTGTTTGATGAGTTTACTTGGTTTCTGTGTTACTTTGTCATTTAATTTGGTGTGCTCCTACTAGAATCTCAGCACTGTAGAATTTGGAGGTATCCAAATGCACGGCCACATGTTCCAGAAACTTCAGGATCTGTAGGTCTGGGATGATTCTGCAGAGATTCTTAGTGAAGATGTGGAATTGGACCATTTGTATGGCAGCAGCAGTGGGGTGGGGCTGCAGTACCTTCAGCAAGATCACAAATCATGAATCATGATCGTCGAATTTCTTGAGCGGTCTCAGTAAGCTCTCCATTCGTCCTATCCCTGAGATTTTCGAAGCCTCTCTCTACTCGGCCTTCCCAATGGCCTTGGAGGCTCTTTCAGGGTCAGGATGACCTTCAGCAAGATGATGACTTCAAATATCCCCTCATGAGAGCACCCCAGAATTTTCAGCCAGGGGATCAGTGTGATCCTGTATTTCAGGTGCTTGGCTTGCATCTCATGGGAAATTTTATTTGTGAATCTGAAGAGTAGGGCTGGTGGGTGAATAAACATGGCAGTGGCTATGGAAAATGATATATATATATGTATATATAATCCCATATATATGTTTAAAAGCATCTTAGAAAGGGAAAGTAGACTGGACAGATTATTGTAGTTTGGATGTCACTAGTTTGGTATATTGGTTAATATTGACCATTTGTCTATTTTTGGCTTCCTGGTAAATAGTACTGTAGCACTGTCATCCCCGTGTTCATCAATTTGCTCAAGCAGGCCTCAGTAATGTCTCCATTGTGAGACGTTACTGTTTTTGGCATATCGAATATGCCACTGGTAGCTTGCCAGGATCTGATGTGTGGGCGGGAAACTCTCAGTAGCTTGCCAGGCTATCCGAGAGGGACAGAGGAGTTGAACCCAGGTCGGTCGCATGCAAGGCAAACACCCTACCCACTGTGCTATTGCTCAAGCCCGGTAAATAGCATATAGAATAAATCTTCTACTACTTTCTATATCATTTTTCCAGTTATTAAATTAAGTTTTGATGATTTTTTTCTTCTAGTTCCTCGGGATTGAATATAGTCATGATAATGATGTTGTTAGAGGAGAGGAAATTTTTTTCTTTTTGGGTCACACCCAGCGATGCACAGGGGTTACTCCTGGCTTTTCACTCAGGAATTACTCCTGGCGGTGCTTGGGGGACCATATGGGATGCCGGGGATCGAACCCGGGTCGGCCACGTGCAAGGCAAATGCCCTACCCACTGTGCTATCGCTCTGGCCCCGAGGAGAGGATTTTTGGAGTTTCTTTCCATCTCTAGTTAGGTTTCCAACCATTTGTGAACTCTTGAGAGCATATATCGGTATCTAAACCATGCTTAGACTCATTTACTCATTTATTAATACTTTCATTTGAGACACATTTGTTAAATAGCTAAAATATTGAAGTCACACTATTACTCTACTAAACACTAAGATTGATGATAAGGTATCCATCTTCTGTGGTTAGAGTTATTATCATTTTTGAGGACTTAGTAGATACCTGTCATTGTGTTAACACTGTATACAGTTATTCATTCTTAAAGTGTGACTTAAAACAGACACATCATCACACACTGTACTGTTGAGCAGTTATAACAGTTGATTTTTTGTGTATATTTACACACTAGTTTATAAATCTTACTATCACAGCTTCCTTTATTCAACTGAAAAGTTTTCTTTTTAACAAGGTTAAATTATTTTTTTTTAGAATTTGTTCTAGTAGGAAGGGAGGAGGGATGTAATGTATATTTGTAAATAGTATGACATTAAGTTTATAAACATCACTTTAAAGTGTGTGGGGGTTAGGAGTACCTACCTCTGTGAAATAATTAGGAAAAACTGTCATGGGTATGGTGATATTTGAATTACGGTTTCAAGAATGAGTAGGAATTTAGTATGTGTAGATGGGGTTAAATAGTTGACAGGAAAATATGAGTGAATTAGAAGAGCATGGAGACATTTGGACATTAGAAAATGATGTGATTTAGAAGAATCTGTGTTTGAAGATTAATGAATTAGAAGGCTAGAAATGTTGATTGAGTCCTGTTAGAAAGGCCCTACATTTTATACAGCACAGCTAGGGAGTTCAGTAAGTATTGATGAAGGTGTAGGTGTTTGAGTAGGGGACAGAGGCAGAAGGGGAAATCAGGAAGAAGTATCCAGCTATGGTACCCACACTGAATTGAAAGGTTTGGGAAAGAGCAATGCTCGAAGGTTTACAATAATCTGAAATATGATGATGAGGGAAGAGATGGGAGTTGATATATAGGGAGAGGAATTTTTTGTCATTTCCTTCAAAATAGCTAACTACACATCTTGAAAAAGATAAGAACATTTATTATTGCATCTATTTTTTTTTTCACCAACTGACCAGTTGTTCAATTAAAGGACATTTGTATCTTCCCTGGAACTGTCTTTTAATTTTATTAAGTCTTGGTCTCTAGGGACCCTACTGAGCCCTGCCTCTAATTTGGAATGTGTTTTCATGGCTCCTGTTGAGACTGTTCTGCATTTGGAAGTTCATTTTCTATTCCGTTTATTTCGATTAAGTGCATTGCTATTAGACTTCTCACAAGTCATATGCCCTGAATACCAAGTCAGAAAATAATAGGAGTCCTGAAAATGCTGAATTGCTGGTCAGTGTTGTTAGGCGCAAGAGGCATAAAGGGATAGCAGTACACGTTGTAAGCAATTTTGCAGAAGAGGTTTGCCCAATTGTGTCTCCTCTCTGAAATAGAGCAGATTTATTTTTAAAACAAGAAATGATGTGCCTGGTTCATTCTGTTCACATTTCCCTGTCTTGGTGCCCCTCAAGGTAGGTTTGTGCACATGGAGAGGTTAATATTAATATTGCCTTTTTACAGCTAAATTATCTGGCTCTAGAACCATTCACAGATTCTATTAAAGACCCCTATGGAGGATTGCTTCTTCAAATAGGCATTTTAATTCACCCGGGTACAATAAGGTGTTACCTTCCTTTCATTAATAAAATGGGAACTCATAAAGAAAACCAGATTATCTTGAATTTATGATCAAGTAATTTTGTTTCTCTTAGCCTGGATAATAATTGTGAAACATTATTTTCCCCCCTTTTTCCTTTTCCCCTTCATACACTTCGACATTCTTAATTTCTCATGTTTATTTATCTTTTTTATTTTAATTTGACAGGGAAAGCTATCTAGGACCCCAGGAGGCAAATGCTGTGACTTAAGAATTGGTCCTTTCCATCTTCAATTTAATAAAATAATAAGCCAGTAATTGATTTATATTTATATTTACATATGCCTTACAAATTCTGGGATTTTTGTCACCTTTAATGCAATTCCAAAACTAGTCACTAAATTACTTTCAATCAGCTATTTTTCTTTTACCTACCAGTGACTGAAGTCTTTTATTGTAAGTTAAGGAATTTGTTTTCTTTTCTAGCTCCTTACGGCATTTTTCCTCACCTTGAATTTTAGTTTTCATTTAATATTGTTAACAAATTGCCTTTTGGGGGTGAGTTAAATAATTTTTTACCATATCAACAGATAATTTATTTTAAACAATAGCTTTGAGTTTTTTGTACTCTATGCCTTGTCACACAGGAAGACAGATATTTAATGTTACTAATAATTTCAAACATGATTCAGGATCAGGAATAAACAAAGTAGGCACTTGAGAATTTCAGTTGGCTTTCAGATAACCCCAAATGTTATCTCCCAGGGTCTTTTCCCCTGCATATACTTGTTGTTTACTTGTGTTTGTGTGTGTGTGTGTAGGGGGGGTTGCTTTTCTTCTTCTTAGGGTTTCAGGTTGGGTCACATCCAGCAGTGATCAGGGCTTGCTCAAGTCTGTGTACTTGTGGGGGATCATATGTAATGCTGGGATCACAACAGGATTAGCTGAATGCAAGGCAAATGTATTAGCCTCATTTTAGCCCTATTCATCCTTATAAATGAGTATATATAATCTGGTAATAACTAAACAAGAACATAAATAACATAAAAGGAAGATTGAAGAAACGACCATTACACATAGACATGATATCAGAAATGACAGTTGACATTTGGAGAAAATATGTAAAAACACAACTAAGTATATTAATAGTGATGAATATAACTACTGATGCATCTATATACCATGTGCTTTTCTATGCATTATCATAGTTCCACAAGTCAGATATTAATGTTCCCATATTAAAGATGAGCAAATTCAAGTTGATTGTAAGTTACCTAAAGCCTAGCATCTTAAACTATGAATTTTAACCCAATATGGGGTCACTTAACTAAATGCGGGAGTCATAAAAATTTTGCTTTAAAATACATTTATGAGGGCTGGGGAATCAATACAGTGAGTAGAGTGTCTGGTTTGCACACAGCTAACCCAGGTCAAATACCCAGCGTCCCATATGGTTTCCCAGCAATATCAGGAGTAATTCTTGAATTCAGAGCCATCAGTTACCCCTGCGCATCACCAGGTGTGGCTCAACCTCCCCTACAAAAAACATTTATGCTTTGTTATTGGTAAACACTTAATTTGCTTGTCTAATTTATATTTGGGGTTGCATACAATTTTCTCGAGTGAAGAGGTGTCATAGTAGAAAAAATAAGAAATCTTGATACAAACCATCCCAGCTAGTCAGTGACAATACTGTTGTTTTTTCTCAGACCTGATAATGCTATTCTCTTTCATCATTCTACCTCCGGCTGCTGCAGTGGATGTCCGTGAACTAGCATCTTCCAAGAAAAAATAAGTTCTATGACTTCTACTTAAGAAAGCAGATAGCAATGTATCTTGAAAATATTCTATTGAACATATATTTTGTTGTTGTTGCTAGGAAATGACCACTTAAGCTATTTGAAAAACAGAGTTATGAGAAACATCTGATTTTATAGTGAGGCAAGTTGAATTATTTCAGTGTAATCCTGACATCACAATTTCATATTTGACGCCTGAAATACATTTTCCTTGATTCCTATGATGATGACATGCATTCAGTCATTCGCTCACTCCAATAACAAATACTGAGTGACTATTATATACAGAGAAACTACCATACAGCTCTTTAGAATTCTATCAGATCAAGAGAACAAAACAAAAGTAAAATAAGGAAAGCTTAAACATCTTAATTTATTTCAGAGTAGTTTGGGTAAGTGCTGTAATTGAACTCTTCTACTCAACCACCATCCTATACAGTGTCACCAAGTTATTTTGTTAACACCCTTATCCGATGACGTTGATTCTTGGTTTTAAATCTCTGTCAATGGCCACTCAGTAACTCGGCCTTTCAGGGTGTGCTGTTCTATTTTTTTCTAGAGTGCCCACTAGAATTCGACCAGCTATATTGCTCACTCCTCCTAAATCATCAGTGATGTTCCCCTCTTCCATCCTCAACTCTTGATGCTTCCTTTGAGCTGTACCCTGCCCCTTCTCATTCACCTGGTGAATAGTTCTGCTCAATCAAGATCCAACTCAAATTGTATCCTCTTACTACTGTTTTCGCACACAGAGCCTGGCAAGCTACCCATGGCATACTCAATATGCCAAAAATAGTAACAATGATAGTCCTCATTCCCCTGACCCTGAAAGAGCCACCAATATGCCATCAGGCTACACTAGCACCAGGCAGGGACATAGGGATGAATGGAGATGTTACTGATGCCCTCTCAAGCAAATCGATGAACAATGGGATGACAGTGATACAGTGATATTACTGTTTTATTCTTTGTTTAATAATTTGTTTTTTTGGTGGTAACCTGCTCTTTCCTAATTAAAAAAATGTTAAGTTCATCTCCCCACACACTTTATGATGCAATGTATTATATAACAAGTATATAATATATGATATTTCAATTTGTTTCTTATTAAAGTACCAATCCTTCTAGAATAGCACTAAAAGTATATAACATATGTGGTATTTCAATTTGTTTCTTATTAGAGCACAAATCTTTCTAGAATGGCATGGTATTTTACTAAATATTTCTCTATATATTTTTACATAAATCTTTATGTTCTGTTCTCATGTTTCTAGCACATACTTGTCTATCTATAAATGTTAGATGAAGAGAATAGAATTGCAGATGAATATTAAGTGCTCTGGTAAAGGACTAATATTTCAGGAATGACTGTGGGAGAGGTATTTTTTGTAAGGGGGGTTTGAAGATAATGTAGGAAATTGGTAGTTAGCTACAAAAAAGATTCAGGGAGGCTGTGAGAGGACTTTGGAGACGTGGTCTGGTTGGAATATACAAATAAACTAGTGTCTTTAGAGTTCAGCAAACAAAGATGGAGAGTTGGTAGTTTAGGTACTTTTATACTGTGTTGATCCAGTAATGTGGAAATTCCTTTCTCTCTTGAACATATAGGGAACTCTGGCTGTGTGGAAATGAATCAGGTAGATAGGATTATTCAAGTCATGAACAGAACAGGGAAGTTGGGCAATGCTGCTATGGTTGCAGGCAGGAAGACAGAGCCTTATCTGAGCTGGCTTCAGCAATGCTGATGTGTTGTTAGGACTATAAGGGCTGAGAAATATAGTTTCTCTTGCTTCTGGGAGTCTTATTACAACTAATTCTGATGTGAAGAGTTTGTGTGGCTTACTATAATATACATTTGTGTCCTCTAAGTACTCCTTGCTCTGAACTCCACCTACTCATGACATCCTTGCTATTCTATGAACCACCAAAGAATCCCCCGGAGGGATTATGGATGTTATGCTCCATCCACTGTCTATACACTATGTTTTTCCTTATGGACTTTGTCTCTAATAAATAGCATGCTTGATAATCTTTCTCACTTTTTAACATGCTTGATTTTTAATCTTGATACTTAGCATCGACTTTTATTTATTTATTTATTTACCAACAATGCTCAAAGAGTACTCCTGGCTCTGCACTCGGGGGTCACTCCTATTGGAGCTCAAGGAACTAACCATACGGGGTGCTGGGAATTGAGCCTGGGACTGCTGCAGTCACTGCAAGCGTCTTACCCACTTTACTATCTCTCCAGGCCTCCCATATTACTTATTTTATTATTTTTATTTTAATTTTTAATAAAATTACTGAAAATTACAAAGTTATTCATGATTGAGTTTCAGGTGTCCAGTGTTCCCATATGAGCCTTTTGACAAGTGTTCACTTTTCCTCTACCAGTTTCCTTTTCACCCCAAGTCTGTCTGTACTTTGGGTACTTTTTCCATTTTCTTCCCCCCTATTCCCTAATAGGCACTGTGGCTTACAATAATGTTACTGATAGGATACCACTCATGTTACTTTACCTCCTTTCAGCACCTAGTCCTGGTCTAGAGTGACCCTGTACTTTACTTTTATTTTCACTGTTCCTTTCTTTCTGCTCAGAATGCTAACCTTACATAGAGTATATACTGTGTTTTGTTCTCTACTGTAGCTCAACACCTAGAACTTGCTTAGCACACACAACACTCAAGAACTTTGTCTCTAATCACTTAATACTTGAAAAAATGGAAATATTTCCATGGTTCTACACTGAATTGTTCCATCAATGTTAGAACAGATGGATAGCCTCTAGGATATTATTTTTCAAACCTTTCCACCTCAGGTCATAGTAAGTAAAGTATTTGTATGGTACCAAGATATGTAAGGAGAGATTTGAAGTTGCTTAAACAGTGTTGAAAAAGATTGAATATATATTATTTTATTTTTAAAAAAATTTAGTTACCATGAATTGAAAAATTATTCATGAACTTTTTCAGGCACACAATGTTCCAGCATTAATCCATTTTACCAGTATCTACGTATCTACTTCTCTTTACCAGTGTACTCAATTTTCCTTTTATCCACCACCCTGCCTCTATGACATGCACTTTTTAAATAAATTTTGGGCACTGTGATTTACAGAACTGATACTGATAGGTTGCCTTGCATAACACTTCATCACCTTTAAATGCCAATTAAATTTTAATTTTTGTTTTATTCTAGTGAACCAAAACATAAACTTATATTTGGGAAATTGTTAATTGTAGGATTGGAGTGATACCACAGTGGGTAGGACATTTGCCTTGCATGCTGTCAACCAGAATTTGATTCCTCCCTCCTTCTCCGAGAGCACAGCAAGCTACCGAGAGTATCCCGCTCGCAGGTTAGAGCCTGGCAAGCTCCCCGTGGTGTATTCAATATGCCAAAAATAGTAACAACAAGTCTCACACATGGAGATATTACTGGTGCCCGCTCCAGCAAATCGATGAACAACAGGACAACAGTGCAATAGTGTTAACTCTAAATTTTTATAAAAGTTCCAAATTTAAAAAAATTGTATTATATCCTATTTTATGGCCATCATCGCTACCTTAGTGGTGTAGTCTTTTTGCCACATACCAAAAGGTGTGGCTCCCTTGTGCGCGCGTGCACACACACACACACACACAACACACACACACACACACAAACACACACACTCCCCTTACCATCACCCATTGGATCTGAATTTAGGATTTTGCCTTTGGGCAGAGCTCACTGGCAGCTATGCTAACAACATCCCACACCCGCCCCCTCCCCCCCCACCCCCCGCTTCCCCCCCCCTTCTACACTTGACTTGGTCTGATCCAGCAGGACAGTTAGCGGGACTGTGGCCCGTGCTATGATAATAAGAACACCAAATGTGAGTTGTCTGCCTTCACCAGCATGATAAAAGAGTAAGTAAGGGATGTTTGTGAAAGTTTGGCGTGTTGGAGGCCTCCTTGCTTAACCGCAGCTGAGCAGCACCATCTGCTTGGGAACAGCCAATTTGTTGTTTGTTTTACACTGAGTTTATTAAAGTTACCCAAGGGAGAGTAGGAAGGGCCTTATTTGGAAACTTGTTTCCTTGAAAAACCTACATGATTTAGTGGAAACGAATGCCAGAGAAGAACTCTTAGACACTGGTTCTAGTCCCACTCATGTTTTTATGCCCTATGATCATGTAAACTACTGAGTTCTCCAAGTTCTAGAGACCTCAGATGCAAAATAATGATACTTTTCCTACCATACCTCAAAGCTGTTGTGAGAATTCTATTATATCATGCCATAGCAAACTGTAGCCATGTAACTCAGTGTTTTTTAAAAAATATTCTTGACATTGGCTTTAAGTTACTTAAGGCTTTCCACTTCAAATTTGCTTAGTAAAGATTGGATTTTAAATCATGAACAGGCAATTGGGGTCATTGCCTAGATAATTCTGTACATGCAAAACCATTTCAAAGTTGGCCCCTAGAAGCAATTGTCCAAGCTTCTTTATTTGGAAGCCTCATAAGCCAAATTATAAGCCAAATTTTACCCATTAAAAATAAGAGACTCATGAGTAAGATGCACGTTCCTATTTTAAATCTGACAACTCGTTAAGTTATATATTCCGAAAATGAATGCATTGGCATCAAGACTTGTCTACAAGTGTTGAAGATAATTATACACAAATGAACAAAGTCTTATTAAAAGGTTACCCATCCTTCATTGGAACTGTTGGCACTTGTTTCTGTTTTTCCACTAAAGTTTAGAATGTGTAATCAAAATCATTAATTCTCTTGCTAAAAACTTCATAAATAGATTTGAAACAGATTTTTTAAAAAAATGATATATGCCAAATGTGATTTAATTTGATAACCAAAAAATTAATTTCATTTAATATCAATGGCAAGGTATGATATTTCGGTTAATAAACACCAAGGAGAAGGCTTAGCTGTAATAAGCACGGTACTGCTAATTAGTGCTTTCATCATTTTGATAATCTGGCTGTTGAGGAGTTGTTGGCTCTTATTACTATTTTTTAAATTTTTCTGTGTGCTTCATGAGCATTCTTTCTCTTTTTCTTCATTTCAATGATTTTTCCCCCTTTCTCTTATATTCACTAATCATGAGGGGAAAGCTTTTGAAAGATTATCTTTAATTGCTTATTTTTCTGAAACACACATTTTTTTATTCGTTATTTTCTGTCTCAGGTGAAGAGTGTAAGACTGTTAAAACAACATTGGGAGAATGATACTGTTTGGGAACCATGGATTGAAAATAAGATTTTCCCTAGGATTTCTGATCATATGGAAATTGACATCCCTTGAAATTAGGAGACACCAAAATAGAAAGTAAAGTCAGATTTATTCTCACTTTTTGTAATCTAGTTTCATTACCTTGAATAAAGAAGGCTTTAGAGGATTATTTTTCTCATTCTGAACTTAAATAAACTCATTATAGAAATATGTAAATTTGAAAATATGTAAATAAAATAAGAGCAATTCCACAATCCATTTATAACTAATGTTAATGTTTTTATACATTCTTCTGCTTTTTTAAGAGCTTCTCAAATCTTTACATTTAAAAAATTTGGCCTTAATTTGTTTATATTCACACAGTTTTTTCTTTTTTCTTCTACTATTATTTTACAAGCATTTTTGAAAGTATAAACTAAACAAAAGTAATTAAATATTCAACAGTACATTAAAAGGCTGTATATTATTCTCAATATGGACACATATAATTAATTTTACTGCTGTATCATCATTAGGTAGGGGAAATTTTCTCTTTACTAATTTTAAAACCCTTGAATGAATATTTCCATAGACAAGTTGTTTTATTTTTAATTTTTTCCTGGGACAGCCAAAGAATTTTTATGCTCCTCTTATCAGTTTGTATTATTTTTTCTGTAGCAAAGATATTAAACTTAATTAAGACAAGCTTTTTATTTATTAGTTAAATGATAGACATATTACTTTCATTTAGTTAGAAATATTAATTAGAATATTTTCAAAAATTGATCTTTTTTTTCAGTCAATAAATATTTATGGAGTTTCTCCTCTGGACTAGAGAAGCTAGGAAAGATAGATATATTCTCTCTCCTCACCAGACACAGAATCAATCTAGAGGCTGTTTTACTTTTATTCATTTGGTGGGGTTGATGGAGGGAACAAACAAATGATATTGTTCTCTGAAGTTCCAGGGGATTGTGAGATGCCAGGGACCAAACTCATGGTTCTTATATGCAAAGTGTGTACTCTAACCCATTGGGATATCTCTCTGACCCTTTTATAGTTCTTCATAAACCAATCTCGGTGTTCTCTTTGGCAATTTTTTTAAAAGAAAATGTTTAAGGGCCTGAGAAGTAGTACAGTAAGTAGGGCACTTGCCTTGCATGCAGCTGGCTTGAGTTTATTTTAAAATAAAATAATAAAGGCATATGAATGATATCTTTGTGTTTGAACATTATCTTTTTGATACCCCACAGTGTAGCAACGAGGTGCCACAATTGTTTGTATATAGACTTTTTGAGGCACAAACTGTCCCTTCAAATTGTATAGATTTTATTTCTTTTCCAATGAGTTATTTAATACCAAGCAAAAGTATGTTTGATGATTTTTTTTTTATTTCCTTTCAATCTTTCTAGTAAAGTAACCCGTATTTCCTCACTGATACTTGTAGGATACTGTTACTTTTTTTTTTTGAGTAATTCCTGAGTGCAGAGCTACTCCTGGCTCTGCACTCAGGAATTACTCCTGGTAATGCTCAGGGGATCATATGGGATGCTGGGAATCAAACCAGGTTCGGCTGCGTGCAAGGCAAACATCCTACCCACTGTGCAATTGCTCCGGCCCCAACACTGTTACTTTTTTGCCACCCCCTTCTTTTTACTAACCTTAAGTAATTCTACATTTATTGTCTTCTCTATACCCTTGTGTCGTGATTCAATTTTGTTTTTGTCTGTTTTCTCTGTCCTCTGGAAATGCATCTTGTGCTGACTTCAATATGTCACTACATCGGTCCATGCGTTTCTTTAACAGAATCTCTCATGAAATAATCATTCTGTAATCCTTTTGATCTTTGGTCAATTTATTCACCTTTAACAAACACACATACATTGCAACTAAATTTTCAGGTCAGTATGACTTCTGATCATTTTTATCACTTATCTCTTGATTTTTTTGAAATCAGGTTTTCTTTTCTGTTATAATGCTTTTTTATTTTTTTTTTAATTTTTTGAGGGTACAAGTTACAGATTTATACATTTTTGTGCTCATGTTTCCCTCATACGAAGTTCGAGAACCCATCCCTTCACCAGTGCCCATTCTCCACTACAAATAAACCCAGCATCCCTCCCACCCTCCCCAATCCCATCTCCCCCCACCTCACACTGCCACTGTGGCAGGGTATTCCCATTTGTTCTCTTTCTCTAATTAGGTGTTGTGGTTTGCAATAAAGATGTTGAGTGGCCATCGTGTTCAGTCTCTAGTCTACATTCAGCACGCATCACCCTTCCCCATCATGGCCTCCAACCACATTTTACTTGGTGTTCCCTTCTCTACCTGAGTTGCCCTCTCCCCAGAATGTGAGGCCAGCTTCCAAGCCATGGAGTCAACCTCCTGGTACTTATTTCTACTATTCTTGGGTGCTAGTCTCCTACTCTGTTATTCTACATTCCATAGATGAGTGCAATCTTTCTATGTCTGTCTCTCTCTTTCTGACTCATTTCACTTAGCAAATCAATGAGCAACGGGACTACAGTGCTATATTAAATTGTCATGACTTACAACCTACCTTCATTATTCCAACATACATGCCAAGGTTCTGAATAATCAGATGCCCTAGATATACCCTATTTTAACATAGAAGCTTGTAGTTATTGATAGAGAAGTGTTCCACAGACTACATATAAAATGAATAGTGAGCACACCTGTAGTAAAAAGTAGTTATTGAGTGTAAAACAAATCTTTTTCTAAGGACCTAATGGTGGAGATCTCCTGATCATTCATGTGATAATATTAAATCCATATGCTGTGTTCATATTAGAGAATATATAGGACTTATGTGTAATGAATGAAAGAAATATTCAAAGGGAGAATTTGCAGAGTTTTAAGTCAAGGATTTGGGATCAATTTAAAGGATTTTTGTGGTTTTGTTTTTTAACCTGCTTACTCCCTAAATTAAAAATTCTGTTCTCTGAGGTCTCAGCTGTGTGCTGAGAATAACATTTCTAGAAAACTGTCTTTGGACTTAAGTTTTGAGCTTCTAGATGGAGTCATTTTTTAAAGATATCTGTCATTCATGCATGCAGCTTTTGAATTCACATGCTTGTCCTTGTTGAGAATAAAGCAGCTGTTTCTGCAACTGTAGGAGACTTTCCTACTTAGAGTGAGGTCTGTCACTGTCACTTTATGGCAGACTAAATGTAGTGTGGGCTGTCAGTTTAGGAAAGAATTAAATATTGCCTGCTGTTGTGTATCTTCAATCTAGGGCTTTTTTCCAAGCACAATGGGGGCCCCTGCTCCGAATATCCCTCATTTTATTCATTGGACTCCCTGTTTGGTTCTGGTTAGTAACTCTTATCTATAAACAACAACCCAGATCTTTTTCCTAGCTTTCGATTTGCTGTTATATATTCTGTCTTGTAA
The DNA here is from genome assembly GCF_027595985.1 of Sorex araneus. Lineage (NCBI taxonomy): Eukaryota > Metazoa > Chordata > Mammalia > Eulipotyphla > Soricidae > Sorex > Sorex araneus. Next base: position 321,790,597 of record NC_073313.1, read on the forward strand.
AGGTGGCTGTCTCAAGGTTAGAAAACGTTAAGTGTTCTAAGGTTTGTACCAAAGACCCAAAGCACACTCCACTCTCAGCTTTCGTGTCATATTCACACAGGTAGCTTTCTGAAACTCAGTGGCCAAGTTAAGGTTGAAGAACACCAAGGGCTAAAAGAAATTCTAAAGACTCAGAATCCGAGGGAGTGGAATAGATGGTTCAGGACACTTAGAAAAAGAAATCCATTCAAGATATGCAGTTGCAGGCTTGGCAAACCCTGAAAGCCTATGGACAAGAAGACTTATGGATGCATCATTTTGAAACTTCTGTGTTTGACAGCAACACTTTGCTTTTCAGTCAATAACCTTATGATTAAAATAAGGTCTTTGTTCAATAAGAGAGTTGTCTGAACACTTTATCATTGAAAATGCCCTCCCATTTATCCTGAATTAGCTTGCTCACACTTTAATGGATAAAAATTTACATTTTAGGTTTTTATATATGATTATGCATTGCAGTTAAAGCCTCTTTTTTTGGGGGGGAGAAGGTTTTACAATGTGATTTTATTTGTTTGCCAGTAAAATTTACTACCGTAATACTTTTACCATCCTCATTTAATCTTCAGGCTTCTCTTTAAAAAAAAGTCGATTCACCATTATGTTAGCAACACACATTACTGGGGAGGGGGTCCAGTTTCTCAGTGTATATATTCTTATTGCTTTGTCTTGAATATTTTATTCTGTGGATAGTGAAATCAGTTTTTACAGAAATAAATCATTTAGCCATATTAAGATTTAAAAGGATTATAAATGGTTTATTTTCAGCCGTTATTGTGAAAATAGAAAAAGGCTGTGGAGGGGGGAACTCCACACTATCATTTAAATGTGTCAATTCTTCAAAGTAGTGTAGAGAAAAGACTTCTTATTTTGAAACAAGATTGGTGAATAAATTGTTTCTGATGTGTTTCCTTTTGAGCTATTCTCACTTAATCCCTATTAATATGAATGTACATTTCTGAAACATTAATTATTATTTCCAGGGAATATATCAAGCAATAAACGCTTCTTGGATATGTATAATACATATAAGAGAAATATTCCTTTCAGAGAGATTTTGTATATCATTTCTTATATTGATTTCTTTTTCAAATGTATTTATTTGTTATTGGGCCACATCCCACTGTGCTCAGGAACTACGCCTTGCTTTGTGATCAGGGATCACTCCTGGCAGGCCTAGCGTATCGGATGGTGTGATGGGGATCAGGGGCGTGCAAGGGTAGTGCATGACCCACTGTACTATCAGGCCTGTATGTTTATTTTTGTTTTGTTTTATTGATGCTTTTGAGGGGCCAAACCTGGCCTGTGCTCAGAGCTTACTCCTGGCTCTTTGCTCAGGAAATACTCCTGGCATTGCTCAGGTGAAATGCTAGGGATCAAACCCAGGTTGGCAACATTTAAGTAAGCACCATACCTGCGATGCTATTTCTCTGGCTCTACATCTTTTTATACTTTAATATATTTTTGTAGTTTCTAGAAATAAAGTATCCAGTCTATGACCATTAAATTAGTATGTATCGTATTGAAACTGATTTATTGGTTGATGCTCTTATGCATGTAGTTGCTTTCACATATGTGAGTAGACAAAAACAAGACCATCACTACTGACTCTTTGTTATTTGATTTTGTAAGATAAGTTAAAGTTTTAATGTTTTCCGAAATAATTTATAATTCTTAAAAAGGAAAGACTAGCAGTTGAGTTCCTAGCTAATAATAGTTTTAAGTTTCTAAGGGGTGCTGAATTCTTTTTCATGTTCTTAATATGCAGCAGGTATTTTATATTCAAATTTGTTTGATTATGCTTGAGGATGTAGTTGAAATGAAAGGTAATGCATAAAAATAAAATTAAATTCTATATACTACCACGCATTCACATATACATATACAATCATCAGTCCAAATTCATATTCTTCTAAAAATATTTGTAAATGTTACTCCAAATACACATTTGGTAGATTCATTATTGAATCTTTACATAAAACTCATTTTCTATAAGCTGTTCAGAATCTTTAGAATTCTTCAACATGTCTTAATAATTGTGTTTGAGTAATGTTTTACATTTATAGGAGTTTTAAAAAGGCAGGTGCAATGTGACATATCAGAAGAAGCAAATTAAACTCTTGTAAAGCACAGCTGGAATGCTAAAAATGTGTATTTGTAATTTAAATATGTGACACCATCACACTGTAAAATCAGTTCATAATTAGAAAACATCTGTTTTTTCCAATATGATGCCTAATAGTATATTTAAATAATTTAGAATGCAATAAGAAAAAAAATCATGGAACAATAAGTGATTCATGGACATTTTTTTCCCTTTTGTTTTAATGCCCTGTTGGAGATCTTGCAGTATCATTTGGAGTAACCTATCATTTTGAAGCTACTTTTTTGATAGAGCATAGTCATCAACGATGAAATGCATATGCGAGACATATGTGCTATTGTGACCTCACTGTGTTAGTAAAAAAATAAATAAATAAATAAAACTAGGTCGCTGTGTTAGGAAGGATTTACACGCTGTTATTTTTCTCTCACCTCACTTTTCTTGTTTGTTTTAATCAAAAGACATTGAAACAAATATATGTTGATTATTTTAACAGGAAATTTATGTGAATGTATTGCAAATGCGCGAGAGCTGTTGAGTTGTATGAATACTAGAAATACGTTTGGACCAGGTAAAATATTGAGTTAAAATGTATCAGGATCAATTCAAGTTTAGCTAATAAAATTTGAACAAAACCACAATTTCTCAAATGAAGTTAACATGGTAGATTAGCCACACATCTGTCATCAGTGTTCACATAGGAAGGTATTTATATATGTGTGATGAAAACTCAAATGAGTATTTTTATTCTAACTGAAGTGTGCACGCTGAATAGTCTCTTGGTTTATTGGCAGTAAATTGTGTAACTTTTTTTAAAAGCCACAGTTTTGAGTATTTGTTTCAGAAATGGACAAACCAAATGTGTCTTGCAAGGTTCTGTTTTCAGTATTACTAGCCATTGTCCGAAAAGGTTTGCAAACCCAAAAATCTGAAAAGGAAAAAAATAAAGGCAATTTACAGCAGCTAAAAAACTGAATAAAAGCAGTCAGTAATACAGGTCAAGAGCACTTTTAAGCTCAGTCACTGAGCTGCGGTGAGTAAATTAACTGTAGCAAGGACTGCCTGACAGAACTTTGCTGGAGGGTGAGGAGGGATATATTATAATGTACTGATTCACCTTTCCATTTAAAATGTAGCTTTATCACTTTAATTCTTGGGTGGGGGTGGGACTGAAAACTCACTTTTTTTCCTGGGTTAGAGTACACAAAGTTAATCTGCTGCCATTTATATTCATCTACTTTGAATCGCCTTTTATCCACCTTTGCTGCTGCAGCCCACCACTCACCATTCATCAGTTTATGCATTGTGCGCCAGGGCAAATAATGACAGAATATCTAGCTAAAGAAGGGGTACTTAATCAGCAATCAAGATTCAATTTGTTTTAATTTTAGCAGGTGTTTGTGAGGTACATTGATGGGAGAGATAATATGTGCTGCTTTCATTAGCTCTCTTGTTTTTGTGCTTGAACATTTAAGAGCCAGATGTTCGGAGGTGAGCTGATCAGAATATTAAGTCTCCAGAGGTTGGTTTCCATAGTGTTTTACATTCCTTTCTTTATCTCCCTCGATTCACCCTGAGCTCTGAGGTGCAAGTGCTTGCAGTGACAGACTCTATCTCAGAGTCCTGTTCAACGGACATATTAAATTAGTGGCTAATTCTTGGTATAAAATACTTTTGCTTAATAATCTGTCATTAATTCTTGGACTCTGGGTCAGCTTCATTTCTCATTCAAAAATCTTTTCCCTCATAATCCATTTTAGAAATTATTTGTGTCACAGCTGTTATTTCATCAGGATATTTTCCTAAAGCAAAAACATGGTACTCTCATAAGATACAAAAGTACTGACCCCATCATCTTGTTAAATCAATATCCAAACTTGATCAGTGCTCTGTCATCAGCTAGTCAAAACACGACACTGATGACAGCATTGTGGCATGAACAATAAGAGCAGAGCCATTTGAATTTAGTAGCTTTGCTGAGTTTGAAATTATTACTTCTTACGAGAAAGTGTGAATATTCTTACATGAAATTATTTTATAATGTAATATAAGATTACTGTATTACAGTTTGCAATAAACCATTAATAAGACTTAGAGATGATCTAATCAGTCGTTAGGCTTTGTTTTACAAATTTTAACTCAATCATAACTGAATTTAGCTTCTATTTAATAGCTTTTCTAGTTACACTTTGATAAGTTGCACATTTTTTCCCCTCTTCTTTTGGTTCTTCCATATATTAAGAACATGATTTTCATTTCAGCTAAAAAGCAAACCTATCAATAAAGAGTTAATTGAATTGGCATTGACAAGAAGATATTTTCTCCCACTATTAATTGTTCTCTGTTTACTTGATGTTCAAAGATTGTACTGTTTTACAAGCATATTTTCTTAATTGTGTCACCTTGTACTATAAGTATGTCAGAGGGGAAACATTTGCAAGTGATTAGATATAGACCTATGTGTCATCAAATGTATGAGGTACATACCCTTATAGGATATAATTGTGATCTTTTAATATGCGGCCATTGACCCAGACTTGTTATTATCTATTATAGTTTATAATAATGTATCTCTTTATGATTAAATGATGATGCCCGGCAGAACACTATGATTAGCATTTCAGTTATTTATAGATTATGTCAGAGCAGTAATAAACATAAAATGCTGTTAATGTGTGGCTAATGAAATCTGGACATGAACAAGTTTATGAATTGATATAATTCATTTGAGTGTTCTAACTGAGCTGCTGGTTCTCGTCATAATTCAAAAGCTTAGCAGGGTTCACCGATTAGGTGGTAGACTAATTTGCTACAAAAAGTCAATGGGTTTTCATCGTCTTCGGCTATCATACCCAGCATGGCTGATTGCATAAGAACTATACAAAGTAATTCTCATAAATATATTTATTAAGCTTAATATGTTTTGTGAGGATAGAGAAGAATCAACTATTACACAACACATGTAAAACAAAAAAGAATCACTGTGTAATTTCAATAGCCAAAAAAGATATGTACTGCAAAAATCCTGAAAGGCTAGAGAATTATTTAGTTGTTAAGAGAGAAAAATGGGTAATTTAGGAGGATATGCTGATGAAGGCTGCAAAAGGAAGGTGCCTTTCCCTCGCCCCTCTTGAGATACTAATCAAGTACACATTAAATTCCATTTGACCACTGATGACTAGAAGCTGTAAGTTGCATTTCTCAGACTATTAGTATAAGCTACATTTCCATTGCTCATTCTAAGTCTCCAAAGAAATATATCGAGTTTTGCTTTGCTGTAATTATGCTAATATGTTTATCCAAAAAGTCTGGTTTTAGACCAATGTGAAATCATGACTTTTCCTTAGGAAACAGAATCAAAAGTTATCTCTGAGGTTCTTTGAGATCAGTCCTATGGTTCGACAGAGACCACTCATTATTATCCTATCGGACACAGATTCTGCACTCTCAGGCAGCAGCAAATGGCTTCTTGAAATGCCCATACTTTCCCAAAGGGCCATTCACAGGCAGGTTTGGTACATTAAAATGAAAGTTAGTCTTAAATGACCTACTATGAAGGGAAACAATACATTGAGTTTCCAGTTTGAATGTAAACTACCCAAATAGTTTAATTGTTTCAGTCCGTCTAATTGAAAAAACATTTTCAAAATACAGAATCTTGCTTATAACTAAGCAAGGTTCTTTACGAGGTAAAACTAGCACAAAGCAAAGGATGATTTAGAGTCATATTTTGGGTCAGAATTATCATTATTATTATTATTATCATTGTTGTTGTTGTTATTATTGCACCCAACAGTGCTCATGGCAGCAGTTTTCCAACAGTAATAATCAGTGGTTTCTGGGCGTGAAGTAAGTCGCCTCTAATGTGAGCTATCCCCGGAACACTCAGCAAGAAGCTGGAAGATTAGATGATTGGTAGAATTGCAGACTGAATCAGCATTTTTCAAAGTGTGCTTCGTGGAATTTCAGTACTTTAAAATACTTTATTTAAATGTATTCAAATTACTATGGGAAACACTAATATTTCACCATGTCCCAGCACCTCAATAATTACCTAAAATGAGATTATTTAATCTTATAGCAGGCAAAAAAATAAAAAATGAAAAAATAAAAACTAGTTCAGAGGTATAGTAAACGTTCAATATTTTTTCTCACTGTCACTGACATCACTGTCATCCCCTTGCTCATTGATTTGCTTGAGCGGGCCCCAGTAATGTCTCCATTATGAGACTTGTTTTTACTGTTTTTGGCATATCAAATACGCCACGGGTAGCTTGCCAGGCTCTGCCGTGCATATGAAAGGAATATATCCATTCATTGGAATTTTCTGAAAAATTCCTTACTGTTGCTACTAAAGCAATTTTAAGTCAGCCTATGATTTTACATGTCAAATATGGTAGTTTGTGTTACTAGTCCTGCTGCTATGGCATAAAGAAAAGTTTTTGTTTTTCTCTTAAAAAGTGAACAGGAATATGCTGAGGACATTAGAATTTTCTACTACTTATTGAGAAATTTTTTTCCACTAGTTGATTATCTGTTCCCCATAATACATATATCTATCTACATGTATATATGCAATATATATTATATATTTCTCCTCACATATTTTCTCCACACATAGCCCTCTCAGAGTGCTTAGTGGAAACTTGAAGGGCCCCTTGGTATCAACAAGTAAGACAGAAGGGAAGGTATCCTTGAGCTCTGAGAATGAGAGCAGATTTTGAGGATTAAATGAGGGCTGGGGCACCAGGTGTTGGCTGGGAGGTTACACTGTAGACTGACTCTTCCCTCTTCTCTCTCATGTTTTCTGTTGTTTAAAGTCCTCATGCTCCTCCATTATTAGCTTTTCTCATCCTTTGCCCACCTAAGACAATTTATTGATTTCTAAAATGAAAATTAGTATTCTTCCCTCTATTGACATTCATAAACTTTTCTTTCTATCTCGCAATTGTGATAATCTACCTCTACTTCACCACTCATGCAGAACTGGGAGCATGTGTATCTGCCTAAAATATTAACTTACTCAAGAATATGATTATTACACTTTGTAGGTGCACCGGTGTCTAACAGAAATGCCCATTTATTATAATCTACATGAGGAGTGAGCCTGGAGATAAAGCAAGAAGAGTGTGGGGAGGATATTCAACCAAGATAATGCATTTGGGATTGTGAATCCCAGCCTTTGGCTTCTGACAGCATAAAATTACCTGGAGCTTTGAAAAATTTATTTGAGGCTAGGTCCACTGTCAGTCAATTAATTTTAACTGGGTAAATTCTACAGTCTTATATTTGAAAAATGCACAAATTAAAAGAAAGGACAAGAGAGGGGAAAAAAGCTCTCTAGGGAACTGGGCACACAGTTTGAGTTCCAGGATGCCTTAGACATAAACTTAATGGTCCAATTCCATACCACAAAGAGTATGAAACATGCAGGGAAACTAAAGACAATCTGTGACCCACCTAGAAACAAGATTTTTGTCTCTGTTCTTCTATAGATAGACTATCTTACTAATCCCTAGTAAAAGGGTATCAATAGAGAAGTACATCTGAGAAGAATACACACACACACATATATGTGCATGTATGTGATATATGTGTACATATGTATATAAAATATGTTCATTGACTTAAACTGCATAACAACCTTGCATTCATTTTATATTCCAACCTATTTTATATAAATACTATATTTATAATCATTTCTATTAAATACATATAAAGCTATATAAAATATTTCTATACAAATGTATTTTGTTTATTTTTTTATGAAACTACTTTATTTGCCTGTAGTGTTTTTCTATGTGAAATCAGAAAACCTATAATGGGAAATTCTCTACTGCCATATTACAGGATTCTACAGGGCCTATGTATAACATAGTCTACAGTAAAACTTTTAAAGTTATTTACAATTTTCTATGAACTTAATTAAAATTGTAGGTTGATAGGGCTGGAGAGATAGCACAGCAGACAGGTGCTTGTTTTACATGTGGCCAGCAGAGTTTGACTCCAGGCATCCCATATGTTCCCCTAGCACCACCAAGAGTGATCCCCTAGTGCAGAGTCAGAGAAATGATATGCTTCTGAGCTCTACCAGGTGTGGCCAAAATAGCAAAACACTTAAAATTGTAGGTTTACCTGTGAAAGGTGTCCAAGCTGATTTAAAGGCAAGTTTCTTGAGTGTGATTTTAATGAAATGAGACTTACATGGTACTCAATTTGCTCGTTATGTTCTACTCCAAAGATAAATAGTCAATGTATTCTTTTTTCATTTGGTTTTGACCATAACTAGTGCTACTTGAGGAACCGTGCCATGTTGGAATTCCGCATGCAGAAATGTCCTCTAGTGTCCTTTAGCTATATCCAAATTCCAATATATTTCTTATTATCTGACTCATTTTAGGCTGGTGTTAAAATTATTGGAAATGTTAAAATCAAGACATAAAATAGCTATATAGAAGGGATTTTCATTATAAACTTTCTATATGAATCTAGTGATTGAGTCTTTATCTTTATTCTTGCAAAAATTGTGCCAAAGATCTAGCCTTTATGATGTTAAATTTTAATGTTAAAAGTAGATTGAAAATTATACATGTTTCTAAGGAAATCTGAATTGTAAATGCAGAATACTTCAGTGGTTTGGTAAACAACTTTTCAATATATGGTAGCTCATTCCAAAAACTATAGCCACAAGCTTTGTGTTTGCAGGTGTGAGGGGAGTATGTGATTAGCTTATTTTTCTCTAATTTTTTCCCAAAATAGTGAATGCAGATTTTTAGATGCTATTATTCTGTATTTCAGCATTTAAAGAAAATTTGCCCCTACACCTTATTGTTTTGATTACATTAAGAAAGGTATTACACAATCACATGCTTGTATGTATTCATGTATGTATGTAATTTACCAACTATCCATGTCTACTCCACATTTCTCAGTATCTGAAGATGTGTTTATATGACTAATTCTTCTGATTAAATGTGAAAAGAGGTGATGTCATTTCAAATCTAAGGTTCTTAAAACTGAATAGACCTCCTATAGCCTTATCATTTATTTTTCTCCCTCTCTTCCTCTTTTCCCCTTTCTCCTATCCCTTACTCACTGAACATTTGTGTTTTCACAGTGAAAGGCACTTTTTAGAGGAATTCAATGTAAAAGGAGCCCATTCCCTAAATCACCTGGTAGGGAATTATCCAAATCACAAGTGTATCTAAAAGTGTGTGTAGGACAGCGGAAAAAAGGAGGGGGACAGAAGGGAGGCTAAAACACTTATACTTTAGAGCTTATTTGTTACCACTGCATATATCAGCCTTTCCCAGATAATAGAGTAATTCACTGTAGCATAAAGTTCATTAAAGAAACCAGAGGAATTTCAGCTTAATATACTTACCCGTAACATGTTTCTACACAATAGTACTAAACTGATGAATCAGAGCCAGCAAAAACAGTTATGAATAATAATCTACCTTTGCATCTGAGAAGACTTTTGAATATACAGATAATCAAAGAAAAAATTTAAAATGGACCAGTTATAATAGGCCAGCAAGTGGACACATGCCCCTGACTTATTTTCCCTCCTCTTCAGCCATTTTACTGTAGCATTGCTCTGTCTCACTGTAGCACTGTCTTCCCATTGTTCATCGATTTGCTCAAGCGGGCACCAGTAACATCTCCATTGTGAAACTTGTTGTTACTGCTTTTGGCATATCGAATATGCCACATGGAGCTTGCCAGGCTCTGCCATACAAGCAGGATACTCTTAGTAGCTTGCCAGGCTCTCGGAGAGGGATGGAGAAATCAAACCGTGTGAAAGGCAAATGCCCTACACACTGTGCTATCACTCCAGCCATTTAGTAGGTGGTTACTACCTTCCAGGTTTCTCATAGAGCTTTACTGATACTCTAAATTAATACTTGTGAATTTAGTTCTATACTAAGTTCCTCTCCAGCTGGGGAGTTAATTTTCCTTTCCCTTTTACTGTCCAATAAACCTTTCAACTTCAAAAATAATAATATAATAACCCCAAGGCAAGTAATGTTAATTCCTTCATTTTACAAACCAGGATATCAAAGTCCAAAGAGGTAAATTGCCCAAAGTGGTCACATCAATGTTAAGCTAAAAGATGAACCATGGAGCCCAGGGAATCTGCTGTTTAGCCCTACATGTTGCCCAAATCAGCATTTCTTAAATGATGTTTGATACTGTGGACTTTTGTGTTTATAAGCACAATACTGGGCATGAATTCATTGGTTCATTTCTTGGTTAGGTTTCTAGAAGCCAGCTATTCTTTCTTTTTACTTCCAGGTGAATAAAGTTAAGGATTATAAGCAACACTACCTCATTCAAGCCCTTGTGGTGAAAGCACTCCATTTGTTCTTTTCATTGCTCAGAAACTCTTATAACCTCTTGTATCCAGAGACACCAACTATTTAGAACTTGGAGAATATCAATAGGTATGCCTATCCAGAAACACCAGATCTTTAGGGTTTGGTCCATATCAATAGGAGAGCACTGGATTTTTTTTCTTTTTAGGTCACACCCATCAATGCATAGAGTTTACTCCTGGTGGTGCTCTGGGGACAATGTGAGATGCTGGGAATTGAACCCGGGGTCAGCCTCTTGCAAGGCAAACACCCTACCCACTGTGCTATCACTCCAGCCCCAAGAGCACTGGATTTGAAGATCCACATTTTTAGACAAATCATTAGCTTGTATTATGCAAATTATTTTAAAAACATGGCATGACCATTTCTGAAGCTTGAATGTGTTCTTTTGTCCTGTTAGCCAGTTTCTACTGACCTAAGCTTTTATATTGTTTCCTTTGATCATTGACTATTTGTTAAGCAAAAGAATATGTACAAATGATATATAGTGAGCCACACATTGCCATCTGGGCACATAATCTAGCTTGCTCTATCACATCTATAGTTCCTTTGCCCATATAGTGAGGAGTGTTCAAACATTTGGGCTAGACAATTTTGGATTTGAGTCCCAGCAATACCACTTATAGAGGTTTGGCCCTGGAATCATTACTAAATCTCTCTAAATCTCTCCCAGTTATATCTCTCAACTATAAAATGAATATAATCACATTGAATCAGTAGAGCTTGACAAATAATCAGTCCTCAATGAATAGTAACGTCCTTTACTTCTAGTTTATGTCAGTCTGCACATGTATCTTGTTTCAAAATCTAGCTTTAATCCTATATCCTTGAATCTTTCTCTTATGAGTTCAATCCAATTCAATGTACATGAATTTGGCCTATGTGCATTATTAATAAAGCAACCTTGGGGTTACTGTATTATTATTTTTGAAGTTGACAGTTTTATTGGACAGTAAAAGGAAAAGGAAAAGAAACTCCCCAGCTGGGGAGGGACTTAGTATAGAACTAAGTTCACAAGTATTAATTTAGAGTATCAGTAAAGCTCTATGAGAAACCTGGAAGGTAGTAACTAGTAAATGACTGAAGAGGAGAGAGAATAGGTCAGGGGCATGTGTCCATTTGCTGGCCTAATATAATTGGTCTATATTTATTTTTTTCTTTGATTATCTATATACTCAAAACTCTTCTCATTGATTGTGGATTGAGAAGAAATCTATTATTTCTTCTCAAATTACTTTGCGCTTATTTTCATGTGCTCCAAAATAACCCTTCATTATACTTGGCATCCGAGCTGACATCGACAATCAAATCTTTAGTCCTTTATCTTTATATTGATAATCCAAGTTGTATGTGGTTTGAAGGTAAGGAGGCTTTTCTTCTGCATTTCCCATAGAGCTGGACACACAATAGGCTGTCGTAAATACTTCAATTGTCAATTCATTTTTCTTTTCTTAAACCTGCATGAGAAGAGGCAGACAAAATATAGCAATTCAATAAATATTTTTGCAAGACTATGTGGAGACATAGAAAGCTCCCAAGTGAAGAAACTGTTGTATGCAGAATGAAATGAAAGTGATGATGATAATGTAACCCAAGAGAGAGAAACTTAGGATATCGAGCAGTTGGAAAACATAATTCTCATTTTGAAAATTTGAAGGGGTGACTGGGCTTTCATTGCAAGGGGCACTGTCCATTACATTTTATCCATCTTTTGCTCACCTGCTTCAATATAAAGTGCAACCGAAAAATAAAGGCACAGAATTCATCTGGAAGTAGAGAAGAGGGACTCAGCCTATGTGCATTAGCAGATCATTCCTCTGTCCTACTTAAAACCCAAGTATTCTTTCTAATGGCCCCAAGTGACTTGGACTTTCCCTCACCCAACATATTTATTTAAAAGAAATATAATAATGCTAGGATATTTATTTATACATGTTAAAGTTCAGGGATCTTAATCTCTCAAAAGTGAACAAATGAGTAGGGTAGAAATATAAAAACTACACTTCTCAAAAGTCATTTGTAAGAGTTCCACTGCCCATATAGACACACTTAACATTCTTTCTCTCACATTTCTCTGACCCAATACATGACTGAACATTTGCTCCACTATAGGCACATCAGCCTCTGTGAGTCACCCTTCAGTACCATTCACACTACACACATTTTTAAACTTTAGAACATAAATCTTTTCCTGGTCTCAACAAAAAAAAGAGTGCTTGGTATAATCATGCACCACCAGCTTCAGCCATATTTTGATGATCCTTTTATTTTTTTTTATTTTAAACTTCTAGAGATTAAATTAGTTTTTGCCCTATTGTTCCCATGAACATTTTTTCCTACCCTTTGAAGATAAACCATACCTTCCTTCTTTTCTTTATTTAGTTAAGTAGGAAAAAGATTTGAAAAGATTTGTAATTAAACTTATTACTTGCTTCAATAAAGTAATCTATCATGAATCACTCTTTAACAAATTTGACATCTGTGATAAAACTTTGCTTTTACATACCCCTTTATGTCAGTGCAGATCTTTTAATATTCTTAGTGAGGGAACCAAAATAATCATAGACTCTTTGTCAGCACAATTAGCATAAATGCCCTGAATAATTTGAAACATCTACACTTTAAGCTTCACTTTAACCTACTTTGTCTCAGTATTTTGTTAATTCTTTTTAGAGGCAAAAAAATAAGCCAGTATTTTATACCCTTTCCTTAGTCCTAACATAAAATTGTTTCTGCATATCTGATGACATATCTGACTCAAACCTTTAGGAACCTTACTTACATATTTTTGTCCTTCCACACTCACTAGCTTCCCCACTTTATAAAGTTTAAAAGAACTATGAATGGAAGTCAAAAAAATGCGGAACTGTGAAAAGCGTGATTTGAAGCTGCTGATGTATAGCATGGAAAATTACAGTTACCCTCTTTAACTAGACTATCATTTGTTTTCCTTACCGCCTGCCAAATCTTACTAGGAACTAAGAGGAATATGGTTTTGCTTGGGTCCATGTTGCAATATGTTTTAATAGAACAAGTATGTTTGATATGAAACAGTTTAATTTAATTTTTAAATTTTATTTTTCCTTTACACTTTATATAAGTACTACGGTTTACAAAGTTGTCCATGATGATTTGTTATAGACATTTAGTATTCCAACAGCAATCCCACTACCATTATACCTTCCCTCCACATTGTCGCCAATTTTCCCAACTACTCCTTAAACCTGCCTCCAAAGCAGGCTCTCAATAATTTATTTAATATTGCCTGTCATAAATAATTTCTAATAGAATGATCAAAAAATATTTCTTTAGAAGAAAGTTAAGATTGTTGTATCTCACCATGGAGCTAGTAAATTCTTGCTTAAGAGATTACTGAATGTTGCTACAAGTTAAACCTTCTGTGTTTATATTTTGTTAATTGACATTGGTCTCCTTCTACATTACATCCCATCCAATCTGGTATGCTACTCCTGGTTTATCAGTGTTATAGAGTTTGAGATGTTGCACAGCCAAGAATGCAGCCATGCTCCTTGAAGTAAAGATAAAGAGAGATAAAGGGAGATGTGGAGAAGTAGCCCATTCCATACTCCATAAAGTCTGGAGATTTCAGCCACAATACCCAAATATCTGAGATTTTCAGCAAATTAACTTCTGGATGAGGCTAGTTCAGAGCAGTGGAGTCTGGTTGGGAGGATAGTGGCATTGTGGAGGGTGTTAAAACAATTTAATTTTAAAATATACTTACATCTATATTGTTGTTGTTGTTGTTATGGGGGGAATCAACTCTTTAAGAATTTTATAAAATTTTTGTAATACCACTATTTAAGACAAAATATATTCTTGGGTAACAAGCTTGGTTAGGAGGTCTCATAAAAATATCTTAGTCTTATAAAAAAATATCACACTTAAAAAGATGAAATAACTTTTTTCCTTTGTTTTAATTAAAGAATTGTCAATTACAAACTGTGATTAATAGTTGAGTTTTAGGCATGTATTATTTCAACACCAACCCCACCAACCATGTCAACTTCCCTCCAACAGTGATTCCATACTCCCATCCCAGCACCCATCATATCCTGTCTATCAACTTGACGAGCATATTGCAAAGTTTTGGCGATTGAAACTTAAATTTCATGTTTTTAGTTTTGTTGAGTCTGTGTTTTGGACACAAGTAATATAAATTTAAATTTTTTTTGGAATATTTAAATATAGGCAGTCTTTGTACAAATAAGTGTAAATGCTACCAATTTTTATTTAAATACATTATCCGGTGTAAAAAATATTAGTAACAAAATAAGTTTAATTTAGTTTACTCGGTTGAAGTTTATGCTATTGAGGCTCCATTACTTCAGTTTATCTCTAAAATCTCTAATTGTGAAAAAAAGGTCACTGTCACTGTCATCCCATTGCTCATCGATGTTTTCGAGCAGGCACCAGTAACGTTTCCATTGTGAGACTTATTGTTACTGTTTTTGGCATATCCAATATGCCATGGGTAGCTTGCCAGGCTCTGCAGTGCGGGTGCGATACTCTCAGTAGCTTGCCAGGCTCTCCAAGAGGGGTGGAGGAATCGAACACAGGTCGACTGCATGAAAAACAAACACCCTACCTGCTGTGCTATCGCTCTGTGGACTAAATGACAGCGGATATGTTCATAGTTTGTTTTCCTGTTTTCAGTTTAATATTGAAATATTAGCTCATAATTTGTTTCCAATTTATTCCATCTTGTACAAGTAGGTATGCAACATTCTTTTGTAAAAAATTTCTTAAATCATGGGCTGGAGCGAAACTCCAGTGATGAGTGTGTTTGCCTTGCATGTGGCTGATCTGAGTTTGATCCTAAGTATCCAATATGTCCCCAAAGCACCACCAGGAGTAATTACTGAGTAGAGTCAGGAGTAACCTCTGAGCATCACTGAGTGTCACCCAAAAAGCCTAAATAAATATTTTTTACTTTCTTAAGTCATAAGCAAAATTTTTTAGAAAACATTTCTAAATGCAAAATGATGGTGCTTTAAACTGTTATACCTGTGACCTATGAGCATTGAAATCTATAACCAGTTTATCCAGGTTTATCCACTAGACTTTTGTTTTTTAGTATGTATGATGCTCAGATTTTCATCTTACTTCAAGGTATAATGAAAGTGGTCAGCAACTCTGTCCCAAATATACTGCAATTAGAAGCAGAAAGAAAGAATAGAAGGTACGAATTTCTCCATACACTGTTACTTAGTCTGTATATTGAGACAACTCCGAGCACATGTGATAATGATCCTTATATAGATCATTTGTCCAAAATATCAAGGAGGGAAAATAATATTCTGTGTGTAAAATGATAAAATAATGTCGTGGGTAAATGAAGATATATGGCAGGGTTAGGAGGTAGAATAGGAGGAAATATTGCAAGATAGAAGAGTGAGAGGCAGAAGAGTAAGGCAGGGCTATAGTTGGCCTAAAGAATAGCCTATCGGCATTGGGAATATGGGAACGGTGAAAAGAACTCTAGAATGAATGTCAGAAGTAGGAAATATTTGATATTTCTGATATTCTGCTGCATTTACAAAGTGGAATAATTTTTTTTGTTTTGTTTTGCATGCCTTAAAGAGAAATTGAAGTTTCTAAATTATACTTGTAATATGATACTTGCAAGTTGTAAATTCAAGGTTTATTGTTGCGTGTTTGTTATGGTTAAGCTTCTGACTATGGTAGCAATGGTGTTGGTATGTGTCTATGTTTGGGGGGGTGATGTGGTGATTGATTTGAGCTAGGGCAGTGCTGGAGAGAAACAGCAGAGAAAAACTGAGAAGACCAGTAGTTTGAAAGGGTCAAAGGAAAAATAGTAAAGTATAACTATATTTTCAGGTTATTTACTTATATCATACTATTAATGGCAGCTATGGGGATTTTATGGTGAAGAGGACAGAATTTCTCCTTTCCATGATTCTTTTAAATAACTGTATCACTATGAATTACAGTTATTTATGAATGGGTTTTAGACTATAGTTTTCCAACACCAATTTCTTAACCAGTGTCCACTTCCCTCCATTAGTATCCCAGTTTCCCTCCCAACACCCCGCCTGCTCTATACTTTTCTTTTTCCTACTAGACACCGAAGTTTACAATACTGTTACTTATAAGGTGTCATGCATATAACTTGACCTCCTTTCAGTACACAGTCCTTGTCCAGAGAGACCATTCCCACTATCACTGTCATAGTGATCTTTTCCCTGACCTATCTGCTCTACTCCTTAGTGACAAGCTTTCTACTCAGTACTAGTTCTCCTGTCCTTTGAGTCCAATGCCATCAGGTGTTAGTTATTCACTTACTATGTTTCTTTATATATCACATATGAGTGAGTTTATTCTCTTTTCCAAAAACTCTTGTCTTTGTGCCAATCCTTTAGAGTTGTTATCATTATTATACATTTCAAATAATGTTTTAGATTATGAGTTTTTAAAGACAAATATTTGGGGAAAATGACTTAAGTCACAGAAAAATTAGATAGTGCTTCTAAGAAGTAAATTTCCTAAGTCTCCTATTGAGAAAAAAACACATAGAAATAAGATTTGAGTAATATTGGTTTGTGGTAGGTATGAAGGGCATAGTATTGAAGAGACTGACTAAGGGATTTACTGGTTCTGATTTTTCGAGGGTTTCTCTCTAATCTTTCCCATCGAGCTCATTGTGTTACTAATTCTGCCCCCAAGGTTGTAAACAGAAGTATTTCTTTTCCCTTGTTATGGCAATCATGGAAGTCCTGGATGAAAAGGCAAAGACTTAAGATGGAATAAGTTTATATCTAAGGTATTTTATGTCAAGAACTCTGTTGGAGGATCCTGAGGTCTCCTAACCCATTTTGGCACCAGAGCGGATGCTTGCAGCCATGCATTTTGACTGTGAACTGAGCTACAACCTCGTGCAGCCCGGGGAGGGATTTTTTTCCCTCTCCACCCCATTTTTCTGAGCGAAAATGGCGGCAGCGGTAGCAGCCACGTGGTAAGAGCCACCCTCTAAGACCCCTCCACCAGGAGGTAGGACTTTCTTTAGTGACGTAGCCTGTAGGTGGTCCTGGGAGGGGGGGGCGTTCCCGGTGCGCCTTCCGCCCAGAGATGAACCAGGAGCCGCGGCACGAGAAGCAGACCCACGGCGCCTATTGACTGTGATCCTGAGGTCTCCTTACCCATTTTGGAACCAGAGCGGATGCTTGCAGCCATCCATTTTGACTGTGAACTGAGCTAAAATATTAGAAACCCAAAAAGTCTTCACTCTTAGCAATGAAGAGAAATTATTAGATGATGCATATTCAGCAGGCCTGATTGTTGGGATAAATTTCCAATCAATAATAGTGAGTTCTGTATGGAAATATGGAATGTACTCAATATATATAGAGAATAATGGGAATATCATTAGCTACTTAGATGGGGGTGGGATGGGGGGGAGGGGGGTTTATTGGGGTTCTTGGTGGTGGAACGGGTACACTGGTGAAGGGATGGTGGATTAATCAGTATTTGACTGTGACTTAAACCTGAAAGCTTTGTAATTTTTTCCTTTTTTTCACGGTGGTTCAATAAAATATTTCTAAAAAAAAAAAGAACTCTGTTGGAAAGTTACTTGGAACTGTAGCCTTCATGTAAACATAAAATAAACTTATTTTAAACTACTGGGTCCTATCCTGACTATTTCAGGAAAATCTCAGTACTATATACACTGTTAAATAGCGAGAATATTATTCTATGGATGAGACATACAAACTCTGTGCTGGAGAATTCCTTGAGTATTCAACTTACAGTCCCCAGTCCTTGTATATTGTCATAACTTTTTAGCTACTCAATCATTAATTGAAAGCTGCAGGTTGAAAACAAAAATTTATTTTGGTTAATGTTTTCAAATTTATAAACGAGAAAATAAAAATAAAAACACATCATAGCAAACAAAGTGATGGTTTGTTTGGTGATATATTCATCAAGGGAAGACATAATACTTGTTGGATAATACCTGCACTGGGATATTACACTGCAATTTTCTTATGTCTAAATTCTCTTCTGATGACAGAACAAGTCAGAAGTGAGTTTAACATCTACTTCCATGTCTTGTGGACTTTGTTTATTGTATGGGAAGTTTCTCAATGAAGAGAGGCATTTCAATTATTCCCACTAGCCCTCTTGCTGTTGACACCTCAATGCTATGTAGGAAAGAGTTAGTGAGCTTTAGCCTCTTGAGCTAAACACATTTTATCAGGAAACAATTTCAGCAATTGACTCTAATGTGGTCATGTTACTTATATCTTGTTATCTCTCGAGGGCCTTATAATTAAAGCAGGTGTGTGTCCTCTTAAATTAGTGATATGGCAACTGTGGACATTGTAGTAAGTTCTAACAGGAGACTCTAATGACCACTCAGTTCTGTAATTATTATGAAAGTGATGTGAGTGTTTGGCCACAGGAAGGGTCAAACTATATCCCAAAGTGATGAGCTTATAGGATACATTTTCAGTGAACAAGCACTCTTTACAAACAGAAGCACACAAACTCATTTTTTTTCTACCTGCCTCTTTCCTTCACTCCATTCCACTCTTACTCCATAACTCCCTCTCTCTCCTCCTTACTCCTGTTTTTTAGCCTCTTTTTTTGTCAGCCTCCTTTTTTCTTTGTCTTTATTTCTCTCTCTCCCTCCCCTTATTGCCTCCCTACACATAGGCCAAAAATATATAATTTACACATTTTTAATATGTAATGTTATAAGAAACATATCCCTACAGTTTCAACATCTAACGTTCTAATAACCAAATATTTTAGACTTTTATAGATGAAGTTTGGGTGCTACTTTTTATGTGTAAATGGAACAAAATCATGTTTCAAAACTCATAAAAAAAGTGGAAGTAGAATCCTGAGAAATATTACAGTGGGTATGACAGTTGCCTTGACTCGGCTGACTGGTATGTTTTATACCTGACATCGAATATGGTCTCTGAGCACACCAGGAGTAATACATGAGGATTGCTGGGTATGACCCAAAACCAAACCAACAACAATATAAGTAGAAACATAAACGAGTTGAAATGGAGAAATATTTTGAGGTAAATGAGACGACAGTAAGAACAAAACTGAAAAAGAACTAAAACAAAAATCCAGGGAAAAAGAGTGATGTATTGCAGCAATGGAAGATACATTACAGAACTTCTTGTGGATACAGGTGTGTTTTATAAATGTAATTTTGCATAAGTAATATGAAGAATTAATCACTACTTTCAGTGCTCTTATATTTACTTTTTTGGTACTTCTCATTATTAATCTGTCATATGATTTTTTTAATATTTTATTATTTGTTTGAGGCACTGTGTTTTATAATACTGTTAATAGTTCATGCATACAGTGTTCCAGCATCTCACCTTCCACTAAAGTGTCTAATTCCCTCGACCATCATCTTATTGTCCTTTCCCATCCACTTCTATGGCCCTAGTTGAGTTCTTTAGACTAGTTTTAAGGTTCTGTTACCTTTGACTATTTTTTATTACCTTATGCTTGTTTCTTACCCCATATCTGAGTGGAGTGAGATCATTCTTTATCTGTATCTCTACTTATGACTAACATTACTCAACATGATGTCCTTTGCTTCTGTTCATGCAGTGGAGAATTGCATTATTTTTTTTTATTATAGTCACATAGTATTCAATTGTGTATGTATGCCAGTTTCTTTATCCAGTGATAGCAAGTTTGAGATAAAAGTACAAAGAGTTCACAGATTTCTTTTCTTTCTCATATGCATAGCTTCCCTTATTACTAACATTCCAGTTAATAGGATCAACTATTTTATAACTGATGAAACCTTAACATATCATATCACTCAGTCTATAATTGACATTATAGTTCACTCCCGATGTTAAAGAACCTGTGAGTTTAGATAAATGTTTAATGACAAGTATTCGACACTATAATGTCATAGGAAATATTCTGAGGCATTCATTCATTCATTCATTCATTCATGTTGATTCATCACCTAATCCCTGGAAATCTCTGACCTATTTACTGTCCCCGGAGATTTAATTTTCTAAAATACTGTATACTTGCAATCATGTAGCATCTAGTCCTTTTATTTACACCAGCTTCTTTCCCTGAGTCATAGGTATTTAAGGATCCTGTGTCTTTTCATGGTTTGATAATCTATACTTACTTTCTAAAGAGGAGCATCAGGTTATCTTCTCAAGTAATTTTACAGCAAAACCTACACAGACAGGATGTTTGCACTGCATGATTTCCACACAATCCCCATTTCCTTGGCTTCCTCAGCCTTAGTAAGCTGTGTGTTGACAGTTTCCACAGCAAGTCCTGTTCATATTCTCAATTTCAAAATTTCTTTTTAACTTTAGTGGGGGTTATTTATTTATTTAGCCCTGATTTGGTGTATCCTTGAAGTTCTTTGAGGCTGGGCATCTTTCAGTTTCGAACTGGGATAAATGTCCCTGATATCTTAGCCTGCAGTGATTGTTAATGAGGTGCATTTCTTCTTCTTTCCTGGAGGACCCCTGAGGGAATAAGCTTCAGGTGTATGGATGATATTAGTTTATTGCTCCCTTAATTGCTTTCACTCCTTTCATTGACTTACCCTCACCTCCTGCTCCTTTCATCCACTTCCTGGACTCATATCCACATAACCTCAGTTCAATGCACTCTTGTCTTAATTTTTTCCTTCGTATAAACCTAAATTAAGATACTCCAAAAATAAGATCACTTTAACATTGGAATTGAGTTTGAGGAACAGTTATGGTTGGAATGATACATCTTAATTTAGAATGAAAATAATTTTCAAAAATTTGAATTGAAAGCATTTTTACATAGACACATTCCATATAAAAGGATAAAAAGAGAACTATAGAGCAATCGCTTTCCCCCTCAAATTTCCCCTCTTTTTATTGGTCAGGGTAGATGCTTGCTAGTACTTTCAAGGTTATTATCTGAAGTGCTAATTGGTTAGTACACAATTCAGCTTATTATCACATTATGGAAACGTGCTAAAAGTAATGCATTATTTTTATTTCCTTTTCCTGAGACCCCACAAATATTGAGAACCATTTAACCTCTACATTATTAAGGGTTTTTTCTTAGGAGATGACAATGCTTGATGATTTCTATGTCCTTAGGGCAAGGGTAAATCTTGGTGTGCAGCCTGAACCAAACAGATAAATATAATTATTATTTCTGTATATTTGATGATGAAAGGGTTTCAGGCTCTACAGACTGATCTTCTGTCGCCAACTGCATACTGCTGAAATTTTGATTAAAGGCTCGCTGAAGTAGTTTATCAGTATTTGTTTGGTTTCAGGAAGTAAAATATGTGAGCTCAATATGAATGACAGACTGTATCCAATGAGAGTATTTGTTTCATCAGTCTAGGAAACTCAGAATCCTTGCTGTAGATAGCGCTAGAGGAAGATATTTTCCTTCTCAGATTTGCATAGAGCTCAATAGTCCCTGATTCCAGACATATTATGCTCTGTGGTAGTTTCTTTGCCTCCATCTTCCTCTTGCAAATGTGAATGTGCTAGAATACAGACATCATTTGAAAAAAAAAATAATTTAAACCCTTCAAATTCTCCTGTCTGGAAAATGTTTATACAATTTGTAACAGAGAAGCCCAAAGTGCTGCTGAAGACAGCCAAAATATTTTGCTGACTTTTTGAAGGGATCATTTCTAGGCAGGGAGAAAAATACTGATCTTGCTAAAAGGAATGAGAGAATGAAAAAAGCAGGTTCTGATACTGAAGGTTTCACAAAATAGTTTGCAAATATTTTTACAAAACCCCTTTTAAAATCCTATAAAAAGGTCTAAGTAGGGGGAATAAGCTATGAAAAGCCCTTCAGTTCATTGAGTCAAAACAAAATATATAGTCAGTGGCCTCATAATTAATCTGATTTTATATTTATGTCTTAGAGAAAAATGCAAACTTAGGAGAAAGAGAGAGAAAGGTATAGAAAAAGAAAAAAGGAAAGTGGAAGAAGGGAGCACACAGAAAGAAACTATTGTGGAGGGGGTGGAAAGTGGGAAGAAAAGGATGCACGCATACACACACATGCATGCATGCAACAGTCCTGAGCATTTTCAGGACTAACTTGGTATTATAGAATGGTGATTTAATTTTTTAGTCCTTACTACCCTACCCCCAAATGGAGAGCATTAACTAATACAAATAAAACTTTTGATAATTTTGACATATCTGTGTATAAAATTTGAGATATCTTAATCAAATAGTTTACCACTAAGATTTTTGAGTCTTTTGTCATTGTTTTGAACTTGAGACTTTATCATCCTCTATGAACACACCATGAGCAGGAGTGATTACAAAAACAAAACACATCGAAAAGAGATACCTTGATTTTGTCCCATGGAGCAAAATGAAGAGAAGCAAAAACAGTCACCAACTATTGTAAGTTCAATGGCTTTCCAAATTGCAAGCTCTTTGTTCAGATCTCAAAAAAACACAGACAACATGCAGAACATTTAGAGTGAAGGCTGACAGTGCTTTTCAGTTGATGGGATTTGATTTTCAAAAAATATATAATAAAAGCAGCCTGCACAATTTGAATTATAACTACAATTCCTGAATAGGTTTTAGAATTCGTGGTTTCTCAAGATTTGTCAAATGACCTATATGTTTTGAAAAGTTGCCTTATGTCCTTTTATTACCTCTTTTATTCTCTCTCCCTCTCTTTTTTTCCCTCCCCTCCTTTTTACTTCCTCCTTTCCTCCTTCCCTCTCTCTCTCACTCACTCACTTTTTCTCTCTCTCACTTTCCCAAACACTCAAATATCTTCTATATGTGGTATAAATATGCAGTGAAATATATCATAGGCCCTATAGTAATTTTTAAAATGTGTCTTGTGGGGGCTGGAGTGATGGCACAGCCGGTAGGGCATTTGCCTTGCATGCAGCCAATCTGGGTTCGATTCCCTGCATCCCCAAGCACCACCAGGAGTAATTCCTGCATGCATGAGCCAGGAGTAACCCCTGTGCATCACCGGGTATGACCCAAAAAGGAAAAAAAAATGTGTTTTGCATTATTTGTCAAAATCCCTGTAAACACTTGAGAACATTGTGTATTTCTGTATTGGGAATTTCTTTAAAAGTAAATTTTTGATTCAATGGACCATAATAACTTTACCCACAGAAAGTCGCTCTCAAATACCTAATTATTGGGCCTCCGCTGCAGCTATGGTTTATTGGGTAAATGATAGTTTGAATGAAACAGAGTAGAAGTAATAAATAGCCCAACCTACATATTAACTGCCTACAAATCTTTCCACAGTTTAATACTCACCAGAGTATACAACCCATGGGAAGATCTGATATTTCCTTGGAAAATTAGGATGTTTTACCCATGATGCCTTTCAGGAACTTTCATAATATGATAGCAGTTCTGAGAGAACAATGCTGAGAGCTAGTTTACTCAATGAGAAACTTGAGCCCTGGTGCCTTCAATGACTCACCTATAACTTTGAATCTCTAGAAGACATAGCCATGAAGTGTATTTTACCTTATCTGTTGGCAACTGTTTCTACCTCACACACTTCATGTCAGGTACAGAATGAAGAGGTTTAAATTAAGTGTTTTAAAGCAAAGAGGGACTCTTTTTTTAAATTTGGTTTGTTTTTTGTTTGGGGGATATAA
The DNA here is from genome assembly GCF_027595985.1 of Sorex araneus. Taxonomy (NCBI): domain Eukaryota; kingdom Metazoa; phylum Chordata; class Mammalia; order Eulipotyphla; family Soricidae; genus Sorex; species Sorex araneus. The sequence goes on from NC_073313.1 coordinate 321,814,778, forward strand.
CCAGTGGTGCTCAAAGTTTACTCCTTGCTCTGTGCTCAGGAATTACTCCTGGTGGGACCAGGGGACCAGGTGGGGTGCCAGATTCCAAACTTAGATCAGCCATATGCAAGGAAAATAGGTTGCCCACTCTAATATCTTTCCTACACCCAATATGATGTTTAAATGCTAACAATGTTCAGATTTGGTCACATTTTGAATCCAGATTGGAAAAAAACCTGGTGATGTCCCTATATTAGTGTGGGATTTTGATTCAATTTGCAAAATCTTTTTGATAGTGATATGTTATCAGTTCATGGAATAATGTGAAGAAATTGCTGTATACGTGAGCCAGAGTTTTGGCTTTTCTTTTCTTTTCTTAATTTTGCCACTATATCTGTCATCAGGGACATTAAGATTATTTAAGATAGATAAGCTAATGATATGAGGAGACAGGAAGGGAGACAGAAAGGAGACAGGAAGAATTGTTAGTTACAGGAGAGGTATAAACAAGATGTTAGAGAGTTAAATGGAGGAGGAACCACTTTTGCCAATCTAGAGAATTTTCAGGAAAAGTTCCAGAAATGTTAGACTCTGTTTTTATTCATGGAAATTAGTAAAATATACTTCAGGTAGTGATGACATCACAAACAGGGACATATTAATGGGAAATGCTGGAGAAATTATTATAGCAGCACTTCATTGACAGAGTATGAAATACTTTTGAGGGAATGAAGGATAGAGCTATAAAGGAAGATATTTGAGAAAAACTTTATATCTGGGAAACACTTTGAATGGTAGGCAATTTAATTTATTTATAAAATGGTGCGTATAGGTCCTCATAGTTACTGCTTGTTGGAGAAAATGTAACATGAGTTTTATTTTAGAAAGATTGATAGCAGAACTGAGAAAAGCTGGAGTTTGCGGGTCGGGGCTGGGTATCTAAGGAGAGTCTCTAGCATCTCAATTCCACTTGAGAAAATGAGGATGGAAGAGTGGATAAATGTCTTGATAAGCTCTGTAAACTTGAAAACAGATAGGAAGTGTGTAGGAAAAGAAAAAAATTGACTCTACTTTGAAATACCTCTCACAAGTAAAGACAGTGATATTAGAATGATTTGTTTCAATAGAGTGTACCTAGTACAATTTAGTGGTGTTACTGTTGAAACTGTTGTTAGACCCCAGTGACAGAATGAAACCCTCAGGAAGGAGGGAGCCAGAGCCTCCTTATAAAAATACTAGGACAATGTATCTAACTGATTGAAAGATGCCAAGAATGGAGATGCTTGAAGCTTAACTTATCTTGGAGAATTCAGAGGCTATAGACAAGATAAATAGCCTACTCAGTCATGCTTAATGACCTTTCAGTCGGCAACCAATCTTGTATATAATCTCAATAGGTTGAGTCTTATTAGGGTAACCTCAAAGGTTAAACCATATAGTCCAGGTGTGTAGATACTATACTGCAGAGTGGTTTCATTTTTTTGTAATTCTGCTTTATGACATTTGCACAATAAAAATAATGCACAAAAGTATATTTGTCAGATTATGTCCCCTTCGTGAACTACTCTAAACTATAGTCCGCTAGTGTAAGGGGTTATTAAAAATGAGTTGAAGAAGCTGAATTTATAATACAACAGATAAGGTACTTACCTTGCATGCAGTTAATCTGGGTTCAAATCTCTCGTACCTTATATGATCACCTGAATCTTGCCAGGACTGATTATTAAATGAAGAACCAGGATTAACCTGATAAAAAAAAGCTGGGTGTGGCTCAAAAACCAAAACAAAGCAAAGAAAAACAAAAGTTAATATACAAGGGATACAACCAACTCCTGTAAAATAAATGCATACATTCATAACTATTGTTCTTACATATAGGTGGCATGAACTAAGGGAGGGCTATAAATCTGGCAATCCATAGTTTCCAAAGCTCAATGAGGATTTGTTGACAATGTAACTAATGGCAACCAATATATAGTGCTTCAATACCAAAACATATAGTAGCCTCTTAGAAGTGAATGGCACAGCCTGTAAGGTGAGACCATCTCTATCATATTTATAATCAAAAAAGATAGACAAGTCCAAGACTATTATCTAATATACTGACTTAGAGACAATCAGTCAAAAGTTCCTGGTAGGCAGGTGGGAGTGCGGCTCTGTTCCTTAGGAAGATGATAGTGAATCTATATTCCATAGAATTTTGAGACAAGAAAGAAATGAACTTTCAGGATGTGGAAAAAAGTGATGAAAGGTTGTTATTGGCTGCTCTTCACTAAATTCTTAGTAGAAATAAAGATAAAACTGTTCATAAAAGTGCAGGCTTGCTGGTTACATCCATATTTCTAAGAATCTGGTAGCACTGTTCTTGTTTGTAGGTAGTTCAAACCCAGATTTCCTGAATACAAAGCATTCACTCTAGTCGTTACACTAACTCTCTGTTCCAATTTTATCTCAAAATTTTATGGCTTTAAAATTCATTTCATTTTATTAATATAATTTTGTCAATTTTATTCATGGATTTTAAATTTTCTCTTATTTTACACTGATTTTTATTAATTTGATTATTTGATTATTATTATTATTATTACTGGTTTTTTTTTTTGACACTTCCAACCTTGCTCAGAGATTACTCCTGACTGCTTTCAGTGATCACTCCTGAAGTGGCTAAGGGGACCATATTTGATGCCAGGGATTAAATCTGCATAGGTCACATGCAAGGCAAGAACCCTAACCTGCTGTACTATTGTTCCAATCTCATTTGTTTTAAATTTATTGAATCGTCATGAAATTCTGACTTAAAAAGTGATTCATTATTGAATCTCAGACATACAATGTTTCAACACCTGTCCCTTCACCAGTGTCCTCATTTTTTTTCCCAATATACAATCCCCAGTTTTTAATCCCATCTCTAAACTTGTCTCTATGGCAGATACTTTTCCCTTTTGCAATTTTCTCTTTAAGGCCAACACCAATTCTATTGTTTAATTGAAATAATTAATGTTTTAATGTATATTGTGTTAATTTTATTTGATTGATTTAAAATATTGTCAGCTAAAACATGAAGTGAAAGGGACAGCTGCCCAAGGAAATTACAAATCTGGAGAATGAAACTAGAGGTGAAGCAAAGATAAATGTGTTCAGAGAAGCCAGAGAATTGAGTGGTAAAATTTGGCCTGGCTAGAATGTTGGATTAAATTAAGAAAATAGTGTGAAAGCATTATTTACTGAAAAAAATCCATCTTCTCAGGTCACTACTAGGTGTGTTCCCCAAACTAAAATGAAATAAAAAGATATTTCCTATTATTACAGAATAATAATCTGCCAAGCTTCAGGACATTTAAAATGGTACATTATTTTTATTTTTGAACTACACCTTGTAGTGCTCAAGGGTCACTCTTGGTGGTACTCAGGGGACCATGTGGTGCCCAAGACAGAGTATGGGGCAACTACATGCAAATCACGACCTCCAGCCCTTTGAGCCATCTCCCTTGCTCTTTAAGTGGTATGTTCTCTTGGACATTCTACAAAGTTTTTCATGCCTCTATCTCCCTCTTTATGAATATTTTTGCTTTTTCAACAATAAAAATATTACTTCTACCTTCAACCCTTTTACCTGGCTTTCATTTTTGCTTCAGACAGTCTTCTAATAACATCTTCCAACCACTTTGTTTCCGATAAGCATTTCTAAGATCCTACCAGTTGTACGCAGATGTATTGACAGAATAATGAAGCTTTCCTTGAACTTGCTTTTTTGGTCTAAACAAAAACTCATTCTGTCATCTCCATTTTAACCTATACTCCAATAGACACTTAATGTTTTGTTGTACATGATACTAATAGTCTGTGTGTATAACTTTTAAAGTATGTTTTATGGGACTGGAAAGATAGTGCAAGAGGTAAGGTGATTGCCTTGTATGTAACTAACCCTGGTTAAAATCCCTGGTACTCCACCTGGTTCCCTGAACACTGCCAGTAGTGACCCCTGAGCCTTGACTTAATTGTGGTCCAACCCATCCTTCACAAAAATATATTTGGGGGCCAAGAAAATGGTTGAATGAGTAAACATTTTGCAAGCATGAAGTTATGTATTTGAGCCAGGCTGTCACCCATATGCACCAGGCATGGTCAGGCCACTGTGTTATCTAGGCCTCCTATTGGTATGTTGACAGAGTATGGGATAAACTGTGCATACCAGGTATGTAAACACTGTACTTAAATATTGTGTGATCCTACCCAGTGACACAGCTAAAGATTCATGAGCAGTAAGGCCAGGAGTGCAAACCCAACTGAGTTTATGTTTAAGCAACCTCTGTAAGCAGAATGTGACTGAGTACTATAACCAAATGACTGTGACCCATGGTGAGCTCATGTGCAAGTACACAACTAAATGTGTGACCCACAGTTGTCACAATAGCAATAGAAAAGGAAAGAGAGGGACATATTTTTCATTATTACCCTGTCACTGATAAGTAAATTTATTTTTCCTTAAAAATACAGTTTTAGAAGTGTTAATACATCCTGTTATCCACTATACCCCCTTTACCTTTTCTCCCATCCTTTTTCCCTTCTGATAACCCAGGTTTTGTTGTTAACTAGTCATTTTAACTTAACTAGCATCCCAGTAGAAACACACCAAGTTAGATGGAAAAAATAACATAGACGCCAAGTAAGCACAATAAACAAAAACATTAACACAGAAGGCACAGCTAGGAACAACAGCTTAGTAAACCCTCAAGCAAGAACTTAAAGTCCCCATGATGAGATATAACTGTATAGCACTATAGTCCCGTTGTTCATCAATTTGCTCAAGCAGGCACCAGTAATGTCTCCATTGTGAGACTTATTGTTACTGTTTTTGGCATATCGGATATACCATGGGTAGCTTGCCAAACTCTGCCACATGGGCGAGATACTCTCAGTAACTTGCCAGGCTCTTTGAGAGGGATAGAGGAATCGAACCTGGGTTGGTCCCATGCAAGGCAAATGCCATACCCTCTGTGCTATTGCTCCAGAGATATAACAATTTCCCAATTTTCTTTGACTTAATTAGTTTTGATAATTTCATCTATCATTTTGTTGTAACAGGTAATGTAAAATAAATCATTTAGGCCTGCTATGGGGGCAGACTGGGGAGGTGGTTGGTAAAATGGGTGCAGAGATGGAGAGAAGGTCACACTGGTGGAGGGATTGATGTTGAAATATTGAATATCTATAATAAATGCATTGTGAACAACTTTGTAAACCATGGTGTTTAAATAAAATATGATTTTATTTTAAAAAGCACATAGATCTTATAAAAGAAAATGAAAATGACTCATTAACAGGACTAAAGAATAGAGTTGAGATATATTATACACATACTCAACTTGGGTGAAATTACCTCCTGCGACTGCATTTGTCCATTTCATGTACCTCAGGCTTATTATGTTGGACTTTTCTGTGGTATAAGAAGTGATATGCACTGCTTACAATAGCCAGAATCTAGAAAAAGAAACGAGTGCCCAAGAACAGATGACTGGTTAAAGAAACTTTAGTACATTTACACAATGGAATACTATGCAGCTGTTAGAAGAGATGAAGTCATGAAATTTGCATATAAGTGGATCAACATCGAAAGTATCATGTTAAGTAAAATGAGTCAGAAAGAGAGAGACAGACATAGAGGAATTGCACTAATTTGTGGAATATGAAGTAACAGAATGGGAGACTAACACCCAAGGTTAGTAGAGATAAGGACCAGGAGAATGGCTCCATGGCTTGGAAGCTGGCCTCACATGCTGTGGAAAAAGGCAGCTCAGATATAAATAAGACCACTAAGTAAAGGATGCTTGGAAAACCTACTCAGAATGAGAGATATGTGCGGAAAGTAGACTATAGGCCTAACATGATGGCAACGTAATACGAGTATTGCAAACCATAATGCCCAAAAGGAGAGAGAGAGAGGGAGAGCAAAAGGGAATGTGCCTGCCACAGAGGTGGGGGGAGGAGGCTATGGGGTGGTGGTGGGAGGAATACTGGGAACTTTGGTGGTGGAGAATGGACACTGATGGAAGGATGGTTAGATGGTTAGATGATCATTGTATGACTGAAACATAAGCATGAAAGTTTGTGTCTGTAACTGTACCTCGTGGTGATACATTAAAAAATAATTAAATAAAAATTTAAAAAATAAATTTATCCCAGTAAAAAAATTAATAAATAAAAAAGAAGTGCTATGGCCTACTTAATAAGTATTTTAGATACTGAGTTCCACATATAAAAAAGTGTAATAAATAGGAAGAACCTAAATCAGAGCAGGATAAGACCAGTCCTTCTCACATCTCACTATCAGCCTTTTTTTTCATTTTTTTATTAGTGAATCACCGTGAGGTACAGTTACAAACTTATGAACTTTTGTGTTTACATTTCAGTCATACAGTGATTGTTTACCCATCCCTCGTCTAGTGCCCATTCTCCTCCATCAATGTTCTCAGTATCCCTCCCACCACCTTCACCCCATCCCTCACCACCCCACCCTGCCTCTTCAGCAGGGCATTCCCTTTTGTTCTCTCTCCTTTTGGGTGTTGTAGTTTGCAATAGAGGTTTTAAGTGGCCATCATGTTCGGTCTATAATCCACTTTCGGCACACATATTTCAACCCGAGTGGGTTTGGGTTAGCCTTTTAAGAAAAACAGTAACAGTGCTTTATAGTTCAGTCTTCATGGGAGCAGGAGGGAGGTAGACTTGACAGAAATTTGGTAGCTAGGCAAGAACCATCTAAAGAATCATAAAATAAAACTGATTGTACTTTATTTCATAATTAGTCTAGCTCCTTATTACTTACTCTTTGTGTTTATTTTCTTTGTATTAGCCTTGCTTAATGGAGCCTTGTTTTTGTTTTGTCTGAGTTGTGCTTTGGGAAAATTAAAATGTGTGTTTCTATGATAGACTAAAATATGCAGCGGTGGCCTCTCTGCATGATGTAACTAGTAAGAGTTCCCAAAGGGAAGGTGAATTTTAACATGAGAGGTGATGAGTTCCAGACTATCCTCCCTATTATTGATTGTCTGTTACTGTGAGGATCGGTGTCTGATCTCCTTTAAAGATAACTGTGGGTTGATTGTTGACTATTTTGTCTAAGGAGAAAACTAGAGAGCTTCAAGCATGGCTTGATATTTCTGTTTGTTAAGTTTAACAACAGTGCCTAGATTGAGGTATGTTAACTCCTAAAAGACATTTCTTTGGGCAGAATTATTTTGCTTAACTTTGGATGTCTCTAGTCCAATCAGGGAGCTGTTAGACCTGGTTTGAAATGAAGGCAGACATAAATTAAACAGCCAGGACTTGAGAAGTCATATCCAAATAGAGAAAAATAATACTAGTTATATTAATTCATAGATTCACAAAAATGAAACAAAGCTATGAATATAATATGATATGGAAATAATGTGAGTAATATATCTAAACATACCTTGATCACTGTATTACTGTATCACTGTCATCCCTTTGTTCATCGATTTGCTCGAGTGGGCACCAGTAACATCTTCATTAGTCCCTGTCATGTGCTAGTGTAGCCCAATGGCATATTGGGGGCTCTTTCAGGGTCAGGGGAATGAGGAGCATCATTGTTACTGTTTTTTGCATATCGAGTATGCTATGGGTAGCTCTCCGAGTGGGATGGAGACTTTTGGGGTGGCCTCCAATCACCTTTACAGGTGTTCCCAGCCAAGTACATATATACATATGTGTGTGTGTGTGTGTGTGTGTGTGTGTGTCTGTCTGTCTGTCTGTCTTAGGATGTGTCACGCAGCCACAAAAGCAGCCTCACGGTCCAGGAATATGTTCAATCATATGTGAGGCTTGGCCCGAGTGTGTGGAAAGCGGCCTGGAGTGTGGCATTTGTTGAGTTGTGGAGGTCGGCTTCCAGGGCTGGGTCCCTTGGGGCAGGGAGGGCTCTCACCCACCCAGCTCTGGGACGCTCCAAATGAAAACAGCCTGGCACCGAGTCCGGTGGCATGGTTATGGGGGCCTCATTTTATGCTCCCTTCCGGGAGAAGCAGCCATGAGCTCTGGATGGTGGCCATGAGATTAACTGGCACTGACAAGAGGTGGCTTATGGGCATAACCCTGGGTCAATGGAAACTGGGGGAAGCAGGCACAGAATTTCTGCTTCTGGGTCCCATTGAGCCCAGAGTCTAAGGTCACAAAGTTCCACATTACCTGGGTTCCATGGTAACATACCTTGATATGTACTATTATTATTAAAATAAACAATAGCTCTATAAATTCTATTGTTTCCTTCATAATCTTATGGCTTTCCTTGTAGAAGTACTTTCAATTATGTTAGTGTCTGACCAAAAACAAGATTTATTTGAAAAATACATTTGTCCTTTAGTAATGGATATTTTAGTTTTTTTTGGGGGGAGCTGCAATTAATATATAACGATTAAAGTTTAAGTATCGGATGTATATAATATATACATGTATATAATAATAAACAATTTTTTTAAAAATTATATAATAATATACAAATTTAAAAAAATTCATTGTTTTTAAAAGTCTGATAACTTCTGATTTTATTCAGATAAAATAGGGAAAACTACTCACATTAGGAATTGGGGAAAGGAAATAATTTCCCTTTAAATACCATGACAATCCCTGAATATTACTAATATGTACTATAAGGCTTTTTTTTCCACTCAATTTATCTGGAGAAACCCTGATTTGCATATGTTTGCATCTATTTGCATGTGCAATTCAAGTGACTCCCAACTCCAAGTATTTAAGATGAAACAAATTAACTCTTTGTTATAACCGCCCCCCGTGATTCTTGTCTAATGTAGGATTGAAAATAATAAGTGCCTTTCAAACTGGAAAACAAATTTAGGAAGTGTGAAGCTGGACCTTTAGGTTACTGTCTTCACAGAGATAAATGTGGGACGCCATAGAAGCGCTTTTGATATTCAAAATGGGTTCAGGTATCTCCAGGTGTGAGCTCACAGATTATCCCCAATTTAACAAGAGTAATCCCAGAAGTTTTTGAGACACTATGATCAGGAGCTTAGAACTGGTAGAATCAGACCTTGTCCTTGGTTTCTGTATGTCACTGTTACTTCTCTCTTCTTATTATAACCCTGCTTTAGTTAAAAGTGTTCTTAGTCATGTCTTCAATTTTATGCAATCTATATTATAAGACTGTATGTAGTCATATATAAATTCACGAGATAGAGTTTAGAAAAGAAAAAAATCTTCTAACCCCCTTTCCATTTTAAGTAGATATAGAGCTATAGTTTTGTAGCTAGTCACTGCCTGGATATCCTTTTCATCCTTAATACTAAAGGAAAACCTATACCAACGGCTGGGAGTCATTATTGAGACTCTGATGGGGAGCAATTGCTGCCTATTACTGATGCTCTAGATTGTTACCTTTGTGATATGAATATCAAATGTCTTAAAATCATTTTAAGTGGGTATTGGTCGCCTTAACTTTCTTTCTATCCTTTCTGTGATTCAATGCCAAGATAAGAGAAATTCAGTGTCCTCATCTTTAGGTCTATGCAAATGAAATTTAGCTGAAACGGTTTCTCTTGAAAACTAGTAAAAACTAATTAAAGTTTGTCATTTAGTCACTTGGAATTTTGTCTCATTGAAACCTTGCTACTCTATTTAACCTACTTCTAGTTGGCAAATATCTGCTGCCATGTTAGGTTATGCCTTTTTGCGTAAATTAACTCTTAAGTAATATAGCATAGCAGATACCAGAAAATGAGTGGAGGAGAAAAGTTTTCATGTTAAAAAAAAATACAAGACTGATTTTATTATATTACCAGGGAAATAAGTTAGATTGCTCTGGCAGTCTCAATAAATCACACATGAAGTCGTCTTTTTTTTCCCTAAATTAAATTTTTATTTAAATAAAAGTGTTATGTTTGTATTTGAGCTGACAGCTAAATCTGATAATTAGAGTGCATGAAGTTGGCTTTGATTGGCATTGTAATTGGATTGTCATTGGGCTGAGAACCTATTATCTTTGGATCATGCCCCATGAAATCTGTTGAAGAAACTTTGCTGCCAGTCATTAGAGCCACCATCTTGGCTTACAAATTAGGTTTGAAAGGCTTCTTACCACTGGGAATGTAATTTAAACCACCACAATTGCACTCCCATTAATTAAAATTATATTAAAATTATGGTTCATTTTCTAAATATTTTTTTCATATTTTATTAGACATACTTATTACTAAATGCTTAACAAATTACATAGCAGTGCTTAGTAAAATTATGTTTCAGAGATAATCCATCTCTTCAGCACATGCTACTCAGCTTTTGTAGAATTAGTCAGTGTTAATCATTAAAAGAGATGCTATTTTTTTCACTAGAGTTTAATAAAGAAGCATTTCCATTATTTTAACATAAAATGCAGGACCAGCAGTGTCTACTGAAAATGAAGATCAGCCCTGCTGATAACAATATATGCATCTTTGCAATGAGAAAATGCAGTCTGTTATGGTCACCGGTCATCCTGCCCTATTATTTTTTTTTCTAAAACAATAGAAACCTATAAAAGAGAGAAGCTTTTTCTTCTCTTTTTGGATAGATTAAGTGGGGGAGGGGGATGCACATGCATGCCAAAATCTGTGCAACTCTTTATTCCTATTATTGTCTGCTAAAAGCAGATTGGGGCTGATTAAAGAAGAAAAGGAGCTGATGAGGGCTAGAGAATAAGAATGAAGTATAGTCATTGAGGTGAGGCTGTTTTTCCATAGCTGGTGAAGAAGGTAATATGTATGCCAGAGCCCTGTCTGCCCGGGGGCCCTTCTTTTTGGCTACCTTTTGCAGATACTCAAGGGTAGATGTCACCAAACAGATGATTGTGAAGAAATGAGAGGCATTCTACAAAACAAGCAATGATGCTGTATTTGCTTCTCTTGCATTCTTTCTTTTCTTTTTGTGACTGATGTTATGTTTGTTCAGGAATATTGCCCTGTATCTTAGTTTCCTGCCTGAAGATAACTTTAGAGTGATACTTTGACAACTTGGATAAAAAAACTTAAATGGAATTTAAATGTCTATTAGTTACAAAATTTGTCCTAATGTTATTTAGATTGTATTAAACATCTGTGTCCTCCCTTGTTTGCCCGAGGATTCCCTCTCAGCAACATTTTTCTTTTACAGGGAACTTGTTTTGATTGTTCTTTCTGTCTGGTTTCAGTGTTTGGTTCAACATCTGATGTATAAGACATGCTCGTTAAATATTAAATTGAATGGAATTAGAAATCTGTTTTCTAAAAATTGTAGGAGTAGCTAGAGTCAAATCCCAGGTGGGCTAAAGTACCTCATGTGTAGATGACAAGGTATAGGTTATAAGGTACTTAATTGCTTATTTTGTTTACTGTATGTTGTTTTAAGTAAATACTATTGGTTGCTTTTCCAGTCCCCTTTGTAAATTGATGAATACTCTAAGGGTTAAAAAAAATTGGGAGTTCAAAGCTGTGTGATTATTGAGTAAAGAGAAAATGTAGTACTAAACCTTTGAATGTCTTTCTCCAATCAGGGTTTTTATATTCTCCCAGACTGCCTTCTTTTAAAAAATAAATAAATAAAATTACATCCCAAAGGAGAGGAGAAGTTGAAGGGTGGCTACAGGCCTCTTGTCACTCTGACTCACTGATGAAAGAGAAATTGGAAGACAATTAGCAACACAGAGAAAAGCTTCAAGCATGTTTGGGCCTGTGACCTCTTCACAGAATATGTTCTAAGGAAGTAATCATCTGATGAGTTATTTAATCTGGCCAACTTTTATTGGCTGCTCAAAATGAGCCAGTCACAGTGCTCAGCACTGTACATTAAATTTTCTCGCTTAAGGCTTAGAACAGACCGATGAGTAATTGTAATTCCTACAATTACTCTCTTGCAACAGATGGCAAAATCAGGCATGGGAGGATTTTATAAAATATGTCCAGTGTCCAAGTTACATGGCTGTTTAGAATTTGAACAACCTAGAGTTTTTCTGTCTACTGATCTTGCTTGGTGCTCAGTCATTAAGCTAAAAGCTTGACAATAGGGGATTTCTTTAGGAAAAAAATGACTACACTGTATAAAGTATGATATAGATGTGTCTAATAGATATCAAAATGTGATGATAAAATTGAAATATATAAAATACTCTAAATTTACTTTCCAAACATGTATATGGAAAAAATCAGCAGGGATTAGAACTCTTTCTTTTTTTGGTTCATCAACTGTTTCCTTTTTTTTCTTGCAGTGAAAATAGCTAATTGTATGATTATTTAAGCTAGAGTACATAAGTGGGGAGTTGTTTGAACTTTGGAAACTGCCAGATAGCATAAAAAGAAAAAAAACTGTTGGGATGTGCCACCAAGCACAGAATACGTTTCTATAATAGTACTTTTTTTGAGAATGGTTTTCTCATTCCCTCTGAGTGGGTCTTCAAGCTCAACTGAGCCTCGACAAGAAATGGACTTCGTGGAAACAGCCCTCCATGTTCACTACTGTCTAAGCAGTAGATTTGAGTCAAATTATTACTTTCCAGAAAGACTCTGCCCTTTGGCAAAGAAGCCTAATAGCCATATTTTAGGTAACTTTAGACAAGACTGAGCTCAAAAAGTTTGAGGAATCTCAGAAAGATCAGAAAGGAAACTAATAGGCAGAGAAATGAGGGGGAAAGCAGTGGAGAGTCCTTTAACATTCTCATGTAGCTCAATTGGTGGATAAACAATTTTTCAGATAAAGATCAAGGCTCCTGGTCAGCTGCATTGGGAGGAAGCACTATCTGAACTGGAGTCCTCTAAATGCAGACTCTTCTTTTGGATATATTCGAATACTCATGCTGTGGTCATACCTCAATCACACTGGACATTTGTTTGGATTCAAGTGGTGGCTTATGATCTCTTCAGTGTCTTGGGCTATGGAAGCTATTTAGGGAAACACCACCACCAACAAAAACAACAACAACATAATCACAAACAGTTCTCCATATTCTTATTCATATATTTGTGATTTGAAGAGTCCAATTAAGTCACATAGTGTTTAGACCTAAAACAGCACCTATAAAAGTTTAAGGTGTTTGAGAAATGGGAGCCTGATGTTTTAAGTTTCCTTGTAGAGTAGATTTAAACTAAAAGTTATTGCCCAGAGAATGCAAGCCCTAATGTGACAACTGGATATGGGAAGGAAAGAAAAGTTTTGAGCAATTGAGTAGACAAAAGGAAGACCATTTTTTCACAAGTTTTGTCCTAATAGATTATGTTTTGGCAGTTGAGGAATGATGTGTTGAAAAGCAATTTGATAATCATATAAATCCTAAAACAGTGAGTAATTTTAAGTTTTCTCATGGAATTTCTATAATTTATAAGGAATTATTATTACAGTATAACCACCATAAAATTATATATGCATTATCATAAGAACCCCTTCTCTCTTTCTCTCGCTCTCTCTCCTTCTCTCTCTCTCTGTTGGTCATGAGATTATTTGTATCCTAGAATTTATATGTGATCTAAAATTTCACTAGTCTCACATTTATAGTATGAAAGAATAGAGTTTAATAGCTAAGTAAATTTAAAAATTCTTCTAAGCAGTTGCCATGCTGTACAATATAAAGATGGCTTAGCATAAAGGCTGAGAGGCTGAGCTCTGAAATCAGATCAGTGTGAATCCCTCTGAACCATTTATTAGTTGTGTGATCTTGGTCAAGTTTCATGAAGTCATTGAACCTCAGTTTCCTAGTCTGTAAAATGGAGGTGATGATAGTAGCTCACTGACAGGATATTTTTGAGCATACTGTGAATTGGACTCTGAAGGGAGCGTGCCTGGCACATAAATTTCAGAAATACTAGTTATCATTGTTGTCATCATTATTCTAAGACACATGCCATAAATCAGGGAGACAAAAGTATGAAAAATTTCTCTGCTTTAAAAAATCTTAAATCTTAAGATTGCCATTTTTCTGTTTTATCCATTGTATTAAGTCATATTACTGCCACCGACAGTATCTTTCTATTAGAATTTCTGAGTTTGAAAGTAGTATTATTAAAAAACAAAACAAAACTATGGAGCTCTTCTCCTTATGGATTTTTTTTTATTCCCTGAGAGATAGTTGCCTTCTTCCAAAGAAATCAGAATCTAGTAATTCACTGCCTTCAAGGTGAAGCTGTCCTACCTATAAAACCACAGTGGGATTCGGGTGAAACCCCATGTGAATATAAAGGACCTCTCTTCCTCTCTTTCTAAATAAAATCATTGATCTGATTTTAAAGCTAAGTTATCTAGGGGATGTCTATATCCCTATAGAGGTAGGTAGGGATCCATGATAAAATGTATATCCACCATGTATACACGTACTTACAGAATCCCACCGTACAGCACACAGCGGGAACTACACATTCAAATTTTATTATTTTTTTCTGAATTAGTATACTCTTTCCTAGAAACAAGAGAGTAGAATCTGTTTTTTTCTTTTCAATTTGTGTTACTATAGATATGAGTCCTGGAAAAAGTAGAAAGCAATGTGTATGGAAATTGGATTATATACTGCTCTAAAAGAAATGAGTTCAGAAGCTTTCTGTGTTGGTTTTTGCCTCACATGCAGATTGTGCTGTTTGGTGAGAGGAATAATTAGTCATTTACAGGTTCATTACATAGTATGGTTAAACCTGACCTTGCCTTTCCTTTCACTAGCTAGTGAGGACCTTTCTCAGTAGGTCCAGCTGGCTAATATGGCCCTTATATGTTCAAACCTATGTAGTACAGTCTGTTTCTTCCAATGCTAATGTCACTCCCTTTGAGATCCCAGTTTTACATATGGCAATGAAGAGCCTATATGCCATTCATTTCCCAATTCTTTGTACAAGATTTCTAAATGGAACGTCCATCTTCCATTCCACCTCTATGACAAAAAAGGCACATTGTTATTTAAAGCAAACGCTTTATAGATTAGTTGTTGAATACGATATTCATCTCATGAATAACTAATAACATAAAATAAAGAACAATGAAAATGCAAATTATCTTCACATATACAGTGGCGTTAGCCGTACAAATAGTCTTTCTGAGTTCGTGCAAGGTAGGTAAAAGCCAGTCAAATTTCTAATCCTACCTAGTCTTTTGAGTTGCTGAGACAATATCAGAATTCATCTCTTTTAGGATTCATTATTGAGGCATGAAAACAGAGATTGAAATCTGGTAGAATTTCAATTCTTTCGTTAGCATTATTAATAAACAAGAATTGGCAGTAGCTAAACTGATTGGCACATACATCTGGAGTAACAGAAGTAAATAAAGTTTCAGAATGGGAAAAAGGTTTTCTGCTAAAAGAATTTGGGGTAGAAAATAGCATGTGTATGAGGACAGCTTCAAATTTAACCAAACTTCAGACGTCTAAGTCATATTTTTAAGGCAAAGAAAGACATGTGAATGTCCATCTCCAGGAATGATATACCTTGCTTTTTTTTTTCGGGAGAGAACAAAAATAATATTATGGAAATAGAGGTGGTGAATAGATGCAATGGCTATGAAACCTAACTTACAGAGGCATGATAGAGAAAGTACCTATTGTTCTAAATATGAAACTGATCCCTGACACTTTTTTTTCTGGATTGACTCTTATGAAGGCATTGATGGTAAATAAGACTTTCACATTTAGAAAATTTTATAGCAATATCCGACAAAGACTTTACACATGAGAATTTGTATACAGTGAGTTCTCCCTATCCTTTAGTCAGGAACTGAAACCAATCCGAAGTAATGCAGATTCCCTTTCCTCTTCTTAGGTGCCATCTTTAGTTGGTTCATCTGCTCCTTGTATATTTCCATTCAAGAAATCTATTCAGAGTATATCGGTGTGAAAATGCTGGATTTCATATTGCTTATTGAATGAATCCAGAAAATGACTCTGCCCCGAAATTGTGTGGCATTTGCCCTATTAATATGTCTTGGTAAAGATCCATCCCAGTGGTCATGCATTGAGAGGTGAACAATGGATATCTAGACAAAACTGACGCTATCATGTTATGAGATATAACATTATATTATATTCTCATCTTTTCCTGTTGTGATGCAAAGATGAAAAACAAAAGCTCAGGAAGGTCATTTAAAAGCTACAGGCTACACAGATGGCTGACCCAGATAACGGATAGCATGATATTACAGCTTGTGTGGTGAGCATGGAGAACTTTGAGTCCTCTGGCTGCTCGACACTAATTGCCAGGTGAACTGTGCTTCCCGTGGCCACTGTAAAATTGCCATTGGATTATTGGAGGGTCTCATATCCCTTCTACACACAGGGTATACCCAGATAATTTCCTCTGAATCAATTCTTAAGAGACTCACTACATTGAAGAGCTTATAGCACTCAGGAAACTTTTATCTTGACTACAAAATGATTCATGATATCAATTAACAACCATTTACACTTAAGTATCTTTAATACCATAAAGATTAAGACTTTAGTCAATTACAAATCAACCTGGACTATGAAAGCCAACCAACAGTAGCCTTTTTATTAAAAACTCAGGTAGAATTTACATCACACTCCTGAACATTTATGTGTTGTATTTCTTTTAGTGTTTAGTAACCATTCTCTGTTGTCATTACTAATAAATTGTGGAGGGAAAAAGTGATATTTATATGTGGCTTCCTAACCAGTAATATCAGCATTGTCATTCATATTCTTAGGTGTTCACTTATTGAACCAGAAAATTTTGTTGTAGAATCTAGTGATCCTATTTAGAATTCATAATAAAATTCTATACTCAATTTAATTCTGTAAAATTATAAATTTTGAGACACATAGTCAAAAATCTATGTAAGTTATTCCTGGGGCTTTGAGTATTTACTGGTGTGGGTATTCTCAAGTGTGAATTTGCACATTGAAAATGCACAAGAAGGTTGATTGAAAAGAAATCTCCAGATTTTTAAATAACACTTTTACATGGGATAGGGGGATACTTGATACTTACTTGCATAGATTCCTAATGCATTCAACTGGCTCTGTCCACAAATTATTATTACGTGCATACTGAGCACACACTATTTGCACATTGTAGATACAACAGTAGATAAAATCATCATGGAATTTTCTTTCTACTAGAAGAGAAAGGAACAAACAAGCAGATATAACGTAACACCAACTGGTAATATGTTCTACAGAGTAAAATAAAGTAGAATGCAGGTATTGAGAGTCTCAAAAGAGACCTTTGAAGATGCTTGAATGAGGAAAGAATACATTACAAGACTATTTTTTCTTTTTCTTTATATACCTCCTCCCCAAAGCTCAGAAGCTTACTCCTGGCTCTGCACTTAGGGATAACTCCTGGTGGGACTTAGAGTATCATGTGGGGTTCTGGGGATCAAACCAGGGTTGACCATTCAAGACAAGCGCCCTGTACATTGTAATATTGCTTCGGCCCCAAGACTATTTGGGGAAGACATTTCTATTTAAACTACGAGGAACACCCTTGTAACATAAATCAAGACTCTAGAAGTGTTTCTTGTTTTGTCCCTCTTTGCTGAGGAATGAATGAGGAGCAGTTCACTTTCCCACACCTACTGGTGCTGAAGGTTCTTTGCATAAGAAAAGATACTTTATACATTTTGGTAAATATCCTACTTGAGAGCACTCTTTGGATATTATAACATCAGTCAAATGGTCAGGCATTAAATCTGCTAATTAAGGACTGTAACTCTGTATGTTTCTATTTTTCATCTCCAAAACCAAATAACTTGGAATGTGATTTATAGTATTTCTACTTCATAGGTAGTCTTAAAGCTACTCTCATTTATGTTTATAGTAACGAAAATCCCTCAAAACCTCCTGTCTTCTACTAAGAGCAACAACACATTTACTTATGGCCTTACCTTGCAATTATAAAAGGCACAGCATTGTATCAAGACAAAGTATCAGATACTGTATCAAAAATAATATAACTGAGGTCAAAGTGATAGATTCAATTCCTACTTGTGTCCCTTTTAATTCATTCAGAGACCCTCACCCTCCCTAAATAAGTCTTTTTGAAAAAATGTCACTAACTGCAGGGGTAGTGGGTCATGAAAGTACAAACAAACCTGACCAAAGAGAAAGCATGACAAACACATGCGCTACTGATAGCAGGTAAAGATGAAAAATCATATCAATCTGTTTATTACAAAATACAAAGGAGGTTATGTTTAAGATCAGAAAAGGAAAATCATTGTTCTTTCCTGTTTTTATTTTACCCTCTGCCCTTTTGTATTAAAATGTTTAATGGAGTACTATACAATAACAGCTCATTATCCTGAAAAGTCACCAAAGGAATTTTCTTTTCATCATGTTGAAAATGCAGGGTGGGATTTCAGATGAGGTTTAGCAAGCAGCAGTTTTGGTGGAACAGAATTTACCTCCCTTTGAAAGTGAAAAGAGAAAAAAAGCCCATCATCCATGAGATCTACTATGTTATCAAAAGCATAAAGACAGAGATAAACACTGTCTTAAATAATTCCCAGGTGCATTTCGAATGATTTCCAGGAAAAGAGGAAAAAAAAAACCACAATTGTATTCTATTTCCCTTAGAGATGGAATAGGCATGCAAACCGCAATCTGTGGCCTCTTAACTTGCTTCTCTTTCCCTTTTTCACTTGTGTTTCCCTTTTCTTTTCCTTACTTTGCCTGCCATTTATTTTTCTGTTTTATCATAGGCTCCCTTATCCTCCTACCACTTGATTCAATATGAAGTTTCCAGCCGTGATTTTTGTCAAAAAGAAAAAAAGCAGCATATAACTTCCACTTTGGAATGTCTTTGGAACTATGTGAATAAATGTGTTGAGAAAGAGTAGTTCGTTCCCAGGTAATTCTTGAGGACAGAACTGCAATCCAATTCTGGATCTGCAGTCAAACCATCTCCAGAGATAAATATCACAAGCAAATTTTCCTACTTACGGGGAAATTGTTCTTCACCCTCAACCCAACACTGAATTTGAAAAATTTCCAAGGTTTATTATATGTAGAATTGTTTTTTTTTTTTAATATTTGGAGGTGCGTGTAGGTAAGTATGACTGGAACTGATAAATGTAGTTATATTCTTGCATCCAGTGGTGACCCAATTTTCTGCAAAGTCATTTTGTATGTCGAAAAAAAAAGAATGATAGTGGGAAAATGAAATAGTTTCTGTCATGAAAATGTATAAAAAAAACTGACAAGATGCAAAATTTGAAGGCAAGCAAGACCATTCAATAAATAGTCTTTAAGTACTCTCCAATTTTTCTGTGTCATGGTAATACAAAGATAACATTTCTCAATCTAAAGTGATTTTTCAGTTTGTGTGGGTCTGTGAGCTAGGATGCAAGACTGTTCATCCTGACTTATCTCCAGATGAAAGGCAGGCAATGGTTTCAGGTGGAGGGCATCTGAAGTGTTGAGAAAAGCAGCCACATGGAAATTTCTCACTGCACCGGAAACGGACATTTTTTCACAGATGCAGAGGGAGAACATTTTAATTCTTCTGCACCCCACCATGTACTCTTGTGGGATTTAAGAAATGCCTGTTCTGCTTTCAGCACAGACCGGTGTAGTTCATGCTGGTGCCAAATTGGACACAAGGGGGCACCGCAGTGCCACAAATTTTGCCCTGGGACCTTTATCCAAGTACAAATTCCTATCCACAGGGAAGGCCAGGAAACTAGTCCTTTAGGAGCATTCTTCCCAAGCTTACTTGACAGAAGCATTTCTGTGGTGGTTGGAATCATAAAACATTGCTCACAGTTTCTGTTTTACCCTAGTGTCCACTTTAGTGCCAGTACTTCACTATGGTGGTTGAAGTGCATATTAAATGTTGTACCTATTTTAAGAAAGAAAAGAAAAGCGAACAACTAATTCAACACTGCATGGTGTGTGTTTTTCTTTTCTATTTTAAGAGAGCACTGCAGAAAAGTATTTGAGAGGAAACTAAACTTAAAAAATGATGGTTGCTTACTAACATAGTACTGGTGTCCTAAATAATGGTATTTTTGCAAGGAAATTATTTTTCTTTCTAATATGTCCATTTGCCAAGGGAGATAGTCATTTGTTGATTTATTTTCTGTGCTTTGTCTTTCTCTTTTACCTGAAAAGTGAGGAATTGGCAGGGCTCTTACACAATATGAAGAACCATGGGATGGATAATTCAGGCAGTAACAATAAAGTTATATGTTAGTTTTTTCACTTAAAGAAGATGGGGAATTTGACTATTGATTTCAAATTTTCACCGTCTGGGCAGGAGAGATTGCATTTTATTAAATACAGTCAATTTGTGGTGAAATATTCTTTTTTATTTTTCAAAATAGATTGCTGATTTACTTTAGAATGGTGGGAAAATAAGACTGTACCTGCTGAGTGCAGAAGCGAAGGGTTTATTTGCTTTATTGATTTGGTCCATTTTTTTTTGTTAGATGTGTTTTATGTGCTTTTCATTTGGCTACAGAATGTACCCACAAATGGTCCTGGGGACTGCACTGCTTCAGTGTTCTGGAGAATTGCAACAAAGAAAGAGTTTGGAATTTGCAAATGATTCTTTTGTTGAAGAATTCTTTTGTCAAAATAAAGCTTTGACCCTCAGTATGGACAGGTTGTACTGCAGCCTCTATACTTTTCAGTGATCTTGGTTGGTTAAATTCTCTTGCAGTCTGAGTATGAATGAGTACAAGTTTTGACTTCCAAGCTAGGACCCTAAATTTTTTATTAAGTTAAAAACCTATTTGATCTGGATCTGGAAATCTATTCAAAAGATACTTGGCTTTCAAAACGATCGTTCCAGTTTTGACTTTTTCACCTCTGAGGGTAAATGTTCCTTAGGAAAAAAATCTAACATTCAATTGAAAATTTGTATGTTAGAAATAATTGTCTTGTTAATTACCAGTCAGTCATGATAAGCAAGAAGAATACCTAATGTGGTAGGCTAAGCGGAAAAGAGTAGCACATTATCAACAAAATATAAAGTACTACGTTTCCATATAGGTTTCCCTCAGTATTTGAAAGTAGAATGTTACTATTTAGCATGACTCAATAGGTTATTTTAGGGTCTGGGATACTTTACCATTAATGTATATAACATTTTTTTTAACATTCCAGGACCTAGAAAGAATCTACCAAAATATGTTAAGTAAGAATGTTCTCCTTTGGGATAGCAGAGAAAATCTATAGGAAAGAAGACATTATGCAATAAATAATATAAACTGTTTTCTGTGGCTTGGAATAGTTGGTGGCATAATAAACTTTAGTCTGTTAATTTTATATCATTGTTTATATGGAAAATGGTAGTGGTTACTTCTACAAAAGAGGGCTCCTTAGGTGACAAGAAACAATGCTTAGATTTTGGTTTTCTGCCTTAAAAATCTTCTTAGTGTTAGACATTTTAAAAATACCTAATTTCTGCTTCTTTATAGAGAAAGTGAGATTGGTATTTTCAAATCAGCACTGGAAAGGTAAAACAAGTGTTGATGAAATTGTAATTATGTAAACTTTTCCTACAATTTTCAAAATACTCAGGGTCCATTGACACTTTTAATTTCTTGGATAATCAAGTGGAAGATAGAAATTTGATAAATTTTAAATTATCCTAAAATAGTTTCATGTATATAAAAATCCAATTAGCTGAATAACCTATTGCAGTTGAATACAGATGCACATATAAGTATATATTTAAATGCATACATGTCAGGATTACAGAAGAAAAAGAAAAAAGAATCTATGCGTATTGTTTTTTGGAGAAAACATTTATTGATCATTTGGTTCAAATACATGTGAGGTCAGTTAACTCTTTTCAATTTGTAGTCACGCATAGAAGGATAACGAAAGAGAGCAGATCCAACCCACTTCATTTCCTATGTATGCCTAAAGGCACTGATGCTGGATTTTGGCAGAGAACATAAAATTCAAATATAAGAGGATGTAGGCATGTTGATTGTCAGACCAAGGAAGAAGTTAAAGAAATAACTTTGTTTTGGACTGAAGTGGGTGGGAAGAACACTCTCTTTGAAATAACATTTAGGAGCTTAAATAATTTTCTAGGAGCCTTTCCAAACTTAATTATTTTTGTGCCCACTGTTTTAAATTTCAAATAATTCCCGTTATCTAGGTTTTGATACAGGGATGTTGGTTCTTCATTTCCTGTGATTTATAACTGTACTTGAGGAGGATGGAAATTTCAAAGTTGGAATTTATTTTTTGTGTTGGTTGTCATTGTGTTCATAGAGTTCTTCCCTTGTCAGTGTTGATAAAAGCAGTGCAGGAAACTTTGCTCCTCCTCATCTTCTGAAAGGTAACACTTGAAGGTGAATTTTGGAGTGTCAGAGTTGGAAACAGTGAAAAAAGTATACAAGAAAGTAATCAGAACAATAGCACAACGGGTAGGGCATTACACGCAGCCGCCCGGGTGCAATGCCCAGCATCCCATATGGTCCCCTGCGCACCACCAGGGGTGATTCCTGAGTGCAGAGTCAGGAGTAACCCCTGTACATTGCCAGATGTGACCCAAAAAGCAAAAAAAATAATAATGAAAATAAAAGAAAGTAATCGGAACAAACGTTTTGCCAATTTGTCAATTCTTGTATCAGTATAAAAAGAAAAAAAAGAGAAAGATTTAATAATCCTGGATCCCCAGAGTAATGCATTTCTACTTCATGACTGTATTCCACTTCATATGAAGAGCAATTTGTCCGTATCCATTATGTTTCTTATTTGTATTCACGTATGGGTAGGTATTTCTTTACATTCAGCTGTCTCACATTATGGACTAAAGGCATAGTATACCTTTTTCTGGTCTTGATCCATTGTCATTGATTTGGGAAATTTCTGTTTTGGAAGAATGCAACTGGTACAGTACAAAATGCACCATTTTTTAGTGTTATGATTGCTTCTGTTTGTGGCCCCTTTATGTTTCAAACTGATATGAAACAGATTAAGAAATGTTGGTGAAATATTTTGTCTTGTATTGTGTGGTCTTGTGAACCTTTATTTAAAATAACATATATTTAGCAGCATAGAAGGTTGTCACCCAGTATATTTTTTGGTTGTTGTTATTTTGTAGGTACAAATCTTACTTCTATTTTTATCTTGTTTTAAAGCTGTATCTTTTAAAAGTGACTGTTCTCATTGATGGAAGAATTCTGAGTTTCCTTTCCCAAATACGCAGATGAAAAGGGGAAACGAATGACTGAACTTTTCACTTCTATCCAGATGTCTTGGCATTCTGCCGCAGAGCCTGAGAGTGTGTGTGTGTTTGTGTGTGTGTGTGTGTGTGTGTGTGTGTATGTGTATGGTGTAAGGGTAGACTTCTTGTATTTTAACTCTCCAGTCAAGGGTAGAAACTAACCATGTTAGTTTGGGGATAACTGGTGGGTACGCATTATGGGTAGTAACCAAGACATTTCCCCTGAATGCATAGGCATGTTGGGAGGGCAAGCAGGGTTGTCATATGGGCGTGACACATACCTTCAAATTCCAGTCATCAGTAATAGGCTTGGCTGTTTTTCATGGATGTTTTTCTGCTTGTGGTCACAAAGCAGAGTTGACATTATTTCTGATCTTGGAAAAAAGATTTAGCTTCCGATCATTCAAGAAATAAATCATTTTTCACATCTACTCTAAAGAACTCTGTTGTGTACTATTCCTAGAGACATTTCTACTTCCCTGCCACAGTGACTTCCTGTTAAGTGGTGAGAAAAAGTGACCTTCCTAAATAGCAGTAAGTCAAGGTGACTAGAAATTGATATACTTGTGTTATTAAAATTAATTTAAGTTGTGGGTTAGTGATAGCACTTTAGAAACTGATTTTTGTCAACCCAAATCAGCAGTATCTTTCTGTCTACAATTTACTGCTACACAGAAACATTTTCCTTTAAACCTGTTTTTCTTCTAATACTGGAGCTATTATCTGATGTTTGTGTGTGAATGTCATACTCCAAATCCCATCTGTGGATCCACCTTTCAAATTTCCCAATGTCCTCCTTGTTTCCCCTTTTTTACTGTTCAGACCCTCCATACAACATTTTTGTCCCAACAGACCTTTTATCCAAGGATTGTTGATCACAGCCCAAGAGCTGTCATCCTATTTGCATTCTGTGGATGCATCATTATTCACAACATTTGATGTCCATAAAAACACATTAAAACTATTTCCTTGAGCAAAAATAATCAGCTCTCTGCTGTACATATCATTTGTATACTCAAATTGTAAAATGTAAATTGATATATAAGAAAATGGCCCATTAACTTTTTCATTAATGACAATAATACATTTTGTACACCAGCAGCAGGAGAATCGTGCCTTTACTTTAGCAACCTGAAGTATAAATGGGGCCTTCCTTCTTTTTCTTTTTTAATTTCATAAAAATGATCAGTGCCATCAAGAGATTCTTTTATGCATTGTTTGTGTTTTAAATATGAAACTTTCATTTATTATAAAATTAAAACTACGCCGATAAACAGGGGAGTGTTTTTGCTAAGAAAATGGATAATTATTTTCTATTCGAACTTGCTCAAGAAGATAAGTCTTCTTCACGGTTAACATGTTGTTGTCTTTAAATGTTTATTATATTTCTACTGTTTAATTAGGTCCCTACATTGCATCTTCAAATTTGCCAAAATTCTTAAAATCTTAAGAGAGTAGGAGGTGACTTTTATGTCCATATAACTTCCATAAAGTTCAAATTCCAATCAGTTTGAATGTGCAGGCTGTTACTTTTCATTATGAGAATGGATATTTTTATTAAATCTCATTAGGGTTTACTTTGATTATTTTTTGTTAGAATTTAGTGCATGCTTTTTATAAAAGTGGATTGAATTAATCATGCCTTCTTTTCCTGGCACTAATAATACTTCTACTCTTCCAGGGTATAGGATTTAATGCCTGTAGTGCTTATATGACCAGTTGTTAAGCCTCAGCATTTGATTAAAACATAGATTAATAATTTGTCTATCACAAATACATCATGCACTAACAGATAAAGAGCATCTGATATTAACTGAGAAATAAAATCTGCCTTCAGTAAATTGTGTAGAAAAATTACACAGTACATTTAAATTACCATTTGCTTAGCAACATGCCCTTGTAGCCATTCCAGTGGGGCTATAAAATGATCGATTTACTTTAATTTTCTACTGAATCCTGAAAAAAAATGGCTATCAGTAACCTATCCTTTCATCATAGCATGCTGATTCACTCTGTGTATTAAATTTACTGGCAAGGAGCAAGACGTTAACAAAAAGTAACAGATAATGTGAACATTTCATGCATAATCTGTAATATGAGATATGTATTAATAGGGAAATTATGATGCATTCAATTATTCTGAAATGCCTTCCAGAGATGTTTTGATTTGGCTGCGCTCTGATAGTAGCGGCACAGCAGGGAGCATCTCCAGTGATGAATAACCTAATCTCCTAATCTCAAAATGGGCACTATTCACAGCTAGCCTGGGAGAGGCTGGTGGGAGAAACCACACTTTTGCAGCCATGGCCACGAAGAAGAATACAACAAAAACAACAACCAAATAACCAGCAGCCCAGCCATCCGGCCACTGGGCCTTTTAAAAATAAAGAAATGATAGACACATCTCCAGTGAGAGCCTTTTCATCCCCCGTGACTGCAAAGGACTGGATTCTAATCTGAGAGGCACCGCCAATCTTAGCAAAACTTACAAGACAAAAGGCTATAAAAACAGTGCTGCTGGATCCCCTGTATTTGTGAGACATAATGCAGGCACAAGAATCCAGACTAATTTGCCACGTTTTGTGCACACCTGGAATGATCTGCCCCCCCCCACCACACACACACACACACACACACACACACACACACACGCACACATTTTTTTTTTTGCCTTTTCCTTAATTTCCAAAGAAAGACTACCCTGACAGGAAACTGTTCATATTGCAGCATACACAAACCCCATGTTCTATAAAGCTCCTTGTGGGTAATTAAGAGTCTACGTTTATTCCTTCGTGTGGGGAACAATGGTCTGGCTCCATGGAGAAGTCAAGCAGGATTTATTGTAGAGTGTCCAGGGGCAGAGGCATGGAGGCGGGTATGGAGACAGGAGCTGGTCATTTCTTTGCCATGTATGTGCCCCTCCTTATGTAAAAGAAATGTTGTATCCTGATTTATTTTCCTTTTATTTTCCATGGGATCATCCCTACAAAACTATTAGCTAATACCATCCTAAAAGGAAAATAAGTCCTGAGGAAAATATGCCATGCATGTCTGCCTCCCCCACCCCCAAATTACTTGATTGCAGCAGGCTCACTTTTTGATTAATGCAATTTTGCATAAGGTAATATTACACGAGTGTATTACTTTTCAGTAATTATTCAATGGAGTTAATATGGCAGACTTCTTGAAGAAAAATTAGAACCGTGGCGTCTCATTTCTCTAAATCCCCAGCACTGTTCAATAGGGTAACAATAATAATTATGTATAAATAAATAAATTTCTTTTATCAATGTTCACTTGGGCTGGAAATAACGGGCAGCCTCATCCCCAATCAGAACACTAATGGTTGTACTTTTTAATTAGCAGTGTTCCGAAGGGCAGAAGTGATTTTATGTGCAGTTTTGTTATGCTGCAGTTTGGGAGAGTGACACAGTGATTTTTTATAACAAGGATCTTTGCAGTTTAATCATCATGTGAAATTATGTGTGCTATTTTGCTTTCACTTTCCCCTGTACCTTTGGGTTTGAGCCACACTAAACGAAGAATAGGCAAGGCTGCGGACTCCCTTTCCTAAAGCAATTTTCTCTCCTTTAGGTCTGATTTCACGTGAGCGTCATTTTAAACTCCAGCAAGATGTGGTTCTGTTTAACTAGCCCTTGCTTACAGAGGTCCCATGCCTACTATTATATTTCCTTACCATGATACATACTTTGCAGTGCATTTTTCTCACTAATCATGGTTTAGCAAACAAGGAAGGAGAGGGCCACATTTTATGAAACTTTCTGATGAGTGATGTTCAGTTTATTTCAGTCTTTAGTATACTAGAATGTACAATTGCTCTGAAGATAAATAAAAGATTCAGCCGTGTGCCACTGGAGAGCAGAGCAGCATGTCTTTGGCATTGCTTGAGACTTATCTGATTTGGATTTGTATACCTCATGGGGAATGGCAAAATATTGGAACAGACGGCTTGATATTTCCGAAGAATATAGTGGGCTTTATTAGCACCAGTTTCGCTCCCTGACTGACGGCTTTTTCAAATTTTTTATCTTATTAATCCGTGCTACTGTATGTAAATGTTATTCCTCTCTGCATAAGGGAGGCAACCAGCGATTTGTAATAAATGCTTATGAGTGCCTGAGGCTGCACTTAAACTTTAAAACATCTATTATTAAGTTGCAAAAAAACACTGTAATGGCCAATAGTGACCTCATAGGAATTTTAAACTGTGGTCTGCTCTTCTGCATTAAAAACAAAAAAATTGCCTCAAGTTAGAATTATGAGCAATGCTATTTTAACAGCTGCATTTTGATTATTAAAGTGTGTTTTACAACTGAATTACAATGCTTTTATGGACTCTAGGTATAAGATTTAAAAAGGTCATTAAACATAGTCGGGTTTTGTCACAGTAGGTGTCATTGTATACAATGGACACTACAGAATCTATTTTATGTTACCACACTTAGGATTTAAAATTGCATGCAAGAGTAGCATTTTAGTTTGTTTAACCATGTAGATTACTATAGATCTTTCAAGGATTTTTTGACAGTTTGCAGTCTGAGATGACTACTTTCATTATTATTTTATTAATTTGACAAGAAGCCCTACAGATTTTCTGTGTATCGCTGATCCATTTGTCCCAGAAATAATTAAAAATGCCAGCCTGGAGCAACAGACAACAGATACACTTCTGGCAAATCAATGTTCAAAAATGCATTGCTTGTACTGTAGCCAACTCTTTAGTCATGAAACATTTCTACATTTTCTCAATCTGATCGCATATGGGCTCATTGACAATAGATATTGACCCGTGGTGTAAGTTTTCCTAATGCAGGACCTTGAAATTGATTTATCCATGATGTCATATGCTGGATACAATATGTAATGTTTATATCTCTTGCTACACAAGTACGGGGTGAAGTTGCTTTTCCCAGGGCTGCCTCTGCCATGCACGGCTCAAAAAGGCGGTAAATGTAAATTTGAGTTTGCCTTGCCTGTGCCCTGCCTGTTAGCTACTTCTGTGTAAATCTTTAATTTTCTTTTCCTTTATTTGGCTGATGTTATGTCTGTGACTAGCTCAAGTTGGTCCCATCCGTGCCTAGATCCCGCATACCTGATTGTTGATGAGGACACTGGGATGGAGGTGTGATAAGGAGTAGAGAATCCTCAAAATATTTGACAAAATGTCACAAAGGATTGTATTTGCATGTAGGACCGTGGGGAGGACATAATGATTAGTGTGCAGTGCATCGCTGGCACTGCGTATCCGAGCTCATGCAGATAACATGTCTGCTGTACAGCTTTGAATATTGTATATGTACTTTGAACATATCTATGACTAGCAAAGCTGTCATTCTGTTGAAAAATGTAGCTGCACGAATGACAATACTGGTTTAATTTTTTTAAGAAAGAGGACATCTTCTAAATAATTATTATCATGCTAATAACATTTGTATTCTTTTGTGTATAATTAAGATCTGCCTGTCTAAGCATGAAATAGGGTTGAAATTCGTGAATAACTATGCTATCCTTAACCTATTTAGTAAATCAGTTTTAATTTGGTTTTCTTTAGGTTAAATCATAACAGTAGCATGCTGTATACAAAAATCCACAATCCTTGGTTGTAAGCAGCATTGAAAATATTTAATGCCTAGAAAACATTCCAGGAAAATTAAAGAAGTCCCTCTTATAAATGATAAGTGTTGATTCAAAATTAGAATTCACCAATTATGAAAGTGATTCCATTTAAAAAGTTGTTAACTCTTTATATCTCAGGATGATTAATACAAAGCAATATTACATTTTGACCTCTTTGGCTGGCATGTTTTTTTGGTTATGTAATAAAAAATTAAATTCATATTCCACCCACTTCTGAGCAAACTCGAGGCAGCAAACAAGATAAAATAGTGAAAAAATAAGTTAGGGCTAAAACATAACAGGTTATGTAATTTAATGATTGCAAACTGTTTTGGAATACATCATTCTTTTTCTTTTTTGTTCTCTTAAAATAGGAATATCTGTTGTTAGAATTTGGCTAGATTTTTTTTTTATCTGTAATTTCATGGCTAATATTTAGGCAGCCAGTTATGCTAAAATAAATTATCTTTGGCATTTTACAAGGATTAGCCTTTATTTTCAAGGTACTTATAGTTTTTATAATCTAGCAGATTCACTTTCTCCAGCCTGTAACCATTTGCATGCTGTGATTTATAATGTTATTGGAAAACACCTCTATTTATCAATTATGAGCAAGCACAGACAACTCAGGAGCAGTGTAAGCGGCGTCTCTGACAAGCGAAATGCGTAAGGGGGAAGGAAGGGAAAAAGAAGGAAAAGAAAAGAAAATGGCAACAGGAGAAAAGTAGGAGAGGAAAGCACTGATGGTCAGTGGTGCTTCTGCTTTTGTTTTCCGGCTGAGCCTGGGCTGACAGCTTTCTGGTATTGTGTACACAGGCCCCTGCCATTTGATTTCCCCATTCGTAGTTTTAGTCTTCACACTGTTTTTCTGTAGATATGTATTTGTTTCTCAGCCATCAGCACATATGTTGTGAGTGTCTATGCTCTGAGTATGCTGTGCTTGAGGGCCTAGCATTGTGCAAAACCCCGGGAGGAATATAAGGAAAGTGATTAGGAGACCTACTATTGCCCTCTATCATGGGCCAAACAAGATTATATAAAGTGCCAATTAAAGATAATAGAAAAGACAATATGAAGCAAATGCTAACTAAATGAAACTATATTTGTAAAATGATTTGCATCATAGTGTCTGACACATCTTAATTGTTTAATAAATGATAGTATTACTGCTACCAGTACTGTCACTACTACCACGAGTACCGTGGCAGCTAGGATTGCTGCTGCAGCTACTACTACAACTCCTACTGTCCTACCGCCACTCCATGACGACCATGGTGATGCTGGTGATCATGGTAATGCTGATGACAATGAGGACTTAAGTAATCATGAGAGAAATGATTTGAATGGAGCAAGTATTTCTACTACCTCCCCAAACCTTAGCATTTGAATGAGTTAGTGAAGGAAGTTACCTAAATGATCTCTTAGGGCTTGTTACCTACCCCTCCTCCATCCTCATTCGTCCTGCTCTCCCTCTCTGGCTCTTTCTCCAAGGCATTGTTACTTTATAATCTATTATTTCCTCTGCTGCTATTTTTTTCCTCTTTTGCCTGTGCTTCCCACTTAAATACAAACACCATGAAGAGACGGGTTTTTGTTTGGCTGATGGAGCCCAAGTGTCCTGCACAGAATGCATTCTGAATAAAAATGCACTTCTTAGATGTCAAATAGATGATTGATGATATATTAAGTTGTCCATTTCCTTATATTGTTTTATTATTTTTATTTTACTTTCTTGGTTGTGGGGCCAAACCCAATGCCATCTGTCCTCAGGTCTTATTCCTGGCTCTGCATACAGGGATCACTCCTAGTGGATTTGGGGAACCTATGTGGTGCCAAAGATCAAACCCTGATTGGCCCATGCAAGGCAGGCATCATCCCCATTGTATCATCTCTCTGGACTACACTGGATTCTTTTACTTGGGGGCGGGGGTTGCTCCTCAGCAGTGCCACTCCTGGTAATACTTGACGGACTGTCCACACCTAATAACACTGGGTGTAGGTGGAAGAAGGTTGTTATGTCAGGGATTGAACTCAGGTCTCATATATGTAAGATATGCTCTGACATTTGAGTCACACCCCCACACCTGCTGTTTATTTTCTTATTATTATTGTTACTGATATATTGATAATACATTGTCATTTCTGGTTCTGTGCTCAGGTGTGAATCCTTTCCGTACCCAGGGGAACATATGTGGTGCCAGCAATTAGAACCAGACTCATGTCTACCAGAATCCCAAGCAAGGCAAGTGCCTTCCCATCTATACTATCCCTCGGGCAACCTCTGCTGTTTTTTTAAGCTCCTGATGATTCTCTTGTAAGCCCTTTCCACAGTACACTTAGTGCCCAGCTCTCTCTGGCAATCCTGCTACACTGGGAAGGTGAAAGAATTTCAGTGTAAGCCGGGTTGCTGTTGCTAACTCTGCAGCCTGCTTCTGGGAACAGCTGGAACCCCTAGTTACTACCCACTGATCTGTTTACAGAACGAATCCAGTTTCTCCAGTCAGGCTTTTTCCTGAGATACTTTCCTGAGTGATTTCCTCAGGCTTTTATAATAAAGTGAAGACACTTTGAAATCAGACTTGACATAAATCTTTCCTCCTGACTTTCATGCCAAGTTAATCCCAAGTTCTTAGTCTCACTAAATTCCCTTTTTCTTACTTAAAGATCTCAACTAATAAAAAAACCTATCTCTTGGTTAATTTTGAAAAATAAAATATAATATGAACTTTGTACAATGCTGGATGACCCAGTGTTTAATGGATAGTAATTAATAAAATACCACTACTAATAATTATCATTTTATAATTATTGTTATTATTTTAGAATCTTTTGTTGCATTATTATCTAAATTACTGTAATTACACATAATTCTTATTATTGTTTACTAACTTCATTTTCAAGTTCTTTTCCCCCAGCTTTTCAGGAATTTGAATGATTAGAACTTTATTATTATTATTATTATTATTATTATTATTATTATTATTATTGACTGGAGAGATAGTACAGCAGGTAGGGCTTTTGCCTTGCATGCAGCCGACCCGGGTTCAATTCCTCTGTCCCTCTCTGAGAGCCCTGCAAGCTACAGAGAGTATCCCGCCCATACAGGATACTGACAAGCTCCCTGTGGCCTATTTAATATGCCAAAAAACAGTAACAACAAGTCTCACAATGGAGACGTTACTGGTGCCCGCTCCAGCAAATGGATGAACAGCGGGAGGACAGTGCTACAGAGCTATTATTATTATTACTATAGTCTTTGGGCTGGAGCAATGGCACAGCAGAAGGGCTTTCACCTTTCACGTGGCCAACCCATGTTTGATTCCTCTGCCCCTCTCAGAGAGCCTGGCAAGCTACCAAGAGTATTCCGCCTGCACGGCAGAGCCTGGCAAGCTACCTGTGGCTTATTGGATATTGGATATGTCAAAAACAGTAGCAATAAGTCTCACAACGAGAGACGTTACCGGTGCCCGCTGAAACAAATCGATGAGCAACAGGATGACTATAGTCTTTGTAGTTAGGGACTACTCTCATTCCAGTGGTTGGGATAGTGCTCAGACAAGCATGTGATGCTGGGAATTGAACCCCTGCCTTCTGCATGTATAGCATGCACTCTAGTCCATTGAGCTGTCTCCTCACTTGTAGAATGCATTTTAAAACACCTCAAGGATATACTAAGGTTCAAAGATAGACATACTTTTGAGTTAGAAAAGCTTAACCTCCCCCGAAAAGTTGTGATTATTTTTAGGGAAGGGAATAAAATTAATGGATTGGGATGAAGGATGGCAAAGAGGAAGGTAAATCGAGGGCATATCTGTGCCATTGGTTTTGAACTACAATTTCTGCAGTGACAGATATTGTTTTCAGGTCCTCAAAAAAGTTATTGTCACTTAGCACATGGCATGCTTGGGTCATGTAATAATTGTTATTAACATATAAACATTGGCATGTAAGACCTATAAGCTTGCTGTATAAAATTTTTAATATATGAATATTTATTTTTACTGAAAAATTTGAAATATACAAATTATGAAACATTTTATTATAAATAATAGGTCTAATTTTGCCTTGGTCTTTGAAATAATTCTTCAGTCTTACCTGTCTGTAGGTAGAAAAAGGTTGAAAACCAACCATTAAACATTTCAATTTTGTTTTAAATTTCCATATACGAAACCTAACTTTAAAAAATATGTACCTGATTTTTGTCCTGCTCCTTATTTTTCCTTGGAAATAATATTTTTAAAATAATGAATTAATTAGAAGGGGTTGTCTATGTCTTATGGAAATATAGACGAATATCTCTGTAACTACATACTGGTAACTATTTTTCATAAAGAAATATAAACTTAAAAATACAATTCTGATAAATAAAATTGACATGGGGCAGGGGTGTGGAGGGGGCATACAAAAGGAAAAAAAGCAATATGGGAAAGTTTCACTAAATGCATAATAAAGCTGCAATAGTTAAAATGACATTAGTGCTATCGTAAGATTAAATAGATATTTTAATGTAACAAAATAAAAGTATAAAAGTTCAGCTTTTTAAGCTGAAATTAAGAAATTCTTAGTTAACTGAAAATAAGTATAGAAATTAAGAAACTATGGGTATAGAATATGAGTATAGAATTTCTAATATGGGTATAGAAATTAAACTAAGAAATTGATCAAAATAAAAGCATAGAAATTAAAGTATGCTATATATTACAAAGTAATCATTCAATTTATGGAAAAATAGTAAATAATTTGAAAAATGCATGGATATTTAATTATCTGGAAAGACTGGAAAGATAGAATGTCTTTACAACATATAAAATGCATTTGTGATTAATTAAACATTATATATAAACTAAGTCCATAAGAATTATCTAGGCACAAGTGACAAAAAATTATGGAGCTCAATGTAGAGAAAGTCATTATAGAATAAAAGCAAAGAAAGGAGACAGAAAACAATCATAATCAGATTTTTGATATATAAACTAAAGTTTTTTCTTCTGTTTTGTTCTGTTAATGATCAGCAATGCTCAAGGGTTATTTCTAGCTCTGACTCAGGAATAACTCCTGGTAGGCTCAAGGGACAATATGGGATGCTGGGGATTGATTCCTGGTCATGCACCTTTCCCATTGTACCATCTCTCTCTCTGTCTCCTGATAATTAAATTCATATTTGTTTAAAAAAGTAGAAAGTCAAATATAACTCAAATTAATACTTCAAACATTTAAAAAATATAAATCTATTAAAGTGAAGAGTTACTTTAAGATAGGTGTGCTGAGGAGTAAAACTAGAATTTCATACATGAGAAACATGTATTCTACCACAGTAAGCATTCCTCCCTCCCAGTCTTGACTTCAGTCAAAACAAACACCAAAAAGAAAAAAGAAAACACACACACACAACAACAACAACAACAACAACAACAACAACAACAAATTCTTAAAAAATCACTGTCATCCCGTTGCTCATAGATTTGTTCAAACAGGCACCAGTAACATCTCTCATCGAGAGACTTATTTTTACTGTTTTTGGCATATCCAATACGCCACGGGTAGCTTGCCAGGCTCTGCCGTGCAGGCTCGATACTCTTGGTAGCTTGCCAGGCTCTCTGAGAGGGACAGAGGAATTGAACTTGGGTTGGCCGCATGAAAGGCGAACGCCCAACCGCTGTGCTATCGTTCCAGCTTAAAAAAATAAGGAAGAATTATACTAGAAACAAACTGCATTAATTGAGTATTATTAAAAACACCATAAGACTAAAAAAGAGAAAAGAACACAATTGTTAGCTGATATCTTTGGTTAACTAAAATACAACCTCCAGAGTGTTTGCAAGGGCTGATGATAGGAAACATGTTTGCACAGAAATTATTTGTGAAAATACAGAGTAGACAATCATCGTCACCGTGTACGATAACTATTCAGCACAAATATGCTTCCTATAGATAAGATATACTCTAGGAGATCATAGTTACATTCTTTGGCTGCACCAGGGATTAAAGATGGAAAGATAGTACAGGGGTTAAGGCGCATGCCTGGCCTGCAACTGACTCCAGTTCAGTCACCAGCACTGCACGGATTTCTTCTTTCCTACCAGCTCTTCTAGGGGCCCTTCTGAGCACTTGAATAGCCAAGAATAGCACTTGAGCACTTCTGGATGTGACTTCATCCACCATAAGAGAAAGATTGAATGACAAGTGACAGAGTCCACCCCACGAACGACCTGATGCAGAGACAAAGTAACTTGAATTACACACACAAGCTACATTGGTAGGAAAGAGTGTACTTTTGTTTGAGAAAGAGATTTCTGTGAAAACTAGCTACTCCATCCTAGTTTGCCTGGTTCTCCATCCCTACAGCAAATCCTACAAATAACTAACCCTTCTAGAAAAGTTCAGTGCATGCAAAACAGAGACAAACAAAGATGAAAATTAACATGGTTACCATACAAGGCCAAATTTTAAAAGGGGAGTGTATCACCCTTTATTTACAATAGCAAAACATAAATAGCAACAAAGAAAGTCCCCAACCAACTAACCAAACAAACAAAAAGAAAATAGTTACCAGTATTGCTGGTACAGTGAAAAATATGAATACACCATTATTTTTTAAATACCTTTTAAAGAATAACTATAGTAAAATGTAAGAACTGGTGGAAAGGTATAAAAAGAAGCTAAGAAAGAATAAAAATGGAACAAACATGATGACCTCTCAGTGTCTGTGTTGCAAGCCATAATGCCCAAAAGTAGAGTGTATGGGGAATATTGTCTGCCATGGAGCAGGGGGAGGGTGAGGAAGGGAGGGGTATACCCAGGATATTGGTGGTGGGGAATGTGCACTGGTAGAGGGATGGATGTTTGATCATTGTGAGATTGTAACCCAAACATGAAAACTTGTAACAATCTCACAGTGATTCAATAAAATTTAAAACAAAAAAGAATGAATGAAAAATGAGTTGGAAGAACTCATTAAGGAAATGAAAGAAAAAAACTGCTGAAAAAGGTGAAAAGCAAACATCATAAGAACAAGAGAGGCAAGAGACTGTAGAAGCCATGGTAAAGTCATTGAGGGCAGAAATCAAAGCAGTTAATGAAATGAAATGGATGAGAAAATTAACAAGGACCAAAATAGAAAAAGGTACAAGTAAAGAACATGAAGAGAAGACCTATAATACTGATTTAAATTTTCCTAAAAGGAAACACTCTTCTAATGAAACAATTTTTTAGAGATGAAATTAAAGAAGATTTTCCTGAGAGGAAATAATGGATTTACCTATGAAATACATATCCTTTACTGGAAAATCCATTTGGTCTAAGGAGCAGGAGATTGTTCTCATGCTAAGAGCACATATTTAGTTTAGGATTGAAGTCTTGATTTCCATCCCTGGACCTCCAGTCACCACTAGGTGTGGCTTTAGAATAGTCCCAGAGCACTGGTGAATCCAAGTAATGTACCATTGAATATAACTAGGAGTTCTTCTTCCAGTACTGCTGAGTGGCCCCTACAATAAAAATTAAAGGAGGTCTCAGATATATTTAGGGACCTTTAATTTCAAAAGATAATGCAATTAAGTTTATGAGATACCTAACAAGGTGATTTTGACTTAAAATTTTGTATCTAATAAAATTCTCATTCTAGTAAAGATTATAAACCAAAACGTTTTGAACATACAATTAATTAACTAATTCTTCCATAAATTACTTAAAAAAACCTTTAGCAAGAGACAATAACTTGTAAAAACAAAACAAAACAAAACAAATAAAAATTCTTTAAGTACCAAGTCCATTATTTGAGTAGTAAGTCCATTACGTAAATATCATACAACCAGTAATATTTGGACATGGGGCCAGAGCGATAGTACAGCAGGTAGGATGTTATCCTGGTTCAATCCTCAGCATCCCATATGATCCCCTGAGCACTACCAGAAATAATTCCTGAGTTCAGCGTCAGGAGCAACCCCTGAGCATTGTTGGGTGTGACCCCAAAAGCAAATAAAATAATAAATAAATGAAATATTTGGATGGGAGAGTGGATTGAAATTAAAGTTATCCTAAGTATTTGCTCATCTATAGTAGCTGTGAATTAATGTTATTATATATCACTAGCAAATCAACTTGAAGAAAAGTATAAAAGTAAATACCGAAACATATAATGCTATTGACCAAAGTCAAGTTATTGAGAAAAGAAAGAAAAAAATTCTATGTTTTTCATAGCTTACAGTAGCACTGTAGCACTGTCATCTCGTGGTTCATGGATTTGCTCGAGCGGGCACCAGTAACGTCTCCATTGTGATACTTGTTGTTACTGTTTTTGCCATATTGAATATGCCATGGGTAGCTTGCCAGGCTCTGCTGTATGGGCAGGATACTCTTGGTAGCTTGCCAAGTCTCCAAGACGGACGGAAGAATCAAACCCAAGCTGGCCGCTTGCAAGGCAAAGGCCCTACCCTCTGTGCTATCACTCCAGTCCATAGCTCACAGTAGCACACTATTTGACAAAGAGCCTCAAACTAGAGGACTAAGATATAAAATAAGTATATAGTTATAAAGTTAATCAGTGGTCAAATTTAAAATATATTCTTAAATATTAGAGGAGTTGTAAGTAGGAAAGAAAAGCCACATATTAAAGAAAATCTAATATGAAGAGTAAAGAAGTATAAAGCAATATGAAAGAAACATATTTATCATAACAATAAGATAAATAATCTAAATGAATTTTTATTTATTTTAAAAAATTTTATTTTTTTAACAAATTACCGTGAGATACAGTTTTAGACTTACACACTTCTGTGCTTACATTTCAGTCATACAATGACCAAGTACCTATCCCTCCACCAGTGTCAATTCTCTACCACCAATATTCCCAGTATCCCTCCCACTACCCCCACCTCATCCCGCCTTCTGCCTCTGTGGCAAGCACATTCCCTGTTCCTCTCTCTCTTCTTTTGGGTTTTGTGGTCTGCAATGCAGGTGTTAAGTGGCTATCATGTTCGGTCTATAGTCTACTTTCAGCACACATCTCCCATCCCGAGTGGGTCCTTCAAGCATCCTTTACTTGGTGGTCCCTTCTCTATCTGAGCTAACTTTTTCCCCCCAGCATGTGAGGCCTGCTTCCAAGCCATGGAGCAATCTTCCTGGTCCTTATCTCTACTATCCTTGGGTGTTTGTCTCTCATTTTGTTACTTTATATTCCACAAATGAATGTAGTCCTTCTATATCTGTCCCTCTCTTTATGACTCATCTCACTTACCATGATACTGTCCTTGTTAATGTACTTATATGCAAATTTCATGACTATCTTTTCTGACAGCTGCATAGTATTCCATTGTGTAGATGACCAAAGTTTCCTTAGCCAGTCATCTGTTCTCAGGCACTTGGTTTTTTCCCCAGATTTTGGCTATTGTAAACAGTGCTATAATGAATATACAAACACAGATGTCATTTCTACTATTCTTTTTTGCATCTCTGGGGTATATTCCCAGAAGAGGTATTGCTGGGTCAAATGGGAGCTCAATTTCGAATTTTTTGAAGAACGTCCGTACTGTTTTCCAAAAGGGCTCAACCAGTCAGCATTCCCACCAGCAGTGAAGGAGAGTCCCTTTCTCCCCACATCCATGCCAACAGTGGTTGCTCTTGCTCTTTCAGATGTGTGCCAGTCTCTGTGGTTTGAGATGATATCTCATTGTTATTTTGATCTGCATCTCCCTGATGATTAGTGATGCAGAGCATTTTCTCATGTGCCTTTTAGCCATTCGGATTTCTTCTTTGAGAAATTTTTCTGTTCATTTCATTTCCCCATTTTCTGATGGGGTCGGATGTTTTCTTCTTGTTAAAATAAACTTTTAAAAGATGAGTGATTTCACTTTAGCTCACAGAACAAATCAACTCTGTAAAAATTTTTCAGTCTCATCACTATTGACATTTTGAGCTCACTGCTTGCTGGTATCACCTTCCTTCTCTGTTACAACAAACAAGTATTCTCTGTCATTGCCAAATATCTCCTGGATGATCAAATCACCCTTGATTGAGCCCATCATCATCTGTCTGAAGAAGAACTGGAAGCATTCTTACTTATATTAGATACAAGGAAAATTACATTTATTTAAATTGTTTGAAAAACCAAGTATGGGCTAAGACATGTCACACAAATATAGGCAGAAGAAACATGTTTGTCATTAATATCTAACAGAAATGTTCAAGTCAGAGACATTATTTAAACAAGATGAGGAAAGGCCCTTTGTAATGCTGAAGATGCAATTTTCAGTGAAATTATAATTGCTATAACTTTATACATAAAAAACAGAGCACCAATTTATAAAAAATATGGGACATGGCAAAGAAAAATGGAAACATGAGTAGTTCACATTTTACAGTTTATGATTAGGGAAAAGTATAAGTTTACAGAGATTATAGATTTAAGTGATGAATATTAAGTTTTATTCTATAAAAACATGGGAAAATGTAATTTTTCAGTAATACAAACCATTGTTCAAAGCGCATTTGAGCAACTAAGAAAGCCACAATTTTCTCCAGATTTATAAATAGCAAAGAAACATTTCCCCATTTCAGAAGGGTAAAATTAAGATTGTGAACAAAATCAGAAACTAATCCTCCACCTCCAAGAGTTGAACCTTCCACCTTTAAGAATAAAGTGTTTTAATTCTGGGACCAATGATAAAATAATAAACTAAAATGTCAGAATATGTAAAAAAAACTGATGACTGTTTAATAGTACTTACTATTGAGAGGACATAGCTTAAGTAATGTTCAAAGTACATGCATAGTCCTAAATTTTTATATAACTAATTTCTTATATGACTAAATTGTAATGATGATAAAAATTGCATGATCTAAGTAAGGACAACAACATAAGTGTAAGAATTAAGAATGAGCAAAAAATCACTTGAATTAGAAAAAGAGAAAAGAGCAAAAAGGAATAAGTAGATAAATTATTAACTAAATTAAAAAGTTAAAAAATAAATGCAAAAGAAAGAAAATGGAAAACTTGTACAGCTGGAATTTAAAAAAAATATAGAGGAAACTTTACCCAAATTTTCATTTATTCTACAAATATAAGATAAATTTCAGCACAATGTTGTACCTAAATTACCTGTTTAAAAAAAATCATGTGAATAGGCATTCTTACCAAAAAAAAGAAAATTAGACCTCTCTATTTGTCCCTCTTTGCCCCTTCCCCCCTAAACCAACTAATTAATCTCTGAAGATTTTACAGGGGAAATTGCCACGATTTTTAAGAAAACTTTAATATCATTGACTCTTAGA
Source organism: Sorex araneus (assembly GCF_027595985.1). Taxonomy (NCBI): domain Eukaryota; kingdom Metazoa; phylum Chordata; class Mammalia; order Eulipotyphla; family Soricidae; genus Sorex; species Sorex araneus. Next base: position 321,854,818 of record NC_073313.1, read on the forward strand.
CTTGAACATAACACTTATTTATAAATGAGCAACAAAAATATTTGAGTCTATACAAAAAGTTAGCTCTAGAGTAATACTTCCAGATATGGCTTTATATCAAGCTCTCAGATGCTAAAATTATACCTCATAGATTCTGATATAATTGGTTAATGCATTGTGGGAGTGGGCTGTATTGATTAGTTGTCTTTTTTTTCACTTTTAAGGCTCCCCACTCACTGTAATGTACAGTGATATTGGATAATCTGTTGGGAGTATCCGTAGAATATTAGAATAAGATTCCTAAACAAATATTAGCTATTGGAATCAAGCAGCATATTATGAGAATAATACCATATGGCTAGGATGGTGTAATATTAGGATATCTAATAACATGATATTAAAAGGAAATCAAAACCACTCTCCTAGACACTGAAAAGAAACATTATAATATTTACTATTCATTCTAAATCAAAATAGCTCTCAGTAAGAGAATATATCCAGGGGCAGGAAAGTGACTCAAATAATTTGAGTACATGCTTTGCGCTAGGAAGCCCCTGTCATGATTTGCACCAATAGTGATCCTGGCAGCCCTGTTGTCTGTGGTCCCTAGTTATGCAAGTGATTTTGGCCACAAGATATCCAGGTGTATCATAAGTACCACAACTAAAGGGGTGTTAATCCCCCACCCATGCCCTCATGGACACCATTAAAAGATGTGCGAGCATCACAACAAAAAAGTACAGGAAATACAACCCCCTGTGAGTTCATGCGTGAGCTCTGCAATGACCCCCCATGAGTGAGCATTCCATGCACAAAGTGCATGAGCACTACAACTAAAGAGTACAAGCCCCAGTGAACACCTCCTATGTAGATGTTACAAAAGGCACAAGCACCTCTAAAGAAACACAACCTTAGCTGAGCACTGTGGCCTAGTGTGTGAGCACCATAACCTATGTGAGATCTCTGGCAAACATAACTAAATGTGTGAACATCACAAGCATGTGTGATCCTGAATTACCAGTAACATCAGTAACAGCAGTGAAAAAAAGGGAAGGAACAGGCGGTAGTGGGCAAAGGTCATTGTGCTTCATGGAAACCAGATTAGAACCTTAACTTTTTTTAGAAATAGGGAAATGAGGATCACCATCAATTTTTTTAAATTGTTTTAGGTGAGCTAGTCAATAAAAATAAATTTAAAAAATAATAAAAACTGGAAGTGAGAAGGTAAAATAGTAATTTGCAAATGATATAGCTTAATAGTTTGGGAACTAAGAGGATAAACTTAAATTGCCATACCACAATAATTATTAAGTTTTCAGAATACTCACTTAATTTACAATATCAATTGTCACATTCACAAACAAATCAGAAGCCATAATAAGAGAAAGTACCAATTTTATAATAGTAATAAAAGTGAAATTAATAGGAGCCTAACATGAAATGTAAAATTTATAAGAGAAAATTTTAAAAATACTTTGAAGGCCACAAAAGATGTTATGAACAAATGGAAAGGCATAGCATGTTCTTGGCTAGAAAGACTGAACATCATTAAGATGCTAATCCTCCCTGAGTTTACTTATAAATTTAACATGATTCTGATAAAAATACCAAGTCTTTTTTTCCCCTAAAACTAGACAAGTTGATTGTATAATTCATATGAAAATCAACAAGAATATCCAGGAAATTTCTGAGAAAGGAGACAATGAATTAGACATAGAAAAATATAGATGACATTCTATGATTTATAGGATCTGTATCTTTCTCTCTATATTATATACATTCTGCTTAGCATGTATATATATATATATTTAACACATATGTATCTATATATACATATATGTATAGTCACTTCTATCTCTATCACTAGCTTTTCATTTCTTTCTATTTTCATCTCTATCTTTCTATCTCTCTATAGTGTGTGACTTGCACATGCATACTATTATCTTCTGGCAATACAATAAAGAAGAGTGATAACCTACATATTGAAGATTTGGACAATCATCTAATGTAGGCTAGAGGTGGGAAGGAGATATCCACTGAGTATATTATATGCAATAAATTATATATATATATAATTTTATTTTGTTCTGGGCACTTTCCTTGTGGAGTTTAGGGGCTCTCCCAGCACCATGCTTTGGGGTTATTCCTAGCACTGCTTATATATTCCCCATGGTGCTCACTTGACTATATGCTTCTAGAGATCAAGTGGGTGCTTCCTTATGAAAAGTATGTCCTCTACACTTTGAGCCATGCCCCAATCCCATGTTTATGAATATTGATATTTATATCATGTTATCATATTTATGTATTTCAAAATCAATACATAACCAAAATATGTGAACTCATTTATAGACAAATAGGCAAAAGACACATCTAGAATCTCACCAATTAAAGATCATGAATTAATGACTTACAATAGTGAAACTTTACTAGTGTTTACCACTTGTTTACCCCTGTAATAGATATTTTATCTGCACTAATTTGGTCTATAAACATAATCTGGTGATTTTAGAAGACTTTAGTATTGTGTTCCTTTTAATTTCCAAAGGTCATAAATTGCCCTTTGTTTTTTGATTTCAATGGAAATATATAAATATTTTAAATGAAATCTATCTAGTATTCCTAACCATCTTGTCACTCACTTGTACATTATTATTTGCCTAAATACTTTAGAGCTGTTCTATCAAAGCCACTCATTTTATGATTTAAAAAGGTTTAATGACTTTTTACTGGTCCATTATGTATGTTGTCAAATTAATTCAGGAACATAATAAAATTCTTTGCATGTGACAAATTTTATTATTTCAAAACAAGCATTTGAGCCAGGAATTTGTAAACTAATGCCTTTGGAATCATCCAGCATTTCAAAATGTTCTACTAAGAGCAAAGGGTATTAGACTTCCGGAATAGGGTTGAAAATCTAAACCTGTTCGCCAGCAAAGACAAGTTCAGTGATGCTTTATGAACTCCTGATGTGCACTTAAAGAAAGCCATTCAACTTAATAAGTTCAATAGTTTGGCTGATAATGATGAACATTTCTTAGCTAAGAAAAGAAGTTTTCTGTCTTTAAATAAAAGATGAGATTATCTGTGGCAGAAAAATTCTAAAGCACAGGAGAATTATTGAATAGTAACACTTACAATTACTTATTACCCAGATGACTCAGAGAAAATTAATCAACTAATCATTCTAAATTTCAGTGACCTTACTAATAAAATGAGGTAGTCAAGAGTTATTGTGAAGACTCACATATTTATTATATATTATTTTACAATTATATATATACTAAGTATTAAAATAAAACACACTATATAAACACTAAATAAACACATAATAAGTGCTTAATGAATAAGAGTTATCATCTCTGTTATTATAGTAAAATCACAGATTTCAGATTATTTGGAAAAAATTGTGCTTCCACAGACACTACAGGTAAGCAGAGAGGTCCTTATAGAAATTAATTTCTGTAAAAATCAACAAAAGAAATGTAGATAAAATAAATGGTAGTCTGGGGGCTGGAGTGGGTTGGGCATTTGTCTTGCACATGGCCAACCTGGGTTCGATTCTCAGCATCCCATATGGTTTCTTTGAGCACCGCCAGGAGTAATTCCTGAGTGCAGAGCCAGGAGGAGTAACCCCTGTACATTGCCGGGTATGACTCCAAAGCAAAAATAAATAAATAAATAAATAAATAAGTAAATAAATAAATAAATAGTAGTCTGAAACAATAGTACAATGGGTTAGATGTTTGTCTAGCGCAGTTGACCTAGGTTCAATCCCTGACACCACGGATGGTCACTGAGCACCACTAGGAGTGATCCCTTAGTATAGTCAGGAGTAAGACCTGACCATGCCTGGGCATGGCTCCCCCCAAAAAATATATATTGCAGAAAGGAAAGAGAAGAGAATGAGGAATAAAGTAAAAGTATAAAAACCTAATAGTGTTTTCAGTTATTAAAGTCAACAAATATGATAATAATACAAATGTGAAGCAGTACTGAAGATAGTAAAGACTGATAGCCTAAGTAGAACAACAAAAAAGAAACTGTAGAAAAATACATGGGTCATTTTCAGTGTGCACATTTTTGGAAGCCTTGGTAAGCAACTCTGAATTTTTTCCTATAACCTTTTAATGCATAAGATGTTAGTTACTACATCAGGCTAAGCAGGACTATTTCTTAGTGGTAATTTCTATAAAAGGAGATAAATGTTTACTTTGTAATCCTTATATATTATGAATTTTTTAATTTTCTATAGCAAAATGCAAAAGAGAAAAGACATAAAAATGTAAAAGACAAATAAATAACTATCTTCACATGATTGGAAGCTTTAGACAAGGAAATATTTTATGGTAATCAACCAAATTTGCTGAATTCCAATGTAGACACAGATAATCATGGTGAAAAGGTATCTTTCAAAAGTGAATTCTAGGGTCGCTGCTAGGGTCAATACCCACTCAAATGCTATTTCTCTATTGCACACATGTACCTCTCCAGTGCCTTCAATGATTCCAATAACATGGCATTGCTATAAACAAGCCTGTCTCTTGGTTTATAAACAATAGACCTGTAGCACTGTCATCCCGTTGTTCATCGATTTGCTTAAGCAGGCACCAGTAACATCTCCATTGTTGTTACTGTTATTGACATATAGAATACGCCACAGAGCTTGCCATGCTCTGTTGTGCAGGCAGGATACTCTCGGTAGCTTGCCGGGCTCTCCGATAGGGATGGAGGTCATAAACAGTAAATAGTCATTATTATTTCTTCAGTACAAACATATTTAGGAAAATTGTATTATTCCTAGTGTAGATATTAATGGAGTCAAAATAGTCTTATTACCAGGCTATACTGAAGTATCACGAATCACGAAATCCCGTTAATCACCGATTTCTCGAGTGGGCTCAGTAACATCTCATTTCGTCCTTTCCCTGAGATCTTAGAAGTCTATCTCGACTCGGCCCTCCCAACGATGTTGCACTGGGGGCTCTTTCGGGGTCAGGGGAATGAAATCCAGCTTGTTACTGGATTTAGCATATGAATACAACATGGGAAGCTTGCAAGGCTGTCCCATTTGGGCAGGAAACTCTCAGAAGCTTGCCAGTTTCTCCCAGAGGGAGAAGTAGGCTACAGGATACCGCGCAGCCACAAAGCGGCCGTGCGCTTCTGAGAGCTTGCTTTTAAGTCTCTCTCTGGATGTTGGCCGTTGATAGAATTACACACACCTGGGTTCCTCTGCTGGTACCTTCATGCATGAGGCCTGTTTGAACGTGTGGAGAGGGGGTTCGATCATGGCTGTAGCTAGGTTCCGGTGGTCTTCGGCCGCCGGGAGATCTCCTCGAGGTGGGGAGGGAAGCTGGAGCCCATCCCCTCCGAGAGGCCCTGGGGAAGACAGCCAGGCTCGCCAGCAAGAGACTCTCTGCATCACTCTCTTCTGAGAGCTTGCATTTAAATTTCTCTCTGGATGTTGGCCGTTGATGGGATTACAACTGAAGTGAGATTAATACTGAAGTAAGTCATTCAAACTCACACAATAAATTGGGATCTTACTGCAGACATGTTTAATACAATTTTTTTCTTTTATTCTTTAGTGGGACTGGAGCAATAGCACAGTGGGTAGGGCATTTACCTTGCACACAGATGACCCAGGTGCAATTCCTCCACCCCTCTCGGAGAGCCTGGCAAGCTATCTAGAGTATCTTGCCCGCATGGCAAAGCCTGGCTAGCTATTTGTGGCGTATTTGATATGCCAAAACCAGTTACAAGTCTCACAATGGAGACGGTCCTGGTGCCCGCTCAAGCAAATCAATGAGCAATGGGATGACAGTGACAGTGATACTTGGTGATCAAAAACTATAGCATATGAATTTGCTAAAGTTCCATTTTATTTATTAGAATTCTATGTTTTATCTAACTTTTAAGAAATTGCATTGTAGTTTGTTGACATTTCCAAACACATACGATGCCAAGGTCTCTCTAAATATTTTTACATATAAAATAATTTTCTAAATTGTAATGAAAGGCCCAAAAATCAATCAAAAGCAAAGCAAACAAACTTCCATCCCGTGCCTACTTTAGATACTATTCTATGACTGTCTTTCGTCCTTCAGAATAAAAATTGTAAAATCAATGGTCTCTATTTACTCTTCTTTAAAAACCATCATGCACTTTGCATTTTATTGTATTTGTTGCCATTCTGTTGAAATGTTCTTATCATGGTTACAAAATCTCTTTTTAAAATAAATCTAAACCCCTTGGAATTCTAATGTTCTTTAATCTCCAGTGATTTGATAGTGGTAGACCTTAGACCTTACTTTCTTAAAATTCTCTCTTGCCCCTTGAAATCTAGGACAACTTTGTTATTGCCTTTCCCATTGCCTCTACTGACTTTTTTTAAATCACTGACATACACAGTTTCAAATTTGTTCATTATTGGGTTTCAGTCATATAGTGTTCCATCACAGGTCCCTTCACCAGTGTACATTTTCCACCACATATGTCCATGGTTTCCCTCCCCTCATCCCACCGGCATTCCCCCAGGCTACCTCTATGGCAGACATATTTCTTCTCTCTCTCTCTCTCTCTCTCTCTCTCTCTCTCTCTGTCTCTGTCTCTCTCGCTCTAGCTCTTGCTCTCTCTCTCTCTTGCTCTCACTTTCTCACTTGCCTGCTCTCTCTCCCCTTGGGCATTATGGTTTGCAATACAGGTGCTGAAAGGTTATCATGTTTGTCCTTTTACCTACTTTCAGCACTAAGCTCTTGTTCAGAGTGATCATTTCCAACTATCATTACCATAGTGATTCATTCTCTGTTCTAGATGCCCTCCCCTTCATCACTTCTGGCAGGCTTCCAATTGTAGACCATTCCTCCTAGCCCTTGTTTCCACTGTCCTTGGGTTTTACTCTCAGACTAGACTACTAACATCTTTTACTGACATTATTTCCTCAGTCTGTCTTCCATTGATCTTTATTCTTTTTTTAAAAAAAATTTTACTTAATCACCATGAGATAGTTACAAGTTTTCATGTTTGGGTTACAATCTCACAATGCATTGATCTTTATTATAAGTCTTCTTTTTTCTTTCCATATATATTCCCCTGTACAATCCCATCTATTCTTATGAGTTTACTAATGTCTGTGGCTATAATCAAGTGTTTCTCAGACATTTTCTGATAGTGGTCCCTTCTCCACCTTGTTTTATTCCTATAGTCTATTCATCCTACTGATTGGTCTTTCTAGACTTGTGCCTTGGCCATCCCCACTCCCATTTATGTGATTTTTCACCTGAGGCTCCTTTGGAACATATTGGGGCCCACAATGGTCATATGGCCTGTGGTTGAGATACACTATTATGGTCCATATTCACATCTTAATTTTTAGGTCAATCTTCCTCATGGTTTATTCAATATATCTTTCAATCCTAGACTTCCCAGTTGAATTAAACAACTTTACTATCCCATATTTAATTCTTCCATCTTTCAAATTTCATATTCTGAGGGTGAGAGTATGTGAAGCACAACATTCAGAATGTTTTTTGAATGAATTCAGGGAACATGGAAAGTAGAGAATTCATAGCTTACCAGAGCTATGGCAATATATTTTCCTTATACCTCAGTAACTATATTTAGGAAATGTTGAAGAAGTGTTTTATGAGGAGTTGGAGAGATAGTATAGTGAGTAAGGACTTACCTTGCACACAAAAAAACTGGGCTTCAATTCCTGACCCACATATAATCACTTTAGCACTACCAGGAGTGATCCCTGAGCATAGTCAGGAATAAGTCTAGTCCTTAGATGTTGCCCCAAAACAAAGCATATTTTGTGAAACAGCATAAAATTATCCTCTTCATGAATGTGTGGAAGACCACTAGGAATACCCTTGCAAAAAGAACCACTCTTGAACTTGGTCTATAAGGTCCAGGGCCCTCAATGACACTCATGGTGAAACAGGAGCTCTCAGGAGCTTTGTGTTCTCTCTGAATTATGCCAAAATTTTGGTTCTGGGAAAAATTTCTGTAGTCATAAAGTTGTCCATCAATCTATAAGTAATCTAACAAATTGTAATGGTTCAATCATGACCAAGAAATGTATGCAGTTTGATAAATTAATGAATCAATGTATTAATGAAGATATAGAAAGAAAAGGGAAAATAAAGAAATTAATATAATGGATAAAGCAGGGCAGTCTTAGCCAGCAGTCAATTTATTTTATATTTTAGATAAAATATACTTTACTTACTGGGGATTTACTTTGTTACAGAAAATATTTTGTGAATTTAATATTTGCTCATTTAATACTTCAGCAACTTTGTGAGATGATTGTTCTAAGTTTATAGATTAGGAAGCCAGTAATGGAAAGCTGAAATTACTTGCCCTGAATTCTAATTTATGAGTGGTAAAGCTTAACAAACATATTACAGATGAATTTAGCAAGAAAGTCTTGATCCCATCAGATGATTAATTAGAAATTAATCAAAGCCACATTCATCAAGAGAAACACACTAGTAAGTAAATATATAGAACCTTGTACATCCCACTTCTAAAACAGAAAATATCATACAATAAAGTATTGCTTTGCCTTCTCTTTTGAAAGGAAATAGAAAAGGAGACAAAGGGGGAAGACAAGAAAGGAAGAAAGATAAGGCACAAATGGGATGAGGAAATAATAAATACTTTCCCAAAGAATATATACCGATAGTCCTATGACTTTTTGTATGCCTGAAGTGAAAAAGTAATTGCCATCACTCATAATTTCAGATGATTAGGAAAACACAAATCCGAACAACTATGAGATATCATCTCATGCCAGTGAGAGTGGCACATATCAAAAACTCTGGAAACCACCAGTGTTAGAGGGAAGGACGGGATAAAGGGACAAAGGGAGGAGAGGGAAGAAGGGAAGAGGAGGAAAGGAAGGAAGGAAAGAGAGAGGGGAAGGAAGAAGTTACATAATAAGCGCAAGAAAGTGAAAAGGCAAACATTGCCTTTGAGAATATGGAAGGTCTTCCTCTTTGTTATGCAATGTTTCCTCTATAAGTAAAATGTGATATTCATATTCTTGGTAGTACTTTAGAACAGTGTTTCTTAGCTCTTTTCCCAACCATACCCCCTTCCAACCTTGTTTCCCTCCTGCTCTCCCACACCCCATTTTACAAGTTGGTCCTCAAGTCTACTGCTGTTTCCCCCTCCTTTTTGTAGGATTTTCACCTGTGACCCCCATGGAATATCCTGGGGACACACAGTAGTCCTTAGATAAGCACCATTGCTTAGGATCATTTAGGTAATCCATATTTCCTAATATTTGTATTTTAATGTGTGATAGAAAAAGAGTCACCAAAACTTTGAATTTATACTCTAAAAATATTTCATAATGATTTGTTTTCATTCATGAAGATAATATTCAAACTTGTAATTTTATTACTTTCTTGTATTTATTTTTCTTAACTTATCATTTATCATTTTTGTTTTGTTATAATGTGAATAATACATTTATACAGTAATATATCCACATTTAAAAAATTGGAAAATACATGTTTTAAACTACATGCTCAAATATAATTTATTTATGTATGTGTGAACAAAAAATTAGAGATATTTGGGCAATAATTTTTCCCAGTTTTTAAAAACAATTTTTTTTAGTTTGCGATGTTATAAGGGTATAAGCTTCACTGTACTCAAATGAAGCTCTAGTATTATCACACATTTAAAAGAAGCCTCTCTACTCATTCTTACTGCCCTTCCCTTTTTTCTATAATAATCACCACAAAAATCTGTTATTTTTTTGTATCTGTCCTGCCAGTTTGTTTGCTTTGGTTATTTATATTCCACACATGAGTGAAACCAATCTTGTAATTGTCATTCATTTCCTAACATATTTTCCCTTAGTGTAATCACCTCAAATTCTATCACTGTTGTAGCAAATGGCAATATTTTATCTTTCTGACAAATTCAGTGTATTCCTCTGAATTTATGTAATACAAATTCTTCATTGCTATTTATCAATGGGTAGTTTGGTTGGTTCTATGTTTTGCTATTGTGACTAGTGCGACAAATGGCTTTTTGACTTAGCAACTTGTTCACATCCTTTGAACAAATGCCTAGGAGTCATAATACTGATCTCATGTCATTTTAATTTTGTAATTATTTTAGAGAGCATCCATACTATTTTTAATAGAATCTGTAAGAATTTATAAATACTACAATGAACGACAAATTCACATCCTCACTAACACTCACTGTTTCTATTTTTGAAATAATGCCATTATATGTCTGAGATCATAGCTGTGGTTTTGATTTCCCTTTATGTAATAGAAAATGATGCTCAATATGCAACCTCCCCCATGAATTTATTGGCAATCTGTATGTCTTCTTTGAAAGTGTCTTTCTTTTCTTTTGTTTGGGGGCCACACTTGATGGTGCTCAGAGCTTATTCCTTACTCTGTGCTCAGGGATAATTCCTACAATTGCTCAGGTGACCATATGTAGTTCTGGGAATAATGCCCAGCTTGGCCATGTGCAAGGCAAGATTCCTACAAACTGTACTAACTCTCTGGTCCTCAGAAGTGTGCAAGTGTTTCTTAGGTTCTTTTGCCCATATTTTATTGGGCTACTTTTTTTTCTTTTATAGTTGATTTATGTGTTCCTTGTGTTCTTTCTTTTGCACATATGAAAAATGTCAATTTCTTACTGGATACATGATATATAAACATCTCTCAACTCATAGGTTGCATTTGTATGAGATTTATCTATATCAGATAGTATTAATTTGATGTTGTCCCAAATGTTTATTTTTTGCTCTTATTTCCCTTGTAATTAGGGTTTAGACTTCAAAGAAATTTCTGAGCTCAAAATCCAGCATGTATCTTCTATACTTTTTCTATGTATTTTATGTTTCAGATTTCATATTTAAATATGTAATTCACTTTGAGTAAATTTTTTATGTCTCTAAGAATATATGGTAATATATACATACATATATAACTTTGTGTATGATAGTGATCTAGTCTCATTCTCTTGCATTATTCCAACAGTTATCCAATTATCCTGACACCATTTGTTGAAGTGGTTTTTATTTTTCAATTGCATGGTACTGCTACTGTTATTATAAATCAAATGTGTGTGTGTATATATATATATATACATATATAAGTGGTTTTATTTCTGGACTCTTTTTTATCCATTGGTCTGTTATTTTTATTCATTGTAAATATTAACCATAGTATGAAATATTTCTATTTCTTTGTGTTTTCTATTTATTTTAACAATGACATAGAATTTTACATGTATATTGATATATTTACTCCTTTCTTAAGTGTACTTAGAAGTATCATTCTTTAAAAAAAATATTGAGGGACTGTGATTTAAAATTTCATTAGTGATGACTTCATATACATACCAATTCAACTGACACCTATCACAGAGCTCTCATTTCCTTCCATGGAGGTCTCAAAGTCCCTTCCTTTTCAATTCCCCTTCCTCAACTGTATAAAAATAAAAAGAAAAGGCGCGGGCGAGGGAAGGGACACCTCACCGCACCGAGCCAGGCACAGGGCCTAGGGCAGCAGCTGTCTCTCCTGCCACCTGAGTTCGGTAGCCTCCGGCCACTTCCCCCACCCCGGGGAGGTTGATGGTGAAGATGTGGCAGGCGAAGGAAGGAACGGAGCCATGATGGTTGGTCTCACTTGCAGTTTATTCCAATCTTCTCTCTATACACTCTCCCCGAACTCTCTACACCTTTCCGCCCTCTATACACTTTCTGCCCTATACACTTTCCACCCCCCCCACCTTCTCTCCGAACCCCTTTTATTGATCATGGCCCTTCCAAAGGGCGCAATACATTGACGTCACCAAAGGCACCAAAAGATCTTACAGGAAGAACGTTGAGGCAACATAATTCTCTTGTATCTGCAGGCCGTTAATCTAGGCCCCCCCAGAAAGAAGATACAAAACCAAAAAGGAAGCCTTCTTTGGGCTGAAAGCACTCGGATTTACATCCCAAAGACCAGGCTGGGCTGCAGCCTGGAATCTACAATGTCAAATCATGCCTGGCTAGCACCTTAGATCTGCAGGTCAAAGATCAGCTAGGTTTCTGTGACAAAAGGTTTCTGTGACAGAACTCCAGAAGGCAGCTGGAAAAGGGGAAATATTCCAACACTCAACAAACTCAGTTCTGTGAACAACCTCTCCAATTCTGTTTCATTTGGTCCTTTGTTGCTACCTTCTTGTGTATCTTTAATCCCAAATATGAGAGATGAATCAATACCCATACATTGTAATGGAACATCATTCAACATGAAATCCTTTAGTTCCAACCATGTTACAACAAGTTGTATGATTTTTTCTTTTCTTAGTGCTGCATACTATTCTGTTGTACATATATAACACAGCTTCTTGGTCCATTCATTCATAGTTGGACTTTTGGGTTTTTACCATATCTTGACTTTTGACAAAGTGCTGCTACGGATATAGATGTACATATACCTTCTCAAATTAATATTTGGAGGGTAGATGCCAAGAATTGGTATCACTGGGTCATAGAAGGCTTAGGAAGTTCTTAGACTATTTGAATGGACTTGCTTTTTTATTCTGTGTGTATGTTTGCGCACACACATGCATATGTGTCTCTCTTTGTCTCATTCTTGAAGTATGAGACAGAGACAAAATTCTTGAAGTAATTTTTTTCATTTTATTTAAATATATTTAGTGATCCTCTTCAACTTGGTTAATTAGCATGATGCTATGCTTTCATGAAAGTTTTTCTCTCATTCGTTTTTCTTTTCATACTTAGCATATCTGGCATATTTTATAACTGCAAACTCTTTAGTGATGAAGATATTTTCCTTCATTTCTTTTTTATTTCCTATTGAATTAGATGTGTGATTTTGAAGAACTTTTGTTGTTTTCATTCGAAGACTTATCTTAAATTGCTACCTACTAAACTCACCATCTTAATGTTATTAAGATTGATTTCCTAGGAGTTTTCTTATTCATATACTACCACAGAAATAGACCCTATTTAAAATTTTACTTTGTTTTCCTAGTTTGAGGTGAAGGGCTCTTTGGGGAAGTTATTTTAGTTATTTATTATAAATAAGCTTCATTTATTTAAATTTTAAATATTTGACTTTTAGTTGACTTTTTTCGTTCTGTTCCTAACTCTTCTCTTCTTACCTGACCTGTTCTCTGACCTCAACATTTGTGGTCCCAGATCATTCTCATGTCCATCATAGTAGAGTGCTTGCTGATGTTTTAGTGGCTGACTCTATAGATAGAATTCCTTGGAGTTGTAAGGAACTAGAAGTTCAGGCCTTCCCATGACTCCTATTACAAGTGCTACTGTGCTATTCTCAAGATTTAACCATAGTTCCCAGATTTTTTTAATATTAATCTGCCTCCCCTTTGCAAGAGGTCCTTGAAACGCCAGAGACTAGCATGTTTCCAAAGTCTTGGTGGTGGTTTAGCCCTAAAGGTATGAGGGAGATTATTCCTTATCTACCATATCATATATCTAAAATTGTAGGACTTTTATATGTGCTCACATCATTCAGTCTTGGATTCAGTCTTGGATACTTTTTTTAAAAAATCTTTGTAAAAATCTCAGTGGAGCCCTGAAGATTTCCTTATAACCAAAAGTGTTCCTTTTTTTAAGAGACTCAAACAAAGCTCTTACTTCAAGTCCAAAGGCCATTGTAACTTATCTCATAGGCTTATTTCCCTGGGTCAGCTATGCAAAGGATATTCAGTTTGTTAACTTGATAATTGCTGGAATTGCTTCTGTTCAGAGTTTGCTCATTGTGCCCAGTTTGAGTTGGGCATGTGTGTCTCTCCATGCTTAGTGAAGGAACTCACTGGAGTCCTGGAAAAACCCCCACGTCCACTCTCTTCCACTGCTTGTTCTGCATATCTTTCCCTGGCTTTCTGCAGCAGTTGTGGGTGAAATGCTGCCTTACCTCTCCCTACTCTACCAATACCATAGACTTTTGGCCACCCACCCACCCTCAAATATGCACATACTGGATTGATCTGCTGTTTTGTGGCTATGTGCTGGTGTAAGTTGCCCAAGATATATATCTGATGTCTGGCCATGTTTTAAGGGAGATTTCCCTAATTCAGTCAAGTCATCATGTTTTATGGGTATATATCTGGTTTACATTTTCAATGTGACATAAAATATTCTTTTAAAATAAAATTATTAGATAGTTAACATAGAGTAGTTATTACACATGCTATGTCACAAATACAAAAACAAATGCTGAATTAAGAGTTGTTACAATTTAGAAACCCTGACAAAGAATATTGAATGATAAAAGGATATTAATGATAAAAGGATATTTAAATAAAAACACCAATATACTAATCTCTGCACATACTCATAGTTTTCTGAGAAAGTTCAACATCTAGGAAAAGCAAAAGGTCATTAATCCTTTATGAAGCCTGGCAACATATATCAGATCATAAAATCATCGATTTCTCCGGCGGGTTAAGTAATATCTCATTTCATCCTTTCCCTGAGATCTTAGAAGTCCATCTCGACTCGGCCCTCCTAACAATGTTGCACTGGGGGCTCTTCAGGGTCAGGGGAATGAGATCCAGCTTGTTACTGGATTTGGCATATGAATACACCATGGGAAGCTTGCAAGGCTGTCCCATGTGGGCAGGAAACTCTCAGAAGCTTGCCAGTTTCTCCCAGAGGGAGAAGAAGGCTAAAGATATCGCGCAGTCGCAATAGGGGCCTCCAGCATGGCTGTAGCTAGGTTCCAGTGGTCTTCGGCCGCCGGGAGCTCTGCTCGGGGTGGAGAGGGAAGCTGGAGCCCATCCCCTCTGAGGGACCCCGGAGAAGACAGCCAGCAGCACTCAGGGGACCATATGGGATGCTGGGAATCGAACTCTGGTCAGCCCTGTGCAAGGCAAATGCCCTACCCGCTGTGCTATCGCTCCAGTTCTGTCATTAATCCTTTATGGAAAAAATGTCAAAGTGCACATCTATGGCATTTGATAGAGCTACATTGAAAGACTGATTCTACTCATAAGGGAGTTGTGGTTTCAGGGATCTGCATCAGTATCTATGTAGCTTCATTTGTTTGAGGCAGGCCTAACTTTATACTTAAAGTTCTACCTCATAATTGATTTGGAATGGAGGATGGTTTCAATTCCCTATAGCATAAGAAAAATTTTTAGATGAGAATAATTTCATTCAAATAGTTTATAGACATTTTTTTGTAATTTTTCTCTACCACTTTACCTCTCCCAAGTAGAGGTGTTGTAAAAAATTGAAATTGAATCAGTTTATCAGGAAAAATTGCAAATAAATCCTAATGATGTATTTTTGACACACTAGAGATAAAATAAAGTATCCTTCTAAAGAATCAATTTATAAGTTTGTTTCTGCTTTGATATTTTTAAGGAAAGGTAGAAAGCAGGCTATATATCTTCCTTAAAACATTCTAAGACTAAAACACTATTAAAAATGCCTTGAGCATTTGATCAAATAGTCTAGTTCTTCAACTATGTAATTCATTAGAGAAAAAAAGTAACCACTGCAGTGTCAGAATTCTCTTTTATAAACCACTTGAGTTATGTGAGATGAAGGAAAATGTTGTTGGTTGTTTTTGCCAAATAATTAGCTATTATTAACATGGACACTATATGTCAACAAATGGACTGGAAGAACACCCACAGTCCTTAGGCCAAAGTAAGAAATTCTTGATTGGGGATTTTATGCTCAGGAACATTTTTAAAAACAAGTGACAAAAGCTAGGCCATCTGCATGATGATAGTTTTAGATCCAATTTCATCTTTAGTTATCAGATTGTAAGGAAGTTTTTGACCCTGCTTTTGTACCGCCATATACCTGACTTCCCTGATAGTACCACATAATTGCAGGTATTTAGCTATTTGCCATCATTTAGCTTACTAGAATTAATTTTCACTTGTCACTAGTGTAGTGAATTCAGACTATGAGGAAGAAATACAAGAACTGTCTAGGAGTCTCAAGGTAAACTTTTTCCTTCCTCAGTATCCCTTAGGCAAGGAAATAAAATCCTTAGAGATGTCTATCAAGTAGTAAGTGTGACTTACTACTTATTCATCTTTAACAATTCTGCACAGTCAGACACATTCTTTTAATTAGAGAAATAGGGGCATAGAAGGAATGTTATAAAATTCACTTACACTCATTTTAGTCAGACCAACCTGTGGCTCAGCTATGCTGGCCGCCTAAACTCATTTTCTTATTCCAGTGCCTGACAACTTTCATTGTTGAATCTCCAGTATGTTGTGGATTATTTTATTGTGTACTTTTTGAAATGAGGAAATACAAAGTCCTTTGAAGAGTTTCCCGTTTGGGGGTTAGTTCTCAAGATGACCTCCCTAGGCACTTGCTTAAATATATAGTGATGATGAGTAGACATTTGATTGGTGGACTCAGAGCCATTAGCCTAAGCCATGCTGGTTGACTTCAGATTTTTTTCATTGGTAATTGATATCATCTAGTCAATCATTTTCTTCTTCCTTTTTTATTTCTATGAGAAATAAAAGCAGAGAAATATACAGTGAAAGTGCAGGTCTTATCAAGCCTGTGTTTTTTTTTTATAAATCTTTGCATCTGAATTTGGCAAATGTGATTGGAGGAAATAAAATGAACATAAAAGGAGGGAGTTGATGGGACAAGGAGTTTAGGAATATTATTGTGTTTCTAATGCCTTTTCGTGGGTTGAAGGCCATCTGGATGGCATTATGGGAAAAGGGCAGCCTTCTGGGATATTTGGAAGAGAATCAGATTTATTAGATAACTGATGAAATGCATTTCAGATTTTGAAACACCTGAAAGGAGCAAAGAACCCAGAAAACTCTAAGAAATATTTTATTTTACATTCATAGTTCAGAAATGAATATGTATTGCATATGAGAGCAATAGTTATTCTGGAGAGCAGCAAGGTACATTGTTAAAATGACTTCCCAAAGCAATATAAGGTTACTCAAAAATAATAGAAGATAAAATTAGCATTAATTTATGGGAAAATACCACATGCTTTTTATAAATGATAAAAATGCATGCACTTTTTTTCCTTCTAGTAGCAGCACACTTGTTTTCTGTATAATTTTGTTTACTTTACAATGTTTAACTCAAGTTAAAGACTTTTTTGTTCTTAGATTTTTTTTTATCTTTCACCCAAGTTATTTTCTCTCAATTATTTAAAAAGTAAATACTCTGTGGAGAAAACCTACTTAGGAAGAGCAATTAAGTTTATATTAAAGTTTTATTGTTCAGATGATATATAGATATAGACCAGTTTTTTTCAAAACAAGAATGTGATCTCAAAGTTTAAAAATATTAACTTAAAAAACTGAAGTATGTGGAATAATAATAACTTTCAAAATTTAAGTTGTACAAGTGATTTATGTTATTGCTTAAAGAAACCTATATGCAGGTACATGGCAATTATAAATTTTTTCTTCTAGAATATTTTGTTATTTATATTGACTAACAAAATTGAAGAAATTGTCTTAATTTTTAAGCTTTTTGTTCTCAATGGTAGAACCAAAGTACAAATAAAAATGGCCATGTGTTTTGTATCATTTAATGACCATACAGACTGTAAAAGAGCATACTGATTTTGGTCCAGAAAAATAATACAGTGGGTAAAAAGTTTACCTTGTATTCTGCTGACAGAGGTTTGATTCCAAGCACTGCATATTGTTCTCTGAGCTCCACCTGAAGTGGTACTTGAGTGGAGTCCAGAGTAAGCCCTGAGAACTGCCAGATGTGATATTGATTTATAAGCTTAACTGTTTAGACTGTATATTACACACAAAGATATATAGTAACCAAAGATCTCTAAGAGAGTTAAAATTATGTCACATGGAGATCATAGCAATATCACAGCATGTAAGGTGCTTACCTTGCACGCTGACCAACTGGGTTCAATTTGTGGCATCCTATATGGTCCCCTGAGTACTGCCAGGAGCAATTTCATAGTGCAGAGTCAGGAATAACCCTAAGTATCACTAAATGTGACCCAAATAACAATAAATAAACTAAATTATGTGACTTAATTTTAGTTATTGTGGATAATAGTATTGTGAATTAATATATTACTATAACTTAAAGTATAATTGAATATAACTTTTATATGAGTTATGTATAGCAGTAATAACAGGAGTTAATCATGTTTCTGTTTCCATCATATTATATAATTTGTCTTTTAGTATGCATATGATTCATATGTACTTACATATAAAGGTCATTAGGAACACTGAATGCATATGTACAGAGTGTCCATACAGTAAGTCAGGAAGCACCATTTACAATGACCATAATCTGCACAAGTTTCTATAAAGGTTTTATAAATATATGTAAATATTATATAAGTAATTTTGAACAAGAAATAATATATCAGTGTGTGGTGAGGGATCATAACTAGGTTTATATTAATTTTTTATAATTTATATATTGTATGAGATCATATAAATATATATTATTTCATATGTATATATGCACTCTGCTGACCCATTGCACATTGTCCTCTGAGCTTCACCAGAAGTGATAACTTAAGCAGACAGCCCATTTATACATATGAAATGAAAGACATTTTATTTTATTTTCTCTTTTATTTCATATATCACAGTCACAAAATCCCGTTAATCATCGATTTCTCGAGCGGGCTCAGTAACCTCTCAATTCGTCCTTTCCCTGAGATCTTATAAGTCACTCTCAACTCTGTCCTCCCAATGATGTCACACAGGAGGCTCTTTCAGGGTCAGGGGAATGAGATCCAGCTTGTTACTGGATTTAGCATATGAATACACCATGGGAAGCTTGCAAGGCTGTCCCATGTGGGCAGGAAATCTCTCAGAAGCTCTCCAATTTCTCCCAGAGGGAGAAGTCGGCTACAAGACATCACTTCTAGGAGCTTGCTTTTAAGTTTCTGGATGTTGGCCATTGATGGGATTACACACACCTGGGTTCCTCTGCCGGTACCTTCATGCATGAGGCCTGTCCGATTGTGTGGAGAGGGGCCTCGAGCATGGCTGTGGCTAGGTTCTGGTGGTCTTCGGCCACCGGGAGCTTTGCTCGGGGTGGGAAGGGAAGCTGGAGCCCATCCCCTCCGAGGGGACCCAGGGAAGACAGCCAGGCGTGCGGGTAAGAGACTCTCATATATAAAATATATGTGAAATAAATCATCACTTCATCACTGTCATCCCGTTGCTCATCGATTTGTTCGAGCGGGCACCAGTAACATCTCTCATTGAGAGACTTATTGTTACTGTTTTTGGCATATCCAATAAGCACGGGTAGCTTGCCAGGCTCTGCCTCTCGGGCTCGATACTCTCAGTAGCTTGCCAGTCTCTCCAAGAGGAGAGGAGGAATCGAGCTCGGGTCGGCTGCGTGAAAGGCGAATACCCAACCGCTGTGCTATCGCTCCAGCCCGTGAAATAAATATGACCAATATATATATATGAAATAAAAGACATTTAAGTAAAACACTCTCTGGAATCTAAAATTTCTAACTTCTGCTTCAAAACTGTCAAAATAATTTCTCATTCTTATTGGTTTATCACCTTGTGTTATGATTTATATAGAGGAGGAGTAGGGCAGATGGAGGCAGTCCACCTAGAAGAGTTAGGCAATTATTAGATGTTAGATTTCTAAGACATGTAACAGTTGCCAAATTCAGCTATCTCATGTTCATGGTGAGCTGTTCCCGAGCGAAGATGTGATTCAGACTCTGTAGTGGGGGACTGAAGTTAAGACTCAGCTCCACAACTCCAAACTTCCAGTTCTGTGATTTTTGAAGTACAATAATTGGGAAAAAATACAAAATGTTATTTTCTATTTTAGTAAAAAAGGAAATTTTCCTTTTTAATTTATTCTTACAAATTGACAAATTCTTGTCTTTGGCATCAAATATACTCATTAGAAAATTTTCTTTTTATTGAACAAAACTATTTTAAAATAGATTGCACTCTTTATTTTTCTCTATTGTGAAGAGGACTCTAAAGCATGTTAAGCTCTGATAGATTGTTAACAGGGCCAGGGCTCAGTGCCAGGGCCTGAGGATGCTAAGCTAATAAAGCCCTCCCTGCAGTGCTGGGATTCCCAGGGTCACATCTGGAGGTCCTTCCTTCCTTCCTTCCTTCCTTCCTCCCTCCCTCCCTCCCTCCCTCCCTCCCTCCCTCCCTCCCTCCCTTCCTTCCTTCCTTCCTTCCTTCCTTCCTTCCTTCCTTCCTTCCTTCCTTCCTTCCTTCCTTCCTTCCTTCCTCCCTCCCTCCCTCCCTCCCTCCCTCCCTCCCTCCCTCCCTCCCTCCCTCCCTCCCTCCCTCCCTCCCTTCCTCCCTTCCTTCCTTCCTTCCTTCCTTCCTTCCTTCCTTCCTTCCTTCCTTCCTTCCTTCCTTCCTTCCTTCCTTCCCTCCTTCCTTCCTTCCTCCCTCCCTTCCTTTCTCCCTTCCTTCCTTCCTTCCTTCCTTCCTTCCTTCCTTCCTTCCTTCCTTCCTTCCTTCCTTCCTTCCTTCCTTCCTTCCTTCCTTCCTTCCTTCCTTCCTCCCTTCCTTTTTTCCTTTCCCTTTACTCTAATTTCTTCTTTTTAATATTTATACATACCAGAAGAGTAAACAACCCAAAGCCAAATTATGGGCAAACCGATCAAGAAGCTGTCACATACACATACACCATACACCCCCCCCCCCCACACACACACAGTGGAATACTATTCAGCTCTAAGAAAGAACAGAATCTTGCATTTTTCAGCAACATGGATGGAACTAGAGGCTATCATGCAGAGTGGAGTCAGTCAGAAGGAAAGGGATATACCCCCCTTTCCCACCCTCCCCCTGCCTCCATGGCAGACAATATTCCCCATAATCTCTCTCTACTTCTGTGCAGTATCTCACGATGATTCATAAAATTTTAACTTTAAAAAAACAACGAAAGGGATAGACACAGAATGAATCTTCCATACATGTAACTTAAAGGTACACTGCAAAATAGCAACAAAGGTGAAAAGGCAACATAACAGGATAACTGATCTATCGAATTGAGTTGTTGGGGGAGTTGCAAGGGAGGGGCTTTGGAGTCCTTGGGGAAGAAGGTAGGTACCGTGCTAGTAGGTCTTATGTTGGAATTGTGTGCATTAGAAACGATTATGAACAGTATTGTAAGTCACAGAATTTCAGTCAGTAAAAATGTTTAAAAAGTAAATGGGGTATGACTACAATAAAAGTTTCATGTATTTAAGGGTTTTGCATTTAAAGAGTTTTATATATTTCTATGTAGTTTATATAACACAATTTTTCATTTATTTTCTGAGCTTTTGGGCCACACCTGATAGTACTTAGGACTTACTCCTGGTTCTGTGCTCAGTGAATCACTCCTAGAAAGCATGCATGATGCCAGGAATCAAACTTGTGCAAGATCCTCACCCTCCTCACTATCTTTCCAGTCGCTTAATCTTCAGACTTTCTATGAGATCTGCTTGATTCTGGTTAAATCTCCCTACACATGTGTATAATGAATGGCAGTGGAGAAAGAACTCTGATATTTGTTCATATTACTGTTCTATGTAACATGATGATGATGAGGATGATGAGATAATATTTTACTGATGTCTATTCTAAGACAATAGCTGTAAAAACTGTCACTAATGATGACTAAAAAATGTAAAATTACACTACTAAGAAGGAATTATTCTACAGTTGAGGAAATGCCTTTTAGGAATTAGAGTATCTAAATTCAGAACTGGTGAATAGTAGAGCTACAACCCATTCCCATGCAACTATCTTTCAAACTTCATACCATAAAAATGGATTTATTTTTTTCCCTCTATAATTGCTCCAAAATTTATGATCATACCAAGCTCTACTCATAGAAAATCATAGTCATCTAAGAGATGGTAAAGCAGGAAAAGGACTAACATAGAATGCACACATACAAGATGTGGATTTTCAGGAAACATCATTGACAAAAGCCTTCAATTATTCAGGGAACAAGCTGCTCAAATATGGTAGTACTTAAATTATTGTATTCTTACTTACCTGTCTAAATGTTTACTAGTATAACTATTGACTGTTTAGGAGAATCATATGTTTTTCCTTTAATCTCACTGATTATTTTAGGAAAAAGTTCTATTCTATGAGATCTTGTTCTATGCATCTATATTTGTATTTATATCCTGTAATTACTAACAGGAAGTCACTCACAGAAGATCAGAATTGCCTTACCAAAATGTTAACAATCTCTAAAATATTTATAATTATATATTTATAATTCTGAATTAATATTAAATTTTAAATTTTAAAATATTTAATATTAAATATTAAATTAATATTCATTGTGTAAGTATCATATTACATTGTTGACCAGTATCTCTTTTTTCAATGTTTCTCACTAAAGATTCTCCTAAAGGTGAGGTTGATTCATTAATAAGACAAGCACTGAAAAATAAATAACCTGGCAGATGCAATGCCACATGACAGATCTGAAAGCATGTTCACTTAATCTCTGCCTTTCTGTTTCACTAATTTATCTTTTAAAGTATTTCCAAAGGTCTCCTCAAAGTCTTAACTTGAGTTAACACTCTCAGCTCTTGATATTCATTCATTCATTTAGAAACCATTATCTAAGTTCTGAAGAGAGCCACTTAGCCATCTATCCTGGCAAAGTAAAGATTTATTCTAGTTAGCTTTCAAAAATTCTGACTTTCTTTTCATTATTCATTCATATATTGTCATAGTGGAGCAAAATCAATAGCAATATACTTCTATTCTGTGGACAAGTATAGCTCTTATATGCAAGACTACAAGGAGTATTTAGTGCTCACTCAGTAACAGATCTGAGTCATACTGAAAATTTTACCCTAGGAAGTGATATTAATTCAAATTATTTTTTTTTATCAACAGTGGTTGCAGTTTTCTCATTAAAGCAAACTTCACTTTGACCAAGTATTTCCAGTTGTCTGCTCCAGTGCAAACAATTTCCCTATCATTTTCTAATATTTGTAAGCATATTCTTTCACCTTCTTTATATCCTCTTTCTCTTACTTGCCATTTCATTTATCTCCAATGTCTTATTAGAACATGACACCTTTGTTTTCAAGTCTTTTGCTGGTATGACTTTTTTATATATATACCAGCAGTATCTTGCTAGCAATATGGCTGTTTTCTTGGTGGTATCTATTGCCACCAGATATTCTTTTTTTATGGTCTTTTTCTGTCATTTCTGCAACCTACTTAGTTATACAATATACCTTACCTTTCTCTCTTCTGAAAACAACTTATCTTGCTTATCATTTAGCCAATGAGATACCTCTAATAAGAATATTATTTAGTTAATTTGAAATACTTATGGCTTTCATAGACACTTGAATTTATGATGATGACAGCAAAGTCTTTATTTTAGCCTAAATTTTTTTTCTGTCTGTTAAAACAACTAGAAAATTTTTGTTTAAAATTTCTCCCTGGACTCCTACATAGTACACTACGATATTGAGATATTTATCACCACAAACCGGTTCCATCTTCTTATTTCCTACATTATTTCCTTCTTATTTCCTATATTATCATGATGTCCAGAAATCTGAGCATAATTCTTAATTTCTCCAGTTCCTCATTAACTCTCCATATCCAAGTAGCTTATGAAATCCTCTTGAAGATCCACATCATGCTATCCTGTCTATGTCCCTTTCAGTTGTGTTTGTTTAGTCCTAAAATAGTTAATGTGGTTCTGGGAATTATAAATAGCCCCCCCCCATGCAAAATATGCATTCTAGCCCTTGATCCATTCCAGTAGACCTAAGTATTTTTAATTTCCATCTTAACTTCTGTCAGATCTTCCAGATTTGTTCCTTCAATATGGATTTTTGTGACTTCCCCTCAGGTATGAGATAAATCACAGTTTTCTGATTTGCAATAATCATGATACAGTCTGTGGTCCTGTCTCACATCTTGCCAGTAAGTGTCTCATTCTCAGTGCTTCATGAGACCATAACTTCCAAATTTACCCTTTTATCATGCTTACTCGCTCTTCCATGAGTTTGTGGTGTACTGTGGTATGGAATTAGATTTATGTTTCTTATTTAGCACTTGATGTGTACTTTCTTTTTGAAGGACATGTTCTTTATTCACTTTTAGACATTTCTTTTTATTTTATTTTTTTAATTCTTTAATTAGTGAGTCACTGGGTAGCTATAGCACAGTGGTTGGGTGTTCGCCTTTCACTCGGCCAACCTGAGTTTGATTCCTCCGCCCCTCTCGGAGAGCCCAGCAAGCTACCAAGAGTATCGAGCCCGAACAGCAGAGCCTGGCAAGCTACCCATGCATATTGGATATGGCAAAAACAGAAACAATAAGTCTCTCAATAAGAGACGTTACTGGTGCCCGCTCAAAGAAATTAATGAGCAACAGGATGACAGTGACAGTGACAGTGAGTCACCATTAGGGTACAGATACAGATTTACACATTTTCGAGCTTGTTTTTCCCTCATACAATGCTCGCAACCCCATCCCTCCATAGAAATTTCTTTTCTAATACATTTCTAGTTGTTTTCTAATACATTTCTAATACAGCTTGTCTGTAACTATTTCAATTATCACCTTTTTGGATGTCCATGTGTGTGAATGAAATTCCCTCACTCTTTTATGTCTCAGGTTTGTCTTTTGTTATTTAAATCTTTTTACGTTGCATTTCTGGTTGACTTCTCATTGATATTTTCCAATTTGCCAAATCTTTCTGTGCTAGTATTTGTTTAGTACTTCTCTAATTTTTTTTATTCATTTCAGATAATGTGTTTCACCTTTACAAAGTTCTAATTGTGTTTTCAATCAGACACTCCTTATCCCCAGGTATTTTGTTTTTAAATGTCCCATTTCCTTGATGCATGTTCTAATGTTAGTTATATCTTTATCACTTTGAGGATATTAAATGTAATTTATTTTAAAGCTTTTAGAAATTGTTTATTTTTATTTTGTTCAGATATGTTCTTTACATTATTAGATGTACTAATTTGTTATTCTAACCTTTTTTCATACTGTTTAGAATTGAACTCTTCAAGTTTGTGTGAGAAGGACTTGTTTTCACGCCTTTCTGTTCCCCTGTACTCATCCTTCTTATTTGGGCCTTTAAGACTGCCTCTACTTAGCCACCCATATTATCCAATTCACAGGTAGAGTTTTGGTAACATAGTTCTCTTGTCCAATGATGAGAATGTGTATGAAAAAAAGAAGCTGCTATTGAGTTATTGCATGAGACTGTATCTGCCACTTTCAGCCTCTGAGGTACCACATTTAGGTAAATAATAGTCCAAGATAGATGACAATGTTAAGAAAAAGAGATTCTTTCGTTTAAGTAATATTTCTAGCAGCTTTCCCATCCTGTCACTCTCTCCTGTTCAAGGGAGCAGGCTGACTTATTTGCTTAGAGTGATTGGGGGTTGGAATGAGTTATGTGTCTTAGGCCTTTCTGGGCTTTTTGAGAATCGACTACTAGTCAGAGAAGAGAATTCTGTATGCATTCTTGACTAAGATTTCATCTTAGCAGGCATATTCTGCTTTTGTAGCATAACCAGTACTTTTGCCTGATTATCTGTTATTGGGTGGGCAAATCTGTCTAATTCAGGAAATTCTTCTCAAGGCCATCGAGGGTACACTGTCAAATCTAGATTTTATCTATAAAAAATTAGAAAAAAACATACATTGGAATCCTCTCGTTTCCCTCTCTCTTTATTCACCAGTTCTGAACTTTAAGAGGGAAAGAAATACCATCTACTACATATTCTTGCACTCTAATATCTAGCATTTAGTTGAAACCCTTTTCACTAGCAGTTTCTTTGTCTCAAGCCTGACTCTAATCATCAGTCTTGTGAAAAACATCCTGTATCTCTGTTTATTCACAAGATCAAGAATTCCGAGCTCCTTTCATGGCATCAGCAACTCCAAAGAAGCAGACTCACAGCTTCAGGACCAGGACATATTTATTTTAGGTACAAAAATGTATAATTTCTATGAACATAACTATGCCTTTCAGGTTTTGTGTATTCACATTAAATAATGAGATATTTTTATATCAGTTTGACTCTTTGTTTCTAAGTAGCTGACAATCTTCTTCTACAAACCCTGCTTGGTGACTTGATGCCTAATGTTTTCTATATTGGGCGTGCCATAAACTCTACTGTTATTTTTCTTTATTATGTTATACAGACTTCAAGCATGCACATAATCTAGAAATACTCCTTTTAGGTATCTTTTTCATTCAGGTATACACTTTTATAAGGCTAAACTGGTGTTTTACACACTATGGTAATTATGACACAAGACAAGGGCTTGGCAGTAAAATATCTATAGTGCTTCCATGTTGCTATATCATGGAAATAAAGGTGCAGTTGTGTATTTGTGGTGGAATATCATTTGTGGATTAATGTGATTAGTTTCTTTCTTTTCTCTTTTAATGGTTTGACTCTATCTTCTCCATTTCAACAATGCTATATTAGTTTTAAGGATTCATTCATATCTGAAAAGAAGTATCAGATGTAAAACAAATATGGAGTCAAATGATAGTATTTTAAAATTTTTTAACTGTTATGAAAGTCTGGTTTTTTGTTTTTAAATGAAGTAAAATTTACCGTGATTTGGTGAGCTTTAAAGGCAACATTACAGAATAGTTCTTGAGTCCCATTCCTGTCGTAGGCCCCTTTTATTAATTGACACAATAATCTTCATTCAGAAATAAAGTCTATGAGTTCCAAAGTAACTCATGATATTGATCTTATTCCGTAGGCATAACCAAAGGTAACTGTTAAAAGGTTTATCCAAAATGTATATTTCATTTCCACTTAGACATTTTTCTGGTAAAAGAGGCTACCACAGAAAATTTCCTTTTCAGCAGGATTCTAAAAGAGAATGCCTGTTGGAAATTCAGAGTTCAAAGTTTGAGAATATGATGCAAAAATTTTTTTTAATAAGGCATAGTAATACAAGATCCCTACTACTGCATCTTTCTGAATGAGCAAGTCATCCTACTATTGAAAACAGAAGTGTCAAAAAGCTTGTTGCACAAGAGGGAATAAACTTTCAAATCAAGAAATTGAGTATCTTATTCTCCATTTTATTCTAAATGAAAAAGAAGTGTCAGCAACAGTTGTATTTAATTATTTAGTCTTCTTCATGTTGTTGCTTGCTCTCTCTGAGTAGAAATAGGGAATGAAATTCACTTGCTTAATTCTCATTAATGTGCTAGAGGAGTGGAATGGGATGAGGTTTGTTCATCCCCATTGCTTCCTTTTTTCTGGGCTGGAGGCCATAAGGCACTTGGCTTCTAGAGCTCAAGCTGTTCTGTTCTTCAAATATCCCCTGACAATCAATTTATTGAGTGATCCTGATGTTGCTCCAGGGATGAGATGACAATTATAGACCCACCAGGAAGCAAAAAGGTGGCAAGAACAGCAGTTACTATACAATGGTGAGGATTCAGGGATTTGTCAGAATATGGGTGTGAAGCAAGAGTGAGAAAGAATGGTGTGTGTGTGTGTGTGTGTGTGTGTGTGTGTGTGTGTGTGTGTCTTCAGCAGTGAGGATAGGCTGATTTTCATGTTTGGGTATATTTAAAATATGATTCTACTCACCAATAAATGTTGTCTTAGCGATAGGAGAAAGTGCTAGAAGGGAGAAAATGTATAAAGAAAGGAAAACTGAACAATGGCCTTTGAATGAAGACCTCTTTTACTCCTGTTAGAAGGCATGAGCCACTTCTTTTTCTCCAAGTACCACATATGAGTGTGAACATAACAGTGTTGAGTTGAAGCCAAACTCTAGTTAAAACTGGCTACAGAATGTTCTGATTTTATATCTTCTTTCTTTTCCACAATGTGTGGCACCTTTTGATTCTATAAGTGACGATAATTGGGAGAAGGTCAGTGAAGGCAGAAAGTCATCACTGTTTTTGAAGTGACTAAGTGACTTCGCTTTTATTGTTTTCCTTGATTGGTTAGAATCTGAATTAATTGGCAGATTTCAGGTCAATGAAATTTTGCTACCAGTTTTATTAGGAACTTAATAGCGAAGTGAAGAAAATCTAGTTTTATTTTTTTCCTCAATAAATATACTAGTAAATTCTTTTCTATATGTTCATCCAAAACAAAGCATTTGAAAATGCATTTTTTAAAAATACATGAATAAGCATAGCAGATGTATATGAGATGAAACCTGTTTAAGCTAAAGAAATTTATATTTGTTTATTCCTTTTACATGAGCCAATGGTCTCAAGTGTGATTTTGTAAAAAAAAAAAAAAAAGAAACAATGACACTTCGATTGTGTGCTCAGCAGGAAACATCCCCCAGATTCTCTGAATTAAAGCTACATGCAAACTAAACATATTAGACTTAATTTTCCAGAATAAAATTTGAAGCAGTACCTGTGCCACTCTAGAGTTCATTTTTTTGTTTATTTTGAGAAAATCATGTCTTTTCATCTTATGAGGAAGCCACACATTATGCTATCAAGGTAAGCAGAGAAATCTACATAACACATTGAATATGTTTGTTTCAAACATATTCCATTTGAGACTGGAATTTAAAGTATCCTCATGCTTTCCTCTCTTGATTTTATTAAACAGCATTCTCTAAGAACTAAATAAAGTCTAATTTTATGAGAACATTTTGCATAAAATAAGACCTAAATCCCAGACAGACTGATAACAATTGCACACATTCTTTTACATAACTCCTGAGAATATTAAGGCATTCCATACCAAATTCCTATGTTAAAGTCTTGTCAATAGGATTAAAACCGATCCAAAGCAAGGTGGCAAAATATGTCATCTAATAGTTGCAAAGCAGCATGAGTGCAAATGGACTCTGTCCAGTTTTAATATAAATTATAAACGATTAAAAGTACATGAGTTACAATGCCCAGAGCTGAGAGTTGAGGACATTACTACCCACTGGAGAGAACTTTGGAAACTGAAGAAGCAATTATTTCACAGTATGACATGAAAATTACAGAGAATACTTGCCTCTACAAAGTCAAGTGCGATCCTGTGTGTGTGCGTGCGTGCATATGTGCATGCATGCAAAAAGGTACCTGTGCACAGCTTTATCATGTAAATATTTTTTCAGCAATCTGGCAGGAGTATGAATGATACATAATGGCAGTGAATATATTTTGGAATAGATTAGTAGGTGACGTCACAGATAAAAGATTATTTATCACTATAATTTAACATAAGATGCAACATAATGGCTTGATGGATGCATTTTATGGTTTTCAGCCAATCATAATAATGGATCTATTGACTAAAGTTTTATGTATTCTTTACACATCCTTCATGTTGTAGGGGGGGCGGGTAACAGGAGCCATGTTAGAGAATGATGAGTAATAATTCAAAAAGGACCAGCCTTCTATGGTGTATTTTTCCACCATATGTTTCTGTTCTCTGAGGCTCTATGCTCCAAGTATCAAAGGTCAAGGACACAGCTAGTGTTACATTAAAAGAAGCATCTGAGGTGAGAGTCAATGTTGCTCTCCTCTACTCATGAGGTCAGCCAGCAGGGAGCAAAGTCATTTGGGGAACTGAATTACTGTCTCTTCCATGTCATTTTTTCCTAAACTGGAAGGGTTGCTAGTTAAGGGGAATGATACCTCAGATTTCTCAGCTAATTCTCTTAGTTAGGTCTGAAATATGATGAAAGAGGTCAGACTATATTCCTTTAGAGAAAACTTTGAATTAGTCCTGTATAAATGGAGAATGTGTTTAATAGAAAGGGTATCCTTTGACTGTTTTATTTTTTCTTCCCACACCACTTCCCCTGACCCCATATAGACTATTAATGAAAATATCCTTTTGCTGATTTACCTGAACTGGATTATTTGTTTACTTAAAAAAATGAGCTAATTTATTTCTTCTTTTTACTACTTTAAAAATGTTTCACTGAAAAGTAACGGGAAAACCAGACTTCACATTCTTTCTCATTCAAACAGCAGAGAGTAGAGGAATATTGGATAGTATATAATAGATATTGAATAATTTCTTTGACAGGGACTCAGGGATTGCAAGACAGCTAAAATATTGAATGACACAATAATGACAAATGTCCTGATAATAAGTAGCTTCCTCCATCTCAGATCATATGTAGACATCTCTTGCTGACTGCTCTCACCCTTGTCTTCAAAATGTAGATGATAATATCAGTTCCTAGATTGGAAGGTGAGAGAGTTAAATTAGGTATGCAAATATAGAAATGAATAGGGATTGCCTACCTGCTTTGTATGAGAGACTCCTCAAGTATAACCCCGTATATGTGCCCTGTCCTTGAAATGTAAGTTTCAAATAGGAAACAGGGTATGGGCACAAATCCTCTGTCTTGGTTAGAATATTTAAAACATCAGGGAAAGTTTAACTTCTAAATCTTCCCTTCCATATTGTAAAATGGGAGTACTATTAATGCTTTCCTCATTTGACTACTCTGGAAGTTAAGTTAATGAATATAAAAAGAGTTGGCTATAATAAATAAATCTATGGAAGGTATTATTATGAAAACTCTTAGTCTTGAATTCTCTGTAGAGGTAGCCCATCAATGAAGGAGGGATGGCCCAGAGATGAACCAAGAGCCGCGGCACGAGAAGCAGAGCCTCCCGCCTACTGACTGTGATCCTGAGGTCTCCTAACCCATTTTGGCACCAGAGCAGATTCTTGCAGCCATGCATTTTGACTGCGAACTGAACTACAACCTCGTGCAGCCCGGGGAGGGATTTTTTTCCCTCTCCACCCCATTTTTCTGAGCGAAAATGGCGGCAGCGGCAGCAGCCACGCGGTGAGAGCCACCCTCTAAGACCCCTCCACCAGGAGGTAGGACTTTCTTTAGTGACATAGCCTGTAGGTGATCCTGGGAGGGGAGGTGTTCCCGGCGTGCCTTCCGCCCAGAGATGAACCAAGAGCCGCGGCACGAGAAGCAGAGCCTCCCGCCTACTGACTGTGATCCTGAGGTCTCCTAACCCATTTTGGCACCAGAGCAGATTCTTGCAGCCATCCATTTTGACTGTGAACTGAGCTAAAGTATTAGAAACCCAAAACCGCGCGGCCGCAATAGCGGCCGCGCGGACTCAAAGTCTTCACTTTTACCAAGGAAGAGAAATTATTAGATGATGCTTATTCAGCAGGCTTGATTGTTGGGGAAAATTTCCAATCAACAATAGTGAGTTCTGTATGGAAATATGAAATGTACTCAATATATAGAGAGAATAATGGGAATATCATCACTACTTAGATGGGGGTGGGGTGGGAGGGGGGTGTATTGGGGTTCTTGGTGGTGGAACGGGTGCACTGGTGAAGGGATGGTGGTTTAATCAGTATTTGACTGTGACTTAAACCTGAAAGCTTTGTATTTTTTTTGTTTTCACGGTGGTTCAATAAAATATTTCTTTAAAAAAAAAAAAAAAATAAATAAATAAATAAATAAATAAAGGTTCAAACAACAAAAAAAAAAAAAATGAAGGAGGGACAAGTTTAACTCTTATTATGAATATGTTTTTTCAAGATTTACTGAGGTAAAATTATATTATATAAATTTAATATATACAATGTATTGATTTAATGTCCTTATATGTTATGAAATCATTATAATATAATATAATTAACATAATGCTAGTTAACACCTCTATCACATGACATAATTATCATTTCTTATTTATGCTATAAAAATTTAAAAGATGATTAAAACTTAAGATATTTCAAGTATATAATTTCATAAATTTAAACATTTAAAGCCTAAGGTATTTAAGATTGATTCTCTTAGAAACTTTCAAGTATATTGTTCAGAATTCTTAGCCATCATCACCATACTGTGTATTAAATCCCCAGTACTTATTATTGTGAATATTTTTAGCAGTATATGTTGTATGTTTGTGCCAGTTCATATTTCTTGGTTGCCAAAACCTGTACATCAAGTGTCATAACATCTATTAACAGGCCTCAATGATAAGAAATGCTTTTCTTTAATAACAATAGACAGAGGGATAAATGTCTATCTACCTTCCTTTCTATTCATACATCTGAAGTTTTATCTATTATTTATGTAGAAGGCTATTTGACTCAGGAAATTTGTAATTCTTATCCTTTCATTGGCACAATGTTTTTAAATTAAAAAGCTAAAACAACTTATCAGCGTTAGCCCATAGTTCATTACAATTAACCTGAGAGCCTAGGTTTAATTCAGACTTATGATACTAATGAAAAAAAGCATTTATTACTTTTTGTCCTTTGGGTGACATATAAAATAGTTTCATTTAGTTTCCAAAGAGTCTGTGCATTTGCACTTCAACCACTTTAATCTGAGCTGGACTTTATCGCAAAATTTAAAATGGTGTAGTAAAGTAGACGAAAGAGAGAAAAAAAGAAACATGAAATAATATAGTATGAATATGCTAAGGAATGAAATACCCTGGAGAGTAATGACAAACAATGTATGTGGCATCATTAGATATGAGTGCATTATTGATTAGGTAAAATATTGTGAAAATAAGTAATATTGTGAAAAATATTTTAAATACAGTTTTAAAACTTTTTACCCCAATAAGTGTCTTCAGAGTTAATGGAATTAACCACAAGATAGAGATTTCTGGTAAAAGAAAGTTATACTAATGTTTAAAGAGACCGTGTGACCAAGGGCGGCTCAATGCTAGCAGAATAGTCTAGGAAATCAGTGATATGATGAAATAGAGTGGTCTGTTATAAATAAAGGAAGGAGGAAATAAAAATAATATCAGAGGAAGAATACTGCTGCAGAATTTCAGGTGTAGGTAATAGAATAGGATAAGAAACAAATCATGGATGATGATGCATTTAGCTACCTGCCTATCTTGTGTGGGTCTCACTCTGAGTAAAACATGTGAAACTTGTGAATGTGTGATGTACTCTATTGTAAAAAAATCACAAAGGTGGCGCGAGGGAGAGGAGAAGCGATGATGTGTGCTGTTGTTCTATTTATTGTCCGAGGGCACTTGGGGCAGTTCTCTCTTGCATTCGCCACTCTCGTTCAGTGCTCTCGAGCTGCTGTGTAAGGATCGGGTCGGGACGGGCTCCTCCTTGTGCTCTGCTTCTGTGTGTGCCGCTGTGCTCTCTTCTGTCTGTCTCTCAGTCTCTGTCTCTGTAGTTTCTCCTCTGGTCTCTTCCGACCTCTCTCTGTCTCTGCTTCTGTGTCTTCTTCAGTCTGTGTTGCCTCCTTTGCTTCTGGGTCTTCCCGTGTGTCTTCTGTGTCTTCTCTTGTGTCGTCTTCTTCTGTCTCCTGTCAGTGCCCCCTTCTTCTTCTGTCTTCCCTGTTTTCCCCCACAGTCTTAGTTTATATAGCAAATTACATAGGGTGGTAACACAAAGGTACATTGAACATTAACAAATCAACAAAGAAGGGTAAGACATTTCTAGAGGAGATTAACAAAATCTCACTAAGTAGATTACTAGGAAATCCACTCAAGTGTGGGATCCAAACAAGGATGTATAAGGGTGTGAGCTAGTAATCTGCTTAAATAGTTATAGTAAATTTACTTCTAATATTTCTAGCAATCTCATTCTGTATGAGCACAGTAAGAGATATATCAGACTTAAAGTTAGGGTCTTCCTGAAGACATTCACTATATATTCCAGACCACAGTCCTCAGGCCAGGTTAGACTTCCTAACCCCAGCAGGGTCCTAGTCTCATTGTTACTGTTGGATCATGACAGCATTTGTCCATGACCATGCTCTCAATTTATAATATTGTGGTGCTTTGGCCTGACCCATTTTGATGCCAGGGTAGCTTAAAGCTTGCCCTGGGTCTATTCCATCCCTCGTCGGGACCCTGCTTTTGGGGTGCTAGGAACTAAGGGCAACTGAGTTGAGAAAGCAGATGCCCAGGAGTAAATATTCTTGGAGTCAATCAGCTTCCAATTTACAAAGCATAATATAACTGTCTTCCTGTGTCCATACAGAAGGAACATTGCTCTAAGGTAAACTAAGTTCCCTGTGGCAAGGCTAAAAGGACAAACCCCATGTTATCCTACACTCTATGATTAATTTGATTTGTTGCTACAGTCTTGTCAAGCTAAGCCATTTTCATTTTGTGATATCCTGGAAAAACTTGTAGACTTAGAGTGGGAAGAGACACTAGATTTCAGCAACACCTTTGGTAAAATATATGGATTTCTTTTTTCTTCCTTTGGGAGGGAAGCATCAGTGAAGGGCTCTGGGAGAGTATTGGCCACCCTGAGCTGTGCTCTTGAGCTATGCTCTGGGGTTAGAAGAGTGACCCCTAGTGTTGCTCAGGTCACTTCAGTGCAGGGATTCAAATTGGTGTCAGCAGCATTCAAGAAATCATCTTTTCACCTGTAAAGTCTCTTCCACCCAATTTCTGGTTTTCTCTGAATTAACATAGCCCTGGCTGTCTCCACCGAGGCCCCTCGGAAGGGTGGGTTGAGTTTCCCTCTCCACCCTGAGCAGAGCCCCAGCAGCTGAAGACCTCCGGAACCCAGCCACAGCCATGCTCAAGGCCCCTCTCCACACATTTGAACAAGCCTCATGCATGAAGGAACTGGCAGAAGAACCCAGGTGTGCGGTACCTGGAGCTGAGATCTCCAAGCTTGCTTGGATCAGGACTGGGCCTTTTCTGCCCAGATCCCCTCCCCCCCACCATGTAATCCCATCAACAACCAACATCCAGAGACTATAAAACCAAGGTCCTGGACATCAGATAGCCTAGTTCTCCCTCTCGAAGAACCTGGCAAACTACTGAGAGTTTGCTGCCCACATGGGAGAGTCTGGCAAGCTCCCCGTGGCATATCCATATGCCAAAAACAGTAACAATGATGGGTCTCATTCCTTTGACCCCGAAAGAGCCTCCAGTATGGCACTGTTGGGAAGGACAAGTAAAGAGAGGCTTCTAAAATCTTGGGGCTAGGACAAATGGAAACGTTACTGAGACCGCTTGAGAAAATCAACAATCAATGGGATGATGATGATGATAATGATGATGATGATGATGATGATGATGATGATGATGATCTGAGAGGTAAGAGCTAGTATTAGGTTTTTGTAATCATATTGAGAAGACATTTTAAAAAATTGAGTCACCATGAGATACACAGTTACAAAGCTTTTATGATTGGATTTCAGTCATACTATGTTCCAACACCCATCCCTCTACCAGTGTATATTTCCTACTACCAAGGTCCCCAGTATCCATCTCTCCTGCATGCCCACCCACCCCAGCCTGCCTTTATGGCAGGAACTTTTCTTTTTCCTCCTCCTCCTCCTCTTCCTCCTCCTCCCCCTCCACTTCTTCATTTTTTTCTAACAGCTGTATAGTATTCCCCTGTACAGAGGTACTATAGTTTCTTAAACCAGTCATCTGTTCTCAGGCACTGTGTTGTTTCCAGATTCTAGCTATTGAGAACAGTGTTGCAATGAGCATACAGGTGCAAAGGTCATTTCTGTGATGTGTTTTTGTACCTCCAGGTTTTATTCCCAGAAGTGGTATTGCTGGGTCAAATGGAAGCTCAATTTCAATTTTCGTGAGAAATGTCCACATTGTTTCCAAAAAGGCTGGACCAGTCAGCATTCCCACCAACAATGAAGGAGAGTTCTTTTGTCCCTGCATCTGCATTAACACTGATAGTTCTTGTTCTTTTTGATGTGTTTCGGTTTGAGGGCCATACCCAGTAGTGTTCAGGGCTTATTCCTTGTTCTGCGTCCAGGGGTAATTGCTGAGGAACCATATATAGTGCCAGCTATTGAACTGGGATCAGTCTCTGGCAAGGCGAGCGCTTAATCCCTGTGCTATCTCTCTCACCCCAACTGTTAGATGTGCTGCAAAAGACTTTTGAATCATGGTGTTGGACTAGTGACCTTTGATACCCTCTTAAGTCAAAGACTCTACAAATATTGCAAAATATTTTTTAAAATAAGCCATGAAGATGAAAATTGATACTATAGAACTGAAGTCAAAGGAGATCAGTGGCACTAAAAAAGGTAACCACACATAAAAAAAACTCTCAAAAAAGCTCCATAAAACACAATACAAAATAAAAACTCATGTGCAAAAATCTAGTTTTTGTCAAATATATTTA
The DNA here is from genome assembly GCF_027595985.1 of Sorex araneus. Taxonomy (NCBI): domain Eukaryota; kingdom Metazoa; phylum Chordata; class Mammalia; order Eulipotyphla; family Soricidae; genus Sorex; species Sorex araneus. Next base: position 321,890,871 of record NC_073313.1, read on the forward strand.
CAATACATTTCTACACATCCTGTTTAAAAGCAGTACAAAAAGAAAAAGGCCCTCAATTGGTAATTAGCCTCTGAACATTTATTTAATTTGCAGTTTGTTTTTCTTTACTCACGCAAAAGATATTTTTATGTTGACACCTAAAGATGGTTTGAGTGTTCTAAATCCTCCCTTAGGCTTCAAAGATAACCTCCAATTTTTTTTAGAATATTTCCTATTTGCCAAGAATTACTCAAGTGTGAGGAATATAAACATTGACCATTAACAAAACTCGGTAATTGGCATTTAGTTTTTTTAGTTGTTACTTTCAGCATGAACAACTATTTTTTTGGAAGCAAAAATAGAGTATACTTTGAGTAGAGTTTTGCCTTTAAAAATAATATTCTAGGGCTGGAGTGATAGCACAGCAGGTAGGGCGTTTGCCTTGCACGCGGCCGACCCGGGTTCAATTCCCAGCATCCCATATGGTCCCCTGAGCACTGCCAGGAGTGATTCCTGAGTGCAGAGCCAGGAGTGACCCCTATGCATTGCCGGGTGTGACCCAAAAAGCAAAATAAATAAATAAATAATAATAATAATAATAATAATAATAATAATAATATTCTATTTGCTGTGCCTTGTTTTTAAATTAAATTTTAAGTATTGTTTTTACCTTAAATGAGTTAATACTTTAGTGCATTCTTCTATGTCTAGCTTTTAAGTTTATTTTTATTTTATAAATATACAAGTGTTTCAATGCAGCCTAGAACACCAATGAATTATTTTGAATTTAAATGCTTAATGAAAATAAATTCACATGAAATTAAGAAAACATAATAAATTATTATAATTCACCCTAGACTGAATTATGGAATAGTTTTAAAAAGACACTAAGGTGAAATTTGAAGAATGTCTGTTAGGAGGACAGAGGAATAGCAGATAATAGGGTCATTGCCTTGCACACGCTGCCTGGAGTTTGATCTCCAGCTTCACAGATGATTCCCTGAGCTTTGCCTAGAGTTATCCCTGAGCATAAAGCCAGGGGTAAGCCTTGAGCATCACCCTGTGTGTGCTCCCCACCCCTCACACACACAAATGTCCATTAATAAAATTGAATATTAATGCTAATTTATAGATTTTGATCTTGAACTATGGCTGCTGACATTAATATTATAAATGTATCGTGTAATATGTTTAAAAATTCAATGGGCTGAAGCATATACTCTGCATTTTGGAGTCCTTAGCTGATCCCCAGCATGATCTAGTTCCCCCAAACACCACTTGGAGTGCTACCATGTGCTGACAGAGGAAGAGCTACAGAGCACTGCTAAATGTGCCCAAGAAATAAGACAAAAATAAAATATTAATTATCATGAAAAAATGATGTTTCTCAGTAGAACTGAATAAAATAAAAGAAGGCAGGATAAATTGGTATTTTTCTAAGACCTGTGCGATAATGGGAGAAAAGGAACTGGGTCTTTGTATATGTACATAAGCCATAAGTGTGTCTTAAAATATTATTGACAGGCATCACATGAGATCAACAATATCAAACCACAGGAAACTAGTAGTCAGGGGGAAGGCCATATGTCCACTTGAACTTTAAAACTCTGTCAACCAAGATGATGTGGAATGATCTCTCTATTTAATTCTATAGAAAGTAACCTAAAAGATGACTTCAAGCTGACTAGGATTTAATTTTCAATGCTAACCTTCAATTAATTTGTAACTTTTTTGGCACTCAGTTTGCTGGAATGGCTGTAATTATGTTGTTTTCTGAACGGTGAATTCATTCAGGGCATACTCTCCAGACTGTTTATACAGCTGGAAAACAGTAATGGTAATAGATGAGAGGAAAGAAGTTAATAAGGAACTTACTTAAAAATTTCACTTATCTATTTATATTTTTAAGTGTCATGAGGTATTATTTGGTTATCTTTAAATTTTTCATAGTCACTATTTCAAATGAAATAGTAATAAGATGATGTTTTAAGATCTTAAATACTGTCTTAAATTTTTCACATCATAAAGAGGAAACCTAATGTCTTTTTAATTCTCAGTTCACCATTTACTAAAGAAAGCCATGTTGGTTTTCCATTAAGAAAATCAAACTTGTCATCTACAAATTTGTTCTTAAGTAGAGCAGCTCTTGGTGTTGTCTGGAGTTATTTCTAGAATCAGCTGGAACCCTGCAAGGTTGCATTGGTGCCATTATTGGCAATAGCTGCTGACTAAAAATACTTACCTATCAGATGAATGAGGAGACTTGCAAAGGATCTTTTAGCTTCATATTATGTGCTCTTACACTTTCTGTTTAGACAAAAGAGCACCCTTTAAAAGTAAATATTTCTCTTTGCACATAATACCCTCAAGGTGGTATGACTTTTGGCTTCAACAAATTACTAATTTCAAGTTCTACCACATGGATGAGCTTAATTTTTTTCACTGCCAATAACAGAATGCTGGACCCTAGAGAATTAGTTTTTAATTCGGAAGTTCTGAGAACTTTCATTTCTATTAAGTTCCTAGGTTATATTCATAGTATTGATCCAGGTATGACACTTTAAGAACCATTACTTTAAGATAGAGATCAGGAAAATGTGGTTTAAGGAAAATACAAACTGACTTCTACTTTCCTAAGTTTCTAGTGAATCACAACCATTCTCACTATTTTCATAATATATATATATATATATATATATATATAGTTGCTGTGTTATTGCAATAGCAAAGTTGAGCAGATACAACCAGATAACTTGTAAAGCTAAAACTTATTACCTAGGCTCTAAAGAAAAAGGTAACTGCCACATGATCTAAGGAACTTCTGACTCTGTAGTCAACGTGTGTCAAGAGGGGAGTGGTGTTGATGTAGTTAGTTCTGGGCAACAGAACAGCTCCACACTCTTGACCTGTCACTCATGTCCTTATTCTTACCCCTTCCATTTATTCTCTAAAGTCAGTTCCCCAAAATGGTTTTATCATTTGTTTTTAACCTGTAAACTCATTGGAGATTATTTGTATTTTAGTGATTCTCTTTAATTATAGGATTGAAATATTGTCTACCTTGTGAAATGTATTTTCCATTCCAATAAAAGAGAAAAATGTATTTTCAATTCCAATTAATTGCCATAGGGGCAGGGAGCCCCTGGAATTAGCAAAATCTCCAACTTTACTGTTTTACAATGAATTACAATCTAGTTCTTTTTTCCCCTCTATCTTTGGATAAATAGATCCATTTGTGGGATGGGCCAGAGACTTTTCTGCTTCTGTACTCAGGAGTCATCCCTGGTGGTGTTTGTGGAGCAAAACCTGATACAAGGAATGGAATGTTGTCAGCTGCATATGAGGGAAGTGCCTTACCTCCTGTACTATCCCTCAGGCCCATTCATTTTTATCAGTGTTCAGGATATCACAATTTTTCTTGTGATGGGTTTCTTCATGGGTGTAATTCAACCTGTATTTGGAACATCCAAAATTTAGATCAGAATTCAATAAGAATTATCTGGAGTTATAATTTGCAGAATCAAAGACTCGATACAAATCTATGACAATATTACACACACGTGGTGTCATGGCACCAGTTAACCTTCTCTTGTTCTGGAATTCATCTTCACCTTAGAAATTCACTCTTCAGATTTAAGTTGAATAAACAAAAGCAAAGACTCACTCAACGCTCTTTATTTAGAAAAAAAAGATGATATGCACTTATATTCTATGATTCTCAGAATTGTCAGCAAGTATGTCTGAAAAGAGGACTGTTCTCAAGATCTTATGTTTTAGACATATGGTTTTGAACAGTAGTTTAACCCTCAGAAACACTCATTGCACCGACATTTGCAGATTTGCTACAATGGGAGGTCAATAACTGCATAGTGTTAGAAAGTATACCCTCTCTGTGCCTCTGGAGAGAGGTAAATCACACATATTTTAAAGCCTGGACCATTGTATTACCCAGGTGGAAGGGTGACTTGTAGGGCCAGTGAGCACGGAATGTTTCACTTCATCCCAATTATGGAAACACCTGCACTAAATAATACTGAAAATTATAGTACTTGATCTTGCATAGGCATATGGGTATACAGGTCCCTAAATGGCACATGCCATAGCCCAAAAACAAAAAGGACTGTTCTTGATCCATATGTTACATTTAGATTGCACATTGTCTTTGCATGATTTGAAAAGTGTAAGACTCTCTTTAATCACTATATTCTCTTCTGAGCAATTTATTCACTTATGTTAACAATGACACTTTATTTTAATTCTGTTTGAACTGAGTGATAGGGATAAAGCTCTTGTCTATTTCTTAGATGAGATTGATGATTTAACAGGAAAAAGACTGTGTCTACAAATAATGCTACAGATATTCCAATTGAAATGAATACAAAGGGGGATAAAATTAAATGACCAAATCTTTGTTGTTGTTGTTGTTGTTGTTGTTGTTGTTGTTGTTACTAGGTCAAATAAACAGGTTTTCCTCTGTGGAAGATTATATTTGAATTGTATGTCAATTTGCAAAAATGCATTCATTATATGTGAAAGGTAAAAGTGAAAGCTTTTAATATACAGGATAAAGTAGACAGCCAAAATGAAGATGAAATAAACTGTCAACTCAAGTAATGGTGAATCCTTGGGTATGGCTGGAGTTTTCAGAAGTAGAATGAGTAAAATAAAAGGTAGAAAACTAAACAAAATGAGGTTTGGAGAAATTTGAATGCTGAGAAGTTTGACTATCATTGCTTAGACAGGAGGAAAAACATTGAGAACTTTTAAGCTATTTTATGCTAAAAAGTGCAATATTTAGTGAGGGACTAGAACATCTGAGTACATTGGAATCCTTCTGAAGAGTTGACTTGTTCTAGTAGTACCAGGAATTGGCTTCTCAATATTTCCTCTTAATAACAGAGTCTCTTCACATGAATGTTAGAGTGCTCAACACCTGGCTTTTATTCTGAGGTTTGAATTCTGCATTTTAGATGTGTTCTGTGTTTTACTCTCTAGGCTTAGATTGCTTTAATGTATATTACATAGTCATTTTAATTAGGCTGTGATGTGAACAAAACTGTAGTATGACTTTTTTGAGGTAAAGATTAATCAATAATCTTCTCCTTTCTGAAAACAGAAAATTTTCCCAACTTCCCTTGACAGTAACCTTTCCTACTGTTGATTAGGCAAATGGCTTGTAAATGTAAGTTCTTTATTAAGTATCATACTCTACTTCCTAAAGCAAGGAGACATGGCAGTATCATAAACTGGTGGGAGTCAACAGCAAGCAGTAACGCAGCAACTATTTGCTGATCAATGTGGAACAAGAAGCAAGTACCTCAAACAGATGCTATTTTATTTACTTCTTATGTGTTATATCAATTGAGATCTTAGAGTAAATTTGCCACCAGAGCCAGGGAGAAGTCCAGGAATAATGGGGTCTTCAACTTATGCAATGTGAGGGGTAGCTGCTTTTACAAAAAAAATGTAAAAATAATTTGATTTTTCAAAATCTACTGAACAACTAAGGGACTGGAGCGATAGCACAGCGGGTAGGGCATTTACCTTGCACATGACTGACCTGTGTTTGATTCCTCTGTTCCTCTCAGAGAGCCCGGCAAGCTACTGAGAGTATCCTGCCTGCATGGCAGAATGACAGTGCTACAGTACAGTGCTACTAAACAATATGACCACGAGAACTCTTTGCTAGGGTTCTCCCAGTGTCTTGTTGGCATTCTGTATAATGGAGAGTTTCTGGAGCTTATACTTTGTTAGCTTAATAATAACTATGTCTTTCTCTCCCCATAGCACAACCTACCCTGATGTGACTTTCTACAAACGTTTTCATACCAGAATTTATATTTCATCACAGAAGTTAAAGTTTTGCTCTATGATAAGGAAGATATGCAATCATAAAGGTGAACAAAGTTTTGGCGGGGTCTGTTGAAATGCTGGTCCTTTTGTAAACTTTATTTATGGTGATATCCAATGATACTTTGTCTCTTTTGGAAAGAAGTTTCTATATGTCTTCAATTGGAAAAGATAGTTTGAGAAAAACCTCTACTTTTCTCCAAGAGTTTTCCAAATTTCTGTCAGATATTATGTGTCCATTAATAAAATGATCTATCAATTCATTTATTCATTCATTCAAAAACTATTTTGCATGTCGGCTATTTGAGTTGGTGATGATACTGGGAATGATGCTTCTTTTAATTAAAATATCTGACTAATTCCTTGATCAATTGGAATCAGAATATATGGAGATTTAGTTAATACTATCTGATCTGTGGGGTTAGATTGTCTTAAACAAATGGGTTTAATAGCCTTTTCCCCTCTTCTCCTTCCAATTTGAGGCACCCAGAGAAAGTGAATTAGGTCATTTATGAACAACACTATAGACTCAGGAATAAAAGTGCTACTTAAATCAAAATAATTAACATCAATAAATCTAATAATAGATATATAAATTCATAGTACATTTGAGTAACTCTAAAATAAATATGTGTGGTGATTAGAAAATTCCATAATTAGAGCTCTGTAGGTTGAAGTGGGACTTTTCTTCTAGTTCTTATAAACCACTTGAATTTAGGAAGTATTACCTAGAAGCAGATCTGTGAAAGCATCACTGATTACAAAGAGCAGGTTAATGTGACTAGTTTATACAAGACCTTTAGCAAGGTGTATTTGCATGTCCTTTGAGTCTATTGTTATTGAATTTTTGTTAAATTGCCAGAATCTCATACCAGTCTCATATAAGGAGCTTTATATAAGAAGTATGCTAAATTCAGTGCTTTGGTGCACCCAGATAATAATTGAAATATGAATGGTAGTTGTGGATTAGCATCTACTTTGCCCAAATTTCACACAGCCAGTTATTCCTTTTTGTGTGTGTGTGTGAGATACATAAAAAGGCTCAATACTTAGAGGTTTTCTGTTTATAGTGCCAGCCATTTTTTCTCCCCCCAATAAGAGCTGTCTTTATGACACCCACATATTTTAAATGAAAGAAAACATAAATACATGCAAAACTGTCATTGGCTTTTAAGATATTATATAATAGATTAAATTTTATCATGAGGAGACAACCAGCTAATGGTTTTAGTGGAGCACATAAAACCTCATAAAACACAAAAGTTAAATTTTGTCATATAATGGGAATCGGTTAGTGAAACCAACAGAGTTTCCTTTTCCCCCTGAATAAATTCTAAACAGTCCTTAGAAAATGAATCACCAGGCTGCAAGTCAGGATGAAATATTTTATTGCTATAAAACTAAAGCTCCTTTCAGATCACTTAGTTGGAGGGGGGAAAAAAAGGGAGAGCAACTTGTCAACCCTGTAGTCGTAGTGTCATTGCCAGTGGCATCGATGTTGGGCTTTGCCTCCGTTCTAATAGTTTGACCTTGTTTAGAACAACCTAAATCCCATCGACAGACCCTTTCTTACAGTCCACCCCCCAATAATAGAAAGCACAGCCCCTCTGAGAGCACATTCGGCTGGAGCTTTGCCAATTGAAGTAATTACGTGATGAAACTATTTAACTTTGACTAAAATACTCTCACCAGGTTCTTGCAAACGGTGTGTCTTATATCTTGTTGAAGCAATTTTATATCATGCCTTTAAAGTACAGTAATGGCCCCTTGCATTGACAGAATTCTCGTAAAAGGAGAAGACCAAGACCTGGCTCATGAAGTGGTATTGATTTTCTGAGTTCCTGCTCGAGTTGCCAAAGATACAACACTGTTGTTAGGGAGAGGAGATGCCTTGGCCTTCAATATCACAGGAGGGTTCCACGGTAAGCACAGGCATCAGGAGGCCTTGGTGATAAATAATGTATTTGGGTGATAAATGCCTATATTACTTTGTTAGTTTTAAAGTGACTCAGCATTTGTTTGGCCCAGAGCTTCTTGTGGCTTTGGTAGTTTTTTTTCTATGTAAAGCTAGTATCCAGTTAAGAGAGTGATGCTTGAGGGTTAATTTACATGAATGATTTATTTTAGATGGTTTTCTAAATTTTAATCACCAAGGACAATGAACAGATTCAACTTGTAGCTAGAATGATGACTTCAATTTGTCGCTTAAAGAGAGCTTAAACATGTTTGCAGATCCGTAACTATATCTAATACAGGTTAAGTTAGTTTTTAGTCACTTCTAGTAAGTGTGTGGAAAAAAAAAGATTTATAACCTTGAGCATAGCTCTATGTATGTCATTACAGACAGAAAGCAAAGGAAACCAAGCATCTTAATCAAATACTTACAAAATATGCATTTCTACCAACCTACATAAATGCATACAACTTAATCTTTATCTATCCCCCTATTTTATGTTGATGAAATGCACAATGTCTAATGCTGAATAAAAGTAAAAAGATGAATCTTTGATGATTTTCAAGGAAAAATGAAAGTTATTTTTTTAAGTATATTGTGAATATAAATATCATACACATGCTAAAAGTCTTTCATTTAGTAGTGGTGGTATAAGGTAGAATACTGCAGAGATGCAAGTAATAAGAATGTTATATTGACTCAAATTTGATTGGACCACTTTTATTATTTTATTTCTAGGAAGATGAGGGTTTGAGGCTTAGTAAAGTTGGAGATAGGACTCTTTGGCAGAGAACCATGAAATGTTGATTCCATCCCTGCAGGATTCACATGAGAAGAAAGAAGAGAAAGGAAATGGGAAGACAGAGCTCTTCTCCCTCCTCTCTCATACGTCACATATAGTTGCCGCGCAGAATACAGAAAGGGTCAGTCATTAAGTACAACATATTATGTGAGAACATATAAAATTAGAAGATAGCTACTCTTCTTCACTATACACTGTGGTCTGAGAACATTTTCCTTAGGCCAAAATACATATTGATTTTCTCATGTGTCTAACAAAAGTTACCTGCCTGGAAATCAGCTTTACTCAACTCTATGTCCCACTTCCAGTAATGAGATTGCTACTAGACCTCTGCCTGCTATATGCCCTCTTTCTACAGATGAGCTCTCACCTTTTCTGTGTCTAATGAAGTCCTGTTATGTATTTATACAATCTAATGCCTTTAAAACTGTTCTCCTTGTTATCTACTCACATTTGTTGTCTCACTCCCTATCCTTGATATGAGTTTCACTCTACCTGATGGTAACAATTTAAGTGTTTGTTGAGATTCCAGTAGAAACCCTGTCAAGTAGTTGGTCTAGAAAATCAGTGCTAGAGCAGGATCATTAAGGGATTTTTCTGTCTGGTCAGCATTCTCCCAAATCACTGTATACTTTATTTTTAGGTGTAAGGAGGCATAAACAATACCAACAGCCATCATTTACCTTTTGGTTGCCAAGGAATGCTATCACATGTGGGTACAGTTGTGTTCCTGTTCTAAATATTCAGTCATTGGGGATGGTTATGGTTCCATTAGTTGGGGTCAAATGAGGAGGTGGTACCCTCTAAGACTTGGTGATGGTCAGTAAAGGACAAATGAAAGATAACACTAATTCTCACAGTGGGTAATAAAATGAAGACCTTCATTATCCTAAAAGGTGATACTGACAGGAAACATAAATGGATTTTAAAAGGGTTTTAACACCTTTATGAATGACAGATTTACAAACGGCACCATGGAACAATGAGATGCCATCAATCTTTGCATTTGATGTCAGATAGGATGTCAAGCCTTCTTGGATATTTTCCCTTATAGCTTCTCTAGGCAAAAGGATCCAGAACAGCAGGGAACACAAGCATAGGTGGTCAGACTTTTCCCATCTCATAAACGGAACTAGCAGAATGGTTTAGAGGAGAGGTGAAATTGGGAGCAATATCACTTTCTAGTTACCACAGCCACAGAAACAGTCAATCATCAAGGAGAAAAAAAGACAGGATTGTATGTAACACAAATCTAGCATAGTTCTCTGAATCAGACTATGTATGAAATGTGGTTCATGTCTAATTCATGGCATGTACTTATGGTGCTTATAAAGCTACCTATATAATAAATTCCAATATCCAATACACACGGGTAGCTTGCCAGGCTCTGCTTCTCGGGCTCGATACTCTCGGTAGCTTGCCAGGCTCTCCAACAGGGGCAGAGGAATTGAACTCGGGTTGGCCGTGTGAAAGGCGAACGCCTAACCACTGTGCTATTGCTCCAGCCCATGCGTATTGGATATGCCAAAAACAGTAACAATAAGTCTCTCAATGAGAGACGTTACTGGTGCCTGCTTAAACAAATCGATGAGCAATGGGATGACAGTGGCAGTGATATAGTAGATTAACAGAAATTAATGTAACAGAAATGTTACATTCCAAGCATAATCCTTGGACTCAGCAGGTGCTTTTGCTAGACTATGGAATGTTTTATCTAAACTATTAAATAATATTAGAAGAGTGGGCACTACTTTGAAAAGATTAATTCTATGATCAGTATCAGTGCTGTGTTTTCTTGATATAAATACATGAACTGTGAAAAATATTAGGTGCCCATACCCAAGTTTTCCACTTGTCCCCTCTTTTCTTTTCTTGTTGAGTTTCTTATATGAAAGACAAGACTTCCTACCATTAAAAGATTTCTAGTCCATTTGAAAACCAGAGAGATAGCATAGAGAGTAAGGTACTTGCTTTATAAGTGATGAACCAGGGTTCTAACTTCAAGATGACATGTGGTTCCCCAGCATAGAAACAGACTTGAATATGGCAAAAGTTGATGATCCCAAACATGATGTTTTTTTTTAAATCATGGTTCACTTTGGAAAACACAAATAAAAGCAAAGAACAAGTCATACTAACACTTCATTGTATTTTCTCAATGCTGGAAAGATAGCAAAACACTCTAACCTTTATTTTTATTTTACTCTCCCAACTATTCTGTGTGGTAGAAGAAAAATCAAAGTAATTTTCTTTTCTTTTTTCTCTTTTATTCTTTTCACCAAATTTTGATATTCAAAATTCTCATTTTCCAAGAAGATATTCCTCACTGTGTAGAGGTAAAGCCTTAAATATTTGTTAAGGTTTTAGTACTTGACTGAAGATTGGTTAGAAAACCCACTTAGAATGGAATGTTGGTTTTGTTACAATTTATGAACCCTGGTATTCAACATTAATATAGAAAATGTAGAAGGGACATTTGCTGAGCTGAATGCACAGGTCTCTGGTATCTTGGACACACAGAACAATATGTAAAGTAATAGCAAAAACAAACAGCTTAGGTAAAGCAAAGCAGGGTATTTTTGTAATTCCTGAAAAGGATTTGCTACCTATATAAACATGAATCATAAACCCATTGGCAAATAGATCCAAGTTCTTTCAGGAAGATGATTCGCTTTTATGTGGGAAATAAAAACTAAGGATAAGAGAGAGGGTCAACAACAAGAAAAAAAAATTCACATTACTCAGAATTTTTATAATACCATGGTAAAAGATTGTCCTGACATTTTAGTTATAGACATTTGATTTTAATTTCCTTAACACCTGTGTTCACTTTTGCTGGGACAAGTCATGCCAATAATCCTCTCAAAATTTGGGAGGTAATATATCATTCTGGAGACTTTCTCTATAAGATATTGGAAAAGTTTCTCTGTTAAGTCTTTCTGGGTCCACTACATCCAAAGAATCAAATTATATTTATCAAGGAATATATGAATTGGGAAGTAAAGTCTGAGTTGCCTTGAGCAAGTTACTTATGGCTTGTGTTCACTAATTCAGTGAATTAATTTAATGTGTCACAATATTTGGCACAATAGTCAACATGTTTATAAGAAAACAAAACAACTTGTTTTTATGTAAAATAAAACTCAAAACAAGAAGTAGAATACTACGTCCTTTGATAAATATACCTAATGAATAATATTAAAAAATAAAATATGAAAGTAAAATTATTTTTCTCATAAATAATCTAATTTTGTTGAATATCAATTTTTATTGTTTTCTAAATATATAGAGAAATACATACACTTTGCAAACTAACATCTTTCTCTGGGGGTGGGAGTTGAGCAATATTCTGTAATGCTTAAGGCTCACTCCTGGCTCTCAGGGATCACCTCTGTCAGTGCTCAGGAGACCATGTGCAATGTTGGGGACCAAAAGGGGGTCAGCCATGTGCAACGCAAGTGCCTTAACCCCAGTATTATCTCTCTGACCCCAGTATTTTTCTTTTAATTATCAAACATATGCATATATAATTTATCACTGTAATTATTTCAAGGAGAATTAAAGATCTGTGATAAGCATCTCTCATTATGTTTTTCCTTTCTTAGAAGTTTAACAGTTTAATGGGTTGCTATTCACATATCCTTGCACATTTTATTTACTCATAAGTATTTTTTCTTTATTTGGCATAAATAAGACACATATGTACATGCATGAGCTTCATATATAATTTACTTATAATGTGTTTTTGAATACTACACTGTGAATACACTCCAGGTTAGCAGAATATGTGTATATGTATATATATATATAATATATGTTAATACATATAAAATAACATTATTATTGTTCTATATCATGGCATGGATAAAAAAAGTTTATTCAATCTTTCACCCACTGAGTATATAGATGGCTGCTTCATTAATATTAATTTTTACCATTTAAATTTTTGTCTAAATAAATATGCCTTACTGTAAGTATTCTTGTGAACTAATATTGCTTAGGGGTATTTTTTCTTCTTTATTTGGATTTTCTCTCCATTATACTAACACTTTCTGATCAATTCTCTCTATTCTTTAAACTCTGAATTTTCCTCCTTCACAAGACTCTCAACTGTGTTCCACCTCTTCATTCTTGATCAGTCAACATGTTTTATTCTTGTCTGTTTTGTGGTACTTCTATTTAATGCATGGTCTTATACATAGTTTTATGTGTCCTTGCTGTTGCCCATTCGAAAGTAACAGTTTTAATTCAGAGAAATTGCCTCTTCTTTGGTATTTTCATATTGACACTTAATTTTTTTAAAAAAATCAAATTTTATTAAGGAAATCTGAAATAATTCTCCAGTAAGTATTGAGAATAAGGACAAGAAGACATTGAAAATAATGAGTTTACTTCATATCTGAGTTACTGGAAACATGACGATTTATTTTTTGAAATGTCAGGAAGAAAAGAAGAAATAGTTTAGAGGTAAAATAAAGTCGTTAGGCAGCATCTATTTTAAGTATCATTGGATTATCTGGATAACTCTGTAAAAAAGAAAAGTAGGTATTTTTACTCTACATTAGAGAAAGTTGAAACTGTAATTACAGTATAGACTGTCATTATTTCGTATGCCTTTATTCTGAGCTGTAACGAGGTAGTACAGGCTAATAAATAGGTGTGCTGCTTAATTTTCACATGGGAATTGTATTCAAACTTTAATCAATATATTTTTTAAAATGGGCAAAAGGTTTCAGGCTCCAATTATTTATTATAAGGATAAAAATTCTGGATGTTTTATTTTATAAGTAAGGAATGTTGTCATAATAACACCTCTTGTATGTTGTGTGTGTTTCAATATTTTATTCTTAGTTTTCATGAGATCTAACTATCTTTTAGCAGCCAATTTATACCTGTAGTGTTATTCTAAATATCAAAATATTAACTTTATATCATTTCTGCCCCATGTCACATAAGTACCTTCTTATTGCCACTCTGGAACCCCAAATTCTTCTTTTCAGGCCACATTTTTTTCTCTGACAGTCCCACTTTTACTATCTTAGAATTCCTGGTACTGCCTCAAGATCCAGAATCTAAGAGTTTATATTTAACAAAGGTAGTAGGATCATGTATATCTTATTAGTGCTCTAGGGATGAAAGGGTTTATGTACAATTGAACTTTTCCCAAATGATTATTCCTAAAACTTCTGAATCCTCACCTTAGACATTCACAAAGAATTGTCCAGTATTATCTCTTATTTGAACTAGAGTTATTCATTTGTCCATCTGAACATAAACGTTTTTATCCATAGAGCATCAATAGAATCGTGAAAATTAATGAATTAGTCAATATATAAAATAGAGCTGCAAAAGTCAGGGGTTTTGAATAATGAGAGTTTTACTGAGAATATTGTAAAAATAGTTTGTCTCTGAGAAGATAGATATGCGTAAGCCCTTTATTTTAGTCTTTGCTTTACAAAGTGCTGAAGGCATCTTAATGACAGACCAGATGACCATGCAATCTCATTTGTGAATTTAAATATGATTTGTTTTGTTGAAAAGGGGTCTTTTTAAAAAGGAAAGCACTGAGGAAACCTCTGCACTCCTGCCAATGCTGGTTTAGTATTTAACTCATTCATTCTTTCTAATAAAAAAATCCAAAGAAATAAAAAGATATCGATCTTTATTTATTGACTTCCTTGTGAGTATAGTTGAAGTTGACACAGATCAATCACAATAATGTTAAATAGATGATACAGTGTAATATGACCTGGAATTGCAAGTGGTTTTAATTATGAGAATATTAACATATTCCTGTATATGCAGATTAAACAGGGCAGAATTTTTGAGTATTCAGGGTCACTGGTAGTGGAGAGTAACGACATTCTTGCTATTTTCTATATGCCATTTCAGAAGTTTTCCAGCTTTTTCTGGACAAGGAAAATGAATCACAAAAATAAGTTGCATCACCTTTTCTCATTAGTTCTGAATTTTTCTTGGTCCCACTTGTTAGGAGGAGAGGGAAGTAAGATAATCCTAAGGTGATACAGGAGGCTACAAAAAGCAGAAGCATTAAACTTCAGCTTTCTTGTACTTATATGCATTGTGGATAGAGTAATTTCCCTTCTACTTTTTATTCCCATCACTTTCCTATGTTTTGACCTAGCCACATAAGTAACAACAAACAACAAAAAACATGAAATAACCAATAATATCAAACAAATAGATAAACAAACAAAAAACTCCACTGGAAAAGAGAATGTTACCAGTGGAAGAGTGCTAGTGTGCTGCTTTGGAGTTGACTAAACTGCTTTATGGCTGAGTCATCTAATGATAATTGTCTTTGTCTCCTAAGCATTGAAGATGGTGTTAGTTGACTCTAATAAGCAGTGCATATCCTGTACCTTCTCTTTATGACAACCAAATATCTTTGGCTTGTATCAGTCACATATATTTACTCAGTAACCACTGTAGCTAACATTAAATATCAGTTGAAATTAAGCAATTGGTGGAAATGATATTTACAGATTAACAAAAATATCTTAGTAGAGACTGAGGCATAAATATATTTTCCTCATTAAAAAAGTGCTTTAAAGTGAACTAAACAAGTTCCTTGATCCTCTGTGTCAGTTCCAGTGCCTGCAAGTCCCTGTGGCTATTAATATGGATTGTGTGTTCATGTAGACTGGAAGTATTTATAGCCTCATAGAGGAGAATTATGAATCCTTTATTGTAAAAGCATAAAGTGGTGCCTTGTATATCTTTTGTGTTTAATTTTAAGCCTAAATTCCCAGGTTATAAAATCAATGATATTAACAGAACTTTAGAAAATTATATGGCCTTACTATATACTGTATTCATAGGAGATTTAGAACCAAAATAAGATATTTTGCTGGTGTTTAAAAGTATGTATTTGTCCAGTGTATGGGCTTTACTTGTCCCCATTTCTTCCACAAAAAAATCAGAGCTGACAGAAACCTTCTGTGTTTTTATGTAAAGGTGAAAGAAATAGGGCTGCTTTTCAGGGAATAAATGTTTCTTTGATTTCCTTTTCTTTTTCAATTGGTCGCCATTAATTTTAAACTTTCCAGGCATTTTCCAGGCCCTATGATAGAGGAGGGAGGGGTCTTTGGAGGGGAATTCTGGCTTGCTTTGCAAAGTGTTCACACTTGTTGTCCATTTTGAAACACAGTCTGCCTGCATACAGAGAGAGCACTACCATCTTTTGCATTCAAAGACAATTGACAGTTGGACCAAATTCAGGAAATAAGGGTCACAGTAATTTCCATAAGGGGCAGAGTTAATGGAATTCTGGCCACTCCTAGCGCTACATGAAAATACTAAGTTTTTAGGGGAAAAATAAGTTTTACATGCACAGCCATACCACTAGGAATAGAGGACCCTGATCTCTTTGAGAACCCTAGAAACTGAGGATAGCTAAGTCAATTTTTAGTTGATGGGTGGTGGCTTCTAACTTTTCATTGTCATCTGCTTAAATAGTTTACTGTAAATTGCACTGAAATCTTTTATTGGTAAGAAGTGAGAAGAGAATGATGAAGAAAAAAATTTAACAGATACCATATTGTAAAAAATTACTTTGTAAAGTCTAATTAATTCTTTTAGCTAAAAAGTAATTTTAGTGCTTGGAGATATTTAGTTATTCTTGCTTCTTCAGATAAAAAGAACTCACAAAACTCTTGTTTATTTGTTTGTTAATTTTCAGATTCCATTTTGACTCAGTTTACATGATTCAGTATTTTCTGTGTATTTGTCAACTGATGAATAGCATATTCATTAGGATTAGGTTCAGCTGTTGTTAAAAGAAAATAACAGGAAGTAACAGGAAAAAAAATGCTTATTTCCTTCTGACATGTTATTCTACAAAAATAAAATCAAGGGCTTTGTTGTTGCTCCTTTTACTCATTATCCTTTCACTCATTCTTCACTATCTCAGACTAGAGTCCTCAATTTCAAGTTCCTCTGTGGTATAGACAATGCAGGAGATAGAAACTATGTACAGAAGAAATGAAAAAAAACATTCTCTATCTCTCTCCAATGAAATTTCCACTTTCATTTCACTAAGTTGTAATCAGTTCTTAGTTGGTATTTCTTAATGTGCATAGACTGTGATATGTAATCTTACTTCTGTGGAATTATGTCTGAATATTTATAATGGAAAATTGATGGAGAAAATATTGTGGTATATTAAGAATTCTTCTTTTTGTGCCATCAATTTATATTATTGAGTACCTAACACAAAAGAGGGAATATCAGGAAGTTTTACCCCTTGTTTCATAAGACAATTGTAAAATTTACATGAAATTGCCTATGTAAAATACAAAATAAGTTTCATTTAATATTCTGTGAGAGTCTAAATTGCTAAATGTAATGAATAAGGAAAATACATAGCCAAGGTCAGCTGTATATACTTTTGTCATAATTCAATCAATGAGTTTTATTGTACCAAATTTGTATTAAGTATACTTTTTCCATTAAAACATATGCTTATATAAGAATTTGCACAATTTTGCATCTTTGCCACATCTTAATGGATTTAGATTTGTTTTCAAGAAGAAACATATGGTCTTCTTTTTAAATTGTTCCAAAACTTGGCCTTGGTAATTTGATGTTTTATTTATGGTACCTGTGACTGTTTGAAATTACATGTATCAATATATTTTTGGAGGGTTTCTCCCTTGCAATCTCTCAATGTGCATCTTTCTCCCTATCTCCTTATCTTTATCCACAGAGAAGAGGGTTTTTCCCCTTAACAACTAAATCTGAAATGCATGCTCCGTTTTGGGTATACTGGAGAAGGTCCTCTAGTATCAAGTGATCAGGATGAACTGCAAAACATCGAAAAAGCAGTTGCATGATCAGGACCACGGACAGCAACTCACGAGCTTCTCCTCACCTACCCAACCCCAAGTGGTCAAAAGAGCTTTGTGTCTGTAAAATGTTGTGCTAATTCCGAGCCAGTAGAAATTGAAATGAGAAAGTATAAGAAAGTCAAGATGAAAAAGTCAAATATATCTGACCAACCTTCTCTACATACATACATTACCAAGACATTATTTTCAAGATCTATCTCTATTTCAATTAAGTCTGGTTTCTCAGAATTTTCCTAGGCTAATTTTTTCCACATCTTAATAGATTTACATTTGTTTTCAAGTAAATAAGAAAGGCAAGATTTAAAACTGCCATAATGAAGATAAAAGCATGGCCTCTTAAGTCATTGGTTCCTGTTTTTTGCTGCTTACCTCAGATACAACTGTTTATAATAAATAAAGTTTATAATGTTATAATATAGTTATAATATAAGTTTATAATGAATAAACTACATATATTCATTATATAGTTCTACAGATTCTTATTATTCCTTTTACACTCATTCATTATATATTGATACTAGAAGTCAGGTCCTTTATTTAAAGAGAATTAACTTAAAAACCAGGTAAATAATGCAATGGATTCAAGGTCACACAGAAAATTAGTGGAGATTTGGGCAACGTTTTTTCTGGTTTTCAACCAAGACCCACAACTACTAAGATTTTCTTTGAAACATAACTTTTTGGGAATATGAGCATTAGTCAGCTACAAAGTGCCTATAAAACACGTGGTTTATGGTAATTCTAAAAAAATTATCTCAACTTCCTTTCAGACAGCTGTCTCAAGTACTTCATGGCTTTAACTCTATTATTTTTTATTCTGCCATATTGTACTATGTGTTTTAAGATAGAACTCTTGAATTTTATACCGTGTCTTCTGAAGAAGTCATCTATGCCATCTGCTAGGTCTTAGCTGGATACATATGAACCATGTGCCAGTTGTATCAATGCAACTGGAAGTGCTGATTCAGGTGCTAGTTTATAAAAACCTTCCCTTAGCTTCCCCTATTGGATATTTGCTTTACTGTTATGATCTATAGCATTGTGTAACTTTTCTTGATCATCTCTACTCTAAAATAGATCTAACAGAAACTAACTGTAAATGTTTCACTTTGAAAAATTCCAAAATAAAAAACTTACAAGATTCTGGATTAGACATGGTTTCATAAATAAAACTCAAGAACACTAAAAACAGGAAAAGACATCATTTTTTCTCATTCATGTAGGTGGTCTGTGCAGTTTTTTTAATTCTCAGTTTTGTTGTTATTCTTCTTTCTTACTGAGGGCCATATCTAGCTACATTCACCCAGACTTTATAAGAAAGCTGAGTTGTCATGTTGGAGTTTTACCTCACACTGGGGAAATATTAGCTGATATATCCACCTTGTTCAGATTTATTACTTTAGCATATTTCATGCTAAAAATATTTTTCTACCATCTGCTAAGATTAGCACTCTAGTGGTATAATAAATTTACTCACCCTGTTTCTGTGATGTAGCTTGGAACCAACTTTATACTTTATTCAGTCTAATTGAAAATAGGATAAGATAAATGATGCACTTTGAATTTCTCTCTGAGATATAGCATTGTTCATTACTTCAACAGAAGATGAGCACATGTGATCACAATTTTAGTGGTTCAGTAAAACAAAAATTCTCATACCAAACATGAGTTCAGTGGAATCTTATAAAAATTGTCAGTACTGTTTTGCTCTCAAATAGCATTGTTTCCTTTAAATACAAAACTGCTGGTCATCTTTATAAAATATTTTATATGAATATACATACATATATACATATACACGCATATGTATGTTGGGGGGTTTTCTGGCCACACCTGGATATGGTTAGAGCTTACTCTTGCCTATATGTACAGGGATCCTGGTAATGCTCAAGGACACATTCATATTACTGGGATTGAACATATATTAGCCTGGTCTACTCTCATAGATCACTCATTGCAGGGATCAATGGACCATATGCAGTGGTGAGGATGGAACCTGTGTCAGCTTCATGCAAAGCCAGTGCCCTTTTTGTACTACTCTCAAGCCTCTACTTAATATCCCCCACTCCTTTGAGACACATCTAGCAGTACTCAGACATTTTCTGCCTGTGCACTCAGGAATCATTCCTGGTAAGGCTCAGGAGACCATAAAAGGTGACAGAGAATGAATCTGAATCAGTTGCATACAAAGCAAACATGCAAGTTCCTGCTGTTTTATTACTTTGACCCCCCACTTAAAATTTTTAAATTTATGTTAGGTAATGTTATTACAATAGTCTTTAAGATATTGATACGATAATTTTTGTGCTGCCCCCCCACACACTGAAATGTTCGTGAGCATCCTCTCTATTACTATTCATAGGTAGTGTATGTCTCAGTTCCCCATCATAATAAATGGGCATAATAAAATTCCTTGTATGATGAAGACTAAGTGACCTAAGTAAAGCACCTAGAACAGCATGCTTTAAAGTAAGCAATTCAAAAATATAAACTTATTCTCTGTACCTAATATATTAATACGTACTTAAACAAGTTGAGTAAAACACTACAGTCTTGATATAGATACTCATGAAGTTAAAGTACATTACATAGCTGTAATTAGACCTGATATTCTATATTAACATATAATAATATATTTTTGATATTTATATAGATATCTATATAACGTTTCTATAGAACATATAGTTCTAAATCAGGTTAACTGCATCTCATATAAGGTTTACAAAAGTAAACCCAAATTACTTATTGTCCCAAATTACCTCTCTACCCTCAGGTATTAAAAAAGAAAGGAAATATAATATAATATATAACGTATGAAGTATTTATCCAGTTTTACATCCAATACCTAACTATTTTGCCTATGAAGCAGAACTCTTATGAATATAATATAAAGAATTTTTGAAAAACATGACATATGAATTTAATTCTTTGTTATTATTGACAGTCTGGTACTAAGGAGTTGCCTTGAGTCAATATTTGAGCATAAGTCCTCTAGGAAAGGCATGTGAATGTGTGAAAATCGTTACCTCTTTTCAACAATGGGGAAGGCACTTGCCTTGCACATGCGTCACCCAGGTTCAATCCTTAACACCACATATGGTCTCCCTGAGCCCTTCAGGAGTAACTCCTGAACACAGATTCAGGGGCACAGCTGGGTGTAGTTCCAAACAACCAAAAAAAGTAAAAGCGACATTTTATACTATCTGTGTCTCCTCATGATGTCTACAATTTGGGAAACCTTTGTAGGAGCAAGGCAGAAGCCAAAAAATAGTTAGGCTATTATTTGTAAAAGCAGTATATCATAGTGGTCAAGAGATAATTGTTGGGGTCTGGAAAAGTGGGTTCAGAACCACAATATTACATAGTAGGATAATGACCTCCAAGGGGGTTTATTGTTCATTTAGGATCGTGCTTGGCTATGCCATAAAATTTATATAACCACCTGTCTGTTTGCGAACTCCATATCCATATCACACCATAACACTATCTGGTGTATCCCAGAAGAATAGGGTTAAAGGCCATGTCCATACCTCAGCATAGAACTTTGTTAAGTTCAAATTTATGGCTACATTTGCTATCCCATCCACACTAACATATCTTTTTTTACGCTTTTGACCTGTAGGTGATAAAAATTAAAAGCAACAGAAACTGTGTTTAAAATTACTATGATGTTATGATTAGCAAAGACGTAGAGAAGGTTAGTTTAGTCTGCCCAGTCGTAAAATTTGTCTACTACAGTACTTACTAGCCACATTTAACTGTTGAGTTCTTAATATGGCTAAGCTAAATTGAAATGTAATATAAATATAATGACTTATGTACAACAATCTTTTGAGAACTAAGTACAGAAAAATTATTGCGTTAGTAGTGTATTTACTAGGTGCTGGAATGAGTGTATTTTAAATGCCATGAATTAAATATTATATTAAAATTAGTTTTTCTGGGCCAGAGATAGTACAGTGGGTAGAGCTTTTGCCTTGCATGCAGCCAGCCAACCAAGGTTTGGTCCCAGCATCCCATATGGTCCACCAGGCACTGCTAAAACTAATTCCTGAGTACAGAACTAGGAGTAAACCCTGAACATCATGCCCCCAAATTAGTTTTTTTCTCTTTAAAATTTTTTTAATGTGATAAATAGAAAATTTTAAAGTACACCTGGATTTACAGTTGTGGCTCTGATCATTTTATTGACCATTCTTGCTGGAAATTAAGCAAGTTAGTCATGTGATGTGACTTGCCGTAGATAGTTCAGCTTTCATTGTGAGGACACAGAGTTGATTCTATATCTCCTAAGTAATAGTTATTTCAGTTTCTACATATAACTTATATTTCTTAGACCTTTTTTAAAACTGTAGAATTAGATCTCTGATGGTGTTTGGGTCTCAGAAAACTGATAATTCTTCGAAAAACACCACCAATCTCTTCTCTGACTTGCTCTTCTCTTGTTATTACTGCACTGGTTGGGGGACTGTACTGTTGTTACCCATTTCTTGCATCAGTTACAGAAATTGGTATTGTATCTAAAGCAATTGCTGTTATTAACAGGTTAAGCTGTTGGGATGTTAAAATAAAGGCTGCCCAGCTTTAGTGCATTTTGTTGTAATCATCTCCCAGATGCCTTGTAGGAAATCAATTCAAGTTCAAAACTGGCTAGAATTGGGAGGTCAAGGTTTTGGCTGACTAAATATTTTATCTTCTGCTCATGTCTGGAGCTTTTAAAGATGTAAACTGGGGGCTTTTTTTTTATACCCCATCTGGACAAAGATGATTGGCTTTGCCATTTTGCCCAGGTTACGACAAGGTTAAAATCAATTATAATCAATTATTAAAAGTCTTCTGTGGCCACACTGCTTAAAAGGGGATTTTAAAAGTTTTTCTCAGTTCTGAGACATGCATATCTTAGTTGCTACTGGAGATGTTGTTATTCTAGAATATCAAATATAGATGTTATCAGCTTCAGGAGAAAATACTCATAATTTCTACTCTGTTCCTTGATACCTATGTTTCAGAACAATGAAAAAACCTAAAAATCCTCAGATAACCATCATCACTGTACCAAGTGGAAAAATCTTTTTACCTTCTTATATGTGTTAGGCAACTATAGTTATTAATAATTTGGTCACATTTTCAAATTATTTCCTAGGGATTTATTGAGATGCTCTCTACAGTTGAGTGACCATTTCCAGCATAAATGCACACATAACTGCTCAAGGTAATATTGAAACAATTGTGGATTTTGAGTTCCAAAAAAGTATTTTTGAGGCAATCAATATCTTACCCTCTATTTATGATAAAAAAAACTGAGATTTGGAGAGTTTGAATAACTTTCCCAATTACTAAATAGCTGTAGTAATCGGGAAATACTGTATATCTTACCTCTTAAATTCATGTATGGTCCCTCAGTTAATCTTTCCCTTCTATATAAAATCCACATAAAATTATTATTACAATTATAGTTACAAATAACTTTTTTTTTTGCTTTTTGGGTCACACCCAGCAATGCTCAGGGTTTACTCCTGGCTTTGCACTCAGGAATTACTCCTGGCAGTGCTCGGGGGACCATATGGGATGCCGGGGATCGAACCCGGGTCAGCCACGTGCAAGGCAAATGCCCTACCCGCTGTGCTATCGCTCCGGCCCCAGTTACAAATAACTTTACTCACAGTGATTTGAGGGGAAAAAACATGTTGATAGATGAATGTTATTCCTAACTTTGAACCAGTATATGAACTCAATGAACAAAATGTAATTTTTAAAGTGTCCTAAAGTGCTCACCTGGATTTATCCTTCATCTCATTTTTTATGAATGGAAATCTTTATTTTCAAGTTTCAACCAGACATCGTAGCTGAGGATTCAAAATGCTGTCATGAAAATATTCCACTTTATTCATAGTCTGTTTAGAATATGAACTTTAGAAAATGTATGTACACACATTTCTCCAAAAATAGCTCCAATAACAATCGAATGAGTAATATGGACATATGTTTTGTTGGCCTAGGGAAAGCAGTAGAAAGAACTGCTGTATTTTTCACATGCACTAATTATGCTAAGGTCAGAGAATTGTTTATTAAATGAGAACATATCTATAAAAGCACTTATCACTAAGCTTGAGGATCGAACAAGTTGTTTTTTTTTTTTAATATAATAGTACAGCAGGTAGGATGTTTGCCTTGCACGCGGCTGGCCCAGGTTCAATTCCTCTGTCCCTCTTGGAGAGCCCAGCAAGCTACCGAGAGTCTCCCTTCCACACGGCAGAGCCTGACAAGCTACCTGTGGCATATTCAATATGCCAACAATAGTAACAACAAGTCTCACAATGGAGACGTTACTGGTGCCCGCTCGAGCAAATCGATGAACAACGGGACAACAGTGCAACAGTGCTGATAATGTAGAAGCATTGCTATTTATTCAACTATTGATTAAGCTGATTGACTTGGGCATGAACTCCACATTACTTTTTTTAAATTTTTTTAATTTTATAAGTTGGTTCACAATGTTTGATTACAGTCAATATTCAAACACCAATTCCACCACCATTGCACCTTCTGATCACCAAATTTGGGATGTTTCCATCCCAAACCCCAATCCCTGTTCCAAAACACAACCAAAATAATATATTTTGTATTGTCTGTAATGAAGAACTGCTGAACATGCTTACAAAAAAGTGTTCATATAGGAAACAATGTTAAGATTGTTCTATTTTGGCAGGAGTCATTAAGACATTCTATAGGATATCATTAACATGCTGTTAAAGTTTGGGTGGTGTGAGCTTTGGTAAATATATATATCTGAAAATATATATATATGCGCATATATATATATATATTTCCCTCTATGATTTGTTGCCTACTATTTGAACCCCATCAAATGTGGTGTGGTCATTATGGGGAATGGTTACGGAGTGTTTTATATGTTGTGTCACAGTGACATAAGCGGCTGTGCAGTCCAGGAGTATGTTTACTCATATGTGGGGCTTGGCTGAGTGCATGGGGATGGCCTGGAGTGTGGTGGAGGTTGGGTTGTGGAGGTTTTGGGCTGCCAGATCTGGGTCCCTTGGGGCAGGGAGGGCTCTCACTCACCCCCCCTCTGGGGAGCCCCATGTGAAACAGTCTGGTGCAGAGTCCAGTGGCATGATTATCGGGGCCTCATGTTATGCTCCCTTTTGGGAGAAGCACCCATGTGATCTGATCGGTAGCCTATGTTGAGATTATCTGGTGCTGGATGGAGGTGGCTTATGGGCATGACCCCTGAGTCATTGGAGACTGGGGAAAGCGAGCAGAGGATCTCTGCTCCTGCTCCTGTTGAGCCTGGAGTCCAAGTTCACAAAGTTTCACATTAACTGGGTTATGTGCGACTTCACTCATGCATGAGACTTGGCCCAAGCCTTGTGTGTGGCGGTGGTTGGGTTGTGGAGGTTTTTGGCTGCTGGAGTTGGTTCCCTTGGGGCGGGAAAGCTCTAATCCGCAAGCTCCCAGAAAACTTAAAGGCAAGCTCTCAGAACCACGTGGCCGCAAAGCCTACTTCTCCCTCTGGGAGAAACTAGCAAGCTACTGAGAGTTTCCTGCCCACATAGGACAGTCTCACAAACTTCCCATGGTGTATTCATATGCTAAAGCCAGTAACAAGCTGGATCTCATTCCCCTAACCCTGAAAGTGCCTCCAATGCAGCATCGTTGGGAAGGCTGAGTGGAGAGAGGCTTCTAAAATCTCAGGGATAAGACGAATGGAGAGGTTACTGAGCCCACTCGAGAAATCAACAATCAATGGGATATCGTGATTCATGATTCGTGAGTCTCTGAGATAAGGCCAATAAATAAACTTATATTGTTCAGTCAAAGGTGGTTTTCAGATACTAAACTTTTGGCTGTTTAATTTCTAGGTAAACTTGGCCCCAAATTGTTGGGGTTTGGCCAAAGGCACAGCAGCAATTTTGGGGCATCTGGAAGTGTGAAGGCACCATCAGGCTGCTGGTGCCTTTGCCCCACAGGTATTGGTTGACCTGTTGGTAGCACCATACCCCTTAGAACAAGTTTTAATTTTTATTAAGACACTGTGATTTACAATGTAGGTGATAACAGAGTTGTTAAAGGCATACAGTGTCCCAATACCAGTCCCACCACCAATGTTCCCTTCTCTCCAACTATGTTCCCAGGACCCCTCTTACCCCCCCATCCTGCCCTGTTGGCAGGCATAAAACAAATTTGTTTTATATTACATACAGGGCATTTTAAAAATATTTTATTGTAACTAATAAGTAATAATTATTATCACCCTTCATAGTAGCAGCACTAGCAGTAATCAAAACATTAATATGTATATACTCTGTTTCTAATATTTTATTATTTTCTTTCATAGCAGTATGGAGTGCTTTATGGACACATAAAGGATGGAGTTTCTTCCCTGTCTTTTCAGATTTAAAAGTTCAAGATTAATATGTTAACCATGGTTTATTTCATAACAGAATTCATATAGCTGAACCCTTCAAACTCCTCTCAGTATTGAAAGACCGATTGTTCATTTGGCTCATCAGTTTGATTCTCAGAACAGTTTATGCACTGCATATGCAGGGACAACCTGATTCTGATGCAGTGAAGGGCTAATTAATTGGCAGAACTTTTTACTCTTTCTTTCTGTATTCAATTTAAGTTTGCAGCTCACTGTATTAGGACATGCTTTCAAGCTCTTTCAAATCCAACAGGCAGCATAATGCAGTTGTTACAGAAAATGAAAGGGTTATGGACTAAAGGAAGAAGTTCTGCTTTGGTTTTTGTTTTTGTTTTGCTTTTTTGGGTCACACCCAGCGATGCACAGAGGTTACTCCTGGCTTATGCACCCAGGAATTACTCCCAGTGGTGCTCGGGGGACCATATGGAATTCTGGGAATCAAACCCGGGTTGGCCGCGTGCAACACAAACGCCCTACCCGCTGTGCTATCTCTCCAGCCCCAAGAAGTTCTGCTTTTTACTGGCTCTATCTAGGCACATCATTTCAATGACCCAAGATAATGATTTATTATGTATAAAAATAATGGAATAATTTTTTAATATTATTTTATTCAAATTAATAGAACACAAGTAAAACTTACCAGTGCCTGATCCATGGTGATTCTTAAGTAACAAGTACATTTAGTTTGTGTATTCATACAATTTATAAACAATGGCATTTATTTGAAGGCAGTGACTAAACACTTAAATATATCCACTCATAGTGCCACAAATATTGATTGATGCACTAGACACTCTTTTATAAGGGGTAAGGAATGAACAAGAGAGACAGTTTTAAGATAGAAAATTGGGACATGATGGGGGAGGCAGTATAAGAGAGGAAAAGAGACAATTGACTTCCATAATTTTCATAATGATTTTACTGCACAGTGATTCCCCTGAACAGCAGCTGATTTGGCTTGTCTCACTGTGACTAATGTAGGGCTCAGTCTTCACAGATCAAGCTCTGAAATTTGTGGATTCTATGTACACATCTCAGGCTGTACACTTTGCTGTGAAGGTATACAGGCCTTTGCCCTATATTTACATAGAATCTAAACATCTCAAGCACTCAAAATTGGCTCCAGAACCTAATGTGTAACTTTCTCACTGAAAGAAATGAAAAATTTATTCTACCTGCTAGAGTGTTGACATAACAACAAATAAAGAAGTTTGAGAAACTACTCTATTTTCAAAGGCACCATGTCATATCCTGTCTTTCATTTTACCTTGACTGGGTATAATTTCTTCTTTATTGCTCTAGCATCTGATAAAATAACACAGGGCAGTTGCAGTGCTTGTAGTCTGTTGCCAATTACAAGCGACTGATCATAAGCAGGACTTACTACCCAGGCTCTCACCAACAGTCTTTCTTGTTGTATTTGGATCTACTGGATTAGTGTCAAGCGTTAAAGCATATGAAGGAGCGATAGAGAATGAATAACTCTGTTCAGTTTTCTTGGAATAAAAAGTTTTTTGAAGGAACAAGTACTCCAGACAACCCCTGTTCCCTTTACCTCTGTGAAAGGAATGTCCTATATTTAAAATACTGATTCTTGTGGTATGCATCAGAGCCAAAGAGTAAATGTAGAGATGAAAGCTTCTATTTATTCTCAACAGTGAAAATATAAATCTGGAAACAGCATCTGCTTTTCATTTAAATGTATTTTTTTAAAATTATTTAGAAGTATAGAGGCATCAAGCCAGGTTTTAATCAACAACAAAGGTCTTGTGTTATCTAAACAAAACCTCATTCCTGAAGCCACTGGTCATAACACTTAACATGGCTTAAAGACCTCAACTTGGCTTTGAAAACAAAGTACTCGTAAAGCTTGGATTATAAGAAACATTTTTTTGTTTTTAATTGAATTTATAATTATAGAGAAATATTGGTAGACTATTTCCTAACAGTTTAATATGCCAGGTAATTTAAACTTGGTTCTGATTTGCTTGACTTTGGGAAGAACAAACCTTAGAATCATGACTCCTATCTCTAGTTTATAATGAAGAAGAAAAATGCCCTTTGGTATCTTTGTATAACTGAATTATATAGATTAGTTATAGAAGCACAAGCAAGAATATTGTGCTTCAAATATTAGCTGATACTAGTTTAGCTTCCCTAAATCTGTGCTACAAGTCCATAATGAAGAAACTGATATTGATTTATTTTAGAAACTTTGTGGCTCTATACAGTTATAAGCAGGTGATACACTATAACTTAAGGAAGAAAGTGATACCAGATTTTCAGGAAAAGGGCTATCAGATTCAACAATAGTGGATATGGGGATAATCTAATGGGTCAACTATAAGATAAATAGATTAACACTATGTTGATGATCCCATAGACAAAAATGAAGATAGAAACAAATAACAAACTAATAAAGAAAGAAAGAAAGATCTTTCCTTAATAGCTTTGGAATTATTTTAACTTTGCAAGTTAGTGTTAAAGAATGAAAGTTACTCAATTCAATTAACTCCAGCCTTTCCATGAGGACAAGGTTGATAGGTACTGTTCTACTCAGCTTTGAAAAGAGTAAATTCTTACTCTATTGTAAAATCAAGGTTGCCCCAAGGAGAGCTCAGGGGGCCCAGGGTACTCAAGTAATGCAAAGGAGAGGAGATTTCTGGCACTGGGTATGAACATAGGGCCTTGAACGTGTGCTCTCTCACATGAGCTAACTCCTAGGCTGACAAAGTGGCTCTTAAAAGGGATGAAGCCATTGTTTGTCAATTACTTTGCAAACCAAATTCTTACTACTTGAGATGAGAAATTGAAGATCTGTTGATTTGGGGAAAAAATAGCATTTTAAAATTACTTTTCAGGTAATTAGCAGTAGGTGCAATAGATATAAAATGAAAAGTTTTCAAAAACAAAGAAACAAAAAGGAATCTGCTTTCTTACTTTGTTCCTTTTCTTCACATAATGTCCCCCCTTCTTCACATAATGTCCCCCCTACCCTGGACTTTCTCTCACTTTTTATGCACACTATACTTATTTCAGTCTTATTTTACTAGCTCTCCAGTATACTGCTCTCATGACCCTCTCTGATATAAGATAATTGAATTTAGAGAAAGAGTCCACATTTTTATTTTTTTATGATCTATACCTTCTTAATTTCATAAAGGAGTAGAAGCAGTGAGAGTAAATGGCACTGGGATTTACACTGATATTTTTACTCTGCATTTGGCCCATATTCTTTTAGACTGCATTTCCATAACTCCGAGTAAGGATCGTATTTGTATGAACTTTTGTCCAAGGTAGAATTCAGAGAACTGCAGGCAGTGGAAAATGAATTCCTTACTATTTACAAAATCACCAGTGGTAGGTTCCTAACAGAGAAATTGTTCCTGGGCAGGGCGCTTGTCTAGTACAAGTAGAGAACCCAGGGTTGATTCCTGGCACTGCCAGGAGTGATCCCTGAGCAGACAGTCAAAAGTCTTAAGCACAGCCAGATGTGGCTCAGAAAGAAGCAAAAAGTCACCAGTGGCATATATGAATGAATGAAATATTCTACCAGTCCCAGTAATGGTTCTACTAATTAGTTTATTTGATATTTAAAATTTATTTCATTTTCAGAAGAGGGGAGACAAAGAGTACTAGAAAATTAAAAAGACTTCTTAAAATGCTGTGTGACTGTGTACAAATCAGTGACAATTCTGAGTCCCAGTTTCTGCATCTGTTTAATGGGAATGAACCTACTGTATTTTTATTATAGGGTCTTTGTGAGGATCAAATGAGATAATGTACAGCAAGAGCTTCAGAAACATTAAGTTACTGTCTATTATCAGTCAATGTGGGTAAACACTTTATTTACTTCAAACTCAGCCTCAAACAGTGAGAGAGAGCAGGCCCAGCTCTTCGGGATGATCTGTGGAAAGTGCCTCATTGTATTTGGGCTTTATTTATTGAATGCATTTGAATGAGCGATCATTCTGAGAGCAGAGTCATTCAATTTGATTTCACAATGGGGTGATGGGTGAGGCTGGAAACTGCATTCTCAAATGCATTATCCAGGATTCAGGAAACAAAACCACTTTTTAGAAGTGACTCATCCTTAATATCTCATAGCAGTTTTGAAATACTTCACTCATTCATTTTTATAGCAGACTCTTAATTGAGAATGTCATAAACCACTTTGCAGAGAGAGGCCATCACAATCTGGGAAATTAAGTGGAGTAATTTACAAATAGGCTTTTGTTTGGCTGGAGGTTTTTAGATAATTCAGAATTTGCCTCAGGGTAATTTTAGCAACACAGTCTCCTTTTCCCCTGTCTACTGACAGTATGTATGCATTTTGGGTGCTCAATATATGCTCAAAATAAAAAAAAAATCCCATATGTTCCTTTCTCCTGCCTTGCAACATCTTTAATATTTTAATATTAAAAAAATAACCCCACTAATCACTTTCATCTTTTTCAAGACCATTCACTTTCTCCCCTTATCTATCTTTTCTATCCAACTTTCTGCATATTTATTATAAATATGTTGAATAAATGGACTTCAGACCCACTTCCAATCCTCCATGAAACCAATCTTAACTCAGGCCCAGAGTGAGTTCCCTCTTCTGTTGATTATTTCAGAACTTGTAGTCTCTATAATTTAGCATTTAGAAAATATAGTCTTTCTCCTTTGCTCAGTTCTTCTTCCTCCCTGCCCCAACTGTACTGTAATTTATGTGAAGAGTATGAACTTGTAAAGCAGAAGAACTGTTCTTTCATTTGTTGTTTGGGTCACCTGGGCATGAAAATAATAATTATTTTCTAGGGTGGGTGAAAGAGAAAAACGAACTTACATAAAGCACAAAAAAAATAGAAAATCATAACTTCTTATTCAAAGATAAAATGCTTGTTTTTTCTAAGCAAATATTTACCCTTTTAAGAAGTGAAAATTTAAAAACTTAAAAAAAATAATCAGGAGCTGGAATGATAGCACAGTGGGTAGGGCATTTGCCCTGCATGCAGCCAACTCGGGTTCAATTCCTAGCATCCTATATGGTCCTCGGAGCACTGCCAGGAATAATTCCTGAGTGCATGAGCCAGGAATAACCCCTGTGCAACACTGGGTGTTACCCAAAAACCAAGAAAAAAAATCAAAGACACATTGCCCCAGTTTCTTACCCTCAATCATATTACTCCTAAAATTTTTTGAAGATTCTATGATCTTTCAATCTTACATGTCAATGTTTATTGATTTTAGTTCATTTGTTTTAATAGGACTAGAGCAATAGCACAGCAGGTGGGGCGTTTGCCTTGCATGCTGCCAACCCGGGTTCAATTCCTCCGTCCCTCTCGGAGAGGCCAACAAGCTACCAAGAATATCTCTCTCACAAAGCAGAGCTTGGTAAGCTACCTGTGGCATATTCAATATGCCAAAAACAGTAGCAACAAATATCACAATGGAGATGTTACTGGTGCCTGCTCAATGAACAACAGGATGACAGTGACAGTGCTACAATGCATATTTCAATAGATTTGAATTGAGCTTCTATTATGAGCCTGGTACTGTGCTTAAAGATAAAGAAACCATCTTTAACCTCTAAAAGTCGTACCTACACATTTGTGAAATTATTTGCATATTTGGCGGTAGGGGGCCATACCCAGCAGTCCTCAGGGATTACGCCTACCTCTGTACTCAGGTATTACTCCTGGCATGAACCATATGGAGTGCTGGGGATGGAACCTGGGTGAGCTGCAAGCAAGACAAGTGACCTATCTTTTGTATTATCTCTTCTGCTCCATATTTGTGAGATAGTTTAAAATCAAAGGTTCATATACCCTCCATATATATATATATATCTGTGTGTATATATAATATATATGTGTATGTACACACACACACACACACACACATATATATATATATATATATTATATGGGCTGAGTTGCGGCGCCATCAGATATAGAGCCATAGCGGCAGTGTACGCAGTGACTTGTCCACTGTGGGGTGCTGTCAGTCAACCACCAGGTGACCTAGTGTTTGACCTGGCACATACCCTCTGCGATAGGGTCCTGCTCTGCCAGCTGTTCAACAATCTCTGGGCGCAGTCCATCAACCTCAAGGAGATCAACCTGAGGGTGCAGATGTCCTAGGTGCTGCCCAGAAATGCAGGCAGGTACGTGTTTGTCAGTGTGCAGATTGTTACAACATGCAAGTTGGCCAAAAGCTTACATTCAGTAGACTGGGAACTCCTGTAAAAGCTATTAGAGGCTGCCCCCAAAGCCCCCGTCCCTCTCGGAGAGCCCAGCAAGCTACTGAGAGTATCCCGCCCACACGGCAGAGCCTGACAAGCTACCCGTGGCATACTCGATATGCCAAAAACAGTAGCAACAATGATCCTCATTTCCCTGATCCTGAAAGAGTCCCCAGTACGCCATAGGGGTACACTAACACGTAACAAGGATGAATGGAGACAGTACTGGAGCCTGCTTGAGCAAATCGGTGGACAACGGGATGACAGTGATGCAGTGAGATATATCACTGTCACTGTCATTCTGTTGCTCATCAGTTTGCTCAAGTGGGCACCAGTGACATTTCCATGTGAAACCTATTATTGTTTTTGGCAAATTGAATATGCCACGGGTAGCTTGCCAGCCTCTGCTATGCGGGTGAGATACTCTCGGTAGCTTGCCGGGATTTCCGAAAGGGGCAGAGGAATCGAACTTGGGTCAGCCGTGTGCAAGGCGAATGAATGCCCTACCCGCTGTGCTATTGCTTCAGCCCACAGTGAGATATATAACATATATATGCATATGTATATTCCATTTTAAAAATGAAGTTTGGATTTGATGAGAGACAGTATCAATAGAGAGAACTCAGGGGTGAAGAGATAATTCAGTGGGCAGGGCATTCCCCTGCATGCAGCCAACCCACATTTGATCTTCAGCATCAATTATGAACCCCTAAGCCGCCCCTCTCCCCACCTAGAGGAGTGGTTTCTGAGTATAGAGCCAAGAGGTACCTCTGAGTACCACTGGGTGTGGCCAAAAGAAAAAAAAAAGGAAAAAGAGAAGGAGTAGGATGGGGAGAAATATGGAGAGAGAATCTAGTGGATTTTAGCCTCCCAGGTCACTTTCAACAGACTAACCACCATGAGCATTATGGTACAAACCACATCTCCTAGTTCATTCTGTGGCTAGTATTCAGTGTTTGGCTTATAAAAATGTTAATTCACTTGTTTCTCAAATTGCCGTGCAACACCATTAGCATCGCTTGGGAAGTAGTTAGGAAAATACACAGTCCATTCCAGACCCAGAAAATTAAATTCTATACTTTCAAAAAAACACTCAGGTGATTTTGAAGTCTCTCAATGCTGCAGTGCAAATCAAATATACTCGACCTCCTCTGTCTTTTAAGCTCAGCACAGAGGTAAGAGTAGACTTAGCTTCCAACTTCTAGTTTATTACTCTCTCTTGTACTAGGGGTTCTGTTCAGTAACTCTTTCTTAAAATGAAGAAAGTAGCTATTTTCCAGTTAATCAATATCTTTTGGACTTGTCTAGTTTTACTTTCCTATCGATATGTCATGGACTAGTTATGTAGACATTAGGAATGACTTTGGCTTGAACTTCCATTTATCTTTTGTGGAAAGCCACTTGACTTTATACTATATGACATAAAACCTCCTAAATAATAATAAATTCTTAATAAATCCAGACTTTTCTTTATTGACATTAACATTTGTCAGTGTGTATGAAATAAATTTTACCAATTGACATCCCACTCCAAATCATAGCTCTTGATTGTGTTGAATGTTTACGATCTCATACAAGGATCAAAAAGACTGAGCCAAACCCTGTTAGCAAGAGTCCCCTGAAGGGCTATAATATTGCTTAGAGGTAATGTCATATCTATGCATTTTATTTTGTACATGAAATCTGGGCTAATTATCATTTCCTCATGTAATACACTTTGGACCATTGTGTTTTTGTGTCCTTGCCTAGTTCATTAAGCAGGGTTTTACAGCTCCTCCTGTAACAGGATTGCTATTGACACTTTCATTAGACCCATAATTCAAATGTTTGTCTGCCTTCCAAATGGAAGCCTCTCCGTCCAGAACCACAATCTGGCCACCATCCGTATGTTGGCTTTTAGAACTGTCATAAACTCATCATCACATTAAAGTTCTTGAAGGGTCAAAATCTGCTTCCTTGGTGAACTGTCTCCATCCAACAAATAGTGAACGTGTTCTCCAAGAATAGTCAGCTAAGCTTTCTCTATAGTTCCCTGAAAACTCTTTCAGACAGTTTTAAGTCAAGAGTTACTATCAGCCAATATAGGCTATAAATGACTTCCATATTTCCTTACTTTATTAATTTATTCATTCTATCTTACATTTTAACACCAATATAAACCAAATAATGGTTAATGCTGTAATTATTATTCATTCTAGCTCACATTTTAACATCAATATAAACCAAATAGTGGTTAATGCTGTAATGATTTAAAGATGACTAAGAAGGTCTCTGCCTTGGACTATATTTCATAGCGTAATAGGTATGTATGTAAAAAATTAGATGATTAAGTGTAATGTGGATAATATCACCTATACATAACCTGCACTGAAAATGGCTGCAATTTCAGATTCTTGAGCTCTAACTAAAGGATAATTAAAGATATTTTCTTACCAATGTTTTAAATGAAAATAGCTTTACCTGGCTGAAGTAAACTGCCTTTATGTATGAAAAGTATCATAAAACATGAATGACGACAAATGAAACAGATATATCAGCAATAGGTCTGAAAATAGAGAGACAATGAACCTTTATTAGAGAGTATCTCTGATTTACTAATGGTGTTTTGCCTTATAGATATGACAGAGGAGGATAAAGAAGAGGTTCAGTGACAATATTTGATTTTATTTACAATATTTTTAAGAATGCCTACTAAACAACAAAAACTTCTGCATTTAAGTTTCTAGCAAAATTAAATCTTGATACTAGCAAAAAAATGGTACATCCTTTCAACCCTTTAAAATAACTATGTAATTGAACAAACAATTGTACACCTTATATTCAATGTTTAGTTATTAGGTTTAATGTACAATATTTATTAGCTACTTTTATTTTGCTCTCTGTCCAATCAAATAGCAGAGAAAAAATGCATTGGGATGATTTTTACCTTCGTCATATCTTGCCTTGAAATGGAAAGAAAAAGAGGAAGAAATGGACAAGACAAAAGCATAGATTTACAACATTTCTTCAAGTTCTTTTTGGGTCAGCTTTACCTTAGAATACACATTGTAATATATATATTATGTGATTTCTGTCAACTCAACCTATAGCTGGATTCCTGAGACAGACTTGTCACTAAAATAGACTCAGAGCATTAAGAAGGGAAAGGTTATGAAACTGGACTCTACTAGTTGTTGGGCTAATGTGGCTTCATTTTGTAGTAATACTGCTGTAGTGACGGAAAATGACTCCAACATTCTTCCCAGTACATTTCATTGCACTGCACATTCATAAACATGTCCAATTGCATGATGGAGGTCAGCAGTAATACAGAGTTTAGAAATACTTGCTTTAAAAATCACACTCTCTTTTAAATACCTGAGTCTGTCCATCAGCCATGCCATAGCTTATTCCAAGCCTGTGCAAAAGAATGATTTTTGCAATCTCCTTGCTTTTCATTTCAAGTAGCATCACTCAATTTAAGCCAGATATTCAGGCCTCTTCAGAAGCCTCCAGGGTGAAGGACAAGTAAGAAGAAGCTTATCAAATCTTTCACAACTGTGGCTGGGCTGCATCAATCCCTGAATCAAACTTGTTATGCCGTTCTCTGGTATTTATTTTAAAATCACAATTACTCCTTTCATGTGACAAATAATGGAGATTTTTCCATATAACATTATAGTTCACAGATTCTGATGCTTTCTTTGTAGTTTTATATGTTTAATTGATCATGCATCAGGTTGAAAGCTGGGCCAAAATGTCTGATGTTTGAAGAGAGGACATAACGTTTATTTTTATAAGGCTTTCCATTTTGAGTTATCTTCTCTCATCTCCAATGAGCTCAGGTTGCATAACTAAATTCAGTTGATTTTTTTAAATCCTTTTTCACTCACAGGGACTTACCAATTTGGGTTTCTTCCAGAGATGAAAACCTATTGCAAATATGAAACAGATTTCACTACTAGACTTAAACCCAACATCAAAATAAATAAAAACAGCAAATGCCTCAAAATAGTTGAAAAATATATTAACCAAAGAGTATATGTAAAGTGAATAGCAGGACATCAAAGAGGTAAATGACAAATTTAAATGAAAGCGTGTTTGCTGTATGATCTGTAGCACTGTAGCACTGTCATCCTGTTGTTCATCGATTTGCTCGAGCAGGCACCAGTAACGTCTCCATTGTGAGACTTGTTGTTACTGTTTTTGGCATATCGAATACAACACGGGTAGCTTTCCAGGCTCTGCAGTGCGGACTGTATGATCAAATATTAGAAAATACACTTCTAGGCTAAAGGTAGAATTCTTTTTCAGTTAAAGATTAGGTTCCAGAGAAATATTTCTAATTAGCTAAACATACCAGACAACTCAAACTCTGAACAGCTAAGATCTAAATCAAGCTAGAAATTCCAGAAATATTACAGAATTCTTGAGTCTTTTTAAAAGCATTATAGGACTAGAGGAACGGATAGGGTTGAGGAGGGGTAGTTCAGTGCATAGGTGCTTGCCTTGCATGAAGACAACCCATGTTACATCCGCAGTGCCCTCTTATGGTCCCCTCCCCCAGTCCAACAGGAGGCTCCCTGAGTGCAGAGCCTGGAGTAAACCTGGACTAGTGAGTGTTTCAAAAGAAGAAAGAAAAACAAAAAATAGCAGAGGAAGGAATTGGGAGAAGGTCTAGGTAGTATATTTAATAATAAATAGATAAATAAATAAATAAATCCTCCATTACCAAAGTCTCAGGAGAATATTTGTCAATTTCTTGTGGTTCAGAAATCCTGGAGTGCCATCTTGAAAACCTATTTTCATTATGAGATTGATATGGACCAAAACAGGGCAAAGGACAAAGCGGCTTTTAGCCCAATTATTTATCTTGATGTTGGAGGGAAAATATAACAAGAAACAGAAAATGGGATGGGCTCCTGAAATATACAAAACCATTTTGAGTAGACATAGAGACATAGCTATATTTATCTTTATCTCTCTCTCTCAGCCTGTCATCTCTATCATCTATGTCTCTATTTCTTATGTATATATGTATAGATAGCTGTCATATATTTAAATATATATATATACATATACATACACACACCTATATCTACCTGCCAATCTGAAAGAATGAAGTGGTATCAATATTTTTCCTTCCTTCTGTCCTTTTAGTGATTTCATATACCTGTTCTTCTAAGAAGCATTTCTGATATGAATTTATGAATAGACAGTGTTTTCAGTTGGGCTTTTGTAAAACAGTATCAGAATAATGAGGAAAGTATGGAAGGTGATTTTTAAAATAGGGGGGATCAGTTACTTAAAAAAATCTCACAAGAGTATCAGTAAGGATAGAACAGATTGTAGTAGGCATTAATTCCTAGTAAAACGGGGTATTAATGGACAATGTATAACCTGAGCTGTTAATGGTAAAGATACTGCTGAATACAGCATGAATATTAAAGGAGGTGGTGGGAGTGATTTTGAGATGGATAGTAGACGTTAAATAGTGAGTATATGCACTTCTGAAGCTAACTTTTTTTTGAAGGATAGGGTATTAAAAATGACAAGATAGGAATAATAATAAGAGTTATTCCATGTTTTATTCTGCTTTTTGGGTCACACCCAGTGATGCACAGGGGTTACTCCTGGCTTTGCACTCAGGAATTAACTCCTGGAGGTGCTCAGGGGACTATATGAGATGCTGGGAATCGAACCTGGGTTGGCCGGGTACAAGGCAAATGTCCTACCTGCTGTATTATCGCTCCAGCCCCGTGGGTTGTGTTCTTAAGTCACCTTCATTTTTTCAATTAATAATTACTAAAGGACAGAATCTACTAACTTTAAACTAAATGTTTCCATGAGTTTAAATGCGTGGTTGAAGCCTTTGATAAAATTTCATCCATAAGGCAAATTTCCACATGGTGCCTTGGCAATGGAATTCCTTTTAAAATAAACCACCTGTCAACTAAATACTTAAGTCTTAGTTCAACTGCTAGATATCTAGTTTCTTCATATGGTCAAGTTTGTAAAGGAAAAAGCAGGTGAAAGGTGGTGTTCTTAGATTTGGTTCTACATGAACCACTAATTAATTGATGATCTCATGTCATTGAGGTAACCGTGTGCACTAGGTATAAACATGGGATTATGAAATCATACAGATTTTATATAAATTTTAATTTTTATTAGGCTTCATTTCCTGTATACAATAGATGAGCATTAGAAACATCTCTATCATGGGTTTTTAAATACAATAATGTATGTGAACCTTCACAATGATTAATTCAATAAAAATTAGCTGCCATTATTACCAATAATGGCATTCTCTTGTGTCCATATAATTAAGATTAATTAAAATAAAAACATTTTCTATGTTTTCACTTATAAAAAATTTTTATAATTCCTGAATTTGTGATTACCAAGGAGAAATAAGTAATAAGACCTTTATGTTACCCTGGACTGTAGCAATAGCACAGCGTGTAGGGCATTTGCCTTGCATGCAGCAGACCCGAGTTCTATTCCTCCCCCCACTCAGAGAGCCTGGCAAGCTACCAAGAGTATCTCATCCACATAGCAGAGCCTGGCAAGCTACCTGTGACATATTCGATATGCCAAAAACAAGTCTCACAATGGAGACATTACTGGTGCCCACTCAAGCAAATCGATGAACAACAGGATGACAGTGATACAGTGACAGTGATTTCCTAAGCCTCATAGTACTGTTTGTTTTTGAAGTTTTTATTTAAGTGCATCATCAACTTTTGTATCTCACTCAACTTGTTAACTTACTAAAGAAAAAAACTAAAAGTTGGGTGTTCTTCTTTACATATCTGCATTAAATTCAACTTAATTATTTATAATTTATCTTATATGGGTGGAGACACTGGTTATTAGTTCTACCACTTGCTAAGCATAAATAACCTTGATATTAACTTCCGCCCTTCTCTTCTTCTCTTCATCTTTATTTTAAAGGTATTAAAACCCCAATTCATTTGTTATATGAAGTAGACTGCTCCTTTAAGGACTTCAAGACAATTCTTCTTGTTCTTGTTCTTCTTGTTATTATCCTCTTGCTCTTGTTCTTATTTTTTAATTTTTCTTGATTTGCTTAGAATCTTTTTTGCCCACAGAAATTCAATACTGATAGAGTTGTTGATTGGTCCTAGACTATATCACAGTCCCTAAATACATGGGATTAAAAAAAATCAACATTGTTCTGAAAGGAAGGTAGTTAAAATTCAGAAAGAGAGATTCTTTAATTAACTTAATAAAATTACTAATGGAAGCATTTTAACTGCTAAATTTAATTTACTTGTCAAGATATCAAGCTACAAAGAGGAGGGAAGAGTTGGAACTCTGGTTTCCATTATGATGTACTCTATTATAGAATAAATTTGCTTAAAATGAAATATATCACCAAAAGCCATCAATGACATCTTAATTTGGAACAGCCAGTTGAAAAGTAATTAGACTATGAAGCAATCAGTTCTAGTAAATCAGTGTTTCCCTTTACATAAACATACTTCCCCCCACCCCCTATTTATGTACAGGAAAGACTTTCAGGTAGTAGGCAAGCTAAGATACTGATTCTTTGGTTGTCTATGTTTTTACTTTATATTACCAAGCTGTCAAAACAAAATGTTTTATGATAGGATTAAAATATATATAAGCATCTGATTTGATTTAGTGTTTATATTTATATGTTGAACTGAGGAGACTTTGCTTATCATAAGGGTTTAAGAGATTTACATTTGTCTGTTTCTTACTTCCATAATGCTTTCCAGATCCACAGGCAGCCTTAACACCTTATTTCAATGAATGAGTCAAAAATCAAATAAGAACCCTACTTTTCCTGCAGGGACAGCCCTAAGTTGCATAAGTAAAAGTAGAGAAGTTGGTGCCTAATCAGACATGGATGGAGCTGGAGGGGGAATGGTTAAAGTTATCCATTTGGTATCTGATGATTTGCTCTTAGGTATTTCTCAAAATATAACTAAACTTCTTAGAATACTATTATGGAAGCTAATAAGAGAGGGTTGTGTGATAAAGGAAAAAATGCATCTATTTTGAAAAAATGAACATGATCTAGCTAAGAGGGGTCAGAAATCAGAGTGTCAATTTTATATTAAGGAACACTTCATGTATATCTTTTCTAATCATCTGTATATGCCTCTGAAGAAGACATTTTCATCTTCAATTTACAGACACAGTATTGGAGACCTGGGGAGGTCAAGTGACTCCTGGAGATCGCAGCGGTAGTTAATGGGAGAACTGGGCCTCCAATAAGGGCTTCTGGGCTCATGATACTTTTTCTACAACATCTGCTTCTGATGATGGAATCCCATCTGTTATATACAGAGGGGAAGAAGTGTGAGAAAAATAACTAGAGGAGATATCAATCACTCAGCAAAATATTTATGAAGGACTTCATTCAGATATTAGGGGAGTCTCCATTGTCATAAGCCCTGAAAAACTAAAGAGGATGATGAATTATGCCAAGGAGAACATTAGCTCAGAAGACAGGAACTATCTTGCAGTGTCATGCTTATGTTAGTGTGTGCTATCCTCTTGTGGAAGAGAGAAAAATAAAAGTAGATTTTAGAGCAAGTAAAATAGGCTACCCCTTAATATCAAGGGAGAAATATGACGAAGACTATGAAACACAGTTTTAGGATCTGCCAGCATCCAAATGACTGAACAGTATGCAAATGACCTCACTCTAATAGAGTTAATCATTTTCATTCTCTTCACTGCCTACTTAGGAATGTGATCATTGATAACAACACTACAAGGTACAATTTTTAGTTGAAAAATACAATGGGAGAAAAATCTCATAAGTATGATGCAATGGAAGTACATATTAAGATCATAATTGTAGATAGAGGTGAAATAGCCTAAGACAATAGATTTCAAGCACAAAAGCCTTTACTGCACTCTGGCAGTGAGAGAGTTGGGTAGAGCC
Source organism: Sorex araneus (assembly GCF_027595985.1). NCBI lineage: Eukaryota > Metazoa > Chordata > Mammalia > Eulipotyphla > Soricidae > Sorex > Sorex araneus. Next base: position 321,931,927 of record NC_073313.1, read on the forward strand.
ATGGCTAAAGGGCCCTTCTGCCTCTGGAATTCTAGTAAAATATACAATCTGCCATTCCCCATTACTGCTCAATATCTGTATTTAACAGGACAATTGCCCTGGGAGAGGAGAAGACAGAAACTATATAAAATAGAATGACTTAAAGTTAGCAAAGAAAAGATAAGGAGTGCAAAAGTGGAAAATGAGACATTGCTAGTAAAAAGGCTTAGGAGTAATAAGGAGCTCATTTATAAGTATATCAAGAAAAAAAAGAGTTATTTAAGAGAAAAAATTCTGTGAGTGAGAAGAGGCCATGAAATAAATGATAGCTGAGATATTGACCTCTGATGTAAGTTAGTTTTTCAGGAAAAGGAATGAGAAGAAAATATGGACAGCTGGAAAGCAATAACAACTTTTAAAACAAGGAATTGACAAAGTGGATGGGGAAAATCTAGAAGAAAATTAAATATTGTAGCTAATATGGACAGTAAATTTGAGATAATAAGCTTTCTAGGAAAAGCTTTGATCTCTGATTGCTAAATAGACATATATATGGGAAAAAGTATAATAAGTGTCTGAAACTCTTCCAAGAAAGATGTTTTATACAGTGAAATGATGATTGAGGTAGGTTGAGATAGAAAAGAGAAGACAGTTTCTTTTAGTGCTATGCAAATTTTTAGAGAATTGGAGTTTACTTCCTTCTTTTATTCACCAAGAAAGGAAATAAACTCAAAACTGCATACAACTAAGTGAAATGTGACTACCTTAAAAGTACAAGAGATTATCAAAGGAGAAAATTGGAAAATATTATGCAGTTCCTACTGATGCAGTGCCTACAACCTGAAGTAATGATGAATGTCTATAAATTTAGAAATTCAGAGTAAAATAAAACATATCTGACAGGAAAATTAAATTTTCGTGTCAAAAATTGAAAATCCAACTAATAAATACGACACTTCTGCCACTTAGGAATATTTAGGGAAATTATCTGTTTCTGGAGGTTTTTTTTTCTGGGGGGGTAATGACCTTTTTTAATACTAGGTAACACATTTAATGAGATACAGATATAGTTGTAAATATTGGAATCTTGCAGCAGTAAAGAACTTGTGACACACCTGGTGGTTCTTGGGGACTACTGTAGATTCTATGCTTGGGTGAATATCAGTGGTTCTTGGGGTCATGCAGTGGCTGGAACTGGACTGTGGTGGTCTACATGCAAAGTGACTTTATCCCTGTGCTATTTTCCCAGGCCATAAGCATTGGAATTTTAAATAGTATTTTTTAAAATGAGCACTTAAAGAAAACATGCTTTGGAATACTTGCTCTTGAATAGTTTTTTCAACATTCCTACCTGTAGTCCATCATTTTGGAGGTGGTGGGGGCATGCCCTCATTGCTCATGGCTAACTTCTGGATCTTCCAGGATTCATCCTTGAGTGGGTATTCCAATGCACTTTTTCCCTCTCAGATGGGATGCTAGGATCAAACTCAGGTCAACATGTGCAAAGTAAGAGAAATACCCACTGTACTATCTCTCCAGCCCCTGAGGAACTGTCTTAATTTATAGTTTGTAGTCTATCTCTTCTTTGTTTCTTTCATTTCATTTTTTTGTAGGGGTGGGGGGGTGACACCCAGCATTGCACAGTGGTTACCCCTGGCTCATGCACTCAGAAATTCCTCCTGGCGGTGCTCGAGGAACCATATGGGTTGCTTGGAATTGAACCCGGGTCTGCCTCATGCAAGGCAAATGCCCTACCCGCTGTGCTATCGCTCCAGCCCTCATTTCCATTTTCAATGACCAGTCACACTGGTCATTTTCAATGAGGAGTCATACATTGATCGTCAATAACTAAAATCTTCTGAGACATCCCACCCTACTAACAAGCTACGCTCTATTCTATCAGAAACTTACTATGTCTGCCCTGTAGCATCCTGAAATTACTGGTAAATCACGTTTCTTTGCCATGTCAGTTCTACAATGAGGTAACAGTAAAGGTGGCTGACATTATAAAGGCCTATGGCAGATAAAACCTGACAGCCTCCCTGAAGAATGCATGGAATTTAGAAACCTGGCACAAAGTAGGGAAAAAAACATTTTAGATCAGCAACAGTTAGACCAAAGGTCAAGTAATAGAAGTGTGTTTCCATGAAGGACTAGAAAAAGAAATTTTTTTTTGGTTGAATAGACTTTAAAGATCAGCAGATGTAGCTGTGATATGGACTGATTGTAGAAAAAAAGACCTGGAAGCATATCACTGGAAATTCATCAGAGCTCTTTAACCTTGAGTCTCCATTTGTAAGATGGGCTCAATACTCTCTAGTGAAGCTACCCTGGGCAAAGAGGGGCAGCAGTAGAATCTCTGAATAGAAAGTGTATGATCGGGGCTGGAGCAGTTGCACGGTGGGTGGGGCGTTTGCCTTGTACACAGCCAACCCAGGTTCGATTCCCAGCATCCCATATGATCCCCCGTGCACCGCCAGGAGTAATTTTTGATTGCGAAATTCCTAGATGCAGAGCCAGGAGAAACCCCTGTGCATTGCCGGGTGTGATCCAAAAAGAAAAAAAAAAAAAGTGTATGATCAGCATCCTTATTTTCACCCAACCCCTGCTTTTCCTTTATTGGGGAAAACAACAAAGAACAACAGGGTGTTATATTTTAAATATTCTGCAGGTGTACCCCTTTGACCATAGTTAGTGAAAGGAAACAGAAATTTCACTTAATTTTTTTCTATTTTTCTGTTGCTTATTTACATTTCTTTATCAAAAACAAACACACCCTTTAACCCTTCCTTTTTTTTCAGAAATATGTTAAAAATATTTGGCCTACATTTCAGTTTATTGAGAAATTCAGTGAAGTCAAACATAGAACTATTTTTTAAAGTTTTTAGTTTTTTTAGGTTCTATACGCTAAAAAACTCCCCAATTCCCAGAAAGTCAAAGTAGGATAATGTGACACTGTGAATACTAAAAATTGCATGTCTAAGACCTGAAATGCTAAGAAGTATAACAGTTGGTAGTAATGTATCATCTTCTTAGTTACAACTGATATTATTAACAGTCAGTAACTATTTCTCTTCTGGCTATTGTGCAGGACTTAGAAAGATCCTTTTAGAGTTAAAAATTCAGATTCAGAAGATCCTTTTGAATCAAGTTATAAGGCAAATTAGCACAAAAATAAAATTGTACATTACTAAGTAAACAATAAATATGGGATTGTAACATGTTAAACTTTATGAGTCAGCCAAAGCTATTATTCAGGGGTAAAGTGATAGCTTTATATATTTTATTTTCTTGAGGGAATAGAGAAGAGATAAATTTAAAAGAATTTGAAGTAAGATTCTGGAGATATAGTACAGGTGTTGAAGTGCTAGCCTTGCTTGTGTCCTAGCCCAGTTTGAGCCTCAGCAAAACATGGTTCTGTGACCACCACAAGGAATGACTCCCTGATAATAGAACCCGGAGTAAGCCCTGAGAACAGCAGTGTGGGAGTCAACCAATCCCTACCCCCTTCCCTCCAAAGAAAGAATTTAAAAGTAAAACATGGAAATCAGTTATAATCTATTTTTATTTAAAATAAAATAAAATGTCTTATAATCTAAACCAAATATTAATAATTTTTTTAAATTATTTTACTAGTTTCTAAGACCTTGTCTGTACAAATACAATGTGTAGTCATAAATAAAATTGGAAATAGGAGCGTGAGATTTAGAATAAATTTAGGGTCAATAAAAATTATCGGAAGTAAATATAAAATTATGTTTTAGTATCCTTAAAAGAACTTATTTTTAAAACCATGTTAGGAATATGTGATTATAAAAATTGTTCATTAGTGATTAATAAGAAGTAATTAAAAGAGTAAGTGGGGCAATATAAGATTTTCAAATGTGGGGGCTCAGAGTGATAGTATGATGTGTAGGGAGCTTGGCTTGCACTAATGGCTGACCTGGTTTTGATCCCAGCATCACATATGGTCTCCTGAACACCACCAGGAGTGATCTCAGGGCAAACAGTCAAGAATAAGTCCTGTTAATAGCTGGGAAGGCCCCAAAAACAATGGGGAGAAAAAAGAAAAGAAAAAAATCAAAAGTGATTGAAATATCAAATTTATTCTGAACCAAATCCTGAGATCTTGAAAGCCTAATTAAATTTAAATTGGTATTGATATAGAATAATATTAAAACATGTAGAGGCTGTACAGTTGTATAATGGGTACGGTGCTTGCCTTACATACGCTTATACTAGGTTCCATTTCTGGTATCACATAAGGTTCCTTGAGCACTGCCAGGAGTAAGCCCTGAGTACTAATGGGTGTGATCCAAGCCTCACCTCTCACCCCCCAAAAAAAAAATTGAAAAATGTAATATGTTTTATGACACTAAAATTACTCTAATGCCAAAATTAGAGAAAGATAGCAGAAAGATAGAGAAAGAAAGAAAGATAGCAGACAGATAGAAAAAGACAACACAAGAATTTACAGACCACCCTCATTTGTAAGTTTTACAAATATATACAAAATATTCAAGAGATCATAGAGTAAATCTCATCATGCTGAAGAAGCTCAGTGTGCACCTGGAAAAGAGATTAAAACATCCTTTTGTTTTTAAAAATGTTTATCAGAAGTTGACTCAGTTCTGAAAAGTGGCCGGCACGTGGATTGACTTCATCAATTTTGTGACAGAATAGATCATAATAGTGTTTGAAAAGAGGCCGTAGTATCAGTATACAGAGTAGAGCACTTGCCTTGCACACAGGCCACCCAAGTTTGATCCCCAGAACCCCAAATGGTCCTCAAAGCATCACGAGTACTGATTCCTGATTCCTTAGTGCAGTCAGCAGTGAGCCCCGAACACCTCTAGCTGTGTGCAACAGCAACAAAATGTGTTTCCAGAAATTATTGGTTTCTGAATATATTTATTAACATGAGACAGTTGTTTTTTTTTTACTGCTTATATTATTTAAATAACATTTACTTTGCAAAACAATTAAAATCAATATTATATATTAGTTTTCTTACCAGTTTATGTATTAGGTGTGGCAGTAGTTTCAGAGAAGTAAAATTGCTGGTTAGTTGTGATAAACCTATTGTTCAATGGGTGCTCTCGTTGCATTTAATAGTAATCTTTCATTCTCATTTCACTTATTCCATTCTCTGTCATTCCTAATTTAAAGGTACTCTTCCCACTCTCCTTTTTCTTTCCTTCCTTCCCTCTCTATATTTTTTTATTTTCTGTACCTTGAGTGGAAAAGATTTGGTAAGTGGCACCTTTCTCAAGGAAACCTGAATGACACCTTTGTAGAGAGGAAAACGCTGTCTTTAAGAGACATTCTTAATTCATGGATATGAGCTGCTCCTGTGCCTGAGTGAGGTTCCCATGAGATTTTCACTGAATGTGTCTCTGCCAATACCTATGACCGAAAGAGACCTTCCATTAACTTCTAAATTAGCCAAATGGGACAGAGCTTAATCTAATATGTGTTATTTCATTTTCTAGGTTACTTGTTTTAAAGGAAATAAAGTATACTCATAGGCTGTCTAGAGCCATCCTGGGAGACGTGCATGGAAGGACTCCATCTAAACTGTATTGGCTTCTAAGGAAGCTGGGTGCATGCCTGAGGGCCCAATTTAGCGTGGTAGATGCCTTTCTCACAGTAGGCAAAGCAAAACCTAACTCCAAAGAGCTTTGAGAGAAATTGCACATTAGTGAAAATGATGAGTGCTTATGCTGGAGGTTTAAGGTGCTGGAGATAAAGGGACATTTTCCTCTGTCTCTACCAATGTCTATTTGAAGTCTCCTTGAAAGTAGCATTCCTTTTGGTGTCCATGAATCTCTTCTCTTTGGTAGCCTATAACCGGCACTATGAGTAGTCTAGCCATCATCAAAAACAGATTGAAAATGGATGGATAGGAGCCAATGGCTTCTGAGGCAACAGCATGCTGCCATGGAAAGGGACCCAAACCAGCTGCCTGGAGACAGAGTTTCTTCCTCCGTTCAGGCATTAATTAACTCAGTAACCTCAAACTTAGCTTTCTCTGCACCTCAGTATCTTTATCTATCAAACAGAGCAGTCATATTTGATCTGCGTGCTTTTCCAGGATTATTTTATTGATCAGATGAGATAATGTGCACGTGTTTGCTATCAATAGCACTATACTAATTTAAATTATTTTGAGTGTAACATGGCATATGGAATGGTCCTACAGATTAATGAGATTTTGTAGGTATCTCAGCAATGTCTTCTTCACTCTCTAGGATTTTCAAAATGCAACATTTGCTAAACAGAGCTAGATATATGCAGCATTCTCTTTTTATAGCCATCCTTCCCAACTGCCAACCCTATTCAGGGGATTTAGGAATGTGCCAAGGTTAGACGGCTCAGACATGGGGTGTGAGCCATAACTTCTAAATCAGTTCTGGAAGAATGCCAGACCATCAGTTTAGAAAAAGTGATTTGAGTGTCTTCCTGAGGACAAAGAATTACTTAGAGTGCATATCTTTCAAGAACATGCTATTGAAACTTGGGGAAAAAAAGAGTTTTAAAACATGAAAACACTAGGATTAAAAGCACTTTAAACCAATTATAGTGTATTTACTTGAATTTCAATAGGGGGATACCCTTTTCATTATTTGCAAGCTTCAAGAACATTAGAAACACTTCACTGAAGACAATGTAATATCCAAATCTGAAGTAGGCTGTTGTTTGTCCATTTAATCCACTTTCTTGCTTTTACCTTCTTCATGAAGGCAGAAGAGCACTTACATGTTTTTAGAATGCACAATGTACTCTGAGTAGGCAGTGTACTTTTGGATAGTTAGCACCATTTGTCCTCTGAAAAAGCATATTATATTGTACTCACCCTACCCCAGGGTTCCATGGAGATGCTGTCTTGGAACAAAGCCATGATAGGGTAAGGTTTAGATTCCTGATTCTTTAGCACAGAAAGGCCTAGCCATTTCCAAGTGCTTCCATCCTCAGCATACTACATGCTCCATGGAGAGCTTACTTAAGGTCAGGAATGAAAAGTGTGGCTGAAAACCATAAAAACTCAAGCAAGACTTATGTTCAAATATTTCCAGGGTTTTAAAGATTCGAAGTTCACAAGGCACTCACTATTTTCAGCCAATTACAAAACAGGAATTTCAGCATTTTAGTTCTGTAATAAAATAGAGGCTGATCATAGAACAGAATCTATTTTTCCTGATAACATCACAGTCTGGCTTTGACCTGAGTTTAGGAACCCTCCCGTGCATTTGTACACCTCTAGGTGTCCAACAACTCATTGACTGAGCCCTTTCTGTAGTGACAACCACAAAAGTCTAGTCTGCACAACCTTTTCCCTTGGACTACTCTCTCCCCTCTCTGTGTTGTGAAAACTTCTCCCATCGAGACAAGGTAACAACTTGGCATATTTAAATAGCAGGTTAGGGCATTCCCTGTTTTATTCCCTGGTCTTAAGCATTTCTGTGACACCCGAGTCCTGCTTCAGTGTGGAGGGACCAACCTTTCAACCACACCTGCTTCTCTTAGTGTCTTCCGCGTGCCACCTTCCAGAGCAACTTCTCAGAGAACACAATCAGATCAAATGGGTGTCTGCGGTAATTTCCAAGGTCCCTTCTCCCCTGACTCCCACTACATGATCTGCATTTGTTTCTTGCCTGTGCCATCACTATCTCTGAGGCTTGAAGCGATTATTCGCCCCTCTTTGGAGACGCATCTCCCTGCCTTCTTAGGCAGGGAACGAGAAGTGCTGTAAGGCATAGATTCTCTGAGTATCATGACTTAAACACAGTAAGGTTTAGAGTTTAAATTTGTTTTCAGTAAGTCAGGAACTTCCATCCCACAGGACTCTTACAGACCTTAAAGCTAACTTCTTGTCCTAGCCATTGGCAGCCTGAGGCTTCCAGGTTCCAGTTTGTAGAAGGGGAAAGGGCACCCTGGATCTTCTGCCCTCTTTGTAAAGGCCTGACCCAGAAGAAGCACACATCACTCCCTCTCAGTCTGCTGCCATCTACTAAACACAAGGCCATGCAGAAATATGTGCAAAAGGTTTTTTTTAATTTTAATTTTTAGCTAGCTGTAAGTCACTAGTCTGCTGCTTTCCATGCAAAATGGAATTTAACTTATGTCTTAAAAATAGAACATCTAAAATTTAAGGGATTTGTGACTAATCCTGGGTACACCACCTGAAGATAACATCTGGGCTTTATTAATAATTTCATATTCAGCCAGTCCTTTAGGAAACTTTGATTTAAGTCAGTCCCCTTTGGCCTCTGAAACATAAATACTGGAAAATCTTTCTATACCTTCCTCTCTTCTGCTTTTTCCTTTCCGTTCCCATCTTAGTTGACCTTCCTCTCAATCAGGCTCTGAAAAGTTGCTTTGCAGCTTGAGTTCCCCTGATGGTGGAAGAAGGTCTTAGCCTAAATTGCCTCATGACAACTAATCAAAGGCCACCCGACCACCACATTCTGAACCTGTCACTGTCAGTGGCATGTGAGCTCTGCAAGCCTGGATGGATAACAGCTTAATCTCTGGACAGGTAGGCTTGTCCTGTAGTACTCTTCTAACCCAGGTCCCCAAAGAACAGGTGTCTCCATTGCAATGTAATTCCATATAGCACCTAATAATTCTAAGCTGCTTTTTTTGCTACCCATTTCAACTTAATAATGCATTGCTTGCATTGCTGTCTCCTTTCTGCTGTGGTCTTTTGTAAAAGCAGGGTGGGTGGGGGGTGGGGAGGTGCGAGTGTAGGGAATGGGTTGCTGGGTATAAACTAACTGTAGGATTCCCTATCTCATACAGTGGGCTCAGCTCCTTCAAGTTAAAGCCAGCTTCTTAGGCAAACCCAGAAATATAAAGAGCTGTTTACTCATCAAAAAAGGAAAACTAGTTTTATCAGTGATATGTTTTAAAATAGCTTGCACTTTATAGTAAAAATATAGTTCTCCTTCCACTTAGCTTTCCCCAGAATGTATTATGCAAAACTAGACACACCTGTGTGGTTTCCCAAGGCCCCAGATCCTGTAACTTCCACTGCAGCTTGGTTCTTTCATTACTGCAATGAATGTGTGAAAGACTTGCCACACAGAGAGGTATTTTATTTTAAGCTAATTGGACAAAAATAGTTTTAATTTGGGTTATGATCCAAGTAAAGCTATAAGTGAACTCTTATTTTAAGCCATCTCTGTCTCTAACTGGTCCCACCAATTTTTTTTTTCCTCTCCAATTGAAGGGAGTGTTCCTTCTCACCCTGTTAGATTCTGCTGGCACGGATAATCTTAAAAAAAAAAAAAAAAACAAAAAAAAAACAGGTAGGCTTCTCCGGGCAACGTGGTTCTTCTTTGTCTGCCTGGTGCTGTTGAAGGGCAAAGGCCATTTGAAAGCATTGGTCTTCACATAATGCTACCACCTTGCTCTTAGCTTCTTCCATCACCACATGAAAGTTGCAGGTAAAAAACACACATCAAAGAGCGAGTCCCATTGAAAAGGCGAGCGCTGCCTGCTGAGCTGGCATTCAGAGCAAGGGCTTTTGTTTCAGTGGTGACTCTGACTCTCTTCGGAGTTTCCTGTTAACTCTGGTGTGGGTTCTGACTTGCTCTTGATGATATTGGAGTGTGTATTTGTGGCACTCACTTTTAATCAGTGCCTTGCGTTTTCAAAGCCTTCTTTTCCTGCAGGTTGAAACTTCGGGATGGAAACTGTTTGGCTAGATATGCACTTGGCCCAGGAATGCCGTCCTGCATTAAATCCAGGTCCCCAAACTTACCAAACATTCAAAAAGGGAAGTGTTCCTGTTTTTTTTTTTTTTTTTTATGGTCCTTCTCTCCCCTTATTGCTAGTTTGACAAATAAACCCATACAATGAGTGGAGGTGAAGGGACCAATGCTTCCTTTGCAGGAGATTTACATGGAGTCTATGGGAAAAGGTGACTCTCAGGTCCTTTCATTTCAGTGTGTTTTTTCCTGTTTTGCCCCTGCTTCTCCCTTCTGCCTGCTGATGGGACTATGAAGAATTAGCTCAGTTAACTGTCATGAGCCAGGAGGCATCTGCTTCAGGTTGAGATGCTCGGGCTGGAGTGCACATTGCATTGTACACATATTTATGAGTCTCTGACAGTGTCACAGACTCTTTTTATTAGAATTCCTGGCTAGCCACAGGTGGTGGGCATAACCCTCACTGACTGTGGGCTGCCATTTGTCCATATCTAATGTTCAGTGTTCCAGACTACCATTAGCTTGTCAGCCAGCACCCAAATCCTTATTAGTTTCTGCTGTGAATGAGTCATTGCCTGCAACTTTGCTCTGGTCCTCTTATCTGTTCCCTCTAAGTCTCACTAAAATCTGAATTTTCCCCAGGTCCTTTTCACTCTGAAAAGGGAAACAAATTGTCAGGGGTTACATTCTGAGCTTTCCTTGTCCAGCGGTTTCCACAGTTTCTCTACAAGTCTTCTCCTGGCCATTAATCTCCATGCTATCTCCCCAGAAGACCTGTACCTCCATTCTTACATGTTTTATCTATTGACAACTTGTGTTGATTTAAAGGTTGACCTAGTAATGAAGTCTATTTTCAGAATGCCTTTGAAATTTATCCATTCTAATTATTTTAGAAAAATGACTTTCACAGTGGGGGTGCTGTTATGATTATTGGCCAAATTACTTTAATGGTAGAACCAGAATTAGAACTCAGGTTTCCTATATCAGCCAGCACACAATATTTTATATTCTGGGACTTTTACCTTTTGCCAGGTTAAAGGTAATATTCTTTTGCAGAATTTAAGTACGCATTCAATGACGTGGGTTAGCAAGCTCTAAAAATGAGTTTTAGGGGGCTGGAGCAATAGCACAGCGGGTAGGGCGTTTGCCTTGCACGCAGCCGACCCGGGTTCGATTCCCAGCATCCCATATGGTTCCCTGAGCACCGCCAGGGGTAATTCCTGAGTGCAGAGCCAGGAGTAACCCCTGTGCATCGCCAGATGTGACCCCCCAAAAAATAAATAAAAATAAAAAAAAATAAAAATGAGTTTTAGGTATAAGCCACCACATGAAGATTTCATGCACTTATATATGAAAAGGCCACTTTAAAATGTTCCCATAGAAAGACATTTTTAAAATGCCTCTTGCTCCAACCCTAAGTAGTGGAAACCCTGCTTCCCCTTCTACCTTTCTGTGTCAAAAATCACAAGGATAAGCCATGCTGGTTAAAGCCCCTGTTGTCTTCCATGGGGACATTAAGTCAGAAGTGTCTTTTGCCTGCAGTGAGTGATTCTCCAGAGAAAATTCAGGGGTAGACTCCTGGACTGAGGATGAGACATGAGGTGCAAGGCTCTACCCCAGCAGCTTCTGAACAATACACAGAAAGATTCCCTGAGATTCCCACAAAAATCTCCAACATGTAAATCTCATTGGAATTTCTTTACTCATTGATTCTACACAACCCTCATTCCTATCACAAATCACTATCAAGAAGGTGGTGATACCTCCTTGAAACCACTTATTTTCACTCTTCCATAGCAGATCTAACAAGAATGTCTAAAAGCTGTCCGTGGAAAAAAAGTGCATTACAATGTGAGCTGGCTTTGCAGCCCACCTCGTAAAAAAGATATGCTGTTTTCTTAGGAGATGGAGGTGTTAACTTAATATATTTATTGCTGTTTATAAGTAGCACTGTAGCACTATAGTACCGTCGCCCTGTTGTTCATCGATTTGCTCAAGCAGATACCAGTAACATCTCCATTGTGAGACTTGTTGTTACTGTTTCTGGCATATCGAGTATGCCATGGGTATTTTATAAGTATATACATGAATTATTTATATAGATTTATTAATGATTTTTAAATTTATAAGAGATAATGCAACACATCATTGGATTCTCAAAGTCAAACTTGTAGGCAATTGAAGTAGGAAGAACCAGGAAGTTAAAGGTTAGAGAGGTGGAATTACTTTTTGAATAAGTACCTGTGTTTATTGACTCTCTGTTACCAATATCCACTTATTATCATTATTTTTTAACTTCCACATTTTGAAAAACTGGCACATGTTAGGAAGGAGGTCACTTGACAGTGGTTAAGTAGGAACAGTAGTGATTGCACTACTCTAAATAGCCAGCTGGAGGCATTAGAGAGAAAGTTCAATTTTCCATCTTCCAAACTGTAACCCAAACTACCTCCCCAAGGCCCACCGCAAGTACTTTTCTGTACTTCCAGTATCTTTCATCAGTCAGGAGTCAGTTTCCTGACACTTCAATTTCCCTTCACCACTTTCTCCTACTCCAGACTTCCTGCTTTATTAACTTTTAATTCTGAAAAGGAAGGAGATTTTGCCCCTACACCCCCAAACTTATACTGATAGATACATTTTGTCTGACATTCTATCTTCATTGAAGTATACTTAGTTCCTATTATATATGAGACAGTGTAACAGCATTTATTATATAAATAACTATAATATTATAATATATAATATAATATTATATATTATTATGTAAATAATAAATGCTGTTACACTGTCTGATATATAATCTATTATATGAAACAAAGCAGACACAATCTCTGTTTTCATGGGATTTAATTTCCTGAGGATAGGGACTGGGGAAAAGAAGTCCAGCCATTCTCTCACTCAAGGGCTTACTTGCAAGTAATATGTTCTAAAATTGATTAATGCCAAAAAATATATAATCCCTCATGGAATCAATTTGGGCTGGAGCGATAGTGGGTAGGGCATTTGCCTTGCATGTGGCCGACCTGGATTCGATTCCTCCACCTCTTTTGGAGAGCCCAGGAAGCCATCTAGAGTATCCCGCCCACACGGTAGAGCCTGGCAAACCACCCGTGGCTTATTAATATGCCAAAAACAGTAACAACAAGTCTCATAATGGAGACATTACTGGTGCCCACTCAAGCAAATAGATGAACAACGGGACGGCAGTGCTACAGTGCAGAATCAATTGAAAGTTTAAGTAATATGTTCATAAATGGGTATAATCTCAAGGAGGTATCAGGGCTGTGTAAACAATGTCCTACCGTAGGGACAATCTGGCTAATGAATGTCCTGCACTTTGGGACATCTGGTCCCACTGAAGCCTCTTTTTCAAGGCTGTCAGCCCACATGATTTCTCATCTCTCCTTGTGTCTTTGTTTCATTCCATAATTATTTAAAATCTTAAACAGAAATATTAACAGTCTGTGCCTGAGTTGTTACTGCTAACAGTATAGAAGGAGATACCTGACCTTCAACACTGTGGTGGTAGGCAAATATCTTTCTTTCAACCACAAAACCCCTGCTATTCCCCTTGAAGCACTGTGTTCTTTTTTAACTGTGATGGCCAATGTGGATCATGATAAATAATTTTAAATATTATACAAAATACAATAGGAAGCCACTGAGATGCTTTAAGGTAAAAATAATATGAGACAGTTTACAATAAAAGTTGAAATATTGATGACATGAAGAAAGTCTAGAATAATATTTTTTCCTCAGGAAAGTTCTTAAATTATCTTTCATTGTTTTATTTGAATGATGCTTTTAAAATTAAAATAATACATGCATTTTGCATTAATTTAGGATAAGTAATACTAGGTGCTTTAACTAACCCCAACTTCTCAATTAAATAAAACATTTTCTTATTCATATAAAGATGGTGCAAGTATTGATTAGCAAATGGTTGTATGTTTTTAAAAACTTGTATCACTTGTATCACTTGTCATCCTGTTGATATTCTATTTGCTCAAGCGGGCACCAGTAACGTCATCGCTGTCGAGTGCTAGTGTAGCCCAATGGTATCTGCTCGCTCTAGGAACAGGGAGAGTCTCAAACTGCTCATTCAGGGTTTTGATGAAGAAGTCTGACCATCTCATAGGTGGGGGGCCATGCGGTCTTTTAAGACATCCTGTGGAATCCAATTAGTAACAGCTCTAGTCCAGTGGTCATCTCTGAATCGCATTACATGTCTGGCTCGTATGATTTTTGGTACCTTGGCAAACGAGACAGCATCCTTGATTCTTGATCGTCAATGGAGGTCAGAACTCCAATTCCTTCTGACTTGAGTGAAACGTGATACTCCAAGCATGTCTCTTTTGATTCCTCTTTGAGATACCTGAATAGCGTTTTCATCCTGTTTTCATAGGGCCCAGGTCTGTGAGGCATATGTTAGTGCAGGAAGAATGGTGGAGTCGAAAAGATGTGCCCAGAGCCGGAGGTTCTTCATCCTCTTAACCACTTCTTCGATGCTCTTGAAGGCGTTCAACACTGCTCTCTTCCTCCTGCACAGTTCTGGTGCCAAGTCGCTCCTCATGTTGAGTTCTCGACCCAGGTACACATAGCTGCTAATTCAGAGATGTTTGTTTCATTGAGAGCAAATGGAACGTCAGGGACTAGTTCGTTTTTCATGAACATTATTTTGGTGAGATTCAGCTGCAAAAGAAAGTCCGACCTTCCCACACTTGTGGTCGGAGTCAGCCAGCATTTGTGCTGCTTGGCTAAAGTTTGGTGTTATTAGAAAGATTTCATCATTGAAGCGAATGTGGTGTAGTTGCCGACCTTTACTTCCATTCCTTCCCATTCCAGTTATCGCATGACATTCCTGAGGGTGGCACTGAAGAGTTTCGGTGAAATAGTATCAGCCTGCCTGACCCTTCTCTTTACATCAATGATCACTTCCTTGTAGAATGGTGAGATCCTGGTGGTGAATCTATAATACAGCTTATAGAAGATCTTGATGTACTGAGTTTGAAGGCCCTGTTTGGCTAGGGCTTCGATGACCATTTCAATCTCAACAGAATCAAAGGCCTTCTTTAAATCAGTGAATGTGAGACAGAGCAGCATCTTGAACTCTTGCGAAACTTCAATGAGCGTGGTCACTGTGTGGATATGGTCGATTGTGCTGAATTCTTTTCGGAACCCGGCTTGCTTGCATGGTTGTCCTTCATCTAGTGTTCTGCCTATTCTATTCAGGATGACTTGAGTAAACAATTTGTAGACGACAGACAGCAGGCAGATTGGGTGATAGTTGCGATGTCATGGATGTCTCCCTTCTTGTACAACAAATGGTCCTGGTGGTTTTTCATTGAGACGAAACCTTGCATTCAGACAGGTAGCATGTGAAGAGTCGAGCCAGTGTATGGATGAGTACTGGCGGCAGATTCTTCAGGTGTTCAGGTGTGACCTTGTCTGGACTGGGTGCTGTATGTGTCTTTACTGAAAAAATGGCGTGTCGAATTTCGGAAGGGAAGACGTTGGGAACGACATTTCCATCCTACAGAATTTGATATATGGACAGGTGGATGTGGCTGTCAAAGAGATCCTAGTAGAAGTCATAAATAATCCTCTCCATTGCCCTTCTGGAAGATGTGATAGATCCATCAGGATGTCGGAGGGCAGTCATCTTGGTCTTGTAGTTGGCGAAGGACAGGTGAGTGTTGTTCAAACTATTGTTCAGACTATTTCTATCTGCTGGGACCATCATTCCTTTTAGTCTTAGAAATCTCCTTATATGGCCTAGTGAATGAGACAGAGGGTCAGGTGATAATTTTTTATGAGTCAGTCCTAAATTGTCTTTGCTTGGGGATTCCACTGGCAGTGCTTAGGGGCTACTCATGTCTCTTTGCTCAAAGGTGCTCTTGCAATTCTTGGAGGACCATGAGGTTCTGGTGAGAGAAACTTGTTCCTTTTCGAACAATATATGTTCTAGTTCTTTTGAGCTTTTTCTCTGATCCTTAGACATGCTTTTATAACTTTATCTCATCTCTTTTTGGCCAGAACTGAGTTATATGAACATCAACTGCAATATCTATGTGTCCAGGAAGCAGGGGATACTTATTTTAATGGACACATATCACACAAATAGATTTTAAAATCATAGCACAGAATAGTTACAATAACGATAATAACACATAAACATTTCTACCTTCCCATCCCTTCTCAGTTTCCCAAACCAACCACCAAAAGCTCTTTTCTATAGTACATGATGACAAGTATTATTCTGCATGCAACTGTATTTAAAACAGACACTGTGGTGCAGGAGAACTTGTAAACTTCTGCTTCTAATTTTTGAAGTAATTCTGGGTGAAGGATCCAGAGATCAGAGAGCTATATAGTTGGCATCTTTAGAAGAAGCATCAACATATCCCTATCACTAAAGAGCAGGCTTTTCAATCTCAATACCATTCTCATTTTGAGCTAGATTCTTTCCTCCTAGTAGCTCCCCTGACCTTATTTCACTAAATGCAAAAGTCTTTCTCCTCTAAATGAGGGACCCAAAGTATTTCAACATTGCATATGTACCCTGGAGAGCAAAGTCACTATAGTTTAAATGTACTTCCAGAAAAGTTGAACCTAGAAGATTTGGAGAAATGTGTACCATATTACTGCAAGCCTCAAATGGGACCTCAGATGCCCCTGCTGAGCTTTTGGAATAATAATCCCTTTGGCTTGAGTTCTAGAGAATTGTGGCAATGTGGATGAGTAACACTGATATGGTTTTTGATGCTTTGATATAAAAGAGAGTTAGGTGCTTTGCTCTACCCCATCACAGTCTTCTCTATGATTCCCTCAGTCCTCCCTGTCTTCACCCTGTCACATCTATTGATGAGAAACATCACAACACTTGAACAAAAGCTAGGACTTCAAGGACTGAGCCAAATCTCAACCTAACTTCTCTGCTATAGCCCAACGTATTTTCGTTTCTTGGTTCTTGGTTTGGGGGGTTGGTTGTTGGTTTGTGTGTTTTTTGTTCTTTTTTTTCTGAAGTGAGGACCCCTGGTGGATAAAGATTGACTCTACATCTTTGGTTCAGCAGCTCTGTGGAGACAGAGACATTAGAGAAGAATTAAGAATGAAGACAAGTATATTGATCTTCCTCACCAGTCTCCTCCAACCTATACCTCTTAATCACAGAACAAATTGGAGTCCTGTAAACGACTTTAATGAGCATCCATTCTATCTCTCACATGATTGAAAGGAAAGCTATCTTCCTGCTTCTCTACCTGCTTCCTTTCTGTGTTTGTGATTCACTCTCTCTGATCACATCTATATTTCATTTTATGTATGCAAGCATATATTTTTCCCATTTTTATCTGTGTTTTTCTGTAGCACTGGAGGTTTATTATTATAGATCATCATGAGACACCTGAATATTTTGCAAGACAATGAATCTCTAGCATCTCAGTATCTGAGGAGCTGATTTTGTGTAGCAAGAGCAACAGAGAGAGAGAGAGAGAGAGAGAGAGAGAGAGAGAGAGAGAGAGAGAGAGAGAGAGAGAATGAGAGAGGAGGAAAAAGAAAACAGTAACTATACATCTGGTTTCTTGACATTATTAAGGTGCCATAACTTGTTCCCATCTGAATGAATTCAGTGAATTTGTATTACATGTTCCTACTTAAAATGTAGCCAAATCAGAGCTGTTCTTTAAATTAAAAACAAAACCCCTCAGCTTTTGCAACATTGAGTATGTGGCTTGTATTTGCAACTCTGTTCAGGTGAAACAAACTCTTATCCCAAGAGGGTGGGCAGGCAGGAGAGCTCTTTAGTACACAGGCATAAATTTCTTCCTCCTTCCAAATGATATTTTATAAAATTGTAAAGGAAATTGACACCCTAAAGTGCCTGGGTAATGCCATGCCATAAACTTCTTGCTGTAAATTGGAGAGCTGGGCTAGACAGTGCTCTGAGCAGCGGGCTACACACCCGAATCCTGCTTCCTTGTTCCCAGGCCTGTTCCTGGCTTTGTGTCACCCAAGGGAAATCAGTACTTTTGTCAGGGTTTGGATTGCCAACCTCCAAAGTGTGGATATACAGTTTTACTCCCTCCCTTTCTCCATTTCTAGCTGTACCTGGCATTATTGGTATTCAGAAAATAGATGAGCCAATATTTATACAACACTTTTAAACTTGAAGAAAAATAATCTTATCAACTACATGATATCCTTGTTGTTACAATTGCATATTATTACATATTTGTATGTTACATACAGGAATACAAGGACTACCACATGTACTTAATATTAGTACTTCATAATAATTCAGAAGTAAATGAATAATGCTGGTAGGCTTTCCCTTTATGCTTTATTATTTACTGGGGAGTTGGGTACTTGTTAGACACTGTAATTAAGAGAAATTTAAGTCATGTCTTCTAGTGTTCTTCATCTGTCATTCTTTAAAAGTAATTTTGTATTTTAAGAATTTTCCAGAAGAGGAACAGTTCAAGAATTATTTGAATCTACCTTCTTTAGTATTTTCATTTTGAAGATGAGCAAACAAAGGCCCATCAAGATCAAATTATTCTTCCAAAGCTATGTAATTAGTTATGATATCAAAATTTGAATCCAGTTCTTTGAATTTTCTGTCCTTTCTGTATATTCCTGTCCTGTACTATAAATTACAGAAAGAATATGAGGGGTGGGTAAGACAAACATTTGGTTTTCTTAGGAGTTTCCCTAAATTCATGCTAGAAAGCGAGATTGATAAGAAATAGATAAAATTATGGCCTACACCTTATCCATATCAATGGCATAATTAGAAAGCTATGGGATGGATTTTTCTGGAGTGCCATAGCTTTATCTTCAAGTGTAAAGTCATCTTGAAGTTCTCCTCCTGTATGTATGAGAAGAAAGTGGTGGGCTCATTTATCTGTCACCTTTACAGCTGTGATGTGAATGAGGATGGTAAATTCCTAGCACTTAGCTGATGTTCTCCACAAAAGACATGCTAGAGCTCACGTTGCGTGGGTCATTGTGTGGATCCCAGAAGTAAAGAAGCCACATCACTTTCTCTGAAACTGTAATGCCTATTCTTCTGTGGAAACACTTATGTTAGACAGATATTCTTTAGGTGGTCTGTGGACTATTCTTTTATCTTATCACTATTTCCAGAACAATATAGGACTGGTCCTAACATGAATTAGTAATGTGCTTATGGCATTTAATGCAACTCAAACAAGCACACTTTGATTTTTTATCATCAGCAGAGCATCTCACCTTTGCAATCTTTTTGATGATTGGGTCTTAGTTTTTAACATTGAGTTAACAGAGATTATTCCTGCCCCAAGAGTCTAAAATTTAAACAGAATGGGTTTTGGTAGAGAAATCAATCATACTATTTTTTCATAACATGGAAGAGTTAATTGTACAGCATGATAGTAAAATATTGTATAATACTAGGAATACTAAACTAGGAGTCAGGAGACCTCAAAACTCCTATGGACTAGCTTGTCAAGGAGTGCTGGACTATAACACTTCACTTAACATTTCAGAGAATGTTACACTTTTCATCTGTAAAGTGACAGAATTTGATGAAATTAACTCTAAAGCCCTCTCTAGTTATAAAATATAGAAATCTAAGCAAACTAAAAATGTATGATCCAGTTGAGGTGGAAGTTTCCTAGGATATGGAACTTTTAAAAAATAAGATTGCAATTCTTCTGGAACACATAAATTAAAGTAGCAAATCACCTATAGACCAGAATCCTGAAACATGGATGCTTTCAAAGAATAAGAAAATAGTAGAGAAGCCACTCTCATTTCAAGGTATAAGGAAATAGTATTGAAAACACTTTTCTCCCCCAGTTGAAAAAAGTATTTTCCACCATAGATATTGAATCAGTATATAGTAAACACCGGCTAATATCACCTTTATCAGTGTCCCCCACAGCATGCTAAGAAATAGGTCTTTCCTTTGACTCAAGGTATAAGAGGGAGAATACGAGAGAGAAAGAGAGAGAGAAAGAAAGAGAGAGAGAGAGAGAGAGAGAGAGAGATTAGAGGGAAGACAGAGAGATAAACTGAGGCACAAACTTGCAAAGATGGTAGTTTGGTAGTAAAATATTTAAAATAAGACAGAAAGCATAACTGAAAATTCATAAATCTGATTCTTCTGCAGTTAATGCAGTCCATTTTATCTTTTAATCATCTTATTCCACACACATTTTTCAAAAGAAAACACATAGGCACTGAAACCCAGTAGGGGTAGCTCTTTGCTCTGTGTCAACCATGATAATTCAGGTATCTGCCCCTCATGAATTGTGGCCACACACTGTACTTTTTCACTGCAACACAGAATTCTGATGACAAAGGATTAACTATACTGCCCAGGACAACTACTGATAGGTTTACATTGTGTGTGTATTTAGGCCCTGAGGTCTGAGGAATTAAAAACAGTTTAGAGAAATGTTGAGAAACCTCTCTTGTTTCTGCAAAACCATCTTAATCATGCCTGCCTCTTTCTTTGGGTTGATTTACATAGCAGTGTGACATTTCATCATTAAGAAAGCAGGTCCCAATCTTCTGTGTCTTTTTCTTGGCTTGTCTGGCAAGCAATTCTCTTTTGCTAGCTATGAAATCCTTAAGGAGGACTTCCTGGCAAGGGAAAAATCCTCAGTCATCCAACAGTCTCTCACTTTTCTATTTTAAATCTTGGCCATGCACATATGGTTGGGCATGTGTGTCTAAAAATTTCTTCCACATTGACTAACTTGAGCTATTTAATAGATTGTGCTGGCCGTGGGCCTCTACAGCAAATCCTGTGATGCTCATCTCTCTCCCTTGGGAGGTAGGAGACTGCCTCATGCATTTGCCTTTGTGCTTTCCTTGTAATCTCCCTCTCTGGCCCTGTTAGAGCATGAAAGTTAAACCTACTTCTTTGCTCATTTTCATGCAATTAACATTGTCTCTGCCTTTCTACTTCCAGCTGAAAAGTGAGATCTCCAAATATCTTGGTTAATGTCCCAGCAACTGCACTTTCCCTTAGGGCTTTGTTAGGGATGTTCTAACACATTTCTAAGGACTGTAGAGCTTAAGGACACTTCTCATCTATTTTTCTTAAGATCTGGTGGTGGCAGCGGCAGCAGTGATGAAGGTGATGGTGGTGGCTGTAACTGTGTGTGTGTGTTTGTGTGTGTGTTTGTGTGTGTTTGTTCTTATTTTTGTGTCTCAAATTGAGCTTTCTTTCAGAACTTAAACAGTCTTATTTCAAACATACAAAACTCAGACCTGAGTTTTATTAGATCTCAGCAATTATGTTTTAAGTAAATTTAGAAACAAAGTTGAACTCTGGAAGCTTTACTCCTTTCAGATTGTAGGGAATAGGGCTCAAGGGGACAGTAGAGATGGGTTGACACAAGTACACATCGCTGATCCCCAGATGTTCCTCCTTTAGGCAGGAAGCCCGAACCCCTGTGATTTTTCTCAGCAAATTTAGCAACTGAGAGAAACTGGCAAAATGATACCCTGTTATCCCAAAGAATAACTACCGTGCAAGAAGATATACAGTTCTATCTTCCCATAGGAAGCTAGTAACAATAAATTAATAAGAACAATAATGATAATAGTGTGGATATGAGCAATAAATTAACACCGAGTGGCTTAGAAGCTTGCAGAAATTGCTCTTTCTTCTGCTGTCCTGGCCAAGAATCATGCCTGTTGTCACATTCTCTGCCTGACCTGTTTGATAGTGTCTTAAGCTCTGTGGTACAGTTAGCACCAGAATACAGCTGCTTACATCAGCACCTCCTGCTGGGATGGCTCCAGAACTTTTATATTTTTGTTGTTGAACATTAAATATATTCCCTGAGGTTTGTCACAAAATGCATGAAAGAATAAAACTCCATGTGCCTGGTATTCTGTAGAACACCCTCCTTCCTGAAATGATAGGGCCTTAACTAAGATAGTCTGATGGGTATGTGATCGATGGAAATGCTGAGCTTACCTTCTTGGAGGGGTGCCTTAGCAATGCACATGTTTCACATTTTATGTGTATGTAATGCTGCTGTTTTAAGTGAAATAAAGGTGATGTTTTTGGACTGGAGATTAAGGCAACAGTAAATATGCATCAAAGAGTAATCTATTTTTAAATTACATTCTCTTTCTAGAGTAATATATCAAAATCAGATGACATATAATATTCCATATCTTTTAGGGATGCAGAATCCTTCCAATCTAATTCACAAAATCACTACTTTCCCAACTGTTAGTCAAATGTGTAAAGTCTGAAGGTACCACCAACATTTCACTTCGATTCTAAGAACTCAGCTTTGTAGAACTTGTTGCAATAGACTTTTAACACAACTACCTTCTTTCACTTTGTTGAGATCTTTGGGGAGAAGGATTGAAATGGTGTGCCCTTTTCTGTTTTGTTTCTTATTAAGTTTCCTCTCACTGGGGGAAGCTTTTCTTTTATTTTGCATCTTTTGGACTGGAGAAATAGTGCACCAGTAAGACACTTGCCTTGTAAGCTGCTAATAGATTTGTTCTCCAGCCCCACATATTATCCTCCAAACCCACAGGAGTGATCCCCTACCGCAGAGCCAAAAGTAAGCCCTGAGAACAGCCTGGCATAGTCCAGAAACAAAAGAAAATTTACTACTTTGTGTCTTTTATTTTGTTTAGAATGCCCTTTATTTCAAAGCCCAGAAGTGCCACTAAAGAATATCAGCATCAAAAATCTCAGGAACATAGGGCCTCGTAGAAACAGGACTCATAGATTTCCTTATTTGCTTTTTAAGGTCTCAGGGCAAGTGCAAGAGGAACATGGGGAAGCGAAGCCCTCTGTAATGTTTTGTGGACTGCTTTTCTCTTACTCCCTAGGGAAAGGGATGTCCAGGTAGTGAGCCCAGTCTCAGGATCCCTCAACTTGCTCTTTGGGCTCTACTTTTTTGACAGTGCTAAATAGAAGATAGAACTCTATTGCAGACTCATTACAAGGTGTTTGGGGAGACTGTCAGGTTAATACCTAATCCTTG
The DNA here is from genome assembly GCF_027595985.1 of Sorex araneus. Classification (NCBI taxonomy): domain Eukaryota; kingdom Metazoa; phylum Chordata; class Mammalia; order Eulipotyphla; family Soricidae; genus Sorex; species Sorex araneus. The sequence goes on from NC_073313.1 coordinate 321,954,632, forward strand.
CGTGGTTTTTTCCTTATCAGGCACTGCTGTAAAGCCTTTACATGAGTCAGTTCTTTCTGCTTAGCCATAATGCTATTAGACAAGAACTATTATTCTCTTTTCTATATTACCAGTTGGGAAAATGAGGCAGAGAATCACTAAGTAACTTAGTAGGTTAGAAGCCTGTAGTATCTGGCAACTTATAACTGCTCTGTTCAACTGCCTTTATGTACAAAGTTACCTTTAATTAATGAACACAACTTATATATTAAATTGTAATTTTTAAGATTCAGTGTCCTTCAGCTATCATGACCACAGAGTCATCTTCCCATTGGTAATGCATGAGACTTTACTTTTACTTTTCCTTATTTGCAATCCTCACTGTTCATTGCCCAGGGCCATCTTATTCTATTTTTATTTTTTGACACATGCAAGGAATCACAGGAATATAATCTTTAGGCCAAAAATTCTGCCTATGAAATTAACAAGCTCACATTGGGATTAAATGTGTAATATTGTTCCTGTGATACCTCCTGAAACTTAGGGAGCTCTCCAGTTTAGGTCATAGAAAATAGCCTGAAATTGGACAGTGTTTTGCTCCCTTCTATTGTAAGAAATTCAATGGCATCAGGTAAATTAGAAGAGCCAGCGATAAAGTGTTACTAATTTGGGTCTTATATGTGAATTATTATTCTGCCAAATATTTGATCATGTGACTAATATTGATTCTTCTAATAAATATTTATTGATCTTAGCTGTGTATGTTGAACTATGACAAAAGAGACAGGAAATACTATGGTGCGTGAATAGGCACCCTTATTTTAGGGGGTAGATATTCTCCCATTTATATTAAACAGGAGGATCATAGAATAATTGGAAGAGATGGTGGACAATGAAGAGTCACAAAACAAAAATAATTGAAAGACAAAAGGAAGTAAATTTGATTAATTGCTGCACTTGACTAGCTTGGACAACATTTTCTCTAGAATTCGAATGGAGGGGAAGAAAGAAAAAAACTACATTTACTATCAAACTGTGCTACTCCAAATGCTTGCTAAGAAAGTTATCATGTACTTATCACAAGAACATTATAAAGCAGACATTATGGTTTTTCTCTTTTACATAAAAAGAAGCTAACTGATCCAAAAGAATGCTTACTTGCCAGAGGGTGAATAGTTCTATCTTCACAGTGACTTTCAACATGTTTCATCTAAATATTTAGTAGATTTTAGTTTTTAAAGCCTAATTTTAGACTAGATTAGCAGTGGCTTCATGGAGGAGGTGGTCTTAAATTGAACAAAACAGAAATGGGAGGGAGTAGAACTTGAATGCTTTGTCAGAGGACTCAGCATGAAACAGTAAACATGATGGAGAGAAGACCATATGTACATTGAATTGGAGAAGACTTACTACTAATGTACATTTATTAAGGGAGGAGTTGGAGAAAATATTACTATGAGGTATAAAATGAGGTTTCCATCAAGATGAACAAATATTAGTGAAGGAAGCCAAAGCACACAAAAATCAATCTGTCAGTCATATTCCTATGTTCAGTCTAGAGATAACCATGCTTCCATTTTGCATTATTAGGCTTACTAAATTAATACATAGATTACATTTAAAAATCAGCTATTCTACTCTCTGTAACTATTATTGAATTTCTCTTAGTTATAAGTAAGCTGTTTGCTTTACTTTCTTACCATCTCCATCATCTCATTTCACCTGAATAGGGTAAGTAAAGGAGTCCTGGTGGATACAGAAACTGGGGGTAAATTCTGTTGGGGTTTTCAAGAGGACTAGAGATGGAGAGTAGCGACTGCAAACTCCTTTCTGAGATGTGTATAACTTTCCTAAAAATCCCCTTTGCCTGACTTTTTAATGCCAGATGCTGAAATATTCAGGTTGCATGTGTAGTTCTCTCCATAAAAAATTAATGATTATGAAAGTATTATCATGTTTATTTTAAAGCAACTATTTTCTACATTTTAATTAAAAGTTGTAATTCACCATCTTTTGACCAAGTTGTCTTAAATCTTCATCTTATTGGTAATGGGTATTGGTCTAGATTCAGAGAGAAATACAAACGTTACTTAATACAAACAATAAAATCTCAGTATTTCCAGAAATATGATTCTATTCATTTCATGTGCTGTGCTAAAGCTGACTTTTTCAATTAGAAATACCCTTTTGCTTATGCAAAAATCTTGGTAAAGGGGTATTGTCTTATTCATTATGTATTCCAAAAGAATCACATGTGGACAAAACCAGGCATAATACGATGACTGTTGTGTTATTAAAAAACTATAATAAGGTTACTCCCTCAGTCTAGTGTCAGTTTCTCAAGTACCCATTTCTTTTCCAGGATGGAGAAATACCCAGTTCTTTTTCCATTTTGCATAGAATAAGATGTTTCTGTTCCTCCAGGGAGTGAGTGTGTCCCTTTTTTTTAAAATCTATTTTATAGATCTCCATGGGTATACTAACAGGATGAGTTTCTCTTTCTTTGCAAGACTATGTGTTTCTTTGGGGAGTGATGTCCTGAAATGCATTGTATTTTCTCATTTTAGTTCTATGATCTATAAGAAAAAAATAGTTTAAATTAATGGTATATCAGGGACAGACTTATAAACAAAGACTCAGCATATTTGTGGCATTACTATTCAGTGTTATCTTTTTATGTTTATCCCTCTATTTTCTACCCTCACAAACTAAAAAGAATATTAGTTTCAATATAACCATTTTATTTAAAATAATATCTTTAATTAAAATTAAATTGTTTTTTGGTAAACAGAAGGAATGAGGAAAGGTGGGAGGCAAAGAAGGGAGAAAAGAAAAGGAGGCAGTGTGAGAGACAAAGATTATGAAAAAAGGAAAAGAAGAAAGGCAGGAGAAAAGAGGATTTTTAAAAAACAGGACCCACCAAGTTGCAGCAGAGCAAAGACTTATCTATATGCATTACTTTGATTTCAAATTATTTTAAGCATGGCTTTTATTGTACTCATCGTTACATACATAAATCTTTAAAGTAATAGATTTTGTAAGAAATGGTCATAAAAATTTACAGCCAGTAACTTTTCCCCTGTCCCTTACAATGATATTCTACTAAAACCATTAAATGGTTCTCATTAATGCCCTTTAAATGATTGTGTAATGACCCACAATTGCTTGTAAGTGAACAACCATTAAAGAATTACCAGTTCTTAGCATGCTTTTAAGTACAGCTTAAATACATGGGAGGTAACATATAATATATTAGGAAAGTATTAAATTTGAAATAGTAAAAACATGATCATCACAAAAGAATGAGTAGGTGTGCCACTCTACCCTGCAATGACCACGATTTCTACCAAACACATTATTACAGTAGGTTTTATGGCATTTGTCTTTTTTCTGTATTGAATTTTTCCTTTGGGATTAGTAATAATAATAATAATGATAACTTTGCAACAACAGGAATGAAAGTACATATAAAAGCATATTATTGGGGGAAATAATTAAACTCAAGTTAACAGATAGCAGCTTAGCTAAATAAAAAGTGAACAATCTCTCCCCCAGATAGTTTCTGTGTGAGGGCAAATAATCATTTCTTGCTAGCAACACAGGTGTTTCATGAGGGATAGTCTAAATACGTGAGTGACTGCACTTTTTACAGTTAGTAATGTTCAGTATCATGGAACCATGGCAAAAGATAGTAATAGGTATTACCGAATGTGTGAGATTAATTCTAACTATTTTGAGAAAGTTTTGTAGCAGGAGAATTCACAAGTGTAAAGTTGGACATTTGATTTACCCTGACCGACAAATGTGAAATAAAGATTTCGGTGACATTGTTTAAAAGTTCGTTACCCTCTGACACATTATTTATATTCCAGAGCCTTTGGTGGTGATGTGACAATAGAAACAGAACCACAGGCACCTTAGTACCAGGTAGAACAAGGTACATGGTGGGCATGATGCCAAATAGCACAAAACATGTGTGAGAAAATTAAATGTATTAACTGCCACTTACATCTGCTTACTTAGAAGGTGTTAATTGGAGAGTGGCAAAGAGGATTGTGCAGGAATGATTTTGGCTTTGGGTCAACAGTTTATTTTTCTGGCTCAGTTTGGAAACGTAAGGTGAAGATCAAATCCCCCATTAGTATCTTCTTGACCTTCTCAGACTGGTAACACACTACATTTTCTACTCTCCTCAAAGCTCTGCTTATCCCCTCAGATGTTTTCTTAGTTATTGTCTTGTGATAATATAAGCCTGTGGCAGAGATGATATTCCCAATTTTATAAATGGTGGAACTGTACCAAGAATGAGCAAATGTTTTCTCCTATGTTAGGAAAATTGCATTTTAATTATTACTTCTGGGGATCCTTCCTTATATTAATGTTAGTATTGTGATGTCAGGTATGTGGGTAATAGTGACAGGAAACTTGAAAGTAGAAATCTGCACCTATGAAGAATAAAATTAATTTTCAGATATTCCCCAGTCTCTTTGTATCCATGAGGGTTTCCATTTTGGTCCATCTCAGTCTCCATTCCTTTAGAAACAACTGTAATTTAATTATTTTCAACTTTTCTATTCATCCCTTTTGCAATGATGCTCTTTATCCCCTAAAATATATTCTTAAAAAGTTGCTACCACTTTATCCAGTCCTAGACATTATTATATCTTAAACATTTTATCTTGGAAAAGGGAAAATTTTAAAATTTCTTTATTTAGAAAATAACTTTTAATTGTGGCTCTGGTATTGGTGGACTTGTGGGAAATATATTACTTACTCAAAAATCTTGGTAGAGAGATAGGTTTCAGAGTAACCTTGGTAATAAGCAACCCCCTGATTGATTTATAATGTAAGTCACGCTTAGAAGCAAAGTAAAAGTAGCACAAAAGAGACCTTTTATTCCCCCAATATTTCCTTAGTTTCTCAATTTCTCAAAGTTGATAGTCTTTTAAAATCATACACATTTCCCACAGAGAATCACTTCAACTCTGAACCTGTTCTTGTATTTGGATAACCATAGCTGCCACACTGTGTTAATTGGGAAAGTTTGTTCTCTTGGTCTACTAAGAAGAGGACCATATGGCCTTGGCTCTTAAAATTATTCATGAGTCATGTTGTCTGTTGCTAAAGTACAGCCACCTCAAGAGCAAATTTTCAATAGTTCATACTGGTTTACAACATGGAATTAAGACCAGATGAAGTCCCAGGAGGTATTTATGGGGACAAAAATGCAGTGATGGAAGTTAGGATTTGGTTAATATGCGGGGTTGCTTGTCCTTTCTGGAAAGAGGCACCGAGTATGGTGAAAATTTAAAATGAAGTAACCCACTTTGTGTTCTTGTGTAAAGACCCAGTATTTTGCTAACAGTTTCTACAGGAAGAACTTAAGTAGATGTGAAAATGAGAATTACCGCTGCTTTGGTTGACTCCCTAATGACTTTCCTTTTCAGTCCTCAACTACTAAGAACGTTCCTTGCCTAAGTTGTATGCTCATTCCAGAATGACTTGAAGTTGCCATGCTCCTAGTGCAAGACATTTCCAAGGATAGGTATTTGTGATCAAAATGGAAATGGCTATGGCTTATAGAGAACTTCTGAAAAAATTCTGATTGTGTTATTTGTTACTATTTTGGTAATAGTTTTTATTTGAACATTTCTGGAGATTTCTATGAAAATGTTCCTCAGTTGCTTTGACTTCCTGGGGGCCCTTCAAGTGATTTTTCAAACATCAGTATTATAAAAGCATAGTTAAGCCAACTGTGGAGGGTGTATGAACTGCTCAGTTCTCAAATCTTCTAGGAGTAGATGGGTAGGATGACTATAATAGTTTCATAATTTAGAATACAATGTGCTATTTGCCCTTTATCCTTCTTTCTATTGTAAATTAATCATTAGAGGACTATTTCTGAAGTGCTATTTTTCTCACTGTGTATGCTGTTTCAACCTGCCCCATGCAGGCAACTGCACCTGACTGTAATTTGGGGAACACAAATTGCAGTGGTTCAGCACTTTGTGACTCTTCTAATAAGTTAATGTCACTCCCATCTTCTGGCACAATTCAATTCAGAAGGACTGCAATATATCATTAATGCATTAAAAAATGTTGCATTTCTAGACTGTATACCTGGAATTAGTTGGGAGCCTGACGATCCAAAACAGACTTTATACATTGCTTGTAAGCCCTGAGGAAGCAATTCCTGTTTAAGCATCTGCATTATCAGAGCAGTCCAAGTACTTCAAAGGTCTGTGCAGGATGCTCAAAATAGGCACCTTGCCAAACAGAAATTGAAACACATATACATACTACATTATTTGCCTTACAGAAATTAATTTTCAGCCAGCAGCACCTAGGATTATTTAATATTTATCTTTAGCTGCAGGAAGATGAATCTATTATTTTATGTGTTGATTTTGTTATTTTACCTGAATGTTATAGTCATTTTTTTTAGTAAGCAACACTTATAATCTCCCTAGTCTTTGCCTATCATTCACCCTCTTTTATTATTGTTTTTAGTTGTTGTTATGTTCAGAAGGGGATTTTTTTATTACTTTATTTCCTTAGTTGGTTCCCTGGAAAGAAATTATCAGGTCTTTCCAGAGTTCAGAGCAAATGTTAAGGTTCAACATCATATCAATCAAAAGGATGTTTTGATGGTAAAATAGATGTATTGATGTCTTAAAGAAATAGGTATGGATTCAGTGAGGATACCTGAGTTCTAGAGCATTCCCTCACCTTTGTGACCAGGGAGAAATTGCTTTAAATTGCCAGGGCCTCCCCTTCATCATGTGCACTTAAGTTGTTTAGAGTAAATAGTCTGGAGAGAGATCTTCTGGCTAGAGATATCTGTGAATCTGAAGTTCCAACAAAGGTCCTTTAGCTCCTCCTGCGGCTAAGATTCCAAGGCTTTGTTGTGTTGATTATTTGCACCCGTAAAATTAAAACACCAGGGAAGGAATATGTCACTGAGTGGAATAACAAAATGACTGATAGAGTATCAGGGTGACTTGAGTGTATAAAAAGCCACAATATTGCAAAGTACCTTGTAGATGGGAACTGTTAAATATCAATGGAGCATTGCTGTGACTGCACACTCAGCATTTCCCCATGACCACAGTGAGAGAGATGCTCAAATGTCATTTCATGGACCACATTATGTGCTGCTTACGATGAATATTCTGGCCATGGTTTATTACATTTTTGATAAATTGTAACTTCTTGGGTCCAAATTTGGTTAGCTTATCTCTAGTGCCATTTAAATCTCTTAAAAGACTGAATTTGCCCCAAAGATTTAATCATCATTCAGCAGCGGTCTGTAACCATGTGGTACTAATTTAAATTACTGTAGCAATGGACAAGTCTCTATCCAGAAATTAATAAATGCAATTTATAAGGAATGTTAAGTAACAACTAACAATTTAATGCTTTGTGAGTTTCAGCCAAACTGATTAAATAATTAAAAGAGATTTCTAGGGATAGGGGAAGAGATTTTACCGTAGTAGAGATAAACAGTTTGGGAATTGTATGCATTCTTTTAGACATTTAAGATAATTAAATCCAAAACCTATGTTAAAATAACACTAAAGGTCTGGTTTAAATCAGTAGTGGGAATTGCCAAGTTAAAAGTTGAATCCCATCCTCAATGTCTTCCCCATTGTTTTAAATAAGACATTTGGGGACTCTCATAGCACTGGGTCAGTTTATACTACATGCTATTGGAGGGACTATATTGGTCTCAAGCACATGTAAATGTGCTCATTGACTTTTTCTATGCTGTGATGTTACTAGGCTAAGATAAGCAGAATGTTCAGCATCCTCTCAGTTCTATTGTTCAAATTTAAAACTTGTTTCTTTGTGGTTTTTAAATTCTTCTTTATTAAATAGAAGATATATATTTAGATATAATTTTATTTTATGTGTATTAAATATGATGCACTGTATATAAAAGTATATAACATTTGTATCTAGTTTTAGCACTATATGGAAATTTATAAAATTAGAATAATTAATTTTTACACCAAATTTTGGTGCTTATATATGTCCAGGTATGCATTTGTGATGCAAAGATTAATGAAGCACTGTTTTCTTATGAATATTGATTTTGTGGAAAGCAAAATTAAATAGCTTCTTTGTACAAAATAAAAGGATTATATCGGGTTACAAAAGGACATGTTGTTTAAAAAAAGTAAATGTATATAAATGTCTCAAAAATAGTTATTAATCATTCTTTCTTATAGCGGCAATAAACAGAAATCCTATCTGCAACTAACAAAATCTAGTGGAGCAAGATTCTCTTCCCACTTGGGTCTGGGACTCCCAGATCCCCTATAGAAACACTGACTCATGGTACCTACAGAATAGAGGAGAATTGCTGAATATTTCAAAAACCATCTTTTTCAATGGGGGTATATACTGAAAAATAGCTGACTGAATTTCCCTTAACTATCTGGTAGTTGGAGGATGAAGCGTAAATTGTCCAACTGTCTAATAGGCTTGGAATCTTTTATCTCCCAAACCAAACTTACCAATCTTTCCTGGAAATGTAGTTTTCCTTATCTGATTAACTTATCATCATTACTTTTGTTACTGGCTTCCTTGGAAATAGATCTTCTAGTGCTAAAAATTTGTGTGGAAAATTCCCACACAAAACCAGATGAATCCATCATCTTACCTTTAACACCTCCTCTTATCTTCTCTACCCTGACCAATTATACTATCACCTATCAATAATTCTGAAAAAAATAATTTTTCCACATCTAAATAATTCACTAGGTTCCAGCTAGTACTTTATTTCTCCCATATCTCCATATTTTCTATTACTGCCTACCTAAAACAATGCCATGGTTTTCCCCAAGCTATGCTAGAAGTCGTTATGTGAAAGTCTTTCCATTTGACTTGCTCTTACCCTAAATTCCCCATAACCCTTTCTACGAAATATTTTTTAAAAACCTGTTCTCTTTGTTAAATATTAGATACTATTTATGGTGTAAAATCCATTTATATATAGAGAGAAATGAAAGGTTCTCCATCACCTGGTTGCTGCCAAATCTCCAGGGTCATCTCCATTCACCATCTTCTATTCTTTAGACATTGGATCCGCTTGGAGTTTCACAGGAGAAGAATATTAATTCACACTTATGTACATTTAGCTATATCATTTCATCTTTTTGGAATTCCCTTCTTAGTCCCCATTTCACCTGGCAAGCAAATCATTATTTTTCACGACCCAGTAAAAGAATTACTTTACTTTATGAAATCCTGCTTCTAAATGAGATTGGCCTTTGCTAGATTGGTCTTGTGTACTATAGCACTGTAGCACTGTTGTACCGTTGTTCATCGATTTTCGGGCACCAGCAACATCTCCAACGTGAGACTTTTTGTTACTGTTTTTGGCATATCAAATACATCATGGGTAGCTTGCCAGTCTCTGCCATGCGGGAGGGATACTCTCAGTAGCTTGCCAGGCTCTCTGAGAGGGAAAGAGGAATCGAACCAGGGTTGGCCATTTGCAAGGTAAAGGTCTTATGTACTTGTGCACTAGAAACATAAATTGCATCTGTGTGTTTAGTTTATCTTTATTTTCTGTTTATATTACTTAAGGGAGGTCCAGAGATATAGTAACATGGGTAAAGTGCTTTCCTTGCACATGGCTAACCTAGATTCTACCCTTAACACCCTATACAGATCTTCAAACCCCACCAAAGTGATCCTCGAGCACATAGCTAGGATTAAACCCTTAGTATCTCTAGGTGTGGCCCAAATACATTTTTAATTTTTTTTCAGTGAAGGGAAATTGTCCTGCTATTTAATTTAAGATTGTGGTATTGTCTAACATATTCCAGACAGTGGCTGGTGAATGAAGACTCTGGTTCTTCATATCACAGGATCTATAATGAGATAGATACTGGCAGTATGTATGATGAATCTCCAAACATGTTGACAATGCCCTTTTTGTAGCACATGGTGGAAACATAAACTAGTATTTTTCAGGGAGAGTGGTTTGGACCACATGTGGCAGTGCTCAGGACTCATTCCTGGCTCTGTGCTCACTCTTGGTGAGCTGAGATCACTCTGAGATCACTCTTTGTAGAGCTTGGAGAACTGTGCTCAGGGGATTCTATGGAGTACCAAGGTTTTACAAGTTTCAGCCACATGCAAAAGCAAACACCTTAACTCCTGTATTCGTTCTCATACTAGTATAAAATACTAAACTAGTATTTTAAACCTTTCATCATTTGCTATCATTTGATCATAGAGTAACTTCCAAAGACAAGTTGTGTCATATTTATATATTTTATTTTATATAAATACTGATTAGAATTAACTACTGCTAATTACCTATAGACTATCTATCTCTCTACAACCTCCCATACCATTATTCTTCCAGAAAAACCCAGTTTATTCCAAGATCATTCCTCTTTAGAACCATGTCATAAAAAAATAAAATTTAAAAAAGTGGTTGCTCTTATTTCTAATATAGTAGCTAATGAATGGTTTAACACAACTATAGTGAACCAGTTTCCCAGAGATACATGAAAATAACTTGAAGTTTGGGCTGTTACCACAGTTCTAGTTTTACATGAGATGTCAGATATTTTGTTCTATGGATGTTGGCTCATCGGTAGAGGACCCCTCTAGCTACTTGCAATCATCACATGACATTGAAGGACAAGTTGACACTGAGACTAGCAGAGTAGAAAAAATTTTAAAAGATAATCCCTGATGTCATTATGGAGTCTCTCATCTTGCTCCAGCTGTGTTACATGTGGTTGATAGGCTCATAATGAATACAGACAAGTATAGTGTTGTAATCTGAGAACCATCTGTTTAACATACCAAAGATACTTCAAAGGTAAGGACAAATGCTTAAAGCATACTTGGAAGCAAGACAGAAGCCAAAGGAACTATATGAGATGATTCAAATTCCACCATTCGCTCAATAACTATGTAGACTGAAACAATCCATAAAAGTACTGTTCAAAAAATTGTGGTAAGAGCTTATCAGGAACATAACACAAAGCAGTAATATCTTACATATGAGTTAATGATCTCATTAGTGAATTAGGTAGTGGCCTAAATTAGTATAAAATAAAAAAGAACATGTTTGTTATAGTATTAGTAGTAATGATAGATCTAACGTTATTGAGCAATGACTATGTGCCAGGCATTGTTCTAAGTTCTTCCCAAAGACTTTTATTTTCATAAGCTATATTTTCTTCCTCAAATATTTTCTTCACAGACCACTTCACAGCCTAGAAGTGTGTGTATATATATACATATATTTATATATGCGCAAGTATACTTATATAAGTTTCTTTCATTCTAAAAAAGAGTGAGAAACAGAGACAGACGGAAAGAATGCCACTATCCTCCTGACTTTATTTCTTCTCAAGATACCATTTTATTTCCCTTTACAAACTTCATCAAATGTTTCCTTTTTTTTCCTTCTTTTTTCTTTTTTTCCCCCATTAGTAAGCTCTATTCTCTGGAGCCATTTTAAGTTCACAAAAAAACTGTGTAGAAAATACAGGAAGTTTCCATATGCCTCATGTTCTAGCATACATAAAACTTTCCTCACTGTCAACATTCCTCAAGAGAGTAGTACATTTCTCACAATCAATGAACTTGTTTCACATATAATAATTATCCCAAGCCTATAATTTACATGATGGAGTATGTTTAGTTTTTTACATTCTGTGGATTTTGACAAGTGTATGGTAACATGTATCTACCACTATAGTATCTTATAAAGTAGTTTCATAACTTTTAAAATCTTGACTGCTTCTCCTTCCCATCTCCTCTCCCTTTTACCAAGGTCTTTTTTAAAAAAAAAATATTCCTTCCTCTATTTTTCACATCATACTCATTGTTTGATCCATAAACCAGGAAACTTATTTTAATTCCCCTTATTTGTCTGCAAGATCCCTATAAAAGGTTACCATTGACTGTGGTAGTGGCAATTCAGTGACTACATTCCTATTACTTATTTTGTCTTTCTTCAGCAGCCATATCATCAATTTATCCAAGCCAGAGACTCCAGGCGCATACTTGACTCTTGCCTTTCAGGCTCATTTGTTGATTCTACCGACAATATTTCTATAGCATATATTTCTATAGATATAAGTGCAACTTTTATCGCCTGTCTTGAGACTTTCAAACTTACCACTGGACTTTTCCTAGCTTGTTCATATGGCATTTGTATCCTATAGTCATGTCAGAAAATCTTTCTAACGTATCATTCTCCTTGTGTTTCATGCTTGAAATCTTTAACTAGTATCTTCCTTCATGCAGACTAGCATCTAAACTGCTTGAATCAGTCTAAAAGGTATTTACAATTCTGAAAGTTACTATATTCCTAGTATTACCTGCAGCAACTCTGCTGTGATACGTCTGAGATTCCTAGGCTAAAGCAGCTTATATCTTGAGTTTGTATACATTAAGTCTGTGATGTCGTTTAGTTTCTTCTCTCTGTGCAGTAGGTCCTCACTTGCTTGTCCTAGAAATGATGTCCTACAATCACTGAGTCACACCATGAATGTTCCATTTTCTCCTGAATTTTTCATCACTTTTTAAACATATTTTCCCATATGATAGTTTGTATTTATATTAGTTGATCTAATATAAACTAACATATTTAGTTATTTTAATATAAAATAATATAAATATGCATAGCCCATTCTGCTATTTAGCAGAATATTTATAATACTTTGAGGCACAAAACTCTATAACTCTTTTCAATATCTCTAGTGCCTGGTATGTCATCTAATTCTTAGTAAAGTTTTTCTCAATTAAACTATGGTGACAATATAATCGGACTGAATAGGAGTCCTAAATAAGAGCAACTGGCAGGGGAGTTTTATTAATTCATTTGTTCCAAAATATATAGAAAATACTCTGATCCAGGCATTCTTCAAGGCAGTAAACAAAGGTACTGAAGAAGAAAGATATAGTTTATCTCTGGAACTTCCAGTGTGAGAAGAAAGTAAGTTTGCAAAAGGAACAATATCATGAATCAATGAAAAAGTAAATACATGTGTCTGAGACTTAAGTTCCTTATAAAATGGGAAGTCCCTGACCCAACAAATATATTTGATTTTAATTTTTCTTTATGATTTGTGATAGATTATGATGCTATATAATTTTCAGAGTATATTATCACACCTCTATCTGTGTATAAGTCTCACCGTATCTGTCACCAAAATATTAGTACCATTACACTATCAAATGTTATTTTTGCGTTTGCATTTCATTTACATGCCTCCACCAGTACCCATTATATTCCACCAATATTTGCAGTATCCCTCCCACCACCCCCACCCCAACCCCCACCACAAAACCCTGCCTTCCTTTTTGTTGTCTCTCCTGTTGGATGTTGTAGTTTGCAATAGAGGTATTGAGGGCCATCATGTTCAGTCTATAGTCTACTTTCAGCACGCAGTTTTCAATCCTAGTGGGTCCTCCCAACATTCTCTACTAGGTGTTCCCTTCTCTATCTCAGCTGCCTTTTCCCCCAGCATGTGAGGCCAGTTTCAAAGCTGTAGGGCAGACCTCCTGGTTCTTATCTCTACTACTTTTGGGTGTTAGTCTCCCATTCTGTCACTTTATATTCCACAGATGAATGTGATCTTTCTATGTCTGTCTCTTTCTTTCTGACTCATTTCATTCAACATGATACTTTCCATGTTGATCCACTTATATGCAAATTTCATCACTTCATCTTTTCTAACAGATGCATAGTATTCCATTGTGAAGACGTACCAAAGTTTCTTTAACCAGTCATCTGTTTTTGGGCACTCTGTTTTTTTCCAGATTTTGGCTATTGTAAACAGTGCTGCAATGAACACACAAATGCAGATGTCACTTCTACTATACCTTTTTGCCTCTCCAGGATATATTCTCAGGAGTGATATTGCTGGATCAAATGGGAGCTCAATTTCTAATTTTTTGAGAAGCATCCACATTGTTTTCCAAAAGGGCGGAATCAGTTGGCATTCCCACCAGCAGTGAAGGAGAGTCCCTTTCTCCCCACATCCACACCAACACCAGTTGCTTTTGTATTTTTTGGATGTGGGCCAGTCTCTGTGGTATGAGATGATATCTCATTGTTGTTTTGATCTGCATCTGCATTATGATCAGTGATGTAGAGCATTTTCTCATGTGACTCTGAGCCATTAGGATTTCTTCTTTGAGAAAATTTCTGTTCATTTCATCACTCCATTTTTTGATTGGGTTGGCAGTTTTCTTCTTGTCGAGTTCAACCAGTGCCTTGTATGTCCTTGATATTAACCCCTTATCAGATGGGTATTGGGTGAATATCCTTCCCCACTCTGTAGACTGTCTTTGTACTTTGGTAACTGTTTCTTTTGAGGTGCATAAGCTTCTTAGTTTAAGATAGTCCCATTTATTTATTTCTGTTTTCACTTGCTTGGCCAGTGGCATGTCATCTTTGAAGCTGCCATTGGCTTCAATATCATGGAGGGATTTGCTGATCTTGTCTTCAATGTACCTTAGGGATTCTTGTCTGATGTTGAGGTCTTTAATCCATTTTGATCTGACTCTTGTGCATGGTGATAGGTGGAGATATGAGCTCACTTTTTTGCATATAGCTGTCCAGTTTTTCCAGTACAATTTGTTATTTTTAAATTTAAACTCTTAAAGATAATTTAAGATTAACACTCTCATTACAGAGATAAGGTAACTGAGACTCAGGGATTAGTAACTTGGCCTGTAATATATTGAAATAGTATTAGTTGACCATCTTCCTCATGTTGGCAGCCAACAGTTTCAAGAAACGTAAATAGATTGAGGGCTTTTACCAGTAAATTTCAGAAATTTATCCAAATTTTGTTACCCAAATGAATAACTCTTTATGGAAAAGTTACCTATGAGGGAGATAAGTAGAGATAAATTATAGTTGATAGGAAGAGGTGGGAGTGGCATTTGAATTGTGTTTAACAGCAGCTGGAAATTAAGGTGGAGACCTGAACAAGGTTCAATTTTGATAGGGTGGAGGAGAATAGTACTGTTTGCCTATTTAATCATTTATTCAATCTAGCTATTAATACATTCATTTTCTTATTTGAAAAATGTTCAAATCCTTACTGCTACTTACTTCTATGTTAACTGCAGCAGAGAACATGACATTGAAGAATACTCCTACATGAAAGTTCATAGTCACAAAGAAGATCCAGATGTGCAGGCAATTCACTACCATTCTCTGAGAATATGAATATTGAATAGGTATGCTATTTCTGAAGACAGGGAAAATCCAACTAGACTCGGAAGGCTGCTTGCTCCAAGTCAATTACTGTATTAAAAACAGTTTACAGAACCCCTCCTCGCTTTCTGACAGTGCCACCCACACACTAATAATCCTCTGAAGAACCTTTCTCCATCAAGCAAAAATAATCTTCTGAGAAGACATGAGGAATAGGATTTCTCCTTCTTTTGAAGTGTAAATGCCCACCCCATGATGTACCCTGGGTTTCTGCTACATGGTTTCCAGAAGGACCAAGGCCCCTGAGTCATAAGATGGCAGTCATTCTCTATAGCCATTGGTTTCCCAGAAGCAGGCTTTTCCATCCATCTGCAAAGGAAAGAAGAATTCACTGCCTGCTTGAATCAACCGTATGTGTGTTGCTGGGAGTTGTTATAAGACATACCCCTGACAAGAACCTAGTTGCCCCTCCAGCTTCCCTTTATCAGATGGGCCAGTGCCAATCATCATTGTTCTCACAAGGTGATAGCAGGAGCTGTTCCCCGTTAGAAGATGGTGGCATTCTGGCAGGGTCATTGTGGTGTTAAGATGCATAGCATTTGTCAGGTTTGCCTAGGACTTCTGGAGGTTTAGTTATGAAACTTGTTAATTGAGCTATAAATATAGCTGCAGCCTTTGCCTTCCAGTAAGGCAGTGTGTTAATTTGGGTTTGGCAGGGGGATGGTGCAAGCTGCCAATGTTATGTTAGGATTAGTAACGTGCAGTACATTTTAACTCCACTTCCCCATGTGCCATGCTTCTCTCCTCTGTTTGTTATCTTTGTGAGGGAAGAGAGAAGGAGAGAAAGCAAGCTCATCGCCATGGGTATCTAACATTAGAGAAATCTATCTGTGGGTATGCTTTTCACTACTTAGGCTCCAAATAGAGAAACTTAGATAAATAAAATTTGTTTAAATTTTAGAAAACCTGAAAACTATGTGCACCACACCAGAGGGCTCAGTCACAGCCTTCTGTCCTGAGATTAGCATAACCTCAGTTGCCAACAGTTGTATTTGTTCTTATTCCCTCCCAAGGAGTTCCTCCCTCTATTTAGCACTTCTTTCTGTATATTGAGGTGGAAGTGATAATACTAAATGTATGTTCTCTGTAAAAAATTATTCTCTCCCCCTTTTTATGCACATGAAATTCAAGTGGAATGGTGTTGGTTTGTATGCTTGTTTCTTCCTCAAATACTTATTAAAAGGGTAAATGTGTCACTCATCTCACTGAGGGAAAAAAATGTGAGAATTTAAACTGTATGAAAACAACTTTGTGTACTTTGTGCTCAAGGGAAAAAGGGAGGGGGTGTTCAGAAACAGTTATTCACAAGCCATTTTAGAGAATGCTTACAATTAATGCTTGTAAGCATTAATTGAATGAATAAACAAATAAATGAATAGGAGTCTCAATTAAGTTGACTTTTGAGCGAGTGGCCTTTTTGAGATTATACAATTGGCCTTGTCTGCTAACTTTCCTTAAAACACATCAGTGAGCTGGAAACAGATATGGAAAATGTAGAATTGGTTGCTAATATGATAGAGTAAAGAACTCAATTCCAACTAAATAGTGTCAACATTTAATTTTGTTGCCCCTAAAGCACCTGGCCTGAGTAGAAATAAGAAAGAATGTAAGTTTAACATCCTGTGTGTGTGTCTTTGGAAATTGTGTTGACTGCATTTCCCTGCTTTTGAAATGTTAAGAGAAATCAGCTTGAAATAAATATTCGTTGTTTTCCTTCTGCTTCCTTCTTCATGTACGTCTCTCACCTCTAAGTAGAAATTTCCACTCTGTTTTGTTTCCTTTTACTTAATTATAGCTTCTTGTCTTTCTTCTTTCTTGGTTTGAATTCTAGAAGTAAATGTTATATCTTGAATATGGAAATGGGCTTAATCCTAATGAAGTTTGTATTAATTTCATTTTTTTTAAATGAAACTCTAGCTGTCTCAACTACACCAGCAGTTAATTGTGTTTTTTTAAAGTCTTTTTGATATTCATTTGAAATGCATTTTATAGCCCATCTGGTAACCTTGCTGCTAACCAACAATTATAATTTGACATTTGAATACAAAGAATTTGGGACAAGCCACAGTTGTACATGGAAACTTTTAGAACAATGTCTCCCTTAATGTATTCCTTACTAAAAAAAAAATGTGAAGAAATGATTATAGCCTCACTAAAGTCTGACATACTAAAAAAAAATAGCTGTTCATTCTTTGAAAATGTATATAGACCTAGGAATTGGGCAAGTGAGAGAACAACAAGAACCAAAACAGTCACAGGCTATGCCAGGCAAGTTAACCTTTCCTCCATTCTGATCCATTAAAAAACTTGACACAGGCTGGACCAGTATTACTATTAAAGGTGGACAGAATACAAGCTATTTTCTACGTGATTACTTCAGAGACTAGAGAATCTGTAATCAAATTGATAGGATCATTAGAATCTAAGGCAGGGCTTCTGCGGACAGTTGTGGGTTTTTATACTTAGGCACCAAGCCAAGTAGGCAAGTGTGGGCTGGAATCTAGCCCTGATCTTGTTTGCCAAGATGTGTGTCCCCACTTGGGCTGCATTCATAAGGAGGAAACAGGCTTTCTTAAATTCATCCTCCAGGATGGAATGCCTTTTAAAAATTCCCATCAAGATGCTATGTGCTAGATTGACTTTTCTGGGAATGGCTGTTGAGGGGATCCTATCTTCTCCAGCATGATAGACTTTCTAAATTTTACTGAGTTTTATCAATTCTTTCTTCACCCAGACCCTCCCTGACCCATTTCTACTGATGGGAGTAGGAAAGGATTATCTATCCAATGGTGCCATCTGGAAGGAAAAATCAGACTTGAGTAACTCTGCCCATTTTACTGTCTAGCATTAGGAAAACAGCTGCTGGCAAGGAGATCCCATCCCACAGGTGGGTGGGCAAAAGAAGGGTTAGAAATGACCGACCCCGTCTGGTGCCTAATTCCAAGTGACTGCAAATTTCCAATCCTTGATTTATTCAACAATACAGATTATAATTTTCCTCCTTAAACTCACCTCTCAATTTCAGTTTTCAGTTAGTTCTGAATTCAGGAAGAAGGATATTGTTTATTGGCCTCTCGATAAAATCATATAGATCAAACATGTCTGCATTTTTCTCCATGCTCTAACTTACTATGCAGTTCTTTCTTTTTCTTTTTTTTTTATTTTATTGAATCACCATGAAAAAAATTACAAAGCTTTCAGGTTTAAGTCTCAGTCATATAATTATTAAACCCCCATCCCTTCACCAGTGCACATGTTCCACCACCAAGAACCCTCTCACCCCCCCCACCACCACCTGAGTGGCTAATGATCTTCACTTTATTCTCTCTATACTTTGAATACATTCAATATTTCAATAGAGAACTCACTATTATTATTTGGAATTTTCCCCCAACAATCAAGCCTGCTGAGAAGGCATTATTTAATAATTTGTTTTCCATTGCTGAGAATGAAGACTCTATGAGCTCGCGGCCATACGGTTTTGGATTTCTGATATTTTAGCTCAGTTCACAGTCTAGATGCAATTCTATAAGAAGCCGCTGGGTACCAAAATGGGTTAGAAGACTTCTTGGATCATAGTCTTTAAGGAGCAGAGGGTCCATTTCGCACGCGGCAGCTCTAGATCTTATCTGGGCAGAGAGCATACCGGTAACGCCCCCCATCCCATGATTGCCTGCAAGCCACGTCACTGCAAACTCATACTTCTGGGTTGGGAGTCTTAGAAGATGGCACTCGCCATGTGGGTACTGCCACTGCCACCATCTTCTGTGCAGAAAGACAGAGTAGAGAGGGAAAATCCCCCTCTGGGTGGCACAGGGTTGTAGCACAGTTCACAGTCGAGATGCATTTCTGTAAGAAGCCGCTCTGGGTGCCAAAGTGGGTTAGAAGACCTCTCGGATCATAGTCTTTAAGGAGCAGAGGGTCCGCAGTTGTTTATTTTTCTAGCAAAAAGCCATAAATTAGTGGGCGATTGGCTCAAACAAGCCTATATCATGTTTTGTTCATCCCACTCATTTTTTCAATTATATTTTTGAAGCTAATTGCACCATAATCTTAAAATGGAGTTTGGTTGTTTTTACAAATTTTCACTAGTATTTCTTAATTGTTTTCTTCTGATTGTGATAATATTTCACATCCTCCAAACCTTGAAAATTAACCACACATAATAACTTGCATTGACCAATAAAAGATCACAGAGGAATGGAATCTATTTTGAGGAAGAATCTGTTTAAATCATCAAGAAATGAGCAGTACACCTCTGTTCTCCCCACCCAAGACAAGGAAATCTCAAGATTATGGAGCCTCATTCAACCTAGGTCTCTGCAAAGGGTAAGCTGGTATCTAACTCATTCACCTCAATCCTAGAACAAGGTGAGCATGTAGAACAAGTAACGGGGAAAAACATACTTGTTTTAAGAACCTGAAATTTCAAGATTGTGTGTGGAGTGACAAAACAAAACTTTTTCACATGTTAGACCCTGTACTTACACTTGGCAAGGCTAGCATTTGAAGACAACTTCTTTATCTTTAATTTGTTTGCTTGTTTTTCTGGGATACAATTCCATATATATTTTCCAAATATGTGACAAGTTTGTTTCCATCCCACTGAGTGGCAAGAAATTGTCTGTTAAAATGATTACTCCTATAATCAAGTTCTGTCAACAGCTGCAGAACACTCCAGAATAAAGAGTAAAATCTACCTTGAGGCTAGAAAAAGGGCAATGTGACTCATCCCTTATTTAAGATTATGTCACAGTAGGCCTGTTTGCCTCATCTAGCACCGAGTTGTTTCCAATAAGGGCAAGAAGAACAACAACAAAAATATGTTGAGAGTAAAATAGCCATCTTTGGCTAAGAGAGCATATAGGTATTTTAAAAACCTCACATTGAGTTCTTGCCATAGTTGAATATATCCAAACTCTCTCTGAACTTACTGTTGTAGTTAACATTTATCTACAAGCCTGCACTTACTTGGGGGAGTGCATTCTAAGGTTTATTGGTTGGAGTGCAAATGAAAACTCCTTTTGTTGTTCTCAATAGTGTCTTCCAAAATGCAAGAAACTGTGGAGATCTAACCCACTGATTTTCAGTCCATCCGTGGTCATTTTATAGGTTTGAAGACACATAAGTATTGAATACATGAAGCTTTTCTCTACAACTGAGAAAATATTATCTCTTAAATTTAGGTGATATTTTAAAATATTTTGTCATATTAATTCACCAGAACTAAAGTAGTATACAATATACTTAAAATAAATTTACACCCATTTATCCATCCCTCTGTCTAGGTTGATATTATTTTTTATTATTTATGTCTCATGTGCTCGGATATTGTAAAGAACGGCAAGGAAGAACAACATGAGAACTACAGGGAGGGAACAGAATTCCTGTTTGAAACAATCTAGTTCCAACTCTAGAGGTAATTAGGGCATTTGAGTTGTCTGAGCTTCACCTTCCAGGTTTGCTAGATTCTTACTCTGTGTACCTTATTGAAGTCATCTGACAGTCCAATGCAAAACAGCAATATTCCTTTAAAACTATTGGTCTATGTGTCCTAAATGGTTTATTTTTATTGCTGTTATCCAAGGTTGCATGGAAAGTTGAAGTATAATTGGAGAGAAGGGTTAATTTCCCCACATCATTGTGGGTGATCTCTCCTGCCATCTCTCCTTCCACACCCTCTGGCAGGACAAAGAGTAATTGGGAGTCAGATCACCTACACTAGGTACTCTTCACCTTTATCCATATTCCAAATTGTAGTCACCAAAGAATTCAATAATTCTGTGTCCCTCCTTAGACTCTTTGCTACATTTATGTGGGCAGTTCCAAGTATTCCAGGACCTAGTAAAGTTTAATGTTTGAGATGACCCACAGAAGAACTTCTGATCACACTCAGATACTGGTCTTTTCTAGCAAGGGGTATCCCAGTCAGAGGCCCATGATATTTGGGGACAACTGAAACTCTGGAGGGATTCTAGAAAGATATCCGGATGCTGTTGGAAGAAAAGGCTTTCAGGTGCAGTCAGTCAATCACTTCTGTATCAGAGTCTCTTCTCTGCTTTCTCCCCAATAACATAGTTTACTTCTCTGCATCACCAACTTCTTGTCGCAAGACAGTTTTCTTCTTCACATAGATATGATTTAAGGGTCCTAAGAATCTCAAGATAACTGAATGTTTGGTCAGAAATATTTCCTTTGCGTAAGGATTGGCCACATATAATTTACTATCTAGATAGCTGCAATTTCCCATTACATTGCTTTTAGTGGCCCCATGAACATGGCGGTGCTGGACCCATTGGGAAGTAAGCTTTGCTGACAAGTTTTGGTTTCTGAGGTGATAATGCCTTAAATATGACTGCATATTATTTCTTATAGTTTTAACTTGACTCATTTTTAAGGCCTCCCCAGCAGGGCTCAGGGAGTTTGAGAAACATCCCATAATGTTCTGCATCAAAAGCTTGGTGTTATAATTTTTAGGGGCTCTTTCCAGCAATGGATGCTTCTTAAGTTTAGTCCAGCACCTTCACAACAGAGATCAGAATTACTTCTCATTTTTGAAAATAGAAATTAATGTGACCTGAAATGCTGTGAACTGAATTGGCAAGAAAAGGGAAACAAACTTTGGTTTGTCCAGTCTGTCATTTCTGTGAAAGCAAATTGTGGGTGAAAATGAGGGGTGTAAAATGAATCAAGAGATTTTATTTCTTTCTTGCGTCCTCCCCTCCAAGGCACATTTGGTGTGATAAGAATAGAGAAGCTAGAGGGGAAGACTTTGTGATCTATGCCTCAGATTTATTTCCACTCCCTGGAGTCACTGCTTCACTAACCTTGGTCTGCCCCACATCATCCTTCATCCTTTGTAAGTAAATAAATGGACTTCTCTTCAGCTTTCTTTCTTAATTAGCTATCAAAATTTGAGGTGTCACCCAGACTTTGAAGGCCCCTCTGACACTGGTTTAAGAATGTGGGGTTGCCCTGCTGTCCTTGACCAACCCACCCTCATCTGGCAGTGGTCTCTCTGATGCAAGTAACGTATATGCATTTCTGTGCAGCTCCCTCCACCCTTTGCAGGGATGGCGGAGCTCCTGGCCTCTGTTTGTATATAGAGCTGTCTGAAATGCATTCAGGATCTCTTGAGGTGAAAAGAGTTATATAAACAGAGAATGTTATTATGGATTCTTACTACAGATGGAAATGACTGGGTATTCTCAAAATAAATAACATTTCACATTTTTATAGATATGTAACATAATATGCATGTGTGTGTATTTATATTCTTTCCATCTTGAATACACAGCTTCTCCTTCCTCAGCACTTGGATAAGCCATTCATTTTGCCTCCTGCTTTTTTGATTCTCTTCTTAAGAATTCATTTAATTGTTGCCAGCATTTGGAGAGTTAGGATGAAGCGGTTATAGGCTTCCTGCTAGCTCCCGCCAGATAAGCCTGCCGCAGTGGCTAGAGCAGTTAGGAGAGCTGAATGCTGAAAACACTTAAGTTCTGTTTTTCCACTTCCCCTCTAAAGAGAGATCAATCAGCTTGTGGCTCAGCATAATTACAAATGGAAACTTCCTAGAAGAGGTGCCAGAGTTCGAGTGTTAGGTACCTAGATTTGGAGGTTGATTGTTTAGATATTTTGGGTATCTCCCTTCTCCATTTATTAAATCTCTATATTCATTTTCTTTGACTTCTGGAGACAAAGCGTAGCATATCTCATTTACACTGATCTATCTATTTTCAACAAACAAGTAAATGTTGGTAAGAGAACAATTGGATTATCACTTTCCTAGCAGTTCTATTCCCACAAGGAAAATCCTAAATATTAGGACCCTATTTTGGGGGTTTGCAGAAAAGAGCAAAGATGCCAAAGATTTATCCCGAGCCAAGAAGGAAGAAGATTGGCATCCACAAGTCCAGGCAGCACAAGGCGGACAACAGCTGGCTTTGCCAGCTCCACCTGGCTCCAATAAAGGACTGGCTAGCATCCTTGGCAGTGGATGGTGGGAGAGGCAGACAGAAGCCAGCTGCCCTGAGGCTGGTCGGTTCTGGAGGAAAGAGGTAGAGGAAGGAGAGGTAGCTGGGTGAGAGGGCCTCAGGCCCTCAGTATGGTGCTGAGAAAATGGCTGACTTGAGGGAATTCAGGCCAATTAGAGAGTTATCCTTTCACATGCAGCCATCTGGAGATGTCTGTAAAGGGACTGAGCCTATAATTGGGAAGCCATCCTAAACAACAACTTCCAAATTTTAAGAGGATTTGATAAAATTTTAAACTAAGATTTACTGAGTACTTAATATGTAAACAGGCTCTTGGATAGGTGCTTCCATCAATGACAATAATAATTGCACTAGTGAAAATGACAAGATAGTTGTTGCTAACCTTCAGTGAGCACTTACTATGTGCCAGACTATCTTTGTACAGCAACTCATTATGTCTTACAATCTTCCATGAAATAATAATTACAATTATACTCATTTTAAAGTGAGGAAACAAGACATGAAAGTTTAAATAGTCTGCACAGGGACAGTGAATTAGGTAATAAAGCTCAGATTTGAACCCAAATAATTCAACTCTCAGTCTCTATTCTAATAGACGATGCTGAAAAAATATGGTTTACATTTAAGAAAATAATAGTATATTAAAAAGGCATTCATAAAATAGACAGAAATGGGGCTGAAGAGATACTTTAGGGGCTAAGATATTTGCATTGCACATGCTGGTCCCAGTTTAGTGCTCAGCACTACATATGGTCCTCCCATATAACGTCACCAGGAGTGATCCCTGGGCACAGAGCCAGGACCAAGCCCTGAGAACCAGCAAGTATGACCCCGAATCTCTGAAATACATAGAAATGATAAAATAAAACCCCCATGCATTCTGCAACAAAGAAATCCAGATATAGAACAACTGGAAATTACATTTTATATGTAACTTCAAGTTAACCAATATTCAAAATATCCTGCATTGTATATAACCTATATACAATATAATCTATACTCAAAACATCCCAACTTGCATTTTAAATATTTGTATGGATTCTCATTCATAGTGATATGGAAGAATGCCGCTGTATGGTAATAGTAACTGTTTTTTTGTAAAGTATTAATGATAGTTAACTATATACAATGAAATCATTAATTATAGCTTTTAACAACTATTCAGAAAAATATTACTATTCATGTTGTATATGTGAAGACCATGGAGTTTAAATGATTTGTCCAAAGTTCAGATTTAATAAAATTATAGGCCAGAGGTTATGATAGGGACAAAATTATCTCCTAATCCAGTACTTTCTTCAATATTTCATACCCATACTATCTATCTCTAATTAAGTGCAATACATGAAATGAAAGCACAAGGTAGAATTACATAATGGAGGAAGCACACTTAATTATATGGAAGAGGTTGTAATATAGGAAAGAAATACAACTTACTTTATATGTACCAATCCTATACTAGTCTTTAGCATGCATTCTTTAAATTAGTCCTTATGAAAATTAAGTCAAACTTTATGAAAGAGTAGTGATCTTCCAAAGAAACAATTAGGGGAGGTGGCTATTTTAAGTAGAGGAATTCATATGGTATAAGATATAGAGCCATGCCATATGGTATATTGGGATATAATTAAAATCATTTTAGCATTACTGGAACATAAAAGGTAATGCAGAAATAGTGTATGGTTATGAGGAAAGGAAGATGGTGGTGACAGGAGACATGATTATAAAAAATAGAGCTGAAATGACATTTTTTGGAGGTTTTGACCCAGGAACATAGATATTTTCCTAAATTTATCATATGGGTGTCAGAGATAAGAGAGGAGCAAGTTCAAGAGGAACTGTATTTCTCCCTTCCAAATTATTAAAAATTAGAGCACTATATGTTATAGTTTTTTAATTAATTCATTTATTTTTTAATTTAATCATCATGAGATGCAGTTGCAACGATTTTGTGGTCAGGTTTCAGTCATATAATGTTCTAACACCCATCCCTCCACCAGTATATCTTATAGTTTAATAGTATATATTATAGTTTGAAACCAATCAGGAAACAAATTCAGATAGAAAAATGAAGTAATTTTGTTTGTCTATTTTTGGACCACAGCTGGCTATACTTATTCTTGGCTCTGTGTCCAGTGATCAGTCCTGGCAGTGATTAAAGGCCTTATGCAGTGCTGGGCATTAAACCAGGGTCTGCTGCATGGAAGACATGTGCCTTAGCCCTGTACTATCTTTCTAGCACAAGATGAAGGGAGTTAGCATGAATTAAGCAGTTTACAAATGTTATGGCTGGGTTTCAAATCATCTCCACTAGCTCTAGCCCTCCAACTTTGCTTTGTAATCCCAAAACATTAATGATTGAAATAGCCCAGTTTCCAGAGACGGGAATGATAATAGATAGAAAAGGAAGACAGAAAGTGCTCACCAGTTTTTGATCTCTCATCCAAGATTATCCTTGGAACAACAACAAAAAAATACTTTCTTTTAGTTCTTATTAAAATTCCCAATATCAGTCATATCATGAATTTGGGCCATGCCCTGTTGGGGGACACTCCTAGCAGTGCTTAAGAACCATATGTGGTTCTGAGTATATAACTGAGGGTCAGTAGCATGCAAGGCAAGTGCTTAGCCCTTTCTTTCTGGACTGAGATCATTTACTTTTCTACTTAGTAGGTTGAAGTCTTCTAAATGTGCTACTTTTTCATTTCACTAAGTTAAATTAGCTATACTAATATTTACTTCATAATAGTATTTAGTGGGTAGTGCCAGCTGGGAATTCCATTTGTGCAGAAAAATTAGTGGCCATAATTATTTGATTATCTCTGTATTACATGCTGTGGGAATCTTAATAACATGAGTGCCTCTTCACCCAATCTAAGTTGGAACTATTATCATTCCTGATCATTCATGTGACAAGCTGACTCCAGAGACCAATAAAAGATTATAAGTTCAATAAAGAAATAAGGAAAATGGGCTCAACTGAAAAAGTTGTAAAGGTGATATAAGGACTGGTCTATTCAGGTGACCAAACTCTATACCACCTTCAGCCTATTTTTATTTACCAATTTCTCTTTTAACTTTTCTTTAGTTTAAATTCAATTCAGCATGACACTTTTCAGTTGGTATAATATTTTATATGTAAAGTCACATATTTGTATTAATATGATATCAGCATTATACACTTAAATGATATCCTTTAGGTTTTTGCTTGAGTGACTTCTCAGTATATTCTGCTATGAATAGCCAAAATAAAATCAAATCTTCCCCCATAGCTGTCCTTTTCTTCATTTCTGCTTTGTATTTTTCACTTTAATAGTTATTACCTTCTGGGGCTGGAGAGATAGCACAGCGGGTAGGGCGTTTGCCTTGCACGCGGCCGACCCGGGTTCAAATCCCAGCATCCCATATGGTCCCCTGAGCACAGCCAGGGGTAATTCCTGAGTGCAGAGCCAGGAGTAACCCCTGTGCATCGCCAGGTGTGACCCAAAAAGCAAAAAAAAAAAAAAAAAAAAAAATAGTTATTACCTTCTAACACAATGCTTATTTTCATATATTCATCTGTTACACCCCCTGAATATATGCTTTCTGGGAGAAATAATGATGTCCTTTTATCTTAATAGCCTTATTCCCAGTGCCTAGAGTATAATAAGATGTCAATAATGAATATAAAAATTATTTTGTTATTTTTCTCCCCTAATTTTCAAGACTTGATAACTTTTATATAAATGTTCCAAGAAATGGCATTTTATAGTGTTTTATAATTACAGGCACAGAAGTTTAAATTATAAAATTCAAAAAGTTTACTTAGCACATAATTTGTGAAAACCAAAGTTAATTCCCAATTGTCCAGACTAATAAATGATTCAAGGTCTGAGGACTGCTTTTGTTATTTCACCAAAAAAACCATAAATATGTCTTTCATCTATGCTTTTATTCTAACAAAATTATTGCAGACATCTAGAACCATAATGTCAATCTGAGCTATTGCCTAATAGATAGTAATTAACGACTTGAATCTTAACCAAAAATAATGCAGTGATATTGTTCTGAAAGGGAAAAAAGTAAAAATAAAGTCCATCTGCTCTTTATCTTTCTATGTGAAAAAAACTTTTATGAACTGCCAATTCCATATATTTGTATATGTATGCTTCTTTTAAAATAATCATTATTTTCAGCAAGTAAATAGCATTCCATTTGTCAAATACACATAGCATTAGTATGGAAATAATGAGACTTTTTTTTTTCTGATGATTTAACTAACCCCCTGATTCCTCAGATGCTAGTTCAGTGACTAGGCAGATGAGGTGATAAAGATGTCTTTTTCACTTTTGAAGTAACGTAATTGAAACACAAATAAATAGTAGCATGTTTGTGTTAAGGAAACATTTAACAAGATAGCATACAGATATGTGTGGGCTGAGGAGGAGAATGGCTTGGCTAACTTTGTTATAGGGAAATATAAAATGACATATAATTTAAGATTATCGGCAGCTTAATCACATAAATATAAACAGAGCAATGCATTGGATTTGTTAATTTCTTGCTTTTATATTTTTCCTAGAATTTATTTTGTATAATGAACATTATTTTCTTCCTCATTGAATAATTTTCATTCCTAAACTTGAGAAGGAGAAGAAGCTTACAATGTCAGTAAGAAAAAGTGAGGAAGAACTAAGCTATCTTTATCTGTATATAATAATCAGTGCCTCTTATTTTAAGGGGTAAGACACAACTACTGTAGTATCCAGAAAAAGGGATTCTTACTAACTGGTTGTGTGAAGAAGCATCTTAGCCTAAGTGTAGTGAACTTCCTAGAATGCTGCACTCAGCTGATGGAAACTGAGCATGTGTTGTAAGCAGTGCATATTATTGTATAAAATTTACTGCAAGAGAGAATGATATGAATAGAGAATGTATACAGTAGCTTACTGCATGCTAGCAGGTCTTTTCTGGGCTCCTAAATGTTAACTGGGTAGTAATGTAAGTTATTACACTCATTAAATTAGGCCACAAACAAGTCAACAGTGATTCAGCAAAATGGCTTTGTTTGTATAGTGCAGGGAAGTCTGATAGATATCCAGTCACACATTTATGGCTAAATGGATGAAGATTTTAACATTACAGCCTAATAAAAACCCCATACTGTGTGATTAAATAAGAGGGAAAGCAGTAAAAAAGAGAACGCGTAATGATGGTAACATGTAGGTCAGTTACAATTTAATTGTCATTGCACTTCATTGCTAACATATCAATTCTCTGCTGCTTAGCTGAGCAGAAAACAACAACTTAACATGTACACTGGGCCCACTGACGAGTCGTCAAACCCCCACTTCCATCACCTGCTTTTGACTACTTCCCTAACAACCACATGAAGTCTTCCTGCTTTAATAGGATAATCTCACTGAAAGCTCCTGCTGATTATTTCTTCCCATGCTCAATGCATCAATGATCAGTAAATTTACTTCACACTCTACATAGATGCTAAAATTAGATTGTTTGCATTACAACTTTCAATACTTCTGCAACAAGAAACACCTGCCTGCAGATTTATATTGTTTTGTTTAATGGTTTAAAATAAAGATAGCCTCACAGTGGCGATACCTTGATGTACTATATTGGAGGTGCACAATGGCTGATCATTTTTCTTACTTATCCAATTTGTACTGTATTTCTTGCCATATAAGGTATAGCTTCATTATCATTAATTGCAGCTTTAGAAAAACCGAGGAAGTATTTATTCTTGCCAACTTTGCTGTAATTTTACTTATTCAGTGCAACTAAGAAAGGAGGGGGTATAAAAAAGCACTGTATATTTAACTTTTTTCCCCCCTGAATCTGGATAATTCACACAGATCTCAGAGGGGTTTTGGCACGTTTTTTAAATGTTAGCTCTAAAGAATTGTCTGTCTAGCACACTTATGCTGATCTATAGTAAAGACTTAACGGAGTACATAACCGAACTATTAATTCAGGTGCCTAAGGTGACATTTTTTATCCAGCTTAGTGTAGACTATTCCATATAGAATAGAGCACAGCTCCTGGAATAAAAAATGATCCAGCAGAAGCTAGATAACTTTATTAGAATGATTAGAAACACCAACATTTTTTTCTCATTCCAAATCTTATTTTAATTCCAATTTCTGGGAATCAGGCCCATGGATTCCAAATGTCATTGGTATACTCTTCTGGTAGATTTTCTTCCTTTTGCACCTTCTCCTACCTATCTTGATAGAAATATGTATCCTTTAAGAGCAAGAATTAGGACTTGGAGTTCAAGATTGAGGACAAGTGAGGCAAAAATCCCTAAGAATAAGTGCTAATTTTAGATCTCTGGAGGCAGCATCTAAGTAGTGACAAGAGCTATTGGGGGAGTTTTGGAGATATGAGTTTAGGACTCATAGTTTCTTCCAAAACTGGCAGCTAAGAATCCCTAATTCTGATTAAAGGATCAAAGATGTATAGTTACTAGTCCAAGACTGTATCATTTAAAAAACATGCATAAGAGCCACCTTCCATCTGTTCATTTCTTTCTCCTTTATTCATGATGGAATAGGAAGTCCTATTTTTTTTTTTTGAGTTCAACCAGGGAGAAGACCAAAGTAGCACAGTACTTTTGGTTTCCATGGTGCTACTTATAAAGATTATGCAAAGTGCTTAATGAATAAGTAACTCTTCTCAACAGTTTTCAGACTAGACACTTTAGAGATTTGGACAAAAATAACAATATGAATAAAAAGTTAACTGTGGTGCTCCAAGTGTCTGATTTTCTGCATCTAACTCAGTCTACACAACAGTCACTGAGGAGAGTGACTACTATCTATTGAGATATCATTTGAGATACATTCTGATAATCTGTACAGGTAAATTAGCCCTCTAGCATGAAGAGCTTTTTTGGTTTGTTTGTTTGGGGGTTGTTGCTGGTTTTACTCTCATGGATAATCAAACATCACAGAATTAGTCACATTCATCCTCATGTAGGAAATGAATGCTGGTAATATCCAGGGGTTGTTTGTCTACTTAGGAAAAAAATCACAGCTATTCCAATAACTGAAGGAAAAGCTTCCAGGGGTGCACAAAAGCTCTTCGTGGCTGTTTCCTAAGGTGACTCATGCTCAGGAATCACCAGTACTCAGGGAATTGCAGTGCCAGGATTGGAGGGTCAGGAAGGTCCAGGTTGAGTAACACATCTCTCTGAAAGATCCAACATGTTTCTATTGACGAGTTTTCTCGTTTTTTAAGTTATTTGTTAAGTGTTCACATACATTTCTCTCTATCCCTTTTAGAAATAAATTATAGACTCATTCTTACAAGTAACATATAGTACTCAGGGGGGATAGATGCATAGATTTTTCACTAAAAATAATCTCTGTAGATTTACAAGTGCCTGAATAAATCTAGAAATGTAATAAATTCAAATTCACAATAATCGGTGTAAGCACGTTATCCTCCAAATCATCCATTTATACATATTTTAACCTATCTTAAAATAGCCAGAGAAAGAATTGGAGTTTTCAATTGGTTTTAGAAAATTTTAGTCATAATTCCCACATGTCTAATTTTCAAACCCTGACCAAAAATGTCATGTTTATTTTATCCTTTAATCAAAGAGAATCTGGCCAATTTCCTAATGACAAACTCTATCCAATGACTTGGAGCTGGTATTCATCACCCAGAATATTAACTATGTCTATTCTGGATATTACTTAGCTAATTTAAATAAAGCCAATTAGCGTTCTCTGGGAACGTTAATTTTAGACTTGTTTCTTTCAAAACAGTAGTAGTTCACCACGTAATCATGGAATAGGACAGCAACAGACATCCAAACATTATGTGTATGTGTGTGTGTGTGTGTGTGTGTGTGTGTGTGTGTGCATGCACAGATGTAATACTTGATTTGGCAGGATGGACTATCACTTCCTCTAGCAGATGCCTTTTATAAGCTTATCTGAAACCTTGACACAATTTTTGGAAGCTCATTAGACTTAAGAATGATTGCAAATGAAAGAAGATGCACGGTTACTCACTGACATTCATGCCTGCTTTTAAAATCTCATGCTGTATTGTTGCGGATCTTGATTTCACACTCAGATGCTTAACCCCCCATTAATATGTGTCTTCTTTCCCAAGATGAACATAGTTTCCTTCCCTGTCTGGCATTATCAGTCCCTGCCAACAAAATGAATTGCAGGGATTTTAACAGGGTGGAGTGAGGGATAGGCAACAGTGTCATCTTAAAACTTTAACCACAATTTTCCATTTATTCCTTAGTGCATCGACATAGTCTTGTGTATCTACTGTGTCTAATTTTGTGCCTGATACCATGTATATTCTTCTTTAGAGTTAGGTTCTCAAGTACAATGGCAGATATTTTCATCTCCCTAGGGTCATGCTATAAGTCTATTTCTTTTTATCTTTCCTTATTAAATTATGTTTACCTGAATACATCAGGTTCATTTCACCTAGGCAGGATGTCCCATTAAGCATGACAAGTAGAAGGTTGCAAGATTAATGCCCTTCTTGGCTTAAATTACTGTGTCAGCATCTTCCCAGACCTAGGACCAGGTATGTAGGAAGTATTCCATAATGGACCTTAGCCTTTAATATTATTCCTATAACAAGACTACTTTTAAAGAGTCTCATTATTGGCTTCATTAGATATGTTACTTGCATCAGTGGCTGTAGTTATGTGTATAATATAGGAGAGGTTAACGTAGCATATTTTTTATGTATTGTATGGCATACAGCTTGAAGTAGCCAAAAGGTTTATGGCGATGTAATTGGTAGTTAGTGTGAAATTTGTAAGACAAATAGACAATATCTAGGGTAACCCCTCTAATCCTCTTCTTTCAGAATTTTACAGCCACCAAAGGGCCTCATTAAAACAGCAGTCAGCACCTTAGTGAAAAGATACAGTGCTTAGAGTGCCCAAATGTGACAGAAAATCTGCATTTTGTAAATCTGACACCTTTGATAGATTATACAGTGTGAAGCCATTTCTTCTAAGCGTTATGATAACGCTTCAGGTTTTCTTCTGAATCCAACTTTGCTATATTCACTAGCTTTAACAATGTGAAAAAGAGCCAACTGAATAAAATGAAACATAGAAGGTAGAGAGGAACCTTTTTCTGTGGCACAAAGCTCTTTTCACGCAAAAGGGCTGGAAAGCAGCTGTTGGCATTTTCAAGGACCACTTAATCTTATGGGTAACATGTCTTTAAAGATGAGGGTGCTGTTTATGAATATGCCAGGATTTCAGTATGTGACAGTGAAACAACCTGTGGGCTACCAAGGTAGAGAAATAGTAGGGAAATGCTAAATGGGAAAGATTATTGGCTTTTCAACTGTCTTTACAGATTAATGTTTTACAACAGTATGCAGGCTAAGGGAATTCTTAAAACCCTACTATTCCTTTCATGAATAAGAACTTTGAAATCTGAGACTTCAGAATGAGGGGGTCCAATGCAAAGGATGCAAACCTAGACAAATTTTCTAAATTAGTTCTAGGTGACTGGCATAGCAAAGCAGGCATTATGAAAATGATATCACAAGTTTTAAAAGCATCATAGCTATTACCTTTATGAAAGTTATCTCCTCCAAACCCTAATCATGCTTTCTATTGAGCCAGCAGAAGCATTTGAGCTGTCCCCTTTCACTTAGAATCTAAGCCTGGAAGATTTGTATAGACAACTGGTAACAAATATGGAGATCAAAATTCAGGATCTCTAGAAGAAAAGTTGTTTAGATTTTTTATTTTGTAATGCATTCATATTCTCACTATGTATAAAGCAGGGAAGAACCTATAAAACAAGACTTGAAAAGCTTAAACATCATTCTTCTTCATTTTGACTCAAAATTTGAGTATGTTTATAAAATTATGGTAGGACCAAAATGGATGGATGATGTTTTGAGTCTTTTCTTTCTTCTGTAGCTGAGACTTTTTTTATATATGTATATTTACATCAATCCCAAGAAAATGATATAAGTCCATTCCCCATTCTCCTAGGATTTTCCATCTTTCTGATACCAAATAACACCAAATTTAAGTATTTTTTGTTACTGGAACTTCCAAAAAATAACCAAAACATTTTGACCTTCATATTTTATATGTTATATGATGAGTACAAACTCTGTAATGCAGATATTGAGTATCTTTACTAAGAGGAAGAAAGTAAAAATTAGAAGCTTTGTAATACAGGATTTAAAACCATCTTCCATTATTTATGTTTCTAATTCATAGTCCAGCAATGAAGTGTTATATGTAAGTAGTTGCTGTTCAAATGAAAGAAATATATCTGACTATTGTTTATATTTTAGCATTGAAGTCTTCAAGGACTGATTGATAATTGGATTTAAGCATGCCAAGGCAATTTTTCCTCTTTCCCTTTAAATATACATGGTCATATAGGCCTATTGAAATTTCCCTTTCAGCATTTTATGTATATTCATTTTGAATTGATTTATAAAAATGCTCTTTTTCCCATATTGTGATAAAAGAAACCGGCTTTCGTTTAAATGACTCTATTTAGGTATTTGCAATTATTAATAATACAGTTTACAAAAGAAACATTTCAATGACAGGAACCTTGAAATGAATCCTTGAGAATTTGGAGTGAATATTGCTTTCTCTTGCAATAATCTGGGCCAATCTTTCTTTTGGTTGAATTCAGTCATTTTATTTTATTTTTTTCCCTGAGGGTCAAAAGTGTTAAATTTTTGTCAGTTGCTAGTGGGAGTGGCCGGTGTCTTGGCTGAGAAATCTGCTTAAAATACTCTTTGGGAGAAAAAAGATAGAAAATTGCCTCATCAGGCCCATCTTTCAACCAACAAATCCTGTAACTCTCACTGTTCGTAATTGTTGACCCCTACCATCTGTGTCAGGCAATGTGGCAGGAACCCTCCCTTCAATAGAAATCCATGTTACCTCATCAGAATGTACTTGTTAAAAGTGATAATGGTTTACAATCAGTACTTAGCTAGGTGAAATACAATATCATTTTTTTAAATTGTGAAAGTTTGGGGCCTAAATTAATACCCTGACACCTAAGCCATTATATTATCTAAAAATAATTTGGTGCAAGTAGGCAAATATCTGTGAGATGCTTTTGCTACCCCAAAACTGTAAAATGCAAAATTCTTTTCATTTGGGAACAGAGTTATTGTGGATGTCGATTGCAAACTGTTGAGTGTCATTTAGTCTTTCAAAATCTGCCTTTACATATCTAGTAACAACTCTCAAAATATCTTCAAGGAAATTATATATTTTCTCAGAAAATAGACAAAATGAAATATGTGTGGCACTAGTGGAACTCGACTTAAAATCATAACCTCTTGGAATAAATTCTCTTAGGATATGTTTATGACTTTCTTTGCCCTAGAAAATGAACCTAAAGGGGCATGGTGAATAGAATGTGTGGGTTTAAAATTCAGTGGATTATTCACATCTGTTAGGTGAGAATTAAAGAGCGCTGAAATAATGTATTCTTATGTTTTAGAGCTATCACTGCCAAAGGCTACCAACTAGTAAGTATCAACATCTGTGTTACTTCTTTAGATTTCCTGATTCAATGTGTCTAAACATTTCATTTACCAC
The DNA here is from genome assembly GCF_027595985.1 of Sorex araneus. Classification (NCBI taxonomy): domain Eukaryota; kingdom Metazoa; phylum Chordata; class Mammalia; order Eulipotyphla; family Soricidae; genus Sorex; species Sorex araneus. Next base: position 321,989,466 of record NC_073313.1, read on the forward strand.
TGGAATTTTTAAAAGTTGTTTTAAGCCTCTGTTTGATGTACTATTTCACTGAAAGATATTATTAGCAAATATTAGTTAAGGGATTATATGTACAATTAGCCCTAAATAACATTAACCGAATGTTGTGATTCGTATTATAGAAGGAACGTCAGGTTCTTGAAATGGTAAATAATGGAATGAAAATAAATAAAGGTACCTGTATTTTGACAGTGATATTCCACCTCTGGTTTTCCCATGCGCAAGCGTAAACACTCACGCATAGTCTCTTTCACACACACACACACACACACACACACACACACACACACACACACAAACACACACACAAAATCATTCAAATGCCTTTTCTTTCTCTGACAAAAATATTCATTAAAAACATTTCACTGTGCTGCCTTTTAATATAGCACGGGCATTCAACCTGCGCAGGAAGCTTCCTGGAACCGCACAAATACTGTGTAATTATCTGGTGGCTCCCTGCTGGCTGCTGCATATTCCAAGCACAAAGTGAGCAGCGCGTTTCTAGAGCCTGACTCCTGTCTTCATTGTCCCTGCTTGGAATATGAAGCCTCACTTCATTATAGTAGACCTGATCAAACTTGATAGATTTAGCCATTATTCTTGACTGTGTCAACTTTTCACAGCACCCCCCACCCCCACCCCTTGGGCTCTTTTGTTTTGCCACCCAGGGAATGCAGAATATTCTGAGTCTAGGTTGCTTTTTCTCTCGCCTCTTCTCTTTCTTCCCTCCCTCCCTCCCGTTCTCCCTCTCTACCTCCTCCCTCCCTTCCTCTCTCTCTGGGATCTCTCAATCCCCCTCCTCCTCCCTACACCCCGCATCTACCCTCTACCACCCAAACAAACCAAGGATTCAACAAATAATGTTCCTTCTACATCATGTGATTCAAAGAAAATAAGGCTTGCAATTTTTCTCTCAATTGTCCTCTTTGGTTTTGATTTTTTAGTTACAATAAAAGAATTCTGCAGCAATGTTGACACACAAGACAAAAATGCTTTGAAAATCCTTTTCTATTTCCTCTTAGTATAGCACAGTAACTTTTGCTCTGTGATGTTGTGGGGATGGCTGGTGGTTTTGTTTTGTTTGGGTTTTTTTTTTTGGTCTGTTTTATGACAACTTTTGGAGCACTTCAGAGTTCATATTTTCAAGGATCATCACATCAGTGTATCTTATCAAATTTTATAAACATCGTAGTACATTTTTTCTTTTTTTTGAGAAAGACATTAGATAGTTCTCTAGGCAAATACAGATGTTGTTACAACTGGTATAGCATAACAGATTGCTTTGTGGTTTCTGAGAGTTGCTATGAAACAATAGAGGATAATATTCTAGCTCTAACAAAATTGTAAAATAAAAATAATACTAGCTATGTCACAACTATCAGCATCACATTGATTCATCAAAGTGCCATGGAACATGTTAATCAGTGGATCGTTATTTGTTAACTCACTTCAGATACTTGTAATATTTGGTGACATTTTAGTATTCTACTATTTTTTGAAATATAGTCTATCCATCTCCTCTGTAAACTGCAAGCACTGTTTAAAAATAGAAAATAATGTTGAAAATAGTGTTGAGGTCTGCTTATGAGCTGCAAATTATAAATATAGTAAAAACTTAAGAATCTTGGAATGTCTTCTCACTCTCCAGGGTCATTCCACACTCCAAACCACTCCAACTTCCTTTTATTATGTTTATTTTTTGAAAGCAAAAGCCATGCTCCCAATATGATGCCTTTCAACAAGTTTGCTCACAGGATTCTTATTGTAACATCTAGTTTTATGCCATAGGAATAAGGTAAGATACTAGTACAGCATGAATTTAACATTATCCTCCTTAAATTAAAAATAAAATAATTATATTTTTAGAGTGGCATTTTCAGTCACACCAAAAGCTTTGCGGCATCTTAAAATGTAAATTGCCGTGAAGCAACACAAAGGAGAAAGGGAAGATTTTGAAGGCAATCGCACTGATCACTTAATTCAGTCGCTGCATATCCACTTGGCATAAGGTAATTAGAGTGCCACATTGCTGTAAAGACAGAAAGCTTAGGGTCCCATTCTGACTCACCCAGACGATAATACATGATTAGAAGTCAGTGACAGATCACAACTGCTGAATGACCCACCAAGGTCTTATCAAGGGCAAATCGCATAATTAGCATGCACTTCGCTGGCAGAGGAGTGCAGTGCTATTGTTCCTGCACAATCAAATTAGCCCTGCCAATGAGGTCAGTGTTCTGTGACCTTAGAGACATTTCATGTTTTATTCGCCCTCCTTGTCACACACATGCACATACACTCACACACACATGCAATGTGCACACATGCAGACCCCTTAAGTTCTGTGAACGCTCAATTCATGCTTTATAGAGATGTTTTTGAAGAACACTCCATTGACTCTTTAGTTCCTCACGTATGGAATGAGGAATGAGGGAACCAGCTAATGTAGTCTGACCCAGGGGGACACATATGTAATATAGCGACTTTGACATAAATTCAAGCATCTAGTGATGCCTGGTTCTCACATTATTTGCTCTTTATGCATCTGCAGCCTCCCACCTGTACTAATGAACTCTTAATAATCAGAAGTATGTTTCCCTTTCCTACTACTGATTAAAGGGCCCAGTTATTTTGCCCACTCTGCTTCTACCCATCACTGTACTGCTATTCCAGGGTCCAAGGCTGTCGTTGCTGAGTGACACATTTGTTTGCAAACTTGCCATCTTCTTTCCATTTTCAGCAATGTGGAAATTCAGGCAGAGCCCTTGAATGAGACAACTTGAATGACTAGTCTGAAGGTTATTCTGTTTTCCAGCCTGAAAGTCGCTTTCTCATTTGTTTTGCATACTTCATCAGGTATTGAGCACATGTGAGAGGTTGGCACTGAGTGCGAAGTGGAAGCATATGTTCCCTCGGCCCTGTGGTTTCCATCATTGGGCTGTTCTGTAGTCTCTGAAGCAGGTGACACTATGACCAGCACTCCTGGATCCCATTCTGCTGACATTACTTACTAAGTCCTATAATTCATTAAAAAAAAAACTTGTCTGTCTTATCAAATTAAAGCCATTTCTGCATCCTTTTAATCTGGCAGTAAATAAGGTTTCTTCTGTTAGAAGCAAATAATTTGGACATTTCTGTTTTCCAAATTTTACCCAAATATGACTCACAATTCACTATTGTTAAGATGAGATTCACATGGGTTAAATTTTCATAATTTTTTTCTGAAACATCTAGTCCAAATTTTAGTACTAATGAGAAGTCTAGGGAATATTGATTTTTTGTTAGGAGAGGGTCTCTGACTTGAGGCTATTGTTGAGAGGTGTGTGTGTGTGTGTGTGTGTGTGTGTGTGTGTGTAGTTATGCTCTACCAGGTATGGAATAGTCTGTATTCTGTAATCAAGAAGTAATGGAAAGAGTATCAGATAACTTGGGCCTAGTCCTAGGTTTGCACTTGGTGAAGGCTTTTTTCTCAGTCTTGGCCTCAATGTATTCATCTGAAAAATGCCTAGATTTGGCAAGAAGCTCCCTCTTACCACTCCTGGAAATAGTACTTTTTTATTTCTAAAACTTGGGTGAAACCTTTGTGTCCATTTATTTGATTATATGTACTCACCACTACAGCCCTTTACCTTTTGGTTTTGTAAATAACACTCTGACTGCTGTAACTAACAATGGCAGTGCAGACAGGGGACAGAGACCTTGGGATTCCAACGCATACAAGGATAAGTACTTGTTTTCCCTACTGCTGATATTTCTCCCTGTTCTACCTTTGAAACATACACCTTCTGTAATTAAATACCAAGGAAAGGGAGAAGCCAATAAGAACACAACTGATTACTGTTTAGACAATATGTTTCCAAAGTGTCACTGAGCAGGCAAGTTCATCTTTGAGCTAGTTAAATAATTCCAGCTCTAACTTACCCTCTTCTGTAGTTGTTCTATATTGTGATTACTTGCATTTTAATAGGCAATGCATTTTTCCAATTGTATCAGTACTCTCATGCTTCAAAATATTTTCTTGAGTAAGTAAAGGATTTTTATTGACTTCTGTTTTCTAAAGCTGAACTACGTGATATTTTAAGATAGTGAAATTTAGAATCTAGTAGCACAGGGTCCTCCTAAAAAATTTATTTTTAAAGTATACTTTATTCATTAAAAATGCCTTGGATAGGTGTGCTAAATGCACAAATAAAAAACTCTTCTTGTATGAGATATAGATAATTTCTAAACATTTTCTTAATTGTTAAAACACATATTGTCTATGACATGTAATAAAATTCAGTGTGCCACAAAAGTTTTTGAAAGCATTATATTTAAAATGATTGTGATGTTGATCTAACCTCATTGTATTTAACCCGCATAGAAACTTCTTTTTGATAAAAAATAGGGAATTTTGTGCAAAAGAGCAGTCTTTATACTAGTAATGAAAATATGATAAAAGGATCAATTTTTGCAATTTATCTGTCTTATAGAGATTTTACAACATCTGTAAAATATAGACACATCATGTCAAAAAGCACTGTGTCTGCTGAAAGGGTGTGTGCCAATTTGCATAAGGTGTATTTTTTTGTATGTGCTTTATATACATTATATGTATCATATAAATATAAATCTTGGGACCCAAAGTCTCAGGGGGACTCCCCCATCTTAGTCATCCAGTACACACCATGAAAGTCCCCTAACCAACAGGATTAAAATTCACTCCTTTCAACCATCCCAGGCATTTATTTCTTCCTTTTCATTGAGCTACATTTGTCTGATTTAACAAGATAAGATTTGAGTGCTGATGCAGCCCGTTGTTAATGTAGCAGCGGCATCCACCATACCATCGACACTCGGCATCAGAGGAATGCATAAATCAGGTATTCAAAAAAAATTAGATATGCAGCACACCAGTTTTATAGTCCCAGCCTCAGAAATTGAAATGGCCCAGATTAATGTATTATATCTTACACACTGTCCGAGTGAATCAACTTTAATATATTGAACAGATTCGCAGAACAAGACTTTGTTATCTAAGGAGCACTCGGAAGAAGGAATTGACCTGAGGATTTGATTTGGTTCAGGTAGTTCATGTTGTACAGCAGCATTTGAATAGTTTCACATAAAAATAAAATTTGTATTAGAAATATTTCACATCACTCTGGGCTCATCTGCACAGCAGATTTGCAGAGGGCCAATATTATAGAAACAATGTCCGGCCAAGATATGATTTTAACCTTTGCTTCTGACATGGCAAAACAATATAATTGTAATTTTAATGCAAGCTGCTGTTTCTCAGCAAGACAGCTTGTACAGGCCGACTTTAACTAGTTTGGATTTTGACTGGAAATGAAATGCCCATTGAATTGCTCATACAATAGAAGCGCCACAATTTGTAGCATTTCATTCCCAAAGGCTCAGTCAGGGCTGAAGCCGCTCTGTGCAGAAGCTGATTTTTATGCTATTGGATGCCATTCCAGAGAAGGACTGGCTTAGAGGCAATGCAAGGCTGCTAGGACAGTAGCTCTTTTCCTGGCCAGGCAGGAGGGCCATGATGAGGAAATCGATTTGGGTTTTGAAACCAGAGATGATGTGGTCTTTCCCCTTGACTGCTTGGAAGAGGGGAGGAGTAGGGAAAAGAGCAAAACATGAAGTCTGGATAGAGAGAGTACATATTTGGCAGTGTTGGGGTGGAAAAGACATGGCAAAGTGTTTCGTTCTCCTTTGACTTTGTCAGACAATTTACCCAGATGATATACCCAGGTAATAACTGAGTCACGAGCTTTGGCACATTCAGTCAACTGAAAGTGTAGATAAATAGTGCCCATTATTCTGTGGTTGGAGAAGCTATACATGGCTATGTCTGACATAATAAATCTGTTTTATTATGTTTCAATTATTGTTGTAGGGTAACATGTTTGCGACCCATGTTCATGTTTATGGTTTCCATGTACACTGGTCACCTCATCAAAGTGTCCAAGACCCTCCAACAATGCCTTCCTTCATGTTACATCCTCATTTACATATAACCATATAGATATCATTTGACCTCGGTATTTTCTCATCTTTCCTCCAACACCAAACCCAGAGTGGCTATGTACCTCACACATTTGCCTTTAACCTTTGTTTCCAATTCTTTAAAACTTTCTCTTCAGTCAACTCAAAGTTCTTTAATGTAGTTTTCTCCTATGACTGCATCCCTCATTCTTAGCAGAGTTGCTGGAACATAATAAATTGCAATAAAGCTCAGTAGAACTAGCTTATCCAAGCATTCATTGAGTAGATATTTGGTTTTGTTTTGTTGTTTTTTGTTTTTTGGGGGTATTTTGTTTGTTTTTTTGTTTTTTTTTTTTTGCTTTTTGGGTCACCTCGGCAATGCTCAGGGGTTACTCCTGACTCTGCACTCAGGAATTACTTCTGACGGTGCTCAGGGAACAATATGGGATGCTAGGAATCGAACCTGGGTCGGCCTCATGCAAGGGAAATGCCCTACCCATTGTGCTATCGCTCCAGCCCCAAGTAGATATTTGGAATGTCTGCTATGTGTCAACATTGTCATAAGCTCCACTGACACAGCAACAAATAGAAGAAAATTTTACTCTCACAAAGCTTATATTCTTTTTTTTTTAAATTTTTTATTGAGTCACCATGTGGAAAGTTACAAAGTTTTCAGGTTTAAATCTCAGTTATACAATGCTCGGATACCCATCCCTTCACCAGTGCACATATTCCACCACCAAGAATCCCAGTATAGCTCCACCCCGCACCCCCACACCCCTAACCCCCCACACCCCTAGCCCCCCCACCCTTAGCCCCCCGCCTGTGTAACTAATAAATTTCACTTTACTTTCACTTTGATTGCATACAATATTTCAACAAAACTCACTATTATTGTTTGGAGAGTCTTACATTCTTAAAAGGAAAATTGACGTCAGAAAACAAATTTAGGATATCTAGTCACTGAACCAAGAGCAATGAAAGCATGAAATCTAGACTACAGCAAACAAACTTTAAAATGCACCAGTTAATATGCTTTATTTAAATATCAAACATTAAACATTTTTATGTACTTTTAAATGTTACCTCTTAAGAGAGAGAGCACAGCAGGGTCGGGTGACTGGCTTGCATGTGACTGACCCAGATTCAATATCTGGCACTTCATATAGTTTCCCAAGCCCTGTCCAGAGTCATCACTGAGTAAAGAGGCAAGAGTGATCCCTGAGCACAGCTGGATATGAAACAAAACAAACCAAAACAAAAAAAGTGTCAGTCAGAAGGCAGACTGTTGGGTGGGAGGAAAACTTGCAGGCATTGGTGGAGAGAAATTCACAATGGTGATGGAACTGATAACAGTACCTTGTATTTCTAAAACTCACTTATGAATGACTGTAAATTATGGCATCTTAACTTAAATTTTTTAAAGGAAATAAAAACAAAATAAGTTTTTGTCTGTCATAGGAAATTGCTGGTACTTGAGACCACCAAATGTCAATAAAATGACAATTTTGTAGAGTCCAGTTTATTTTTTTTAGTTTAAATTCTTCTTTTTTTAAATTAGTGAATCACTGTGAGATAAAGTTACAGACTTACAAGTTTTCATGCTTACGTTTCAGTCATACAATGATCAAGTACCCATCCCTCCACCAGTGCCCATTCTCTACCACCAATGGTCCCAGCATCCCTCCCACCACCTCCACCCTGTCCCCTACACCGCACCCTGTCTCTGTAGCAGGGCATTCCCTTTTGCTCCCTCTGTAGAGTCTAGTTTAATACATATATGCCACAGGAAATAATGGAGCACTTCAGCGTAGTAATGCTGCTTGACACCATCACGAGCTGTGTTATAGTGTGGAAGCTCTTGCTTGAGCAACTATATCTCTTAAAAATTACGTAAAAAATGAAATGAGCCATGATTAGACAAATAGAATATCGAAGTTGTTCTAATATTTGTTGAAATAATAAATATATACTGTTGTATGTGTGTTGTTATGCAATGTTTACTTGAAAGTTATCTGTCTTGCTTTAATACTAAAGTCTCAGAGTATCTTCTGAGTCTTAAGGACCCACCCTAGGCTGTGGACTGAGGTTCCTGTACCACAGTCTCTCTTTTTCTTAGAACCCTTAATTCCTTCCCACGGATATAGTAAGTCACTGCTGATGTGTGGAGAAAAGTGATTTGGGGACAAGAAAGCCAATAGAAATGTGGTAAGTATTCACTTGCTTCTTGCACTAAGGACTGTCAGTATCTGTAATTGAACTGTCTCTGAGTAGTACAACCTCTCTCCCATCGGCTCACTCTGCTCAAAGAGTATCTTGGGGTCCCTGATCTGTGTCCATGTTGTGGCTATCACCTGGTTCCCAGAGTCTAGGACATTGAGGGGACATGCTTTGCTACGGCAGGCACATTTGCTGCATTATTTCTCACAGTGTGTTCTCTTTGTAATATCCAGCTTTGACAGCGCACATTCTCTGAGTGTGTATGAGAAAGTGTCAAAAAAAAGTGCTAACATTTCTACTAGTTGGATCATTAATTTTCTCAAAGAATTACCAAATAAAATGACTTAAAGAATCCCTCCTACGCAGCCATTTCTAAAGTTATATTTTAAATGTTGAAAGCCCGTAACTGGTTTTTTTTTTCTTATGCACTTAGCTTAGTTTACAGACTAAAGGTCATAGATTTTTTTGTATGACAATTATAATAAATATTTTTGTATTTCAAAAATTATATAGCAAACAGTGCTACTGGGTAGTTTCTGCTGGAATTGTAATTTTATGTTTAAAAAGGAAACCCAAAGCAAAAGGAAGCTGCTGCACATGGAAATATGGTAAATTTCTGTTTTAAGACCTTGTGGTGGGTGAGTAGGTTTTGATTGCTAGCTCACTTGAGCTGACTGAAGGCCAAGGACATATGTCTTATTTGAACCATCTCTACAACAGCTAGCAAAGGCTCTGTGCACAGAATGAGATTGAATGTTTTTTGTAGAAAAATCATACTACCTACTACTCATTAAGCATAAGCTTTGTGCAAGATTTCACTGGTTTCAGCATTACTGCATTTTGAAAAACAGTCTTCCCATTTTACGTATAGACAAACTGAAACCCAGATAGCTCATTGTGCATCCAAGTTTATTCAATCAACAAGTGACAAAGCTAGAATCCAAATTGAGTTCTCTTTCTCTAAAAGTCCATGCCCTCTCCACACCATTACTTCTGATTTTCAAAACATTCTCAGGAAAACAATTGCCATTAGAAAGTGATTAAGACACCCATATTAAAATCAGTATCTATTGTGTGTCTATCTGCACCAGTCTTTCCTTTGTGTGTGTGTGTGTTTGTGTATGTGTGTTTGCTTGTTTTTGTGCAGCATACAACAGTTTTCAGGGTTTATTCTTGGCTCTATGCTCTGGAGTCACTCCTGGCAGTGCTCAGGGAGCCACATGTGGTACTAGGAATTGAACTTAATTCAGCTGAATGTGAAGCAAATGCCCTGAACTCTGTAATATAACTCCAGCCCATGTTCTCGTCTTGTTTATGAAATTCTAGGATCATTTCCCCTTTCCTTCTGTTTTTTTATCTCTTTATTTTCGAAGGATTTAAGCCTTTTTAAGGCCTCCTGTCCTTGATCTTATACAGTATGAAATCAGTGTATATTATGTAGTGAACTGTGTAAAGTGTCAGAGATATTCTCCTGCAGTATCTTTGCCTGTCCTTTTCATAAAAGACAGCTTGGAAACCCACAAATATCTTCCAGGATTCCTGCATCACTCTTCTTTAAGATAAAAAATAAGTCATTCCAACTCCATCTTGTTTCACCATGTTTTGGGAGGCTGGAGAGGTAACAGAGAATGTTATATTCTCCCAGGTACCTCTCTTCTTGGCCTCAACTCTCACCACAATACACAGCTACACTTATGAATCCTAGGATCTTTCCATGCCCAACTTCAAGTTCCACATAATTTCTAAGAGTGGGATTGGCATCCAACACAAAATAGGAAAGAATAACTTCAAATTAACTATGTGCTATCTCTGTTCTAATGGATCCCTGAACAAACTCTTTACAAGAATGCCTACCTGACCATAGTTTCATAGGAGCCTGCTTGAGATTAAGGTTTATTCTTCCTACTGTTACTTTTTTGCTACCTCTCTCCTCTTAAATTTCTAGGTTACTTCCCATATCCTCATCTTTCCAATCCATCAGAGGGAAACTGAAATCTATTGAAAAGTTGACTGGTAGAGCAATTGATATGTTTTCATTTCACATTTTGCAAGGTGCCTACTTGTTGCCTAAATAAAAAGACCCAGTAATTGACTCTCTCAAAGTGCCATCTACTGCCGAGATTATTTCAGGAAATTTCATAGAAAAGGCAGAATATTCCAATCATCATTTTCAAAAATCACATGATCCTTTCAAATTGACTCTCTCCCTACTCTCTAACCTCCCCCCACCCCCAACATGTACACACACATGTGCATGTGCAAATACACACGCACACACACACATACACAAACATTTGTGCACTGGTCTGATCTGGACTTGACCATTTTCTAAATTTAATCATCTTTCCCTTCTTTCATCTTCAGAAATACTTCTCACGCTATATCCCTGAAACCAGGTGTCAGGATCCTTGAAGTCATTGCTCCAACCAGGGACTGAGAGATTGTCACTAGATCACAGTGCTGAGCCTCTGTTTTGTTTTTCCTACTTTTCAGCTACAATGTGATATAAATGCCATATGAGAATGAGGTTGTCATTTCTTTCCATCTCAAACTAGGCTCAGTTTGACTGTGATTCACTTGTAAATATGCCATCAGCAGCACCTTGTCTATACTGAAAAGCAACTACAAAATAGAGCCTATGCAAGCTTTGTCATAATGTAAATAATTAAAATGCTAATTTTCCTAATTTCTAAGAAATAATTTAAGTTTCATCCTACATATGTCATGGGGTATAGTGTCTATAACAGCTTTTGTCATTCAAACTTCATCAAGCTTTGCACAATGGAAACAAATTCAATTTTATTATAATTTAATTTATATTTGCTCTTTGCATCATACTCATTGTTGCTTAAAGATTATACCAGTCTCTGTGCTCAGGAATTAGCCTGGTAGGGCTGGAGGAACATTTGGGTTAAAGGGGATTGAATCTGGTTTGGCCACATGCAAAGTACATGCCTAACCCATTGTACTATCTCTCAGCCCCTGACTCCATTTTCACAGACAGGAAAAAGTGGAACTGAATGATTCATGACTTACACAGAGTTTCAGAAACAGGAGAGATGAACCTGAGTTAGACAACTTCTTTTGCTCTCCCGAGTACAAATTCTTTTTTTTTTTTTTTTTTTGCTTTTTGGGTCACACCTGGCAATGCACAGAGGTTATTCCTGGCTCTGCACTCAGGAATTACTCCTGGCAGGTGCTCAGGGGACCATATGGGATGCTGGGAATCGAACCCAAGTTGGCCATGTGAAAAGCAAACGCCCTACCCACTGTGCTACCACTCCAGCCCCCTGTCAAGCACAAATTCTTAATCTTTCTCTTGTATCATAGCTCTCTACCTAAGTGATGAAGGCTGGCTTCACCTATAATCTGAACATTGAACTTAATGGTTTTGGATCAGGAATGCACAATTTCTAAAATCCATTACTGTCAACAAACAGAATAGAGAGGTGCTAGTGATCCAAGCAATTTCTTTGCTAAAATCTAAATTCATTTTTTATTTGGTTATTAATATTCCTGGGGCAGTTGGTTAGATTCATTTAAAAATATAACTTTTTCAGATCATCTTGTAACACTGTATTGCTTATTCATTCTCCCCTTGCATCTCTCTGGCAATTTCTTACAGCAGATCCAATCCTAAAGATCACAAGTTAGCCCATAGCCCTTTTTGCATGTAAAATCAAGCATTTAAATAATATTTAAAAAAACTAGTTTGGGGAGTTTACATTTGATTTTACGATACTTCTAAGGGATGTGCTTGAACTATGATTCACAATTCTCTTGATTGCTTATTTTATGTACTCAAAATATCTGAGGAGTACTTACCTGAACAGCATGGGTCTCTTATGTGCCTCCTTTTGAAATGGTGCTCTGCTGGCATGAAGCCTGGTGAGTCATTGGTGCATGATGTTGGAGAACCACATTTTAAGGAAAGCAAGCTGCGTATAGACTCCCAACGGACCCTTGCTCCTAGGCTTGCAGTCACCGTGAGATTGCACAGAGGCCACTTGGAGAGCCTTTACTTTTAAAACATGTTTAAAAGGGAGGGTAGAGGTCAGGAATTTGAAAAACTAAGAAACTCTTGAAAGTTTTCTCAGAATCAATATAAATAATACCAATAATCTGAAAAGGAAAATAATTTTAAGTGGAAATATTTTAGCATTCAACATCTAGCTATTTTCAACATTGGTACCATGTGAACAAAGCTGTAGTATTTTCTTGGCCAGTGGCCCAAGTGGGATAGCATGACATGGAAATTCTAGAAGTGTATTTTTTCTTTTAGATGATGAAAGAATTATCTTACGCTTGAAAGTTATTAATAAAAGGGCCTTGAAAATGATCTAGTCTAAGTACTTCTTTATTGGGCGAGTGCCTGTGAGGATATGATTTGACTAGTCTTAGTTGCATAGCTAACTCAGGCAACAGTGAGCAAATGTTCTGCTTCTAGTTGAGTTTTCCTATGTGATGCTAGATTCTTTTTTTATAAGTATGGTGAGAACTAGATTATCCACACTGGTTAGGCTTTTCTTTTTCCAAATCTAGACATCACCATGCTTGTGGAAGTAGGACATATATCACTAAATATGTGGGATGAATATACATTTGTGAAAAAAACGAGAGACCCAGGAGAGGATGAAGAGAGCTTTAAGGCACCAGTTCATACTTTGTAGTTTTTTTCATTGAATATGATCATTTACTCAAACCTAGGATTTTAGAGAATATAATGTACTCAAAAGAAAAGCAGGCCTTAAATAAAATTGATTTTTGAATGCATTCCGTCTTCCCTGAAAATCAACTTTTCCTTGGAAAATGCATAAAGGGAACTTTGGAATGATATAGAAAATGCAAATAGCTGTTTTTTTAGCATAGTTATGGTAAGCTGGTATATGTGGGGGAAAGGACTTATGTCTAGAATAGCTGCACTTATAAGTATGGGTCACAGCAATGTAAACTTAGTAGAATAAAGATGTAGTTTTAAAGTTATCAGTACAGAGGTACGATTAAAATATGTTTGGTATGTGGAATGGAGAGTAGGCCAACAAATAAGAGAATATAAAAATGCTCATAAATAGAAGATGAGACAAATTTTATTAATACGATCAGTTTTTTCTTTGAAGAAAGTTCTAAGGGCCCACATTTTAAAGTGTTGCCTTCCAGGGATGTCTTCACACTCTAAAAATATATGTAAATTTTTATCTCTAATGAGAACAAATTAATCAGATATTGCCAGTATTTAAAGGATCCAGCTTTTATTATATTCCACTCCGTTTGAAAATAAAATTGGAAGCATGTCCCCTGCCCTCCTGGGAGTTAGAGTTCTCAGTATGTATCTCCTTGGGTCCCTAAGACCTCTGGTCTTTCCGTTTTCTTCCTTGAGGAGAATGCCTCCACTCCCTGGCTCTCCCACCCGCAGTACTGCTGCCACCGCGCACCAGCATAAAGCACAGATTGCTGCCCAGCTCCTTGGAGAGGGGCCAGTGCATTTGTCAGGAATTGAAAAGTTTTGGAGCCAGTTCGAGGACTTTCTGGTACACAAAGCGTTGGCTGGAAGTGTGGTAAGTATTAAATGGGATGTTAATTTTCATGAATATTTTCCCCATGGTTGTAGCTTGTGGTCATTGAGCAATTTAGCAATCACCATGTGGTCTGTTGGACACATGGCCTGGGTGAAGTTCAAGAAATTAGAAACCAGTCAATGGCGAGAAGGCCAGAACTCATATTCATGTGTTTTCACTCTTTTTTTTTTCTTTTCTTGTTACCCATGTCAAGGGATGACTGTTTCTTTATCGAATCTCTTTTGGTGCAACCATATCCCTAAGAGCTATATGTCCCTCCTATTTTGATGCAGCTCTTTCACTTAGACTATTTTTTCAGGTTTATATTATTGCCCTGACATATATACTTTAAAGATTCTTGCTCAGTTTATTCTTTGCTTCCAAATGTAGAATATACTGTATTAATAGTTCCAACGATGTTAATATGCAACTGCAAGATGTTGCCAATATCATCCCTTAAAGTAAGGATTTCTGAGGTTCTAGAAGTCTGGAGGGAAAGATAAGTTGTTACGATAACCAGGGAAGACTATGGATTGGCATATTACATGAGTAACATTTAGTTTTATATGCTCTGATCTTAATTAGTTCTCACTACACCTTGGTAAATATCTAAGGCAGGAATTCTGTCACAGTCCCGTCTTTATAAGATTCTACAGAACGTTGAGGTAAAATGAGTTACCCAAGCTCACACAGCTAGGACTGGAAGATAGGGTTCCTGCTGCAGGCCATATTCTCTTTGCTCTTTGTCATTCTTTCCTACCTCGTTGCCTAAGTTAAGTCATGAGAATTTGTAATTAATAACAAAAATGGACCAGATATGCCCATGGCTTATCTTTCTGATTTTTTAAATAAATTATAACAAGTCAGATTCCTAGTCTCATTTACTTATATTCCAGTATGATTTCTTGAATAGAAGGGAAAAGGATATATAGATATAGATATACACAAACATACTGGTAGTTACATATAGTACAGAAGCCTTATACTATCTCATTAGTATAACCAAAAAATGTGTGTAGTATGCAAATGGTGTTTTCAATTTTCTTGATAAAATTAGAGAGTCTCTGAATATGTTGTACACTGTTGTCTCTTATATTGAGAGGAGCTATTCCATAGCATCTCTTTATCTTTGTGATGTAAATACCATCTATGATGAAATTTAAGAAATCAGACTTCAATATTCTACATCTCTGGTTCAGGGAAAGAGCTGATATATGATATTGCCTTCTATTAAGCCAGTCAAAAATAAATCTTTATAGTTAATTAATAAAAATTGGATTATATGCTGAAACTTAAGAATACTATAGTGTAAGGCATTTTCTCTTCATTTAGCTTACCCCTGTTAAAACCCCAAATCATATATGAACCTCCATAAAAGTCTGAGATATTCCTCAGCATAGAGCCAAGAAAGGGCCCTAAACATGCCAGGTGTAGCTCAAAAGCAAATCAAAATTGTGTTACATGCTTATCTTGCATAGGGATTATTATAAACTTAAATATATAAAGTACATGACTTATATGTTTATAAAATTATTTGTGCTATATAATCTCAAATATGAGAATTCATATATGCATAATATGTGAGTAATCCATTTTTATTTAATATTGGCAGAAAAAATTACACTACTCCATACATAAAATTTCAGTTTCTCTTATAAGGATTTTTAGCAATTTTGATGGTATGTCCTATGAACTGTTTCACATAGTTGCCTTTCAGTAAGTTAAGAAATACAGTAAGTTAAGAGATACAGAGTTCTGTCATTTTGGGGATGTTTTGCATCAGTATTATCAGTACAATTTATATTCTGTTCTCTTACAAAGATACCCTCAGGTATGATGTCCTTAGAAATTATTTGAGGCAGTTTCCTATTTATATTTTTGTCTCTTCTATTATCAGTGTAACTCTTCTAGTTTTTGTAAATTTTAGCCTGATATTGTCTAGCATTCTTGTAATTCGCCTTGTCTTATCTGCCTTGAGCCACAACACACAATATAAAAGCATAAATATTATGTCTAAAATAACAGTTAATAGGCTCTGAGTGATTAAAGCACATATAAATTACCAGGGCTTTGTTGTATGGAATAATAAACCCAAATTGCTGATTCTAGACACCCTCTTTTTCTTTCTCTTGGTTTGTAGGTGGGATATAAAGAGTGGAGATTGCCTAATAAGTGAAGGGTTACTCTCCATTAAAAAGCAATGAGGTGCATATGAATGCTTTAAATCTTTCCGGGATTAGCAGTGTTTAGTTTGGAATGACCAAAGGATAAGCATGGAGTGCTTCTGGCTGTGCCTGTGAGAGGAGTGTTTTTATTTGTGTTTTGTCAAGGATGAGCCTCTGAGCACACTACAAAAGGACAGTGCCTCTTTAACAGAGGCTCTGGCTTCTGTTCCTGGGAGCTTCGCAGCATTCCTTCGTAAAGCAGCATGAAAGAGTTGATTTTCATTTTATGTTGTGCTTGTGAGGCATTAGCATGATGTTCTAACACTTGTAAATGAATACAGCTCTTGCCTAATCTGTCATTTTAATGCCTTATAGATTTTATTTCACTCGATGTTGTACCAGATTCTCAATAATAATAATCAACTGCTTTGTTGTTCTCTTGCAGAAATTAAATTTCTGCAGTGGGTGTGCAACTAATAAAAGATGTTGCTTGAGGAAACAAAAAATAAATATGATGAATCATAAAAGTTGGGGCGGGGGGGGGGGGCGAAGGGAAGTGGCTCCTAGATGGAAGACAATTACTGAACCAGTGGTGACTATGTCGGATTCGCATATTGTCAACAGCTTAATAACCCTCACCGAGTCTTTAGCCACACTCCTTATACCTTTGAGCATTAACCTCACAGACTTGGTATTTTCTACTATTTCATTTAGGAGCATTAAAATAAAAGGTGAGCTAGTAAAATAACCACTCTCTTTATTTTGCACCCTGGATAAGTTTGCTCAGGGTTGCCGTTTTGCCACTCACATACCTTTTATCTTTTCCCCTGTCACAAGCTATCTAGAAGAGCAGCATTAAAGGCAGCTGTGTGGGACTTAGAGTATTGGCAAAGACTGTAAAGTGGAAAATAAACAGTGTGTCTATCACCAAGCTATAAGAACACAGCACTCAGCAGTGAAATGACAGTCAGTGGCAAGCAACTAATTGGTCACCAGCTCTGGAGGAAATATATTCTTCCGGATCGTTGTCACTTACCATGTTCTTTAGATAAACACACAAACAAACAAACAAACAAACCTCTAGGTTGAAGTGCTGGCTCTTATTCCCCAAAGTAAGAAAATAAGGAGTTAAGGCATCAAAGCTAGATAGCGACTTTAGAGACTATTTGGAGAAATATTATAGAAAAACAGTTGGGCCCCTCAAAAATAATGAATTTACCCCCTTGCAAAAAGGTATTGTGTGGCCTAACACGTAGTAAGTGTTAAATGTTATATTTTACACAACTTATACAGGTACCACTGAAATAAGAGGAGTGATTTTTTTTTATTAGTCTTCTTTCACCCTTCCATTTGCCCATCAAACTTATAATTTTTCCTAGAAATATTGATGCACTGATGAGCTTCAGGAAAGCAAGAGGGAACATGTTCATCTACAGAAAGGGATTTGAATCCATTTTAAAATGGAGAACTCCTGGTTTAAAATAGTAAATAGATTTAATAAGTTTTTTTGAATCGTTATAATATTAGTGAATTGTTCCCTTTACAAAGTGCCAAAATCCCTCCACCATTGTCCCGAAGTCACTTCTTGCCCCATTTTGCTCTTGGCAGCCTCAAAAACATGTTAATATGTAAATAAGGAAAACAGAGCCAAATGTGAGCAAACATGTTTAGTGTTATACTAAGAATTTCAATATAATATTAATATATATTTCAAGGAAGGACCTTAATCTATAGTTGAATTATTTCAACATGTGGTTCTTGACCCAAAACTAAGACATGCCATATGAAGAGATGAAGGGATAGAAAAACAATCCTTACCCAAATAAGCAATTTCTTTATGTATTCACAGCGGTAGGGCGTTTGCCTTGCATGCAGCCAACCCGGGTTCGATTCCTCTGCCCTTCTCGGAGAGCCTGGCAATCAACCGAGAGTATCTCGTCCACATGGCAGAGCCTGGCAAGCTACCCGTGGCGTATTTGATATGCCAAAAGCAGTAACAACAAATCTCAAGATGGAGATGTTACTGGTGCCCACTCAAGCAAATAACTGAGCAACGGGATGACAGTGACAGTGACAGTGCTTAGAATATATATGCTCAAAGGTTGGCCCCATTCAGGTTAGCTTGGTTGAATGATACCCTTGAAATTTTGAATTTAACAAAACAAGATATCATCAAAAGAATAATTAATCTATTATTTTAATTTATTGTATGTGACATAGAATTGTAAAATAGCTTAAAATCATGGTTTCTAATCACTTATAAATTTAAGAACTCTTTAAGTGCCATTAAGTCCTTTTACCTTTAAATTTGAGGGGTGGATTAGGGCCACATCAAGCTGTGTAAACCATGTTTTGTGTTGAGGGATCACTCTACATAGTGTTCAGGATCCATATATGTTGCCAGGGAACAAACTTGGTTCAGCTGCATGCAAAACTTAACTCCTGCACTATCTCCTGTTCTTGTGCTGTTAAGTCGTAAAGTTTGTTTGCCTCTGCTCAGTATTAGAAGAACCACACAGACTCTGTAATTATATCCCATATTTTGCATATATGGATGCTAAAGAAGATTTGGTTTCTTCATATTGAGAATGATTTTATAGTATCAAAGGAATGTAGGATAAATAAGAGTCTAAAATCTACTTAATCATAAATCTGAAAAAATAGAAAGTATATAAGAAAACAAGTTAGTTTAAGAAAATCTAGAACTTCATTGTTTATAAAAACCAGCCCTAAATAAAAATGATTGATTTAAAGAAGTCCTTAAAAGTTGTTTGCTTTCATAACTTTCTTGTTATCATCAAGAATCACCTTAACATTTCAAATGCCATGTTTCATTTTTTCATCCCTTTGAGTTTCTTTAATTTTTAAAGACATATTGCCTAAAAGATATCTTAATTTTGTAATACTACCATATGTAAACTATTCTCCACCATCTTCTACTCCTCCTCCTCTTCCTCCTCTTCCTCCTCCTAGTCCTCCTGGTCCTCCTGGTCCTTCTCCTTCTCCTTCTCCTTCTCCTTCTCCTTCTCCTTCTCCTTCTCCTTCTCCTTCTCCTTCTCCTTCTTCTCCTTCTCCTTCTCCTTCTCCTCCTCATTATCTTTCTCCTCCTCCTCCTCATTCTTCTCCTCCTTCTCTTCCTCCTCCTCCTCATTCTTCTCCTCCTCCTCCTCCTTCTTTTCTTCCTCCTCCTCCTCCTCTCCTTCTTCTTCTCCTTCTTCTTCTCCTTCTTCTTCTCCTTCTTCTTCTTCTTCTTCTTCTTCTTCTTCTTCTTCTTCTTCTTCTTCTTCTTCTTCTTCTTCTTCTTCTTCTTCTTCTTCTTTTCTTCCTTCTTTTTTCTTCTTCTTCTTTCTTCTCCACCCTCCCCCTCTCCTCCTGCTAATTCTTTTCTGAAGCAACTTGTGATTTTCCCAAAGATCTACATTGAATGCATCTGTGTTGACCGTGAACAATGTCCCTGTCCAACTACAAGGAACATAGCTTATCTAGGACTTAACTACTTTAATGTAGAACTTAAACTCTAGAGTTTGAGATTCTCATGAACTGCTTCCCATCTATAAGTAAGACTGACATCATTGTGGATGCATAATCATTCTGAGAATACTTATGATCCTCTGATGGGCAAATTTGGCTCAAACAACTAATGACAGACTTGCTAAACTTTCCTTAGAAATAGGTTCATATTGCTATAAGATTCCCTCAATTTAACCTTCATTCCTTCTCTGTCACTCACATAACATTTTCACTTCTCCTGTCTCCCTTCCCATATCCTTTCACCAGTGTTTTCCTCTAACATGCTTTTGTACAATAAATCTATTTTTGGTGGGGTGTTATATCAGTGGTACTCAGAGAGCTACTCCAGACTCCTATCTGCTAGGGGCTTGATCCCAGCAGTTCTCAGGTCATCATGCAGTGCAGGAATCAAACAGATTGACCCCATGCAAGGCAAGTGCCATAACTGAGTCTACTATCTCTTTGACTTGTGCACAGTGAATCTTATCTGTGTGTCTGTTGGAAAATAGAGACTAACAAAATAATAAAATTAGCATTTTCAAAAGTCATTCACTATATGCTATGTAACATGCTTCCTCGTTGTCCTCTTAAATCCTCTTAAATCCCAAGAGATAATAATTGCATTTATTTTTCAAGAGGAAAAGCAGTCACCCAGAGAGGAAAAATTATCTAATATTACACAGCAAGTAAATTATACTTACCATTTGAAGAAGCTTCTAGTCTCTAGAGCCAATGGTTTCTATCACTAAACCATAGCTCCTTTGAAGCAATGGCAATTTCTCCATACATCGTATTAACATGAGTCACATGAGTGTTTGATTTGTTCTTGAATGTGACCATGATTAGAAAATGACAGGATAGGTATACAGTCATACAGTCTTTTTGGCTTTGTGTCAAAAGACAGACATGAATTACCTGCATTTACCATGGGATTGATTGATGTGCAGAGTATTTAGGTTACTTATCTCTACCACCCAAAGGTACCTCAGTGTTGTTCATGTACCCATTCACCTTCGATGGTTATAATCAGTTGCTGGGAATGAAAGAAAACGCATTCAAGGAATGGAAGTCCTATTCTTTATTCCTCTTCCTTACCACAATATGACTTTCACAATTGTGAAGATGTCCTGGGGTCAGAACTACTTGTTTTGTTAAGTTATAGTATGAGAAAAATAAATGTTTCTTTTTCAAGGTTCCTGCTTGATACTGTTTGCTAGACAAAGTAAAATTTTCAAAGCAGAAGTCTTAAGCTCAAGAGCTCCACTCAGTCAGCAGTTATTTTATGTGCCTTTTATCCAGCCTTTCTTATTAAAAAAAGAAGAGAGAGAAAAAAATATGTACCCACTCAAAATCTCAAAGTAAACATTTTTGCTAAAGTTGTGTCTTTACTTTGTTTACCATATTAATTATGTTCCAGAAAGCCCCCTTTCAGAGAATTCTGCAGACTCTGAAACCCCATCAGATTTATATCAACTTTTAAAGTGGACTATTTTTTATGTAATAATTTTTTCATTGTATATTATAAATAATTACAGTTCTTTTCATTAGATACCTGTTCATTTCTTGTGATCTATAGTCATTTATATTTAAACTTTAATTCTTAAGTTCCCTAACCTTGAGGATGGAGATAATAATAGTATTTTCTTTTGTTGGTTTATTATATATTGTATACTATGTTTGCTAATAAGCATGTCATCCTCATGTAATTTTTGATGATATAATTTGACATTCCTATCATTAGTAATCATATTCAGTAAATTCTTTAAAAGGCTGAAATTTTATTTAGATTTCTTCACCAGACAATGCCTTTGTTTAGACAGATTTAGGAAGCAGATTTCTCTAGGAATGGCAGAATCCATAGTTTTAACATAGTGTAAATAGGCAGTGCTTAGTAAATATTACAAATGTGTATCTGAAAGAAATTAAAGAGGGAATATGGCTTTATCCACTAAGGTAAAAGAGAAATTTAACACTTCAGTTTCAACTTACTTTAATAAAGAACCAAATATTCATAAGGTATCTAAGGTTAGTAGATTCTCTTTGGTATTAATATTGAGTATGGAGATTTCATATTACAAAATCATGCAGAGTTAAATAATGGATGTCAGTAAGATTATTTTTTTTTTGCAGATGTAGAGTTATGATGACAGGTTTATCATGACAAAAATTTCCCAATCATCAAGTGAAGTCATACCTGCTTTCCTTCCTAGTCTACTTGTTTCTAAACTTGAAGAGAATGCCAAAGACAACGCTTAATTTTTAAAATATATACTAAAATTAAGTTCTAAGGTGGGAACCAAAATTTGGGCAGAATGGATACATTTTGTGACCTATCAGTCATGGCTATACATTGATTGGCATGGTTACTAGTTTTGGAGGGAAAAATACAAGGTCTCCTTCCTATCTTAAATGAAAAATGAAACTGATTTTGGAAAGAGAGTAGTCTATCTGGTTTCTAACTGATAGATGCTCACTTTTTTCATATTTATATTAGAAGAATTTTGGCATCTGTAAAAAATACAAATGCACGCACAGTGTGCGTGCAGGAGGGGGTGATGTGTGTGTGTTGTTCGAGGGCTCTCTGGGCGTCGCTCTCTCTTTCTCTCTCTCTCTCTCTGTCTCTCCCAGCTTGTGTTTGGTGCTCTCAAGCCCCTAGTATGGACCAGATTGGATGGCTCCTCCTTGTGCTCTGCTTCTGTGTGTGCCGCTATGCTCTCTTCTGTCTGTCTCTCTATCTCTGACTTGTCTCTGTAGTCTCTCCTCTGGTCTCTTCTAATCTCTCTTCTTTCAATCTCTCTCTCCGGAGCCCTTCTGTTTCTCTCTCTGAAGCCCTACTCGCTCTCACTTCTCACTCGCTTTATGCTCTTCTTTTTCCTCTGCTTCTGGCTCCAATGATTCTCGTTCACTTTGTGCTCTACTTCTGTGTCTTCTCCCCACTTCTGTGTCTTCTCTTACAGTCTTAGTTTATATAGCAATCACATAGGGTGTTGACACAAAGGTGAGTTGAACATTAACAAATCAACAAAGAGGGGTAAAACCACACTCCAGGAGATCAACAAAATCTCATCTAAGGAGATTACTCCAGATTACTAAGAGATCCTCTCAAGGGTGGGATCCCATCCAGGGTTTGACTCTTCTTTCTTCAGCCAGTAATCCACTTAAATAGCTATAGTAAATTTACTTCTAATATTTCTAGCAATGTCATTCAGTATGAGCATAGTAAGAGATATGTCAAACTTAAAGTTTGGTCCTTCCTGAGGACATTCACTATATATTCTAGACCACAGTCTTCAGGCCAAGTTAGTCTTCCTAACTGCAGAGTCCTAGTCTTGTCGTTACTTTTGGATCATGACAGCATTTGTCTATGACCATGCTCTCAACTTTTGAGTTGAGTATTGTGGCGCTTTGGCCTGGCCCATTTCGATGCCATGGTAGCTTACAGCTTGCCCTGGGTCCATTCTGTCCCTTGTCAGGACCCTGCTTTTGGGGTGCTAGGAACTAAGGGAAACTGAGTTGATAAAGCTGATGTCCTGGAGTAAATATTGTTGGAGTCAATCAGTTCCCAAGTTACAAAGCATAATATTAACTGTCTTCCTGTGTCCATACAGAGAGGACATTGCTTTAAGGTGGCTAAGTTCCCTTAAGGCTAAAAGGACAAACCCAATGTTATCCTACAAGCATCTAGTAGAATCTATCATTATTTTTATAGGAAATATTCATTTAACTTAACTAGATCTTATAAAACATAATTGAATTCTCTTAATGCAAGAGTAAATGTGGTATATAACGCAGGATAACTTAAAAAAGTAGAGACTACTTAAAGAAAATTTGTGAGTTCCCTGCCCAACCTTCAATATAAAACATTAGAAAAGTCTGTTATAGAGCAACCCTATATTTCTTTTATTCATTCCTTCATCATAATTCTTATAGTATAGTTATATGTATAATCATCTTATTTCATGCTACCAAATATTTTGCAGACTTTGATTCCTTTATTATTGTACTCTATAGTAAAGAAAATATGACTTTAACAAGACTTTCATCTAGTGATGTGTATCAAGAATTAATGTGTATCAAGAATTAAATGAATAGGGTCTAGAGAATGTATACAGGGGTAAGTCACTTGCCTTGCACACTTTGGGCCTGACCTCAATCCCTGGCATCCCATGTGGTCCCCCAAATTCTGCTCAGGAGTAATCTCTGAGCACTTCTGGATATAATGCTAAAATAAAACAAACAAATATTAAATTATTATATCAGCATAGCAGTCACCAAGGTGAAATGCAATCATTGAAAGTGTGAAAAATCATAACTGATAATATTAGAATATTTTATATTACATTCCATAGATTAGAACATACACATATGTAAGTGATAAATTATGTTTTATTAATATTTGAATATGTGAGAATTATACATATATCATACTGCATTATTATAGGTTAAAATACATAAAATAAAAGTTTAAAAATAGCAATTACAGTATATGATACTTTATACCCACTGGATGTCAGTAAACAATTGCTAGATGAAGAGATCCAGATCTCAGGGTACAAAGTCTTCTATTTTCTCAGGTACATGAAAATCCATTTCATGTCTTTTTATCTATATATGTTTCCTCATCTGCATGTTGCCTCTCCTAATAATTCTTCCTAAAGCAGCTTTTTTGAGTTGACTTGATTTAAATTTAGTAATTCACTTTAATTAACTTAAAGAAGACTAATTTTAATTTATAAGTGTACCTATATAAAACCCAGTCTTGTGAAATTTGGTTAGTATGAATGGGAAAACTCCTACTATTTATATTCCTTTATATTTATCTGTTTAGTCTTTATATTCAGAAGCTTATGAAGCAATCTCTCACCCTGAAGTAGAAAATAAAGTCAGTTGTATTTTGGACTTTTCTCCCTCAAAGCCCTTGCTCTTCTTCCAGAAATAATGTTAGGATTTAATTTAAATAAAGAGGGTATTATTTTAGTTTCATTATTATTAACATTTTGAATCAATGGTTCTTTGTTGTGGGGGCTGTTTTGTGATTTGTAAGTTACTCACCATTGCTTCTGTTCTCTATGCACTAAATACCAATAGCAATCCCTTTCCCTATACATTTACAACATCTATAAGAGTCCTTACATGTCCCAAACATTTCTTGGGGAGCAAAATTGTCTCTGTGAAGAGCTACTGGGTTAGTTAGAATAGCATGAGTCATGTACATGTAAAATGTATGCTGAGTTTATCAAGCAATGAATCAATTGTAATTGCGTTTTAAAAAATGTGAATGTGTAAATAATCAGAACTCACAGCCTCTTCTCCCGGGAAGGGATCATAAAATGAGACCCCCGTAACCATGCCACCGGACTCCACACCAGGAATGTCCCAGAGGGGGGCGGGTGAGAGCCCTCCCCACCCCAAGGGACCCAGCCCCGGCAGCCGACCTCAATTACCCCCTCCCCACCATGCTCCAGGATGCTTTCCATACACTTGGACTGAGTCTCACTCATGAGAGAACATATTTCTGGATACATCATCATAAAGGGAAATATATATATGTATATGTATGTATTTATATAAGTCTCTGAGTGTGGGACATTGGTGGGATTACATGGCAATGGGGGCTGTCCCTGGGTGTGACCGCCTAGCTACTGGAAAATGGGAAGTCTGGGCGGAAGAGACCCAGTGCCAATCTCAGCAGGCTTAGAGGTCTCAACCTGGGGCCTCTGCTGGTACCTTCATGCGTGAAGCTCATCCGAACGTGTGAAGAGGGGCCTTGAGCATGGTTGTGGCTAGGCTTCTGAGGTCTTCGCCAGCAGGAGCGCTACTCGGGGCGGAGAGGAAAGCTGAAGCCCACCCCCTCCAAGGGGCTCCAGGGAAGACAGCCAGACACACTGGGAGAACTGGCTAGCTACCAAGAGTTTCCTGCCCACATGGGAGGCAAACTCCCCATGGTGTATTCATATGCCAAAACCAGTAAGAATGCTGGGTCTCATTTTCCTGACCCTGAAAGAGCCTCCAATGTGGCATTGTTAGGAAGAACGAGTAAAGAGAGGCTTCTAAAATCTCAGGGCTAGGACGAATGGAGACGTTACTGAGACCGCTCAAGAAATTCAATGATCAACGGAATGATAATGATGATGATATATTTATATACCTCTTATATATAAATATATATTGTATATTTTATTTATAATATATATATATCATCATCATCATCCCGTTGATTGTCGAATTTTTTCGAGCAGTCTCAGTAACATCTCTATTTGTCCACGCCTTGAGATTTTAGAAGCCTCTATCTACTCGTCCTTCCAACCATACTGTACTGGAGGCTCTTTCAGGGTCTGAGGAATGAGACCCAGTCGCGATCCCAGCAGCCTTGGAGGTATCAGCCCTGGGTCCTACACACCTGGTTCCTCTGCTTGTTCCTTCATGCATGAGGCTCATCCAAACGTGTGGAGAGAGACCTTGAGCATGGCTGTGGCTAGACTCCGGAGGTCATCAGCCACCGTGAGCTCTGCTCGGGGTGGGGAGGGAAGCTGGAGCCCATCTCCTCCAGAGAGGCCCCGGGGAAGATAGCCAGGCGTTCGGTCAGCCTGGCAAGCTCCCTGTGGCATATTCAATATGCCAAATGCCATAACAATAACAGGGCTCATTCCCCTAATCCTGAGAAGAGCCTCCAATCATTGGGAAAAACAAGTTAAGGAGAGGCTGCTAAAATCTCAGGGCTGGGACGAATGGAGACATTACTGGCACCTGCTCTAGTAAGTCAATGAACAATGGGATGACAGTGATACAGTGATGTAAATAATCAAAAATGAATTTGATGTTAATGGAAACTGCAAATTTATTGCTAATCAGAATAATTTCATGTTGAAGCTTACAACTTAAGTCTTACTTCTCAGATTTTTGTAGGGAATAAAGTGAGGAATGAGATAACTGGTAGGGTGTAAAACACTAAGGCTCGCCAACAGGCATGTGCACTCGCGAGCTCTCCAGGCGTCTCTGTCTCACAGCCCGAGTTCAGTGCCCTGGAGCCGCTGTGTGTGGCTGTTGGTCAACGGCAGGCGACGGAAGGAAGAAGGCGAAACTGGTTGCTTATTTCATTCTCTCTCTCTGCTTCTCTCCTGGCTCTGAATCTCTCTCTGGATCTTGGGATCTGGCCCCCCAACCCACTCTTACAGCCTAGTTAAATCCCCCCAGCATGAGGGGTTTGGGGCGTACACATAGGTGTGGTCACAATCAATAGGGGTAAGGTTCCTTTCCCTCAGGGGATGCTTCTCTTAGGACTGATTCTCTTTCAGCAGGAGGATCCACCCAAGGGCGGAGTCCCATGAGTGCATTTCTCTTCTCCTCATCCAGCAAACATATAAGCATTCATAATATTAATCATTTTGTATGGACACAATAAGAGATGCATTAAAGCTTATAGAATTGCTCTCCTGGGGCCATCTCAATCTCAGACTACAGTGCTCAGGCCAGATCAGTCTTTTCTATCCCTAGCAGGGTCCTAGTCTCGTCATTACTTTTGGATCATGACAGCATTTGTCTATGATCAAGCTCTTAACTTATAGTTAAGAATTAGGCACTTTGTTCAGGCCCATCTC
Organism: Sorex araneus; assembly: GCF_027595985.1. Lineage (NCBI taxonomy): Eukaryota > Metazoa > Chordata > Mammalia > Eulipotyphla > Soricidae > Sorex > Sorex araneus. The sequence continues at coordinate 322,016,511 of NC_073313.1, forward strand.
GATGCCAGGGTAGCACATAACTCAGCACTTGCCCTGGATCCATCCCGTCTCTCGCTGGGACACTGCTTTTGGGGTGCTAGGAACTGAGGGCAACGGAGGCTTAAGTGGAGAAAGCAGATGCCCGGGAATGAATAATATTTGAAGCCAATTAAGTCCCAAGTTGCAAAAGCATAATATTGTCTTCTTGTGTCTATACAAAAAGAACATTACTTTAAAGTAAATTAATCAAAAGGCATAAGGAGAAGAGAAACGTAATATTAACTTATAGTATAAGTTCAGTATTCTAGGAAAATCTAATGTTACAAATTAACAGAGTCAGATTAAGGGAAAACCACGGGTTAACTGTTTTGGGGGAAGAGAGCATAGAGAAGTGATTACAGCTAAACAAAGGGATGGGAGAGATTTGGGAACACCTTGATGGGTGTGACTGGAGTAAGCCTAAACTCCGGGAAAAAACAGGACAAGCTCCTCGTGGCAAGGGGGGAGAGGACAAAGTAATGTCATCCTACAGTAGGGTAACATGAATTATACTGATGGAATAATAAATTGGTGATACCGGATTAATGGAATACTTCTGCATAATCAGATTCAAAGCTATCAAAAATCCTATCATTCATTCCATGCATTGAGAAAAGTGCCCAGAAACCATTAACAAAAGAGTAGCACTGGATTGGGGAGACAGAACAGCAGGTAGAGCATTTGTCTTGAATGCAACTGATCAGGATTCGATCCCTGGAACATGTGGTCTCCCACGAGGAGTGATTCCTGAGTGGAGAGCCCTGAATAAGCCTTGAGCACCACTGGATATGACCTCACCTCTCAAAATAGCATGGTGAATAGGAGAAGATGATTCTTAAAATCTCATTATTAAAAAGTGGTTCAAGGTCAGCTTCATAGCACATTAGTAGAGTGCATGTTTTCAAAATGAGTTAGCCAATTTCACTCTAAAGAATCCCTCTGAATTCTAATCAGGAATCTTTAAATCTCCAAACTTAGATATATTAGAGAACAGATTCAATTATGTTTTAGTTTAAAATAGGAATAGGTATACTTGATTAATAATTCTGGCCTTTCCCATGAGAACTAATGCAAAAACAACCAAACTACCTCAACAGGTTCAATGTCTATTTGTTAGATTTATGTTAGGTGGGGGAATTATTAGGAATCCAAGAGACTTCAAATGCAGCTTGGTCAAAACTGTCAATTAGATGGAGAAATTATATTCAAAATTAGGATTTTAGAGACCCAGATCTTTTGGCAGATAGCTGGGTTCCATAGACTTTATAAATTGAAATATAGTCCAATGACCCTCTGGTGTAGTAATTCTTCCCATTAAATTTGAAATTCTTCAATGCTTGATATTACCCAGGGAGCAAATAAATTAAGACTTTCTTTTGTAAAATGCTTATTTTTTTCTTTCTGCCTGGCCTAAATTCTGACACAAGCTACTCTTTGGGTTGCAAGTGGAAAGGTACATCTCCTTGACAAGTATCAAATAGAATTAATACTTATAAAATTTAAAATGTACTATAGTTTATTATTTCATTGTTATACAATTAAACCTACAGAATGTATAAATGAAAACATAAATAAATAATGACTATGTAGGCAAAAGAATATGTCATTGGATGCTTGAAAAAACTTGAAAGAATGGTACATTAGATATTACAAATATAAAGTTTTATAAATTTGGAATTATATACATACAATATTTGATTATCATGTAGCTTCTGATGCATCTACCTTATAACTATTTAAGTATTAGCTTTTACATAATTGGGCAACTGTCATTGCTTGTCTAAAGCACAAAGTCAGAAGGCATTTTAGGAATTACAATAAATTGTGGGTCATTTGAAATAAATTTGTTAGAAAGCTATTAAGTCTTTTTCATTCGTTACTACAAATACCCCAAAGATAATTTCTCTAATGCTTTGGTCTGTCAAATCTGTATAAACAAGTATAAATGTTAAAAAGTAAAGAATACTAATCAAGAGACACAGGACATACAGTGCTTAATAAATCTTGCCTTCAATTTATTTGTCTAGTATTACAAAGGCAGAGGAGATATCAATTAATATAGGCAAAGAGGACCCATAATTTATAATTAACTGGCAAGTGGTTTGTAACAAACAGCAGCACCAAGTCTAATAGCCGGTAGAAAATAACTAGTGTTGATTTGTCCCTCGGCAAATTAATAGAGTGCTTATCAATGACAGGGTTACATAAAACTGCTAAATAAATAATCATCAGTGAGTTCGAGTGAAGCAGATCTTTAACAAGCTTAATCTGAACCTCTTGACATCTGTAGACTATGAAGAGATTAAATGGTAAGAAAGGGAAGATACAGTGTGCATATTGTAAGCCTGCTCAGTAACTGTACAAGATCATGTGCTTATGCAATGAGAAATAAAGATTTTTATTGAAAAATTACATTGAAAAATGATTTTCATTATAATTAGAGTGAAAGTTATAACAGATAGATCAAGGAAATGCTGAATTGAAATATACCAGATGAGAATTTCAGTATAGATCTTAACAATAAAAACAATTTTAGTGAGTTTTGATATATTTTTTCTTCCTTATTTCACTTTTCTTACTCACCTTTGTGCATGCCATGCTTTCCAACTTTTGTGTCACCACAGCTGCAACTGTGAACTTATTTTAGGTTATGAAGATTTCATTATGAAAGAAAATTAATCAAAATCTTATGTTCTATGAGCATTCCCACCCTACCTTCCCAAATACCTCCCAGCCTTTTATATAAAGTTCTGAGTTTTTGTTATAGGATCTTATATTATTTGTAATTTGTATGGTGGACTATTTGCATTGTTGTAACCTAAATGACCTATTTAATAACTCAAATCTTTTTTAACTGGAGTTTCCTTTAAAAATAAACTATTATTTTCTAATTTGTATTGATATGTTAACATCATCACACCACCTAAATCTTCTTAATTAATTAATGGAATTGTTTACTTTCCAAATTTTTTGGTTTGGGATAGAAGGAAAACTAGGGACATTGGTGATAAGAAATGTACAGTGATGAAGGGACAGGTGTTAGAACATTGTATGACTGAAACCCAATCACAAACAACTTTGTAACTGTATGTCTCATGGTAATTTTTTAAAAATAATTAATTTAAAACATTGGAAAAAACAACATTTTTTTTGTTTTTTTGTAGCAATATCCTGATGTTAACATGACACTGAGATATATTTCTTTTCAAGACTTTATTTTTTTAGAGTAGTTTCAAGTTAGTACCAAAATTGAAGGGAAAGTACAATGATACTGTAGTTCCTTTTATATTTTTGTAAATATGTAGCCTTTCAGTAAATGGAGAGATGTCTCAAAAATTTAAATTGAAGTCAGGGCTGGAGTGATAGCACAGCTGGTAGAGCATCGCCAGGTGTGATCCAAACCCTCCACCCCCCCAAAAAAAAAGTGAAGTCATATTCAGCAAGATAAATTAATAGGTGCCCCTTAAAACAATTAAACAAAAGCCTGATCATAGGTTGTACTATTTTATTCTTTGTTTCTTAGAAATCATTGATACCACCCTGTCCATATTCACCCTTAGACCTGTCATCTTACTAAGAGTCCTTTGAGACACTCCCATCAAGATAAATGCAGATATAGTAGATTTTACAATTACCTTTTTTTTTTTTTGCTTTTTGGTTCACACCCGGCAATGCACAGGGGTTACTCCTGGCTCTTCACTCAGGAATTACTACTGGCAGTGCTCAGGGGACGATATGGGATGCTGGGATTCGAACCCGGGTGGGCCGCGTGCAAGGCAAACACCCTACCCGCTGTGCTATTGCTCCAGCCCCTACAATTACTTTTTAAGATACATTTTATTTCCTAATGTTAAGCGTAAGCTAGTATCAATAAGGTATTTAATATTGACTATGAATACATACGGGTATAGAGTAAGTTCTAACTCAAAACCTTCAATATATACTTGGAAAACTGATTTTTTTCTCTTTTTTTTTCGGGGGGTGGTCACACCTGGTGGTGCTCAGAGGACCATATGTGGTGTGAGGAATTGAACCCAGGTCAGCTACAAGAAGGCAAGTGCCCTACCCACCACACTGATGCTTCAGCATCAAAATTTTAAATGAAATTAAATAGGAAAATAAACTTTCTGTAGGCTAATTTATATAAGGAAGGGTTAATTTTTTATAGCATATTTTGGTCACATGCTAGTGTAGCCCAACGGGCAAATTGGGCTAAATGAAGACATAACTGGCACATGCTTGAGCAAATTGATGAACAAGGAGATGACAGTGATACAGTGATTTGGGTCACAAAACATAGCAATTCTTCAAACTAAAGACACAATATGCCATGACCATTAAATAATATTTTATTTTCATTCATTTCTTCAATTTCCAAATGACTTTCTCTATTTAAAAATTTGTAGGCGGTCATCCTATATCTGTCCCTTTTCTTCTGACTTGTTTCACTCAGAATGATAGTCTCCACGTTCATCCATTTCTAGGCAAATTTAATAACTGACAGCTGCATAGTATTTCATTGTGTAGATGTGCCATAGTTTATCCATTCATCTGTTCTTGGGCACTCAGGTTGTTTCCAGATTATGCCTATGGTGAATAGTGCTGCAATGAACATAGGAGTACAGATGGTGTTTCTGCTCTATTTTTTGGGCCCCCAGGATATATTCCCAGAAGTGGCATTGCTGGGTCAAATGGGAGCTCAATTTCTAGTTTTTTAAGAAAGATCCATATTGTTTTTGAAAAAGGCTGATCATACTGGACAAGATCTGAGGATGAAAAGAAGGTAAAGGATATTCTTGATAACTTTTCAGTATCAATATTGCACAGCACAATGCCCAAAGGGGAGAGGGTGGGGGGGAAGAGAGAGAGAGAGAGAAGAGAGAGAGAGAGAGAGAGAGAGAGAGAGAGAGAGAGAGAAGAAAAGTGCCTGTCATAGAGGCATGCAGGGGGTGGGGGGAGTGGGATATGATGGGAGGGAACCTGGGGAAACTGGTGTTGGGAAATTTACACTGGTGGAGGGATGAGTATTGGAATACTATATGACTGAAATCAAATCATGAACAGCTTTGTAAGACCAAAAGTTTGTAAGCAATCAGAGTTTATCTCTGCAACTGGAGGCACCAGGCAGCAGTCAACTGTGGAGAAGATGCTTTTTCATTTCAGGGCATATAGATACACAAATACTCAAATACAGAATACATGCAGGTATTTACTCTACTGGGGTAATTGAGATGTGCCCACATGCACATCTCTGTGCCTAAAGATGTGCCCAAATCCACATCTTTGGGATGTGGTAGGAAAATGATGTGTCTGGAGAAAATATATGCAAACATGGAGAAATCACGCAAACTCCATGTAATCAGTGTTCTTGTTCTGGATATAGATTTTTGTCCATTAATAGCACAAACAAAAAGTCATTGAATGAAATGATATTAATGCATGATCTGATGTCTTTACTGTGTGATGATATACAGCAAGTTACTGAAAGTTATATGACCACACTCAGATCTTTGCCATCAACATTGCAGCTTTTCTGATCATGACCCGAATTCCAGCAACCTTTTTCAGATATCTTCATTAAAATTCTATGAGAAATTGTTGCAATATTTAGAACAGGTCTCTCAATAGTTAATTATATAATCTTTCACCAAATATTTCAAACTTAACCAGGAAACATCTTTAATTTTCTACTTCTGCAGTATTCCACTATTTTAAACTTTCTTTAGTGCTAGCTCATTGATCCTCAAAACTTCCCTAAAGGAAATAGATATTACTGATGATTGTGGCAGGTGAAATTGATGTATAGGGAAATTAATAAATGCATCTAAATTATAAAGTTACTATCTTTAGTAATTATCCATTTCTAGTTGCTATCTTCCAATGAGAGACAACTGAAATTTGACTCTAGAAAGTCTGATTATAGAACCAGTGCTATAAATACTACTTTAATCCCACCTATATACAAATCATAGTCACTTTAGTGATTAACAAGAATAACTGCTTTTCTGATTTTGTGGGATGAAAAATTTACTGATAAAATTATACTTTAACAAATGGAGGAGTTGACTATAGGACATAATCATGAACTCTACTTTCTATGATCTCATTAGTTAATGTATTTGATTTATTAAGCAATTTTTTCAGGCTAAAATTTTATTTTCCATTTTAATAATTATGTTTTATCAGTTACATTGATATTTAGTTTGCTGGTACTGTCTTTGATTTTATTACTCAGGTAATGCTGGCTTCATAAAATGAAATAGGAAGTATTTCTACCTCCTCAATTTCAAGGAGGAGATTTTGAAATTGGTATTATTTTCTTAAAAGTTTGGAAAATTTAATCTTGCGATTTTATTGAAGTTTGTACAAAAAATAAAACTTGAAAAAAACCTTTTTCTTTTAATGTAACTGAGCTATTCCGATAGCCTATCTTCCTTAAATGGGCTGTTACTTTCTTCAAGGGATCTCCATTTCATCAAGTTGTTGAATTTACTGAAATAAAGTCATATATAATATCTCCTTATCTTTCTAATATACTGAAAGTCTTAGGAATGACTCATGAAATTAGTAATCTGTGTTTTCTCTCTTATTTTCCTGGCTAAAAATTTGCTATCAAATTACTCGCTGGCTTCACTGAATTTCTTTCTGTTTTAACATTTCAATTATTTCTGTTTCTTTAATAGTTATTATTTCCCTTTTCTGTTTGTTTTGTTCTATAATTTTGCATATATGTTGTTTTCATTTCTTATGGTAGAAGCTGTGTTTATTAATTTAAGGCCTTTTGTTTTTCCAGTATAGATGTTTCATATTATAAATAAACCTATCTCTTGGCCTCATCTTTGCTTTATTGGGGACTGCATAAATTTTGATATGTTTTCATTGTTATCCCATTCACATTACTTTCTAGTTCCTCTTTAGTTTTTTCTTTGGTTTATTAAAATTATTACCTATGTTTATTTAAAAATGTATTAAACTTTTCAAAATCTGGGAACTTTGTAGAAATGTTTTGGTTTTGATTGCAGATCGACTTTCAGTGTTGTTGGACTATTTAAATTCTTCATTGAAACATATTTAATGGCCCTAAATATGGTTTGTCTAATGTAGATTGAAATGCTATATGTAGATCTCAAATATACCAAACCAATTGATGACACTGTAAGTTTTCTAATTATTTATAACTCTTCTACTTGTTCTGTCAGTTATTCACAAAATGAAACTAAAACACAACATTATACTTTTGTATTTGTATATATATGTATATATACTTATGTTTCTCCCATGAACCATGTTTTTGCTCGTGTATTTTGAAGTTCTAAGTTGTAGTAACATTAAGCTTTTTTTTATTTTGTGCATAAACTCTTTTATTATTAAAATATTACTTTCTTTGTATTTTATAATACTTTTATCATGAAATAAACTTTGACAATAATATAGTCACTTGTACTTTCATTTAGTTCACATTATAATAGTTTCTATTTCATTTTCTTTCTCTTAAAGTATTTATTTTTTCACAAATTTAACTCATATTTATTATAGATGTCATTTAAGCTGTTCCTTTGGACAATCTAGCTTTTTATTAGAATGTTTAAGCCATTATCTCTAATGTTTGTAAATAGGGTTATTGTCTATAAGTATAATTTTCATATTTTATGATAGGTCAATAGACATAACTTTGGAGTTTTTATTTATGCTTTGGTTTCATGGCATATCATCATCATCATCATCATCACCCCGTTGATCGTAAGTTTTCTCCAGTGGTTTCAGTAATGTCTCTATTTGTCCTAGCCCTGAGATTTTATAAGCCTCTCTTTACTCATCATTCCCAGCGGTGCCACATTGGAGGCTCTTTCAGGGTCAGGGGAATGAGACCCAGCATTGTTACTGGTTTTGGCATATGAATACGCCATGGGGAGCTTGTCAGGCTCTCCAATGTGGGCAGGAAACTCTCAGTAGCTTGCCAGGTTCTCCAAGAGGGAGAACAAGCCAAAAGCTATAAGCTTACGGGAGCTTGGTTTTATAGTCTCTGGATGTCGGCTCTTGATGGGATTACACGGTGTCAGAGGCAGTTTCTGAGTGTGACTGCCTAGCTACTGGAAAATGGGGGATCTGAGCAGAGGAAATGATAAAATATGGGCACTATTACTCTGTCAATTTATTTTGATTTGCTCTGAAGACCATTCCTAGAGATTCTCTGAGGACCATATAGAGCCAGAAATTAAGACGACCACTTAAGTCACATCTGCAGTCTTAAGTAAAATTCATAGGTAAAGAAACTGAAATAGCTAGTGATTTTCCAAGGGTTCAACAGTTAGTCAGTGGTAAGATGATCTTAAATCCATGTATTCTGGCTCTGACAGCTAAATTCATAACAGATCTAGATAACTCTGTCCATCTCTAAACTTGAATTAAGGGGCTGGAGAGATAGCACAGTGGGTAGAGTGTTTGTCTTGCACGCGGCCGACCCGGATTCCCAGCATCCCATATAGTCCCCTGAGCACCGCCAGGAGTAATTCCTGAGTGCAGAGCCAGGAGTAACCCCTGTGCATCGCCTGGTATGACCCAAAAAGCAAAAAATAAACAAATTAATTAAATAAATAAATAAACAAAACTTAATTAAATATGTATGTGTGTATGTACACACACACACTCTCTCTCTCTCCCTCTGTCTCTCTCTCTCTCTTTGGTTTTTGGACCACACCCATCAGTGCTCAGGGGTTACTCCTGGTTCTACATTCCAGGACTATTCCTTGGAGGGCTTGAGGGACCATACAGGCTGCTAGGGATCAAACTTGTGTTGGAAGATAGCATACCAAAAGTATGTTATCATACTTTCATAGTATATATATATATATTTTTTTCCTTGAGTAGGGAGGGCACACGTAGGGGTGTTCACGGTTTACTCTTGGTAGTGTCTTGGCAACCATGTGGTGCCAGGGATTGAACGTAAGTTGGCTCCATGGAAGGCAAGCACCCTGTCCACTGTACTCTGTCTCTCTGGCCCTCATAGTATACACTTTAACTTACCACACAAAGTATTACTGTACCACATCCAGTGAGGTATAAGAACCTGACAACAGTTAACTCTGGGGTTGCCAACTCCATCCTCCATACTCAGTCTTTATACTACTGGTATCGTACATCTTCATATATGTTAACAAGTTCATACTGCATTGCTATTTTTCTTGTTGAGATATCTCTTGACAAGCCATAAATAATAGAAAAATATTGTGTTTACCCAAAAATTTTGTGTTTACAAAAAATTGTGTTTACACAAAAAATTTGATATCATTTTTGTGTTTTCTATACCTTTGCAGATACCACATTTCTATCTGATACCATTTTCCTTTCTCAGAAAGTACTTTAACTGTTTTTTTATAATACAAGTACGTAGTTTTTCCTCTTCATAATATCTGCAATAATTTTCATTTCTCTTGTTTTTGTTTTTTGAACATAATCAATGTTGCTCAGTTATTTCTTCTGGCTCTGTGCCCTGAGATCACTCCTAGAAGTTCTTGGAAGACCATATAATGTGCCAGGGATATAATCCAGGATAATGTCAGGCAAGCACTACCCAACCGAACTATTTCCCTAGGTTTTTATTTTAATGCATTCTTTCTGGACATAGAATTCTGGTTAACATTTTTTCTTCTCTTAGATGCATTCCGACTTCTCATTTACATTGTTTTAGGAGAAGTTTGTAATTTTCACATTTATACCTTTTTATATAACATGGCTTTTTTCTGGTGATGCTCTGGCGACCATATGCAATACCAGAGATCAAACCTGGATCAGCCATGCAAAAGACAAGAGCTTTAGCAACTATATTATCTCTCTGGTTCCTCTGTATTGTGTGTGTGTGTGTGTGTGTGTGTGTGTTTTCCACTGCTTTGTCTTCAGATTCACTATTCTTTTCTTCTATAGTGACTAACTTTTTAATTTCATCCAAGCTAGTTTTAATCTCTAGGAGTTTGATTTCTCTGTTTTCAATCCCCCTTGTCTCTTCTTACATTTAAGAGTATAGAATACAATTATAATAATTGTTTTAATATTTTTGTCTTCATATGATACCATCTGTGACTACATTGGGTTATTTTTTTATTTACTTATTTCATTGTTCATTAAGATTGTTTTTCTGTGATTTTTTGCATATATAGTAATTTATATATTATTGATTACCCTTATATTTCAAAAAACATATTTTTCATTTTCTTTCTGAGATTATAAGTGAGGTATCTGGTGAGTTAAATATTACAGAGCCTTAATTTGAGATATTTAAGTGAGTGCAGAGTAATTATTAGCCTAAGGCTAGTTATTTTCCACTAGTGAGGCAAAAAACTCCTATGACTCTTCACAATGCCTTGTGAATTATAAAATGTCTGTCTTGCTAGTAGGAACACATACTCTCCAAACTCCATGTGTGCACCAATCAGTATTTCTCTAATTCTTTAGATTGCTTCTTTGTAGGCCTCATGTAGTTCCATCAAAGATCTCTGGAAGTACTCTGCTAAATACTCGAGGGCCCTCTGCAAAGTCTCGGTGCCACTCTCTTCTTTGCTACTGTCTTGCAGAACCCAGTTGCCTGCATTTTTCCATATTCTGCTTTGCTTTCTCAACTAGAGATTTGGATGGGTTTTGTCTATATTTCTCATTCCTATACCACAGTCTGAAAACTCTCCAAATCCCATGTTAATTAATGATAATTGTAGAGTGTACCTGAATAATTTCTATCACTTGTAGATCACTGTCTGTTATGTGATATCTAGAGTCTTGAAAGTCATTATTATTTTGTTTTGTGTCTCTAGCTTTTCAAGGCAATGGTTAGGTGTAGTCATTTTTAACTCTTGACTGGAAGCAATCTCAGTTTGACATTATTGTTGTTCTTTTAGTTGTTTGTTGATGAGGAGAAAAATCTAAGAGCCAAAGTCTGAATTTTATGATTTGAAGTATGAATACTAATGGGACAGAATCTTCCTCAACTTTAAGGAACCTATAGATACGTTTTTCTAGAAATAATCAGTGGTGATCCTAGGAATAGTGGGGCGTGAAAGAAAAGCTTCTAGAGAGAGCTTATCTTAGTAATACTATAGCCACCCACACACCTTCATTCTGCCAAATCCCAGCTACATTCTATATTTTGTAAGGCTGAGGGTATATGAAGACCACCTCAATACTCTCTCCTATGATATAAAGTCACTCAATAAAAAATGGCATTACGTTTTCCTGAAAAGACCAATGGCTTTGATACAAGATAAACAACTAAGTGCATGGCTCTAAAAGTCACATACGAAGTTTTGAGGACTTGGTAAGAAATTCTACTGCTTGCATGTAATACTTATTTTTATCAATTTTACCAACTGCAGCTCCAAAATTGTTCCTGGGCCTGACATTTCACAGCATCATTTGCCTTTTAAATGTGTCGCTCACTTTTGTATGACTGATCTGCTCAGCTGAGGACCAAACATTTTTAACAAAAGTTTCAGCAATTACAAAGTGAAGTATTAAGTCCTCACACCATGTTTTTAAAGGCTTTAGGTTGTTAACATAGAAATAAATGCCAGGTACAAAGAAGGCCAAAACCCCCACATTTTTAACGCTCAAAATTACTATTTTTCACTTCATAACTAGTAAAACCATGTCTCCAAACATTTCCAACCATGCTGATTTTCCAGACGTGTAAGTCAAGGCTTACAAACCTTAACTGTCCAAAAAATACTCATCAGAGACTTTTTCTGGCTTGCTTCCTTATATGCTTTCTGATATTGCAGGTTTCCTCACAAATCCTGTGCTAGCAATTCACAAGGAAAATATCACTTTGTTTCTTGAATGAGAGTTTTTACTTTTTGGAGGGGAGAAGTGGCTCTCTAGGGGAAACAACCGGAAGTGACTCTGGGACTATTCCTGAGTCTGTGCTCAAGGTCACTTATGGAGGTACTTGAGGGACAGGATGTGGTGTGGAGGTTTGTTTGAATCAGACCTTTTAGAATAAATAAGATGTATATTTTCTTTTCTTCTTCACTATCAATATTGTTGACTAGATCTTTGGCACTGTTGAAAATAGAATATTTTCTGGAGTCTATAACTATGACAATTCTAAAGACCCTGAGGCATGTGTCCCCTTCAGATCCAATTCATCAGGCACCAGTATGTGCCTGATGAATTGGACAAAAATATAGGGCCTCCTCTCTCCTCTTGAAGGGATCTCCTCCTCACAGCCAATGCAAACCAACACCTGTGCCAAGATTCTCTGTGCTCTTTGCCCAGGGACTGTTATTCCATGTAATCACTGTTACTACTGCTACTGGCAACTTGAACCCTGGATCACGTCTCTTTTTTTGCAAAGCTCTTCTTTGTTTCTCTCTATACTAACTCTGTTTCAATAATCCCATTTCAGGATTCAAAAGATGTAATAGTTAGTCTATACATAAAAGATGAATTACTAAAGCAGGATTATAAAAATTCTCACATGACTGGAGCCCAATTATTATAAAATAGTGACACAAAACTGGGGTCCAGCAAGGAACCCCTCCTCAGAAGCACTTTGTTGCTTCTTAATAGGCATCTCTACTTTGCCAAAAGGACATTATTTTTGTTTGGTTGGTTTTTTTTAGAAAATATACTAGAAAGAAACTAGTCCTTAGTAGTCTTAAACATATATATAAATGGGTCATAATTCTCAGATGAACACTTATGGCACAAAAGGAATTTCTGTCACTCCTCAAAGAAGTATTTTTCGTAGGAATTCCCTTGGAAATGATTAACAGTAAAGTTACAGGAATAACAGAATGGCTGAGTTACAAATAAGTGGACTGAGGGGCGGGGGTGTGTGGGTTGTGGGAGTGCGGCAGCTAGACAAGTTCTTTGAATTATCTGTACTTTTCCAGAGCTGAGAACTGAGTTGGCTCAAGGGTATTCCCTTAGTACCTTGAATTTTGCCAAATCTAGGAATGGGCGTGTGATTTTTTTTACATACCCGACATGACATGGCTTCATAGAATGACTCCTAAAGATAAAATTGTGGGACCTAGGAATGTGGCTCAATAGTATGGTACTTTCTGTGCAAGTGTGAGATCCTGAGTTTGATGATCAACACAAATAAGAAGTATGTAGGAATATGAGAACCCCACTCTGACACTAAAACCACATAAGTAACTATAGCAATAATAAAATTAAAAGAAAAATTGGCTTTTTTTGGAAGCCCCTAGGATCATATTTGTATCACATACATTCTGATACCTTCACTGTGGCTTGTGGAATGATGACTTATGAGACTGTATAAAGTTAGGGTAAAGAAAAGGTTGCAGGAAGAGAAAATGAATGAGAATGATGGGTGCTGAGTTTTTCCAGAAAGAAATTTGAGTACCATCAATAGAATAAGAAAAGATATTGCATGGAAGATAATCATAGTTTTCTATGCTTTAGGTAATCAAAAATATCATCACTAAAAATTCATGGTATGTAAAATAAGAAATTAACACTGGAAAACTGATAGTAGCTTCCAAAAATGACAACTTTAAACCCTTTCTAATCTATGTTTATAGATTAATATATAATATTATTACTATATAATAACACATGATCATATATTATTATATAATATGAATATTATAGTATCACTGTCACTGTCATCACTGTCACCCCGTTGTTCGTCCATTTACTCGAACGGGTGCCAGTAATGTCTCCATTCGTCCCAGCCCTGAGATTTTAGTGCCTCTCCTTACTCGTCTTTCCCAACGATTGGAGGCTCTTTCAGGATCAGGGGAATGAGATAGAACAAAGGTTAACCATATGCAACCACCACTAAATCTTAAACAATAAGATTTTTCAAGCATATTTTAATTAAATAAATAAATCCTTTGTTCTTTTACAACCCATTTTCTATATCACAATCCTATATCCTTTCTGGATGTGATACATGCACTTCTTATATATAGGCAACTTTCAGTTCGCAGTTAGCAGAAGAGCTCTGTTGTTGTGTTAGTGGCCTTCTGCAATTTGGCTTTTCAAAATCTAAAGTGATCTGTAAAGAAGCTTTAAAATAGAATTCAATCAGGTATTTAGCCTGTTTATTTTGAATGTTGATAATTGTATCTTCATGATAAGCAGTTTCAACAATCACTTGCTGTATCACTCCACCTCTTCTCCACACTGATAACACCATGGCCCCTCAGCAGCACTGTTCCTTACCGGAAATATGTTCTCTCAATGGGTCTTCAGGTACTCTACCTCCCGATGGGTCTTTGTTCTGTAAGCAGTAGGAAAACCTGCCATGGGACACCTTGGTACATTGCTCCTAATACAGCTTGTAAGTCATGAGACCAAAAAAAAAAAAAAGATTTTTTTTTTAACTCTAAAGTACTTTTTGAGAGTAAGCATCCCAGTCAGTTTGGGCTATGATAGCAAATCAACATAGATTGGATGACTGAGACACAAAAACATTATATTTCTCACAATTTAGGGTACTAGAAATCTGATATGAAGGTGCCAGAAGTCAAACTCTGATCCATATTGTCTCTGTGGTTGCTGATTAGTTTTCATAAAATGTGAAAAAAGGTACAGGAGATCTTTTTTGTTTGTTTGGTTTTGAGTTACACCTAATAATATTCAGAGGTAACTCCTGACTCTGCGTTTAGGAGTTACTCCCAGTGGAGCTTAGGGAACCATATGGAATGCCAGGGATCAAATCTGTTTTGGCTGCAGGCTAGTCAAGTGCCCTACCTACTCTAGTCCCCTGAAGGATGCTTTTTTTTTTTTTTAGAATACTCATACTATTAATGACCTAATCACCTCCTTAAAATCCATCTCCAAATACCATCATTGCAAGGGGTTAGGATTTCAACACAGGACATTGGGGGACACATCTATATGTAGTTGATAATAACAGCTAGAGATAAAAGGAACAAGTTCTTTAAAAGACAGCGAAATTAAAGAACTATAAGAATTCTGAGGTGGAAAAAATTGGCAGCTAATTTAAACCTAGTATGTCAACTAGAAGAGACCTTAGTGATCATCAGGATATTGGTTCAAATAAAAAAGTAACACTCTCGCATACTTCTTTACTGCTCATGCCCTGAGAGAACTCTAAATCATAATGCAAAATTAAAAAAAAAGAAATCTCAGTGTATATTGATATAGTTCACTATACTGAACACAGTATCGTGTATTTAAATCTAAACCTTTTCTGTTCTAGAGTAATAATTCATACAAAACAAATCACACTGAGAAGTGGCACTCCACAAAGGAGTTCTGAAAATTACTAACCTTCTTCAAGGTATCCCTGCTGAAGAGCTGAGGACTGTGGGAAATACAGAGTTCTAAGTTTTAGTTATTGTCCCAGATGCCGTGCCTCCACCAGCCTGCAAATTGACTTGAACTGGGCACAGTCCAGCAATCCAGTTAGCAGGCTGAGCTTTTCTCTCAGATCTACCATGGCCTCTGTAAATGCTACATACCTAACACTACTTGGGATGCTTTGTATAGCCTTGAGTACATGGCTATAGATTTCCCTATGAAATCACCATTCTAATCTGTCTCCCCTTAACACAATGAACGACCTTAAAGCCCCAGAAGTTGTCATGCTCTACAGTAAGCTCCCCTTGCTCAACCTATCCCCCACTGGATGTGTTCTTAAAATGAGGGAGCTTTTCAAACTGTTGTGGTCATTGGCCTAAGATCTTTCTGTCTGAGGTGCTATCAGGGAATTCACAGGGCATTCATCAAAATCAAGCTGATGCAAGCATGAATACTCACAAGAAAGAGCCCTTTTATGCTGAAAACTGCTGAAGGCTGGAAAAGGGGCTAATTTATTTAAATTATCCCTTTAAGTGTCAAGCCCCACACTTTCAGGAAGGGTCTGACAACTGTGGGTTAAAGAAACTTTTCTCAAATTTATAAATAAATTAGCAATGTTAGAAAGTTAACCTGGGAAATCAGAGTAACAGAAAAGTAATCGCCATTGATGTTGACGCACATGTAGGAAAATACAGTTTCTGCTATTAAGCTTTTAAATGTCAGCAAATGGCAGTTTAGTAGATCATTTGCTAATAATGATTAAATTTCTCATTAAAATGTTTCCTTCATTATTCTTCAGGTAGAAATGTGTAATTCAATGATTGTTACATCAATTACACTTAAAAAGCTCATTAAAATACTGAAATATTATCTCTTATAGTCAGAGTACTTTAAGAGTACTGTACTAATTATAAAAGAAATAAACTCTTATAATAGCACCATTTGAACTGATGCCTTATAAATTCTTAATGTAAAGCTAACATGTAAAGTTTAAATCAAATATATAGATCCAATAAAACAAAACCTTTTTAATCTTGTTTTACCTTCAAAAGAACTCTGATTATTGTAATTAAATAATGCATGATATCATAAAGATCTAGAGTGTGTGATTATTTCATTGGCAATTGAATATTGGTGCTTTTTATTTATGCAAGCAATGTATCACAGGCAATATGCATCAAGCATTAAAATATTGATACAATTACACCTAGCCTACCAAACCAATAAAAAAATCCTGTGACATGACTCTGCTGATGATATGAGGACAGTTTGAAATCCTTTTTAAATTTTAATACTCTGATGTGCTGGGTTATGCTAATTCTGCTAAGAAATAATGCCTTTAAGATTCACTATTGTGCTTTTTATTCCTGCAAGCAACAAATCTAGCTTGGCTCAGCATGGCTAACGAGTAGAGTTTGCTTGTGTACACATTTGACCATTTTTTAAAGAAAAGATAAAAGAACAGTAAGTTTGGGGGATTGGTTTGTTTGTTTTCAAGAATATCCATTCATATTATGGTGTCCTTTCTCTAATTTTATTGTTTATTAAGTTTCATGGTGCATTTGAAAACATTCAGATGCTTCAAAATTCTTAAGTCCTTTCTTAAGTCTACTTTCTTAAGTAGAGCCAAGGGTTCGGAAGTTTTCCTGTTACTCTTTTGTTCTTAAAGCCTTGGCAAGTGACTATGTGGGTCCCTGTGCCTCTCCCAGATGACAAAATTGTTCATCCTCATGTCATATGCATGTTTAGGGATCAGTATTCACATAGATGATCCTTTTTTTTAACATGTACAAATGAACTCAAAACACCTTTGCTATTCTTAGTACATAAAAATAAATTGCATAACAATTATTGACTTTAAATATAACAACAGAAACACATTTATTGCTCATTGAAATTACTGAAATAGTTGTATGACTATGGAAACCTTCCCCTGCTTCTAAAATATTTTTAAATTCCTTCCATGTCTAGAGAGGAAAGTGCTTTCTATTATCCCTCCTGGAAGGAATGTTTACATGGAAAGATGCAAATTTATAGATGTACAAAGAACTCCCCTCTCTCTCAAAAATAAAAAAAAAATCAACCTGCCTATTTTACAGAGGAAGTTTACTAAAGTCCCAAGACTTGTAGGTTTCTCAGCAATTTCTTCTCTTGACCAGTCTGACGAGAGTATGGGCTTTGTTTCTTACCACTGCTGGCCAGATCTCCCCCTAAGTGCTTGCTTTCTGAGAGATCTGATAAGCACCCTGGTCTCTAGGCAAAAGCTGTCTGATGTTATTGCTTTTTTTAAAGAGGTGCCAAGAATAATACACAGTTCTGAGAAAAGAAAGGAATTATTGCAACTGTAAATAGAACATATACAATTTAGCAGTTTAATTGCATTTTTAAGACTGGAGTACAACACTAGAGCCAATAATCATGCATGCTCTATCTTCACCTTTCCTTCCAGTGACTATAGTTCCCCTTTTAGCAATGTCAAGTGTATTTCCTCCCTCTTTTCCTATATGAATAAGTCGCAATGGCTGGTGGTGATACAGCACAGTTGATCATCATGAATGTCTATAAGATGTCATATTTATGCTCTTCTGTTTAGCTTAAATCTCACTCAGGTTCTAATAGCAAACAGTCCGGTTACAATGGACAGGCATTGCAAAGCATCTGCTCAATTCAGATAAATAAAACCAATGTGTTTGAAGGGCAAAGTTTCAATACTAGTGGTCTGCCATTTCATTTGGAGATGCAATACTTATGCAGCATTAATAACAAAGGGGAAAGGGATCATTTGCTAATTGATTAATTATCTTGTAAATGGATTGCAAACCTGTGGCATGCTAGCTAGGAGTCTGCAGCAGACCTTCACTGCTTTCTTCTTTGAGTTTACAAGTGCAAGTGATGATGAGTCTGTATTCACAAAGCTGCCTTCTTGTTATGCCAGGCTGGAGTCTGGATGCCATGATGCACTTGTCATTTTTCAGTACTTGAAAATCATTTGTTGTTGGATGCAGGTATGCTGTTCACTTTGGTGTGCATAATCACACATAAAGCAAAGAAAATTAAATTCCGAGTCAAAGCAATCCAGTAAGTTAACAGTTCAACTGGGGTGGCAGCGTATTCTCCTTTTTTTGTCTTTATTTTTATATTCTATAAATGAGCAGAGTTCTGCTGAATAACAATCTTTTGTGGACTAAATGTGTAAAGGATTAAAGATCAGGGAGGAGTGTTCGCAAAGTGCAAAAGCTGGTAGGGTTGCAGTGCCTTGATAACCACAGAAGAGCTGATAATTAACATTCCTGTTTCCTAGGCAAAGGGGCAATTGGTCTTCCAAAGGCATAGCCTTCTGCTCTGTTCTCTCCCTATATGAAAGTAGCTGATTTAGTCAGAAAGGTGACAGTTAAGGCTCTTTGCTGGCGGAGTTTTGCATCTTCCCCGTGCCTCATTCCGACTTTACCACAGAGGCTGTCCATCACAGTTGTTATGTATGCAGGCTGAGTGAGCCCGCAGGGGATCCTAGTTATTTACACTCTTTTTCAAGCTTCGAAGCTGTTATAATCATTCGCTGTCAACTTTGTGCTGACACTGAATTTTACTTTGTGTTTTTTATGCTCAGTTTGGGTCTAAAATACTGGCATCCATACCCTACACTGTAATTCCATGGGTGACTGAGTTGACCAGCCATATCCTGTATTACTAACAGAGCTCTAGACTCCTGCTACATATGGAAATTTCAGAATTTGTTGATTGTGGACAATAAACAGAGTCCTCTGGCTTTGGGCTTTTATCCTGGTGGTAACCCTTAAGAATATGCCCTGCACCCTCTTTTTTCTCATGCATTTTTGTCTTTAAGAACTGTAAGTATCAGTTGTGAAGCTGAAACAGGTCAAGTTTCTCTCCGCAAAAGTCAATGTGTACTTTTGAAGTTACTCTTTTCTCCAGATCCTGGTGCAAAGGACGAGGGTTGTGTTGCCCCCTTGTGACCATCCCCCCCCCACCACACCCACCCATTCCTGTTTACACCCACCCAGCGTGTATTTGGATTCCTGAGTGAATCCAAATACAAGCTGGAAATACATTCAGGATTCAGTTCACAGTAGGAGTGTTGCTCTGTGTGGTATGAGTGACAAGGTTCAGATTATAAAGATATTGGGTAAAGTCACCAAAGGGATCTGAGTTTGTGCTTCTAGATTTATCAACACACATTTGCGTGCTGAGACTAAAATGCCCTACATCTTCCTCTGGAGGGGTATAAACACCTTTCTCTCATGAGTGACATTCTTCGCATTAAGCTCAGTGTCTGAAACTTAACATCAGGATAGGGTATGACAGTGTCTGAAACTTAACATCAGGATAGGCCATGTTTTAAATGTGTTGTTTCATGCACAATCTTCATCTAAAATATGAAAATTTTTATATACGTTGGGGCCCAAAGGAAGTGATCTATAAAATAATATGACCCTCTTCTTACTGGACTTGAAGTAAAGCTGGTCAAAGAGCTGTGTGCTCGGCCAATGTAATAAAGTAGACAAATAATTACAGAGCAAATCAAACACACTTACACCTCAGATGATTTTGAAATATTATCTATAATCGGGCACTTCTGTGCTAGGAGGAAAGGTTAATAAAGTAATTTAAAAAAGATTGTGTGGAGTATTATAGAATCAGAAGAGGATGGCGATCATAATTGTTAATCTCCTGAAATACCAGTTCTGCACTGAATAAAGCAGATATTTTCATTCACATTCTTACTGTGTATTCCACTTATTACTATATTATCTTGCTTAATTATCCTTTATAAAAACCTTACTTTAGATTTTTTTGGCATTAAAAAAGTTGATATGATTATTCTAGCAGATTACAATGTGGATGTCAGGCTCAAGATACATAGAGAAGTCTAATAGCGTTGAAAATTAATTGTCCTTACATATGACGCTAGAAAATACTGAAGATGGTAGTAGGTATTTACATATTAGCAACCCTTTTTATGCTGCTGTCATTTGCTATGGTTAGATAGGGCTATGGCGAGACTTTTGAAGTTGGAATTATGATAGAAAAAGTATTTTAAGCTAGCTGATCATATATTATCACTCTTGAAATAAAAGTAAGGTATGGTTTGTAAAATACATCTGTATGAAGATCTGTTAAATTAATTGAATAGTTATATTAAAAGTCTTATTAAAATTTTTGAACTATTTTTCTCCCACTGAAGAATTGATATAGTATAAAAGGGAAAGAAATGGGAGAAATATAAGCTCCAGAAGACACAAGTTCAACTTCCACACTAGTAATTGAGCCCTAGAGCACATGGATTTATATCTGTTTATATAAAATGAATAACAAAGATCTGGTTCAAATGGTTTTAAAGAGATATAGAAAAAAACTGTGTAAATTCCAAAAGCACCTGTTAAACACATTATTTATCATAATTCATTTCACCACATTATCTATTCAACATTTTCACTTAAAAGTATTTACAAATATTTAATGTTTACTTAGGCAGCTATTTTTTACTTTAAACCCATGCTATCTCTAACTGTGTTTTAAATACCTTTCTATACATGTAATTTGCACTTTATGTAATTTCCCTCACTTGGTCCTATTGCCTACTCTGGTTATACTTTTCCCTTTTTACCTCCCTAACACCTCAAATAGGTGATGATCCTATTCCTATGCTTATGTTAAATTGTCCCATCCTTGATTTTGTTCTTCCGTATGGGTCTTGCAACTGAAATAGACTCCACCTTGGTCCTCAGTGTCCAGTGTACACTTTTTCAAACCATGCCTTGACCTTGATGTGACAACTGACTGGCACACTATAGTTAAGGGACACTAGTGCCTTCCATGATAAAATGGGCTTCTGATTAGCTACTTGAGCAGTGTGTTTCCTGTTTCTTCTTGCCAGGAGGGAAACCCCGTGGGCTCAACCAGTTTGGGGGAGGGGGTTTCTGTTGTTGTATTTTCATCACTTGTCACTTGTATCATTTGTCATCCCGTTGATCTTTGATTTGCTTGAGCGGGCGCCAGTAACATCTCCATTTGTCCCTGTTGTGAGCTAGTGCAGCTCAATGATATCTGCTTGCTCCAGGAACAGGAAGAGTCTCAAATTGTTCATTCAGGGATTTGACAAAAAAATATGACCATCTAGTTGGTGGGCAGCCGAGAGGTCTTCTGACGTCCTGTGGAATCCAGTCGGTAATAGCTCTAGTCCAGCGGTCCTCTCTGAATCACATTACATGACCGGCCTTTTTGATGCCTTGGCAAATGAGACAGCATCCCTGATTCTTGATTGTTGATGGAGGAGGTCAGAACTCCTGATTCTTTCTCTCACTTGAGTGAGAAGTGATACTCCTAGCATAGCTCTTTCAATTTCTTTTTGGGATACCCTAATAGCATCCTCATCCTGTTTGCGTAGGGCCCAGGTCTCTGAGGCATATGTTAGTGCAGAAAGAATGGTGGAATCAAAAAGATGTGCCTGGAGTTGAAGGTTCTTCATTCTCTTAACCACTTCTTCGATGCTCTTGAAGGCACGCTGCTTTCTTCCTCCTGCACAGTTCTGGCACCAAGTCGTTCCTCATGTTGAGTTCTCCACCTAGGTACACATAGCTGCTGCATTCGGAGATGTTCATTCCATTGAGAGCAAATGGAACTTCAGGGACCAGTTGGTTTTTCATGAACATCGTCTTGTTGAGATTCAGCTGCAATCTGACCTTTCCACACTTGAGGTCGAAGTTGGCCAGCATTTGTGCCGCTTGGCTAATGTTTGGTGTTATGAGAACGATGTCATCAGTGAAGTGGAGGTGGTGTAATTGCCGACTGTCTATCTTCACTCCTATTCCTTCCCATTCCAGTTGTCGCATGATGTTCTCGAGGGTGGCACTGAAGAGTTTCAGTGAAATGGTATCACCCTGCCGCACTCCTCTCTTTATATCAATAATCACTTCCTTGTAGAATGGTGAGATCCTGGTGGTGAATCCACAATACAGCTCACGGAGGATTTTGATATACTGAATTTGAACGCCCCGTTTGTACAGGGCTTCGATGACTGCCTCAGTCTCAAGAGAATCGAAGGCCTTCTTTAAGTCGATGAACGTTAGACAGAGCGGAATCTAGAACTCTCGTGAAACTTCAGTGAGTTTGGTCATTGTGTGGATATGGTCTATCGTACTGAATCCCCTTCGGAACCCGACTTGCTCGCATGGTTGTCCTTCATCTAGTTTTCTGCCTATTCTATTCAGGATGGCATGAGTGAACAACTTGTAGATGACAGACAGCAGGCAGATTGGGCAATAGTTACCAATGTCGTGGATGTCTCCTTTCTTGTACAACAGAAAGTATTTTCGTAGTCTCTTCTAAAGTTGTCTTCATGCCTGCAAATTTAGGAAGAGCTTCAGAGCTCTTACTGTGAGCTCCAGAGCTCCTTGTCAAGCCTCAAACCCCAATGCTTTCAAAGATTAGAAAGAAACATTTCTGTCTAGAGCCGTGCCAAACTCTGCAACCAGAGGAGTTACTATAGCTGTCAGAGTACATTTGAGGAATCCAGTGAAGACTTTGGACTCAGGTCACTCAGTCTTAATTCCAGCAAATCAGACAGAAACAATTGTAAAGTCATTCATTTAATGTGGTTCTCATGTAGAACCTAGTAGACTTGAAAGTCTGGAGCCTTGTGACAGACTTGCCTTCTAAACAAAGTGTCCTTGAGCTGGATTCAGAGACTTCCACCCCCTTCCACCTTTGCTCAGTGACTGTAAGACTTTGCAGGTATTCCCAGTAAAGGGAACCCTGAGAGAACTGAAGAGTTAGAATGACTGAGCTGATGAGCCTATTAGTTGCTGTTTGAATAAGTGCTTCCTGTCCTTTGTAGAAAATACAATTCTTAGAATGCTTGGCTGTAATGCTGGCTAGACTCCAATGATCGAGGCACTTTTGAGAACTTTTACCAGAGCATCATAGACGATGTTTTTAATTTAAAATATTTAAAGTAAAAAATGAAGAAAATTTTGCAAAGTACTGTTTCTCAGGTAGGCTCACATCCTGAAAACATGGTAACAGGATTTCATCAATTGCCTGGTACAGGAGAACTTGTTCACTGCTGTCTTTTATCACTGTTTAAAAAAAAAAAACACTTGAGGTCAGGACCATAAATGCATAATATGTCATTGGAAATATGACTCTTCTCTGAACTTGGCAGCTAATATAAGTTGACTCCCGCCTTCTTCTGGGATCAATACCAAATCCTTATGGAGATTTGAAAAGCTTTCTCAAAGAAAATCCATGGGACCCAGGGTAGGATGACGGGGTGGCAGGTGGCAGGGAGGACAGGGAAATTAGAGCTCCTGAAAGAAAATCAAGGGAGCACACAGATTCCTCTACTAATTTTTTTTTTTTTTGCATTTCACTCTCTCTTCACAGACTGCTCTGCCACTCAATGCTTCTGCTGCTATTCTGTCTAGCTACAAGTATAGGAGTTGAAACTTCCAGTAGAATTTGCCAGATGATTAACTAATTGGTCAGAATGGAAAGCTAACAGGCAATTTTTTCCCAGTAGTATTTTCCTTTGATCATATTTTCTAATAATAGTTCTTACATAGAGCTCAGTTCTGGCTGCATCATTGACTTCTAGAGCATGGAATATAGATACACAGTATTTTAAATATGCAAATAGTGTTCATATATGATGCAAGCCAACAGTTTATGGGTGGAATTGAACTGATTAATACAACTTTAGCTTTGCTGATTCTCTCACTTTCATCACATCTCCCTCCATTTGTCCTCTCTCTCTCCATCCCTTCCTTTTTTCCATAGTTTATCCTGTGGATATGACATGGGTTACTATTATTTTATTATTGACCTAAAATAATTTGTTGTACTTCATTCCTGATAATAATGATGATAGCTATTGCATTGTTTAATTTTTCATGTCTTTGTATTTCTATGCAAGGTTAGAGCTTTTCTGCAAACTCTAAAGATGTAAAGATAAAGTAAAGAAAACACACACACAATAGCAGTTGTATGTCTTTATATAAGTAAGGTGAAAACACAGATTCATATAATTTTTTTAAACAGGGTAACAGAATTTTATGCTACAAGTATTTGGGATCCAATACACAGAACAGGTTAGAAAAGTAATATAGTCATAGTAATTACATTCATCTGGAAAATATTTCAGTCAGCAATGACAGCAATAAAATAAAATGATCACCTTTAGTGCATCTATTACAAAAACAATTGCCTAAAATAAGAATGGTTTAAAAGACTTGGTGGAATATAAAGAATCCCTACAAAAGACTGTCTCTACCTCTCCTCTCTCTCTCTCTCTCTCTCTCTCTCTCTCTCTCTCTCTCTCTCTCTCTTCTCTCTCTCTCTCTCTCTCTCACACACACACACACATACATACACACATTTTACCGAATCTATAGACTATGTTAATAGAAATTTACCTGAAATATCAGGTTATTTTTATTTAATAGAATTTCAAATATCTATAAATATAAATAATATCACAACTACCATTTTTAACTGAGTTTTCTTTTAACTTTTTTAGCTTATGGAAATCACTTACCTGTTCCTTTTCTCTTTACCCCATTTATAAAAAAATAATATAGTGAATATGAAAACATTATTAATCCAGTCATAATATCATCTAATTGTAGTTAATCCTTTCTTAGGCATAGCATTTCTTGGAGCTTGGAATATAGAAATAGAAATAGTCTTTTATTGTTAGATTTTTAATTTAAGTGTCAACCTGTTCTCAATGCTTAAATATCTGCTACAAAAGACCAACAAACAAAACTGTGTCTTTAAAGTTTCTTCCTTGGTAGTCCTATGCATTCTCTAACCCACTGCTTTGTATGCTAAGGTCATGGATCAAGGGCGGCACTGCGCCTGTGGTTCGGACTGGGCTATCGGCTCTGACAGGATGATGCAGCCCACACGCAGATCCTAATCGGTCAGAAGAAGTCTATTAAGTTTGAGCCCTTAAGCTGTCTCAGCCAAATCAGGGATACCAAAGTTACATTTGTTTTTGTGATGACCATTCATTTTGGTCAAATGAAGAAATTGTTCACTTGGAATTTGTGGCTTGGGGGCGAAATCTGTGACTGTCACGTATCTTTTAGCCTCTCTGCTTTCTTAGAGACATTACTGAGGAGACACTTATGAAAAAAAAATCATTTTTATTACTGCTGTTTATAAGTCACCTTGATCATAAAGGAAGAGAGGCAAACGGGAGGTAATTTGCAGCTCAGTTCCTTTCTCTTGAGGGTTTGATACATTTGGTGAGGCCAATGCTGCGGGCATCGGGGACCAAGTGTGTGTTGTGGCCAAGCATCAGACCCAGACATGGACTTGGGGAATAGGCAGGAGGGGGTCAAGACTTTCATCTCTGACATTTTTAAGTTGTTTCAAAATCAGTGATCTAAAAGAACCAAAAAAAAAATTAATAAAATTCTATCCAACTGAGATCATACATGTCGTCTAAGATTTGTTTTTTATTTTCATAGATAAGTGCTTTGTTTTGAGAACAGTTCTGCCTGGGAAGGACATACTGATGCATAGTAGTGCTGCACTGTCACACTGTCCTCTCACTGTTCATCGATTTGCTCGAACGGGCACCAGTAACATCTCCATTGTGAGACTTGTTGTTACTGTTTTTGGCATATCGAATATGCCCTGGGTAACTTGCTAGGCTACCCAGGTGCAGGCGGGATACTCTCAGTAGCTGGCCAGGCTCTCCGAGAAGGACGGAGAAATCTAACCCAGGTCAGCTGTGTGCAAGGCAAACATCCTACCCGTTGTGCTATCTCCACGTCAGTTTGACTGACCCATAATAACAAAAATTAATTTTCCTTTTCTTCCCCTTTAAACTAAGAAATGTTTAATTTGCCAGTAAAAGATTTTCCTGATATACAAGTGTTCTTCCAAATTCATTCATTCATTCATTCATTAATCAAATTCATTCATTCATCCATTCTCTTTAAGAAAACATATGAAGGGGAATGGGAAAATAGATACCTGTTATTACAGGCCCCAAGTAGTAGGACAGTAGAACTTTAACGTGCTTGGCACAGACCTTAGACATTTCATTTCATAGGTAATAAAATGGAGTATTGAACAAGTGAAAGTTTGCCTGGAAACTGATAGCAGAGAAATTGTTATAATCTATTTAATACTCATAACAGTATTATGAGACAATGTAACAATGATCTTTTTACCACCACTTTTTACCAAGATGTATTTAAAGCTTTTATCACCTCCTGTCTGAGCCAAATCATTCTTTGTATTGATTACTATTCTGATAATATAAGCACACATAACAGTAGGAGTTATTTTGTGATTCTGAGTCTGGCTGACTTGAATTGGAGCACTCTGTTTGGACACCTGTAGAAGTTCTTCAACTCCTTTAAACCTCACTTTGCTTGCTTGGAAAGTGGTTAAAATAATTGTTCATACCTCATAAGTCCATTGTAAAAATGCATACAAAGTAGCTCACACCAGACGCAACACATTATAATTACCCTATACATAATGATTATCTAACTTTGCAGCTTACTGACAACCTCCCCACCTCAGGGAGAAGAAAATTCTAAAGTTCCACTAAGGAAAAGAAAGCATGTCTGAGTATAATATGGAAAATAATACATTTTCTAAGATTGCATTGTGAGAACTGAGAAAGTATAAAAATTATGGTATTTCAAATTGGCATACTATTATGTTGCTATTCTGCTAGCAGACAGATGTAAAAATAAAGTACAGATGTATCATTTTTAGTAAAATCTGATATATGGAAATCTAGATTTAGAGAAAGATTGGTTATAGGGTCATTATTTGCTTTACAAAGCAATTTGGCACAAGGTTTCCTAAAAATGGAACTTCCCTAGTATTGTCAATGTAATATTTCATTTACTAAAAGAAAATCACACAACTTTGCACAGATTCATTTCTTGCATAAATTGAAGAGCATCTGTTGAATGTATAGAGTGAAAATTGAAGTAGAGACAGAGAACACTAAAAGAAAGTCAGATATTGACATGTAATGAAAAGTAAAAGAGACAAATCTTGATTAATAGAATGTCCTATTTTGTAATTAATAATTGTAAAGTAATAAATTGATAAAATTTCTGTCATTTATCTATGTGTCTTGTGAATATATGAGAGAGAGACAGAGTAAGTACATTTTGGAAGGACTCACATTCCTTTCATAATTTTGTCATGGATGTGACGGGCTTTGGGATACAATATACAGGACTTTGAATTTTGATTTTCTTACTTGAGGCTGGATTTGAGGCATATTGATTAATCTCTCTGGATTTTGGTTTTGATCATTAATCAAACTTGAGATAATCAGCTCAGATATCACATCTGAAAGATTGCAACCAAATGAGTAAAGTTCTTTACAAAAAAAATTTGGGACACACTTCTGTTTCCTCACTAAACTATGAGCTACTTCAAAGGAAGTACTGGATTATGTTCATCTAATTCATATTGTCAGAACCCATCTGATTCACCTAGAGTGAATACCGAAATATATTTGTAGACTATTATAATTATAAACATTAGATAGAAATAAGTACCTGAAGGTTTTTTGCTCCATGGCTTGGAAGCCGGCCTCACATGCTGGGGGGGAAAGGCAGCTCAGATAGAGAAGGGAACACCAAGTAAAATGTGGTTGAAGGACCCACTTGGGAAGGGAGATGCCTGCTGAAAATAGACTATATATTGAACAGGATGGCCACTGAATACCCTTATTCCAAACCACAACACCCCAAAGGAGAGAGAGAACACAAGGGAATGCCCTGCTACAGAGGTGGGGTGGGGTAGGGGAATGGGATTGGGAGGTGAGAGGGATACTGGGTTCATTGGTGGTGGAGAATGGGCACTGGTGGAGGGATGGGTTCTCAAACATTGTATGGAGAAAACTCAAGCACAAAAATGTGTAAATTTGAAACTATACCCTCATGGTGATTCACTAGTAAAAAAATAATAATAAACTAAAAAAAACAACAAAAAAGAAAAGATCAACTCATCAAAGGAAAAAAGATAAACATTAGAATTTACATTTTCATGAAATTAGACAAGTCCTAGAATAAGGCTATAAGAGCGAGAATAAAGGATTAGGGGCCAGAGCCATAGCACAGCATGTATGGCTGATTCAAGTTTGATCCTCAGCATCCTATATGGTCCCTGAGCACCACCAGGAGTAATTCCCCAGTGTAGAGGCAGGAGTAAGCCCTTAGCACTACTGGGTGTGACCCAAAACAAAACAAAACAAAGAAAAATTGAAGAAATTAATTGAAGTTCAAAAGGCCCTTATAAGTCCAGGTGTCCCCAATTAAGCAAGTATTCATTTAAAAAAAATTGTTCAGTTGTGTATTTTTGTTTTGGTTTAGTTTTGGGGGTCATTATGGTCAGAGCTTACACCTAGTTCTGCCTTAGGATCACTATTTGTAGTACTCAGTATGTGATGTCAGGGATCAAAGTCAGGTTAGCAGCACTCAAGGAAAGCACCCTACCAGCTATACTATAGTTCTCCCCACCCCCATTCAAACAGACTTAAGGTATAATAATTAGAGTTTTTTTCTCTCTCTCTCACTCTCCCTGTGTGTATGTACGTGTGAAATGTTTTGATATAACAGAATCTTTCCCCTCCAAGTTTAATTATCCATTCTTGATAACAAAATAAAGAATCAGAAAATAAGAAGTGATGCAATTACGGAATGGAGTAATGTTGGTAGAAATGAAACGAAAAATGTAAGAGAGATGGAGTGAGGGAAAGGATAATTTGGAGTAAACCTCTACTAGTTTTAAGATTGTTACTACTTCTTTTTAAAGCCCAGGAACTCAAACATGTGATAATCCATTCAAAAATGTTGCAAAAGCATGCCCTGCATTTTTAAATTAATTAAAAAAATTATCACACTGGTCTCCAGATATCTGTGGTTATAACTTTATTCTAAATAGTTATTGATAGGGTTTCTATAAGGACATCTGTACCTTTTTTCAGATTCTTTCAGTAACCTGAGACATAATTTGTCTAGCCTAGAGCCTTGAACTCATTTGAAACAACTACGTTATATTTTAGTATGTCTTGACTTATCTTCGGCCCCCGTTCACTCTTAACTCTGTTTTCTGTGCCCTCTACAGTTTGCAGATCATTTTCGTGATAGAGACCATAGAATCAAAATAAGAGTCGAATAGTTGTTTTCTCTGTGACATCTGTTAACATTTTGCTGTGTGCCCCAATCAATGTACCTATCCCTTTGTTCTTCTTTACAAACAGAGCTTAAAATAGCTTTCTGTTGTCCTTGGCAGTTTTTCAACCTATAGCCAAGCTTTAGCCTTCTTGACAACAGTCTTACAGCACATTTTTATATTGCTTTCTCATCATGTTTTTAGCCTTTCATTTGGTGTATATGTTCCTTTTTATTTGACATTCAACAGCTTTGAAAAAAATGTTCTTTTTGTATTATATTATTATTTTTAAAATATATTTTTGGAATTGTTTGTGATTATTTCATCAGAATTTTTAAAGGGTTATTTTTCATTTAACATTGTTGAGCCATAGGATCATAACTACATTTTCTTTATCTTATCTCCTTGCCTAAAATCTAGGCTAAATACATATGTCCAGAATTATTTTTTTTCTAAATCTCATATTTAAAAACAACATTAAAAAATAAAAATGATTGCCTGTCTCCATGCAGCTACAGCACCTTGGTAGGTAGAGGTGGTCACAACCCTGAGACTGTTTTTGTGACTGACGGAAAATCTGCCCAAGCTTAGGCTGCAACAAACTACTAAGTGAATCTGAGATATGAAGACATGCTTCTTGCAAGTTGCTTAAAGCACAGCAACCACACTCTTTTCTGGTCAAAGTGCATTCACAGTGCTCCAGAGATAGTACAATAGGTAAGGCACTTGCCTTGCATGCAGCAGACCTGGGTTCCATCCCAATACCATGTATGGTATGATTGCATATAAAATCATATAATCACATATGATCACATAAAATCTTTGAGAGAAGCAACAACTAAGCACAGCGCCAGAAGTAAGCCGGGAGCAATGCTGGCTGTGAACAAAACAAAATAAAACAAAACAGAAAATGTAAAAGGTCTCCCAACTGATTTAATCTCAGGGACTCTGAGTGGCAAGAGGGAAGTCAGAAATTGATCAGATCTTCATTTGGAATAAACTTCTGGCAATTGTGTGGATGAAAGTTCCCTCTCATTAATGTAACATACTATTATGTGAGTTTTGAAATTTGTGTCGGGGAGGGATACAGTGTCATAGTTCCTCTCGGAAACAAGTACTGCTTTGAGTTCTTCTTTTAACCACATGGGAGTATAATATTTTATCGTACAATCTCCTTTGGGTCAGTCATGTCTGTCCCTTCTTTGTAGAAAACACTAAAGCCACATGGAAACAACAAACTTTTTGGTCAATTATAACCATTTAAATGTCGCTCATAGAGCAGTACCAGTCTGTGAGCTGTCTATTATTGGTCTGCAACAAGATAAGTACAAAAATGGAAAGCAAGCATGTCAAAACTTTTAAAGAAATTTGACAAAAATAATTTTATGTATGTTGAATCTAATAATAAAAATTGAAGCTTGAATTTTGTATGTCTTTTTAAAATTTTCTTTTCCTAGTCATTTATTTTTGTTGCATTGTACAAAAAGTATTGGTTTAGAACAGATTGGATAGGAAGAAGCTGGCACAAAACCATAGATTTGGGGAGCCTGACTAGGCAAGTGTCCCACATCTTACAAAGATTTGCTACAGGTTTAGGGTCACAGTTAGCTTTTTGTATTAAATACGCATTCTGCACATTATTCTTTGTCTATTATATGTGAATATAAATGACAAATAATGGTTTGTGTCTGCCTTTAACTGTTTTCTTCTGAATAGACATGGCCAACTTATTTACAATTTAATACCCTATAAATTGCATCCTTTGATATAGCCTAATGCCAGGTTTTAAAATTTTAGCTAGTTTTTGCCTTTTAAAATTCACATCTTGGCAGTGGCATTTTGTCTACATGCAGTGTCCCAGTCTTCAAGAACCATATATCCCTGTCTAGAAGATTCTCTTTTTACTTTCCATCAGGAATATAGGAAAGAATCTTCCTCAAACCACCTAGTTATTTCCCACATATTTCATGGGTTCTCAATTAAAATTGAGGCCAAAGCTCCTGCTACCTGCATGTCCATATCCTTGAGCTTCTTCCTTTCACTTTCATGACCATAGATGAACAGTGACCATAACTCCTGGAGGCAGCATTATTACATATAATCACAGAAAAAAGTGTGATTTCTAATTGACACCCCTTTTAGTCACATAGATCTAAATATAACCCATGAGCTCTTTGTAGATTGCCAACTCTCCCTTCTCTATACCTCTGTCTCTTTTAGAGAGGTTGGCAAAACTCTTCCAGTGTAACTGTCCATATGACATGTTCTTATTCTGTGTGAAATAATGCAAGGGTAATTGTTTCTGTCCTTCTGGGGAAGTCTGTACTCACCATCCATGGAAATAGCTCCATATATAGTGTATAACTCGACCAGTCCAATTCTTTTTTTACCTTCTTGACACCAAATTCTAGCTTTCTTTGGATTCTCTACTGCTATTTTTCTTTTCATCTTTCTTATCTTTCTTGGTTTCTTTTACTTAAGTGTCATGTATATTCACTTTATCCTCTTTACTGATCTTAACCATAGAAAGGTAGTCAGAACCCTTTTCTTTTTCCTCAGAACACAATTCAATGTTTGATTTGTAAAATGTGTATTATTGAGGGCTTCTGGCAGTGATAGAAATACAGTAGAAATAATCAGGAGGATCCCTCTGAGTTCCCAACTGCTAGAGCTCAACATATTTTGCTGACAGACCCAGGATCCCTTCAAAGCTGGCTATTTGCTGTTCTTTCTCACAGGTTTGTGAGTGGTATGCAGTGATGGGGTGGAATGGGGTGATTGGTAATGCCGGCAGAAACTAGTGTTCTGCATGAATTGGATAAGGATATTGTATAGAACATTCAGTGACTACGTTTTTGCTTCAAACCCAAAGCAGAATCATTTTCTTGTAAATGTTATTTCTTTGTTGCCTCTTACTTATCTTTGATCTTCATTTCTTCTAGTATTCTGTTAAAAAACATTTGGAGTGTGGTTAGGGTACTATGTGAGAGGGAGAGTTGAATTATATATGAGTTACATATGGTTTGTACTATTTGATTCAGAAACTACAGTTTGGGGCAAACAGTATGAGACCACTGATATCCGGACACCTAAGTCTATGTCTGGTGTCCTTTGCTTTTAAAGGAGAGAAAATTTAAAATCTGAATACAGGAAAAAGGAAACTATTCTTTCCACATTTTTCTTTGGCTGATACTTTACAAACTCACTTCTCCCCCCCCTCCCCCATTTGTATCATGCTTTTCTGTTTCCTGAAACTAAAAGACGGGCCAAGGTTGTTTGGATCTTAACTCAGTTACATGATGATAAATTTGTTTTTATAGGCTAGGCTTGGTGCTAAAGCATTATTTAAGTATTGTTTCTAGGAAAAAAATTACAAATTCTAAAGCAATTTACTAATTAAGTTTTGGAATTAAACACATTTGTCACTTGGGATCTGACTCTATAATGTTCACTTAAGTAAATAAAAAAGTATATTACTAGAATGTTGTATTTCCAGCTTGTTGTTAGCTCTCACATAGACACAGTATATTATATTGTCAAACCCCTAAACTAAACAATTATTTGATCAAAACAGAGTCTTTAGTAATCTAATTTTTAAAAAAACTGTAATTGCATGTATACCTTGGACCTTGACTTATATTGTTATATTTAAGAGTGAGGTTTTAAAAGAAGTATGAGTTTAGTGGACACACAATTTTAAACAGTCTGCATACTTTCCCTCCCCCCCATTTTACTCTTATGTTTTAGTTTTAAAAATTAACTGTAATAGAAAGCTAAAAGTGTCATATCTACAATTTAAAGAGTAAGGTGAAGAAAATTATTAGTTCATAACACATTAAAATATTATTTGGAAAAATACTATGTCCCTATGATAGGTCATACATATTTTATCTATCATTTAATTTTTAGATAAAATTCTTCAACTAGTACGCATGCATGAATATGTAGATATGGGTGTTTTACAACATAATAAAATAAATGTGATAAAGCAAGAACAATGCTTTTTTATCCATAGAATTGTGGTTTTGAAACAAAGAAAATAAATAATTATACTTTATTAGAAATAGTAAACCTAACATGATTAGTTGAAGTCTAATTATATTAATTTGAATGGTTTACACTATATTTTCTCTCCACTGCAGTAATTAGAATGATATTAGTATATGTTATAGTTGAATACTTGAGAGACAGAATTAATCATGTACCAAAACTCAACTCACAATTTTTCACAAGCCAACATAATGGTAAGAGGCCATACGGTATACAGTTGTCAAAATGTAACTGGAAATTCTCAGAGGAATATTAGAACAGCTGATGACAGGTGAAATAAAAGAAATATCAGGCTTCTGAGTCTGGGAAGATTCAGCAAAATTTCTTTTAGTGTCACTTTGGGTGCTTAAAATCCTAACATATTACATGAATGCTTCCTGCAATTAGAAGAGCAACTACAGGTGGAACAGATTCAAAACTGCTTACCAAGTTATTTGTATCTATTTCCCATTGGTCTCCCGAGGCCACAGAGACAGGAATTGACCTGAGTTTTCACTTCAAACTACTAATGCACATTAGCAGTGGCACCTTATTAGGCTCCCCTGTGTCATTTTCTTAAAATCACAGACATGCCACCCAATTAAAACTGCACTTTGTGGAGATCAAAGGCGCACAGTAGCCCATTGCTCTAAGGACCCTCTAGTATTCTAGGAAAAGTTAAAGACCTGCTTACATTGAGTTGCAAGGTTCCTGTTTGGGCCTCTGAAAATAAACACATCTTTTGCATAGTTGCTCTGTTGCTACCAGTGCTCTGCCAAGACAAATTGCTATTTTAAATGGAAGTGCTTTCTGTATCTGCAGAAAGAATATATATCCAGTCAGTGAGGAAGTAGAAAGCAGCTCTTGTTGTCCGTCACATTTTAGAGCAGGGAAGTGTTTTGCCCTAAAGGTGCCAGGTAAAGAGAATTGCCAAGTAAAGGAAATTTATTGAATGCATTTCCAAAAGGAAAGCATAAACTGACGTTTTTCTTCCTAGTATCTCAAAAAATAAAATAAAAACAACAAAACACAAAAAACAAACAAACAAAACCTTGTCTCAGTTCTTCTGTACTATCAGGAAACACAAAGGTAAAAATGCCAACTCTGTCTTAAATTCATTGGTCTATATTTTTTCCATATAACAATTCATAATTATTTCAAAATGTTTACCACTCATATGTCTGCCTGCATTGCACCTCCAGATGCTGCAGTTATAAGCCTCTGGAGGTGTGATGCACCTTTCACCACTATCTGATACCACACATATCATAGGTCCACAGGGCATCAGCCTATAGGACTACCCATGTCAGTTAATATGTCCCTACCTGGAAGTGTTAGGAGTAAAGTTCAAGCATCAGTTTTTCTCACTTTCTTTTAAAAGTCAGTGACAGAGGGGGCTGGAGTGATAGCACAGCGGGTAGGGCATTTGCCTTGCATGCGGCCAACCCGGGTTTGATTCCCAGGATCCCATATGGTCCCCTGAGCACCGCCAGGAGTATTTCCTGAGTGCAAAGCCAGGAGTAACCCCTGAGCATTGCCAGGTGTGACCCCCCCCCCCCAAAAAAAAAGGTCAGTGACAGAGACCAAAGCTATAGTACAGTGAGTAGGGCGCTTGCCTTTCACACTGCTAATTTGGGTTCCTCCAAAGCACCATATATGGTGCCAGGAGTGATCCCTGGGCACAGTCAGAATAAGCCCTAAGTAACAAAATAATTTTTAAAAAATAAGTTATTAACGGCCTCAAGTTCATTTCTAGTGTAAGTGAGCTTCCCCACTCTGCTCCAGATAGAGGACAGATCCTGTAGGGTTTTCACACTTTCCATCTCACTTACTGGAGCCCACCTTATGGGTACACTGCTATTGATTTTGATGTGGTTGATTACCCAGTCACTGAATTGTTCTCAGTCATGTTGTTCAGGCCTTTCTTGGGAACGCATAAAGATATGAATATCATACCTATTTGACAACTTTTGAAAACTTAATTTAGACTGAAAGAAGGGAAGAGTCCGAGGAAAATAAAGAACTCAATTTCCAAGTTGATTCCCTCTTGCTTTTGCGAAGGATGCTCTGCTGTCTTTCTTTGCCATGCAACAGCAACTCCGGTAGTCTGTTCCAACTTGGTCCATGACAAAACGAAAGGGTCCACCTCTGAGCAGGTAAAATATGTTCGTTAGGGAAGGACGGCTCCGCAGCAAGGATGACAACAATTAGCACATGCTACTCATTAACAAACGGAGATTAGAACGCAGCCGAAATGGCAAGCTGCCATCAGTGCGATAGTTACGGGGCAGTTTAATTTCTAACGAATGTGAGCACTGGATCAGTAACAATATTCGACAAAATGCCGCCTGCATTCTCTTATGGCTTTCATTACCAAATTGAAAATCTGTGTAGATTTCTGAAAATTACTTTTAAATGTAGCCAATCTCCTAGACTGCAAGGCTTGATTTGCTGGTGAGGGAGCCCTGCTGTGAGATTTTAATGAAAGATCATAGTGGCCCTCCAAGGCCAGCAAAGAGCTATGGGCCCTGGAAGACCCGAAATAATCTGTTTTACTTTTAATGGCAGCCATTTTATATTCATTAAGATCAAAATGCAGTTTTGCAGGCAAATTGCAAAGCTGTTCCACTCACAGCTTGAGAACCTGGAGGCCCTACAGCTTTTTATCTTGTTCATAAGCAAATATGCAGTTAATATCTTTTAATATGCTTTGATGCTTGGTACCTTATGGGTACATTGTACCGGAGGTTAGAGGACTGCATGTTTCCTTGGCACAGTCAGCCACCAACTAAAGCACTAGCCCTTTTATTTCTATAATGGCAGAAGAAATGAGTCTCTCTTTTTCTTTTTATCCCCACCCCCCCTTTTTTTTTAATATGAGCTCTGCTCAAATAAATTGTAAAGCACTGTATAGTGTACATTCAGGGTCTCAAAGAAGGTGCAGTCTTTCACTGAGATCCATCTGTTGGTGGTTCATATTATTTAAATTTATACAGTCACATTATTTAAATGTAAACAGCCAAATAAGATAGGATCAAATCATTGGCATCTGGAAACTGTGCTCTCATCCTCTTTGATTGTGAGGTTGTCTGCATTAATAATGGAGTTCTAAAGACTGTGATTCCACCTGATATACTGTATGACCTTAACAGTTGTGATTTTATCAGGGTTTCACTGTAGTAGAAAATGAAGGTATTTTGCAGCTCATTTCAAGCAAAGCTAGTTTGCATTATCCTCTGTCCAGAGCAGTCCTGCCTGTTTTGTGTGTTATAAAATACCAACCCCCACAAGCCCCCTTTCTGCTGCACAGCTGCACTTCCGGTCTAGAACCATGTTGCAGATTAAATTCCATCAGATTTCTTGTAGCAGGTAAATGGTACTGTGGGTAATGAATAAAAGGAAGGAAGGAAGGAAGGAAGGAAGGAAGGAAGGAAGGAAGGAAGGAAGGAAGGAAGGAAGGAAGGAAGGAAGGAAGGAAGGAAGGAAGGGAGGGAAGGCAGGAAGATAGAGGGAGGATGGAATGTTGAAAGTAATTCAGGAAAGAGAAGAGGGAAGAGGGCATTTATTTCTGTGAGGTAAAACTTTGCCTCTTCCCAGTATTACATTTACCTGCTTTAATTCAGCAGTTCCTGTCACATATCTAAGACAAAACATAAAGTTGATGCAAGTGGATCTTATTATTCAATCCATTATTTCATCTTAATTTTTTTAAGCAATAGGTCAGGGTTAGGAATAATTCTCCAATTGTTGCAAAACTGAAAAAAAGGAGCTCCTCAACTGAAAATATTTTGATTTCTAAGTGTAATCAGGTGTCAAGGTCTTAAAACTAGTGGAAGAACTGTCTTTTGAATGGATGGGAGCAGAGTCGTCCGTTACTATTCAAGAGAATATAAATATGTTATTTATTGTGAGGATATTACATATTCCCTCTTTAACCATCAAGCCATTGGATCTTTATTCATTTCAAAGAGCACTATGGAGGTAGCTGATGTAAAAATGGGGGCCATACACTTTATGGAAGTTAATATATTAGTGTGCTGTTTCCAAAAACTAATATTTGTTATTAGGAAAACTGCATGAAAAGGTCAATTTTGGTTTTGTTTGGCTTTTTGTGTGTGTGTCCCTAGGTTTACCTACCATTTATACTTGACTGCAGTTCATAGGCATATAATAATATTGTATGACATGTTTAGAAGTTCTAACATCTTGCTTTGTGCATCTGCATAGCTTCTTCTGGGGTCTCAAGAATGCAGAATTTTTCTGCTTGATGAAGGAATTTGATAACCCACTTTTCTTGGGTCTCAGGGCAAGGTGAAGGTGTCTGGCCTGCCAAGCCACAATTTAATGGGCTTCTGAAAACACTCAAAAGGCAGACATAAATGTGTTGATGGGAAGCCAGCCAGGGTGACCTGCGGATGGGGCAAGTTGATTTTAAGCAGGGAGAAGTCTGGAAGGAATGTTTCAGGGCAGAACTGGCTGGGGGAGCTGGAGGGGCTCCCTGAAAGTCTGAAGGTTGACTGCAAAGAATTTTCAAAGCTTGAACCTGGCTGTTAAGAATTAAAGCATTCCCACCTGTCCAACTCTTAGAAGGAAATGGAAAATGTAAAGAACATATAATTAATTTCAATTTCAAGCCCACATATCTCAGGCCAGAGAAGCACTATCTTCATTTCCTGTCATTCATTTCCTGGACTCCAATATAAAAGTCACATAAATTAAATTAAAACATAAAATTCTTTTCACACATCTCTGTTTTCTAGCCTTTTCTACATTTAGTCTTTGATAGAAATACATTCATTGCCCCCCAAGCCCCATACAATACATATCCTTTAGATGTAGATTTCTATCAGTCTTCCTTTTTTTAATGCTTTCATCACACACCATCTTATGACAATTAATGCAGCAAGAATCTTTGGGAAGATGATCAGGGTGGAAATGGCAATGCAGTGAAATAAGAATTTCACCAAGTTTATTTACTAGATTTCAAATTTTCCTTGTTTTATATCATAGTAATTTGAATTGCCCACTTAGGGTGTTTTAGAAAAAACAAGATTTTTTTTCCAGAATAAATAATCTATTTGGGGAGAAGGGCACACTTGTTTTTTTGTTTTCCCTCTAGAGACATTCCAACATGTGCTGTGTCATGACCGTAAAGGGGTCACTTTCTCCCATAGCTGGCTTCCCATTTTGATCTAGTGCAAAGAGAGAAAATAACATTGCACACTATTTTCACATACCGTGGTATTCGCAGTGGTGTTACATCACTGCAAGTTGAGTTCATGTAGATCCCTAAAAAAATGGTGTGTGTGTGTGTGTGTGTGTGTGTGTGTGTGTGAGAGAGAGAGAGAGAGAGAGAGAGAGAGAGAGAGAGAGAGAGAGAGAGAGAGGAGGGGTGGGAGGAGGCCGTGAGGAATATTGACATCACTCTTAGGGAGACACTGTCTCATAAACTGTGAGAGAAAACAATCTTTATTGAAGCTTTTTGCTATATGAATTTCCTTCAGCTGTCTATTAGCCTTCCATATATTAGAATCCATACAGAATGGAGTTCCTTGGTTTCCGTACTGTAATAGTTTTAAACATGCAAAAGGAAGTTATATCTTGCAAATTCCTTAAAAAAATGTTCTCTAAATTGCCCTGAAGGATTGACAGAGTCCTGACAGGG